>NC_137456.1:114003671-115399552 GCF_964235325.1 Thermobia domestica | reverse complement strand
ATTACCTTTCATAAGATATGGGTATATTTGTGCACCCCGGGAGGGGTACTTTTGGCCCACCCCTTCAATGGTTTTTGGTCGATTTTATCCCCTTTGATGAGGTTATTATCCTATATATATAGTTATTTAGTCATGTATAGGGGTCCATTACCTGGGTATATTTGTGCACCCCGGGAGGGATACTTTTGGCCCACCCCTTAAATTTTGGAAATTGCTCATTTTATATATTTGGTATTATAGTACGGGACCCTAACATGTATTATAATAAATTTGGGTGGTCCACTTCGTTCCCTTTTAGGGGTACAAAATTGCCAAATTTTAGTACAACCACGTGTTTGGTTTTTGGTTATTTTATTCCCTTGGATGAGGTCCTATTACCTTATATGGGTGTATACAGGTGTTTATTTTCCTATTGTAAGACGTAGGTACATTTGTGCACCCCGGCAGGGATGCCTTGGCCCACCCCTTAAATTTTTTGGAAATTGCCCAATTTAAACATTTGGTATAATAGTATAGAACCCTAATATAGATCACTATAAATTTTTCGGTGGTCTATCTCGTTCCCCTTTTAGGGGTATAAAACTGCCAAAATATAAACGTAAGCATTACGTTGTACCACGTGTTTGGTTTTTTTGACCTAATTCATTTCCTTGGATGAGATCCTATTACCTTATATGGTTATATGGCCATGTATAGGAGTCCATTCCCTATTATGAAACATAAGTACATATGTGCACCCCCGGGAATGGTACCTTGGCCCGCCCCCCTTAAGTTTTAGAAATTGCCAAATTTAAACATTTGGTATCATAGTACTGGACCCTAATATACATTACTACAAAATTTGGGTGGTCCACCTCGTTCCCTTTTAGGGTGCATTTTGTTCCGCTTTAGGAGTGAACCTTGCAATCGTCCCGAGTTTGATTCTTGGAAATGTTGAATTTAACGTCCCCGCGAAAACGGTGATAGGACGAAACATGAACTTACTTGACTGAGGATTGAAGCAGTGACCTCATACAGTAGAGACAAGCGCTGAGCCATCGTACATGTGTGTTGATTACTATGCAATGGTCCCGAGTTTGATTCTTGGTGCTAGTTTCAGGAAATGTTAACGTCCCACTTGAAACGATGATGAGAAATGAGAAAACATCATAAACTTACTTGCTTGCGGATTGAAGCAGAGATCTCACATATTTGAGCCACTATGGCCCATTGAGAAGTTCAGTTTTTTGATTACTATGTCATGGTCCCGAGTTCGATTTTTGTGTTAGTTTAAGAAATGTTGAGTTTAACGTCCCCTTGAAACGATGATGAAAAATGATAGGAGGAAACATGAACTTACTTCGTTGTGGATTGAAGCGCTGAGCCGTCGTACTCCATTCAGTGCGAACAGTTTCGCGTATGAAAAGAAGACGAACAGATTATGTTACATTACACATTTCAGTGCGAGCAGTTACACTAGGTTTATGTTTCATATAGAAAGATAGAAGATCTGCGTTGTCATCTTTTTACTTCGTGTGCAACTTTGACCTTGAAGAAAACCTTGTTGACTCAGTGCTAGCATTGACGTATACACACAATCTTATTGTTTAGTTGGCTGTATTTAGAGATGAATCAGACATGTAAGGTTGCTGGTTCGAATCTAGTTGTGTTCGCTGTAACTCAGGGTCTGAGCGATACTTACCGAAATTTTTCCAGTGTTGCCAACACTATCAGAATGAATCGATTCATTTAGTCGGAGCAGTTTCGTGACGAAAACAGAATTTTGTTTTGCACACAAAAAATTTTTCTGAAACAGAATTTTGTTTGTACATAAAAATTTTTTTCTGAAACAGAATTTTGTTTGTACATAAAAATTTTCTGAAACAGTTTTTGTTTTGTACACACAAAAAAATTTTCTGAAACAGAATTTTGTTTTCGTACACAAAAAATTTTTCTGAAAACATTTTTTTTTCGTACACAAAAATTTTCTGAATCAGTTTTTTTTCGTACACTAAAAATTTTCTGAAACAAAAATTTAGTTTGATTTTTTTTTCGTAAAACATTGATTTATTTTACCGGTAAACTGATTCAGAAAAAGAAATTGAAATCGCAGTACAGCAAAAAGAATTTGATTTTAGGATGTGAAATAAAAAACACAGAATCATGTTTTTGTACATTTATTTTTAGCATGTGAAATAGAATACAGAATTTCTTTTTTCTTCAAAGGAAGACGTGTCCGTGACGGGTACAAATTCTGTAAAGAGAAAATAAAACATATGAATATACATGGTAATATTTATTTTGTTTCCTGTGAAAGAAGAAAAACAGATTATTAACATCGAACTAACTGATCAAGAGAGAGTGAGGTGAGAAAAGAAACGCAAATGTGACGTACCTGAATTCCTTTTTTTTTTCTCCACGGGTTTCTGCAAGGTGATGTCATCTGAGTTTTTGTCTTCGCTGTGGCCTTGTTGAAGCATGTCCCGTGTTGCGTTGATTCTTTGCCCCGTCTTTGGGATGCGTTGATTCTTTGCCCCGTCTTTGGGAGGTGATGTTGGTGGGATTAGGGGAAAATATGGCTGTTATTCTGTTCTGGCTTTTTTTTTATACCCATAGGGCAATGTCTCGTATGTGTCTGGTATTAATCGGCGTTTTTTATAGTTGAAACTGTACTTCTTTTCTTCAGGTTTTGTGACAAGATGATGATCGTGGGTTCTGTAAATTTTGTGCGGCGTGCTAATGGAGATTTTTTCATTCGATTGATTTATGATCATTTGCTCCAGACTGTTAAAATTTAGCTTTTGACTTGCAGTATAATTGAGTGTGAATCCACGAATTTTGCATACATAACTGGTTGATTTCGTGTCGGGGTTGTAGATTTCCAAGGCGTACTGTTTTGGGCCACCAGACACGAATTTTTTAATGTATGCTTTTGGTCCAATTGATTCAAGTTCATTTGACATTGAACCAAGAAATACTTCTGGTTCTATTGTGGGCTGTGATGGTCGCTGCGTGAATATCACTGAATCTGTATCGAAATATAATACTCTTTCTTGCAGAAGTTCTAAATATTTGTAGAGTTCCAGACGAGCTTGACACGTTGTAAATGCTCCAAGGACAACATTAGCATTGTGATTTTGTACTGGAACATCATCTTCATACTGCCAATAAAGGTATAACATCGAATCGTTAACAGGTAAAATTTGGTTGACTTTTATGTCTGGAGCAGTTAATTTTTGATACAGTTCTTTGGGGTCGTTAATGATGGTCGTTTGGCTGAAATTCTCTCTTATAGCGAGTCGTCCCCAGAAGGCATTCAAACAGAGCTTTGCAAGACTACGACGTGCTGAATTTGTCATTATATTTGCTGCATCTAAAGTTATGCCTTCCCGTTGTTGTACCACTTGGATATACTGCTGCTTTTCTTCTTCGGTGACGCAATTGGCAGGCCAACCAGAAGCTTCCAGCTTAGATTTCAAAAATGTATTAATGTATTCGCTGAATAATCCGCCAGTCTTGGTTTCTGGATCATATACGGTGATGTCGTAATCCCAAATTTCGTAAATTTCAATGACTTGATACCCAAGTTCAATGGCTTTTTGAATTTCATAGGACACCCATGTTCCTGTTAGACTTCGTTCACTGTCCGAATGTGTACATTCAGAATCTTGATTTAATGCTGTGGCACAGGCAGCACAAAGTGGAAACAACAACTTCTTATTTGAACGAAATGGCAGCACTGGATGAAACACATTTCTGCTAGGCAAAATCTTCAACTTGACTAATCCGTTGACATCTTGGATGTCGGGCATTTCTGGATCTCCCTGTAGATATATTCGTGGATGCCCTATTGGATACCGTCCACATTTATTCACATAAGGATACAGGGAGACGATATCCAAGAATTTTATTTCTTCGCCTTCATTTTCATTTGCGACGTGATACAATTTAATGGCATTAACACGGCCACCATAGAAGCTGTCTCTTGGATTTAATGGTGTCTTATTAATATAAGGATGTGTGCTTAAAGAAGAGGCCAATGCTGGATTGGATTTTAACACTTGACGAAATTCACATTCCCACATTTCATGTATTTTATATCCCATGGATCGTAATAATTTCATTTTACGCTGTGTTCTCTCGTAGCGATAGTTCATTGTTTCTTCGGAGTTCTCATAAATGGGCTGATCACGGCCTGTAGGGACACATAGAGGACAGCCGTGGAATCTGCAACCTTCAAATTCATACACGTGTTCCTCTTTAGTGTCAGGATCTTTGTAGTAACCGTCCAGATGAAAACCAGCAACATAAACTTCATTGCCTTTGGCCGCATGTAGAATTGAATGACCCTCTTTTTCCTCCATGTAGGCAAGCCACTGCAAAGCAATCCGTGACTGATTGTTTCTGTGACGATATCCACGTGCAGGGAGAATGCTAATAGTATTAGGTTTTAAGAAATTTCGTCGAAATACTAAATTGCACGCACTCGCCAAAGTGATAGCCTCCAGGAAAGGATTGACGTGAGTTTCTTGTTCAAAAGTGGTCATGAAAGATATACAAGCCAATCGAAGTACGTTGACGTCCTGGACACAATAGTTTACCAATTCTTCTTGGAAAATAAACGTATCGTTCTGGTGTTCGTTGTACCATGTCATGAATTTCTCTCGTTCATCCACTTTCATTTCATCTGCTCCATAATAATGGATGTCCGGTAATTTTCCCACATACGTTTGATTTGCAGCAGTATTAAAAAAGTGTGGAAAATATCCTTTGGTCGCTGGTAAATGAAATGCCTTGGATAATTTACTTAAAGCCATTGGCATGAAATTTAAGGAGTCAATAAACGATAAGTGATTCACTTTCATGCTTAAAATTTTTGCTCCGTTCAAGATCAAAGTAGGTTTCAATTCATGTTCTTCCACTAAAGATTTAAGAATAAAATGACCATCATATCCCTTACAGTTATGTGCCAAAGATACAATAAGTTTGATGTTGGGTCGTGGTTGACGTAAATACGCAAGAAAGGCATTGATCGGATCATCTTGAAAAATATGTTCTCGCTGTCCACAAACTTCACACGGATGATGTATATCCTCATCTTGAACACAGTTGTAACATACTTGTTGGGCCACCAGTAAATTGGGCTTATGAATGAACGTGTCTTCATCGAAGAAAGTATCCTGTGTGGCTTCGATATCATAGAAGACAATCATAGCTTTCTTGGCATGTAACACTGATGGAACTCCAGGTTTTAATTGAGTCGTATCAGGCTTCATGTAGCATTGGTGGGTAGACGTAACGTGTTTATGGCACACATTACAAAAATAATCTGTACAATCATGTTTTCTTTCCCCTGTATGGACAAACGAATAAATGCGTAGACATTTGGCACACTGTTTCACCATCTTGCATATTGGCTGGCCTTTATGATATGGTACAGTTAGATGATTTGTATAACATGTTTCACCATAAAATTCACGATTGCACTCTGGGCACTGCTTCTCCGTATTGGTCTTACTGCATGGCGGTTTCTGCAAACATTTCTCGCACATGGCCGAACAGTTCTTGACGTGTCTATTAAGATGATCATATTTTTTGTGGCATGCAGCACAATAATAGTTGGTAGAGAAAACGGCCGTTAATGACGTGATGATGTCATAATGTGAATTGATGCACATTAAATTGATTGGAATCTTGTCTTCGCCACCAGGCCCTTCATACAGAATATCTTCTCCGGAAAAGCTAGTGTATACGGTAAGTTTATAATTTGTCAAGTAGCGTTGCAATTGTCGTAATTCTTCCACAGATCCCCCATGGTCTAAATTCACTGATGATCTGGACAAAAGTTCATGTACGGCTGGAATAACAACACACTTGCTCTGGTTGTGATATTGTCTGTACAGTTTCTTGTTCGTATCCTTATGTTTCTTTAGGCCAATAGCAATCACAATTGCATACGCTAAACATTTCTTGTCGGTGTTTTTTACTCGTAGAATGCCTTTCTTGCACTTTAATAATTCGTCGTTTGATAAAAGACCTCGACGCACCAATCCAAATCCACGGGGCACATCCACATGATGAAAATGGACAATGAACGGTTCGTTCATGAGAAAACTATCGTTACTTTGAAGGATGCGATCAAAGGATGCCCATAAAGTCTCCAGTGTCAAATTACTTGCATGCCGGAAAGATAGATAAAACGGTTTGTTCTTCTCATCGTGGGATAAAATCGACAATCCAACCATCGATAATTCGTCGACGTTTTCCAATAAGTAATCCAACATCTGTTGAAAGGAGGCCTGAACCCACTCCACAATATCGGTGCCACTGGTCGGAGCATTAATTTGAATTTCCAGCATTCGTCCTTCAAGATTAAAACGCCGATAATGTCTATTGAATTCTCGCAAGACAGTAAAGCCAGAAGTAGCCATATTCAAATAGGGAAAAAAGGTAAGGTAAGCAAAAAAGGAATAGGCAAAGAAAAACAAATATCTAAAACGAAAAGAGAAAAAAAAAGCACGAATTAAAATTGAATTCAGAGATCACTACATTATCAAAATGACTACACGATCAATCCTAAAAGAATGATCATATCTCAAATAGTTTTACTGTTAAAAATTTTTATTGTCGTCATACTGGAAATCAAACCCGGACCAACATCAACATGTAAATGACCTAAGTTTCTGTAGTGATAAAAAAGAATGAATGAAATTGTTTTTCTAACTGTGCTGAAAGAATCATTGTAGTAGTAAGCATTTTTCCTCTGACACTGAACTTTAAAACGTATGACGAACATGAAACGAAAACAAAATCTCATGCGCTTGCTTTTTTTTTTTTCGAGCTAAGACAAGAAAGACTCGAATTCGTTTCTCGGCGGGAGATCAGATCCCACATTAAACTGTAGGTCCACGTCTCACGTTGTAGGGAACAAATTCGTGCGTAGTTTCTTTGTTTACTTTCAGAAACTGAGCTAAGTGGTTAGCGTTACGTTCCTCTGGCACGGGTTCAACACCCAGTATGCGCTCAAATTCAACATTAAGCTGTATTCCTAGCACCCCACTACTGAAGGGACGCTAAACCAAAATCAACAATTTTCTCGCGCCTACTTCTAATGTGCGGGATCCCCGGTCAAGTAAGTGAGGGTTATTCTTCCATTTGCTAAATAATTCATGTTAAAATAAAAACAGTGATAACAATGTTATCCTCATGCAAAAGCACTCCATTGATATTAAGAAAACGCGGTTGATACTTACCTCAAATTCAAGGAACGGAGTAAAGTCACGCTGACACAAGAGGTACACCTACGTTCATTCAAGATCTTCGTGGAAGTAGAACTTCAAAAATGAAATTAAGAATTTTATTTAGGTCTGAAACGTGTTCAACTATAAAGTGACAACACTATCAGCCAATCAGAAACGAGGAAAATGAATCAATGACATCACGGAGAACCAATGAAAACACAGCTTTCATCATGAGCCGAAACGTGATGTAAGAAGCAATCTGATTGGTTGTGACATTATTCACGTTTTTTCTCCTTACACATCAATCGTTACGACATCTAGTATCGCAATTTTTTGATCATGACATCATACCGTTGACTCGTTTGTTTCTTACGACATTCAAATTACCACATCTAAAATGTGATTCATTTTCCTTAAACTTGATTGAAAAAATGTAACATTCATCGATATGTTACGAAACTGTCTTTGACATAAATGTAAAGTTGAGCTTTAAAAGTCCGTCAGCTGAGAAAAAATGCTGATGTAGTAAAAGCAGATTCTGCAATTTCACAATAACAAGCTTCTATGCGTAACAACAAGCAGAAATGTGTAGTAATGTAACATAATCTGTTCATGTTCTTTTCATACGCAAAACTGCTCGCACTGAATGGAGTACGGTGGCTCAGCGTTTTTTTTTCTGATGTGTGAGTTCTCTGCTTCAATCCGCAAGCAAGTAAGTTTATGATGTTTTCTCATTTCTCATCATCGTTTCAAGTGGGACGTTAACATTTCCTGAAACTAGCACCAAGAATCAAACTCGGGACTATTGCATAGTAATCAACACACGTGTACGATGGCTCAGCGCTTGTCTCTACTGTATGAGGTCACTGCTTCAATCCTCAGTCAAGTAAGTTCATGTTTCGTCCTATCACCGTTTTCGCGGGGACGTTAAATTCAACATTTCCAAGAATCAAACTCGGGACGATTGCAAGGTTCACTCCTAAAGCGGAACAAAATGCACCCTAAAAGGGAACGAGGTGGACCACCCAAATTTTGTAGTAATGTATATTAGGGTCCAGTACTATGATACCAAATGTTTAAATTTGGCAATTTCTAAAACTTAAGGGGGGCGGGCCAAGGTACCATTCCCGGGGGTGCACATATGTACTTATGTTTCATAATAGGGAATGGACTCCTATACATGGCCATATAACCATATAAGGTAATAGGATCTCATCCAAGGAAATGAATTAGGTCAAAAAAACCAAACACGTGGTACAACGTAATGCTTACGTTTATATTTTGGCAGTTTTATACCCCTAAAAGGGGAACGAGATAGACCACCGAAAAATTTATAGTGATCTATATTAGGGTTCTATACTATTATACCAAATGTTTAAATTGGGCAATTTCCAAAAAATTTAAGGGGTGGGCCAAGGCATCCCTGCCGGGGTGCACAAATGTACCTACGTCTTACAATAGGAAAATAAACACCTGTATACACCCATATAAGGTAATAGGACCTCATCCAAGGGAATAAAATAACCAAAAACCAAACACGTGGTTGTACTAAAATTTGGCAATTTTGTACCCCTAAAAGGGAACGAAGTGGACCACCCAAATTTATTATAATACATGTTAGGGTCCCGTACTATAATACCAAATATATAAAATGAGCAATTTCCAAAATTTAAGGGGTGGGCCAAAAGTATCCCTCCCGGGGTGCACAAATATACCCAGGTAATGGACCCCTATACATGACTAAATAACTATATATATAGGATAATAACCTCATCAAAGGGGATAAAATCGACCAAAAACCATTGAAGGGGTGGGCCAAAAGTACCCCTCCCGGGGTGCACAAATATACCCATATCTTATGAAAGGTAATGGACCCCTATACATGACCATATAACTATATATATAGGATAATAACCTCATCAAAGGGGATAAAATCGACCAAAAACCAAACACGTGGTACTACGTATTGCTTACGTTTATATTTTGGCAATTTTGTACCCCTAGAAGGAAACGAGGTGGACCACCCAAATTTATCATAATACATATTAGGGTCCTGTACTATAATACCCAATGTTTAAATTGGGCAATTTCCAAAATTGAAGGGGTGGGCCAAAGTACTCCTCCCAAAAATTTCAAGGGGTGCATTAATATACCCATGTCTTATGAAAGGTAATGAATCCCTGTATACGCCCATATAACCATATAGGGTAATAATACCTCATCAAAGGGGATAAATTAGGTCAAAAAAAACCCCGAAATTTGAATTTTTTTGGCAATTTTTTACTCATGAAAGGGAACGACATAGACACCCAATACTGATAGAGGTACATACTATGGTCCTAGGCTACCACACCAAATTTTTAGATTTGGCAATTTCCAAAATTTAAGGGGTGGTCCTATGTACCCCTGCCAAAATCTAGAGGGGTGGTCCTAAGTACCCCTAGGTCATTGACACGGGCCAGGGACCATGGGTCCTGGGGGGTGGTCCTATGTACCCCTGCCAAATTTTAGGGGGGTGGTCCTAGGTACCCCTAGGTCATTGACCCCGGCCAGGGACCATGGGTCCTGAGGCAGGGACCCAGGGGCCAAAAAGTTAGGCAAAGTAAGGCCATTACTACTACGTCTTTTTCCAATCTTCCTCTGTAATTTTTTTATTGCCTCACTTCCGGTATCTGAAATAAATTAAAGTAAATACGCTGGTAAACAATTTCACTTCTGGGCATTATGCGTCCATATAATTCATCTTCTTATTCTTTATGTTTATCTTCTAGGGTTAGCCACTTGGATAAGAGATGCAGGTATATTCAACTGAGCTGTGCAATAGACAAAATTCTCTTATATTTCTTTCATTATTTTCCTGCTAAGTTTTCTCCTCCGCGCTGATGTTTCAGTTTTCAATTCTTCTTTTCTTGCATTAACTTCTTGCAATTCTTCTTCTTTACTTCTTGCATGCAATCCTTGTATTTCTGGGCTTCCATTTCTTTTCATGCCATTGTGTATTTGAGGTTTTCTAGCAAGCTGTCACGTGACCTTGACTCGAACCTGGACCGTTGCAAGTCAACTTTTAGTAAACAAATGTCATAGCCGGGTGAATGGTGACAATGCCGATACCCTTCTTCTCATTTTCGGGGTTTTCCTCTCTATCATCTGGGTACCTCCAATTGTCATTACTCATTTCTTGAGTTCTCACCGCTTTGATAGGGGCAATCATTGTATCGTCTCGGCCATCTTTACATCGTGCGTCTAACTTGTGTTCTCCTCTCCTGGTACCTTCATCCTGAACGGTAATACATTGCGGATTTGCTTCGTTCTCCCAGTTATCATCGCTCATCTCTTGTGTTTCATTTGGTCTGACTTGACTGTGAATCTCTTGTCGGTCACATGGGCTTCTCTGGCCGTTGTAATTTATCCATGAATCTTGGTCTTCGACCTCAAGTATTCCTTTTCCTTCTACATTTCTGGAGTCTTCTGCCCATTTTCTCCATGGCTTCTGGTGATTATTCCTCCTGCAATAGTTACGGCTGCGTTGCCATCCTGGACGTTTGTTGTGGAAACATTTCAATCTTGCATCCTTGTGCCGTATTGGCTGTATTCTTGCCTTCCCAGGGACCATTCTTCCACGCAGTTTGCGTTTAATCTTGAATTTCGGTGCGTTTACATGGATGTCCACAGGTGAGTGAGTCGTCTTGGTCTCCTGCTGTGTATCTTGCACAATTTCTTCTGATGGAGGTTCCTCCAGTACCACTTCTTCCGGTTCGCTCCTTTCTACTATTTGACTGTGCTGTTTTCGTTCCGAAATGACCTCAGCGTCTTGCAGATTTTCCTCCTGAAGTGGTTCTTCTCGAATCTCATCTGTTTCATTCTGCTTCTCTCGGAGCCTTTCTCGCTCTCTTCTCATTTCTTGTATGTTCTCGTCAATCTTCTTGTTAAGTCCTCTTATTTCTTCAAGCAGCTTCCTTGATTCTTTTCTTCTTTCTTCTTTTTGTTCGTCGAACTTCTTGTTAATGTCTTCTTTTAGATCTTCTCGCAGTTGTTGCATGACTGTCTGCAGCATGGCGAACATTTCATTATTTGTAGGGCTTCTATTGGGAGCGTCCGTCTGTTTTTCAGTCGCCATTTTGCTCCTTATCTCTGGCGTCTATGCAAAAAGTTTCTGCATCTGCAACTAAAATATATACGGCTTTGGTGCCAAATTATTTTTGCACACACATTAAAGAATAAAAAGTATTTACTGCTTAATAAATTAATTTTTTTTTTTTTAAAAAAAACAGTATTCTTGAGGTATACTAAAGAAATGTTAAGTTTCGTCGTTAGTAATGGTTCACACACACAACACGTTTTACGTTATTTATTTATTTGTTCATGAAATAAGCCTGAGTGTACGATCTTTTGCAATAATTCCAAAGCATAGTAATTCACACTTTAAATCATCTTGTCTTAAAATTTACTAAATGCTATACTTAATCTACATTGGTGTTGATACATCTCTAGCTTAATCCTATACATACTGAAAATTCAAATGATAAACGAATATATGCACACCTTAAATATAAACTAATAAAAGAAAAGTTATTCCTATATAAATATATGAATGGATATCTTACAAATACATGAATGGTAGCAGGTTCGAGTTGATTTTAGCAACTTGTAGTTATTATCCTATTTCTATTTTCCTCACCTGGTTACCTTATTTTTCTTCTTTTTCTTCTTTTCCTTGTTCAATCACCCATTTTCAATACAAATAAATTCTGCAAACTGAATATTCTCTATTGCTAGCTCAACGTAAACATAACTTACATTCTTCTGGCTGAAAAAGAAATGAAATTGGAGGGGAAGAGAACGTTGATCGTTCCTAGAAGTACTGTTCAACTTCCGTTGAATGTAGTTCGATTCCAAGGCTCATTATGTAGCTGATAATAATCTTAGCAAGTAGTTATTTTTTTTTTTTTTAAAGTCCTTCAATGATAATCGAGTTCTTTGAAGTGTATACGTCGAGACTGTAAAGTAATTATCGTGTCTGACGATTAATTATCGCATCTAAAAATAAATTATCGAATCTGAAAGTTAATTATCGGGTTTAAAAATTAATTATCGGGTCTGAGCGTAAATTATCGAGTTCGAAAATTTATTATCGTGTTCCTGTTCGGATGCGCCATATTTGTAAAATTTGAAAAATGAAAAGAGAAAGATGCCGGTGGTGATCGCTTGTAGCGCCAGGTTTTGTAATAATAAAAAGAAAAAAATTGAGATGGCGGGTTTTGGGTTCACATTCCGTCTGTCCCTATTTATTCCCTTGCACCACCGTTAAAGTCTTCGTTCCCCGAACTAAAATGGTTTGTGACTCGATAAGGATTGATCTCACGGTTAGGAAATCCTATCTCCCCGCGGTGTCCCAGGGCTTTAGGGAAATAAGATCCCTCTAAAACCGTGTAAGCAAATGAAACTTGATATTACTCGCATACGTATCCTGAATTCACATGCTGCAACGCTGAAAGAGAATTTTGCTCTAATGTTTGGTTTGTGTGAACGAACTAGACTGACTCTCACTTTCCAAGTGGACTGAATAATAATAGTAGTAAGAAGAATAAAACCAGAAAATAAACGAATATCTAGAATTTAGAATTTAGTTGAAAATTCTGAAAATCAGTCCAATCCCCACTATAGTCGAGAAATGCTAATATTGCCTAATTTGCCTAACAGATCCTTTGGAAACCAATGATATGCTTGAGGTTTGGGATACAACTTGTTTATGAAAGAAAAAGCTTACGAATTTGATTAACAATGTAATAAAAGTTTTAATGAGCAAATGAAAACAATAACAAAAAAAATGTTTTCTAAAAAAATTAAGCAAGCTGAAGGTTAATATTGAATTTTGGGTTTTCTGACAACAAATGTTCAGAATAAGGCATAAGGCCTTAACACAAAAAAAATCAATTTAAGTAAATTACATTGAACTATGTAGTGAATGAATTGTTATCATTAACCTAATAATAATAAACAATCTGTGGAATTGATGTTTATAACCAGTGCTAGATGCAATCTTATATTGTTTACATTCTATATAGAGCTTTCCTGATTTACATAGATATCATACCAAACTGGTTAAATTACAATTTTGCATTTGAAAAATACCTAATTATTTGACATCATATGCTAAGTATATAGTTTACGTTGATTAGCTGATTTATTTTGACTATAACCTTTTTAATATTTACGAGATTAAGATATTACATAGCTAGACGGAATTTTGAATATAATAACCTATATTTTATTCGGGTGAAAACTAAGTATTGAAATGATTTAAAATGAGTTAAACTAGTTGAAGTAAGTGGAAATGAGTTGAAGTAACTTGAACTAAAATAAAATAAATTGAGAAACAAGTCATGACTTTGATTTGAGATTTGTGGGAAGTATGAAAGAAACATAGAATGATCCAAAGGAGTTAAATAAACCTACTGCCTGACTGCTAACCATTTCTAATTATTTAAATTAATAACTGAGAATGAGAATAAGTGCACTAAATATGCACTTTGACATTTACCTAACAAGCATACACTATCAAATACATAAAATCAATGAGCGTAGCATTACCATTTCGTTATGCATAAAGGCTACATATATATACTCATATTAACACAAGTAGAAAATTAATAGACACAAACATATATCGATATATATATATGTATGTAAAATCATAAGTAAATACATGCATACATACATAAAAATCAAATAACACATGAATATAAATAATAAATGTCAAGACGTCTCTCGAGATTTCTTTAATCTGAATATATTGAGTTTTTCGTGATTTTCTCTTTATCATTAATAGGATTGGTATACGGCCGGACATTTTCATGTATTCCTCTGGTTTGTTCGTCTAGTTTATGCGCATAAACGTCTGATCGCTCGATTGTTAGAGGATCAGACTGACGTAATAATTGCGGCTTTACTTAGCCTACTTCGTATTTTTCATCCGTATTCTACCTGACTGTACTAATGTCGGTTCCGCTTTATTTATGGATTACGTATCTCCAACCAAGAAAATGATTAATTGCGAGACTAGTCGCATATACATCATAGTTACTAATTAATCCTTTAGCTCTCTTACGTAACATATTTTTGATGACTCATTACAATATTATTTATTAGAGTTTTACTAGTATATAGATCGAAATAGACTCATTTAGTACGTTCACTTCTATGCAAAATTACTTTACAAACACTATAATCTCTGGACAATTAAAGCAATGTCTTGAATATATTTTCTAGGAATATCTATTATGTCTTGTTCAAAATTATCTTAAAGTTCTCATATTACATGTACATAGCGCAGATGATGCATTTTTACTTCATACAAATTTCCATATGTTAAAGGAAATACTTCTTTCATCGTTAAAGGTCTACAACCTGCCATTCGATCTACTTTTAAATTAACTTTCTTTATATGTTATCAAAAAAAAATCTAAGCCACAAATAGAGAAATGACCTAAACTACTATCTCCTTAATAAAAACAACGACATATTCACTAAAGTCACAGAATATATATATATATAGAAGTATCATTTTAAAAAGTATCTCTATTTTTAATAAGCCTTGCTCAAAAAGAAAAAAAAAAGAGTTCTAATTGTTTAGCAATTACAGTTCGAGTTGGAAAATCTTTTCTCCACGCGGTGTAAATACATTAACAGTTTTCAAATAGTTCCGACTTTATATCGCGAACGTCTTGCATTTTATTCAATGACGAAAATTTCCCTTTTGGAATCAACAAAAAATAATTTGGATGGGTCCTACCTTTCGTCGTACACACTGCTCTCACCACCAAGCTCACAACACACATACAGATGTCCCTGCGTTTACTGGCTTCCTTCTTTCGTGAGAAGAGTCCTGGATTCGGAGTTCCTCTCTTCGATTCCCGCTGCGTCCTCCTCTCAAACTGGAAGGGGCGTCGCTCTTGGGCGTCTCCTGATCCATCAAGGTGGGGCTTCTGTTGGTCCATTTCTGATAGGATGCACTCTCACTAAAAGCACTTTCAGACGTCACACTGCACCAACATCACTCTCGGTGTTAAAAGTGTAGTGTTACACGGATAAACAGTGTTTATTGTTTTTAAGCATTGTGTATAATACTTCATAACTGATTATGTATGATTAAAACTAGTTCAAGTGCTTTCGGTGCGTATGTAGGTTATTCTAATTGTCTGTAATAGCTCGTGATTACGTTTATAAGTACGAAACTCTGTCACTCAAAAAAAAAAAAAAAAACAATGTTTGTAGGCGTTTCGCGATCTATATATATATATATATTAGCAGCGTTACAAAGTTTATATATATATGTTTATATATATAAATATATTTTGAAGAAGATCAATGTGTAGGTTACTATGCTAAGGAAAGATTGTAATATCGTACACTCGGCTTCGGTGAGTTTAGCCGCACATTGTTATTGTGAACTTAACTTTTGATTATGAATGTAGTGTGTGTGTAAGTTCCGGGTATGTTTTTGTGTTGCGGTGGTACGCTGTTTCCCGGTGAAGAATTATTTTACGACTGCTTTGGAGTTTTGAATTTTTAACCTGCCGAACTTTTTGGATACGCCTCTAACGGTGTCTTCGATTTCGTCTCTGCTCTCTTATTCGTTAAGTTATTTTGGTGTCCTAAATTTTGATTCTCTTGGTCTCCGCCTAGTTACGGTGTTCGGGCGTCGTTTCTCTAACGTACGTGCTTCCTTCAAATTTCACATGTTATATCGAAAATTTTTATGAGAGTTGATTTGGCACCTAGTCGTCTCGTGCGTGGTTTTGGACCATTTCACAGTTCTATGTTAAAATTTTATCTTGGTTCTGAGTGGCGACATATGGTCTATGCTGTGATTTTGACAAATTCGCAGAGATTATATTTCTACTTGGATTCTATTCAACGTGTTAGGACTTTATTATTTTTCTCAATTTCACAAAAAGATGCTAAAAGCTGTTTTGTTCTTCTTTCTTGCGTTCACGCCGGGAACTCTGCTGTGTGTGTTCTACGTATGTGGCTTAGGCAGCGGTATTGAGAGACAATGGAAGGGTCTTTCAACTGTCCTCGCCGCACGGACAGGTATACAGAAAAAAAATAAAACATCTTACTTCTCGGATAGTAAGGGAAAATAAAGAGAATGTTCTTTGGCTCTTTAAACAAACAAAAATGAAAATGAAAATTATATTCACTAATGTCCATAATTATACGCAAAATTGAGTTTAAAAGATTTATTTAAAAATTAAATAAAAATGGTAATGATGCAACTGTCACAATCCCTAATTCCTAATCCTTATGTACAGTCTTTCAGTCTGTATATTCTTTTCTTATAGCGGCATCGCACTTATAGTTACTCATAGTTACCTTAAAGAAAATGAATAAACAATGGAAAGTCCAATTTTACGTTTCTTCCAGTATCTTTTAATATTTCTTTGATACGAACATCGTAAATAAATCCAAAGGTTCGTTTTTCTAGATATTGTATTTATATTGTGGCACTCGCTTTGTGTATAAAGACCATATACAATAGACATTAGATACTAAAGTTAATCCATTCAATCCAATATGGACCGTGTGCGTAAGTTTTCTCGGGGTTCTCCCGTTTCCTGCCACTTGATTCATTCCACCATTGCACTCATTTCTCATCATTACTGTTTCTTTTTGCCTACCCGGCATAAGTGTTGGACGTAAAACTGAAAGATTTAATTTCATTTTGAATCAAATATGGATGGAGAAAGAAAATCAATAAACTTCCTGAATCTTAATATATATGCAAAGATAATAATGGATTTCATTAGAAGGTGTTCCGAAAATTTACTTCAGGTTTACTTTTTATCTCGGCGAGGTGTGTCTTTGACTAAATTGTATATTTGAAAAAAAAATCGTAGGCTTATCATTATTGTTTTAATCAATATAATTCGTGTTTTAAGGGGAAAATTAAATGTTAGATATAAAAGGAAAGTACGTCAATTTTTACTTATTTTCTTTGCAGTACCAGAGGTAATAGAAAGAGCAGTGCGGCGCAAGATCAAAAACGGTACATGTGTCTATATTGTCCAAAAGGCTTCGATTTTCGTTCTCATTTGGAGATTCATTCACGAATACACACCGGAGAGAAGCCCTTCAAATGCCAAATATGTGGAAAGGGTTTTGCTCAAAAGATCGGTCTCAAGCTGCATGTGAAAGTTCATACTCCTGACAAACCATTCTATTGTAAAATTTGTAGCAGAGCGTTTTCCTCTAAGGATAAATTTGACGTACATGCTGTCATTCATACCATTGTACCTAGTACCTCTTGTTGAAGTAATAGTTCATATGTTAAGTAAGGTGTTTTGGGGGAATAACGCCTGACGAGGTAGTAACGCCATGTGCCCGTATCTCACACAGTTTACAAGCAATCATCTAGATGGCATATGCAGTACTAGTGAAACCACATGGTGGGTTTGGAGTTCATAGGTGCCATTATGTCGAGCGGGAGTGTGGAAAGAGTGTGTTAGGATAAGGTTCGCAACGTCTGTTGTAAAATTGGAAAGGTAAGGTGTTAGTGTGGTGACATTTATTGTGCGAGTTTAAAGTTTATGTTGTGTATTATTTTTATAGTTCATAGCCTATAGTTTGTAAATACAATGGCGACTAAATACCTTCCTCTTGTGCAATGTGTGATTCACATTCCGAAAGAGAAATATAAATGGTTGGAGCAATAACGCCTTTTACAAATCGGGATAACGCCACGTATTATTATTATTATTATTATTATTATTATTATTATTATTATTATTATTTATTATTATTATTTATTATTCGAAATTCTAAATAACGAGGGAACCTATCCAAGAGTAACTCTGACTTCGAGTCGAGACTATGGCCGTTGGATACCTTGTCTCAAAAAAACATAACACGAAAAGGGATACATCCTCGATCGCAACCGTTGCGGAGATATAAGCGTAAAAAGTTAGAAATTAAGCTCCATACTATACATTACAAAGTCAGATTCCGGGTCAGAGTTTTCGGAAACGGTCGTGTAAGGAAACTCAGCGAATGCATATCAAATTAGTGTGGGGAGCCCAGCACCTATTGAATGAAAAATTTGTTTCCCCGGGGCACTCGCAGGGTCCCAGGAGGGTTCAACTCAAAATTTGCAAATGAAACCGGGGGCCAAGTAGCATATTGTATGAAAGCTATTGTTAAATAAAAGAAGATAGCACAAATCTCAACTCTTTACAATAACCCCGTGCAAACGAGGAACTGGTCAAAATGTCAATATAACCTACAACAGAAAATCTATGGCCATGCTTCTAAATCCGTCAAGTTGCGACAATAACAAAACAGAAAAACACGTTTAAAAGTGCAAGGTATTGACGTAAAGCAAATTACTCCAGTCTCTCTCTCTCTCTCTCTCTCCCTCTCTCTCTCTCTCTCTCAAAAGCATCCTCCGATATATTTTATTTCTGCACCATTACTCCAGTCTTCTCCAACCCCACTCCTCTTCAAGTTGCCTCTCAGTTTCAAGGTCACTCCTATTCGTCTTTACCATCATGTTTCTCGTTCAGCAAATCCTCCGATAGAAATTTCACGGTGCCATCTGTGAAACTGGGGTCCCGATGCGCGAAGCATATATCGTTGCCTTTTGACTTTCTCACCCTCCACGACGGTTGCGATTGACAATGTATCCTTTCTCTTCTAGGACACGAAATCCAATGGTCATGGTTATTCTATGGTCCATTGGTCATTCGAAGTCACACTTATACTTGGGTAAGGTCCGTTGTGCGACTCTGTAAGAGACTGCAGCAATTTGCTTTACTTTAATACCTTGCACTTGTAAATGCGTTTTTCTGTTTTGTTATTATCGCAACTTAACGGATTTAGAAGCGTGGCCATAGATTTTCTGTTGTAGGTTATATTGACATTTTGACCAGTTGCCCGTTTGCACAGGGTTATCGTAGACAGTTAAGATTTGTTGTATCTTTTATTTAACAATAGCTTTCATACAATATGCTACTTGACCCCAGGTTCCATTCGCAAATTTTGAGTTGGACCCCGCCTGGGACCCTACGAGTGCCCCGGGACACATAGTTTTCATTCAAAAGGTGCTGGGCTCCCCACACTAATTTGATATGTATTCGCTGAGTTTCCTTACACGACCGTTTCCGAAAAGTCTGACCCGGAATCTGACTTTGTAATGTATAGTATGGATCTCAATTTCTAACTTTTCATGCTTATATCTCCGCAACGGTTGCGATCGAGAATGTATCCCTTTTCGTGTTATTTTCTTTTGGGACAAAGTATCCAATGGCCATAGTCTCGACTCGAAATCAGAGTTACACTTGGATATGTTCCCTCGTTAATGTTGTGAGTCTGTTTTATGTTGTAGATGCCACGGAAATACAAGAAACGCAACCTACGCACAGCTTGGCCCAAAGACGTACTCGAAGCTGCGTTGACATCAGTGAAGGAAAACCAATTGTCTGTCACAGCAGCAGGAAGGCTTTACAAAATACCAAGACGAACACTTAGAGATCATATTGTGAAAGGCACTATAACAACCAAATTAGGAACAAAGCCTACTTTTTCTCCAGAACAGGAGGCCGCCTTGTGTGAAAGAATTATCAAGTTGTGTGATATTGAGTATCCTCTGACTTCAAAAGGGATTAGAAGTTCTGTGTACAAGTTTTGTGAGCAAAATAAAGTGGTGCATCGATTCAGTCGCGAAAAGGAGAGTGCTGGATATGGTTGGTTGCATATGCTCTTATCTCGGCATCCAGGAATTGCAAAACGCAAAAGCCAGAAACTGAATCCAGGTAGAGCTGCGAAACTGAATCGAGTTGTTGTAGGAGATTATTTTGATAAGCCTGAGAAGGTTATGACGGAATTGAATGTAATGAATAACCCTGAGCTTATTTACAATAGGGACGAAAAGGGGTGTTGTCTAAATTTACATCATGAACCATACGTATATGCAAAATAAATAAATAAATTAAATAAAAAATAAAAAATTGTTCATATTGTAGGGCAAGAACATGGTGAAAGTGTATCCATTGTTGCTTGTGGTAATGCGATTGGACAAATGATTCCTCCAATGATTTTATTCAGAGGTGTTCGTATGATGCCTGAATGGGTGGATAACTTACCTGCCGGGAGTGCAGTAGGCATGACGCCGAAAGGCAGTATGACGTGTGAAATGTTGATCGAATGACTTACCCATTTCTCTCAGTACAAAGCAGCCGGGAACTGTCTTATGATCTTTGATGGTGGTAAAAGTCGTTTAGATGTTTCGATTGTAGACGCTGCAGAGAGGTATGGAATAACGCTATTTTGTTTACCAAGTCAAACAACACACGAATTGCAACCCATGGCCAAGTCTGTGTTTGGTCCATTCGAAACTTACTGGGACCAGGAAGTCCGTCTGTTCCTCAAACAAAATACAGGAAGTGGGATAACCAAACAATGTTTTGGAGCAATCTTCAGTAGAGCTTGGGACATAGCTGCCACACCCTCAAACTTAAAATCCGGGTTTCGTGCAACGGGTATTTTTCCCTTTCGTCCAGATATTCCTGACTACGCGTTTGCTCCTAGCCTCGTGACAGATTCATGCAAATGCTCTGATTTACCGCGTGATGCTGCTGCTAGTGATAATGATGCTACTGGTTCAAGACATTCCACGTCAACGGTAGGACCGATTACAGCACAAGAAGATTAAACAGCTGAAGCTTCGGAACCAGAAGATGTAAGTGAAGATTAAACATCAACAATTTCATTCCATGATTTACTTCCAACTCCTAAAACGTCAACACACCGTAAACGACCAGCAAAAGCCATAAACAGTGTTGCCATAGTGTTGCGAAGAAACCTTTTTCAGCCGACAAAAGAACTTGGGAAAGATACGAAAGGAAACAAATGCTGACCTCAAAAAGTTTGGATGATATGCCATTAACTTCCAAGGGAAACTTATCGAAGCAAGCAGTAATGAAGAAATCGACTGTAACAAAGAAGCAGAAACGACAGGAAGAAGAATCTTGGTATTGCCCAATTTGCGATAAAGATCGAATAATAGACATGCGAATGTGTGTTATTTGTACAACATATGTACACGAAGAATGTGTAGACTTAACCAGATGTGACAAAAGAAAAATTTGTGTGTCTAATGTGTATGCTAGTTTGAAAGCATAAACTCATAAACTAGGTACCTTTATGACTTTTACGTGTAATAAGTTATATTATTAGATCCTGTTTTAACGTGTAATATTTACATTATATTATTTGCAACCTTCAGTATTCTTGTAAGTTACATTACAAGGAAAGGATCTCAACCGTGAGAGCTGAATTTAGTTCAGACTTTGCGAAATAGGTATTTCGACGTCTCTGAGAACGGTAATGATAGTCGTCTATAACAAAGTAGCACTGCATCGAACAACTATCATCACCATTCTGAGTGAAACCCGAAATACCCATTTCCCAAAGTTTGAACTAAATCCAGCTCTCACGGTTGGCAGTCTCTTCTTGTTAGAAAAATTTGAATGAATTCATTCAATTTTGGCCTTTTTAAAAGTTTCTTAAGTTTTCATTTATTATGTTTATTTAGTTTATTGTATTTCTTTTGTTTTTTCGATTTCATTCACACCTCATTTATTTAGCATTCAAATTTGAAGTACGCTTATTGATAAAAGTCTGAACTGGTATAAACAATAAAGAACCAGGTATCACTTTATTAAATCATTATATGGAAATACAAATCACTGTTTCTTTGTATTTTTTGAATCATTTTACGTTCTATTTAATATTTCCCTTCAAGTTGAGTATCTATTATAATTAATCTTAGCGTAAATAATGTTTATGTGTATGCCAAGTAATTAATATCGTGTTGTACTTTAGGTTGTAAATTAATTCCATGGCGTTATTACTCACACGTCTGGGCAATAACGCCAAAATGTCCCATTGCACAAAATGGCTTCCTCACAGTTTATTATTGCAAAGAGTGAGACGATATTTTTTTCTTGAACGATGCAAAAACTATTCTATTGTTAAATCCCTTTTCCACTTTTCTAAATCTATTATATAAAAGAGAACGCACAAATCCTTTGTTAGCTCATCACGCTAATACGGCTGAACCAATTTCTTTCATTTTTGGGGGGTTATTAGGATTTGGACCCTAGATGGTTTTTATCATATCACTTTAATTTTTAATTACCAGTGTCTTGAGATAATTGACCATTCAAGTGTCCATAACGTACAAATCCTTTGTTAGTTCATCATAGGTATAAAAATAAACGTATTTATATGCAACCCGCATGACCGTGTCACTCGGCGGGTTAACATAAATGACAGGCGATATAATGTTAACATTTACTGGAATCTACTATGGTTTTTATCATATCACTTGAAAGCGAAAAAGTAAAAATTATCTAAGTAACAAAGTTTATTGCGTTCCGGGGTGACCGCAGCGAAGCGGGGCGGGTTAACATAAATGACAGGCGATATAATGTTAACATTTACTGCAATCTTCTATGGTTTTTATCATATCACTTGAAAGCGAAAAAGTAAAAATTATCTAAGTAACAAAGTTTATTGCGTTCCGGGGTGACCGCAGCGAAGCGGGGTGAACGCTGCTAGTGTTCACATAAAAGTGTGAAAAATCAAAGAACCTTAAGGTGGCGTTATTCCCCTAAGTTACCTTAACTTAAAATGACAAGATATGCGATAGATAATTCAAAATTCGCAAAAACCTGTAAAAGTGAAATGTATCCAGTTGCCAACAAACACTGCAATAATAAATATTATTCTTGAGTATTGCTGTACCAGAATTTAGAAGTTTTGTAAATATCTGTGTATGTGTGTGTTTGTGTCAGTTGTCTTGCATCCTATCAGTATAAGAACTCAGAATGTCTTGCCTGTCTATTCCCTCACTCGAAGTCTTTAATTTCTAGTTCTCCATAAACGGATTTCCATTACTTAGGAAATGAATGAACTGATCTTTTTACCCTAGTTATAGTGGCTATATGGCTAGACGTTATACTACGTCCTACGTTTGATAAGAAAAATTAGTTTTCGTATGATTCGAGTGACAACTATTTTTAAGTAATGTGTACTGCATCATTATTTTGAGATTTAGGATCCATCTTAATGAACATATAAATGGACAGTTAATAAAGAACTTTCTGTGTAATCTAAATTATAGAATATTTAAAAGGAAGTTACTTAACTTTGACATTGTGACATTGTGTGTTTGAGCTTTGGGACATTCCATGTGAAATCAACCAATGAAATGGCGAAATCTGACCTGACGATCTTAGATTTTTGTAAAAATTGGTGCACAGCTTTATTACAGAGGGAGATTAAAATATCCCAAATATTACCTCTCTCCTCCTGAAACTGTTCCCATACATGGTGTTCAAAAATGCCAAAAAACGGCATTTTTTCAGTTACAGTGATTATTAAAAATTGTCATAAAATGGTTAATATGTGCACTAGAGACGTGGAACAAACACCATTGGAAAGCTTAAAGATTGGTCTACAAGTTGTACTGTGTTGAAGAAACCTGTAAAATAAAAAAATAACACTTCAAAAATTCAAATTAAGATTTTAATTTTGCATAGAAATGTCCCTCTGAATTTGTTCAAAATTGTTCAGGTTGTAGTCTCATATGTGTACTAAAACACCACAAACTTGCATTTTGGGCACTCAATAGGATCCGATTCAAAATTCAACATAACGAAGCATTGCACGATATTGACCATGTGAATATCTGGGTTCAGATCGATAACCATTTGCTTGGAGTTATTTACCTGCAGCATCAAAGGAATTTATATTCAATTTCATTTGTTCGTTGATGTATTCATTTGAATTTACACAATTATCCACCTTTTGAGTTATTTAGAGAGGTATTACGTTTCCAAACAGTACTTAATACAGGTCATTATTCTTGTTAGTCAGTATGGATCTTTCCAAATTTATGTTGGCTACATTGATACATGTTATTTTTATTCCTTTGTTTCAGGATTGCTATTACAGAACATATTATGAAAGGGAGGGATATATTTTCCTCCCTTTCACAATATTTGTATCAAATGTGTTATGAAACACAGTGACGCTGCTCACAATCACTTCACACACTTTCAGCACAAACAATTTGTCAATAAACTATTTTTCCTATTTCAGTTATCCACTTCCACATATCTGTGATAGCGATCCTGAAACGAAGGAATGAATGTAGCCAATATAAATTTAGAAACATCCATACTGATTAACAAGAATAATGACATATTGAGAACTGTTCGGAAACGTAATACCTCTCTAAATAACCCGAAAGGTGGATAATTGTGTAAATTCAAATGAATACATCAAGAAACAAATGAAATTGAATATAAATTCCTTTGATGCTGCAGGTAAATAGCTACAGGCAAATGGTTATCGATCTGAACCCAGATATTCACATAGTCGGTATCATGCAATGCTTGGTTTATGTTGAATTTTGAATCGGATCCCATTGAGATGCCCAAAATACAACTTTGTGGTGTTTTAGTACACATATGAGACTACAACCTGAACAATTTTGAACAAATTCAGAGGGACATTTCTATGCGAAATTAAAATCTTAATTTGAATTTTTGAAGTTATTTTTTATTTTACAGATTTTTTCAATATGGTACAACTTGTAGAGCAATCTTTAAGCTTTCCAGTGGTGTTTGTTTCACGTCTCTAGTGCACATGTTAACCATTTTATGACAATTTTTAATAATCACTGTAACTGAAAAAAAATGCAATTTTTTTGACATTTTTGAACACCCTGTATGGAGGCACTTTCAGGGGGAAGAGGTAATATTTGGGATTTTTTCATCTCCCACTGTAATAAAGCTGTACACCAATTTTTACAAAAATATGAGATGGTCAAGTCTGATGACTTGTTGATTTGACATGGAATGTCCCCTTTGCAATTTAGGTTTGTAAATACATAATAATCAGATGAATATTTTTCCATTGTGTTTTGCAATAAAAATATTTGTAATGGTTATTTCATTTTTGTTATAATATTTTATGAGTAATTAGATTTGTTCTTTCTTGCATTCTTACAAATTACTGTTGCAAATACTTGAAAATAAAATCATTTGAAGAGGTTTAAGACAGCTTATACTGTTGTTGATTAAACGTAAATTGTCTTTTGAAACTTACTTTAATCATCCATTTTCCTTCTGAATACTTAACTTCATGTAACAATAGCAGTAGAAATTTAACAGTGTATTTGCTTTATCTATAGTAACATACATCTAAATATGTCTCTCACTTGCAGACTGCTAAGGGACTGTAAATTTGGACAGCAATTTATAAGTTCTTGTAGCATTTTTGGTAGTGAAGGAGAATATTATCATTATTAGTGGTAATGTTATGCATTTTACTGTTTTACGTGGACATGAAACGTAAGATCAAACAATTTTTTGTATATCACAATGAAGTATGATGATGGAAAGCAAAATTTGCGAAAAGTACTGACAATTACAGCCTGGATCCAGAAAGTTCAGTGAGTTTGTCTATAATTCGAATGAATTGTTATCTCACCTGAAACAGCAGTTATTGTCCTTCGAAGTAATCCATGTTCATGGTAGTGCACTTCCGGGAACGGCTGAACAAGTCCTGGAAATTCATGGCATACCTGTCTTTTAGGAATGGCCTTCAGCTGGGTCGTAACATTACGTTGGATGTCTGAAAAAAAAAAAAAAAAACCCTTTGGCCCCTAAGGGGTGATTTCAGCTTAGGGAACAAGAAAAGGTACGGGGACACCAGTCTCGAGAGTAGAGTGGGTAATTGGTACAAGTCCCCTATTTGGCAGAAATTGCTGCACCAGAAAGCCAGTGTGGGGACGGGCATTAACATGGAACAGGGTCCAGTCACTTTGGTTGGCGTACCCGCTTAATCCCTTACAGCAGATGTTTCAGTATTTCTACATACATTGTGGGATTTAATTTGGTGCCCTCGGGGAGGAATTCTTTGTGGATGAGACCCGCAGAGTCTAAGAACACCGTAAGCATTGTCTTGATGCGGGATCTCACACTTCGCACCTTCTTTCTTTTCGGCGCCTATAGACCCTTCCACTGCATACTTTGACGCTTGCTTTCAGGATTACCTCAGGCACCAGCAGTGGCGTAGCACACTTTTGCGGGCCCCCCCGCAAAGTATAGAGAAGGAGCCCTAGTTGTAAAGCCGATAGAAGTAAGATTGAAGTTCTACTTCTTTAAATCTTTATTCATCGCAAGACTTCGGGGCCCCCTATACGTCGGCCCCCCCCCGCACTGCAGGGGTTGCGGGGGCAGCTGCTACGCCACTGGGCACCAGGTCTCGTTGTCCGTGACGATGGTTTTCAGGAAATTGAGGTCTCTTTCCGCCTTGTCGATGAAGTCTACACAGGTGTCAAGTCCAAGTTGCATGCTCCGGAGCCAAAATGTGGAGCGCGAATCGGGAGCAAAGTTTGCGTTTACCCAAATCCGAGTTTACTATGAGGTGGGTTGTCTCTCACGACCGATTCCTACTTCTCCGCTATTATTTACACTGTCACATGACGATCCTGGGCAGTGACGACGCCAGAGGGGGGGCAAGGGGGGCGAGCGCCCCCCTAGTAGCTACTTCTGCCCCCCTGACTGCCACCTAGACTGCCCCCCCAGACTCTTACAATCTTTAAACATTCTACATGTAGTATTTTATATCAGTATCATAACTAATCTCATTGTCAAATTGTAGTCTACTTTCCATGCATTTACTGTGTGGCAGATTAGTCCTCAAGCTTTCTTCTTTGAGCGTCTGGGTATGCACGCATATTTGTTTTCTAATTAGACCCTTTTGAGGTAAATTTAGTTCTACTTCTTTCTTACGATTTTTAATTATTGTGCCTAGCGAACAATAGTAGATTTGGTCGGCTTGTTTTCTTCTCATTGGATCAACTTCGATTGGAAACAAAAGAAAGGTAAAACCATTTACGTAACTTATTTGTATTTAGGTTGAAGTTTCCAGTTTCATATTTTGTTTTATTTAAAGGTTCTATACTTCTTTTTTCTGAAACATTATTATCGGCTTTCAATATTCAGAGGATTGTACAGTGCTCCAGTTTTTGCAGAAAAGTTAAAAAATCTGAAGATTCCTCGCACCACTGTTCGTAGCACTACCCCTATCAGATCTAAAATGGCGTCGTTTCAAGTATTATTTAAATTTCGGAAATAAGTACACGTAATAGTTAGACGGAGCTAAATCTGCGGAATAAGAATGATGATCTAGAAATTGAAATTCTAGATTATGCAATGTCAGTTGTGTTCGCAGGGGCTTTATGGACAGGTATATTCTCCTGAAGGAACATAATTCCTTTCTTTTCACTTTCCGCGGCGTTGAACTTTAAATTTTTCTTTCAGTTTTGTAAGTAATGTAGAGATTCTGCATTAAATATCTGACCGTTGCGGAGGTAGTCTATGAGTACCATTCCATACTTATCCCAGAAGAATGTTACAAACAGTTTCTCAACCTACTTCTGTGTCTTGAAGTTCTTGGGGCGATGGGGAAATGAGTGCTATTACTCCATTGACTGTTGTTTCGATTCATGATCATTGTGGTACAACCATATTTCATCTATGGTTACTATTCGTGAGCGAAATTGATCAGCATTACGGTCAAATTGGAAGAAGACTTCTCTTAATGCTGTCACTCTTATTCTCCTTACATTTTTTGGGAACCCATTATGCCGAAAAATTGAGCATACCCAAGCCATTCTGAATTATGCTACCAACCAGGCCGGTAGCCAGCCCAAAAATGTAGGGGGGGCCCGGCCGAAGTTAGGGGTGCCCGATCTAACTATATTATAGTTCATCACCATATTATAGTTCATTTGCAAGCCTACCGTGAAAATTTTAGGGGGGCCAGCGAAAATTTATTGGGGGCCGGCTCCCTAGACCCCCCTGGATACGGGCCTGCTACCAACGCGTTCGAAAGAAATGCCCAGAATCTGTGACACAAGTTTTGCTGAGAAGGTAAAAATTGAGAAAGCGGGGTGCAGCCAGACCTCAGACTATAATAAGTATATCGTGAGTTTACTATACACTTTAAAAACTATATAAATAATAGCTTAAATTATTTTTGTCACTCAAAAATTGGGGTGGCCTAGGCCCTCCGGCCCAGGGCTATATCCATCACTGGCTGAAACGCTGCAAGAATAATGTCACAAATTGCATCCATGATTTCGGAAAGAGTCATTGCTTTTAATCATCCTGGATGTAAAACATAATTTGTTGAGAAATCGCCACGTTTATACTAAGCCACTTACTCCTTTACCACTGTATATAACGGAGGAGAGTCCCGTGGTGTTTCACTGATTTCCTAATTAATTTACTTCGGTGACTTTCCTTGGTGGAACAAAAATGTATAACAGTTAGGATCTGGATGTTCGTGAAATTATCTGTTTGGGCACACATAATCACTTCAGAGCCCTGAGAAACAATAAGAATTTCATTATTAATATGAAAATTTGTATTTGTACATACAGAGATATGTTTCTCTAAACTACGGTTTCATTTTTCTACCTAGTACCTACACTCCTTCTGGATTGGACTACGACATTTTCAGCAGCTCCTCGTATATATATATATATATATATATATATATATATATATATATATATATATATAGAGAGAGAGAGAGAGAGAGAGAGAGAGAGAGACGTAGCACGTAGTACTAGACAAATGTGTTACTTGTAGCATACGCGAAAATAATTCAATTTATGTTCAGGCTTCAAAAGTTTCATTGAAAAATATTTCATGTGCAAACGTTACTTATTTGTCAGTTACAAATTTTACTTGAAATAAGTTTAATTTATAATCATATACGTCTAATATGAAAATAGCAACGAAATGCACAATGTAATGTAAATTAAGTCAAACGTAATAAATATGTCATTTTTGGTATGGCAAATAGCCGCCCCCCCGAAAATGTATCTGCCCCTCCTTTGCCCCCCTAAGAACTTAAAGCTGGCGTCGTCACTGATCCTGGGCCAAAAGTTCTTCACTTTCTGTACGTTGTTCGAGGTGCGTGCATTTGCGAGGCAGCCAGTTTGGGGGACAGCATATTCGTTTGCTGCTTCATTTTGGTTTCCATTTTTGGTTTCGATTACACCTTCATTACAATATGCTGTTCGTCCACAATACTCGCAGCGCCCCCGCTCGGGAACTTGTTCAGACATGTCTTGATCTGTCCGGCGCGGGATGCGGCGGTGTAGCACTTTTATATCTGTGACGTCATAAACCGAACTTCCTGAGCAGTAGTTGTATATATAATTACAAAAGGCACATCGTCATCCTGGAGATATCTAAACTGGTTTTGAACGTGTCTATATAGAGCTTTTGTGAAATGTTTAATCCGTATTTTTTTTTTTTTTTAAATCAGGAATGCCTTTATACAGTCGTTTATTTTCTTACTCATGTAGCGAAATTCTACGTAGATTGTTTTAGTTAATTATGTATTTTGTTTTTTAAAGCATTCTAAACCGAACACTTCTCTTCAATAACTGGGTGTGACTTTATGGACATTGAAATTGCAGATAATGTGGACTTGATATGAGACAAAAAAGTGTAAAAAGGGACTATACTTTCTCAACATCGTATAAATAATTGATTTAGTGGAAAAATAGTTATGAAAATAATTATAATACGGAGGATGGTAATTTATACTTTGTTGCAGTAGTAAGAAATAAGAACAGCATCATGTGGAAATAAAGGGTAGATTAAAGGTAAGAAGTGCATATTATTACTGCTAAAAGGGAAGTCCGTTTTCGTCTCTACTATTAACCTAAATTAAAAATGTGATGAAACATTCGCTAGTTGTGTACGAAAATGAATCGCTCTTGACGGAGGAAAACAAATGGTCTGGCTGTGAAGTGTGGTAACATGAAATGAAATGAAATGAAAATGTCTTTATTGAAGCGGGCGAGGTTCAGCCATGGCTGCTCTACCACCTAACCCTTGTCAAAAGAATACAATATTAAACATTACACATCAAAAGGAACAGAAAAAAAAACTAATAAAAATACAAGTAAAAGAATAAATCAGAAAATAAACAAGTAACATATGCAATAAAAAGTATCGATATTGTTGGATTTAGCTAAGCTGTTACATAAAACTGTACATGTCGTAAGTGCCAGAGGCCAGTCGCTGGGATTTCATCAAATGTGATTTTAATGAATTTCGAAATGAATTAAATTACTTTATTTCCGTGAGAGCTTTAGGTATCGCATTCCATACTCTCGGACCTGCTCTAGAAAATGATCCTTGCACTATCTTCAGTTTAAGTCTTTGTACATTGAATTTCTCACTGTTACGCGTAACGTGAGAGTGAATTTGTGACCGCTTTGTAAATTTACAATATAAATATTGTGGGGATTGAGTTTTAAGGTTAACATAAAATGTCCCTTATGTACATTCGCAGATTTCCGTTCCTAAAGTCCCCGTAAATGAATTTTATCAAAGTTGGTTTTTAAATAATTTCCTTCCACCTGTAAAATGTAGAAAAACCGTTAGGAGGATTTCAGGATAAAACTTGTACGCGTTTTTGGAAGTTTATTTCCCAGAGTCGCATTTCTGTTTCATTTAGTTGATGAAATATCTGAAAGGCTCTTCTTCACTCTTTAATATAGGCTTTGAGTATTCTCTCGGGTATAATCTTTAAATGAATTAGTACTATTTCACTTTTTTGCCAACGAATGGGAAGAATTGTTAGTGTGTTTTGAAGATCGAATTTAAATTTATGTGCAGTTTCTGGATCCACTTTCGGAGTTCATACGCAGTTCCTAAATCCATATCATGAAGCCTAGTTACCAAATGAGATCAATACTTAGTAAATCGTTTTTCTCCAGTCGAAAATGATAGATTCGCGTGATTTCGTGGAAATCGTTAATCATCCACGTGAAATTAGATTCCCCAAAATCACTTTTTGCTCTGATTTTAGTAATACAGATTATACTCAAGATGACCAGTATAATGTTTGGTGACAGTCTTTTCAGCCGTTTCTGCTAATCAATCCAATCAAAACTTCAAAAAGACTAGATACGACCTCTCACTTACTCTTCGCTGCAAAATTGAAGTTATGTAGACAGTTAGACAGATGTGCTAATTATGTAGAAAATGATAAACATAGTTACTACATGATTGTTCATTAATTTCTGTACGCTGTTTTCTTTTTAAAAGAAAATGTGTAGCGACAGAATTATGTCGATAATGTTTACTTGCTTTTCTTTCAGTGGCAGTGCAACCAAGGAGGTGAATGTAGTGAATGAAGGCAAATACAAAAGATATGAATGTCAACACTGTTCGAAAGGCTTCGATTTCCGTTCTCGTTTAGAGATTCACTTACGAATCCACACTGGAGAGAAGCCCTACGTGTGTAATGTATGTGGAAAAGGTTTTAATCAGATGAGCCATTTAAAGAGACATGATAATATTCATACTCCAGACAAACCTTTTTTCTGTAAAATTTGTTGCAGAAGTTTTGCGGCAAAGGAAGCTTTTGAGACGCACTATGTTATTCATTCATTTTAGTATTAGAAATTATATTAAAAAGCATGCGTTTTTTTTTAAATTGAATTTTGCTATAATTACTTTCTCAAGTTCGATAAATATAACTTTTATCAGAGCATGTGTATGAAAAATTGATATATGAAGTAAAACTTACCTGGTTTAGAATGTTTCTAATTGGGTGGTCTTGCTTAGGCGTGCCAGTGCCGTAATATGAAACTTTTTTGGGGGGACAAGCATTGAAAAATAAGAAATTTGGACCTTAATTAAAAACCTTAATAAATATTATCACTTGTAAGGCCCTGGCTGACGTTTTACTGTAGTAGGACCCAGATCACATTTATGGTTTGTCTTAAGGAAATACGGTTGAGATGTTGGGGCAGCAGCACGACTTAAATTATTTTAAGTTCTTTTGGAAATGGTATGGTGAGTCATTGCATGCTTCACTATCAAATTGAGAGAACGTTATTCAACATAATTCAAAACTTGGATAAATGGATAAATTTATAAGTAAATAGTATTTCTGAGAGCATTGATAGTAATCATTTTACTTAAATAGGCCCAAACCACATTTCTGTTTAAGATTTTTTTCATTCTTTGGATGTGGTGAACCTATTTCTTACTTTACATTCACATTTTTGTTTCATATGGAGAACGAAACTTTTATCTTAAAGTGGTTTGCTTGAAAAGGCCGAAATTCGGAATGGAGGACAGTTGCTCTCTACCCCCACAGTTACGGTACTGAGGTGAGCCCTTCTTTTAATTTTCATTGATGTAACACAAACGCATGTTTTACACAAGTATTCGAACTACGTGTGTTCCATCGTATTGTGTGCATTATGTTCATTGATGAAAATAAAATTCATTTTCATAATGAATTATTGTCTAAAGTTTTCTTTTTTTAAAATAATTTTTTGGTGAACCTATGTGTATGTAGATGTTGGTTGGTTGTAACTTAAATCATCTTTGAGGAGCCAGCTATTATGACTTGTGGATCTTGGGTTTAATGTGGGGTTCAAATCACATGTGGTCTACGGAAAGAGACTTACTAGGTTGGTGCGAATTTAATGACCACTTTACATCTGGCTTTTAGCAGCGAGGCTATATGAACCTACAGCTTAACGTGGAATTCGAATCACATAAGCTCCTGCCGGAAATCAAACCTGGGTCTCGCACGTCATAGGTGCGTACGCTAACCACTTAGCCACGAGGGAGCTCACAATACAGGTATAGACTGTCTCCATTAATGTTACAATGTCTGTGCACGTCCAGTAAACAGGCTGTGTTACCCGGATGCTCAATTGCACCAATTGAAGATTAAAATCAAATAAGATAATTCGTTGATTATTTTCATCTTTGGATAGGAATCTTACATCGTTGCACCAACAGCTTGTGAGAAAGGATTAACTTTTCCACGAATAATTGAAAATTGCTTAAAACTACGGCGTTTACATGACGTCATGTAGTGTCGTACATTTGGTTGGCTAAAACTTGTAACAACTGAAAACAGATTCGCGATCATGTGTGTAACTCTTTGTTAATAGATCTAAATACGGAACGAAAGCGAACGAAAAACTTCAATAAATGCCTGAATAAACGATGGAAATGTTGCAAGTATGCAACAAAGTTCCAAATTCATATTAAACGGTTGAAAAAATAAAATAATGCTGTGGAAAGGAATGAAAATACTTTTATTTGAAAATTAACGTTTTCAGTGTTGTAACGCCTCAATGTATAATAAAATTTAAAAATTGGCTGCCTACCAAAGTTATTTTTCAGTGAAAACACGTTCATCTGACAAAATTAGGTGCTATAATCATGTTAAAAATGAGTCAAACGTACCTACCTCTCAGTGGATGCTAAGTTGAGACGATCTTTCTAGGTCGATAAAAAGAATATAAAAATAAAAGCAACGAAGTATATGAAACAAAAGCGATGTTATCAAAACTATTAAAAAATATGAACATACCTACTAAAATACTCAGTAATAATTCAGCCCCGATGAGATCAAGCGCATCTCTACTCACTTCATCATCTGCATATTCCCACACCCTCAAGGAAGAATGATGTACAGGAATGCATGTCCGCACGATTATTTACATAGAAATAGAACGTGAATGGGCTAGTTCATGGTCGAAAGTGTGTAACCTTGTGTACTCAGCAGGAAGGGGCTCTTTATGTACACCTCAAGGTGATATTTAACTTTGGAACGAAGAGACACAAAGGGGCAAGTATGTAATATATATCGTTACTCATTATCTCGACAATTTTTCAGTTCTGACTTTTCTTATCTCTGATTTTAAATGCTTAAAACCTTTTCTCACTTGTAATATTATTCGTTGATCAGACCAAAACATTTTGACTCATACTCAACGCAAGGAAATAATAGAATAAAGTTAAAAATCTAATATTAATAACTTCTTTGCCGCACTGCAGGCACGTAGCCAAGGGGGGTCCGGACCTTCTTCTTCGAGACCAGAAATGTAAAAATTAAGGAAGGATGAAACAAAATGAAATGAGAAAAAGAAGGATCAGCGTTAAAAATTTATATATATATATATAATAAAAGCTTTTGATTACTCTTTCTTATGAAGAGATTTCTATTACTTGCAATACATGGTGGCGAGGTGAGCGAGATATCCTGGAAGAGTCAGGGAATTTGAAATTTCTAGAAAAGTTACGGAATTTTCAGAATTTTTGCTACTAGTCAGGGAGATTTCAAGCTTCAAAAAGCATAGTGCCGTTGTGTAACAGCATGGACATTTTTTATCATAATTTTTCTTCATCGCATCCTTGCAGTATTAAACATGTTATCTCAAAAATAATTTACTATTGCCCCTTTAACCTGTCATTTGGAACACAGTAGTTGACGGAACAATAAAAAAAAAAGTGGAAAGAAAGTTCTGTTAACATTTGATTCAATAGAGAAAGGAACTCAGATAGTGTAAAATATTTTACAAGACATTATTGAGTATGTACTTTTTATAATAGTGAATATGTATTTTTTTTTTATAATAGTTGAGGTCATAATGAAAGGAAAATTGTTATATTTGAATAAACAGACGAAGGACGTAAATATTATTTAATATTTTTCAATACGTTTGTTTTTCATTTTACTCGAGATTTCTTCATAGTTTGTTACTAAAATATCCTCATTTTATTGTCCTAACAAATCAATATATGTTGATAGTAAAGAAGTTTAGATTGATCGAGTTCCTGGGCCTTCAGTATTTCATGTCACTCCCCCCCCCGTTACGAAATCCTGGTTAAACGAACCAATATATGTTCCAGTAAAATAATTTAGAATGATCAAGACCCTGGTCTGATGACCACAGTCTTTCATGTCATGGACTGCCGCCCCCCTTCACGAAATCCTGGCTACGTGCCTGCCCACTGTGCACTGCTCTATTGATTTCGTGGGCCAGACTAGGTGTTAAGGGCTACGTCAGTTTTCTTTGAATTATGCAGAAATATTTTATTCCTTGTATGCCCGGCAGTGATCAACTTGGAAGATGTAGTCCCCACTCTATATTATCATGATCTTGGAAAAATGGAACACCGTATCACCAAGGATGTCAAAATACACATGTTGGTTCATGTGTTTCTGTTCACCTGTACAAGTGAGTGCAAGTCACATTATGTAAAACCTGCTTTGATACATCGTCAAATCGGGAAACTTCATTTACTTTTTTTTTTTTTTGTTTTGTTTGTTGGAGCACGACCAAACATAATGACCCGTTTCTACTATTCTGTCAGATGTTTTCTTGGATTCATTGTAACAAACTGTTGAGAGAATGAGTGAGAAAGAGAAGGTTTATGTATTGCGGATGAGGACAGTAAATGGTTAGTTTCAAGATAGAAGCCATATAGTCGATATAACTGAGTCTTTTAGTTGTTGTTTGGATGTTTTAGCAATAAATATGAAGAAATAAATTAAGAAAGTTAAAAATATTAATAAAGCTATTGAGTGGGTTTTGTATATATTAAGAGTGTAAATTTTCTTCTTACGAACTAAGAGTATTCAAAGTGTAGTAGCTGGTTAGTGGAATAACAGATGAAAGTAATTTGGAATCAGATGTTTTATTGGAATTGTTTGCGTTAGAGATACGCAAATTGATAAGGTTATCGCTTCTTAGAAAATCTGTAAGATCACTAACATTGTACATTTTCGAAGAGAAACTTCTTGAACACTATTGAGATTTGAAGTTTGAGTACAGCTCTTGTACTTCAAAGTAATACTACTTGAAAATCAGTTGCCAATATCTACATATACTCCCCAGTTATCTAGAGTAGTTATGCGTCAACAGTAGTGACGACGCATAAATTTCGTGGGCGGTAAGCGAAGGCGCAAAGATTTTTTTTTTTTTTTTTTTGAGAAGGCAGTTATTTTCTGAGTACAAGGATAGTTTTATATTACTACAGTACAATGAAACGTGCTTGAGGGGCATTTGGGGTTGGGCTTCCCTCTTTCTCTCCTCTAGCATCGTCACTTGTCAGCAGTGGTGGGTGATTTTGTTAAGCGTTACCAGTGAAACTCCATTTATAAGGATAGAAACAGACCATTATTAACCCTAGAGGGAAGTATATTTGTACGCTTATTATAAAAGCAGTACATGATAGGAGTAAAGTAAGTTAAACTTCGGTTCAAAGAAATAACAAAGTTTGATAGGGGTGATCTGTCATGCACCCCTAAAAGAGAGGGTATGGATATTGCACATTGAAAAGAGAACTCACAGTCGTATGTTAAAACATGTCCAGGTGGAACTACGTTATTTGACCAGTGAAATTTTGCGTATTTGTGTGAAGTTGAAATTGTCCTACCGTTAAAATTATGTGTTATCGACATTCAGCTACATGAGTAAATACATACGATTAAAATACAGCAAAATTTTTGCAGGTTTAGTTTTTGACGTTGTGCTTGAAGTATTAGGAGCTTGAATTAATTCTTGCTGCATTTACAAGAACAACTCAGCTATTTCAAAAGAACAATATGTTAAATTTTATTGAAAATATTGTCTTTTGGATCTTTTCCCACTCTTCGGATAACACATGGGTTCCATGATCTTGTGAAGCTGGCTACTTACCGAGTTTCAAAAGATCTGAATTGCTTTTCAGAAAGACGATGCAGCGTCGACCAATAGAAATGGTAATCTAAAGAAGCAAGGTATGGAAATAGGACAGCTGGATAAACCATCCCGTCGAAGTGCCTTCAAGGGTTCCTCCACTAAGTTTGTAATAATGTGCTCTGGTATTGTAATGAAGAACAGTAAATTTGTCATGTCTTTCAGCATATTGCGGGCGTTTTTCTTTGAGTGTTCGATTCAAATTGTGTGTGTTCGGTAGCGTTCAATATTAATACAGTAGAGCGTCGATTATCCGAACGTCGGTCAACCGAACGACCGCTTAACCGAACTGTGTACTCGCTCGCACCTGTTACTCTCCCACCCTACCGTCCACCATCCCCCTCACTCCCAAACCAAGTTTCCCACAGTAGTCACCGCTGGCGGAACATTGCTTCTAATGGGGCCTTCATAAGGCGCTGCTGACCGGCCAAGCCGCCAGTCGCTGTGTTTCAACAATCAGCACACTTCTGTCGGTTTGGCACTGGCTGTAGAAGTAGCGGCAGTATCAAAGCTGTTCAGAGCAACAGCTGCGCCAGCTTAGAGTTGAGGCGTGCCGCTCCGCGCATGGCAGATAAACATGTATAGTTCGATTATCCGAAGAAAACAGTTTTCCGAACACCCATGTCCCCCAATTACTTCGGATAATCGACGCTCTACTGTAGTTTGATCCTGTAGCAGCTCATAATTGATTACATCAATTCGATCCCACCAAATGAACCGCATCAACTTTTCATAAATATCTGTTGTGGCATTGATGGTCCACCGCAACGCACTCATGATTTTCCTGCGCTTAGGATTGTGATAAATCTACTTTTCATCGGCAGACACAATTTGGTGTAAAAATAACGTCTATTTCCGTCTTTGAAGCAAGAAATCGCAAATGGTTATGTTTGGCGACGTCTCTGTCAAGTCATGTGGTATATACAGTATCATCCTTTGTGGGTTATTTTCATTGGTTTTAAACGTTGGGTATCAGTTGACCTATCATCTCAGATTACTTGTTTCAGTTAACTTTTTAAGTGTTTGAGATGAAACTTTCCAATAACGCCTCTAATTCTCCATCTTCAAACCTTTTTCGGTGAACAGGACGCTGTCACTCATGGCAAAATCATTGCCTTTGATAATTTAAACCAATCTGCAAGTATTTTTAGGTTGAACATGCGAACCCGCCTCCACTAGCAAACTATGACTTTCAGATATTTTCAGGAAAATTAACATTTATGTTCTTTAAATTCAGATCTGGCCACACGTTGATATTAAAACTATTGACAGTACTTTTATATACCCTATATCACTTTCCGCTTTATTGAAATAACAATTACTGGCCTCTATTAATCAACAGCGAGAAATAATTCAAGCAGCTAATCTATACTCAGCTTAATGTGGTTTAAACAAGAAAATATCAAATGTGTAATCGTTTTCTTTAAATGAAAAGCCTTTATTTATCGATATGTGTAATTTTGGTCTTAAAATTCCTTATGCATTATCGACTGTGGGACTTATTCGACACGAGTTGACGTCAATGCAATACAAAATTTTCAATTTAGTTGTGATAGTAATTGTAACTATTTAGTGCATTATTTGGGGTGCTATCTGTAAATATTGCGGAGACTTTACGGTATGATCCATGTGTGAAATGTGATTACTCATTGTTACAAAATATTTGTAAGTACAGCATTGGCACTTACATTACCTTACGTAAATGCTCTCCCTCCTCGATCGGTTTGTTGACTCCTTGTAATGTCAAGAAATCCGGTCTCCACAGTACGCACCTAATCTTAAAGCTTTTCAGAAATTCTGAATCGGATCTTGTATGAGATCGTTGACATTTTTAGAAAATTTGTCAAAATCACATTAGCTTTACTCGTTTATCAGTAGCTATGACCAGTCAATTTACGATTTGTGTGTATCAATAGAAAAGATATTTTAGAAGTGATTGTGAGTCAAAGAGTTTCCTGAAAGCTTAAAATATGTATACATTTTTTGTTCCAGTGTTCGTGCTGGCATCGTCGATAAGGAAAGAGTGGTGAAAGAATTTGCGTGTCCATATTGTTCAAGATGTTTCAATCGTCCGTCTGTTCTTAAAATCTATTTACTTGTTCATATAGGAGAAAAACCATATTCATGTAATCATTGTGGTAAACAGTTTAGTCAAAAAGGTAATCTTAAAGCCCATGTAAAGCTACATAGACCAGAAAAACCTTTTTATTGTAAAACGTGCAGCCGAAGTTACGCTTCAGAAAGAGAACTTAAAGCTCATGTAGTGATCCACCCGCTATTTCAATAATAGGCAAGAGCGTCTGTGGAGTTATTTCCTGGAAAAGTCAAATTTATTTGATTGGGTTTTATTACGTCAATCACGTGTTATGTTTGTTCTCTGATCATCAGTATTATTACTTCCCGAAATATTTGTGGATATTAGGCTTATGATGTACAAGTTAAATTCATTTGTCACCTACGGAATTACTATTAAGAAAGTTCATTTTCTGTTTTGCTGATAGACTTGAATGGAAATGCTCTCAACTTGTGAAATGTTGATATTTACTTTAGTAGAGTGTATATTAGATACTTAAACATGAATGAAAATAGTGTTTTAAGTTGCTTTCTTTAATGATTTTAATTTTTAGTGTACTTGAGTGAATATCCAGGCAAAACACGTTACTTCTTCTACTCTTCCTTTTTAACTAATGAAATAAATTTGATTGAAACTTATTGATTAAACAGCTCATTTCTTTGCCCATAAGTTTTCGAAATTCGATCCCTGCGACTTCTGGATGTAGGAAGATATTAATAGTCCACTGGCAAAGCAATAATGTGCATGACGTAAACGAGAAGATTTGGATGGGATTCCAGCTAGATTTCCAACACATAGTTTTGGTATTCTGGAAACGGCTTCAAATTATTTGGACGCCAGTTGAGAACAGTCGTAGAGGTTGAATAAAAGTACGTCTTTGTAAAAATTTGAAGTTTATTGTAACATTCTGCAAGTTATTTGATATTGATTTTATTCTTCGTTGGGAGTCGATGATATTTTTATATCTGATGTAACTTTAAATGTATGAGTACTGTAATTTTAGTTTAATTCTGTAGCTCATTCATGTAAGTTACATGCAAGTTCTCGTGGCTGTAAGCAGAATTTTAGTTTTCCGTAGGGGAAAAAGATATTCATTAGATTTTTTCGGAGGTTTCATGGTAGTAATATTATTAAGCACACGGACAAAAATTATTCAAATAATACAGGACCGGCTCTGTAATGCAATCAAAATTTCCGGCCTTCCCAGTTAATACGAAAAAAAATAACACTAGTCAACAAGATTTTAGCACAGAAATGAAAATACCTGATTCTAACAGAACTTTTTACGTAGAATTCGAATCTGCAATCAGTTTTTCTCCATTACCCTCAGTTTCCCCGTGACAGAGGGATTTTCGGGAAATTTCCCCTCAAATTTATTTTTCCTTTTCTTTCTTTCTTTCCCTTTTTCTTTCTCTTTTTTCTTTTACAATTTTTGTACCTGTAACTCGGGTACCCTTAGGTATATAAACACACAAATTGTATGTTAGCTTGATTTATACTTAGCAAGTCCTGTAAGTTTCATAAGAATCGCGTTATTCTTTTTAGAGAAATAAATATATTTATATAAAAATATGCTGTGTACTGTTCATTTTACCATATTCATTAGTGCAGATAAAATCACATTTAACTTCCACGAAAATTACAATATAAGCGGTTTATACCTCATTGGACTTCCAATAAAACACATTTTCAATGATGTGTACACCATGTCGCCATTTTTGTATGAGGGAATTTCTATAGGGATTTTATGGGAAATTCCCTCCAAAAAATAGTTTATTAGATTTTTTTTTGTCTCAACTTGCTATTTGTATATAGCGATACAGAAACAGGAACTGCACTAAAAAATAGTTTTGTGTCTGCTTAATAAATTAGGTTAATTTCAAGTGAATCGCATTATTCTGTCTAGAGATATAAACTATTGTGTCTATTTATAGATAATAAAGAATATACTATGCTAGACTTTTACCAAACACAAAAACCTAACGTTGACGTATTATTGTTGGCACATAGATGGATGCTCAAATACAAGCACAAGTACACGCATGCTTTCTGTGGAAAATAAGTCACTTTTTAATATTTTGATCTGGCAACAATGCATAAAAAAAATGATGACTCACGTAGCCTGATGACTGTTAGTAGTGTTGAGTGACGGTCCAAGCTGGACATGTTTTAGATATGGCCGCGTGTAGGTTGAAGTGTTGGTGGATTATGGACTTCGAATAGATTGTGTTGTGTGGTGATGCACTGAGTTAGATTACGTTTGTTCTGCTTCATGATTCCTGGAGTGTAGATTCGTGTGTGTATGTGTGTGATACCTTACAGGATACAAGATGCCGAGGAAAACATTTCCTTGGTGTAGTTCACAATTTCCAAATTTAATAACCTGACCTATGTTTATGTAACCTTTTTTCTGCAGCAAGTGTTTAGGGATCGAATGAATTTTTAAGCTACATTTTAAACTGATTTATCACAGAAGAGTTCACGCAAACATTCAAATGCTCAAATATTGAATTCAAAATTATAAAATAAGTAGAGAAGAGTCAATTGTAAGCCATGTAGGGTAGGTTGAAGGCAGACAGCACTCATGGGTGTTCTGTAAATTCGGTCCCCGGTAAAATTACGGAACTTCATGCCTATTTTGAAGCTTCCTCGTGTGTATATAGTTTGCAAATTCGTCTTCGTCATGGGATACCGAGGGTTCGATTCTCGATAGGAATACGTGTGATTCAGAGTCTACGTTAAACAATCTGTCTACGTCTTGGTACTGAAAATGAATGTTCGAATGAATTACTCATTGTCCTTAGAAATAATCGAAATTGAATGTATACTTGTTTTAGTGCATCATGAAAATATTATGGTGTGTCTGTTTTAGAAGTAAATAAATAAGTATACGATAAATGAAGATACGTTTCAAATTATACTCATAAGTATGTATGTTAATGGGTATGTAATCCAACCAAATGATTTTTACAGAATCGTTTGAGGGGGCGGTGGCTCAGTGGTAGTGCTCTTATGTTTGTACTAAGAGTCCTTGGTTTAATCCCTGTCCATACGAATTTGTTGTACAATGTCGTCGTGTCCGTGGGTGTCTCCCAGTCCTTCCGCATTCTCATTCTACCAATTATTTCATAATTCAGTTTCATTGATTCATTTTCTCGTTTAGCCAAAAGAGCAGTAGCATGAGAGGTAAAATAGAAATTTCATTTTATTTACAGAATCGATTAAGAAGATTCTGTTAAAGAAATTGGTTGTGTAGTTTTGGCAAGATACATTATTTTTCACTTTTTGATTAACTTGAATTCTTTATGCTAAATAAAATATGTAAAGTTAAATATGTATGTCATACCTAGGTAGATGTTGGATATATGATTATACAAGGCAAAATTTTCCTGCAATATTTGTACCTAATATCAGAATTTAAATAATGGCTTCAAAGTAAAACATCACTGGTACCCTCAAAACCATTAATTGATTTTGCGACGCGGTTGTGTGTGTGTGTGTGTGCAAAGCCAGTTTCACCGCCATTGCTGAAATGAATTCTCTGTTGTTGAACTCTAGAGCCACCACTGCATAATAATTTCGTAATACCAGTACGAATGCCTTTGACTTGGATTTTAATGGACGTGTCGCAGGTATGTAACTTAAATGTAAATCTACTCATTAATAGATCTGTAGTGTAAGCAAAGTACAGGGATCTCTATTTTTGTGTTTCCACCCGGTGCTTCGAATTGTTTCATCAATTTTAAATTGGATTTAATATGAGAACTTCGCGAGACAGGCAAGACGTGAAATTGTTGGGTATTTTTCTCAAATTATCTAGAAATACTTACATGGAACATCCGTAAAGTGTTGCACGCTGATTTCAACGAAATTTTGCAGGTAGATACTAGACACAAAATAAAGTGACCCATATTCTGCGAAAAAACGGTTTGAAGGGGCCTAAGCCTCTCCCGAAGTATTTTCAGAAAGCTTGAAATCTCCAAAGGAACATGAGCAATTTGCAGAAAAAGGCGTATGCACATACTAGATAGAAAATTAAGGAATACGGGATTTTTCTTTTGTGAGGAAATGGTTGCAGGGAGAGGAGCGGCCTCTATTCAAATATCTCCAGAAATAATGACAAAGGCCAAAATTAAAAAAAGAAGAAAAAACGGCACAAGCGATTCCAAGCAAACTACGCATGCAGGTACTAGACTTAAAAGTAAGGAACACGTATTGTTTCGTTTCTGCGGTAAAACGGTTTGAAGGGGCCTAAGCCCCTCCCGAAATATTTTCAAAAAAGCTTGAAAACTCCAAAAGAACATGAGCAATTTGCAGAAAAAATTCTATAAACATACTAGATAGAAAATTAAGGAATACGGGTTTTCCTTTTGTGTGAAGAAACTGTTGCAGGGGGAACAACGGTCCCCATTTAAATATCTCCAAAAATAATAACAAAGGCCAAATTCGACAAAAGGGTACAAGCGATTCCGAGGAAACTATCCATGCAGATAGTAGACTTAAGAGTAAGAAATACGTATTTTTCTTTTGTGTGGAAAAAAACTCTAAGGGGAGTAAGCCCCTTCCGAAATATTTTCCAAAAAGCTCTAAATCTCCAAAACCTCACAAACAATTTGCAGAAATTTCCAACATATATTTCACATATCCAACATATATTTCTTGGGCCCGTATATCTTTGTATTACTAGCCAATGTGTATATATATATATCCCACTCATGGAGAAACTACACGTGAAAGAATGAACTTCTGAAACTACATACGAATATCTTACATGTTACAGGCGGTCTATTGTTCCGACCTGCACCAAATACGCTTGAGCCGACGTTTTCTCAGCGATTTTATTGGTTTCGCGTTTATGTTTAGCCGCCAGGATTTAAATACATGGTCAGCGTATTTCAAGCATACGCATGAGCAATAAATAAGCTTTGCGATCGCTTCAAATAGCCGGGGTGTTAGTCTCACAGACAGGAAGCTGTTAAAGTGTCATTTACTGAACAATGCGAGAGATATGTATTCTAAAGAACAGTTTCAAAGGTTGAGTGCATATAATTGGGCAGCAGAAGATATCAAACTGTATTATGAAATATGTATAATGTTATCTTGCAGTAGCAAGCCTACGAGGTGGTCATGCTCATCGCTGCATATGATAAGTTCGAGCGATAGTAATTTTATCTGTGTGTGCAAAACATATGACCGATAATTGACAAGGTGGTGTGCAATTATACTTATCTGGCCCTTGGCTTGTGCAATAACTTGTTTACTTGTAGCATTCATGTATCATTATCACAAAAGAACACTTCAAGAAGATGAGCCACACGTGCAAAATGAGATATCAATATCTACCTTGTGTACACAATAAATAATCAAAAAGTTAAGTACATTGCGTCAGATACTCATATGTGTATGATATAAATTCGTTGTTCCATCAGCATGTTAAGAAGAGAAATCCAGCATGAATCCCGCTAACATTCTGCATTCACTGTTTGTTGCTTTTGAAGTGATACATCGACCAGAGTCGCCAATAACAGCACAGGAAAGGGATACAGCACTCATATTGTAATGCTTGCTGGAATACTGGATGGACGATATGGTTACGTTGGACACAGAAGAAATATTAACATTAGCAATTGAGAAGGACAACAGGGAAGAGAATACCGCCCAATATTCTCCTGTGGATGACGACATACAAGAGTGCGATGGCGGCACAACCATACTTTTCAAGCAGACATCACCTTTGCATACAAACAAAAGGCAGTCAACTACTGGAGAAGTGGTATTAAAAGACCGCTATCCCTTCGATCCGTACAAGCAAGAAATAGCAAATACGTATATTTTACTTGTATATCTAGTATGTACATACGCCTTTTTTCTGCAGATTATTCCTGTCCTTTTGGAGATTTCGAGTTTTTTAAAAAATATTCCGGGAGGGGCTTAGGCCCCTTGCTACCGTTTTTCCGCAGAAACGAAACAATACGTGTTCCTTACTTTTAAGTCTAGTACCTGCATGTGTAGTTTTCTTGGAATCGCTTGTGCCCTTTTTCGATTTTGGCCTTTTGTCATTATTTTTGGAGATATTTAAATGGGGGCCGCTGTTCCCCCTGCAACCGTTTTTCACACAAAAGAAAAAGCCCGTATTCTTTAATTTTCTATCTAGTATGTGTATACGCCTTTTTCTGCAAATTACTCATGTTCTTTTGGAGATTTCAAGTTTTTTTTGAAACTACGGGTCACTTTATTTTGTGTCTAGTATCTACCTACAAAATTTCGTTGAAATCGGCGTGCAACACTTTACGGATGTTCCATGTTAGTGTGTTGTTACGGCAATTAACTTGGAAGATATCACTGCCCACTTCACACTCATAATGAAAATGTTGAAAAAGTGGAACACCTGGTCACTTAGAATGTTCGTTAGTTCATATTCACATTCACCTGTATCAGTGGACCCATGGTGTACATAGAACATCCCATACCATCTTAAAATATTCTCCTGTTCCTAACTACACACAGTGCGGTTGAAATGCTCCTTTAGTCTTTCTGAACATTCGACTCCATCATTGGAATGCGGAAGAGTGCGACTTGCTTAACCATTTAATAGGTTTCCAATCCGTTCAGGGTCAATATTTGGTCTTTATCCCACTGAAGATGTGCAGCCAGACGCGCATCCAGATTCTTTTGGGGGCAGGGGTCCAATAATACAAATCATTACGTCTGTGTAGTATTGAACGGTTATTATTCTGTATCCGAAAAGACGATAAGTAATTGTAAAACACTTCCATCTATGTTTTCAGAAAAAAAATATTAGAACTAGATTGTTTTTATAAGAGAAAGTGTACAGATGAAATGTAAGATCAAATTTGCTTGCTATGTTAATAATCATTTCCCTGTTAAACAACTATAGTTTTATTGAGAATGTGCATAAATGTATGTTGAATTAGGCAGTTTTTATTTATTTATTTTTTATTTATTTGTTTATTTATTTTTTTTTTGAGGGGATCGAACCTGGTGGACCCCTTCGTGAGTGAGCCGTTATGATGCATTTTGAAGTTGCTTCTCTCGTGAAATTCTAAATGTCTATTGTATTAAGTTCGTTTCGTAGTGTTGTTTCGAAAATGAGTTTTCAATCACAGATTGCAGGAATTCTTATCGGGTTTGAAAAATGCCTTGGTCAAACAAAGTTTTTGTTTGCTTTTTGGGTTAGAAACTGTGCGATTGCAGTTCTGACACGTATTGACTTTCTACGCGAATTAGTGTATCCCTTGGTATCTCTCACTTCGCATTGTAGTGCTTCTCTTATTACAGTTTCAGTGTCTTCCCCTAGTCATGTGTAACTTAAAAAAAAAAAAAATCCTCCTGTATTTGCGAGAGCGATGAAAATTTAAAAATTGTTACTTTCGTGAATCACTTCTTAGAAACGTGTACAAGAGATTGTTTAGTGCGATTTAAACAGGAAAACTAAAATCTTCTTGTTTCCTTAAAATGACCTGTGTCAGTTCGTACGTACAGTTTTGATCTTAAAACTGATATGAATTATATACTCTGTGTGAAACGGTTTGTGATAAATAACTGCAGCATTGATGCTTATATTACGTTATACCTTCCTTAAATGCAATTTACTTAAGTAATTTATTTCCCATCTTAGCAGAAACGGTTTAAAGCTATATGTTATCACGACAAATCACCTTCCAATATTTTTAAGGGATATATGAATAGTAAAAGTTAAGAAGATAAATAAAATGATGATTTAGAAGAAGTTATAATGAGTTAACGAGTTCGCTGAAAGCTAAAAATATATAAACACGTTTTTTTCTTCCAGTGTTGGTGCTGGTATCATCGATATGGGAAGAGTGAAGGAACTTGTCTGTCCATATTGTTCGAGACGTTTCATTCACCAATCGATTCTCAAAATCCATTTACGTGTTCATACAGGAGAAAAACCATATGCGTGTAATTATTGCGGTAAACAGTTTAGTCAGAAAAGTAATCTTAATGTTCATGTAAAGGTACATAAACCAGAGAAACCTTTCTATTGTAAAACGTGCAGCCGAAGTTACGCTTCAGAGAGAGAACTTAAAGATCATATGGTGGCCCATTCTTTATTTCAGTAACGAACATAAGCATCGATTAATAAGCAAGGGTATCTGTTGACCCATTCTTTGGGAGAGTCATTTTTTTTTTTTTTTTAAATTTCCGTTTATCACATCACATCCATCGTCTGTTATGACTTCATATGTTGTTCGTGTTTTTGTGCTTACTCAATTATTTGTAGATATTTTTACTTACTGAGTGATGTATCATTGAGAATTTCTTTTAAAGATATAATTAAGTCATGTACGGAATTGCTATTAAGAAAATTTATTTTCTTTGCAGTGTAGACTTGATTGAATATGGTAGCAATTTATTAATGTTTGTAATTCTGTAGTAGAGTAGGTAGAAACAAACGTTTTATAAATAAAGTTGTTTTGTGTTATGTTCTGAATTTGTGTGCCTCACTTCAATATAATTTCTAGCCAAGAGAAATAGCTGTTACTTTAAGCCTAGCTATCACAAATTGACTCAACTTCTATAATTTAGTTGAAATGTTTATTAGACCCGACTCAAATTTTATTCGTTTCCTAACGCCTTCGGAAGTTCTAGTGATACGCCAATGATAGCCCACAAGACTAAGTATACAATCCAAATAAAATTGGCATATACTAATTAGAATACACATTTTAAGGATCTGCAAGAATTCAGAACGTGCAAGGATGAAGTCAGGAGATAACTGATAAATGAATATGTGGAAAAAGAAAAAGTGCAGAGCTGGAGAGTAGGAAAGGCGTCTCAACTTCATATGGAGTAGGAGAAGTGACGGAATATCGCACGAATTCTAAAACTATGATGTCTGCGATTGTGTGCAAACGTTAGTCTTATTCGTCTCTGGAGCTCTAGTAGGGAAATCCATGAAAGAGACTTTCGAGTAGTTCAAAAGGTTAGCGGATAATATTGGGTTATTCGGAAAAATGATTTCGCATTTTTACAACAGATTACGCCAGTTCGTGTTTGAAAGTACTAGAATCATTTGCACCTATATTATTGGTGTATATATACAGGGTGTTTCAAAACAACACCGGCAACATTTGGAAGGTGATTCCAGACACCAAGATAAGACAAAGATTACACCAACATGGGTGCACAAGTGCTTTCTTTCGGAGTTATAGGCTGCCGAAACATGGAAAAAAATAGCTTTAATGACCCATAGCTCCGAAACTAGGACCTACCGTAGTCGAACCAAGGCTACTTAGGAACTGGTATGTACCTGTCCAAATATCCAAGTTTCACAGTCCTACAGTATTTCCGCGACAATTTTTGTAGAGTAGTTATTGAGTACTTCAAATTGTGTCCGAAGCCAAACTTCCTCTATAAAAACTGCGTAAGTATCTTAGGATTCTGAAACATGTATTTTTGAATAGCGCACATATTAGTTCCTAAGTAAAATCTTGACCTGACTATGGTAGGTTTCATAGTTTTGGAGCTATGGGCCTTTAAAGTTCATTTTTGGTGTTTTCTGTAGCTTATAACTCCGAAAGTGTGCACCCAGGTTGGGTCTATGCTTTTTATCTTAAGCTTGTCAAAAGTTAAGTTTATGGTGTACTTTACAAGAACATGAGTGTCAATGATAACGAAATTAATTTTTATCGTAACGACGCTCTTTGGTCAGGGAGGCCCACTGAAGTTAACAGCAAAGAAAGGCATTGATCAAGTTACATGACTCGAGGAATTGCAGTCATTTTCATGATCACCACTGGGGTTCATGACCTCTGGTCAAGCGTCATCTGGCAGTTTTTAATTCATTCATATATACATAACTACTTTTCAAAAATGACACATTGATACCTGGAAGTGAAATATTTTGGTGACATTTGCATCAACTCCACTGACTATAGCCGTTTGAATGTTAAGATCAAGAGATCAATGCTGATAAGGGAAAGAGAGTCAGTTCTTGGAAACGATTCAGCGTCCCAACATTTGGTTCCATACTCTCCATAATGAAAGTTATGATATCCAGCCTCAACTCTCATAATCATAGTGAGGAAACGTTAGTAGATAATAGGAAGCACGTATATATAATATGAATTCAAAACCATATATTTAATTTCTGACCATTTCCCTGTTCTAACCGGAAGTATTTACTTCCTATTTCAATATTAATCTTAACGCAAAAAGTCGACTGAGACGGCGATATTTAATTATCTCGATTATATTCGGGATGCATTAGACGACAGGAAAAAATGTACTGGCATTTCTCTTGACTTAACTAAGGCATTCGACCTTGTTTCGCATTAAATACTCCTCGAAAAACTAAACAATATCTGTGTAAGAGGAGTTGTAAATAAATGGTTCCAAAGCTATTTAGAAGATAGAAATCAAGCTGTAGAAATTGATTACACGGATCAGCGAGGTACAAGTTTCAAATACACCTCTGACATCAAACCAATAAAATGCGGGGTGCCACAAGGCTCGATTTTAGGCCCTACTCTCTTTATAATTTTCATCAATGATCTTGCGGCTTACATAAAAACTGCCAAACCAACCATGTTTGCTGACTATACAAGACTAGCCATTACTGAAGACGCTGACAGTAAAATGAAAGTTAGCATCGAACAAACAATAGAAGAATTAAACTCATAGCTTGAAAATAATAAATTAAAATTAAATACCGATAAAAGTACAGTAATAAACTTTCATCACTCTCAAAATACAAATGTTAATAATCCAATCGTATCTATTAAAAATAAATTTATAGATAACGTTAAAGCAACGAAATTTCTAGGACTCTAGGTAAGTGATACACTAGCGTGGGATAGGCACGTATCTGTACTCCAAAAGAAACTTTATAAAGTACACTATGCCTTAAAAAGTGTGAAAATATCATTCAACATATCAGCATTAAAAGTAATTTATCATAGTCAGTTTGAGAGTCTACTTACGTATGGAATATTACACTGGGGAAACGCAGCAGAAAGTAAGACAATTTTTAAGATTCAAAAAAGGGTACTGAGAACAATGAAAGGTACAACATCAAGAGTATCATGCAAAATAATATTCCGTGAGCTTAAAATTCTCCCACTACCTTGCCTTTGTATATTACGAACGGCAGTCTTTATAAGAAAATACCTGAAACCGTCTCTTAAATGCAACAGTGACATTCATACATACAATACCAGAAACAAAAGCGATTTTGCAATTCCCATTCATAATACAGCACTTTAGCAAAAAGGTCCAAAATATGCAGGAATACAAATTTAACAGCTTACCCATCAACATAAGAAACTCAAAATCTGATCCTTTCAAAACAAAGACTGACAGAGTACCTACAAGAGCACTACTTTTATACTGACACGGAATTTTATGAACATGCTCAAGCTAGAAACTTGTAGTTGTATGAAATGAGCAATAGGAGTTGTTGAGTTGATTTTAGTTTAGCGTCCCTTTCAGCAGCGAGGCTATATGAGACGTGGACCTACTGATTAACGTGGAATCCGAACCACATGAGCTCCCGTCGGGAATCGAACACGGGTCTCCCACGCCAAAGGCGCGTACGCTAACCGCTTAGCCAATGAACAATAGGAAGGTATTTATTTTATTATTACATACTTATTTATATATTATTATAATCAAATGTCTTCAATACGTGTTTCCTAAATACTAAATGAAGATAGCATAATGTAAAGAAAAAGCTACAGATTATCGCACTAGGAATAAAACCAGGTAGATGAATAGATAAGGTATGGTATTTGTATGTATATATATCATGTAAGATTAATGTGATGTATAAGGAACTATAGTAGTAGTTAATTATATAGACAATAATAAAATTTGACATTATCTATACCGCATGTACAAATGTACAATACTGTGGTCTCTTGAACGCAAAATAAATAAATAAATAAATAAATAAATAAACAGGGTAAGCGTTTTTTTTTTTTTTAATGTGGATTTAGCGTCCAGGGAATAGGTTCTATCTTTGACCTTATCCTTCTATTGCAACCACAAATTACGGGTAGTGCTTCCACTATCAGTATTGAATTTACGTAGTTTGGAAGTCTAACGTATTTTCATATTGTGAAACGAAACTCACTTGCTTTAGTGCTGAGTTGATAGTTGGTTTGTCAATGGAAAAGTTAGGTTTCATTAACCTAACGTTAAGCAATGCGGAAACTACCGTAATTTAAAATAAAAATAGCGTTACGAATGTCGAAAAATTCAACTATACGGAATCCTAATATTACTGAATTCCAAGAATTATGATGCTATTTCTGATTGGGTTATGTAAAGTGGAAGTTGTTTCTTATTAGGCTGGATAATAGTACAAAGGTATCAAATTTCTGAAGACTACTTGTATAACGTTGCCTTATTTTTGAGCAAAAAAATTAAACAAAGAATATTCATTATCGTCGTTTAGTGTTAATAAATATTAACGTATAATTTCTTCTAATTCATTTTTTCAAATTCCGCACCTTAGTTCACTAAGGGCGGTTGTCACAAAATCTAGTTTTTCAGAAGAAACAGAAACGAAAGCAAAGTGCGAACTTTCTAGTGGACACCCGCCTTTTTACAGCTGCAACATTCTGAAACTTCAATCAAGCACCATATCTATATTAATCGGCATAATTACGCAACTGTGTTGCATATAGCAGTTTTCCCCGCTGCAATTGGGTGTTGGATAGCTATCTTATTCTGTATTTCTAGGAAACTGAGTAGTAATCATATTTTTGTTAGTTCATTATTTGCTTCTATTGTGTAGCAAATCACACAATCTTAAACATGGAATTTAACAGTTTTCAAATTGCATCTTCAGCAGATAATACGACATTCTAAAGACAAGTGACGTTACTAATGAAAAGAATATACTTTTACCAGAAGTTAAGTGTTAATGTTACGTATTGCATTTGTAAAAAATGTCTCTTTTGAGGCGTAGAGCTCGGTTACGCAATAACTTAATAGATTCTGTAATGTTAATGTACAGAGAAATATATTGATATTAGTCATGATAATTAAGAAACTGAAAATAGTATATTCCAAGTGGTTTATATAAGATATGAATGTATAAATATAGCATATATTTGATTTCATTTCAGTGTTGGAGCCGACATTGTACATCAGGGCTCAATTGAAGAGTTTATCTGCACGTTTTGTTCGAAACGGTTTGATAGTCAACGAAAACTCGTAATTCATATGCGGATTCATACCGGAGAGAAACCTTTTGTATGTAAAGTTTGTGGTAAAGGCTTTAGTCGAAACAGTTCTTTGTTTACACATGTCAAGTCACATTCAGCTGTAAAACCATTTGCGTGTAATATCTGTGGAAGAGGTTTTACTGTGAAATGTAATCTTTTGACACATATGAAAGTACATACACCAGAAAAACCCTTCTTTTGTATTACTTGCAGCAGAAGTTACACTTCAGAGAAAGAACTAAAAGATCATAATATAATCCATTATCTTCAGGGAAAGTAGTGTGAAAATATTTTCATTTTCAGCAGTAATCAGGTCTTCTTTCACAGTAGTAAGCAAGAATAAGTAGTCTATATTTTGCATAATAAAGAATAATAATGTTCATTTCTAATGTCTGTTATGATAGGAAGGAAAAATAAATTGTAGTGAAATAATTTTATATAAAAAAAATATACCAGTACCATCTTTTGTGTATTTTATTCCATTAAAAATTAATTAGATAAATATTGCTACTGTGTTTAACACAAGTTTACTAGAAATTTATAGGGAGAGATAAAAAATTGCGAAACCTTATTTAAATAAGGTACAATGAAAATATACTTTAAAATAGCCTAATTGAATTAGTATTATAAAATTTCACTTTGTGCAGTACAAATATATTTATGCTTTGCATTTGTGAAATTCATTACAAATCATTATAGGCTGTTTTTCAAGATTCAGATTCAAGCTTGAAGTTTAGGTTTACATTTTATACAGCCTCGGTACTGAAAAATTTCAATTAACGAATAAGTAGATAAAATATTTCTGTAGTCTTCATAACTTGTATGTCAGCTTACGAAATATTAGAAGCGTGATATTTGAATCTGGTACATAATCTTACAGATATACTGACAAATTAAGTCCATACGACGGAACAAGTGAACGGGGAGAGTATTTATGTTTTTCGTTTTTTTTTTTTTTCTATTCGACATTTGGAAAGATTTTTCTTACTGCACAGAACTGGAAATGGCAAGCAAGTATTGGACTATATTGAAGACACCCATCTACTGTTTCTACATGTAGATGCTTTTATTATACATTTCTTTTCGAGAATTAGGTTTTGTTCATTAATAGGACGATGGATGTAGCAAGGGCCCTAGATTTGATGTACCAGCGAACAATAATTTGCATGTAGTGATCATAATTGGTTCATTTAAGTTATGAATATATTCATTTTTAAAACCAATATACCTAGTTCCATCCTTATTCCTTGCTCTTTCAACAAATAGTCTGATAAAACTCCAATATTGCAATATTTTGTTTTGTTTTTTACTCATATTGTGTTTATTGTTTATAAAAAGTGTTTTATAACGAAAAATAAGTAAATAAATAAAATGTGAAAAATGTAGCTCTAATGGAAAAGAGAATGCAGGCTATGGTATCTATTTACTGGTAGTACTTTTCATCGTGTATTTTGTAACAAACAAATTAGTCGTTCCAATCATCCCATTAGAATTAATATTGTTTTTAGCTACTACCACCTCTGTCTCTTGGTACATATCCAGTATGTACCAAGGGTCCAAACGACTTGTTCAAAATGTGTCCCTGGGGTGAGCAATTTCCTGTACTGTTAGTTGACATATTTTAAATGGTTTTATATGCTAAGGTACTGCAAAAGAGCATTTTTTTTTTAAATTATGAGTATGATTTATGATCCTAAAGTATGATTTCCCTGAATAACAGTGGATATAGTTTGAAACTGAGGTTTTGATTTTGATTGACCTTTGATAAGACTTAAGTTTCCTTCTACAAATTATATAAAGTTTGTATAGCAATGTTTAGTTTTAAATTGGCTTTTATGTTGTATCTAATTGTACTTGGCGCTATTCCACCTAATATTTCAATGACTCACTTTGTTTCATGATCCCTTAGTTGTGGGCACTCCCGATTCTTAAAAGGAATGACAATTAATTTATTAATCGAAAGTGATTAGTTTAAAAGATATAGGTACGAATACATCATCTCCTTGGTTTCGTTTCAGAGCTGGTATCACCATGCTTCGGGAGCCAGTGATGAAAAAATTCGTCTGCCAATATTGTTCGAACTGGTTTGATCATTATCGGAAACTTGAATTGCACATTCGCATTCATACTGGAGAGAAACCTTTCGTATGTAATGTGTGTGGTAAAGGGTTTAGTCGAAAAAGTTCTTTGTTTACTCATGCCAAATTACATACTGGAGTGAAACCATTTGTGTGCCAAACATGTGGTAAAGACTTTACGCAGAAAGGTAACTTTCTCACTCATTTAAAAGTACATACGCCAGAAAAGCCATTCTATTGTAAAATTTGCTATAGAAGTTACGCTTCTCAAAAAGAATTCGAAGAACATAGTGTGGTCCATTTTTTACGAGTCGAGTAACGCATAATTCTTCGTTAAATGTGTAACTTAATTATGGAATAAAGTTTAAAATGTATAGAATTTTTCAACAACTGTAACGCACTGAAAATTATGCTTTGTACTTTACGCTCATATTTTAAAGCTTTTGCGTACCGGTAAATAGAATGGAGATTAAAACTGTTTTAAAAATGAGCATGATAATTGGGCTTCGCAGTAGGAAGGGAAGTTTCACTGAGAGAAACGACAAAGATGTAAATTAAACGACCTTGTTGTGCAATGATTTAACTCCATTCTTCTAATCAGGCGTGCCATTTTTTAAATTTTTTTTTATAAATAATTTCTAAAGCGAAATATGTGAACTGCTCATGCGTAATACTGATGTAGACATGTAATAAATTTATTAAAAGCTTTAGGATCCTCAGCATTGTGTGATTCTTGTAGGAAATGTAGTTGAATTTGTTTTTAGTTTATGATATATACCCTTGTTTGACAAATATTTATTTCAGTACTTGCCAAATAGACGTTTACCTCTCTGTGGTTTCGAAATTTGATATAGTAGAGTGCATTCAAGAAGACACAAAAAACATCCTTCCTTGTCAATATTGTTTTCTAGGTATTAGGTATTGTAACTTGAATTTAAATACAGAATGGAACTAGTTAACCTTTTTACTCTTTGCACTGGAAAGGGTTAGTATTGTAAGAAAGCTAAGTCAGATAGCTACATGATCTCTTTGGTGAGCCTGGGGATGGAGTTCTTCCCAATTTTGGACGCATTCTTTTAGGGACCACTGAGCTTCGGGCTGGAAATTCAATAGGGCTCGATCCCTCTTGGCACCTGTTGTATGATGGCAAACTGGTCTCCTTTCGGGGCCCTAGTGTTTGGAGGCAAACATCTATCATTCAGCGCATTATTGTGCTGCTGCTTCTCGTGGCTAATATTAGGGAAGCACTGTGGCTCAGTGGTAGAGCGCCTACTTGTGGTGCATGGGGTCCCTAGATCAATTTCCGGCTAAGTTAGTTTGTGGTGGGTACATGTCCGTGGATTCTCATTCCACCAATTTTTCTATCATTCACTTGCCTTAATCATCCTTCTCCCTCAGCCTAAATAGTCTAATCGTGGAACATTAGACTGAATGATTTCATTTTGTAGCTAATAGTCGATTGTCCGGGCTAATATTCTTTTTCCACCAGTAGCCTCCTGACCTAATTCCCAGAATATTTCAGATAAACGTAACAGTAATGAACACATTAAGATTTTTGGGTATTTTTACACAATAATTTCGTTAATTTATATCAGAAAAAAATAAAAATTCGCTCGTTTGTTAGGCCATACCTTTCTTTCTAAGAGTCCTGAATAAAGTTATCTGTGAAATTACTGGAGATTGTATATTATTTTCTTATTTTTTTTTAGAGGCCTGCAAGTGTACCAGTAGTGGACACGAGAGAATTGATGTGTACCATTAATAGACACTTGCCTTTGCCGAAAAATGTTCCATAAGTATAGAAAACAAGCTTATTAACATACACAACAATATATAACTACATGAAAGTTTCCTTGGCACAATTTTTTTAACCACCATCTTTTCTTTATCTTACTTAGCTCTGGCCTCATTAAATCTTGCTTAAATGAGCATCTTGGCTGCTGCCGGACAAGCAGCGCTGAGTTTGTGGTTTTCAGTTGAGAAGCTTGGTTGGACTTACATTTCTTCCGGATTATCTTGGTTTTGTCGAGAGTTTCGGCTACTTTTAGGTTCCGAAGACTCGGTGTCGGAGTCATCTGGAATCAGAAATTGCAAAGAATTTGGAATTACATCCTTTGTTTCCAGAAGCGGCCAAGGTGTTATATAATATGACCAGATTTCGAATAGCGACTTATCTTCTGACTTACTGTTTCAGGCAGATGTATGGGCGCTGCCTCACGAATTTACCATTCACTTTCCTGAAAACATGCACAAGTGCTTTACAAGGTTTCTTCCTCCTTTACATCCAAAAGATAATATGTATCTGACATGCATAGCAATGTAGGAAGTAAAGTTGCTCCTTCGTTGATTGTCTGTCTTTCCCTTCTGTATAATGGAGTTGAGTTGATTTTAGTTTAGCGTCCCTTTCAGCAGCGAGGCTATATGAGACGTGGACCTACTGATTAACGTGGAATCCGAACCACATGAGCTCCCGCCGGGAATCGAACCCGGGTCTCCCACGCCAATGGCGCGTACGCTAACCGCTTAGCCACGTAAGAGCTCTTCTGTATAATGGAATCAGGTTATATGCACTTTCGCCTCCCACCATAATGTAGTCCTTTCAATCACAAGATAATGCATTCTTCGATTTGACAATTATTTTAAAGCGTTATTCATGATAAATTCTTCAAAATTAGAATTCTTAAAAGCATAATTACGGTTTAATTAAAGTACTTTTGTACCGTTTTCAATTACCCCACACACAATATATTGGTCGCACCTTGTGACAAAAATCCTCCATAAGCTCCTTATTTCAGGATTTGAGGTCTCTGAACTTCGGAAAGACTCTTCTTCGCTGATGAAATCTTCAAGTATTTACAGCGAATTACAAACTGTTGACATAATGTGGTCATAACTGGTACACCGAGAAATAACCCAATTTGTCAGTAGTTGTTATACCTGGCCATTCATAGTATAATGTTCCAGTCATTGCCAACCACATCTAAGAGTGGCGCCAAAAAGCAAATCCAGATTTACTTATGTGAAGGTATTCTACAAAATGTATTTACTCCCCTGAACATGATATGACGTAAACAAGAACTCTTACTCAGATAGTTTGAACGAAAATACAAAACTCTCCTGCTAGTCTCATCTCACAGCTTGAGTGTTTGATTCACATTGATTTGTGTCTGTGCGCTGTTGAAGTTACAACTGTGGAATGGCCAACCCGTGCAACGGGCGCATTAGTTCACTAGAGTAAAAATAGAGCGCGTGGGCTCTAGACTACTATTTCTCTTAGTGCACTGCGTTATCTCATTCGCTTATTGTTTGACAGTCAAACGTGTCCTTACTTGTACACTTACCTTATGCAGAGAGAAATAAAGATTGATGTCAAACATAGGTTATAGGTTATGCCACAAAAGACCCAAAAGTCCCTAGTTCTTTTGACTTTCACAGCAGGTTCAGACATGTCCATGGCTTTACGTGAGGTGAAATTAAGTAGAAAGATTCTGTTGCTTTTGCTACATAAATAGATTTTAATAAAGCAAACAAATTTTTGAATTGTCTGTGTTGACTAGAAAGTGAGTGAAAATTTTGTCTTTTGTTGTGTCAATTGTGGCCATTTCCGTAGAGCTATTTACAGTTCTTCAACTGAGGTAAATATTTTATTAAATATTTTCTGACTATTGTTTAGTAAATTGTGAGGAAATCTCAGTCAGTGACCGTAGTAGCACCATAGATTTCTTTCTCAATACAAATTCCACGTGGTTTGAATTATTATTTCCTGTCTAAAATTTCCCATTCACTAGGGAGAATTTTGAGAATTTTACCTCGACGAGAAGAAAGAATGTTACAAAATTTGATTAGAGTTCATCTATTTTGGAAAATACTGTGTCTTTGTCTTGCACGACTATAGAAGACAGAGGGATAGCAGCGCTGATTCTGAAGACACCAAACATTTTCCGTTGTTTAATATGTAAAGCAATTTGGTAGTAAAGAAGTAAAATGTTGAACATACAGTGAAGTAAATTAATGAAGAAAGATTGCTCCGTGTTTTCTGCCTAGGTTGCTACTGGACTTAAGCCGTTTATTAGCTGGGTTTTGTGATGTAGTAGAGCCATTTTGCTACTAAAACTTGAAGAATTCATTGTTGAAATGTTGAAAATGAATATTCGAATATTCAAATAATAGCAAAGAAATGATTCGATCAAGTCAGCAACAGTTTTTTTTTTCTTTCTTCCCAATGAGAAATTTACTGTTAATGGTTTAGTTTTAAAATTCATTGCTAGGAAGAAGGAAAACATGCCAATGACCCTCTGTTTATCTTTCAGCTCAAGTCAAACCGGACACACTGATGTGATGCGTCAAGGTAGGAGCAAAGAGAATGTGTGTTTCTATTGTTCCAAAGTCTACAGTTCTCACTCGGCATTGAAGATTCATTTACGGATACATACCGGGGAGAAACCATTCACATGTGAGATATGTGGGAGAGGTTTTAGTCAAAAGATAAGTTTGAAGAGTCATATGAAAGTTCACAATCCAGATAAACCGTTTTATTGTAGAGTTTGTAGCAGAAGTTACGCCTCGCAGGAAGAGTTTGAGATTCATAGTGTCAGTCATCGTATTGGAACCGTCAGGAATTCCGAAGATAGTGTATGTGGGAGATCACCTTTTAAATAAATGGAATGCAGATTAATCACTGCATAAATTAGAAGATATTGAAATGACATTGCAATCGAAAGCATTTTTATTAGAAATAATAATAATATGAATAGGCCTACTTAATACTACTATTTTTAATCGTTCCGAGCATTTTGATACAATTATTTGACCTCGATCCAGCCTGATACATTGTGCTCATTTTATGTTAATAACTAAAAATATAAGGTCTTCAAAGTAGTTGTGGAAAAACAGGAGGTTAACTCCGTTGACAATATATTATGTGAATCTTTTTACAACATGTCTCGAGAGCAGTGGGGGATTAGTGCGAAATATAAAGAAATTGTAGCCCGCCAGAGATAAATCAGCATATTTATTGGTGAACGTAGAATGTTTAGGTATTTTTTTTTCTAAGAAAATAACAAGGCGTCAATACTCCAATGTGTCAAGAATTAGAATGGTGATGGTGGACTTTATATAGATTTTTTTTTAAAACAGTGCAAGGTAAGTACGTTAATACGCTGAGGCAAACATAGTACTTCGGTAATCTGGGAAAAAGAAGTGCTTTAACTTTCAGATCATTATTAAGTTTAACATGAACACTGATTTTAGTAAGATCATTAAATGACTATTTCACGATAGATTCTTCTATACACATTACAATCATGTGCCAATTTCGAACCTGCGTTAAGTGTCTGACCTGCAAAAATAGTGCTTTAGCTTGAGGACGCTTTTAGGCTTTCGTAATGAGAATTCACTATAAATCAGAGTGGAAAGTGATTTACGTGAGTGTATTAGTTTTCATCGTTGAATATTACAATTCATTGTTACGAGAGTATAGAAAAGAATAAGCGAATAAAAAATTAAACATTTATTAATATAAAAAATTGACGTTGTTCTATATGTTATTTGATTAGTATAATACGTTTGTAGATCGGAAACACATCTGCAGTCAACTATATGAAATTAACAATTTGTCTTGAGATGACTTCTAGTACATTAATTGTACAAGGATGGAAAGTGTCCAGACAGCAATCGAAGTAGTGGACTGAGAAGGAAGCTGCTTGCAAGAAAGAAGACCTCTCAATTCCCGATAGAAATTGATGGGTGGGTGCTGCTATAAATCAATATACGGTCAAAATTGGCTCGAGTGTAAGAAAGTCAAAAGTCTTTCCGCGAGGACTATTTTGGAAATGACATGGTGCAGAGCATTTTAATGCAGTGTTTGTAGCTAAAACAAATATTTAATCAGTGATGTAATTGTGTATTCCATCCAATGTTTCAAACTAACATAAGAACGCGATCTATAATCTTTATTAAAAGACTGTATTTGGAAACTGTAAAATTTAATTGACGTGAATTTCTTTTTCTAAGGTGAATTTTACTAATATGGTTTACTTTCATTGCTAGACAAAAGAAAAAACAAGTCATGACCCTTTGTTTATCTTTCAGCTCAAGTCAAACCGGAGACCCAGTTGTGATACGTCAAGGTACGATCAAAGAAAATATGTGTTCCCATTGCTCCAAAGTCTACAGTTCTTATTCGGCATTGAAAATACATTTACGGATACATACCGGAGAAAAGCCATTCGTATGTGATATATGTGGGAGAGCCTTTAGTTACAAGACATGTTTGAAGGCTCATATGAAAGTTCATACACCAGATAAACCGTTCTATTGTAGAGTTTGTAGCAGAAGTTACGCCTTGCAAGAAGAGTTTGAGTTCCATAGTCTCATTCATCGTATTCCAACTGTCAGTGAAGAGAATGCAGATTAAGGAGTACATAGATAAGAGGATAATGTGTGGACATAGCAATGCCAATAATGATTTTTTCTCAGAGATAAGTGAACACTTTTATTATTATTCGTTTTACGCATTTCGATTCAATTGTTTGATCTCTATTCGACTTGGACACAAGAGAAATTTGCTTCGTATTATACATTTATCACATTTTCTATTGTAACTAATAATTAAGTCTTTATTTGTATGTTTCGTTTGTTTGTTTAGAAGTAATTGTTCAAAAATTGTCGGTTAATCCCTGTTGGTGATGTATGAATGGGATTACAGTATGTTTCGTAATGTTATTACGTACAATATGTGTTTCGTGAGCGTTGGCAAAGTAATGAAAGGTTGGTGAAGTTGTAGGAATCAAACAGTGCATTTACTTGTAATTGTAAAATGTTATATAAAGGAATAAAAATACATTTTTGACTGCCTCAGTCACCCCAGTACGTCGCAATTAAAGTATTGACAATAGTGATTAACTTCGCGTGTAGGTGCTTTACGCAGTATACTGTAGGTAGGCATGTTTATATATATATATATATATATATATATATATATATATATATATATATATATATATATATATATATATATAGACCCTATATATTGGATTATGTGTCAATTTCGAATGTGTATTTAGAGTCTGACATATAGAAGTTTTTTTTCGGGGCAAGGATTGTTCATGATTGCTTAACGAAAATTCATTTAAATTTTCAGGGGTGTCCACAAGGGGGGCTATGACAGAAACTGCGTCATTGAAATATTTGGGGGGGGTTAAATATGTTTGAGGGTGTGTAAAAATTAATCGAAAATATTTTTTTTTTTTTTTTTTTTTCATGGAAGAACACCTACGGATATATCATCATAGCTCAAGATCGACTTTAGTGCAGCAATTTGCGTATAACAGAGCAAAGTTTGTAATGCAGTGTTTGTAGTTATGGGAAGTAATTAAATCAGTGATGATGCTATTTTATGTTCCATCGAGTTTCAAAGATAAGACCGTTATCTAAATTGTGTTGCAAAGGTCTGTACAAAGACGACTCATCTAGAAACATTAAAATTTAGTTTTATGTGAATACATTTTATTAACTGTAATATTGGGTTTATATTATAAAGGTAAGATATATCTACTGTTGTTTTTTTAATTATAGCTACTTGTTTGATTGTCGCTGAACTCTTTCAGCCCTCATACAATTTCATACATTCGTAATCGACATATGTTGTTCAATTTCGTTAGTTAGTTTTTTTTTCCACTTTTTCACACTTTGCACATGTTTTAATACGTATGAAACATGTTGCTGTTTTGTGTATATCTCAACTAATGATGTATGTCAGTGACGTTGAATTCATTGTAACCTTCCTCTCTTTTCCTTTTCTTAAAAATCCCTTTTCTTCAGGGGAAGGAAATATCCAAAAGCCAGATATTTTCAGTAATAACAAAGACGAAGACTTCTTGTTCGTAGAAATGAAAGTTTTGCTACTTGCGAAAAGAGAAATATTGTGTACGAGAGGAATAAAACAATATACATACTGAACACATTTCTCATTAGGAATACCCAATAATCAGTATAATAACACGTTCACTTTTTTGAATGTTTACCATAATAGTGCTGAGGAACAGATATTAAATTGACGAACTCCATTTGATCTCCATCTATTGTCACTATAGAAGCTCGTTCGGCTTGTTTAGATATACCTTAGGTATGTCCATTGGAGTTACTATCCGATATGTTTGGCAATAAACAAATTGAAAGGAATTAATCACCATATTCCTTGTAGCCATTTCGGAATATATTATTTCTTGATAGATGGTGCGTTGTCATTTTTCAAAATATGGTTAATAGTACCTGGAGATAGTAGTAGAAATGGTTATCTAACAGAGCAATCGATTATTGTGGTACTATGACTATCATTTTAAAGATTTGTAAGGCGAATTCTTCTCAGACGTCTCCAAGGATCCAACACAGAATTGAAGCTTCATATAATTTTGTGAGATGAGAACCCATGTACCACGTGCTTTAGCAAAAAGAGACTAGTCCGGTGGCGGCTCTAGCTCTACAACAGGCAATTCACATCGGCAGTGGGTATGAAACTGGCTTTGTACTTCTCAACCGTCACAAAATCATATCCTAGTTTCGGGGCCACCAATGATATTTTACTTTAAAGTTATTCTTTAAATTCTTATATTAGATACAAATATTACACGAATAAATTGCTATTATATAATAATATGATCCAGTATATGTGTTATATATAGAATCATTTAACTTTATTCAGCACGAAAAGTTCAAGCTAATCGAGCGATCCAACCGTCAAGTGCTTTTGCTCTTGTAAGATTCTCCTTTGTGGTTCTTCCTTGTGGAGATAATGTGCTTTATCGATTTTCACTTCGCCTACAAGCCTTACCTTTTTATATTGGATTTGAAACAAATTTGTCGAAGAAATGCTTTCAGCTTTGTGATTGATTTCTCGCTGATTTCGGCTTCGTGAGACATTTTTGAGCGATCACATTTCATGTACGCTCAAAAATATCGTGTGCAGAATTTGCTTAAACACTAGACTTGTGCATAAAAAATAAAATAAAATAAAAAGTTGTATAGTGGACCGTGTATGTGCCCGATAATTTTGTTTACAACGTAGTGGTACGAAATGCTTAAAACGTGGCCGAAATTCAAAATCTCTTTCAAAGTGCACAAATAAATGGGTATGCTGCGTTTTTTTTTTTTTTTTGACTCTCTGACTACGAACTTGAAATCAAAATTGAAAACTTCAAAATGGCGGATCAAATTTTGAAAAATGTGGAATAAAGTAACAAAAAATGTGTATACTGGGGCTTTTTACCTCATCAATAACAAATTTAATATCAAAATGGGAAAATTGAAAATGGTGGATCCAATATGGCGGATCAAAATTGGAAAAAAGATTAAAGCATATAAAAATGTAGTCGTCGTTTGAGAAAATTTATCATTACACATTAAAAATCAAAATTGTACAAAAAATGTTGTGTTAATGAAGAATTAGTTAAAAAATAAGTCATAGATAAAGCAAGGTATCTTGGAGAATTAAAGCAAAGGATTTACGAATGCAATTAAGATTTTTAGAAAGTGTACAAAATACAAAAGTTATTAATCGGCTTCACTGATATCATCGTCAGCTGCTCCATGTGAATCTTCATCCGAATCTTCAAATGAATTTTCTTGTAAATATTCCTCAGAAGGTGAGATACTAACTGGTAAACATAATAGTTTCGGTGCATCTTCAGATAAGAAATTATGCCTTTTTCCTGAGGCTCCTCTCGCGAAATTGAAATATATAGATATGATATTGCCATGTCTTAAAATCCATAGTCACGTCTCTGGATCTGGAACACTTTCATGAGAAGTCTTCACCGTAGCTTCTTATCAACTTATTCGTTGATTTTTTTGGCTTCTCAACAACCATTTCTCGAAGATAAGCTATTTTCCAAAGTTTCGGTTATGATTTGTAGATCGCTTTTTAAACTGTCTTTCATCAAAACAAATATCTCTTTTCTCGATAATTGGATGATTTTATTTTTTGAACCTGAAATTAATATAATTAATATTATCAAATAATCACTCAATATTACTGAATTATTTTATTTAATTCAGTTTATTGTATATAGTTCATATGAAATATAAAATAATGGAAACTGAAATATGTATGCATTGACTATCCTTTTCTGTGTTATACTGAAGTATTCTTTGTCTTTCTTTTATTTGTTGATCTTCACTATCTTACTTGTATGTACCTTATAAACATCATTTTCACTTATTTTATAATAATTTTAGCTTTTTTTTTTTTTAAAAAAAAAGTTTTTGTTCAATATTAACAAAATACTTAAATATTCATTATAACTGCAACTTTTTATTCATTCGTAACATACAAAAAAGGTGCAGCTTTTTTTTTAAATCACATTCTTATAGTAAATCGATTGTCGATTGTGCGTCAATACAAAATTTAAGCGGAATAGAGCGTCATATATAACTTTTGAGTTCAGTTTGTAATCCAGTTTGTAATAATTTCAACAGTTTTTTGATATAAACATTAATGAAAATAAACGTTTACTAAATAATGTATTACAAATAATATATGATATTAAAAAAAAACTTTACATACGTCCCGGAACAACGTCCATTTTGATTTAAATAGATCTGAAAAGTATACAGTGAACTATTTCATATGAAACTCGAGCTATATTTCTCGCGCGCATCAGCTAGACGCACAACTGGCTCTGGTATAAACGGTGGACCATTTCCATGGGTGAAGTTTAGGAGACCAACTGTCATTGTAGTCAGCCTGATACTTAAAAATAACCAAATAGAAACTTTTAAGTTTTCATTTTTGGCCACGTTTTAGGAATTCCGTCGCTTCGGATTTTTAAAACATGCCTTACGTCTGGTAAAATAAGCATACATTTTGTGACTAAATGTAAATGTGAAGTCTAACTTTTATGTGGTTTTGTGTTCTATGTGATAGGTAGCTATATTTGAGACATGTAAGTAGTTTTACGTCTTCAGAATTAAGTAATTGGTATTTCATAAGAAATGATATTGCACGTTACTCTTCTCCAAACTTACTTTGTGGTGGACAAACACCGTGCTCGTGGGTTTTCTCGGGGCTCTCCCGTTTCCTCCCACTTTCTTCATTTCACTCATCTCTCATCCTCACCGTCTCCTTTAGCCTAACCGGCATAATCGTGGGACGTAAAACTCAAAGATTTTCATCTCTAAACTTCATTAAGAAGTTCGCATCTTTAATGTCGACTAACTCAGACCATATCATCAGTTTGGTAAAACTGCACAAAGCTCTTAGCATATTGACTTCCAAGTTCACCTTTTTGAAACCTGTATGATCTTCAATCACGAATGTCACAACCATAGGCCTATATAATGTGTCGAACTGTTTAAAATGGGTAATGAGTGTTAATATTACACGCAAACCTCACTAAATGCATAAATATGTATATCAAACAGTTTAGAAAGTGTAAAACAGAGAATCTTTTTATATATTTTTTCTCCATTACGCTCTCACTACAATGCAATAACTTTGTTGAAACTGTAGTGGCTTATTGGTATAATCTTCATCTGTGGTGCGTGGAGTCCCTGGTTCGATCTCAGCTCACACCATGCGGGTTTTGTGATGGATGAACACCGTATGTGTGAGTTTCTCGGGGATCTCCCGTTTGTTCCCACTTCCTTCATTCCATAGTTTCATTCATTCTCGTCATCATCGTCTCTAGCCTACACAGCATAGCTGTGGGACGTAGCACTGAACGATATCATTTCAATTCTTCCCTAACTGCTAGATGTTTTTTAAAATTTTTTTTTATAGTAATAGCATAACTTGCCTGATACTATCGATGATCTAATATTCGGAGCTGTAAAAGAGATAAAACAATGTTCTCCCTTCCTTCACGCAAATTTTACTCACTGGCATTTAGGTAAACAAGTCTAAAATTTACAAGTTCCTTCAAGAGACAGCACAAGTTCTGAGATTCCACAAACGCTAACGCTTCACACTATCAAGAGTCAATGTTTCTAAGAAAACTTGGGAATTCCACTGTCAACCATTTTCTGGAACTCTAGTCAAGTTATAAAATGTATAAAATCAAATTGCATCATAAAATAGGTTATCTTCGTTACCTCTCGCCTCATATAAAGTGGGGTGTATCTAAAACAGATTTAACGAAATTTTCTGCATTTGTTTAGTTTCCATGGTCTGAATTTTTCTGAGGACAGTATGTGAAACATCAGGAACACGTTGTAATCAAAATTGTATCGAAAGACTACGGGTATTTTTATTTACCTCTCTTATAGACAGTAAATTACATCTTAATTTTGGACAACTTTTTTATGTTTTCGCGGTCTGAAATTTTCTGAAAAGACTAGGCTGCGGGATTAGTGAGCGTCTATTGTGCTTGTATCACATCTCATGGTCCTGGTTTTGGCTATCTGTGGTCATACTGTCTCAAGCTGTACGTTATAACGCATAAGCAACAACTGCTGCTTACTTCTTTGCCTTTGCACCGTCACATAAGACCCTGATCGTGAGTTGGACATTTCGTATTATCGTGTTCTTGATAACACAGTGCCGCGCGAGAGGTTCTAAAGCAAGGATCTTTTGATATAAACTGGATAGCAGTGGGATATGTTCGTGGTAAAAGTAGATCTTACGAGACTGACTACAAAATCATATAATCATTAAAATATAGTATATCCTTCTTCCATTCTGGAAAGGAGTAGCTAATCGAACAGACCAACTTTTCATGAAAAAAATGTAAACGCGTCTTTGCATAACAAATTGAAATTGACAATACTCATTTGAGTTTGTATCTAATGAAATCATTATTTTTTTTTCGTAGTTATTAAAATAAAGAGTAAATGAATATTCCGCGAAGAATTTAGTGAATCTGCGTATCATATAAAAGCAAGCCCGTAGCCAGGGGACTGAGCTCTCCTGCGTCCATCTTTAGTGCTACCTTGATAATTTCAGTTGTTTGTTGGTATCTATGCGCGACTGTAAGATAATTTCAGCTTGGCTATCCAACAATTATCTAGGCCTTCACTGTCGTAGTGCCCTGGTACGAACCTATGGTGAAAATGTAAAAAGGATCTTACTTTGTTATCATTATGGTTTCCCCAGCAAATTTTCTCCCTAATAAATGTGACCAAATTATTATCAGCAATGGATTGAAATTACGAGTTTACATCTGGTGGGAAATTATAGTCCTGCAACACAACCGGTGGACGGATCGAGGACACATATACAGTGTACATCACAAACTCCGTCTATGTCCAGAAAACAGATTGGAATGCCCACGCAGTCAGGACATAATGTGTTGTTGAATAGCACTGCTAACCGTGTGAAATTGTACCGTGGCGAATAGATAGCTGCGGGTAATTTTCGGTTGTGAGTTGAAATTGGCACATTCCACCATCCTGTCAAAAAAAAAAAAAAAAAAAAAAAATCGATGCATTTGGATAAGGAGTGGTGATTGAGCGCACCATACTCTGTTTCTATGTATGAAATTTTGTTAACACATTTTAAAATAAGCCCACGACCACCGACCAAGAACAGTATATTCGAATAACACCGTGGAAGCAGATCCTAGGAGAAGTGTTCGTGCAATTTAAGTTCGGAACAGACCATACTACCATTATGTGGCTGCTCCGAGTAATCGGTAAGGATCGGCACCTAAAAGTGTGTAGTTCTTTTGCGAATATTGAATAACCGAGAAAGTTTCATGTATCTGCTTGTTACTGTTGACACAAAGTGGATCTGTTATGGAAGTAATGGCCAAATGGCGTGCCGTTAAAAATATGATTTATATTATAACTATGCCTAACAGAAAGTGTGTAGCTGGCGACGATAATATACCAGTAGGGAGACTTAATTTTTAATTGGAAAAGTATTTTCTTAGCCCATTCTGCAAGGTAAGGCTATTGGTATCGCTATTTTCTTTCTTTCTTTTTTTTTTTTTTAAATTATGGTTTAGAAAAAGTACAAATATTAATACTTTCAAATATTCGTAGATCAGGCCCTAATTTGCATATATACATGAAACAGAAAGCAGAATGCTCAGAATAAAAATAAAATTAAATTGTATGACTTACGTACACTCATGTCCAAAATTATTGTCGCATGTCTATAAATACGTTGTTGTAGGAATATAATTTGATAACGAATTCACCCGGTATTTCTTACAATTTCAGTATGTGTATAATAGGCAAAGACGTGTATGTGGCAAATTTCATGTCAAAAGAGCAGTAAATAGGAAAAATAAAATGAGAATAAAATTTTCTTTTACATTTAGCAACATTTTGTTTTACTCACTCTAATTTTCGTATTTATAATTCTTTTCCTATGAAATTTACCACAAATATACATTTCCCGATTATACACATAGTATCAGTATTAAAAGTACCCTGCAAAATCATTATCAAATTATATTCTTACAACAAAACAACTATAGATATGCGACAGTCATTTTGGATATAAGTGTACATTCAACGAAGCGTTGACTCAGGTGCGAGGGAAGGAAAGTGGCTCCAAATTTGGGTCTTATTTTCTTCCGACCTGGGGTGCGTTAGAAATCGGCCATTACTTTTCTATGACAATCGCAAACGATGAGGGCAATGTTGATGAGAAACTGACGCACAAGGTATTGCTGCTTGTGTAGTGATCTGTGCTGAAAGTGATCCATGATGACTTCCTCCGTCAAGGTGAATATCATGATTGCGGATGATTACAGCGTTGAACTTTATTAAATACACCTGAAACATATCAGCAGTCACAATAAATGATCAGGAGACAAGGCGACCTAATGTTGCACGAAAAACGCCTACAAATCGCTCAAAAGACAGTGCAGACTCTCCTTGAGTTGTAATATGAAGTCCTTGGTTTCCCACATTTTTTCCTGTCATCTTTAACGTTGGATGCAAAGGTATTAACTGTGTGTTGCAATTTCTCATTTGCGATGATGAGGTTTTGGAATTCCATTTCGAAAGGAAGGAAACAAGGCACAAATGTGATAGACGGAAGAACTTTTGGTGAAAACAGCATTGTCTTGCTCGAATTGAATACAGTAGAAACTCTTTAATTCGGCATTCGACGATTCGGCGGGGAACGATCAAGCCGCTCACTTTTCTTTCGAATTGGTTCGGGCGTTTGTTGACACTGCCAGGTCGAGCCGCTCACTCAGTTCACTCAGTTTTTAGTTCACTCAGTGTTTGTACAGAAATGAAAACTGACATTCACGATAGTTGTTTTCTGTTTTCTAGTACGTTATATATAGTAGGAACATTGCCTATCGTGACCGCCCTGAGGCGATATTATATTAATCCTTAGGATAGGTATACAGGTATATACGGGCTTACGATAGTTTTTTATATGGTTAGAGGGACTTTTACCTGTTTGTGGACCGATAATGACGTAATTTTACCCATAATTCACCTGATTTTCCATTAAACAAACACAATTCATTTTTTATTAGGCATTAGAAACCCCTATTCATTTTTTATTAGTCCTCAGAAAGCCCTATTCATTTTTTAGCAACCCTTAGAAGGCCATGTTCATTTTTTATCAGTCCGCAGAAGGCTTTGTTCATTTTTTAGCAACCCTTAGAAGGCCATGTTTATTTTTTATCAGTCCGCAGAAGGCTTTGTTCATTTTTTAGCAACCCTTAGAAGGCCATGTTTATTTTTTATCAGTTCGCAGAAGGCTTTGTTCATTTTTTATTAGTCCTCAGAAAGCCCTGTTCATTTTTTAGCAACCCTTAGAAGGCTCTGTTTATTTTTTTATTAGTCCACAGAAAGCCCTGTTATTTTTTACCAGCGACCAATGTTTATTTTTATTGCACATTAGAAAGCTCTATTTATTTTAACAGTGCTCAGAAAGCACTGTTTGTTTTTTTATTTACCTTATGACGCGTGTAAGATGTTTCCGCAGGCGCCATTACTGTATGGTATTGTTATAGATTTTTTATACATTAGTAATTGTTTTGTATGATTACGTGATTACTTATAGCCATACCCGTTTTGGATGGCTTTATGGACTTGGAATTACACGACGTGGCGCATATATATGTGGGAATTACGTATTGCTTTACATGATATATTTATATAATTGCAAACGCGCATTATTGTTATTGAATTTTAAAACTAATTAACTTATAGAATTAATTAACCTATAATACTTACCATATATATATACTTACGTATGAAGAATTGAGCTTTGCCACTTGTGGTTTATGATGGATGGAATTGTTTTTCCAATATGGCGATGTCGCGTGATTGTTGAACAGAGGTTCCTCCATAGTAGGACTTTGAAATACAAATACGCGCATTTTGCTTGCATTACCGTGTAGATTGATGCTAACTAATCTTGTGAAGAATTTGGTTGCGCGAAGTTGCATAGTTTATTACATTATTACACTATATGTTTAATTTATATTAAATTTTGTTTTACCGTGTGTTTAATTATTATAAAATTGAAATAATAATAATAGATAACGATACATTTTAATAAAGAAAGCGGAACCCCACAGTACTATGATATGTACAACTGTGCTGCCATCTATTGACAATAATTACAACTCCATTTAACAGACACGTTATATGGGAGACTGATACAGAATGAATGGGAGACTTAAGATGAATTACATGAGATTTAGATGTACAAGAAAGAGAAGAGAATAAAATAAATAGAGAAAAATATTATTGTTTATTGAATTGAAGCAGCATTTAAGCGTAATATATTAGTTTGTAATGAGGTTATTAAATTAGGTTTAACTGGATACGTATGCACTTTGTAGGATAGTTTATTATTTATTTAGGATTTTTATTTAATAATATGGTTTGTAGAAGTACAGTGAGTTATTATACAATAGAACAAACTTATATTTTATTTGTATAGATGTATTTAAGATTATATCCGGGTGCAGTTTTAGTAGTGGTTTGCGTTAGCATATTTGAATGTGCGGAACGGCACATGACGGATTTGGAATGGGCGTAGTATTACAATTTTATACGTTGCTTGGGAATTGTTTAGTATCGGTTTGCATTGATGAATATGTCGCACGGATTGAGGAAATGGTAAAGAATGTTTTATGCTAATTGGCACTACGATTTCCATTTGAAAGAATTAGATAAATAATAGCTTGAAAATATTTTAAATTGGATTACGGTATGGAGCATAATATTTAAGTATATTGTATTTACTGCGAAATAGAGAATATATATATATATGTAGCTGCAATTATTGAATTAACAAGTACCAGAGATAATTATAATGTTTTTATTTACAATGTATTGAATTATAAGAATATATATCCCTTATAATATTTGATAGCAGTTGGGAAGCTTTATATGATGATTGATTTTTACGTGCGGAACTGATTTAATTTGAAGCAACAGCAAATACATTTGACAGATAATTGCCGTATTTGCAACCATTGAAATGGGTATAAAATGTTTTATGTATGTAAAGATATTTAATATTTTTGTTTGTAAAGGACGAGATAATTTTATCAGTTAATGTATAACATTACAGATATGGTTTTAAGCTATTTTAGAAGGAGCTTAGGAGATAACGAAAATTATTATGGAATGAGACCACCATGATGTATAGGGAAGATGACATATGGAATATTTGGTAAAGTTTTATTATTTTAGGAAATAATATTATATTAATTAATACGAAGGCCAATATTTTTTAAGAGAAACCCATATTTTAGTATTGGTGTACTATTGAAAGCATGAATTATCAATTTTGAAGGCATAAGATATACACAAAGACTTGTATTTACTGGTGTTATTGTTTTACATTTACCGGAGAGGATGTTGGTGCACTTTGAATAGATTTGAATTATTGGAATATAGTATTTTTATACTTAGGGACTTATTTATAAATACAACTTACGAAATTAGAATATTAACGAATGAATTATTTTACATTGTACCTAATTATATATATTTTAATGTTATTGACTAGTTATTTAAAATTTAGACGAATTGTACTTTTAGTGCTGGAATGCTATATTTATATTTGTATAGATCAGGTACTAATACGGAACACATTGATTAGCATACAACTTTGCAGACTATATATTTGCGTAGACGAAATTATGAAAACTTGATTTTATTATTTAACACGCTTACACGAAAATAATTGTACAATTAGAAATTGTTGAAAGTTTTGAATAGGCAATTTATGTATATGTGTGATGTAGTACAAGTATTTGGAATATATGTATTGTATTGTGTTATCAATTATTGATACAAATAGGGCTGAAGGATCTACGTAGTATTTGCGTTTGCGACAATATAAATGTTATGAGAATGACATGATACTACGTGAATGTCAGACTTGCATTATATAGTAATTAGATTTATGTTTTATTAAGATATAGATGTACATACTACGCATTAATACAGACACAGATTGATTTATTTTATTTTAGGCATGAAAGAGAAAACCCATATATTGGCGTTGGCTGTGGAAAAACACAGACATGCGTACATTACATTTTTTTTTTATACTAGTATTTGAAAAGTTACACACAATATAAAGCTTAATTTAGCTTATGTTTTACGATTATGAGGTGCGTATTGCTTGACTTGGCCATGGAGGCGATGCAATTTATGCTTAGGGCAGTTAAAATATGGGATTATATATGGGAACTTATATGCGAAAATTTGGTAGACAGAACATTTTTTTCCTCTTATTTAAAAAGTATTGTATAGTTACAAGAGAATTTTTGAAACGATTTTAATTTATTTAGGAAGTACCATATACAATATTATAATTATTTATGGTGAATGCGGTAGCAATAACAGATTGCGTGAAAATTTGTGGAGCCATCTATTGTATAAATTGGAAAACACAATTATGACTGTACTCGATAGAGGCAGACGATGATGAATTACACACTTGTAACATTTGTGATAACTACATAAAATGTTATGAGAACGAGATGATATTACGCGAATGTCAGACTTGCATTATATGCTAATTAGATTTGTTTTATTAAGATATAGGTGTACATATTATACGTTAATACAGACACACAGTGAATTATTTTATTTGTACATGAAAGAGAGATACCACATATATGCGTTGGTTGTGGAAATGCAGAAGCATGTGAACATTGCAACCTAGCATTGTCATATGAACAAATACACAAAATATAAAGTTTAATGTAGTTTATTTTTAATATTTAACAAGAGTTTCATTCCCATCCAATGGATGGGAGAACTGTAGAAGGCAATACCTTTTTTTTTTTGTGTGGCAAGAATTGTAGTTTATACTCATGACACTTAAAATATGAGAGTATATATGAGAACGTATATGCGAAACAATTTTGTAGACAGAACTTTTTACTTATTTAACACTGCTGTGTAGTTACAATAGAGAATTTTGAACCCGATTTTAATTTATTTAGGAATGATCCAATATAATATTATAATTACTTGTTGTGAACATGGTAGCAACACATGATTGCATGAAAATTTGTGGAGCCATCTATTGCATAACATGGAAAACACGATTATGGATGTACTTGATAAAACTACACGGTGAAGAAGTATATAATTAAAGCATCTGTGACAATAACATAAAATCTTATGAGAACGAGAGATACCATGCGAGTGTGAGACATGCATTATATATTGAGTAGATTTATGTTTTATTAGGATATAGGTGTATATACTACACCTTAATACAGACACAGAATGAATTATTTTTACTTTGTGTATGAAAGAGAAATTCCCCATATATGCGTTGGTTGTGGAAAAACAGAAATATGCGTACATCACAAATTCCACATTAGTATATGAAAGATACATAGTATATATACTTTAATGGAACTTATATGTTTGTTTGTTTATAGCTAGTTATATTGACTTGTACCCTTTTAGAGGGTTACGCACTTTTTTAGGGAAGAGTGATGTATAATTGGAGGATTTAAGGATTGTGTGATGGTTTCATAGAAATTTTTAATACATTATAATAATTGCTAAGGTCTTAAGGATCTTTCCGATTCTTAACATTTGCTGGATGAGGCGAGGTGTGCTAGTACATCACAGCACATAAGTGTTAGGCAGATGAAGTTTTTTTTTTTTTTTGCCTAGGGGTTGCTTAAGGCTTTAATGTAGACAATGGGAACCCTGGTAGTGGTAGATGGATTTAGTGTACAAATAATGGAAATATGAGTGGAAGATGATCATGAACTTGATAATTTGTGAGGTCCTATTGGTCTAAGGGCTTAGGAGGTAGATTGTAGCAATAGAGAGTATAGACTAATGATAGCGCTGGAGGATAATATTGACATGGAGAAGAATGGAGAGCTAAAAGGTGCGTAGTATTTTAAAGTAGAGGGCCATAGGCTATAACGAGAGCATATGTATGCGAGACGTAAAGTTTTAAGATGAAAGTGAAGTGTAGGAAACTGAATTTGGTTGTACAAGTTTGTTGTAGGACTACACAGTTTGACTCGATATGCAATGCGGAAAGCACATTGTTTTAACATTAATAAGTTTTTAAATTGTGTGGGTGGTTTAATTCATGCAGCATTTTCATAAGTTAGCACAGGCCGTAAAGAGGCCTTGTATGTATTTAGAATTGTGTTCGCTTTTAGTACCCAGGACGTTTTGCTGACCTTTTTTAATAAGTTAACTCTATTGTATGCTTTTTTGCGAATGTTTGAAGATGTTTTCAACTGAGATGTTTAGTGAATGTGAGCATTAACTAAGTTACACTTGAATGTGCTTGGAGGAGAGTTTGGTTTAGTTGTAGGGAAAGGCAGTTAGGATTTTTAGGGATTTTTGATGTTTTTTTACGGAGGAATGAAGATGATAATTTGTGTTTTTTGTGGCGATGATTGTTAGTTTTCATTTGCTGCACCAGTGAAGAAAACTGTTAATTACTATCTGTAGAGCAGTGTTGACGGATTGGATACTAGATTTTAACGCAAGAAAGGCAGTGTTGGTGGCATATTGAAAGAGATGAAGTTATCAGGAAGTGGAGGCATAAGATGGAGATCTGGTGACAGAGCAGATTTTAAGGTACTTAACAGTGAAGGAAAATAGGATGGGAGAGGCAGTTATTTATTGAAACATATGACAGGCGATGGATTTAAAAAATTTGCATATCAGTTTTATATATGAGATAGGAAATTGAAGATGAATTAATGTGTATACAAGTGTGCCTGTGTTTTACTCTGTTAAATATTTTTGAGGTCAAATAATACAAGACATAATGGTTTGACTTAATTATAGTGTTGTGTAACCATGGTGGTTAAGACTGGTAGTTGATTGTTGATTGAATATTTCGGACGAAATTTTGCTTGATTTATGGGAAGTATTTGACGTCTTTTATGTATACATGCAGACGTCTTACTATAATACGTTATAGGGTTTTACTAAAAGCAAACGTTAACTGAATTGTGCGGTAGGATGATAAGATGGTACGAGTTTTTTTTTTTAGAAACATTATCGTCTTAGGTTTTCCAGGTGACAGGAAAATATCCAGTGTGCAGAATGAAAGTAAAAATTGTGGCTAACAAAGTAAGTAATATAAGAGGGCATAGTTTTATATGACGATAGTTTATTGAATTAAAGACAGATGCACTATTCTTTTTGTTACGAACAACTGTACTGATATTTTGAACTATGATTGGGTTGTTTGAGATTTATTTTGCGGATGAGTATGAAAGATATGAGGTTGTAATGAAGGAGAAGATGAAATGACTGTGTTGGATGGATGTCTATATGAATATGTGGGACGGAGTGGTGTGAAGAAGTCTTGAAGGAAATTAGCAAAAACATCAGCTTTGGAAGAGTTTGTCTATATAGATAAGGCATCATTTAATAATGGATATGATGTTTTACTGCTTTTGCAAAGAGCATTGAAATGTTTTCAGTATTTGTTAGGATGAGTGACGTCAGAGAGAGTATTACAGATTTTATTCCGACACCGTAGATTGTAAGCACAGATATATTTTTTGATTAACCTTTGAACTTTTGGTGGTGATGAAGTGTTTTTGGATTTTTATACGTTGATATTTACGATAAAACTGTTGAGATTTTGAGTGATAAATGTGAGGATATTTTGGTGGCAATGTTGGTCGATAAGTGGTTAATGTAGTTACTGGTATGTAAAGTGAACTAGCTTTTTTGGATTGAAGTTATGATGATATGAATGTTATGATACAGTTTGTTTTTGATGTACGAGCTTGCAAAGGCTCTATTGCTATCGATAGATATGTTTTCTATTGTTTTCAGGTGAATTTATTAAAATGGACTTTAATTCTTTGAAATTTTTGTAGACTGAGACATATGTTGAGTACTAAACTGTAATGTGATTGGAACATGATTACATCAATTCCTAATGGACTGAGAACATCAATTTAGATTTGTGAAATGTGATTAACAGAAGTAATGACAATATTTGGTATGCTTTGTGATACAAACCTATAGGGATTTTGGAAGATTATGAATGATATCAGTCATGTGACTTGTGACAAAGGTTTGAAAGTTAGATCTTTTTTTTGATCTAATGTGCATGGTGAAGTTGGTTGTAATTATGAATCTCTTTTATAATTATTGGAAATATGCTGCACAATTACAGTAGGTAGTAGTTTTACATGTTTGATTTAAACTCTAGCAACGGTTATAACTATATTACAGAAGTATAAAGTAATGATGAGATGTTTAGCAAGATTTGTCAGCCTACAAAAAATGTTGACATGATGGATTATGTGGAGAAAATTTTATGGATGTTTGAATATTTGAGTGTCTTCTAGGAAGGGGCTATTTTGCTGAATTAATGTATATTAACAAAAAATGACAAATGATGGAGGGAGTGAGAAAAAGGTTTTGTTAAGGATAAACACTGCAACTCGTTTTCCACTAACAGCACTTTTAATAAAACTTTATTTTGACGAAGGGTTTTAATATTGAGAAATATAAAGACTATGTCCATGATCAGTAGGTTAGATAGTAGTTTTCCAATGGTGTTGTATGAAAATAGACATTTTTGACCAGAATAAATAGTATGAAATGTATCATTGAATATTTCTTTTGCTGAGGGGTGATTTGTTTTAAGACATATGAACGCTGATTTGATTGAATATTTTGAAGAGTAAGCGTTAGAAAGTCAGCTATATTACGCACTGTTATAGAAGAGTCCACTGATTGTGGAATGTTTGCAGAATAGTTGTATATACGTATTGGTTTCACCTACTACGGATGAACTTTGGTAGGGACAGGTTTGCTCTTACATTTGTAACTATATGTTGGATGATGTCTGTGGCAAGTGTAACAATTTGGGGCGTTGTTGTAGATGGCAATATGCGTGGTTGGAGTGATTACCAGAATAATAGCTGCAGATAGAGGTATTTGGGCATATTGCGGTAGAGTGTTGATTATATGTCAGCCATTTTTTTTTTTTTTTTTCATTTAAGTGCTAGGGGATGTTGGCGACCGTGTAGGCTTAACTATGTTTTTTGGTATAAATACATACTCCGCTAATTAGAAGAGAATCATTGCTGGTTTGAGAAGATATTAGTACTCAAACAATGTATGTGAGATATGTAACATTTTTAATTCGTATAACCTTAGGAGTATGTGTTTGCCGTAGATAAGTTTCTCATGAATTTCTTTATTGGTATAATGATCAACACCAAGAATCAGCACAGAAAGGAGAGGAGGACGCCTAGACGGTGGTATTTGCTTGCGTTGAGATACATTGTATTTAGTAAGTTTACCATTTTTTTTTTTTTTAAATCGAAGATATTTATAGGTATTTTGTTCTTTATAGTGCTGACCAAGTCTGCATTTTTCTGTTTTTTTTTTTTTTGAAAATAAACTTATTTTAGTTTTAACTATTTCTTTGAGTGAGCCATGAGGAAAAGTATTTGAACTGTTGTAGAGCAGCTTGTTTATCAGTTGTGAAACGTGAATTGAATTGAAATTGGTCAACAGAAACGAGTAAATTGATTGAGATAAAGTTTGAGTTAAGTTGGAGCCATAGTAGAATTTGTTTCAATGTTCATAGTGTTGTCCACTCTATTTGGTGTAGTGTGTGCTTTCTTTACAGTTGGTGAGAATTGCATTTGGTATGATTAAGTTTGCATGAGTGAAGAGTGGGAAGCCACAAACGTAACAATGGTTTGAGACGAGCTTTTGATACAATCAGATGTGGTTTGTGACTGCATTTTGCGTTTTTTTTTTTTTCACATTTTAGTGAAGCAACCAGGAAGTTTACGGTAATTATTGCTAGATAGTAAGGTTACGATTGGTACTTTGATACATTTTGATAGTTTATACTTAGGAGATGACATCAGGAAAGATATGGTAGAGATTTTTTATTATTATTATTATTATTATTATTATCGATAGATACAACATATTATAATTATCAATATAGATTGATATGTTATGAAATATGGAGAATTTAATTGACATTCTAATGTGTTTTTTTTTTTAGGTTCTGATAAGAATTATTTGACTTATAATACCACAGAGCAATATTTGATTGATATATTAGTGTTATGCTTATGTAATAGATACATCATATCGTATCTAGTATCAACAATTATATTATTTGAAATATGACAAGCACACATGATAGTTGCTAATTTAACTTCTACAATATGATATGGTTTATGAATTCTTGTGGATTAATATTTGATTACTGCAGAATCATTATGTATCAGCATTAAATATAAAGCATCATAACAATTGACAAATATTATCATATTTGAAATTTTAATTGTATGATTGTAAGACTGAAATGTTTAGCTTTACAAAAAATTACGTACAACACAATATTAAATCAAGAATAATCAATATTATACAAATTTAAAACAAACAAAAATGTAAAACTGAAAATAAAAAAGTGCAGAACTAAAACTAAAAGTGCAACTTGAAAACAAAAAATGTAAAACTGAAAATAAAAAAGTGCAGAACTAAAACTAAAAGTGCAACTTGAAAAACAAAAAAGTATAAAGTGAAAATGAAAAGTGCAGAAGTAAAATTTAAAATGCGACTTGAAACAAGAACGTCAAACTGAAACTGAAAAAAAAAAACTGCAAACAAATAATGTAAATTGAAAATATTTTAAAAAAAACTGAAACAATATTCAAAATGCAAGTCTTGCAATACATATGTAGTTGCAAAATTCATTTGAATATTGTTTCAGTTTTTTTAAAATATTTTCAATTTACATTATTTGTTTGCAGTTTTTTTTTTTCAGTTTCAGTTTGACGTTCTTGTTTCAAGTCGCATTTTAAATTTTACTTCTGCACTTTTCATTTTCACTTTATACTTTTTTGTTTTTCAAGTTGCACTTTTAGTTTTAGTTCTGCACTTTTTTATTTTCAGTTTTACATTTTTTGTTTTCAAGTTGCACTTTTAGTTTTAGTTCTGCACTTTTTTATTTTCAGTTTTACATTTTTGTTTGTTTTAAATTTGTATAATATTGATTATTCTTGATTTAATATTGTGTTGTACGTAATTTTTTGTAAAGCTAAACATTTCAGTCTTACAATCATACAATTAAAATTTCAAATATGATAATATTTGTCAATTGTTATGATGCTTTATATTTAATGCTGATACATAATGATTCTGCAGTAATCAAATATTAATCCACAAGAATTCATAAACCATATCATATTGTAGAAGTTAAATTAGCAACTATCATGTGTGCTTGTCATATTTCAAATAATATAATTGTTGATACTAGATACGATATGATGTATCTATTACATAAGCATAACACTAATATATCAATCAAATATTGCTCTGTGGTATTATAAGTCAAATAATTCTTATCAGAACCTAAAAAAAAAAAACACATTAGCATGTCAATTAAATTCTCCATATTTCATAACATATCAATCTATATTGATAATTATAATATGTTGTATCTATCGATAATAATAATAATAATAATAATAATAAATCTCTACCATATCTTTCCTGATGTCATCTCCTAAGTATAAACTATCAAAATGTATCAAAGTACCAATCGTAACCTTACTATCTAGCAATAATTACCGTAAACTTCCTGGTTGCTTCACTAAAATGTGAAAAAAAAAAAACGCAAAATGCAGTCACAAACCACATCTGATTGTATCAAAAGCTCGTCTCAAACCATTGTTACGTTTGTGGCTTCCCACTCTTCACTCATGCAAACTTAATCATACCAAATGCAATTCTCACCAACTGTAAAGAAAGCACACACTACACCAAATAGAGTGGACAACACTATGAACATTGAAACAAATTCTACTATGGCTCCAACTTAACTCAAACTTTATCTCAATCAATTTACTCGTTTCTGTTGACCAATTTCAATTCAATTCACGTTTCACAACTGATAAACAAGCTGCTCTACAACAGTTCAAATACTTTTCCTCATGGCTCACTCAAAGAAATAGTTAAAACTAAAATAAGTTTATTTTCAAAAAAAAAAAAAAACAGAAAAATGCAGACTTGGTCAGCACTATAAAGAACAAAATACCTATAAATATCTTCGATTTAAAAAAAAAAAAAAAATGGTAAACTTACTAAATACAATGTATCTCAACGCAAGCAAATACCACCGTCTAGGCGTCCTCCTCTCCTTTCTGTGCTGATTCTTGGTGTTGATCATTATACCAATAAAGAAATTCATGAGAAACTTATCTACGGCAAACACATACTCCTAAGGTTATACGAATTAAAAATGTTACATATCTCACATACATTGTTTGAGTACTAACATCTTCTCAAACCAGCAATGATTCTCTTCTAATTAGCGGAGTATGTATTTATACCAAAAAACATAGTTAAGCCTACACGGTCGCCAACATCCCCTAGCACTTAAATGAAAAAAAAAAAAAAAAATGGCTGACATATAATCAACACTCTACCGCAATATGCCCAAATACCTCTATCTGCAGCTATTATTCTGGTAATCACTCCAACCACGCATATTGCCATCTACAACAACGCCCCAAATTGTTACACTTGCCACAGACATCATCCAACATATAGTTACAAATGTAAGAGCAAACCTGTCCCTACCAAAGTTCATCCGTAGTAGGTGAAACCAATACGTATATACAACTATTCTGCAAACATTCCACAATCAGTGGACTCTTCTATAACAGTGCGTAATATAGCTGACTTTCTAACGCTTACTCTTCAAAATATTCAATCAAATCAGCGTTCATATGTCTTAAAACAAATCACCCCTCAGCAAAAGAAATATTCAATGATACATTTCATACTATTTATTCTGGTCAAAAATGTCTATTTTCATACAACACCATTGGAAAACTACTATCTAACCTACTGATCATGGACATAGTCTTTATATTTCTCAATATTAAAACCCTTCGTCAAAATAAAGTTTTATTAAAAGTGCTGTTAGTGGAAAACGAGTTGCAGTGTTTATCCTTAACAAAACCTTTTTCTCACTCCCTCCATCATTTGTCATTTTTTGTTAATATACATTAATTCAGCAAAATAGCCCCTTCCTAGAAGACACTCAAATATTCAAACATCCATAAAATTTTCTCCACATAATCCATCATGTCAACATTTTTTGTAGGCTGACAAATCTTGCTAAACATCTCATCATTACTTTATACTTCTGTAATATAGTTATAACCGTTGCTAGAGTTTAAATCAAACATGTAAAACTACTACCTACTGTAATTGTGCAGCATATTTCCAATAATTATAAAAGAGATTCATAATTACAACCAACTTCACCATGCACATTAGATCAAAAAAAAGATCTAACTTTCAAACCTTTGTCACAAGTCACATGACTGATATCATTCATAATCTTCCAAAATCCCTATAGGTTTGTATCACAAAGCATACCAAATATTGTCATTACTTCTGTTAATCACATTTCACAAATCTAAATTGATGTTCTCAGTCCATTAGGAATTGATGTAATCATGTTCCAATCACATTACAGTTTAGTACTCAACATATGTCTCAGTCTACAAAAATTTCAAAGAATTAAAGTCCATTTTAATAAATTCACCTGAAAACAATAGAAAACATATCTATCGATAGCAATAGAGCCTTTGCAAGCTCGTACATCAAAAACAAACTGTATCATAACATTCATATCATCATAACTTCAATCCAAAAAAGCTAGTTCACTTTACATACCAGTAACTACATTAACCACTTATCGACCAACATTGCCACCAAAATATCTCACATTTATCACTCAATCTCAACAGTTTTATCGTAAATATCAACGTATAAAAATCCAAAAACACTTCATCACCACCAAAAGTTCAAAGGTTAATCAAAAAATATATCTGTGCTTACAATCTACGGTGTCGGAATAAAATCTGTAATACTCTCTCTGACGTCACTCATCCTAACAAATACTGAAAACATTTCAATGCTCTTTGCAAAAGCAGTAAAACATCATATCCATTATTAAATGATGCCTTATCTATATAGACAAACTCTTCCAAAGCTGATGTTTTTGCTAATTTCCTTCAAGACTTCTTCACACCACTCCGTCCCACATATTCATATAGACATCCATCCAACACAGTCATTTCATCTTCTCCTTCATTACAACCTCATATCTTTCATACTCATCCGCAAAATAAATCTCAAACAACCCAATCATAGTTCAAAATATCAGTACAGTTGTTCGTAACAAAAAGAATAGTGCATCTGTCTTTAATTCAATAAACTATCGTCATATAAAACTATGCCCTCTTATATTACTTACTTTGTTAGCCACAATTTTTACTTTCATTCTGCACACTGGATATTTTCCTGTCACCTGGAAAACCTAAGACGATAATGTTTCTAAAAAAAAAAACTCGTACCATCTTATCATCCTACCGCACAATTCAGTTAACGTTTGCTTTTAGTAAAACCCTATAACGTATTATAGTAAGACGTCTGCATGTATACATAAAAGACGTCAAATACTTCCCATAAATCAAGCAAAATTTCGTCCGAAATATTCAATCAACAATCAACTACCAGTCTTAACCACCATGGTTACACAACACTATAATTAAGTCAAACCATTATGTCTTGTATTATTTGACCTCAAAAATATTTAACAGAGTAAAACACAGCACACTTGTATACACATTAATTCATCTTCAATTTCCTATCTCATATATAAAACTGATATGCAAATTTTTTAAATCCATCGCCTGTCATATGTTTCAATAAATAACTGCCTCTCCCATCCTATTTTCCTTCACTGTTAAGTACCTTAAAATCTGCTCTGTCACCAGATCTCCATCTTATGCCTCCACTTCCTGATAAACTTCATCTCTTTCAATATGCCACCAACACTGCCTTTCTTGCGTTAAAATCTAGTATCCAATCCGTCAACACTGCTCTACAGATAGTAATTAACAGTTTTCTTCACTGGTGCAGCAAATGAAAACTAACAATCATCGCCACAAAAAACACAAATTATCATCTTCATTCCTCCGTAAAAAACATCAAAAATCCCTAAAAATCCTAACTGCCTTTCCCTACAACTAAACCAAACTCTCCTCCAAGCACATTCAAGTGTAACTTAGTTAATGCTCACATTCACTAAACATCTCAGTTGAAAACATCTTCAAACATTCGCAAAAAAGCATACAATAGAGTTAACTTATTAAAAAAGGTCAGCAAAACGTCCTGGGTACTAAAAGCGAACACAATTCTAAATACATACAAGGCCTCTTTACGGCCTGTGCTAACTTATGAAAATGCTGCATGAATTAAACCACCCACACAATTTAAAAAACTTATTAATGTTAAAACAATGTGCTTTCCGCATTGCATATCGAGTCAAACTGTGTAGTCCTACAACAAACTTGTACAACCAAATTCAGTTTCCTACACTTCACTTTCATCTTAAAACTTTACGTCTCGCATACATATGCTCTCGTTATAGCCTATGGCCCTCTACTTTAAAATACTACGCACCTTTTAGCTCTCCATTCTTCTCCATGTCAATATTATCCTCCAGCGCTATCATTAGTCTATACTCTCTATTGCTACAATCTACCTCCTAAGCCCTTAGACCAATAGGACCTCACAAATTATCAAGTTCATGATCATCTTCCACTCATATTTCCATTATTTGTACACTAAATCCATCTACCACTACCAGGGTTCCCATTGTCTACATTAAAGCCTTAAGCAACCCCTAGGCAAAAAAAAAAAAAAAAAACTTCATCTGCCTAACACTTATGTGCTGTGATGTACTAGCACACCTCGCCTCATCCAGCAAATGTTAAGAATCGGAAAGATCCTTAAGACCTTAGCAATTATTATAATGTATTAAAAATTTCTATGAAACCATCACACAATCCTTAAATCCTCCAATTATACATCACTCTTCCCTAAAAAAGTGCGTAACCCTCTAAAAGGGTACAAGTCAATATAACTAGCTATAAACAAACAAACATATAAGTTCCATTAAAGTATATATACTATGTATCTTTCATATACTAATGTGGAATTTGTGATGTACGCATATTTCTGTTTTTCCACAACCAACGCATATATGGGGAATTTCTCTTTCATACACAAAGTAAAAATAATTCATTCTGTGTCTGTATTAAGGTGTAGTATATACACCTATATCCTAATAAAACATAAATCTACTCAATATATAATGCATGTCTCACACTCGCATGGTATCTCTCGTTCTCATAAAATTTTATGTTATTGTCACAGATGCTTTAATTATATACTTCTTCACCGTGTAGTTTTATCAAGTACATCCATAATCGTGTTTTCCATGTTATGCAATAGATGGCTCCACAAATTTTCATGCAATCATGTGTTGCTACCATGTTCACAACAAGTAATTATAATATTATATTGGATCATTCCTAAATAAATTAAAATCGGGTTCAAAATTCTCTATTGTAACTACACAGCAGTGTTAAATAAGTAAAAAGTTCTGTCTACAAAATTGTTTCGCATATACGTTCTCATATATACTCTCATATTTTAAGTGTCATGAGTATAAACTACAATTCTTGCCACACAAAAAAAAAAGGTATTGCCTTCTACAGTTCTCCCATCCATTGGATGGGAATGAAACTCTTGTTAAATATTAAAAATAAACTACATTAAACTTTATATTTTGTGTATTTGTTCATATGACAATGCTAGGTTGCAATGTTCACATGCTTCTGCATTTCCACAACCAACGCATATATGTGGTATCTCTCTTTCATGTACAAATAAAATAATTCACTGTGTGTCTGTATTAACGTATAATATGTACACCTATATCTTAATAAAACAAATCTAATTAGCATATAATGCAAGTCTGACATTCGCGTAATATCATCTCGTTCTCATAACATTTTATGTAGTTATCACAAATGTTACAAGTGTGTAATTCATCATCGTCTGCCTCTATCGAGTACAGTCATAATTGTGTTTTCCAATTTATACAATAGATGGCTCCACAAATTTTCACGCAATCTGTTATTGCTACCGCATTCACCATAAATAATTATAATATTGTATATGGTACTTCCTAAATAAATTAAAATCGTTTCAAAAATTCTCTTGTAACTATACAATACTTTTTAAATAAGAGGAAAAAAATGTTCTGTCTACCAAATTTTCGCATATAAGTTCCCATATATAATCCCATATTTTAACTGCCCTAAGCATAAATTGCATCGCCTCCATGGCCAAGTCAAGCAATACGCACCTCATAATCGTAAAACATAAGCTAAATTAAGCTTTATATTGTGTGTAACTTTTCAAATACTAGTATAAAAAAAAAATGTAATGTACGCATGTCTGTGTTTTTCCACAGCCAACGCCAATATATGGGTTTTCTCTTTCATGCCTAAAATAAAATAAATCAATCTGTGTCTGTATTAATGCGTAGTATGTACATCTATATCTTAATAAAACATAAATCTAATTACTATATAATGCAAGTCTGACATTCACGTAGTATCATGTCATTCTCATAACATTTATATTGTCGCAAACGCAAATACTACGTAGATCCTTCAGCCCTATTTGTATCAATAATTGATAACACAATACAATACATATATTCCAAATACTTGTACTACATCACACATATACATAAATTGCCTATTCAAAACTTTCAACAATTTCTAATTGTACAATTATTTTCGTGTAAGCGTGTTAAATAATAAAATCAAAAGTTTTCATAATTTCGTCTACGCAAATATATAGTCTGCAAAGTTGTATGCTAATCAATGTGTTCCGTATTAGTACCTGATCTATACAAATATAAATATAGCATTCCAGCACTAAAAGTACAATTCGTCTAAATTTTAAATAACTAGTCAATAACATTAAAATATATATAATTAGGTACAATGTAAAATAATTCATTCGTTAATATTCTAATTTCGTAAGTTGTATTTATAAATAAGTCCCTAAGTATAAAAATACTATATTCCAATAATTCAAATCTATTCAAAGTGCACCAACATCCTCTCCGGTAAATGTAAAACAATAACACCAGTAAATACAAGTCTTTGTGTATATCTTATGCCTTCAAAATTGATAATTCATGCTTTCAATAGTACACCAATACTAAAATATGGGTTTCTCTTAAAAAATATTGGCCTTCGTATTAATTAATATAATATTATTTCCTAAAATAATAAAACTTTACCAAATATTCCATATGTCATCTTCCCTATACATCATGGTGGTCTCATTCCATAATAATTTTCGTTATCTCCTAAGCTCCTTCTAAAATAGCTTAAAACCATATCTGTAATGTTATACATTAACTGATAAAATTATCTCGTCCTTTACAAACAAAAATATTAAATATCTTTACATACATAAAACATTTTATACCCATTTCAATGGTTGCAAATACGGCAATTATCTGTCAAATGTATTTGCTGTTGCTTCAAATTAAATCAGTTCCGCACGTAAAAATCAATCATCATATAAAGCTTCCCAACTGCTATCAAATATTATAAGGGATATATATTCTTATAATTCAATACATTGTAAATAAAAACATTATAATTATCTCTGGTACTTGTTAATTCAATAATTGCAGCTACATATATATATATATTCTCTATTTCGCAGTAAATACAATATACTTAAATATTATGCTCCATACCGTAATCCAATTTAAAATATTTTCAAGCTATTATTTATCTAATTCTTTCAAATGGAAATCGTAGTGCCAATTAGCATAAAACATTCTTTACCATTTCCTCAATCCGTGCGACATATTCATCAATGCAAACCGATACTAAACAATTCCCAAGCAACGTATAAAATTGTAATACTACGCCCATTCCAAATCCGTCATGTGCCGTTCCGCACATTCAAATATGCTAACGCAAACCACTACTAAAACTGCACCCGGATATAATCTTAAATACATCTATACAAATAAAATATAAGTTTGTTCTATTGTATAATAACTCACTGTACTTCTACAAACCATATTATTAAATAAAAATCCTAAATAAATAATAAACTATCCTACAAAGTGCATACGTATCCAGTTAAACCTAATTTAATAACCTCATTACAAACTAATATATTACGCTTAAATGCTGCTTCAATTCAATAAACAATAATATTTTTCTCTATTTATTTTATTCTCTTCTCTTTCTTGTACATCTAAATCTCATGTAATTCATCTTAAGTCTCCCATTCATTCTGTATCAGTCTCCCATATAACGTGTCTGTTAAATGGAGTTGTAATTATTGTCAATAGATGGCAGCACAGTTGTACATATCATAGTACTGTGGGGTTCCGCTTTCTTTATTAAAATGTATCGTTATCTATTATTATTATTTCAATTTTATAATAATTAAACACACGGTAAAACAAAATTTAATATAAATTAAACATATAGTGTAATAATGTAATAAACTATGCAACTTCGCGCAACCAAATTCTTCACAAGATTAGTTAGCATCAATCTACACGGTAATGCAAGCAAAATGCGCGTATTTGTATTTCAAAGTCCTACTATGGAGGAACCTCTGTTCAACAATCACGCGACATCGCCATATTGGAAAAACAATTCCATCCATCATAAACCACAAGTGGCAAAGCTCAATTCTTCATACGTAAGTATATATATATGGTAAGTATTATAGGTTAATTAATTCTATAAGTTAATTAGTTTTAAAATTCAATAACAATAATGCGCGTTTGCAATTATATAAATATATCATGTAAAGCAATACGTAATTCCCACATATATATGCGCCACGTCGTGTAATTCCAAGTCCATAAAGCCATCCAAAACGGGTATGGCTATAAGTAATCACGTAATCATACAAAACAATTACTAATGTATAAAAAATCTATAACAATACCATACAGTAATGGCGCCTGCGGAAACATCTTACACGCGTCATAAGGTAAATAAAAAAACAAACAGTGCTTTCTGAGCACTGTTAAAATAAATAGAGCTTTCTAATGTGCAATAAAAATAAACATTGGTCGCTGGTAAAAAATAACAGGGCTTTCTGTGGACTAATAAAAAAATAAACAGAGCCTTCTAAGGGTTGCTAAAAAATGAACAGGGCTTTCTGAGGACTAATAAAAAATGAACAAAGCCTTCTGCGAACTGATAAAAAATAAACATGGCCTTCTAAGGGTTGCTAAAAAATGAACAAAGCCTTCTGCGGACTGATAAAAAATAAACATGGCCTTCTAAGGGTTGCTAAAAAATGAACAAAGCCTTCTGCGGACTGATAAAAAATGAACATGGCCTTCTAAGGGTTGCTAAAAAATGAATAGGGCTTTCTGAGGACTAATAAAAAATGAATAGGGGTTTCTAATGCCTAATAAAAAATGAATTGTGTTTGTTTAATGGAAAATCAGGTGAATTATGGGTAAAATTACGTCATTATCGGTCCACAAACAGGTAAAAGTCCCTCTAACCATATAAAAAACTATCGTAAGCCCGTATATACCTGTATACCTATCCTAAGGATTAATATAATATCGCCTCAGGGCGGTCACGATAGGCAATGTTCCTACTATATATATCATGTTTGCACAATGTTATAATTGTGTACATACAGTGTACTGTACTGTAAAATATTTTTGAAACCTAGCACGAGTGCTAATTACGCTAATAAGCGTAAGCAGGTGATTTAATATAACAACAAAAAATAAAGATAATTAATTGTCTCGAAAAAGGTGAAAACAAAAACGTCATACTGCGTAATTTCAATATTGGTTCTTCGGCAATGTATGATGTAAAAATGACTAAATACTTCGTGTAATAAAATATTTATACCGTCTGCACACCTTCAAGATGTGTGTAAACATACGAAATACATATTTTAGTCGTTCATATTTTTACCTAGAATAATATATCTTCGGTATCACCATTAAAGCTAGATTGACGTTCGATAATTTGCCAAAATTGCTATTCCGGAACGGCCGTAATCCTGAACCATCGCCGACTACGATCTCTTAGCACCTTCCCAAATAGCACAGACAAGCGAACAGGGCCTAGTTCCTTGAGGAGCCGCTGTGGCGCTAGTTACGTGCACCAATATTTTCTCTATGTAGCAGGCAAATGAAACGGTTAGCTATAACAGGAAAATAATTCTTAAGTCCCCGCCCCCCATATAGTAACACAAAAACTAAACTTTTTAAAATTGAATAAATTAGTATCGATTAAATAAGAATAAAAGATAACACAAACACACCGGGAAGAAATCCTTTACAAATTACAAACGAGGCACTTTCCCAGATAATTGCTTCGCATTTAGAAATTTTGCATGTTCAAAATATCATGTTTCAACATCCGCTATGTTCTTCAGCAACACTGGAACTATTACATCGCAAATTTTTATACTTAATTTGAATGAATGATTGTCTGAAAAGAGGCACTGCAAATACTAAACGTGTTGCAGAAAGGATACAATATAGGCGGAAAGAGTTTCGAAATTCGGGTATCACAAACCGATGGGCCTTTTCAACAACATGAATCACCCGTACCAGTTCTTTTGTAGGATAGCACATTACGTTTCTACTGTCTTGTTTATATATCAGGCTCATAAGCGTGGAATTGCATTTGTCCTGGCTGATAAGTTTGTGACATGAGGCACAATCTATACTTTGAATAATTTTCCGATCTACAAAACTTCCTAAGAAAGCAGAAGCTAATTTCACTGTTCCTGATAAAATATCTGAAAAGAAAACCATAAATGGGAACATTAAAGTATTATAAAAATTGTGACAATTGTAGTGAACTATAGGCTAAAATGTTATGAATTGACTAATTTCTTAAAAGTGTTATGAGTTTACTAATTTCTTATTGTGCATATAGTGTGTACAGTCTGAATTGTTAAGGATTGGATTTCATTTGTGTTATGATTTAACTGAATTTCACTTTTAGTTTACACTTGAATGAATGTGTCTATTTTTCTCCTAGTGCAAAATGGTTATAGACTATTTTTTCCCTGGCACTATCGTATTAGTAGGTTTCATATGGTAGATGTCAGAAATTCATAATTATCTTTCTAAAACATGGGATCTTTGTATATTATCATTATCTGTTTTATTAAGATGTAAATAGGAGCCTACTAATATGTTACTACGATATTTCACAAAAGTAAATAAAATCATTTTATCTAAATAAATATTAGGGGAATCTGGGATTACCGCTGGCACACCAAATACTGGGATAGTATATGAAATAAAGGCTCTGGTTTTTTTTACCTATCCCATTAACAAGGGCATTAATCTTGGGAAGCTTTTGAGACCAAGCCCCTCGAAGTTGAAAGTGGCTACCCTAATGGGGGGGGGGGAATGCTAAGTTGAAGTAGGTTCTCCAATTTCCACAGTACATGATAATTCGTTTTCTTGTTCTACTAAAGCGTATCTGTCATAGGCTCCTCCAAAGTTACACAGAAATCGGCATTCTTGCCCATAAGCTAAAGGTTTTAGGTCTATTTTTTCTTATGAAAGAACCAACCTACGCATAGATCCCATTACTACTCAGGAACATAAATAAAATTAATTACACAAGCAAAAAACAACACTTACTAGGATCAGTATGAAGACCAGTCAACAATTCTGTAACTGTATCTCGCATGGGGATATATGCTTCAGAATCAGGAAAGTGATCGGGAATATTTTCCTTTGAAATAGTAGTAGAATTTGGAGCCCGCAATTTTTAATGAGTCGTCATGAGTATGTCCAGTAAATGGCAAATGCTATTTCAAAAAAAGCTCCGACTTGCCAAATTTATTTAAAGTCGTCTTCTTTTGCCTAAGGATCCCATGGTCAAATTCATTTGTGGAAAGAGTTTTCTCACATATGAATTTGAAATGGACTGACACAGAAATATGTGTTTCTATCCAGTTGATGACAGCTGAGTTTTTGGACAGCCGAAAGAAAAATCCAAACTTGAAAAAGATTATAAGTACGGTTAAGTCAAGCGTGAAGTAGGATTTTTGAAATTGTTTAGATTACGTAAATTCAATGTTTTAAAAGTAAGATTTACCTATTTTTTCTTAGACCTATATTAACTCTTTGTATTAGTTCATACTTTTGTATTTCTTTCAGTCTGAAATGATTTCTTTTTTATGTGATGCCTGGCTCATTTTCTAACACTAGATCATGTTTATTAAAACTCTTCCCGTTAATACTCATTGAAACTCGTCAACCCACCCCTTATTTAGACTATTTTTATTTGGCAATTCTGACCACGCTATACTTGCTTAATCCACTCACCGGTCAAACTTACGTGACAGACAACCTGTCCTTCTGTTTAGTGCACATTAGTGGCGCCACAACGGTCGAAAGGTCAACTATCCCGTGTACGCTAAATCTCATGTTACGAGAGGGATATGGTAAGGGATCGTTGCCGGCGATGCCTGAACATGCCAGATTGAAGAATGCCTACTGTATAGAGAATACAGAGGGACGAGCGCAGCAGGAGCACAGAGGGAGGGGCACAAAGTATTTTTCTTGGTTAACACTTGTGACAATTTGTTAGTGAAGACGAGGAAACTTCCTTTCTGTTGTTTGGCTAGGTTGTCACTGGACTTAAAGAATTTTATTGGCTGGTTCATATCTAGTAAATCCATTATTTAATGAAAGTCGGCAAATTTTATTTTTCCAAAGGTGAATTATATTATGGCTTACTTGCTAGATACAAGAAGAGGACATGTCAGTGACTCTTTGTTTATCTTTCAGCTCAAGCCAAACCGGAGATGCAGATGTGGTACTACGTCAAGATAGGAGTAAAGAGAACGTGTGTTCCTATTGCTCCAAAGTCTATAGTTGTTACTCGGCATTGAAATTGCATTTACGGACACATACCGGAGAAAAACCATTCGTTTGTGGTATATGTGGGAAAGCCTTCTGTCAAAAGATAAGTTTGAAGTGTCATATAAAGGTTCATACTCCAGATAAACCTTTCTATTGTAGAATTTGTAGCAGAAGCTATGCCTTGCAGGAAGAGTTCCAGATTCATAGTCTCATTCATCGTATTTCAACTGTCAGTGAAGAGAATGCAGATTAAGAAGTGCATACTTAGTTGCATGCGTTTGCTGATGCTGAAGGGACATTGGAAATCCTTTTTCTTTTTTCAGAAATAATGTGTATATTTCTTTTTGATTGTTTTAAGCGTTTTTTAAAAAGTAATATTTGATCTAGATTCGGCTTTATATTCAAAACGAATTTATGATTAGATTACACATGAAGCATTTTGGTTATAAGTTTTTATTTTAAAAAATAAAAGTAAACAAATCTCATTTGTATGTATTTTTGTTTAAAAGTAGTTACTAAAAAAAAGATAAGGTTAATTTTGGTTGATATGTACTATATGAGTCTTATTACGTACAATATGTGTTTCGTAAGCAGTGGCAGATCAATGAAGAACTAATACAGCTGTAACCTAGGGGCCTATCAAAGATCAAACAATGCATTTATATATTATTGTAGAATTTTGTGTAAGTGAATAAAAGTTGTTTTTGAGATCGTGAGTTTCAATCACATCGACACATTAGCAATTAAAATAGTGGTGGTTAACTTTATATACAGGTGCTTTATACAGTAAGTAGGCATGTATAGCACTTTGGGAATGATGGAAAATGTTACATTTTACTGAAACTACTCCTTACTAACTTTAGCTATCGATAGTGCAGCATTTCTCGGCAGATGTTTTTGTGTAAATCAAGATTGCCCAATTTCGAGGAGAGTCACAAAGTATTTTCTGTTGATTAATACCCCTGACAATTTGTTAGTATTGGCATAAACATATGCAATATACGATGGAAGAAAGTTTACTTCCTACTGTTTTGCTACCTTGCTACTGGAGTTCAGCATATTGGCTGGTAAGATGCACTAAATTCGTTATTAACAGTAATTTCGGGAATGGTTCCTTTCTCTAAGGTGAATTTTACTATTATGATTTACTTTTAAAATTCATTGCTAGACACAATAGAAAAAGATATGTCATGACCCTTTGTTTATTTTTCAGCTCAAGTCAAAGCGGAGATCCAGTTGTACGTCGAGGTACAATCAAAGAAAACATGTGTTCCTATTGCTCCAAAGTCTACAGTAGTTGTTCGGCATTGAAAGTACATTTACGAATACATACCGGAGAAAAGCCATTCGTATGTGATATATGTGGTAAAGCATTTAGTTACAAAATAAGTTTGAGGTGCCATACAAAGGTTCACACTCCAGATAAACCGTTTTATTGCAGAATTTGTAGCAGAAGTTACGCCTTGCAAGAAGAGTTTGAGATTCATAATGTCATTCATCGTATTGCAACTGTCAGTAAATAGAATACAGATTAAGGAATACATAGATTAGAAGATTATAGGGACATAGCGATGGCAATAATGATTTTGTCTGAGATTAGTGAATACTTTATGATTGTTATTCGTTCTACGCGTTTTGATTCATTTCTTTGATGATTCCACTTTATATACAAGAAGAATTTGCTATCGTATAATATATTTATCACATTTTCCATTATAAGTAATAATTAGGTCTTTATTTGTATGTTTCGTTTGTTTGTTTAGAAGTAATTGTTCAAAAATTGTCGGTTAATCCCTGTTGGCGATATATGAATGGGATTACAGTATGTGTTTCGTAATGTTATTACGTGCAATATGTATTTCGTGAGCGATGACAGTCTAATGAAAGGTTGGTGAAGCTGTAGGAATCAAACAACGCATTTATTTATAATTGCAGAATGTTTTATAAAGGAATGAAAATAAAATTTTTGCAGCGTTTCAATCGCCCCAATACGTTAGCAATTAAAGTATTAACAGTAATAATTCACTTCGTATGTAGATACTTTACGCAGTATAAGTAGGCATGTTTATATATATATAGAATTATGTATCAATTTCGAATGCCCATTTGAAGTCTGATTAATATAGAAGTTGTTTTGGGGTAAGGATGGTTCATCTTGCTTAACAAAAATTCATTTAAATCAGTATGAAAAGTGGATGTACGTGTGTGTACTGATTTCCATAAGTGGAATTATAATGCATTCATAAAGGAAGTAACAAAAAGAAGAAGAAAGTAAGTAACAATAATAATTATTAATACCAAAGTCATTTGAAGCTGGTTTGCAAATCGTATAAAACGTACAACCTGTTTGAATTGAACAAGGTAGTAATAATACTTTAGTTGTGCAACGACAGGAAAATTCTATACAAGAAACGAGGTTTCGAGCTAATAAGAAAGGAACTCATAAGATAGATGGGTAAAGGAACTCAGAAGTTTCTATTGGAATTGATGGATGTTGCTATAAATGAATGTACGGTCAAGATCAGTTTCAGTGTGAAAAGGTCAAAAGTAGTTCCAGCGGAGCAAGTTTACACAAAACATAGCAAAGTTTTTAATGCAGTCTTTGTATAGTTAAGACAGAGATAATTAATCAATGATATTACTTTATGTTCCATCCAGTTTCAACCAAAGATAAGGTCGTAATCTCAATTCTGTTGCAAAGAGCTGTACAAAAACGAAACATTAAAGTTTAATTCTATATGAATATCTTTATTAACTGTAATGCCCAGTTTACACTGTAGAGTTGTCATGTCAGCATTGAAATTGTTACAGTTGATACTTAAGTGTAGCTGCTTGTTTTATTGTTATTGAACTCTCACGCCCTCTTTGTACAATTACGGAAGTCTGCTATTTTGACTGTCATATTTGCACATATTTTGTATGGTTATGAAACAAGTTGTTCTGCGTATATCTTAATAAATAATGTATATTTAAATTTCGTAATATAATTTTTAATGTAGAGACCGCAGCAAAAGACGTGCAACATGTGCATGTAAGTTTATTGTGAAAGTACGCCTAACAGCGCAGGAAATCAACGTAACGTCTAAGTGGCACGAATCACGCCAGGAGAAACCTCGGCGTCCTCCCCTGCACATTTATTTTGGAGCAAAAGACTTCGTCGTTTCACAATAAACTTACATGCTCATGTTGCAAGTTTTTTGCTGCGGGTGTGGATACAACTGAACTTTGATTTATTCTTTGGAATGTACATGATTAATGACCGCGAAAAACATGCTCAATATTTGCATCTATTTGAAGATGAAACTTTATTGAAACGAACATTCACATTATTTACAACCTTATGGCACAAATCCTCTCGAATTCCCTGGGGAAAAAAAATGACGGTTAGTTTATATAACACTGTAATTTTGTATGGAAATAAATGCAGATCTTTCTGTAGTATTCTTTGAAGAGAACAACGTGCAATGTCTTAACTTAGCAGAAGCTCTTCTGGTTGACGTACTAGGGTCTGTGTCAAAGCCACTCGCACCGTGGCAATATTCTCTGGAGTATGGACTGTGGAGAGACGTAGTCATTTTCTTTAAAAACCACTACCATCAATGTCAAAGTCAGTGGATAGCCTATACACAGTTTGTGTAGCCACCTGTTACAAAAATGAAGACGAAAACATTCCTGAGTTGCAGCCGCACTTTTTGCTTCTTTTTCACTTTTTGCTCAAACGTCAATCGCTCTTCGTCCGCTATGTTGAAAACCGACAGACGCGAAACAGGTAGGCGCCAGTCAGCAATATTGCTAGTTAGAATTTATTTGAACTGAAACATTCTTATATATGGGGTGGGTACAAAATAGCTTTCTCCAATTTGTTAAGAAAACTTGTTTTTGGGAAAGTGACTTTTTTGTCCACTCTGTAGTGATTTGTTAAGGTATTTCTGTGTAGTGAGTTTTAACTCAAAGTGTAGGAGAAACCTAGCTAGCAACCATCTCACGAAATTCAGTCACTTGATAACAGAATCAAAGTTTTTAGAACTAAATGTTTTACTTGAAGCATAATTTACGTAATCCAATTTCATTGGATTACTTTGAGTATTTAAAACAAATTATTGTGAGTCAGTCAGGAAACTGTATTGCTGAACAATGCCGTGTGAAATTGCAGCACTCCGGACATCTTGCAGTGACATTAGTGCATTTGGGGTGCGATGCAGTGATGAGTGAAAGCACCATACATGGTATGAAATTTCGTTGACATACCATTTTAAAATATGCCGATGACGTGCAACCAACAGTGGGCTCCGTATTTTTAAGACCCCGTATGTTGAATGAAAAAGCAACGTTGTCAGTTCAGTAGGCTGTTACCTTTTGTGCTCTTACCATAAGAAACAATACAACATTGTTATGAAAGCAACTTGAGGTTTTCAAGGTACATGTTCCCTGTGTTATTTTTTGCGTGCCCTTGTGTTCCATTCGAATAGCCCACTGAACTAGAAACATTACTTTTTTCTTTTAACATAGGGTACCTTACTATACTAGACGCGACTTTATCCTGATAGCCGAGATACGCAGCTTCAATTCCAGCCACTCCGCGCATGACATAGTTCTTCACATTACACACGAAATAAATTACAAGATCAATTCAAAGAGCTAATTGAATGTAAATATATAAAAATGCCAATACAGGAACAATATTCATTAGTAACGGGTTGTGAAAATGACGTCATGATTCAGAACTGAAAAGAGGGAAGGAAAGAAAGGAGTGAAAAGGCGGCATCTAAGATGCGAGTCTCTTGCAAGTGTTGCAAAATTATAAACTTGAAAAATCTTATATCAAAAACAGAAGACCACTACAATTAGTTGATGGATCAATGTTGGAAATCGTCCATAGTGGATAGGAAATGTCTTAATATTATATATATATAAATTAAGTAGAGTAGCAACCCCGTAAGGAACTTCTTTGCCTGCTGATAAATGAAACAAAACAAAGAACGGGAGTCACGTGTAACCTCTGCAATTGTTATGCAGATGGTAACAATACTCTGCGAGCGTGCGTTAGTGTTAGTACGTGGGTGTAGTGAAACTGAAACAATGGAGAGTGTTGAGCGCGAAATTGAAAATATGAATGAATCCGAATCACCTTCTCGGTATTATCGCAAACACGAGAAAGAGAAACCTCTTCAAAGTCAAGCTTGTCATCAATGTGTACGCTCGACTCAGGGGTGTAGCCAAGGGGGGGGGGGCATCGGGGCCGGGCCCCCCAAATGACCAGCTTTTAAAACATCACAGTAAAATTATATCGCTTTATTCATTTAAAAGTAACAAAGTTTATTGACAATTAATAATTTATGGTAAAATAGTATGGAGAAATATTGCTTTTTCCATACCCATCGAAAGATAGTATAGTATTTCTTCCTTATACCGATCGAAAAATAGGATACTTTTTTGTGACAGCAGATTACACAATTTACTGCGATTTATATTTGACAGTTTGAAGACAAACATTTTAACAAGGTACTACAAATACAGCCATAAAACAAAGGCACTATTTTTATTTGCTTTAACAAGTGTTTTAAAAGACATAGAGGATGGAAAATTTGGTGAGAAACAATGATTTTATTCAATTTGAATTTTATTCGCTCTCTTTTTTATTTCTACTCAGTGTAATAAAATGTTTTTCTTAGTCACGAATAATAAATAAATATTTTTGTCAGGAAACCGTAAAGAAATTAAGTGAAATTTCAAAGAAAATCAATCTTATATAGATAGGTACTGTATACAAGGTCTTAAATTTAAATATAAAGGCAACCAAGAAAAGTTTTGTTGCTTTTTCACCCACCACCTGCGAACATCGATATGTCACCTAACCTGGAAGTTTAAAAATAGTTCCCTTCAGCATTGACGACCTTCTGAAAACATTCTGGAAGACCATGGAATCCATCGCGGTAGAACTTCGTGGGCCGTGAAACGAAGAAAGTATCAGGTGCATTTTGGACTTTTACTAGGGATTTGAACTGGCGTCCTCTAAGGTGATTGTCCAAAGAATGGAACAGGTGATAATCGGACGATGCAATACCCGGGGAATATCATGGTTGCAATATTGTTTCCTATCCAAGGCGGAAAATGGTGTCCTGTGTCATCCTAGCCACGTGGGACTTAGCGTTGTCCTGTAAACGAGGACACATTTGCAATTCAGAAATGATGGCTCCAGAGTTTTGAGTTTGTGTTGAGCACAGCTCAACTGCTGACACTACACAGTTGCATTGATACTCTGACCAGGTCAGGGCCGCGGTGGCTCAGTGGTAGAGCGTTCACTTCTGGTGCTTGGGGTCCCGGGTTCGATCTTTGTGGTGGACAAACACCGTGTGCGTGGGTTTTCTCGGTGTTCTCCCGTTTCCTCCCACTTTCTTAATTCCACCATTTTATTCATTACTCACCATCACCGTCTCCTTTAGCCTAACCGGCATAACCGTGGAACGTAAAACTCAAAAATTTCATTTTCATTTCTGACCAGCTGGTAGCAGTCCCCTATGCATGATGCACCAAACACACAGAAGGACCTTATTCTGGTACAGTGGTTTCGGCTGTTTTGAAATTGGTTCATGGGATGCTAACCAATGATGACGGCGCCGTGGAGCTTCGTATAAGACACACTTTTTATCACATGTCAACGCCCTGTCCAGAAATGGCTCCGAAACAGTAAATAAAGACAGGCGACTGCCGCGTTGCCTTCTGTCCCGGAGTCAAAATATGTGAGACCCATCCATCCAAATTGTAGTGCTTCACAAGTTGATGGATGTGCTACCGAATGGTTTCACCACATACTGAATTGTAGCCCCAGTTCCTCTCTGTACATGTGTTGGTCTTCTGGCACGTGGTGTTTTCGGGAGTTTCGTCATCGTCCTTAAACTTGTTAAACCATCGCTGCAATGTCCGCGTCGTCACGACACCCTCACCAAAGGCCTGGCATATCTTCTGTCCCGCTACAGCGGCGTTTGACCTCCATTTGAACTCGTTCAGCACACATGCTCTTATGACGCTCTGTGGATCCCATGTTCCCTCTGTCTTTACGCAAGTTCACGGTGTGTCTTAATTGCCACAACCAGGTAGTATGTTGGATATACCCACACCAACAACTGACGTTCGCCTTATCTCCACTCGCATTCAACTCATGGTGTGAGGTCCAATTGAACACAGACCTCCACGAAAAGAGACAGAACTTTCTTGGTTACCTTTATAGTTATGCACAAAAGTATAGCGTTTGGTCCCGGGCAGTAGTTCTTGATTAAGCATAATAAAAACTATCTTGAATATAATTTATGGATAATAATAATAATAATAAGCTAAAATAGTGTTTTTAGTTTTCCAGAAGAAAACCAAAATTTTTCCTTTCTTTCAGCCCCCCAAAACATTAACAGCAACACTTTTTTTTTACTTTGTATATTGTAGCTGGCCCCCCTAAAAAACGACGGGCCCCCCTACACAAACCTGCTGGCTACACCCCTGGCTCGACTAAGAGAAAAATATGCAGACAAAACTGTTGAGGAAATAGTTGATATGACAGCATACTTCACTGGTGTTAATGCTGCAGCAATATTTGGCGTGAAACGTGAATTCAACAGCGCAGGAGAATTTACAACTCCGGGCAAAAGTGACCAAATCGAAGTGATCGTGGGGAAAGTAAGTGCAGAAAATTAGATAATTTTGGGAGGGGTAGTGTGCGGAAGAAAATTAATGATTTTTATAGAAGAAACGAAGTACCAACGGTAGAAAAAATTGCTCGCACTATTGCTGAAGATGAAGAGTTGCCTATTGTAAGTAATACTACAACCCGAAACGTAATGAAGGAAATCGGTTTTAAATATGGACGTATAAAACACTCATCATCCATGATCGATAGGAAAGACATTTTCGCGAAATTAGGCGGTACAAGGAGGAGGGTATACATATTTATTATTTGAATGAAACTTGGATCAACGACGATTTTACTTTTAAAAAAAATATATAATAGAACTAATATATATAAATAATGGAATTAATAAAATAAATGTGGTGGAGTGATGTTCACTTTCCTTACGACTATGGACTGTGTACATGTATCACTGACTGGTGGTCGCGAACCTACTAGGCCCCGTGTAGGCATGTTACCAACAATCACTGATCCATTCACCAAACCAGTTGTCCCCGGAAAATGGAACTCAAATTTGCCCAAAGAAGATAATTCCCGAGCCTTTTCAATCACAACTCACAGATCGGCGTCCAGGCCTGCAGTCTGTGATCCGCAACCCCTCGTAAAAAACGTTGCAAACCACAAACTACAAACACAGGATGTTGACCTCCCAGTTATGATGACAATGAGGACTACGGAAAATCTTATGTTTGTATGTGTAATGGCCCTACCAGAAAAAAAAATCCACAATTTCCAAAACATTTTTTTTAGCGCAACGGAAAATTTAAAAAATCGTAATTTTCCTAATTTCTACACAATTCATGGACGAGGAACTAAATTGCCTGTCCGATCTTCAACACCGCTTTTGGCAAAAAGACAAAGAATAACAAGGAGAAGCGCTCGAATTGATTCTCTGATGACACAACAAAAAGATAACACCTTAAATCTCGACACATCAAAAGAAGCCGAACCAATGATAATATCTGGAATAAGCCTCAAACGAAACTGAAATATCTCTGCTCCAATGAGAAAATAATTGCTACGTAAACAAAGGGATGTGCCAAAAGACATCATGGCCGAATTTCAAAATGAAATTTTTGAAGATTTTTTTTTTTGTTTTCTTGCGAAAATTCTCTTGAAAATATTACAAAACCTATAAGAAATTAAAAAAAATATACACCTTTGAACTCACATAACATGATAATAATGACAAAATATGGAATATTAATAAAATATCACGTTATATGTAATTTTATGGAGACTACTTAAGTATGGTATTATTTTGACAGAATATTACAATTTAAAGCTAAACCCAAAACATAATAGTTATTTTAAAATAATTCTCAATTGTCTTTCCGAAGCTAATCATGAACTGGAATATACAGGGAGTTCCAAAATTTTACGGACCATGATACATTATACTTAAGTATAATGTAACAAGGAGCATACAGTACCTTATGTTTGGACAGACACCTCTGTAAAAAGTAGTAATGAGGCGTTTCTAGAAGGATTAATAACTGGATTTAAACCACCGTCGGGAAGAGGAGGAAGGTTGATTGTTGTGCACATTGGAAGTGAAGAGGGATTTGTGACTCATGCAGAATTAATATTTAGAGCGGAAAAGGGACATGGGGATTATCATCAAGAGATGGACAGTAGTAGATTCGAGGCTTGGTTTAAATCTGTTCTTCCAAAACTACGCCCAAATAGTGTAATTGTAATGGACAACGCACCATATCACACTGTTTTCGTTGAAAAGATTCCAAATTCAAAATAAAAAAAGAGGAAATTACACAATGGTTGGACGCCAAGAAAGCAGAGACGATTTCTGAAGAAGAAAGGCAACTCCTAACATAAACTTCGCAAATGCTGAAATGCGATCTCCTAGACGTTGTGAGAAAAGTTAAACATAAGTATATACAATATTAAGTGGATAAATTGGCTTGTAAGGCGGGACACAAAATTCTACGATTGCCATCAAGACATTGCGAGTTAAACCCTATCGAGAGTGTCTGGGCTGAAGTGAAAAGATATGTAACCGTTAAAAATAGCACGTTCAAATGCCGGATGTTGAAAATTTACTGACAGAGGGACTTCATAAAATAACAGCAGAAATGTGGAAATCCTATGTGTCGCATGCCATCGCAGAAGAGGAAATAGTGGAGAATGGATGGACTGACGGATGATATAGAACCTGTGATCATCCAAACTGGAAATGACTCCGATTCCGATGATATGGATGGAATTGAATAACTCCAGTAAATCGTAAGTTATCTGGCATTCTCTCTCTAGTTAATAGGGGACCAGGACAGTGATTCTGCGAGGCCCCCCCCCCTCCGCCCCTTGTAGGGTGTGTCATCCCAATTCTCAAAGTTCTCAAAAAACAATTGTCGCAACTTAACTTTGTGTGCTCAAAAATACATAGAAATCGTGCAAAACTCTATTTACACCCCCAAACTGAAAATCCTGGCTGAATCCCTACTCGGGAGAAGTTTTAACAACGTAACGTAGCGCTCGTTTTGCCAGGTCGCTGCTGCTTTATTCATTGCTAAGGTAGGAGTTGCGGTGCTTTGTTTAAAAAAAATGTGTGAGAGGGTAGCTGCTTGTGTTTCTGTTTACGATTGACCTTTTGCAGGTAGACATATGAACATAACTTCATTTCTTATCCTTTCTTACCTTAATCAATGAAAACGAATAAGCAAAATAGTGTCCATGCTCTCGGATTTTAATTGTGAGGATTCCAAATAAATCACGTGCGAATTTCCAATGCATTTATTCCTCTTGTTGTATCTTCATGAATTATTAAAAACAAATAGGCCAAGAAACTTATTTTTTGTTAGCAGCAGGAAATGCACAAGAAATCACCACTCCCTGAATATCAGCTGAGACCCAGAACAGCGCCAGTCGAAACAATTGGGGATTGAGAACCAACCAAGCAGACGATGCTTACCAACACACACAGACACAAAGGCTTCTCTGTGTAAAGGTTCGCGCGCCAACAATGTAGTAATGCGGTTGTGATCCGGCTCTCAAGTTAACATTGCGTTTAGTATAGTGGAGTCCAAACGGCTAATGAAATTGGAAAAATTCCACCATTTTAAATTGAAAACTACCTACTTCCAACAACTTTCTTGTGTGTCCCTTTTTCCTTCCATATCTATACTTATAACGGAGTTGGCCTGTCTCTGGAGTTTTGACACACCCGGCATTCTGATGAGAAAAGTGTTTGTGCAGGTATAGATAGGTTGGGCATAGACCATACCACTTAGCATTCGGTGGCTCTGCGTAATCAGTAGTTCAACCCACATTATGCTTTATTTTTTGTTTAATTATGCTTTATATTTTTCCAAATTATGCTTTATTATGCTTTATTGTTAATTTCAATCATTGTTTTACATTAATCCTGTATAATATATAATTAAATATCTTGATCTATTTATTAATATTTTATGCAACCAGTTTCTTTTCTTATTTAATGAACTTTCTATTTAGTGCACTGTAAAGAGATATGCTATACAGAGTCAGCTTTTTTTAACACTAGAATGCCCAACGGAACATTTTTGTTCCACCATTATCTTCATTGCAGTCCTTATCTATTAATTCCCGCACGATTCTTATTACATTCTGTGACTTTTAATCTTTTGAAAAGAGGATGCGATTGCGAGAAATTTACTTTCGTAGGAATTATAGATTTTTAGATATTACCACATACCCCTAGGAGTCCCGCGGAACAATTTTGTTCCACCATGCTTAGGTATATGAGAGATACATTATTACGCACATTTTATTCCCCCATTTTGTACACTGACGTTCATTATCCATCTTCAGTTTGCTTCCTGTCCCTCCCCTCAATGCGTTCTCTCCTTCCTCAACACTACCTATCCCTCGTTCACTTCCTCTCATCCGCCTACCCAGGAAAACAAAGGCTTTATATAGTGTTTCAAATTTTGCACACTAGAGGCGCTGTGTAATTAGCTTCGTTTCACGTGCCATAGTTGTGCAGCTAGTTTACGCGTTGATTTTTATAATTGAAGTGAAGTTTACGGTACATTGGTCGTGTGATTGTTGTGCAGCTAGTTTCAGTCGATTGTGGTATGTAATTGACAACTTTTTCGACATTTGTATTTGAAAATGTCACGAAAGAAAGGACTAAGCACGGAAGAGATGCTTCAAGTGTTTCGTGAGCTATCGGAGGGAGATTCGGGAGGTTTGTCAGACAGCAGCCTCAGCGGTGACGAGGACTTCATTCCTGTGTCGTCAAGTGATAGCAGTGTATCTCATGAATCATGCAGTGACCACATCCCTGACTCATGTTTCTCACATAAACGGGCCTGTGATGTACAAGGTGAGTGGCAACAGACCAAAAAAGTAGCAAAAGTGAGTGAGGGAAAGTGTTCTGATGAGACACAAATCTCAGAGTCTGTGACAGATGATGGTAGCGAATCCATGTCAGAAACTGTGCTTCCGGTTCAGCGTGTATGTAATGCAAGGGAACAATCCATTTTACAAATTGGTACGACAATTACTGCTCCAGATGGTACCCGTTGGGAGGTAGTATGTCCAGGTAATCCTGCAAGTGGTAGGATTGCTAAGCAAAATGTACTGAAAGAAAAACAAGGTCCGACATCACACGCGATACGCCAGATTGCTGATGACAGTGTTGCCAGTTCTGGGCGCCTAATAATTGATGATCCTATGTTGAATAGAATACGGACATACACAGAAAAAGAAGCACGCAGACAAACTGGAGAGGAAAGTTGGTCGATGACACTGGATGAGTTAGAAGCATTTATTGCAATAATGTACGTTCGTGGTGCTACAGGGACAAAAGTTTTCAAGGTACATTCCTTATGGTCCCAGATATGGAGTATACCCTTCTGCCAGAAGGCGATGTCCAGGAACAGGTTCTTGGAGATTCTGAGGTACTTAAGATTCGACGACAAGTCTACGAGACGCGCAAGATTGGAAACAAACAAATTTTGTCATATTTCAGAAATATGGTATAAGTTCGTGGAGAATTCACAGATGTGCTATGTGCCAGGCCAAGACATAACTGTGGATGAACAATTGTTCCGGTCGAAAGCGCGATGTTCTTTCACGCAGTATATGCCGTCCAAGCCCGATAAATATGAGCAAAAGTTTTGGGTAGCCGTGGACAATGATACAAAATATGTAATAAACGCCTTCCCCTACCTGGGCAAGGATGAGTTTCGTCCGGCAGGGGAAACACTTTCAGAATATGTTGCGATGAAACTAGTTCAGCCCTTCTTGAAGAAAGGAAGAAATGTCACGTGTGACAATTACTTTACTTCGGTAGGACTTGCTAACAGACTACGTTCTGCTTCTACTAGTCTAGTAGGAACTATGAATCGTTCACGTAGGGAGATTCCAGTTTCTGTGAAAAAATCAAAGGCTCCTTTACATTACACACAGCTGTTGCAACATGGACAAACTACCCTCACGGTTTACCAGGCAAAAGCGAAGACAAGTGTCATGATACTGAGCACAATGCATTCACAAGTGGAACTGCAACGAGATGGCAAGAAGAAACCTGAAACTGTTATATATTACAACAAGACAAAGAGTGGTGTAGATTCAGTTGACATGATGGCTCGCAAATATTCTGTGAAGCCTGTCAGCCGACGATGGCCTGTACACAATTTTTGTAACTTACTGGACCTGGTAGCAATTAATTCCTGAGTGCTGTTCAAGATGGTGACCGGAAAGGTCATTGAACGTCGCAAATTCATTTTACAACTTGCAGAGGAACTGGCAGAAAGGTACATGATAGGAAGTAATAGAGAGGAGAATCAGACACCGGGAACATCAACATTTTCCAGTTCTACGGAAACTACACGAAGGCGTTGTCAGGTACGCAAGAAGTGTAAAGTGGATTGTGGACGATCATGCAATGTGTGTACGTCTTGCAACAAGGTTGTATGCAAACAATGTACTGCGAAAGAAATGAAAACATTTGTATGTGTTGCATGTCATGCAAACTGATAATACTGTTTGCACCTTGAGGACGGTGGTGTAGCAATTCAAATGAACACTTTCCACAAAACTTTTTTTTTTTTCAATTTCTGTTAGGTTTTCCCGCATTTATTAGTTCAAAAAATATCATTCCTAGCAAACACTTTTTGTAATAAGAGCAGAAAACAAATAAATGCTCTGGAGCATATAGTTCAGATGTAACGTAAAATTTTCATACAAAATAAAAGCACTTGAACTTAATTCCATATATTCTTCACTCTATCCTACATCCCCCTCCCCCACTTCCCCTGCCTCACAACAATACGAGAATAATGTGATACGTCTCTGTTAAAGTTTTTAGTGGATTAAGGCATATAATATTAAGATTTTGAAAAATACATTTTATTTGCTATAGACTCGAAAGAAGTGGAACATTCTTGTTCCACTGGGTATTCTAGGTATGTCGGAAATGCGGGCATTCTAGTGTTAATCACTTGTGTGCGCCTTAGAGATACATACATACAGAAAGGGAAAGTAAAAGATGCCACCAAAAAGTGCTCAAGTTCAAGAAGTATACATAACAATATAGTGTGAAGTTCTTCTGTACTATTCATTGTTGGCGGAAAGTTTTCTTCATCTTTTCCTTTTTTTTTTCTCTACATCAAAGATTACACCGAAAAGTTTACAGAAATAAGAAAATAAGCTTTTCATTGTTGCATTGTTATTCTCAATGATTCTACAATGTAAATATTAGTTCTAAAAATAATAATACAGTACCAAAGTAAGGCTGTTGGTACCAGGTCATTTTTAAGTGGGTCTATAGAAAAAAATGCATTTGTCATTTAGTTCTTAGATAAGACCCTAATTATCACATATACATGATACCAGAAGCAGAATACACAGAATAAAACTAATAAGGGAAGGTCACGAACTGGCTCCACTGAGATCCGAACGAGACAATTGTGTTTGCATTTGATATGTTATAACTAGACTAATCTCAAAGTTGTAAGTGCCACCGGCCGGGATATAGTGAGTTAAAACATATTTTGTAATGTAAAAGCTGTTAGCTGACAGAATAATTTGAACCTGGTCATTTGTTCGGAAACGGTTGGGTAGATGAAAACTCGGCGAACGCGTATCCCATCATTTTCAAGGGCATTTTTGAGGAAAAAAGTTAGCCCTAGGGTCTCCAGCAGAGTCCCAGAGGGATCCAACTCAAAAGTTTCAAATAGCAAGGAGAGTTAAGTAGCACATCATTTGAAAGCTGTTATGAAAGGAAAGAAGATGGAACAAGTCTCGACTCTCTACGACAATACTATGCAACATGGCGGTGGGTCAAAATGTAAACAAAAACTTAAATTGAAAAGTCCATGGCCATCCCTATAAATTGGAAACGGTGAGGCAAATGTGAAAACAAGAAAGCACTTGTGGTATTATTTTCAAAGTATAACGATTTAAAGTAAAAACGTCTTGTCCCAGTGGCCCCAAGGGTCCCAGGCGGGGTCCAACTCAATAGTTTTGAAGGCAAGGGTGGTTAAGTAGCACATCGTTTGAAAGCTGTTGTGAAACGGAAGATGGAACACGTCTTGACTCTCTACGATAACCCTGTGTAAAATGAGAGAGGGTCCAAATGTACACATAAACTTAATTGAAAAGTCGACGTTCAGCTTGAATCCAAAATAGCCACTTAAAATCTATATCGAAAGTATAAGCACTCCAAACTACTGAAGCTAGGAAAAGCAAATTCGGCATGAATATTGATCAGTAAGCGTAAGTGACCGAAAAATACGAAATGTTCAAAAACGCGAGATCTTGAGTTCAAAATGCCACACTATGTATCAAACGCATGTCCAGCTCAAACCACTGGAGATGGAAAAGGGAAGTGTGGTATTTACGTTTATTGTCAATAGTAGATACCCACAAAAAAAAAAAAAAAAATCAAAGGCGTATCATCTGTAATCCAATATGGTTGCCATCGTGAGAAATGAGTTTGTATATAAATGCTGACAATTATGTTTCATCTGACAATCATGTTGCATCTTCACTCATTCGAACCGTTGAAATAGAGATCTACGAGTGACCCGACCGAAGTACAGAAGTCGTTGCCACCAAACGCTAGCTCTAACCGCCGCAGGAGACGATTGGAAGCATCATAGAATGAAGAGTACTATTGATTTCATTTTTTTTTTTTTACTGAGTTACCATTTCGATGTGTACTCGCTTTTATGTTTCTCTAACTCTACGATTTCGCTTTTATGTTACTCTATCTATCTCGTCTTAAGTTCTGCACATTAATGATTTAGTTTTAAAATTCATTCCTAAATACAAGAAATAGATATATATCAGTGACTTTATTTATTTTTCAGCTCAAGTCAAACGAGAGACCCAGTTGTGGTACGTCAAGGTAGGAGCCTTAAGAACATGTGTTCCTATTGCTTCAGAGTCTATAGTTGTTCCTCCGCATTGAAAGTGCATTTACGGACACATACCGGAGAAAAACCGTTCGTTTGTGATATATGTGGGAAAGCCTTCTGTCAAAAGACAAATTTGAAGTCCCATAGAATGATTCATACACCAGATAAACCGTTCTATTGTAAAATTTGTAGCAGAAGTTACGCCTTGCAAGAAGAGTTCGAGATTCATAGTCTCGTTCATCGTATTCCAACTGTTAGTGAAGAGAATGCAGATTAAGGAGTGCGTAGTAAAATAATACTGAAGGAACGTTGAAATAATTTAAATATTTCTTTTTAAATGTGCTGAGCGTTTAGATACAATTATTTGATAAAGATTCGGCTTTGTATACAATACGAATTTCGATTGGAGTATATTTTGAGTTGTAACTAAAAATGAGAACTTCATTTGTATGGTTGTTTGTTTAAGAGTAATTGTTGAACAAGAGTAAGTTAATAGCTGTTGGTTATATATTATGTGAATGTTGTTACTTACAGTATATATTTTGTGAGTAATAGTAGAGTAATAAACGATCAATAAAACTGTATCCTAGAGTTTCACCATGCATTTATTTGTTGTAGAATGATGTGTAAGTAAATAAAAATTCATGTTTTAACAGAGAGTGTGTCAAATACCTCAACACGCAAGCAATTAGAATGGTCGTGGTGAATAGATCCCGGATTTCTATGCACAAATCAACCACGAGTTGCATGAATATATTTTTTAAAAAAATATACTGTACACTAAAATATGCATTAAAAGTTTAACATGTGCACTGAAATTTACACAGAGAAAATAAAAGTTCGATTTCTTACAAAAATATCTTACCTTAATGACATCTGTTGCTATGAACTATGAATGCCTTCCGTAGATTTTCTTTTATAAATCATCTTCGTTTATCAATGAGAAAAGTTTTGTTTTAAAGACCGAAAAGTTCTTTTGTACATCAGCATAAGTCAGGGTCACTACGAAAGTTTTGAGATACGCATTGTTGTGGCACAGTATTTGAATTCCAACAATTGCGTTCGGTATTGGTATCTAGAGCGAAGAAGCGAAACAAGTTTCAACTCGCCTCGCTTATCGGCGTGGAAATATCGCCTTCACTTATTTGTTGATGTGAGCAGTATTCGGCTGTCTAGAATGGAGCGCGAAGGGAACATTTTCGGGGAATGATTCTTTACGATTTCAAAAATGGTAAGAACGAGGCACAAAGCCTTGACCGTTTGCAGGGGACATTTGGGGACCTTGCTTCTTCCCGTGCTACAATTTTTCGGTGGTTTGGTGAATTCAGAAGAGGCCGGACGTCCGGCAACAGTTGTGTCAGATGAAAACATTGCCGTTGTGGAACAAATGATTCGAAAAAATCCTCGAACAACTTTCAGGGACATTGAATCTACAGTGAACATTGGATCGCTAGCAGTAACAAAAATTCTTCATGATCATCTTCGGCTCAGGAAGGTTTCATCTCGTTGGCTGCCTCAAACTTTGACTGAACAGCAGAAGCGCATGCGTGTGTAATGGTGTGAAGAAATGCTTACAAAATTTGATGGAGGCAATTCTTGACGCGTCTCTGACATTGTTACTGGTGATGAGACTTGGATCTATCAATTTGACCCTCAAAATAAACGCCAGTCTACAGTTTGGATCTTTCCAGACGAAAATCCACCCACGAAAGTGAAGCGACCGCGAAGTGTGGGGAAAAAGATGGTTGCAACTTTCTTCTCCAAATCTGCCCATGTTGCAGCTGTTCCATTTGAAGAACAAAGGGCTGTTACTGCTCAGTGGTACACCACTGTCTGTCTAATAAATGCGTTCCAGAAGCTTCGGGAAGGACGTCCAAGAACTGGATTGCGTGGGATCCTGCTTCATCATGACAACGCGTCTGCACACACGGCCAACATCTCAATTAAGTTTTTAGAATTTACGGAGATCAAACTTATGACATCCGCCGTATAGCCCTGATCTGCCCCGTGTGATTTTTTCTGTTCCCCATGATTAAAGACCTATGCGTGGGAAGAGATTTTGCAGCCCTGAAGAAGCTGTAGTGGCTTACGAGAATGAACTTTCAACACTTGAAGAAAAAGACTGGCAAAACTGCTTCCAAAAGTGGTTTTCGAGTACAGTGTAATGGTGAACACTTTGAGAAAAGTAAGTGTTAAATTGATTTTAAAGTAAGTTATTTCACATCTCAAAACTTTCGTAGTGACCCTCGTAATTTGCCTAACATGAGAATACTCCAAACTATTGTTACGGGATTCCAACTGTCTGATAGTTTGAGGTATTCTTGAGAAGTGGTTGTGTATGTACATTAATGTTCAAAATTATTGTCTCATATCTATAACTGTCTTCTTGTAAGAATATAATTTGATAATGATTCTGCAGGGTACTTTTAATACTGATACTATGTGTATAATCGGGAAATGTATATTTGTGGTAAATTTCATACAAAAAGAATTATAAATACGAAAAATAGTTTGAATAAAACAAAATGTTGCTAAATGGACAAGAAAGTTTTATTTTCGTTTTATTCTTCTTATTTTCTGCTCTTTTGACACAAAATTTGCCACATACATGTCTTTGCCGATTATACACATACTAACATTATAAGAAATACCGGGCAAACTCGTTATCAAATTATGTTCCTACAACAACATATTTATAGACATGCGACAATAGTTTTGGACATGGGTGTACTTAATTTTGCTCTCAGTGCCATTGTAGATTAACATTTTGTGATAAATAGCGGATGCGTCCAGGGACGTACTGTAACTCAGGGGCACACTAGGAAAATACTTTCTAGGGGGTCCCACTGACATGTACGTACTGTCCCTCTCTGCCGACAAAAAAAAAAGTCAGGAAGTGTCACTCGGATCAAGTAATCTGAAAAGTCTTAAAATGCAGATTTAAAACCTTTTTAAAGCAATAATTTGTCCCCTGCCACTGACTGATCTGACGTAATGCCCAATCCTTCATTCTTCCTTTGCAATTGTACAATCATCTGCACCGGCTCGACTACTTTATATCTCCCACTAAAATAACAAAGCCGCACTTGTACCATAAACCTTTCATAGGCGCCCCTGGTGCATATAGAAATACATATATGAAGCATCAGAAGTTATTTATAATTTATACAAATGGAACACTTCTCCATTGTCCTGTATCAACAGTAAAATCGAAGGGGGGGTGAGTGAGGACTTGGCCCCGGGCGCTGATAGCAAGGGGGTGCCGAACGAGCAAGAAAAAAAAACAACTGTTGGAAATGAATACACAATGCGTCGCTTAGGAACTATTAGTGATCTTTTTTTCTTCCACTGACATAAAATGCTTCCAATTTGAAGGAATTTATTGGGATGATTTCACCATCAACTACTTGTATCGCCATGCTTTTTTTGTGCGTACGTATCATGTTGTGTAATATTTTTATCTATCTACATACATAGAATCATACACATATTATGTATACCTAGGTATATATGTGTGTGTCAGTGTATTTTTAATATGATAATTAATAATAAGTAGCTTTAAATCCAGAATTTTCATTCATTAAGAAATTAAGTAATTACTATAATTTTAAACATATGTAGTAGGCAAACTACATTTTGAATTTTAAATGCAAACATTAAACATACTCTTCACCTCCACTCAGAAATTCGCAAAGACTCCTTCTGAATTTCCGTTACATTTGACAAAATACTGTTTACCGCAAAATAATCGAAATTAAAAAGCTGTTTTTGTGGTCACATACAGAATAAAATTTTAATAGTTTACAATTATTACTGGATATTGATGGTGTCACCCATTTCGAACATTTTAAAACCACATAGTTTCTAATGTATTGAAATTTTATTTATTATATATAGTATGAAACGCAAATAGTTGTAAATGTCCATAACTGTTCTCCAAGTGGATTTGTGTGCAACCAAATGTAGTTTTTTCAAGTATAACAAACCAAAATAAACCACTTAAAAAAAGCACTTACTAGGGAAGTACATGAAGTGGTACGCGCGGATCTGCAAGTGTTATATATGGTTGGAAAGGTCACACCGAGTATATCTCACATGTGAAATATCTCGCTTGAATGGGGCCGGAAGGGGGCGTAGCGATTATTTGAAGATCCAGAACAACGCACGCTCCGAAACATTGGGAAACCTAGACAAAATAGGAAGCTACGATGTAATTGTTTTGAGACGTGGTATATATAGGTTTGAAAGGTAGCTGAATACGAATCTTACATCAAATGTTTACAAATCAAAATGGCAAATCCAACATGGCGGACACTACAGAGAAAATATGGATCTGAAATTGGGTATATTATATAGAGACACTCAACGTCGCTATGTATAAATCGGATATCAAAAGTTTAAAATGCAAAATGGCGGATCCAATATGGCAGACAAAATGCAAAACACTGCTATGGAACTGAAAGCAAGTAGGTAGAAGTTTTCGTGGTCGTGGAGTACGAATGCAATGTTAAAAGTGCAAAATGTAATATGACGCATCCCATATGGCAAACAAAATGTGCAAAACTACAGAATGGACGTATGTGTATCGAGACGAACCTTGGCTCTGTCTCTACCTCGTCCAATTTAGAAAAGCACATCACTGTTTCGAATTAGAGACGAGACAGTGACAAGATCAAAACTAGTCTCGAGGTCAGTATATCCCTACTACGGAGAGTGGACATTTGTCATACATATTACACATTTGTACGTCTGTCATCACAAGTGTACACGGCATAATGTGAAACCGGAAAGACAGTTATGGAAACATAATTGTTTTAAACGGGGACTTTTCACTGTCATTGTTCGGATCTTCAGATGGTATCTGCCAATAATCGCAACGTACTCTACAGGGGTCATTCAAGCGAGATGTTACAGATGTAAAGTGTAGTCGATGTGAGCTTTTCAACGATATGTAACATGCCGATCCCCGCGTATCTCTTAGGAGCGAGGGGTGGAGTTGGTAGTAAAATAATTATTGTCGTTGATTTAATCTGTCTGTATCATAAAACTTCCATATGCACTAAGAAACCTGCCCTGCATTCTGTGTTTCAGTTTTGGCATGGTTATATAGCAAAACATGCTTCCTGTTTATTGTAAAACATCATCTGCCCCTACTTGGCCCATTATGTACTATAGATATTTTTCTACTACATACCTAAGAATAACATGTCCATTCTGTATATTTTTTTTTTTTTATTTTTCGTCCGCCACATTGGATCCATCATATTGCATTTTGCACTTTTAACATTGAATTCCTTCTCAGCGACATCGAAGACCTCTACCTACCAGCTTTCAGTTAAATAGCAGAGTTTTTCATTTTGTCCGCCATTTTGAATTTTACACTTTTGGTATCTGATTCATACATAGTAACATGGAATATCTTTATATACCTAATTGCAAATCCAAGGCTTGCTTTTTTTTTATTTTGTGGCCGCCATGTTGGATCAGCCATTTTGATTTGTAAACATTTAATGTCAGATTGGTATTCAGCTACGTTTCAAACCTATGTATACTACGTCTCAAAAAATTACATCATATCTTCCTATTTTGTCCAAGTTTTCCAGTATTTCGGATTGTGACTTTTTTCTGATCTTCAAATAGTCGCCACGATCCCTACAGGCCTCATTCAAGCGAGATATTTCACATGTGAGGTGTACTCAGTGTAACCTTTTCAACGATGTATAACATATGCAGATTCTCTCGTACTACTACTAGTACTTCCCTAGTTAGTATTTGTAAAGAATACTAATGATTACTTTTGGCTATTGCAATGGTCTGTCCAAGCAATTTCATAAAAATTTATCGTAGCATAACGACAAAATCTGCTTCTCTTATGTGAAAAAAATAAAAGAAAAAAAATTGACGAGGTGAGTGTAGGGGAGGGGAGCGCCCAATTCTACTTCGTCCCTAGCGCCGAAATCTCCAGCTACGGCTCTGATTGACAGCAACCAAGGGGACCCCAAAAATTTTTTAAATTGCTGAAAACTTTTTTTACCGTACAAGTCAAAACAAAAGCATGACATGAGTCACTCCTAGATAATTCATGGACCCTTTTGAACATGTTGAAAGAGGGTCCATCATAAAAGTTTTGGTGGGCCCCCATTATATTTCCCGTTCCAGGGCCCTCAATGATCTTAATCCAGCCCTGAATATTTTTTTATACAGAAAACAATGGTGCTGTAAAATGTAAATTATTATTTAATTCCAAGTTATTGCATCATTTGAGATTTCAATTTAGCAGAATACTTCAATATTACCAAAAGTATAAAGCAAAGCGGAAAATCAAGAACTTTTCAAGGGTTGAATTACGAAAAATGTAAAAGACTGTTTTCGCAACATCGTGGGTTGGCAACGCTGCTCTGGGATTAGCTGACTGTATTGCCGAAACTCAACGTGTTATCGTCCTTCGTTCTCTTCCATATGCGAGAAATGCGTGACGTGCGCCTTTTTGTTCATATACTTACGGTACGAGGCGGAGGGCCCACTAAAAAGATTCACCGTCCAGCGCTCACCGGGAAATTTCCCGGTTTCCCGCCTTTCCAGTACGGCCTTGGTTGCGTCATTTGATTTTAGTGAGTCTACAACTATCTTTACTTAATTTAAGTTATCTGCAAAATGCAATACAGCTTTCAACCACTAGCCCCATCGTTTTGAAACTGGTTGCGGAGGTAGCGGAACGACTTCTGCAACTTCGCAAAAGATATATACGCGCGATGGAGCTATCAGAAATACTTTTTACATTTGATACAAGCACGCGTACTTCCGGATATTGACATCTGTTTCTCCCGCGCAATGAAGACCGTGCGTTGCGCAAGACAAGTCAGGTGAATTAATTTCGTATACAACACTTTCAGACCAGATACTGCTTTGACAATGTATGGAGCTGTGTTAGTAACGAATAGTAACACGTTGTCATACTGGATGCAATCTGGCCTAAACAAAGTTAAAGAATTTAGACAATTGAGGAAGGATTGACTTTCACTAACACTCTATATCCAGTATCCGTGTGCGTGGGTTTCCTCGGGGTTCTCCCGTTTCCTCCCACTGTCTTCATTCCACCATTTGATTCATTTCACATCATCACTGACTCCTTTAGCCTCACCGGCATAACCGTGGAACGTAAAACTCCAAAATTTCATTTCAGTTTTTCGATATTCAGTGTGTAAGGTTTACTATACGCTTTCATTGCGCCAACAGCAGCATTACAAACACAACTTCCTGCCGCGTCAGTTATCTCATTGATATACACTCATACGTTTTCATGCTTCAATACTTCCCGAATTTCTCCAATGACTTCATGAAAATACACAGGCACACAGTTTTTACGTAGCGTCGATTAATCAGGCACCTTTTTACCCGTGTATTTTTCAAGGAAACCTCGTAGATTACCATTGCTTAGTTTCCACAAAGGAATATTGGTTTGGGTCGGGTCCCAATTAAGTCCATTTCTCTAGTGAACCCAAGGGAGGAGGCGAGAAGAATTTTCCTAGCAAATGTGAGATTAACAGTCCTCTTGCATTGTAAAATATATTTTTGAGACGAAACAGCTCGTTTACTATATCCTTTCAAGACGAGACGAACCAAAATCTTGTCTTAGCGGCAACATTACATCTCTGTGCTGAAAGGAATGTTAAACTTCAAACAAACGTTTACTATATTGTGGGGAATAAATAAATAAATAAATATCGTATGGGTAAGAGTGACATACATGCACAAAGTTGAATGGTCCTATACACACTACAAAAGTTACATTAAAAAAAAAAAAAAGTTCTTGAAACTCATTTCATTCGTACTTTTAACAATCTGTAATAATTGAAAAATGACTTTGAAAAACTGCACTACAATACAAAACACTGCATCGTATCGTATTGGTATTCCATTTCTCACTTTCTGTTGCATCGCAGAGGAAGTAGTAAGAAGAGAGAATTTTCATCTGGCAAGAAAGGGCCTCCGTAAAACAAAACCGCTCCAATCACTTGCTTCTAAAATGCAGCAAAATTGTTTTCTGGAAAAACAGGGGAAGAAAAACAACTCAAAGATTTTATATGTTAATGGTATCGTATTGCGGAAACTGGAGAAAAAAAAAAAAACACGAGGGAAGTCAAACCAGGGTCATATTTATAGCTCTTTATTCTATGTAGAAGAGAAATAAACAGAAATAAATGCACATTATCCAGTTTTCCGATATTCAAGCGAAGGAAAAAACACGCATCTCCCAGATTCTGTTACTTTACGTACTATAATGAAAAAATTATGGCACGTGGTATAAGACTAGAAATTAAGGTATTTGTGTTATAATTATGGTACAGCTGACAGCTCTGCTTCCAGCCTATTATAGTATATTTCATGCGTCCACTTGCCCACTTGCTCAATAACTGGTTTCGGTTATATTTGAAAATAATAATAAAGGTCCCTAGCTTCTTCCTTAGCTACCCCAGCCCTTAAAGTACCCAGGTACAATCTATGGAAGAGCGTGAGAAGTTACCAAAATTCTTGCGAGGGATCATTGGTGAAAATAGATGTCTCCTGGTATTAGGGATGCGCACGAGACGAGTCGAGACAAGATTTTCCTGACAAAATTCGAGTCGAGACACGGCTCTTCCAATAGAGAAATATACATTTTTCGAGTCGAGACCACTTTTACAGCACTTTTGGAGACGAGACAGCCACAAATCTTGTCTCGCGCGCATCCCTACCTGGTATACAAGAAATACACACGAAAAGGACTCAGATATTTAAATGCTTCATCACGAACAATCGCAATAAAATTTCTGCTGTTTCTTTGAAAATGCTGTCGTAAAACAATTTCGACAGAATTCAATAATACATATAGACCAATTGTGAAATTGTGTTATGAAGTGAAATAACCTGATATCTAGTAATTTGTTAAATAACAAATCCTTTTACATTACGATGAATTGTTGATTCATGTCATCAACAATGTATGCGTGTGTCTTGAATAAGGTTAAACATTGCTTAGAAAATACGTGGAAATTTGAATTAGTTCTGTTTCTATTTTTGGCCGTACCTTCTTCCTGAGATAATGTGGTACATTAAGTTATCAATGCATGGGCATAGGCAAGACATGACTAAAAGTTATTTGAACTTTACAATGTTGTGTAAAATATGCCATTTCAAAAGTAAAGTTTGAATTTTGGCTGTTTGGATGCACCCACAAGATAAAATTTTATTTATAACAGAATCAATATGGTTCTAGGAAAACTTCACCTACCGAAGTGTCTGGATTGTTCAAGCGGTGCTGAATATCTTTTGTGTTTTACAGGGATGAAATGTGTGATTGAATTTTTAGATTAGCAGTTTAACAGTCGATTAATTTTCTTGAGTACCAGTTTAAAGGTGAGTGTCTTAATCTATAAACTTTGTTGCTGTTGTGAAATATTACACGTTTATTCAAATACATTTTATTTTGAATTCTTGAAGTAGCTTTTTGTAAGAATAATTTTGCACTTCGCAATATATTATAATATCAGTATTGGAAATATAGTAGATATTATGTAATAGTATTTTATGCTTATTTACAGGTGGGATAAAAATGATTCCAATCTAAATGGAAATACGTCAGGTAAGAAATTGGTCGCTGATTATCTTGCTCAGCTTAAAGCAAATGAACGAAGCCAAACGGGCAACAAGAAAAATTTTTTCTGTAAAGTGTGTGGAAAAGGATTTGGCTTGAAAGGTAGTCTGAAGACTCACCTTGTTGTTCACACAGGAGAGAAACCATTTTCATGTCCTGTTTGCGGGAGAGGCTTTAATTTGAAAGGTAATTTGAAAACTCATTTGAAAGTGCATACTCCAGACAAGCCATTTTACTGTAAAGACTGTGGAAGAAGTTTTGCATTGGAAGAAGAATATAATGTTCATAGTATCGTTCATAATCTAACAAACGTGTAATAATTTAGCACGAACTATTTTTTCAATGTTTTCTGCACAGCGTGTTTATTGTTTTATAGATTAAAAAAAAAAATAACATGGCAGTTTAACCCTCCGTGGTCACACTTATTTTTTTGTGACACGGAGGTCACACTGGGGTCCACAGGACCCCACCACCTTTTTTTTATCTTGTTTAATTTTTTAAATATATTTTTGCAATTTTTTTGTTTTTACTGTTCTGTGGTACGTTCTATTTACCATAAGCAATATTTTTGCACTTATAAGCGATTTGGTTACTTTTATTACAGTTTTCATTAATAGTCAGAAGGAAATATACGTTTTTTCACTTTATAAAAAAAAAAAAAAAAAGAATCTCAAACTTTAGAGATCATTTGTAATAAAATATATGCATATTATACACCAACATAACAAACACGTGTTATACAAAATATGGAAGAAAAAACTCCCATACATTATCTTACGAAGAACGGTAAAATTAACCTTTTCAGGACCGACAGGGATTTCAAAAAAATCACAGACCTTTACGTTGGCGGCCCTAGTGCCCCTTCTAATTGTCACAGAGACACAAACTATACCTCCTTGCAAAGCTTATGTAACACAGACTTCAATCAGGTAATATTTGTACCACCCGTGCCAAACCCTTAGTAGAAGAAGAAGAAGAAGAAGAATATTTTTAAAAACGAGAATTTATTTGTTTGTGGAAATTTGTGAAAGGCTGGCAACATTGTTACTTGTCGCACGGAGGAAAAAATTCACATGTACGCCAGACATTGGGTACAATCACGTCAAAAAATGAAGGGCGAAAATTCAATAGCAAGTGAGAAAAAATTCCGAACGTGTTTCCTAAGAGAATCATCCTGTACATATTTTTATGAAAGATTTTGGTCCACCCTGACGTTAGCTGCCCTAGGTACGACCCTAATTGTCACAGAGATATAAACCATACCTATTGGAAAGCTCATGGAACACAGATTTCAACGAGGTAACTTGTGTCCCCGTGCGTGCGACAAATAACAGTGTTGGCAGCGTCCCACAATTTTCAGGTGTAAAAAATAAACACTGAAAAAGGGTAAATTCAGTATCCCTCTGATTAATCCCTTTCAAGCCCAATGGCCGTAAACGGTATCACTAGTTAATATGTTCATTTATCTTTGTTGATGCCACTTTTTACGCTTGTAGCTCGTTTGGGGAGAGAGTTGAGTTGAGTTGATTTTATCGTCCCGTTCAGCAGCGAGGCTATATGAGACGTGGACCTACTGATTAACGTGGAATCCGAACCACATGAGCTCCCGCCGGGAATCGAACCCGGGTCTCCCGCGCCCGTTTGGGGAGAGAGTTTCTCCCCTAAATGCTGAGGGAGAGGGGAACTGAAACATCCAATTTTCCCCCTACCTTTCCGTTGAGAGACCCTTGATATGGATGAAATACACACCATTGGAACGTTTTATCCCTCCTGTAAAGATAGACACCTAAATCATCTCTCTACGTTAATCAGGAGCCGAACTACGGAATTTAAACTACTGGCTCAGCGCCTTGAGCCGTTGGTCCTGAAAAGGTTAACGCTTTGGTAATTTAAGAAAATGCTAAAATCTTCTATACCACTGTCATCATCATTATTGGCAAGCAAAAGTTCAAGTATTTCATCTTCTTTTAACTTACTCTGAGCCATATTTCATGAATAGAAATGTCAGAAATAAAGGAAAATGGGTGGAATTAGAAAGCGAACAAAATAAACAAACGCTTACGTGCCGGTCCCACTGTGGTATGTTGGACCCTAAACACACTTCACAACCATGTTGTATAGCACACAGCTCGCAATTGAGGCAGTTTACCAGCCATAACAACAGGCAGTGTTACCAATTGAATTTACATGGATAGAAAAGTTTTCAAAAAAGAAACAAATCAAAAATTAATTTATCTGGGGTCTGTTAGACTCCAGAGTGACCACGGAGGGTTAAGTATAGAGTAGTGTATGAAGCTTTATCATCCTGAAGTCTGCGTAAAGAAATGTTTTTCCATGGAAAGAAATGTTTTTCGCGTGGACTAGGTTACGAGTATTGACTTTAACATAGTATAAATTTTTGATTTTGTATTGAATGAGAATGCTGTTCATTACTGACATTTTAATTTTCCCTTTAAAAAAAAAGTCTTTGCGCCTACCGATTTATTGCTAGATTACAAGCCATAAACAAACAAAGATACACAATTTATTATTCACCTTTGTCTGTTTTTCCACATAAACACACATGTTGAGCATTTCGCCCACCGTACCAGAAGTTTCTAGGTTCCCGCTGCGTAGAAGGCGGCCAACAGATCACGAAACCAACAACGAACAACGTTCTGGTTTTCGATGTCGTTCGTGAATTTCTGTTATGCCAAAAACTTCTTTAATGGACCCAAAAGGTGGTAATCACTGGGGCAAGGAACTGTAAGGGAGATGCTCCATAGTCTCCCACTCTCAAGAATGATTGTTTTATTCGCCACATGAGCTTCTGCATTGTCACGGGGAAAAAACATGTCATCAACATTGCGAATGCCTCAACGCTTTTTTTAATGGCTGCTCATGGGTGAGCTAATGTGCCACAGTATGCTCTGCATTGATGGTTTCACCTCTTGGCAGAAAATCCAGCTTGAGTAGCCCGTGACTATCAGTTTACCTGTTGATGGTGTTGTTCGTTACTGGCGAGCTATGTTTCCACAGCATGCTGTGCTATTTCGACTCGGGAATGTAATACAATATCCACGTTTCGTCGCCAGTGACAGTGAGGTACCGGAAACTGTTGCCCTCCAGGGCTTAACGCTGCAAATGGTTAAGTGACGACCATTCGCTTGCTCTTGTTGGCATCATTTAAAAAGGGTACGAACACACGGACATGACACCTTCCAATATTCCAACAACCCGTGGACTATGTTATGAGCACTTTCATAAAATGCCAAGCTCCCTGGCAATGTCTATCTGATAAATACGTCTATCCGCTTTCAGTATTAAGTCAACAGGTGTAGTGTTGTCCAGGTCAGGGAGGGATGATGGTGACCCGATCGCTCATTGTCCTGGACATTGCCAATTTTTATACTCCTTGCGCCACCATTTCGCACATCACACTGCTAAACACTTGTTCTTATACACCGGTTTCGTTTTCCTGTGGGCATCTGTGACTGTATGTCCCTTCCATTATAGAAAACGAGTAACATTTCTCTGATTATGTTATGTGGGCATCCTATGCACTCTGGCCATCTTTGTCAACTGATAGAGCGCCGTGCGTGGAAGAAAGCGAAAGTTGTACGTGTGTCTTTTCGAGATAAGCTTACGCATCGCTTGTAAATCTCACTTTTATATTAAAATGTATTAATCGCTTTAAAAAATGCAAAGACTTTTTTATCTTTCCTCATCTCTCTCTCTCTCTCTCTCTAATATATATATATAAGTAAAGATATAAAAGGAATATATATGTAATCCTCTTGTGTGTGTTGTGTTTTTGTATATTACAAGAATAAAGTTAACAAAAATGTTCGTTTTGTTTATTGTTCCTGTTTATGTTTGCTAATGAAATTATTCCCCCCCCCCACTCAAAACGTATTGTTTATACTAGAAGTTCAAAGATTTTCATTTGGAAACCTATTACCTGATTCACTGTTTCGTTTCTTATCTAACAAAAGTAGGATGTCATTGGAACAGCCTATGTAAGTATTCATTCTAGTTTAATTACAGCACCATTTTTTATTTTTCAAAAAAAAAAAGAAAAAGAAAAAAAAGAAAAAAAGAAAAAAAAGAAAGAAACAATGAGAAATGAGGACTAAGAAGGAATTAAAGATACATTGTTGAAAAGTAAAAGCCCAATGAATGTTTATTCACTTTCGTAGTCTAGTGATTCAGTACAAACTTGTTCATGTTTTTAAATTTTCTAATAAAATGTTTTATTATTAACTTGGAATTAATGCTTATTGTGTATAGTGAGGTACAGTTTGCACAGTATGCCTGAGTTCGTTCTGTACGTTAAGTCCAGTCCATCTTGATGCTATTCTAAACGAGATACTTTGATAGAAAGTACAGTTTCACTCCTTCCATTAGTAAGAAGTAGTTATCCAGTGCAATAGCAGTTTTTTAAATAATTCCTATTAGATATGTTCGATGAATAATGAAGGCATCTTAAATCCAAAGATTATACATGTATTGTATGCCATTAGTGTCGAGTTTTGTTAATACTCATGCACACTGTAAATTGTAATTACATATGTAGTGGTTAATATAAAGGTATATAATACTAAGAATAATATTTTAGAATATTACATTGCTAATAGGAAGACAAAATTGAAAGATTGCCACGACTGAAAATCAGAACATGGTATAAACCGACGAAACCCAGAACAAGAGCCTTCAAACCATGTATATACAGGTAATTACATTTTTAAAATATTCTTCGTTGGCATTTATGTCATATTCTTAGTAAATTGTGTTGATGTGATATTCCACGTTTCCTGCTGCGTCTTTTTCTCTAATTTTCAGTTTATCCTCTCAAACGCGTTGTTCAATTCATCTATACACATAAGTTAGTAGTGTTGATGCAAAACCTTTAAACTAAACGTACGAAGCAGTGACGAGAAAATATTTGGGGTTATTATAGCTTGTGAAATTTTATGAAATAATTCATTTTCAGACTGCTGTGATAGTCTATAAATTCCCAAGCTTAAGAGAAACTGTATAAAAAAAAATTAAAAAAAAGCCAAGCTTATGAGAAAATGTAAAAGGGAAAACAAAGAATTTTATCTTAGAAGTATTATAGAAAGTATATACTGCACTGTGACAAAGTATAATTGAAAGGCTTAGAGCAGGGTTTCTCAACATGCAGTATGTGTGCCATTAGTGATACGCGAACCACTGTTGATGTTCGTATGACTTACGGTGGTATTAATAAATGTATGGTGTAGAACTAGAGTGAACCAATCCCACTTTCAGCTGATTTTGAGATATTGGAATTTTCTTATTCTTGTTGACACACTGTTTGTGCTGCTACAATGAACACGCTGTAGCACTCGTAAAGTAAGGTACTGTCGTGTTAAAAAAGTGAAGCTTACAGTAAAGCCCATAAGAGTGGAAACTTTACCCCTACTTTTTTTTTTCAATTTCTACTTCATGGCGTTTGGTTCACTCTGGTTCTTCACCACCCCAATATGCTTTTGTGGTACGCCAATGGAATAGGCAGAGAATCCCTGACTTAGAGGATGAAGATAGAATGTAGCAAATTATTTTTTTTTTTCGAGCAAATTGAAATCAAAATTACTATAATTATATTTGTTAGTGGATCACTATACATATTACAAATTTCTGTTCCTTCAATCAGACGAGGAATTATTTAAATGAGATATTATGTAGCAAGAATAGCACATAACACTTTCATAAACCACCAGAACTTATCTTTTCAAGAATCTAACATGATACTCTCACGCTCTAATCCCTTCTATTCTTAACAAGATGGTAGTTATATTTCCTGACGGCTAAGTTGTTTAATACCAGTGAAATACCCGTGACGCCTTACGGCATCCGACTCTATAATATCACTGTTTTCGGCTAGTATTAATAGCTGCTGATTGTCAACATGTATTCAATCCTAACTTTAAATATAATAATAAGCTTCTGAATGAAACATGTTCAAAATAAGTTAGTGTAGTTAATCTTTTTTCCTACAGTGGTAACAGTTACAGACTTTGATAAATACTATTGTAGTTGCTATTAATCAATAGTAGGAATACCATCCGGCGGAACTCTAATCTGAATGACTAAGCTGTAGTTTTGCAACTACCTATTATATACTTGTAGATGTGTAGATATCGAGAATCTGTTGCCACTTGTGACGACGTTGCTGCAAGGTAAACACTATAGCTGATGGTAACACAAAGAGTGCGTATTCGACTCTATAGCAAATTATGAGCATGAGTAGATTTTACGATTAGAATTGTCCCCACTCTTTCCCTTAATTTAATTATGAAGATAATCATTCTTTCGTCGCTTGTACAAAATTTGCCTCGTGATAATTTGAAGGGCTACCTCACGTTGTCAGTCGTAATGTCAAACAATATAGTGCCTGCTCACACAAGTTGAACATTTTTTTATGTCTGCGACTTCTGCTTTCAAGAATATGTATTGTACCTTTGCCTGGTATGTATTTGTGATGCAGTATTGTAGTTCGTATGTATGTTCTAATGTAGAAAAAGATACCTGGCAAGTTGGTAAATCTTAATTTGAGAGACACTTTGAACTTAAAGTAATTTAATTCAGTGTTTCATTGTTATACAGCTGTCTGAAAAATCCTTTACAGTAAGAGACATGTTAAGGATATGAAACATGTCATATAAACTTCTTATTCAAAACAAGTGGGTATATGCCACAGCGTTCCTAGAAATTTGGTTTTAAGCTAAGAAGAGTTAAGGACAGTTTCTAACTTTTTCTCAATATATAAAAATGACTTTGAGGTTGCCAATCTCATCATCAGGACAGGAGAACATGGGTGAAGCATTTGAGATTATTTTTGTGGACACAGCACTTGAGCAGACATTGGTTTTTATCATTTCACTTGAATTGAAATGCTTATTCTAAGGGGGAAAGGTATTCAATTTTTTTCACAAAGAACGTATTCTTGCCATACGAAGAACGTAAGCAAAGGCTGAAATATGAGGTGCGAGACCGTAGGCTGAGCAAATTCGGGAATGTGGGGGCAAAGTATCCAGCTGGCCTAAGGTTTGTTTGTATATTATATATAATTTCAAAAGTTAACGTGCATCACGTCATGGAACACGTCCATTTTCTTGTTTATAATAGCTTTGAGAATAACTTCTATATCTTTCCGTAAGAAAAGTTTGTTACAGCGCAAATAACTCATCAGAGTGACACAGTGGAATCTCATCAAATAAGATTTCTCAGCAATTTGTCTATTTCAAATGTTTTGGAAAAGACATTAAAACATTCTTCATCGATGTGCTTCATTAGCGGAGAGTTCTGTATGACTAGCACAAAAATATGTATATAGTACTTTTATTGGTTGAAAATGTGTGAGGAAATTAGTAAACCATGAATTGAAGACGATTATGTCATGTTATGTAAGTAAACTGCCTGCTTTTTATGACGCGTTAACCTCTCTCAGTGCTCTTCTGCCACTCGTGTGTTGATAATGATAGGATGGTTGCTCGCCGTGCTGTAGCGATATACTTGATTTTTTTTTATCCGCTAGACGGTGCTAGAGTGAAGCATAGAAGACATCGTGAAAGCAATAGGAATATTTTAAAGTTGTATCTTCAGGGATTTCCATATTATATCATGCTTTTATTTCTAGCATGATATAATATGGAAATCCCTGAATATAACATGGTAAACACGGCGAAAAAATCGCCACTGGAAGTTAAATCGCAAAAGTTAGAAAACAAAAGAGGATAGCAATAATCGACAGTATTCTGAAAAGAATCGAACGTAATTTAAAGAAATTAATGGGAGACCTTAGTGCATTTGCGGGCTCAAGATTTTTGGGAATCGACCTGACATTGATGACAGAGATTTTGCGCTGTTACATACAGATAAACTGCCGCTGGTATGGGAAGTGGTGCCCAGAATTAACGAAGTAGACATAGGGACTTCTTCTTGATTCTGTGTTACACAAACGCATAAAAATTTCATACACTTGGTTGTTGTTGGACTCAATTCAGTTTCATTATTATTAGTAGTAGTAGTTGTAAATCGGCGAATTGCCTCCACTGTTTATTACTGGATTAGCATGACTCACAGATGGAGACTTTTTACTTCCATTTATAGGATTATGTGGGGATTAATAAGTTGGGTTTGCTTTGCATGAAATTGGCAGTGCAATCGTAAATTCTTGGTAGCAGGCAGATCTAGTTGATTTGAGTGCTTTTGGGCATAGGCTAATGATCGTATGTCATTGCCCTGGATTTGTATCCTACCTGTGGCATGAATGTTTATAACGATCCTTGTAGATGCTTCGAGTAAGATGATTGAAGAGGTCCACATATGCATCCTTTTTATTTGTACTTACATACATTTATATTCGTACATGTATGTACATTCATATACAGGATGTTTCAAACTCCGACAACGTTTGGGAAGTGATTCCGGACACCAAGATAAGACGAAAAGTATAGACCAACGTTGGTGCACAAATGCTTCCTTTCGGAGTTATAGGCTGCCGAAAACATGAAAAAAGTTAACTTTAAATGTCCATAGCTCCAGAACTATGGGACCTACCGTAGTCGGATCGACTTCACTTAGGAACTAATATGTGCCCTATCCAAAAATACATATTTCAGAATTCAAAGTACTCACACAACGAATTTTATAAAGGGGGTTTGGCTACGGGCATATAATTTGAAGTGCTCACCAACTACCTCTATAAAAATTGTTGCGGAAGTACCGCAGGATTCAGAAACATGGATATTTGGATAGGGCACATAGTAGTTTCTAAGTAAAGTCTTGACCCGACTAAGGTAGGTCTCATAGTATTGGAGCTATGGACCTTTAAACTTGATTTTTTTTTTTCGTGTTTTGGCTTGGTCTATACTTTTCGTCTTATCCTGGTGTCAGGTATCACCTCCCAAACGTTGTCGGTGTTGTTTTGAAACACCCTGTATATACGTACATGTAGATACATATGTATAATAAAAATAGTGTTTGTGGTTCTAATAGCTAAGTCCAAATTTCGACTCATGAAGTTAAATTTTAAGCAATTGTTTCAGTTGCATCAGGCGAAATATATGGTAAGTTTTATAATACTTCGGATTTAGCCTACTATGGTACTTTGTTCCATAAATTCGTTACCCTTGTTGTGTAATAATTTATTAATATTTTCGGTATAGAAAGGCCTTCGTAACTATCTGGTATAGGGCCTGATTAACAAACTCTGGTGCCCTTGGTTTACTTCTGGAACCATCCCCAAACAGATGCAGCTCTTGTGTTGCAAATTACAACGACCAAATTGTGGAATAGATCCAGTTCAGTAGGTCAGTCGCTGCTACACAGTATCGTTGTTCAGTAAACGTCCCTGCGGAAGTGTCATATGAAAGAAAAAATATACATGTTACAATCTGCAGTGCAAAAGCACTCACTTGGGAAATACAGTAACTAGTACAAGTTAATTTATTATCTAATAATATAAGGCGGGGAAAAGGAATCCAAATATGTCACCCCTAGATGCTAATCCATTCCAGATCTGGAACTATTCATGGATAAGTAAATAGTAATTAATGATAATGATTTGGAAAATTTTCCACTATGTTTTTTCTGAGAAATTTCTGATCTAGATTAATATACACGATCAAGAATTAACTCCACATAAAGCTGTAAAATACTCGTAGATTGAATGCATGTATAGGAATTTTTAAATACAGCAAATTATACTTTCCCGTAACAACTCTTCATAACTGGAAAATTTTGAAATATTATTTTGTACTTGGTAACGTGTAAAGTGGAGGGAAAATAAATATAGAAACTAAAGTGTTATTTAATGACAAAACGGTACAACATTTCCTTCAATGGCTATATTTATTTCTCTATAGCTATACAAACAGGATTTATATGAGATAAAACTATGTAAATGTAGAAAAGTAGTAAAATTACGCGTATAAACTAATAAAGCGTCGTTTTTTTTTTTTTTTTTTGTGATTAAAAATGAATCTTGAGGAAAGTACATTAAATTTTTCTAAGATTCTTCCAGGGATAAGGAATCGTTTGCTTTTTCACTTTATGAAACGATTTTCTCATACGGTGTCTGTTAGAAATAATGTTTATGATACAGCAACGATGTATGAACAAGAGAAAGAACTTTTCATGAAACAGAAAAGAATCCATCACTAATAATAATATAGAGTAGTAATTAGTTCTTTTTTTAGAATAAAACTTGAAGTATTTCTTTATTTTCAGGGCAAGAATGAGTGTGAGTGAAATGTTACCGATTGGTCTGTATGCAAAGAAACACGTTTGTACTGAATGCCCGAAACGGTTCTATGATGTTTCTCAACTTAAGATTCACATGAGAGTGCACACAGGAGAGAAACCTTATTCTTGTAATATATGTGGAAGATGTTTCAGTCAGAGAAGTAATTTGAATACCCATATGAAAATTCATTTCTCTGATAAACCTTTTTATTGCGTGGTTTGTAGCAAAAGGTTTGGTTCTAATGTTAAACTTGAACAGCATATGTTAATTCATTCCGTATAAATTCATAGAGGAGAGTGAGAGTATTGAAATACCAATATATATATTTTAGAAAAGGAATTGAGATAACATTTTTTAAGAAGGAAAATTCTATATTGAAGCGTCACACTTAAGTGATTGCTTCGACGTGCGAGTTGTAGAAATTATTGTTTTCTTTATTCTTAATCAGCTAAACATGTAATTCTTGGAGTATAATAACCATTTCTTCATAATCTTACGAAAAACTATTGTTTGTTAGTCTTTCACTATGTTAAGAATTACCTGAAGGAAGCATTCGTTACAGTAGCATTTACGAGCGGAAAGTAGTTCCTTTGTATTGTGAAGTTGCTATTATTGTTATGAGTGAAGGAAGGATATATTTTATATTCCTGTATTATAGCTTAGTGCTTTTTTAATTCAGAAAAGTTTTTTCTGTGTGCGTGAAATTTCTTTTTGTTTGTGCAATATTTAAAAATACAGGTAATGATGAAATACTCTTAGGTGTTGTATTTGAAGCATGTGTTACATAAAACTTGATCATAAAAGTGAATTTGTTTATGTTGCTTTTTATTTTTGTGTTTTGAGTTCGATTTCTTGAAATGCGAACAATGTATTCACTTTATTTCTCTTAAAATATGTGGAAAAGGATGTTGCGGAGTCATTTCAGAAAAGTGTCTTTTATAGTGTTTCCAAATAAAAGTTTATTCAGAAATGTATTAAATAATTTAAAATATATTCACACATACCTTTGTTACTTTTTGTTTGTTTGGTCACGATGTGATGATTAATCTGTTTTCAACTCTTTTAAAATCGTATTATAGTGTTGGCAGTTCTTCACAATGCAATTGAAATATTTTATATTCATTATGGAATGATCGGTCTATCGAGGTGGATAGACAGAATTTGTTGATTACTAAATGCTTTAAAAAGTATGTTAAATATAGAATGCAATTAAATAAATCATACAAATAAATATACAAAAATATTTCCGAAAGTATTAAATTCGGAGAACTGCTGAACATATAAAAGAACATTCTTCACTCGATGATAGAAAGGTTAATAAAATCATCCTAATGTATGCGCAATACTAGTGCTGTTAACTTAAATGAGTAATCAAAGCTGAATAATTTATTACTTTTTAGTTACCGTTTTCATCATCTGTAAAAATTATGAATGAATTGCCATCATGATAACAAAGCCTTTCACATATACCATATATTTCTCTTGTTCAAATTTCCCATCAAGCCGCAGCAGGTGACCTATAACGGCAGGGCTGGTGAGCAAGATAAGCAACAAATGGATCGGCCAAGATTAGTGTGATTGATTGACGTTTAATGTAGCGTAATTAATTCATGCACAGCATGACTTGTATTGTACTGCGTTTTCTATTCTCATGCAAACTTTGATTTGCTCAATATGAAGCTGATTCCTTTTGTGGAACGCGTAAATTATGTACTATATACCAAAACTTTAAATTTTTGATTAGACCGAGATTATTTAAGTTTTCTCTCTCTCTCTCTCTCTCTCTCTCTCTCTCTGAAGTTCTCTTTTCGTCGAAGCTTTCTGTGATACGTGATCCTACAGTTTAGAGTAGAATCTGTACCCCGTAATGTGCTTATATTGTTAGTCAGTGACATTCATTTTATTACTTTGTTAGTGATAGCCATTTATGTCTTGCTTTTGTTTAATTCTGTATTTAGCTTCAAGTTAGTTTTAAATTCAGCTTATAAATTTGCGTAGTAGCGCAAAACCCTGTGGAATAGTCAACTGCGAGAAAACTGGGAAATCTCAGTAAATCGCATGGGCACTTAAGTCCACTTACATTCATATGGTTTAGAATCGAGCCTATCACACACACTATATGAGAAACGAGCATTCTGCTCATTAGCAGCTGTTCCGTGATGTCATTTAAAAATGCATATAGACTTGTAAATATCTTCGTTCAATTTAGAAGTGCCTGGTTTTGATATCTAATAAGAATACATGTGATTCGAATCTTATGGTAGACTGAAGATCCACATAAAGATCCTCTGGTGATTACGAAAGGTTTAAAAGCATCATGTGTAGTATATCTGTACTACATATCCAAACCGTCTTAAGGTTTAAAAGCGTATGCCCTCTAGTGGTGAAAGGTATAGCTGCAAGGTAGCAGGTTTATTTGTTTGAAAATCAGAGGGCTGGAAGTGTAGGTTAGTTTGAGCCTGTCAGTTACCAACAGGCTATATGACAAAACATGGATTTACATCCATGATCCAGAATCAGAACAGCAGTTCACAGTATGGTATTTTCAAAATGAAAACATCACTTTCGAAAGTTGAAAGTGTACGGAGTATGGGTAAACTTATGGTGGCATATTTTTCTCTAGGACTGGCCGTGTGGCAACTATATAGTTAGGTGATCGACGTACAGTGACAGCAAAGTGATACGTTACTTATTGCCTTACGAGTGTCTTTAATGCTTGGAGATCTGCCCACCGAAAGTCTCCACTGTCTCACTTTCTTGTTCATCAAGACAGTGCGTGACCATACAATAGATTTGATTCGTGGTTTTTAAGAATGCAGAAGTGTATTGGTGTTTGTGCGGACTGTTTTGAGAAATTGAAAAAGGTTTTATATAAATAAAATTTTTCAAAGAGTATCTTAAAACTTTGGGCATGCCCCTCGTATCACTAAAGGTCCTCTGGTATAGGGAACGCTAAGCTCGAATGCAAACTATTATAGGGAGCTAGCTTGTTTACCAGCGGGGGCTGAGGTAAAGGGGGAAATTTTGAACAATTTTTCTGTCGGACTCTTGCAATACTCCCTTACCCTCCTTCTATATGTCAGCGTTGCCAGGGTTAAAAAATTGTCACATGAATGTCATTCTGATGAGTTAGTGTGAGTTGGTTATATGTTGTGTGCTGTTGTGGTTGCGGTTTTGTTGCTTATTATTCATTTCGCAATGGCTTCACAGCGTAAGAGAGGGCAAACTATACACATCGAAGCTAGAGAAGTAATAAGGAAGACCGAAGTGCAGTGCGACGAAGAAGCGAGGGAGAAAAAAAACTGAAGCATTTGTTATCACAGCCTAATTTGCGTGTGTCCACGTATACAGGAATCTTCGATAGGGATTGCATAATTGCATAAACTCTTTGAATTAAGTGAGTATTAGCTGAATTTTTTGACAACGCACTGGCAACCCTGCCCAGGACCGTCGAGTGACCGTTTCTTGGTGACGGGGTGGGGAACCTGCCAATCAACTCTGAATTCCTCAGCCTCGCATTAAAGCCAGCACCCTATAATAGGTCCTACATATCATTCTAGTCAAAATAATGTAAACATCCCTTTGGTTCAACAGGTTGTCTTTAGAAGCTGATCGCAATAAACGTTACTGGGCTGCACTTCTTTGCATTAAATGATAGCGAGTAGCACACAAGGTGGTGTACTACTGATTCTTGTACAGTAGGTCAGACATTTGTAGTACATAATTTGATATATATATATATATATGATTTTCAAACAAGATAAATTCTATTTACAGTTGTGAACTGTTAGTTAAGGGATGTGTACTCAAAACTACCAATGTGTTATCGATAGTAATGGTTGGCTTTGGCTCATTTGGTATTTAGCGTCCCGTTCAGCATCGAGGCTTTATAAAATTATGACCTACATCGTAACGTGGGATCCGAAACACATGAGTTCCTACCGGCTTCTCGCATGTGCTAACCATATAGCCATGTAAGAGTTAGAGAGTGATAGTGTCCAAGGTGAAGACAGTATATAGAACTCTTAATATGAAGTCATCAGAGAAGAGAAATAATGAAGGGAAACGAAGCATGAGTGAGACAGACCGCCGAGCATTGAAGAGGATTATCGCAAAGAACCGTAGAATTAATGTGTGATAATTGATTTGGTATTTTTTTTTTTTTTTTTTTTTTTTTTTGGTCGAAAAGCAATCAAGAGGGAAACGAGAGTTGAATCTTTCCTTCATTTGTTTTCATTTTCTTTGACGTGTCAGCTTGAGAATGCTATTTTATCACTTTAAGGGGTGCTGAAGTGAATATCTGAGCAGCGTTACCTGCTATGGTTCTCCAGTGGTTATATTGATGGCTGAAGTTACATACACATCTACCTGAGTTTGTCTCAGACTTAAATACAAGATTTTCCCGTCGTACAATGACTGAGTACAAATTGCGTCTCTATCCATTGGCGTAGTCATAAATCTGTTTTTACGTTAAAATACCGTGAAAGATGTATGTAGTATTATGTTTACAAAACTAACCCTACAGAAAATCTGAATTCAAATCGCCGAAACAGAATCGAAGTTTGTGACAAATTCTTTTGGAATACGTTAAATGAATTTTTATAACGTGTTCATAGGTGTATGGTTCATATTTAAAATTATCTACAACACCGTAGCACCCATAACAAATACAACGGTACTCCGTTTGACTGCCCACACAGTTTTCCCCCAACTTTCACTATCAAATTTAAAGACTAGTTTCACAGAATATATGCTTCTCGACAGCGTTGTTATTCATAGTCTTCCTGTGAATTAACAGATTTACTATATGTTTCTTCTTTTCTTTTTTAATTAATTTTTGTAAAAGTCCCTCGCTCCTTTGTGTCCTATCATATTATATTATACTGACTCTGGTGTGGTAATTGATACATTTACTGATTGGTTTGTATAAGTGGGTAAACGACGTACATGTATGAAGAATATTTTTCTTTATTTACAGATCAACTGTGGGAGCAACTGAGAGTCAGGAAGATGTTACGGGCAATATATACCAATGCCAGTACTGTAGCAAAGTTTTTGGTTTTAATTCGCACTATAAACAGCATGTTCGTAAGCACACTGGAGAGAAACCATTTGTTTGTGAAACGTGTGGGAGACGCTTTGCTTATAAGCAAAGTTTAACCTCTCACACACGGAGTACGCATAGACCTGATAAGGCATTCTACTGCAAAATATGTGACAGAAGCTATTCATCTAAAAGTGATTTTGATGCTCACATTGCTGTTCATTTGGGATACTAAACATATCGACAGCAAAATTAATTAGTGGTAAATTTACTTTACCAGTACATCCCTCACTTGAGCAGGTCATAACATTTCTTCTCTACATACATTATTCAGCCTTTTCAAATATAAGTTTCTGTGACACGACATTTATAATGTTTTTATGATTATCACTTCCAGTATAGAAAGTGTTTAGTTGGATGTTACGAGGATCATAATTAACAGTTTTCTGAAACTGGTTGTTATGTTATCTTTTAGAAAGAAATTGGAATAATTATATTTTTGTGATGTTATTGATAACTGTTTAATATTCTATAAGTAATACCACATTTAACGGCTAGCCAAAGCAGTTTATGCACTGGACATTAAGAAGATAGAAATAAAACATACTTACTTACCTTGAACGCAATGATGGATTAAGTTAATTGAAAATTATTATTACTTGTGTAGTCTATAAACTTCTGCCAACGAGATACAAACAGGTCAATGGACCTTTCGATAGGCTGTCTTTGGAGAGGAAGAAGACCAACCCTTCGTTCTCCAGATCGCTTTTATTCCTGAATTGCTTGTTCCTTATGTGGTTATCCAGAGACATGAAAAGTTGATAGTTGGTGAGATTGTGGAGAATATTGTGCGGTAACAAGCAGTCCTCAGCCAGGGCTTCAAATCATCTTTAGGATTATGTGCACCATGTGAAGGCGAACATTGTCTTGTACAAGGGTCGTTCAAGGTTAACCGGGATTTTCATACGTAAATAATCGATGAATAGCCGAATCATGATGAAACTTGCGTGTGACGTAATGTATTCCTTCTCGAGTAACTAGCGCCTGGCATGACGTATTTGGCGCATGCGCAGCAGTTGCAGCGAATATGGCGCCAAGCTGTTTATCTGTGGTTATACAGCAACGGTGTGTAATCAAATTTCTTGTGAAGGAGAAGGGTAAACTAGCTGAGATTTTCAAAAGATTGCAAACACATTATGGTGAACAAACGATGTCACGAACAGTTTCGCGAAGGACGGGAGCTGGTGACAAATGAAGGGTGTCTTCTGGGACATGAAGGATGTTATCCATGTCGATTTTCTGCACAAAGGATGAACAATTAATGCCCAGTATTACTCCACATTGTTGAGTGGTGCTGCACGAAAGTCCATTCGCAAGAAAAGACCTGGGTTGTTGTCTGGAAATGTCATTCTTCTCCATGACCCGCCCTCACACAGCCAATTTGACAACAACTCTGGCCGAAATGCGCTGGGAAGTTCTGCCCCATCCCCTCTACAGTCCAGATTTTACCCCCAGTGATTATAATTTGTTTGCACCCCTTAAAGACCATATGGGAGGGAAGAAATTCACGACAGATGAAGCACTGCGGAATGATGTCCTCCAATGGCTACAACAACAATCAAGTTCTTTCTACGCCAAAGGAATCAGGGAGCTGCCACAACATGGCAACGGTGCCTCGACGCGCACGGAGAATACTTTGAAAAGCTGACATAGTTTTTGCTTCGTGTGCAATCTGTTTCCTCTGAAGAAATAAAAGTCCCGGTCAACCCTGAACGACCCTTGTAAATACTGAGTGCCTGTTCTCTTGGGACTAGTCATCCTTTGCCGGTATATACCCTTAACTCGCTGTAGCTGAGCACAATATGTATGTACGTTAATCGGTTTGATCACTGGTAGCAGATAATACTAGACATTTTCGGATATTGTACAGAAAACACAACTTATTATTATTTTATGCAATAATGGCTTTTAAGCGTGTAGTGGCGGCTTCTCTGTCTTCAGTAATTCCCATGACAGTGTGTAGTGGGTATACAACATTCAGTTTACATCGTAGTTGAAAGTTTATATAGAAAAGTCCCTATTGCGTTACGGAATAGCAATGTAGAACATAGCAATGGGAAACGTCGAGGTTGGTTTGGTGTAACTTCATGTGGCACACACCACATTTTACGAGGTCGGTGTAAATGCTGATAATTTCATCGCTTATACGAAATTATTTGCAGATTCATGATAAACCAGACGTGGATGTGTTTCAGTCGCAGCGTTCAATGCATAATCATTCAAGTAGTTGTTGTCCTGTATAAAGTTCGTCTTGCGGAGACTCCTGCCCCATTAAATTTTCTAAAAGCGGTCCCGTGTAGCGTAGTTGCTAATGCTCTCGCCTCTGGTTCGAACGGTTCGATTCCAAACGGGTTAACTTGGTCGAAAAGGTGTAACAGCCTTTTCAGGCCAGCTATCGTGTTTCCTGGATTTTCCTCATTCTCACCAGGCAAGTACCGGATTGGTATTTAAGATACAGATTTTAGGGCTCTTTCTTCGTTCCTCTTCCCCGGATAGTTTGCTCGCCAAGTCATCTCTCATACGTGATGGACTATGGTCAAGACGCCGGTAATGATTAGGAGTATGCTTTAAAAAATGAATAACATTGCCTGAACAACTTCTGAGGTGTTTTATTTCATTTTCTTCAAACGTCATTCATGGATTTCTAGCTGGTTTAAATGTCTTTGCACTTATAATCCAGGTGTTTGTGACAAATTTTTCCACGTTCATATCATGGATTTGTTTAACTATTGCAGACATATATGTGCCCTTTTCATGTCTCATATTGTACGCATACGCTTTCTGTTACTTTCTACGCGGAGCCATTGGAGTTGCATGTTGACACAATGAAAAGCTCACAAACTTGTTTGTTCATTGGCTTCTATATTTCAATAATTGCATTAGTTTTTATTCTGCCTTTTATGTGTACGAGGTACTACATTTTAATAAATACACTCTTTAATATTTCAAATATAGAATTTTAATTCTTTGCATCACACATGCCGTGAGAAAACAGGTTTATGCATATTCCCTATGTAATGGGGCGTTTACACTTGGTCGATTTAGTCGCACGACTAAATCGACTCGCTGCATTTGCCACTAAATCGAAGCAACTAGGCCGAATCAGATCGATGAATGTGTTCAATTATTTCAACCACAGAAAATAGAACGTCTTTCAATTCAGTTGCCAGTCGATCAGTCGCCTTCGATCAACAAGCGATTAAGTTGAAGTCCCGTTTACACGGTCGATTAAGTTGAAAGTGACGTCAATTCAACTGAATCGAACGCAAATCGACTAAGTGTAAACGCCCCATAAGGGATGTTGGAGACAACTTCAACAAATTTCCGGAATCAACTCTACTATTCGATATATAGTAATGAGGACGAGTGTAGTTGTTTCTGAAGTTCGGTAATGTTAATGATCCATAACCCTGAGTCACATTTTTCTTCCTTCCTTCCTTGGACAATTATAACAACAACTGTGATATGGCGTTTTAGTGACGACGACATTGAATTCTGAATTGGTCAACATACAAAGATCATATGTGAGTTTTGTGTTCGCCATCAGAAATGTTATGTTTGAAAAAACGCACTATTAAGATACTCTTTAAAAATGTACTTTCTCGTAGGTATTTCTTCTTATCATACACTCGAGGAAACAGTTGATGATTTCGAGAATATCTTCAGTATAACATAAATAGTAGCTCTTATAAAGGAAGATATGACATAGGTTATTTCTATATTAATTTCTATTATAGTCTACATTGATTTTGTGTCAAAGAAAGTATTCCGAAAGTGTTTGAAGGCAATGTACCTTGTGTGTTATACTGCATAAACCTCTAAATACTTCATTTGATTAATACAATGTAAAACGAAGAAGAAATACACAGTACGATGATTCGGAAACATTATACATAATACATTGGTGGAAAGGAAGAAGAAAGTGATTAAGTATATACTTAAGAGAAAACTGTGATTCTTTAGTGTTTCTCATGACCACTAAAGAGTACGAACATAATTACTGTAATAATAGATAAAGTGACTATAAGAATGTAAGATTCATACTAGTATATATAAATATATTATAGTGATTTCACTTTACACCTTTTTGATTGGTTGAGATTAATATCCCTTTTTAGCACCACGTCTGTGCGAGAGAAGGCTTGTTACTCTAAGTACAATTCAAGCCACTACTCTTGTTTGTGTCCGAGGTAGGCATATCTCTAATGAACAAATCCTAGACCAAATGCTAAAAAACACGCACGTTAACCAGTTGAGCACAAATTTTATTTCCGATAGGTCGATGGTTTTCTAACCGCGAAAAATGTTGACATGATGGTAAGTCATATATTTCTCAATAAAAAAATTCAGTCTGTCTAGTGTAGTGCAAGAGTCTTGCTCTTGGTGTTGCATGTAAGACTCTTGCAAAAACTGCAAGACCAAGACCAAGACTCTTGCGCAAGAGCCTTGTACAAATACCGGTACTACTTGAATTTTCCTTACAGGATGTAAAAAGGGGAAAATCATTACATCTTTCACTTGAATCGCTTGGCTTCAGTGAAAATGCCGCTGGAGTGAGTGTGTTCCCAATAGTTCATGCAATCCGTGTGAGTCGATCTGTCCCTATAGCATATAGCTACAGTATGTCGTTTTCTGAATCGGTTGTTCGCGTTTTCTGTAGTTATTACTCGTTTTCAAGCCACACAGGTGTCATTCTAATCAAAGCATGTTGCACACAAAGAAATGTGTCATTGGTGCCGGATTACGATGCATTCCTGCGTTTTTAAACAATGAGGATTACTTATCGGGAAATAGGACACTATTCTACGTGTCTTTTATCTGCAACACACTTAAGTCTGTGGCTATTTGCGAATGCGTTTTCGAAACGTTACCTCCAAGAGATAACGCAACCAAGGTGGCTATTTGTTAACTTTACTTTTGCCAGAGTTATAAATCATACTGTAAGCCAGTCAGGGTTTCCAGGTCTTTCTTCCCAAGCCCATGTCTATAATAGCAGAGTTCCAGTACTCTGCACAAAGCATCTTCAAAGCAGCTGTTTCTTGTTAAAATCCCCTTGCCTGGCAACACGTCTTTCCTTTTTTCCTTCATTTTGACATCTTTTAAAGAGCAGGCGGTCTATTGTTCCGAAACGCACCAAATACGCTCGAGCTGACGTTTTCTCCGCGTTTTTATTGCTATCGCGAGCGTATTTCAAGCGTACGCCTGAGCAATAAAAACGCGTTGCGATCGCTTCAAATAGCCGCCCTGTAAACCTTTTGACCTTCGAGCTCGTAAAGTTTGTCTACTCACTGCTTTGCCTCAGGCAGTCTGCTGACGAAACTCCACAAACGTCCAGTAAGAAGGAATTTGCAAAATAAAAATCGCAAGTGGCGAGCGCAAAAAGTAAATTTCATGCGTACTTCGAAGTTGTTGCGGGAAGTGGAGAGTATCCCTAGGAGCAGGGCCGGATTAAGAGGATTAGGGGGGCTATAGCCCCGGGCCTCCAGGTGGACAGGGGCCTCGATTCTGATCAAAATATCAACTGGCTATCTAATAAGAATCATGGAGATACAATGATCATCATAAAATAAAATATGACCAAAAATATGAAATATATTCACTTAACTCTCGTACTGTACTTTCACGGAAATGTATTAGGTGAAGTCACTAGGGTCCACATATTTTTTCTAGCCCCGGGCCTCCAAATGGGTTAATCCAGCCCTGGCTATGAGTTATTCAAACTATGCAAACAATCGAAGAATAAAGTGGCAATAAAAATGAAAAACAGAAACACTTCAAAACTGTAAAAACATCTTTTATCAGTGCATAGGAACGAAGCGCAGGAACTATTTCCATTAAAGCAGCAGTAAACTCAAACTATTGAAGATTTCTTTAAACCTGGTTTGATTATAATGAATATTGTTTTTATTTTTTTCTCTTCTTTGACTAATATTGCTAACCATATCATCATCACCATCATCATCATAGCTATTCTGTCATTATTGGCAGGTCACTTACTCCTACTGAGAAACTTCGATGTACTGTGGTCCCCAGCTAGTCTCTTCATCTTGACTTAGCAATTTTCTGTTTTATTACCTTCCTTGAACTACAGTCTCTTTTACCTTTCCCTCTTTCATTTCACCATACCCTCTAACACGTCCCTCATAATACAGTTCCTCATCAGCCAATGTCCAAACTAGTTCTTCTTTCTCCTGTTAATTATATTTAAAATTATTTTTTCTCCCCTACTGCTACTATTTGTAACACCTGATTCGTTTTCCGTTCAACCAAGCTAATTCTCTCCTTTTTTCTCCATGCCTACGTTTCGAAAGCTTCCAATTTTTTCATCGCTTTTGCATAATGTCCATGTTTCTGCGCCATAGAGTACATAGAATCAGTAAACAGAATCTCAATATTTAATTGGAAGTTTGTTCAATACAAAGATTAGCTTGAGCTCCTTCGTGGCTAAGCGGTTAGCGTACGCGCCTTTGGCGTGGGAGACCCGGATTCGATTCCCGGCGGGAGCTCATGTGGTTTGGATTCCATCAGTAGGTCCACGTCTCATATGTACCGTGTTATGCAAAAGTGAACTAAGCGCCAAATTTTGAAAATCCACGTAAATGCGGCGATTGGTTCCTGATAAGCATTAGAACGTTTTGCACAATCGAAAAGAGAGGGAAACCAACACCTTTCCAAAAAAAAGAAACATAATTTCACTTTTGATTACGGCTACACTAATGCTGGACATCAACCTTTAAACGTAATTTTCTCAAAAGTATGAAAGTGGCGCTTAGTTCGTTTTCGCATGACACGGTACATATAGCCTCGCTGCTGAACGGGACGCTAAACTAAAATCAACTCAACTCAACAAAGATTAGCTAATCGAATTAAAAAAAAAACAAACTGGTATTTCAGTAATCCGTGCCGTCTTGATTTTCTTTCATGTGTTTCAGGAGTAGCCTCTCAAGTTTGAGAACCAGTCGAGTATTGGATCTGTTATATATATATATATATATATATATATATATATATATATATATATAAAGATTACGAAACGTTGAGATTTATCTTATAAGTAGCAAAGCGTGGGCACCAATTGAAAAAAAAGGGGGTCATCGCCTATGTTGTGCACTATCATCATACTTACGCGAAGGTAAACTATATTGTATTTAGAAACATACCTTGTATTTCCGTTACTATTGGCGCATTGTAGAATTTATTATCCCATATAGTCTGTTAAAATTTACGTATGAAAAGCATAAGATTTCTTAATGCAAAACTTGCAAAACTCTTGCAAGCAAGACCAAGACCAAGGGTTGCAGTGCAAGACCAAGACCAAGACTGGATGTGCAAGATCGGGACCACACGGGTCTTGGTCTTGGTCTTGCATTTGCTCATCACTAGTCTAGTGGGAAAGTTGATGTTTTTTTTCTCACGGAACCACTAGCGCTATGTATGGGAAAGTATATGTATTACGTAGCGACACATTTCGACTATTTTCTTACAAAGTTGCAAAATGTTGACAGTGACGGTGACGATTGATACATGCGGATTTTATGACTCCTGTACGTCGGTCGGAAAGGTAGAAATGGATTAAAGTCTGTTTCAAAGTGGATAAAAGTGCAACAGAGGCGTTTCAGATTATTCAAACTGTTTACGGTAGTGAGACAGTGAGCCGTAAGAACGTGCTTAAGTGGTATGCAAGATTTCATGGTGGCCGAGAGAGCATTGAAGATAATCCACGACCATAAGCACCAGTGACTGCAAACTGACAAAAACACCCGCAGTGGCAAAGATTGTGTAATATAACGGTCGTTGTTCGTCTGCAAGGTTCATCGAAAATCTCAGTGGAATTCCAGAGTCCACTGTCCATCTCATTCTAACTGTAAATTTGAGCAATTTCAACGTCTGTGGGCTCTTTGCAAAGTTTTGTTTGTCACTGAGTGTGTGTGGCACAGAGTTGAACAGTACAGAAACATGAAACAAGGAGCTGATGTAGATCCAGGATTCATGTCAAGCATTGTAACAGATGATGAAATATGGCATATTCAGTCTCAACTGAACCGCCTGAACTGTCTCAACCTCTCCACAATGGGCCTGTCTGGCAGGAATTCACGCTTACTCGGGATTTTGAATTTACTTTGTCCTAGAATAGTCCTAGCGTAAATGTTATCCGTGAAGTAGTCGATTTAATTAGAGTAATTGCCAGCACTCTAAGTAGCGCAACTGCATTCTACTCCCGATTAAGTACCTATTTGTTTCGAAATAACTACTTAATCTACGTGCGTAGAGAAACTCGTCCTATGTTTATTAAATTCCAGTCTACTATCGTAATATTAAATATGAGAGTACATTTGATTAGGATGATTATTATCTATGTATTCTGCTTCCCTTCTTTTCTCACTTTTTCTTTTAACCCCTTCCCACTTTTGTCCTTGACCAACATTTCGGTAGGAACATTTCCCCCTCCTCCTCCCCTTTGCGATGTCCCTGATTATAGGCATATACAGTAGAACCCCTCTCTTCCGCCCTCGGCTGGTCCGCTACTCCGGTTGATCCGATCGTGCTCGAGCCAAACTTGTGCCGACTCGTCGGTGACTCACGAGGCCCATTGTCGTTTACTGCCATCGCGGCATGGTTGTTTACTTGCTGTTACCGCTTCTGCGTTTTAGTGCTCCATCATCTCTGGTATCATTTCTTTCGTTGTGCGTGTTTTCTATACTGTACTGTGCAATTTTGAGTGATTACTGTTCGTTTGTTTTTCTGTATTTTCTGATAATCCAACCTTTTTTGCATTCCGACCATACCCCCGCCCCAATTCCAAAGGTGACGGTTTAGAGGGGTTCTACTGTACATTGACTATTAGTACGTTAAATTTGATTATTAAATACTAAAATTATGTATAAAAACGTTTAATTCTCTGAAAGTTAGTAACGTTTTGTAGATTTGATGAAGTCAGTAAAATCAAACCATTATGATTGCAGTTCATTCCAAAGAAATGGAAAAATAATTCCCCATGGAAATCAGTGGGCTAAGAAAAAATGAAGATTACGTAGATATTCAACGCGTCAAAACGTGCGAAAAGATAATGAGTGATAAAAATCACAAATAAAAAAAAAAGGTTCGCATTCATATTCTGGACAGAACAATTCAGCGTCGAATCTTCTCATTATTATAAGAGAAAATAATTTACAAGCTGTGATCAAATTTCTACGAGTTTTAAATTTAAACACTTCCAGAAAAATGTACTAAAACTCGTGGTAAGCAGTCCACCCCAACAGTAGAACCCAGTCGGTACTAACGGCTATCACAAGTTCATCGTATCGTGGTTGCCCATATCTACTTAGGTATCTTTTTCAGCATCGACTGGTTAAAGAGAAATCTGAGCATCAGTTTGATCTTGAATCAAATCTGGGTTTTGCGTATAGTAGGGAAGACTGCTAACTATTTGACCATCAAGGCCCCTTTTAGACTTCTAAACTATGCTGTGCATAAGTCTTGGAAGTCTTATAGAACGGTTTTGTCCGTCCGTCTGTCGACAGATATCAGAGCAAAAACGGCAAGAGATACCGAGATTTTTTCGTGCAGTTGATTCAGCGTCCCAAGGGTAGATTCCATCCACCGATAACTCTATTCGATCTCGAAGTGGTTCAAATTAGTCATTTTCGATTTCAACGTTTATTACCAGGGACGTACGCAGGGGGTGGATCCTGGGGGTCTGTGTAAATTTAGCCCAATTGTAGGGGTAATTTTAGGAATTTTAATATAAAAGACCCTCATATTGAGTTGGACCCCCCCTGAAATAAATTCGTGAGTACGTTACTGTTTTATTACCATAAGACGAAAGCGGTAACCGATAGCGAGATTTTTTTTTTTTTTTTTTGTAACCGATTCAGCGTCTAAAGACATCTACCAAGTGTTATCCTGAACACATTACCAAAACCGGAAGTGTCTGAAATTGGCTATTTTACCCGATTTCAATGCTGATTTTCAGAGTAAAAACGATAAGAGATATCGAGATGCAGTTTTCTGGAATTGATTCAGCATTTCAAGAAGAATAGGTTCCATTTCCTTCGTCGACCCTCTATTCAAACAGGAAGTGATTAAAATAAACTATTCAACATTTAGCCATAGAACAAAATGTTATTAGATAGTGATAAGTGGTTTTCTGGAAGCGATTCACAATGTTAAGAAAATACACCATCACAACCCGCAACACTCTACAAAAACAGAAATAGTTAAAACTTACTACCACTACCGATTTCAATACTGATTTCCATAGAGCAAAAGTGATGAGTGAGATCGAGATGCAGTTTTCTTTTTAAAATTGATTCAGCTTTCCAAGAATAGGTTCTGCCTCCTCCATTAATCCTCTATTCAAGCAAGAAGTGGTTCAAATCAACCATTTCCTATTTCGACATTTATCGCCATATAACAAAAATGGTAGAAGCGACAGCGACAAGCGGTTTTGTGTAATCGATTCAGTTGTCACGAAAACGTACCATCGTATCCAGCATCATTCTACCGAAACCAGGAGTGGTTGTAATTTACTTCTACTTTCGGTTTCAATACTGATCCCGTAGAGCAAACACGGTAAGAAATATTGAAATGCAGTTTTTGGAATCGATTCAGTTTCCCAAGACTAGCTTTATATCTTCTCTTAAGCACATATTCAAATCAGAAGTGGTTCAAATTAACGATTTCCAGTTTCAACCTTTATTACGATAGAACAGAAACAGTAAGGCATAGCGAGTAAAGGCTTTTTGATGTGAATTAAAAGTCTGAGGAACAGGTTCTGCCTTTGATCTTATTAATCTGTTCCAACCTGTAGCTGTAGAGGTACTACTTCGAATTTGAATATTAAATTCCCATAGTTTGGAAGTCTACAATAGTTTCACATTGAAACAAAATTCACTTGTTTCTGTGTTTTGACTTAGAGAACAGACGAGAAATATTGTACTAACTCCGCAAGGATACCGTCCTGTCCCTTCCACTATATCAGTACTATTTCGAGTTGTTGATCATAGTTTAATGCTATGTAAACTATGGATTTAACTTTTATTTTGCTTTGTTTTATGGAAAAATTCCCATTCGTGATGGAAAATACTATGCATGTGATATGTTATACAAGAATATAGTATATGCTAAAATTGTTGGTGTACGAGGCAAAAAAAAATATTTGCTTTACTTACAGGTCAAATGCAACAACAGGAAGAACTGAAAACATTGAAGCGTCTCCACAGAATGGATACAGGTGCCAGTACTGCTTCAAAATTTTTGGTTTTCGTTCAAAGTATGAACTTCATATACGAGTTCATACAGGCGAAAAACCATTTGTTTGCCAAACGTGTGGAGCAGCTTTCACACGGAAGTATACTTTGAATAATCATGTAAAAGATGTTCACGATCCGCGGAGGCCATTTTGTTGTAAAGAATGTGGCAGAAGATTTGAATCTGAAAAGTATTTACACAGTCACATGTTTGTGCATAGATATTCAACAAACTAGAGTAAGTTCTGTTATACTTGTAAACATGTAATAATAATGCGCAATGCATACCAATTGTGACGATTTCCTGTTAAGATCTTAAAGCATTAAAAAATAGATAAGGTTTTCTTTCCTGCTGTTTTTGTCTGTTTTTGGCATTCTAAAATCTCTTTGAATGTGGCTAATATGTAAGAAAATATTATATATTAATCTTTGTACTGTAATAATAGTACTTTGCGTAGGAAGAGTAAAATATTATAACCTAAGTCAGTGATGGGCAAACTTTTTTGAAGGAGTACCAAAAAAGAAAAAAAAACTTCAGACAGGTCATTATAATTTATTAGAAACAAAGATAGTGCCTCACTCTCTAATGTCAACGTTCCACTATTATAGATAAATAAATAAATTAATCTGTAGTCATTAAGATAGACATAAAAAGGAGGAAAAAGAAAACAGAACGATATATTCTCCTTAATTCGCCATCACCTTACCGATGCCCACCGACGGTAAGGTAGGTGTAATTCTGGATGGCGGTGGAAGCTGTGTGAGTGGGATCTAATAAACCAGAGTTGGTGATGCATTGCTACATTCCATGAGGCGCGGGTGTTTGAGCCATCATGTACAGAGGCAAAGGCGCAAAGTGCTTGACAAAATGGATCAGGGAATGCAGACATTTTCCTGAAAGGGTTCATAGTGGTTGACGGTTATTGTCACTGAGGCAAACGAAAGATTCGCAGGGTGAAGAACTGCAAAACTAACTCGCAGTATTACCAGGAGGAAATCCTGAGACTGATCTACGAGCAGGAGCTACCAGAAATGTGCAGAAACGAGATCAATATAGTCGACAAAGCTTCATCACACACCTCAAGATCTTCATCTCGTTCTACATATATATGTCATAAATCTCCAGACGAGATATGTATAATAATAATAATAATAATAATAATAATAATAATAATAATAATAATAATAATAATGATAGATTTGTTTGGGATAGAGCCTTACCCTCATAGAAAGTTGTTTTTAGGGGAAGGAATCGGAAGTTTTTTTTTTTTCATTTTTAAATGACTTTCTTGTTCAAGTATTACTTTTGTTTCCATGTATTGGATTCTACAATTAGGAAAATGCATGAATTGCATGGGTTTCATTACTATTTAAATATACAATTGATTAAAAAGTATGGACCTCTCAAACTCAAGGGAGGCTGATTGCCCTACATGCTGTATCAAAATGACGCCACTGCGGGAGAACTCCGAGAAAATTCACGCATACAGTGTCTGCCCACCATAAAGCTAACTTGGCGCGAGCTGGAATCGAACCAGGGACCCCACACACCAGAGATGAAAGTTCCATCCTGAGACCATAAAAACCAGGAGTTGGAAGTTACTGGTTTCTTGCATTGCGATGTTTCGATTAGTGATGATTTGTGGGAGAGCCCGAAGGAAAAATTTACCCGCGGTCATATCATGCTCAATGTCTATTACCAATGTTTTCACAGTACTACTTTGCACCGCTTGTGCATTGAAATTTCCTCGGGGAGAAATTGGTAATAGCGCTGTTTCGTATTGTCTTTAACCCACGCAGGTTCTCAGCTACAACAGTGCAAACTACACATGAACACTTAAGTTCTGTGTATGGAAATTTCAGCGATCCCCTTTTACAAGTCACCTTTGGAATTAATTATGCATCGAAAACAGTTCACGATATTGTAAAGTACGTGTGCATTATTAGTATTGTTATTGTATGTCAATAATATTTTCAAATTCTAAAATGGAAAATCGTAAATAAAAGTAGTTCATGAGTATACACTACATACGGATACCTATAATGTTCCTTGAAAATTACAGATGATACTATTATTTGTAGGATTTATGCTTATTTCTGCTTGCACAATATATTTGGGTTTCATAGATACACTAATTCTTGAAGAATGCTTAAAAATACCTTGAAGAACTTTTTTTTTTTAAAGTTATTTAATTGTGAACAGTTGGCCTTTTTACATACACCATGCGTAATAACTGTTGATACCGAGTTCTTACATCTGTTGCTAGATGTCTTGGCTGATCCCTAAACTTTCACAGTGAGTCCCTAGAAACGGGAAAGTTGAAATATAGTCAACTCCATTAACACTGCGACGTATTCACGAGAGGGGACGTGACTCGTATGCGTCAGCATAGAACCAACAGAAAACCGGGAAATTGCGGCCCCACAGTATCACAGAGTTGCCGCTATACGGTTTGAGTGACATATTGCAGATCATTCGTTTGTATGCGCATCCACCACACATAAACTCGGCCCGTCGTTTAAAATAAATTGAACGAACGATATCACGTGTTTCCAGTTATCAATTCTCACTGTTGCACATTCATAGTACGATTTGCGTGGTATAAAAGTAACCAAGAAAGTTCTGTCGCTTTTTCACCCGCCATTTTCGAACATCGACATGCCACCTAAGACGTACCTGGAAGATCAAAGATAGTCCCCCTTAGCATCGACGACCTTCTGCTAACGTTCTGGAGGGCCATGGATTCCTCCATGTTCCATAGTTCTAATGCAGCTTTCAGTAGAAACGTGTCCTACATTAGCCAATAGGATATTAATAGTATTGAACGAAGTAAACAAATTGTGGGCTCTGTGATCATCAGCTAGTTACTGAATACGCACTCGTTCTTTACCCATGATAAAGCAGTATTTTATGATGAACATTTAGATATATCCATGTACCGTTGAGTAAATCATAAATATCTAAGCTTCTTCTGATTGTTTTACTATTTTTATTTAGACTAATTCTTTTTGTAAAAAAAAATAAGCTGACATTGTTCTTTAATTTCAGTATGGTTGTACAGAATTTTATGTCATAAAGTGTATACTACAAAACAATAATGTCATGAAAAAATTCGTGGTGACTTTAATGAGATTTACGAGATATGAAAAATTTTATTTTCGAATTCTGGAGAATAATACTTCATTCCCAATGTAAGGAGTTGAACATTTAGAAAATGTTTGTATTAAACGCGAGACCTTCCCTAGCATTGCATTAGTCTGTATATAGTTAATTATAATTAATCTTCTAAAATGTTCAAGGTAGTATAATAAATACACAAATACCATTTAACGGAGTATTAGGGATGAAAGTGTGTCGGAAAATCGGAAGTCCGTTAAATCGCGATTTGCGGTATAAGTAATATTTTAAATAAGAAATGTAAATGTAAAATATTTTATGTACATACGAGACGTGGTTTTAAGTTCTGTTTTGAAATAATATTAATAAAGTATATTTTTCGTAACAATTTTATTGTTACATGCAAGATTATACTTTACTTTCCTTAGTTTCCAACAATGTTAAGGCACTTATCCTATCGTACAACAAGCTTTTGAATACCATCCTCGTAGAAGTCTTCCGCTGATTTGACAACCACTTTAACACCGCCATTTTGACATCTTCATCGTTGTCGGACCACCCAGATGCTTTTTCAAAAGCAATTCTTGGAATGTAAGGAAATTTATCAGATAACGACGAAATCGTAAAGCATCTGTTCTCTTTCACTATTCGTCAGCTTTCTGCACCAAGTCTTCAATGATGACAGAAGGTCGCACAATTCGCTCCTCATAATGAACATTCGTGCATCCATCTGTAAAAGCTCTAACGCATTTCCGTACCATTCGATCGCTCATAATGTTTTCTCCCTACGCTTCACTAATCTTACGATGAATTTCAGCCGTTCTCACGCCTTTAGTACTAAAAAAACGAATGACATCGCATATTTCACAGTCGGCGGGATTCTTAATCGGCGGAGGTATTTTACATTCAAACACAATTAAATGTTTCTGTAATGATGTCTGTGGCTTACAAACAGTATAAGTACACAGCGCACATGCACGGGATGTCGACTACAGCGCCGCAGCGGCCAAATTTCAAAACGGTACTTAAAATGCACACCTCGTACAATTTTAGTAACTAAAACTCATTATAACTGTGTATTAGACATACGGAAAACAGCCTCGAACTTCAAGTGCTTTTCCATTGAATGTCGCTTCTTAATAATCAAAGATCTGAACTTCCTGAAATGTTCATAACAAGCCAGTACTTCCGGATGTGCAGATCTCTACTCATGCGGTTATATCCATGGCATCGTACTTCTGATAATTTAATTAACAGACACAACTATCTCTCCTTCCTAGTTACCACGGTTGTTCTGTTTATCATTCTTCATAACATTTCCTTCCTTCTCCTTCTTAGCTAAGCATCTGGTATCTTGAATAACCGTCGTCTGTTTTTCCATCTATATCACAAGAAGAATCCTTCATTTTATTCGTCTCTCATAACAGCAAATAATGTAAACTTTCATGAATCCGCTTATTCGTACCAAGTACACGTTATACGTAGTCTGTTTCCTTCTTTTTAATGGATTCTTAAAAAAAGAATTATTATTATTTCGTTCTTTCGAAGAGTTAAAAGTCATAATATTATTGGACTGGCGTGATAATTTTGAAGGATAAACTAAGTTGTATATAATTTGAAAACCGATCTGCATATATGAAGAATATTTTGTTTTACTTACAGATCAACTGCGGGAGCAACTGAGAGTCGGGAAGATGTTTCGGGGAATGGATACCGTTGCCAACACTGCAGCAAAAGTTTTGGTTTTCATTCGCAGTATCAGCGACATATTCGTAAGCATACGGGAGAGAAACCATTTGTTTGTGAAACATGTGGAAGATGTTTTGCTTATAAGCATAATTTAAAGACTCACGTCCAAATTACCCATAGACGTGATGGCATATTCCATTGCAAAATATGTAAAACAAGCTATTCATCTAAAAGTGATTTTGTTACTCACATTCCTATTCATTTTGGACAGTAAACATATGGACAGCAAAATAGTTTTAAATCATAGTAGTCGTCGTCCATTTTTATAACGTGTATCACGAGTGTATAGAATCCTCCATTTTATACCTCTTTCATAACAATAAATAACAATGTGCCTACTTATTATACTCGTACCAATTACACGTTATACTGACTATAAGACCTGAATGGAAAAACAAGTTTTCCTCAAGTAATAACTTCCAATGAATAAACCTACCCTAGATATCAAGCAAGTGTGTTTCATTTCCACCTTCCTAATTCGGACAAATTATTTTGTTTAGCTGTTATATATATTATTGGTGTTACTCACGAGACAAAATAATGAGGTTTTCTTGTCTATTTAATTTCGTGTAAGACTCGTCTTGAAATTTCTGTCATGTAGTTTAGCAAATTTGTGTACAAAATTTACGCCCTGCTTTTTTTTCCTTAATTCATCGAGAAGTAATCAGAATCCTTCAGCATTACGAGAGGTTCATAAACAACCATATTTTTTATTGCAGTAAGGTATATAATTATTTGCATATCTTTAAATGTTGACAAATAGTCTGTATTGGTTTCGTGCAATCACTTTGTCAATTTATACGTAGTTTTTATACTGTGAATCTACTAACATTAGAACATTGTTTCAAATTACATCCAAAGGGATACCAATTCACACCAGTATAAAAACATCCGCCAAGAACTAGACGAAAGGAAGACTGACTATACGAATGTTACTTGCATAGCTACACGTAGGGGACCTTTGGGAGACCCGGGTTCGATTCTTGGCGGGAGCTCATGTGGTTCGGATTCCACATTAATCAGTAGGTCCCGTCTCATATATCCTCGCTACTGAAAGGACGTTAAACTCAAAATCAACTCAACGTAGGTGAGTTTCCTGTCATTGGTCAAACTCTTCTCCAAAAACCCGAACGTAGTAAGCGAGCTAATAATGTGTGCAATTACTATTAAAAAAAAAAAAAAAAAAAATACAGAGTGAAAGCATCCGAAAGCAGCTCTCGACCACTTCGATGTTGGAATTAGTTCCAATATGGCCAGAACAAGAATATTTTTTGGAACCAATGCATATGTTACAGATTTGGTGAGACATATACAGGTATATACAATAAAAACTGGTATTGATATGTATGTGATAACCACTATTTCCTGTTCTCTGATTGGCTAGGCTTGTCGATTAGTCATAGGTTAGTATTTGGAGTGTCTTTATGTTGATGACATCTTTATGATTTGACAGTATGGGAGACAACTCCTTCAAGAACTTCTAATATACTTATATTCAATACATAAGAATATCCAGTTTACTATGGAAGCAGAATACTGTCAGCTTCCTGTCCTGGATGTTGTTAGTATACAAATTGAAGAATGACAGAATAGGACATCGAGTATACAAAAAACTAACGCACACAGATTTATACCTTTCACATCCTCACCTAGCTCACAGGCAGGTAGTGGTATCTACGCTTAGCCATAGAGCAGTTAGCATCTCGAATAAAAGACACACCAATTGGTAAATTAGCTTGTTCAAGCAAGATGCAACATAAATCAATAGGACAATTAAAAGCATATTCGAAAATCAGCACAGAACGAGAAGGGACAGGACGACAGCCTGGGACTGGAGAAAGACGAAGGAAAAAGTAACAGTCATACCATATGTTCAAAGTACGAGTAACAGAATTGGGAAATTTTATTGAAGAAATACAACATTAAACCGTTTATAAGCCCATTAATAAAATGCAGAACGGAGAACTCTCGAGGTGCCTAAGCCTTTAAAATCAGTTGTTTATTTGGCAGTGTATATTTTGGACAAACAGGAAGGGCCATACAATCCATGATAAATTAACATTTTTCGTACTTAAAGATATAAGAAATTAAAAAATTCGCTGTGGCTGAACATCCATCCAACATGGATACCAAATACATCGACAATACAGAAGTACTCCATAACTGCAGCAACTACCGTGAAAGAATAATTAAAATAGCTATTGAAATCAGAAATCATTGCAACAACCTAATAGAGAAACGGGATATCAGCTAAACTGCATCTCGATTACCTTTTGAGGACAAAATACCAACACCAATCAGATGATATACCTAATATTTAACTGTGGTTGGTAGACAAGCCCAGCCAACCAGAGACCAGCAAACATGACGATCACATATAAATACCAGTACTACCCAGTTTTTAATCTTTGATACTGACTTTAGGAGGCTGCCAATAAAATCAGCGAAACGATCAATGGTTGAGAATTAGAGGAAGAAATATTGAATTCTCGTCGTGAAAACTTAAAATGGCAAATATTGGCGTACTTTGTTTCTTAAAATTTGAACTCTTTGTCAGTAAATCTTTGTGAGTTTTAATAAAATTCTCTTCCAAATATGAATAAAACAATATGCGTCAATACATTAGTTATGTCGTTATTGTATAAACATCTTGGATATGTTTGTTGCTAAAAAAAATTAGTAAGAAGTATTCTTGTTTTATTGTTACTAATAAAAACATTTAATACAAATGATCCACTATTATCGCATCTCTCTGCCCGTATTGCTGGTTTTTGCGATAGAAATTCTTTGCTACAACATAATTATCAGTACCCGTTCGTAATTGATATCTAAGAAATATGTATGCAAATATGAGCGTGTATAGCTGGCAGATGAAGCGGTTGTTTATTTGGTAGGTAAGTAGGATGATAGTTCTATTCCGTTTCTTCCCTCAACGTTATGTTTATTTATTTATGTTCCGCACAGTATGTTAATGTGAAATAGTTCTTTTCTTCCTTTTAGCTTTTCTAGTTTGTTTACCCTACCTTTGACAAGTATGGTAACTTCAGTTTACGGTGTAATTGTTGCGATCCATCGGTCCATTGCTCTACGCTACACAGGCTAGTAATATGTGAGAAGACAATGAAAAGAAATCTGAACACAACGATTCAGCATCGGATATTTTCATTGTTCTATAACAACACTATCGATGGCTTTGGATTAGATATTGTAACAAAAGAAACGCTGACCAAAGTTTCGACACACACTGTATATTTTAAACTATAATGTGTTACAGTTTCGGATATCTAATATATCCTTCATCAGACACTAACATTGTTCTAATAAAAATGAGATTATTTACAAGGTACTGTCATGTATCGGTCACATTTAAATTTTAACACTTTGAGGAAATTACACTAAAAATTGTCCTAAGTAGGACGAGAGCGACAGAAGTAACTATTCCGTACTAACAATTGTGTATTTGGAATTTAACATTTTATTTCAATATCGACTGTCTAACGGGAAATCTGCAAAATGAGCTGCCGTCTGAAATCAAATCCGAGGTTCTCATATAACAGTTACAAATGTTAACCATTTAATGATAACTGTTTCTTTCTATCTCGAATATTGGAAAACAGACGAGTATCTTTCTACTAACTTAGCAAAGACCGTCCTTCCAATATATTAGATTACTTAGAGTTTTTGACCTTACTCAGAATTTGATGCTATGTAAACCCATGGAGTTAGTTTGTATTTTGCTTTGTGTGAAATTTTTCATTCATGATGAAACATATTATATTTAGATATGGTGCGTTATACAAGAAGATAATATATGCTAAGGACGCTGGTGTATGAGAAGGAATATTTGCTTTACTTACAGGTCAAATACATCAAGAAGAACTGAAACCATTGAACCGTCCCCCCTGAATAGATATAGGTGCAAACACTGCTTCAAAATGTTTGGTTTTCGTTCCCATTATGAAATTCATGTGCGAGTACATACAGGAGAAAAACCATTTGTTTGCCCAACGTGTGGAGCAGCTTTCGCACATAAGAGTAATTTGACTTATCATATAAAAGATGTTCATGATCCTCGGAGGCCATTTTGTTGTAAAGAATGCGGCAGAAGATTTGGATCTGAAAAATATTTACAGAGTCACTTGTTTGTTCATAGAAACTAAATAAAGTTTTTTTTTTTTTTTTTTTGCTATATTTGTAAATTCCTAATTATGCGCAATACATCTCTTGTGATGATCTTCTGTTAAGATGATTTTTTAAAAATAAATTTATGGATATCTTCGTTGCTACATTTATGTATAATGGAAAGTCCCAATGAGAATTTGAATTATGCTTGCGATTTTCCAAGCCAAAGCGAAATATAAAGTTGCCATTTAACCTAATTTAAGTATTGGAAGTAAGCTTATAACTAAATAATAATAATAATAATAATAATAATAATAATAATAATCATAATATAAGCAAAAGTGAAATTTAGTTTTCTTACATAGGGGATAAATTTTCCCCAGCTTTCCAAAAGTGCGAGAATATTCAAAGCTTCACCTTTATCGTTGACAGTAGTTGTCCAGAATTTTAAAATTGCGGATGGATGTAATAAAAAATTTGGGGTTTAAAGTTGACATTATTTGTAGCATATACATTTCTCCGCACAAATGGGTATTTCCTACGCCATATACACCGATGGTTCAGATAATTGGGTAAATGCTAAACAGGAATTTGAGGCACTGTTGTCTAACTAGTCTCTAACATATTTATTGTGTAAGTATATTGTCCTTATTTCCAAAGTGAAATTTATTTTGTTTCATTTTTTTATACTATCTTGCTGTGCAATGTCTGTTGTTTAGCACGTAGTGAGCAATATGTTGTAAACGAAATTTTATTGTTTCCTATACTTTTAATAAATAAATTGTGAAAATAATGTACTTTTTTAAAAAGATTCTATTCCTATGAGTGTTTGTGTGTGTGTGTGTGTGCAACGATAACTCCGAAACACCTGCACCAATTTCATCTAAACTTGGTATACGTATGACTTAAAATCTGAGGAAATTACTTTTGAAGTAAGAGACCCCTAACACTCCTGGGGGGTGGGAAAATATTATAAAAATAATCGAAAACGACCTATATTAGTGTAGACTAGATAGTTGTTGGGATAACTAAGATGAATAGTGATACTCTCGATGCCGAGTTTAGCTTTTATCAGTATAATGGGAAGAAATGAGGTAGGATGGATAGGAATGATAAATCTTATGAATTTTTATAACTACAATTTCATTGAAATGGATATTCAAAGAGAGAAGAAGGGCTTTCAAGTATTTTCCATAACCAATTTTCTCTATGAGAAGAATGGGCATTTCAGCTAATTCTCTTATATATTCAAAATATATTTGCAATAAGTGTGATCATCATTTTGTCAATATAATCACTCTTTCTTTATAGTATATCTGTGGATTCATAAAAATTTGCTTTAGTTAACGTTTATTTTAGTAAACTAATATTTTGAAAAAATTCGGAATAACGTTTATTAAGTTACAATGTAAGGTGAATTATGATTTTATTTAGTGGAAGAAAACAAAATAACAAAAGGTCTTGCATACGTAGATTTGAAATCAATTATCATTGATAAGATTTTGGTATGTGTAATCCAACACTATTAAGTACAAAAGTATTTAGGATATAATATTGTTATTGTGTTGACAAGCCATGATACTTCGTAAGACGATAGATTTTCTTGCAAATCATGGTCTATTTGTTTCATGCTTAATGGACTAGTTCTGTGCTTTGAAACAAATTATTATGTATTGTACAATCCGCAGCAAAAAAACCTGCAACATGAACATATAAGTTTATTGTGAAATGAAGAAGTCTTTTGCTCCAAAATAAGTGTGCACGGGAGGAGGCCGAGGTTTATCCTGGCGTGATTCGTTCCACTTAGACGTTATGTTCATTCCCTGTGCTGTTAGGCGTAGTTTCACAATAAACTTACATCCTCATGTTGCAGGTTTTTTGCCGCGGATTGTACCATTGTCTTTATAATAGACTTCAAAGGGAAAAGTAATGTTTTAATGAAATTATAAAAACCTACAAAAAAAGTAATTAACATTTTTGTAAGTTCATCCTGATTTTTTGAAATACAAACAAACGTTTATTTTCAATGGTGTTTACATCATTATTAATCTTGTGCATTTATCTGTTTTTCTATATAATAGCCAATATGGACAATTCATTTATATAGGTACTGTGGCAGTTTTTGCATGCCCATGTCTTGCCAGCTCGCCTCCATGTGTTTGAAAAAGCGTTGAACTTTAGTTTGCACCTCATCGTGAGTGCTGAAGTGCTTTCCAGTCAAATGTTTTCTCAGCCTAGGAAATAGGTGGTACTCATTGGATCTCAAGACCTTACTACAGGCTGGGTGGGTGATGATGTTCCATCCAAACTGTTGCAGAAGAGCAACGGTTTGCCTGGCGACATAAGGCGAGCTTTGTCGTGAAGAATGCTTAAGCCCTTGCTCAACATCCCTCCTCTCCGACTCTGAACCGCCCGTTTTAGATTCTTCAATGGTTCTAGGAGCCATGAAGTTGACCAACAGTACCTCCTTTCAGTGGCGGATCCAGGGGGGCAATCGCCCCCCACCCAGAAGAGGGAAGTTTTTTATTTTATATATAAATTAAACACATTCCAGAGTTTGGAGCTCTTAAAAGCAGTTTTAAGTAGCAGTATTACAACCTACCGCCCCCCCAGAAGTCCGTCCTGGATCCGCCCCTGCCTCCTTTCGATCCCAAAACAAAGTTGCCATGACTTTACTGGTAGACTGTTTGTTTGAATTTTCGTGGCTTGGGCTAAGAGAAATACCGCCACTCATGCAATAGTTGTTTGGTCTCAAGTGTGAAAGTAAAACGCCAAGGTTTCGTCGTCTGTGACGATCGAATCCAAAATGTTATCCTTTTAGTCTGCATAGTGATGAAGAAATTTGCTGGAAGAGTCAATCTAGTTGCCGTTGGTACTCTTCTGTAAGCATACGCCTTCCGATGTTGCACTATTTCCGCCAAAATCCTATGAACGGTGCTCTGATAAATTGGAATGGATGAGAATATGAGGAAATTTAGAAAGTGAACCAGGTAGTATGTGGGAAATGCTATTAAATAAACTACTTGTAATAACTGTTTCCAAACCTTTTTATAAAGACTAGATATCTGATACCCATTTTATGACGTCATGATTGTTTGGATACTCTTACCGATGTAGAGGTCAAAAGGCTTGTGCGATTGGAAAAAGAATCTGTTTCAGATTGTAAAATACATTTTTTCAACAACATTGCTCTCTTTCTATTTCTTCGTATCTTTTCTTGTAACGGAGTTGCTCTATGGCCCCGGATTTTTGGTATACCCGATATATATTACTGAAGAACCAGCCGTAGAATTGACGTGGACTTCGACATTTTGTAGTAATTGGAAATGACGAGGCTTATTAATGGGCTTCCGAAATGCAAGATTCCACCTTACTTTTCGCAAATTAGGTAGTAACTAGGGAATATATGGGACTTGAGCAGTGCTCTCTTTTCTGTTCTGTTGTTTCAACGTTTAGGGCGAGGAATTCATAAAGGACACATCTGCTAGTTCATTCATTGGATCCACCCGCCCCCCAAAAAAACATTCTTTTGCTACTTCTTGTTTTTTTTAAATGACGAATAAAAGTAGTGTACGGTTTAACTTGTTTTTTTTAAAAAAATATATTAAAAAAAAGTGATTCAGGCATCATTAGGGATTTGACTATTAAAAATTAGCACTTGCGTGAAATTAGGGTATTGTGATAGATTTTGCTTGGAAACACATTTAGTTGGCAACTTCTCAATTTAACCGATGATGAGCAACATAGACAGGCTTCACTGTACTGTAAATGATATACGTGTAGTTAGGACGTCGTACTTTTCTAGCACTCGTCCAAATAACCTTCAAATAGTGTTTAGGCTAAGCGTTACCTGAAAAGAAGCAAACGAATTATTTACTTGGAAAAAAGTATTTTTAGAAATGAAAAATTACAGCATTGTTTATTGAAAAAAAAGAAAAACAGTATTTTTTGCAACAGTAGGCACTGCGTCAGACTGTTACATACTTAAAACCTACGTAGCCCCCAATTTGGTATAGTGACCAGCACGTGTGCTTTTAGTGCATATGGTTTTGGGTTCGATTCCCATTGAGAGATCACAAAAATTTAGTATAACAATCATCCACTTTTATTAATCACCCGTGTCCTTTAGGGTAAGCAGCATAACCGAGGGCCATGAAACTTAAACTTCATTTTATTTCAAATTTACATGCTAAACGAAAACACAATACCGCATTTATTATTCTGTACTACAAACAAAGACGCTACGATATCACACACACATTTTCCAGGCTTCTACAAAAGTAATAACGCAAGTAAAAGAGTACATGAAATGCACATTCTTATTACTTTACCCTCTGTAGATTTTTTTTCGAATGGTCATATGAAGATAGAAACAGGGAACAACTTTTATTTTGTGTAGCCAATTAAAATAATGCCATAGCGTCTGGTACTATAATCATATTATAACGTATTTAAAATAAATAGGAACAAATTTACAGAGGATTGAACATTTGACATTTTTAAGAGGTTTCATTTCGAAACACTGCTTAGATGAGCACAACTTCAGTCATGTAGATGGTTTTCAATAGACGTGGAGATCAAGGGCACCGATCCTTGGGGGCTTCCCCCAATGCTCATGTGGGTCTTCCATGTTACAGCAAAAAAAAAAAAAAAATATATATATATATATATATATATATATTCTTACTAGAACATAATATTCTTTAGTGAACTTCCTTTAACGTTATACAAACATAGTTAATTCTGTAATTGCAGGGCCTGCCTTCATAATGACTATATGAGGCGTATAGTTTCTAAATCCGCCATCTCCAATTTTCAAAAAAAAATGAGGTAACTAGATTTACTGGTATTTCTTTCCATGCCCTACATGATGGTGAAAAGAGTTGTTTGAAATGTCGCCACCTCCACCCTCAATTACTGCTTTAAAGTTCAGGGTATTCTTCAAAAGCCGCCATCTCCACTCAGCAGTGTGTTTGTAAACCCCATCATCTCGATTCTATTCTATTCTATGCTATGAAATGAAGACCGACGTTAATGAAAAAAAGTTGCAAGATGTTGTTCAACTCCTAACGAAACACTTCGAAGAGAATTGGCGTGCTAATTCAAACTTAGCCATTTATGTTGATCCTGAAAAGAGACTGACTGCGTCAACAGAAGAAAGTGTAGATGAGGATTAGGCTGAATGCCAGTGTTTCGAACATGATTCTGATGAGAACTATATCTGAAAACAGTGTAAAGATAACTTTCAATCTTTTTCTTGTTGGTAAAGGTGGAATTTATTCCGAAGTTCCCATCCTATAATGTCAGGCTATGTTAGGTTAGGTTAGGTCTCAATGGGTTAGATTAGGTTAGCGAGGTGAGGTTAAGTTAGCTTATGTTATGTTAGGAGACGATATTTCTAAACGGGCTGGGAACTTCGGAACTTGACCCGTAAATGTAGCTAACGTACTATGATTAGATTTCATTTTTTTCCTTGATTGTGCACATTATAATGTCACCCAATAAGTTAATATTGTTGTTTAGATTCAGTTTACCTCCATCTACTGTTCTGTTCTGAAATAGTTATCAGAAATTATAATAGTAATGACTTGGAAGCAAATAAACCCGAAAAAACTTAGGTACGTTTGTTTCAAAGTCCTCCATCTCCAAAAGTTGTTTTCAAAATCCGCCATCTCCAAACTGATTTCTGCAATAACCGAGAAATGGAATGAGAGTGATTTTGTCATTTGGAAGTTATAATGAATGTCCAGAAAGCAATAAAGTATTTATAAAAAGAAAATTTTATCTCACATAATCTCTGAGTTATCAGTTTTTCCTGTTTATCTCGAAACCGTTTATGAAGGAGATGGCGGATTTAGAAACTATACGCCTCAGTAGGCCTATACTGTTATATGTATTTTTTTTTTTTTTATGAATATACAATGATTGGCATAATCTGAATTCAGTTCGTCTTAAAATCCTCATATATGCCTTCTTAGACCCTTGTCTCCCTTTTGTCTATCATCATACCTTCTAGTACATCCCTCATATCCCTCATGATACAGTTCCTTTTTAACCAATGTCCCAGCGAGTAGGAAGGATTTCGTGAGTCGTTTCCTCTACTTTGTTCAAGATCCTACAAAAATTCTATTGCTTCTAAAGGTTTCTTTCATCATTCCTATCCTTCTTTTTGTTTCACGTTCACACTTTATATTATTACAAATAATACTATGCAGGTATCGAAAACATGGAAAACATGGATACCTTTACATGTTCTATTTTCTCCTCTCCTACTTCTGTATTTGGCAGTATACTATATTTTTATAGTATAAGCAAAATATTTTTAATGTTGGTATTCAAATACAATGTTGTCGACTGCCGTGGTCAAACGATAGGGCATTAAGTTGGCTATCGCAAAAGCTAATTTAATTGTCTTCGGTTCGAAAAGGCATGCACCATCATGGGACCTAGAACTTAAATAGAATATGCATATTAACGATATTACAAATGAACTTGTAGTATTTACCTTGTATATTTGTTCTCTTCGGGGATGCTTCTATGTGCTTCTTTAAAAAATAGCTTTGTTGAATGATTATAACCGTTATTGCACTTTAGGTTTATTTTTCGTCTTCTTGTACGTTGAAAGTTATTAAAATCCAAAGTAACATTAAGTGTACAATTTATTAAAAATTAATGTATAATAAGGTTTTACAGTAAATTAGCGATTTTGAATCGTATCAAAATCACATCTGTGGTAAAAAAAAAAAAAAAACTAGTTTTGAAGTATGCACGTCATGTATTAAAGGGATTTCCACTCATGCTTATCTTCGATAATGGGGGATTAATTAAGCAAACCCTCTATGGGTTAAAATACTTATTTTCAGTAACGATAAAAATTCTAATGCAACGTCAGAAATAAAAAAAAATTGATTTTTTTTGAGTTTTACGTCCCACGGTTATGCCGGTTAGGCTAAAGGAGACGGTGATGATGAGTAATGAATGAAATGGTGGAATGAAGAAAGTGGGAGGAAACGGGAGAACCCCAAGAAAACCCACGCACACGGTGTTTGTCCACCACAAGGTTCACTTGGCGGGAGCAGGGTTTGAACCCGAGACCCCTAGCACCAGAGGTGAACGCTCTACCACTGAGCCACCGCGGCCCCCCGTCAGAAATCAATAAAGAACATTTACTTGAGTTTATTTACTTATTTTACCATTACTTAGCTATCAGATCCTTATTTTAATTTCTTTAGCAAATCTAGAAATTCATGTGTAAAATTACTGTAGTATATTTTTTGAAAGCGTAAGAGAGATTGGAATTGGCGTAAATGATAATTCTAATTGATTGCCTTGATTACATTTACCGTCATTTTAGATACAGTAATTAAAAATGGCAGAGGAAATGCACCACGTACATAAGCTTTTTTGCTTATTTTCAGATTGCACGTCCGTGACCATAATTTGGAAGACTTTGGAAGGATCAAGTGCTATGAATGTTTAGAATGCTTCAAGGTGTTTGCGACTCCTTTCAAGCTTCGCGAGCACATACGAATTCATTCTGGAGAAAAGCCTTTTTCATGTGAAATCTGCGGAAAATCTTTCAGGCGCAAGGATTATCTTATAAAGCATTCAAAAGTGCATACTCCCGAAAAAACATTTTATTGTACTGTTTGTAGCAGAAGTTTTGCTTCTGAAAATTGTTTTAAAGAACACTCCGTAATCCATCTTCTGTAAAATTATTAGAATGATTTCCAGCTTCCTGACTAACTTACAAGTCGAAGCACAGTGTCATGATACAGAACAATTTAAATTGCTTGCATAGTGCATCAAATGTTTCATATTCCTTGGACAACTTATTCGCTTGCTCATATTACAAATCAAAGTAACAATAAGTTAATCAGTCATGTTATTTGTTCTTTTCTTTTTAAGAAAAGGGAATGATGTGATTTCCAGTTTAGAGTTTTAAGTATTACGTAAAATCAAGTTTGCGAGGGAATCTATTCAAACGGAGAAATATCTGTAATATCTTAAGTATGAATCCATGTGGAAAATAGAAGATGTACTTCAATTTTCCAATAAGTAAATTACTGAGTATCTTAACGGGTATGTAATAAACATTTCCAGGCCCAGATCTAAAATTAAAAAAAAAAAAAAAAAAAAACTCCGTCCCAGGACTTGCCGAAAGGGATAATACTTAATAATAATAATAATAATCTTATAGTTTTTATTCAGAGATATTGTATATTATTATAGGACATTAATACAGATATATATATATATATATATATATATATATATATATATATATATATATATATATATATATATATGGTTAAAAATTGTATTGTTACATATTAAAATATAAAATTACAACAATGTAACAGTTATAATTTTTATAAGTACACACTACACGAATTTATTCGAAGTTTAAACAGCTCTGCAGAAAAGTTACAATTAATTCAATAATGGTAGAAAAGACAGAAACAAAAATATGAGAAAACAGCAAGTGACTGCACAGTTAGTTATAAAAGAAAAACAGCTTCTAATAGTATCCCAGGAGAGAATCTATCTAAAATTGAAGATTCATTGCCTCGCTGAACTGCTATGTTGGTATGTTGCATAAGAAAAGCAATATCACGATTGTCACCAGTAACCTGTGCAATGCGTTAGCCTACTTCTTTGATGCAATTGAGATTTTCGAGGCTCGAAGTGCCGCTCGATTCAGTTGCTACTCTCAGAAACATGTATCTATCGAAGATATTTTTTTTCTTTTTCCGCATTCTCTGCAGGCTGCAATAGCTCCTCGTAATAAAGGAAGAGCAAGTTAGATGACATGATAGTGCTAGAGCAGAGGAAATCCCAGAGAAGAATTTTCCTCTTCTTCCATGATACCAGTCATTCCATCTGGTCTTTTGCCGTCAGATCTGTTATATCCTGCTGATTCAACTTCTGCCGATGTGACTACTCTCCAGATAGTCATTCAGGTTAAAATGTCTCTCGGAGTTGCTTATACAAGAGAGACCGAATAGACCATTCAGTGCAGTTGTGTGATTCATAGATGTCTACCCCTAGGTGAATTGCAACTACAATTCGAAAACTTTCGTTTGAAGGGTGCAGTACTAGGTTGTGTGATGGTAATGCCTGTAAGACAAGCACCTGAAATTGAAATGAGGAGGCGAGAACTCTGGTCTTGTCCTCTTCTGTCTGCTTCTTGTAGTAGTACTGATTGGTGTAATTTGATGATCGACTTTCTCCAAACTGATTGTGAACTTCTCCCAGTTATTTCAGGACGACTTAAACCAGTTAGGTTAAACCACCAAGATATGCAATCTTAGACATCAGATTCTGTGTAAGGATCATCATTCCGATTGAGGAGTACCTCAATGGTATGTCGAGATCCATAGAACGACGCTAAAAATGTAGGATACGCCAAATCGATAGCCCAACGAATAACAAGACCTCCTGAATCAACTGAAAGGAAGGCGTTACTAGTTAGCGTACAGTTCAGTAATGATTCCAGTCCCGTTTTCAGACTTCTCTAATAAATGGACTTGATGCCAAGAAGGAGAACAGCGTAAAAAATAGATAGTCTTGGCATAGAGAACGACGCACGAAGAAGATTTAAAAAAAGCTGAATGTGCTAGGGCCAGACATGATAAGAAAAATTCTAATTTAAAAAAAAAAAAAAAAGTTTTTCGATTAACATATTAAGTTTGCCTCAGGTGAAAGTCCTGAGCCAAATAGGAAGGCTGAAGAGATTGTGATAAGTTGTATTCCCGATGCTGAGTTTTTAAATTGTGAATATAACACTTCCATTTGACCTTGCGAAATTTCTAAGAATCCTGCTTCACACTTCATAAAATTCAAGTGTAATCCATGTCTATTGCTATAGTACGATCATCTAACAAGGAATGGACATGAACCTGTCATCCGGACATCCGAATGAAACCTAGCCTATTCGATAAACATAACAAAGGTATGTTCATGCAAAAAAAAAAAAAAAAGTGAAATGGACAACCGAGTAAGCCCCTGGGGCCCGTTAACCCTGTTAGTATAAAGAAAATCGTAGACTCGCAGTGAAATAGCTATAGCATCAACAATGTTAATTGGAAAGTCATTTTTTATAGTTCATTGTCTTTAGCATGAAACAAGCTTTCCAGAGGTGCTATGTATTGGGGCTCATAACGTACTTGAACGGGCAAATTGGAAGAATGTCGGGAAAATTCCCTCGAGAAATCTCTCCCATCAAATTTGGACCCCTCTGGAGTGGCCCCGGGCAAAATCACACAATCTGAACGTATTTCGTAAAATACTATAGGGGATAATAAATATGTGTACCAAGTTTTGTATTGATTGACGGAATAGATGCAAAAGAAAAGCGTGTATACCAATACGTTAAGTTTTGTATACATGTCCGTTCCGTCTATCAATATAAAACTTAGTACACACATTTCTTATCTCCCCTTGAGTTTGTTTTCGATTCTTTTGGTGTTAAAGCATGTTGAAACAGAAGATTGTTGAAGTTTGTGCTTTGTGTGTGTGTGTGTGTGTGTGTGTGTGTGTGTGTGTGTGTGTGTGTGTGTGTGTGTGTGTGTGTGTGTGTGTGTGTGTGTGTGTGTGTGTGTGTGTGTATGTATGTATGTATGTATGTATGTATGTATGTATGTGTATGTATGTATGTATGTATAGTGATGGGGTAACGCATCTCGGTGAGAATCATCCCATTAGCGAACTTTTTGCTTGACTCAGGTCGTTAAGTGAATAATAAAATATTCATCCATGTGTCTAGGTCGTTTCTGTTTACAATTTGACGGATAACTTCATACAGAGAGGTAGTTACTGATGAACAAGCAGCAACCTGGGGTTTTCCCAAAGTTTTCCTGAAGTCATCACATGAATACTTGTACAGTGAAATCTCTCTTAACGGACACCTCTATAATACTGAAACATTTTTGTCCCGGCAAAAATATATGTTCTTTTATGGAACAAAACCCTCCCTTTTACAGACACTCAGATACGGACGTGGACAGTCCCTTTTGCCCCAGACGTTTCAATAACCTCTTCATAACGGACAGGAATTATTCTCGGTTCTGAGATATATTATTTCTTACAAGCGTATCTATCATGAATCTAGACCTGATGAACCATCAAACAGAACAGCTTCAAGCTGAACTTGAAATTCTTTTTTTCTGCCCGCAATAAACTGCTTTCTGGTGGAAATCCTAGAAAACCTTCAATACGCGATAACACTCAAGAACTCTAAGCGAACTGTCTTCCCTTCCCTAACAAATTTTGCTTTTGGGCCTTGCATCTTTCCCGACAATTTCATAGATAACAAAACAAACATTGCTTGTTTTACAATAACATTTTCAATGAACAATGTTTTCTCTCTCACTTTTTTGAAAAGCAACATTTTTCTTTTACTTGTGATACTGAAACAAGTCTGGGTTGGAGTTTTCCCGGCTTCCTTTTTCACTTTCTCTAAGAGGATATTCTTTGTGATTGGGGCTGGGTCAATAAACATATGCACTCCGATATGCCTTTTCATCCATTCCGCCAACGAAGATACCGCACCAATAAACAAACGCACACACATACACACACGTTTCTTCCACAACCGTACTAAGGATTCTCAGAGGACACTTGCTAATGAGTTTTATTACTCTTGTAGAAGAAAAAAGTATGCCTTTTTCGCTAAACAAAAGAGTTTAGTCAATTAGCTGGTTTCTGCCGCATCTTTTGAGAAGATTCTGAGAATTTGAAATAAATTAGAAACGCTTACAGGGTAATGACATGTACTTAAAAAAAATTAACATACACTCATTATCTTTTGCAGTACCGGTATACGAATATATTAATACACCTCCGGCAATAATATTATTTAACAGAATTGAATTTCTCCTTCATTCCTCCCAGTAATTCAAATATGTACTAAATAGAGTATTTTCATATTCAATTTTGTACTTACATTCATACACAATGTATTCACTGTATATTTCAGCACACAATTACCGTTGTGAGAAATTAAATTTCTGTAACCTCTCTGTAACGGACACCTCTCAATAACGGACAAAATTTCATGTCCCATTGGTGTCCGTTCTTCAGAAGTTTCACTGTAGTAGGATGATGCTCCTAATATATTAAAGGGTACGGTGAGAATTGAAGAGAGGTGTCTCGGCAGGAAAAATAGGATCTTTATTTCAAACCAAACGCCATCAGTTTGAAGTTCGGGGATTCGGCTCAGAAGAGCATGTACTAAGATCTCTCGTATTCTCTTTGAATTTTTGAGTTGTGAACAGCGAAATTTCTTGCAACCATGAAGTGAATTGAATGACATAATTTTATAAGAAAAGAAAGAGAGTGAAGGACGGGGAAAGTTCAGGATTCGCTGGTTGTTAGCTCGGCTGTTGCCGATAAGCTTCATCTGTTTCTCGTGGACTCTAAATATTCGAAGATAACGAAGAATTAGCTAATAAGATTTCCGCCTGTAATCCAACTCAAACGCCCCACAGCCTCGGTACTAGAACCGGTGTCTCTTCTGCTTCTCCATGTGGATTGATTTGTTAGAAAAGGATTTCAGACAGGCCTAACCCTCAGAAGTAGAGATGCAAAAAAGCCGGCTTTTTTGAATCGATGGTTTTTTTCACATAAAAAGCCGTTTTTTTTTTTGGGAAAAAAACGAGAATTTTGGAAATTTTGGCTTTTTTCAACTTCATGATTTTTCTATCTAAATAGCTTTCTTATAGTATATTCTATAGTTAGATAAGAATTCCATGACCTGAATGTGATATTTCGCTCTGAAATTCACCATCAAGATGGATGGAGCACATGTTTTACGAATTAAAGCTAACATGAAGAATGTAGTATTTGAGGGTAATTTTAGAGGCTATTTAACTTTATTTTAACTTTTGAGTTATCGGCATCTTTTTTCTTCTCTAGTTTGTCATCCGTGTTTCATTTCTAAGAGCTTTTAGTACTCTAGTTTCTAGCGCAAAAGTTAAACTTGCCCGTTTTTCTATTTATCCGTCAAAGCGTACGTTTTTCAATATACCCGTCAAGCCGTACTTCCATATTTCTGTTATACTGTAGCTGTGAAGTGATTTAGCAATAATTTTCCGGACACAACCTTGAATACCAATTTATACAAATAATCAGTAGCGGATTTAGAAAAGTACTTTAGGAGGGTTTTTTCTGATTGTTTCGTTTCCTAAAAAGTCCTAATTTTATTTGGGAAGTGCTTGAAGTTTATGAGTACAGGCATAATATTTCGTTTCGTTTATATGTTTAGCAATAATCTTCCGGATACAACTTTAAAAATCATTTTATACTGAGAATCAGTGGCGGATTTAGAAAAGTATTTTGGGAAGGGTTTCTTACTAATGTTTAGTTTTTTTAAACATTCGTAATTTTTATTTGACGGGAGCTTAAAGTTTATGAGTAAAGGCATAAATAATAGATATTTCGTTTGTTGCAGACATTCCGTAACTTTGGGGAACGGGCTTCAGTCCGAAAGACCGCCCCCCTAACCTTCGCAAAACCGTCACTGCTGGTAATTAGTAATAATAACAATTTAAAAACAATAAAAAAGGAAGTCGCCCAACTCACAGTACACGCACTATTTCTACATTCACAGATGGAATGAAGAAAAGCTTTGTCACAATGGTCGAATGCTGGTTGAATCCCGGACTTCCCAATAGAAGCGCAAAAGCTAATCACTCAGTCATGTTTGTTGTGGAGTTGTATTTAGCTTAACTTAAATATATTCCGTATTTTTTTTTTTTGGGGGGGGGGAGTTCCGTTGATATGATATGTTGAATCCCTCTTGTTAAAAATTCAGAAAACTTGAGGATTGGGTAAACTGTGATGGTGGTTCTATAAAACTTAACTGTAGAATTTCAAGAATATACAGAACCAAAAGCTCTAGATGTGCAGCCTTTAAGTTTATCATATAAATCTAAGTATTTCTCTTATGTTTTCTTTTAATTTTATTTTGTTTCAAAAAGAGGGTATGGAATATTTTGAAGTAAAAATACTACATACTATTTTGCTAGTTATTTGTGTATTCTTTAAAAAGAAGTGTTTACTTTTAGGGTTGGCTGGTTTACACCAACTTTTTTTTAAATAACTGGTTTAAACCACAAAAATAAAAAGAATGAAAAATGCGAATCGTGTGAACTTCATGGTAACGTTTCCAGATATCAAACCACGTGCAATAGTTTTATTTCCCTTTCACCTTTTAATCAAGGTGTCCCATATTCAATTCTCGGTCGAACCACAAACCTTCTTTCATGCGTAACCCAAGTAGCGGTTCGGATGTCAGTTTAAGCGAAAGTCTTCTCCTTGATAACCTCGGTATTTCGTAAGGATGTTAAGCCTAGATATACGAAACAAACCAAATTGTATATTTCTGCATGCCTAAATGCGTGTTGTTTTATAAAGAAGCCAATATTGCTTAAATATATTGATAGAAATTGGCAAAATTTATCGATTGCCTACGTAGCTTCCAACATTAGCTTGGATTGGACTTTCAATGATATCTACGTACCGGTACTAAATTTGTAATTTAATACCTCAGTTTTAGCGTACTGATTATGGTACGTTGACCTTTAAATTTTACATGCAAAGCAATAACAGGATTTTCCCGTTATTGTCTTACATTTCAAGTAATGACGGGATTTTCCCAATGGCTAGGGCGGGAGATTCTCAACTTAAGAAATTTACTGACCGCACTTCTTTAAGCTTATGGGAGTTCTTCCGGCATAACCCCGCTGTTGCATAATAACATCAAGGCGAAACAAACTTATTTCTGTGAATATGTAATATAAATACATAAAGCAAAAAATCTAAGTCAAAAAAGCCTGGTTTAAACCAAAAAAGCCTGGTTTAAACATCCCCAAAAAACGGGTTTTTGGCATTTTCAAAAACAACCACGGTTCTTGCCAACTCTGCTTACTTTTGTATATAGGAGGTTAAAAAATTCTTATTATATACATTGGTTATTCCTGTGGAATTCATAATGTAAATATGTTGAAGAAAAATTGTTTGAAATATTTTTTCGAAATTCATAGTTTATTTTCGATGTTTTATATTATTATCAGCATCAACCACTAATTAAATGATTTTTTGTGTTATAGAGAAGCGATACAAAGTCTGTTTTATCAATTTAAAGCAGTATTTTGAAAAAAAGCCCAAAATTTCCCAAGCAAAAAAGCAAAGCAGAAAAAACCGAGTTTTTTTTTCCAAAAAAGCCGGTTTTTTTCCGAGCCCTTGCATCTCTACTCAGAAGTGCTCTGCTTATGTAGTTTCGCAAATTTAGAACGTCCTGGAGTTTCTATAACACAGCATGTTCTTCAGATAACAACATTAAAATAATAATAATAATTGACTCAAATCAGGTGAGCGACGGGTCCATAAATCTTTCGTTATCAGCTGATCTTGGAAGAATTCGCTGAAGAGCTTCATGTTTGATGTCCTATTATAACTACAATAGCGCTTTTCTCTTCAAACACAGCCATGAATTTCGTGAGAATGCCCACGCATACTTTTAAATATAAAATTATCTCTTGAAGGAAAAAGAAAATAAGAAAAACAAGAAATTTTGCTTCGCGGCATTAATTTGATTCTCAGTAACATTCTCTGATATAGTAATGAGAGGAAACCGCTGCTGAAAAATCGGAGTGTTTTGTCTGGTGGTGGCAAACGTTTTCCAAAGCCCCTCATAAATATAGCAAGGAACAGTTCTTATAAGTAATTTCGCCTTTTTCAGTAATTACTTTTAAACTCCGTTCTGTGACATTGGAATTGCATTGTAGAGGGCTGTGATGGAACACAATGCAGAATTCAAAATACTGTATTGTGTGTTTATGTTAGAATATGAGTAGTGTTGGTACATTAAATTATTTTTAAGTATAGAGGAAAATATTTGCTTTATTTACAGATCAAATACGGAAGCAGGAGCAGTTTCAACCGATCACATTGAACAAGCTTCGCCAGTGGGTTACCAATGCCGTTCCTGTGGAAAAAGTTTTTCTTCTCATTCATCTTATAAAATTCATTTGCGTCAACATACAGGAGAGAAACCATTCTCATGTCAAATATGTGGAAGAAATTTCAGCAGAAAGTTTATTCTTACGAATCATCTGAAAGTTCATACTCCCGATAAACCATTCTATTGTACTATTTGCAGTAGAAGTTTTGCTTCTGAAGAGGATTTTAAAAGACATTCTATTGTACATATGTTGTAGTTTAGTTAAATTTGGTATCAGATGTCGTGATAGATTTTTGGATTTCTAAACTCGTATATGACCTCATGAGATATATTCATGTGTATATATGGAGATAAGTTTTCCGCTCCTTTAATCTACTAAATGTTCATACGTCCATCATTCTAAGCAGTCTTGGAAATGTAAGAAATTGAATATCATTCATTTTAACTTTAGAATAAATTTATAATGACACGAATGTACAGAATATTATACTGGGAAATAATCCCGATGAATGTGTCGGATAAAGGCAGTAATACAGAGTGTACATAAAAGAATATGTGGGTTTAAAGCTGTGTAATGTTTCTGAACTTACTTTGACACAATAATACAGTAATTTACATATAAAATGAAAGAGTAAGTAACACTTACTGTTTTTTCTTTTAAATATTCAAACAATATTTTTTTATTGTGTGGCACACGTCGAACTGATACGCAAGCTCTAATAATTTAGTAAGTATGTCTGCCGTAATTGAAAGCAAGACATGCTTCAATCTAGCTTCGCAAAATCGGACATATCAGTAGGGAGCGTAGGCAAATGCACACGACTCTAAACTTTGCTTCTTCATTATGAACGTGAATGAACACTGTTTACCTAAGATACAACAAATTAAAACTTTCATATTATTTTATATACATCCTGTAGTGCCAAAGTTGTAACATAGGTTATAATTATATATGTATTTGCTCCGTATGTTTTAAGTTAGAAGATGAATCCCTCATGTAAATTATTCTCCTTGTTATGTAGAGAAGAAATCTTAGACAAGGCCTTACTTAAATTAAGAAAGAAGTTAATGTTCTTATATGTGTGTATACCACTTGCCAAACCTCGGAAACTAGACTTTCGAAATCAAAGAACAACCATGTCAGAAGAGATAACTATTTTTAGTTTTTTTTTTTTTAAGTTTGTAAAGTTTTAGTTGTTTGAAACAATAACATTCGTGATTGGAACGTTAATAAATATTATATTAACGTTAAATTTGCACTAGTTTACTGGAATGCTGTCGACAGGCCACAGTAAGATTTTTGAAGTTCTCAATTCCCCATCTGGTGTACTTTTAAGGCACTGTACCAATTACATATAATGCACGAGGATATTCCCAAAGGTAAAGTGTATTATTTTTAGAATTACAAATAAACGTTCATTTTCAATAATGTTTACATTATTTTAAAGCTCCTACATTTATCTATTGTTCTATTTAATCGTAATTTCGGTCGATGCACTTTTGTAGGTGCTGTGTCAGTTTTTGCATACCCATGTCATACCAGCTCGCCGCCATCTATTTTGAGGAAGCATTGAGCCTTATCTTTCATCTTGTCATTGCTGAAGCACATTCCGGCAAAGTGTTGTTGCAACTTAGGAAACAGGTGCTAGTCACTGTTTTGCTCAACCTTCGCGATTGTTTTGTCGGAAATTTACCATCTCCTGCTCCTTTCTTCGTCACTTCTAGCTACAAACTTCCTATTTAATTACGGACGTTTTTGACATCCATGCACCGATCGCGATACACTTCCGTCACTTGGCGATGAATTTCAGTCGGTTAAACGCCTTTTGCGATCAGCAATAGAATAATTGCTCGAACTTCACACTTGGCGGCAGCGCCAAGCGGGAGCTCCATTTCAAATGGGTGCAAGCCACGACTGAGCGTTCCAGCGAGGTGCGCGCAGGCATACTTGGGAGTGGGGAAAACAACAAACATAACAGTGTTGCGAACAGCCATATAAACAGTTTATCTGCGTTCTCTGGAGACCTTACTTTTGGAATCCTCGTACATGATCCAGTCTGTGGTAATAAATGTTACCTTGTTTTATATGTAATAGAACAAGCTTTTATTTCAAATCAGAGCTTTTCAGTTGTAATGTATAACTCAATGTTATTTTTATAAACACTGAAAAATACTCAACTGTAGAGTTTCTCGGATCACAGACCGTTAGTTTCTGGTCCGGATTTAGTCTCTGGGATGCAGGTTAGACGCATTTGAGGAAGTGATTTTGTAAATTTAAATTTAGGAATTTTTGCAAGTTAATAAACAGTTTGTCCTTTATGAAAACTTAGCTATAAATATTGTTTTGTGAACAAATAAACAATATGCAAGAACAAAATCTTACACATCAAATAGCAAGAATGATTTTCGCTTACTATTCTAGTGGGGCTATAAGGGCCTCGTAGTTATCCTGGTTCAAAGGACTTCTGTGCAAATGGGAACACTTAATGAATGGTCTCTATAATAGTACTATATAAATGAGGAATTACAGACTATTGCAGACTTTTTACAGGTAAGATTGTTTTATAATTTTTAAGAATTTTTAAGAAAATGTTTCTGCCATGTAATTGGCAATAGAAATTACAAGAAGCTGTTTATAATTGTTAAATATTGTATTTAATAAATTTGTTCGAGCAACCTTTAAATATGAAATTTACTTAAAGTTTCATCTTCCCCGGAAAGTACGCAGATGATCAAGATAACGCCAATTCCAGCAAAATACAACTTATCTAATTAATGCAGGCACTTCTAACCTATAGTATAGTTTGTATTTCTTTTAGTTTCACATGCCACGATTAGACTTCGAGGCTAAGGGAGATAGTAATAAACAAAATGGTAGAATTAAGAAAGTGAAAGGAAACGAGAAAACAGCGAGAAAACTCACACACACAATGTTTATCTACCACAAAAACCACTTGACGAAACTGGGATTGAAACGAGATCCCACACACCAGAGTGAACATTCTACCACTGCCACCACTCTTCCAGTTTATATTTATCGAGGAACTGAGATATGCTATTTGTGTATCATTTCCGAGAACATAATGGAAAGCCAGTTTCCAGGAATAGGGAGTATCCATGCTGCTTTCAGTTGCGTCAGCACTGATGGAGTAGGAAATCTGTACTGACTATAGATAACAGTAATCGGGAGATTGAGCAGGCCAGGAAAAGTGTTGAACTTCACCCTTATATTCCTCAAATAATGTTTGAAATGTCTTTGTTTATATTGGATCATTGTCATCTTGGAAGACAGTGGGGTTTTCAGTAAACAAGATCTATACCTAAGTATACGTCTGTACAATAGGATGTACCTAGTCACCTAAATTGTCCACAATCACTGGCAGTATTGCGTTATTTGAGAGTAATAAAAGGACCAAAGAAGTACGGTGAAATTTCAAGGAGCAACGAAGTATCTCCCATGTTTCACGGTAAGAAGTTGCATTCTGGATTTACGGGAGTATGTTGCAGTGTGGCTGTTTATTGGAAATAAATTGCTGATGATATTGAGAAGGGCTCAGTTTACATCGTTCTCTTGAGCAGCAGTTAGATTGAAATGTCGAGGTCGCAGCTAAGGCAAATCTGTTTATATTGATTTTATGCGAAACTGTGGTTGTATACGCATTCCCTGAGAATGTACATGCGGAACTGTCTAAACAAACAAGTGCTATGCTGTTGTTTTTTTAAATTGTATTATTGAAGGAATATAAGATTACCCTTTCTTGAAGCAAATCCTCTCTACTCGAAAGCTCTGGTTTCTTGTATCAAATACCACTTCAGTTTCATGGTGTGCGGCAATAGCGTGCTGTATTGGCGATCTCTGCACTGAGGAAATCAAGCAGTATGACACTCTTCGCGTCCCAGAACACAGTCAGTTTAATCTTTCTTGCAAACTGCGACACTTTGAAATGTTTCGTGACAGATGAGCGAGTGTTTCCATGTCATTGAAACGGCCTTGGTCACTGAAATAAAGTTGTGCACGAAGTTCTCATCGGCTGTGGTGGTCCTGACCAGGAAGTCAATGCTGTCGTATTTGTACTGCATCAACTGTTCAAGGCTATTTGCCACTTGTGCAGTCTTGTGATCAGAGGTGAGGTCTCTCGACACCCATCTTGTCGACATCTTTTGATACTCCAGCAAGTCGTGAATCATGTGGTGTGCTTGAGCACATCCAATACCCAAAGTGGATACAGCATCAAACAGAGTTACACGCCTATTGATTAACACCATTTTCTGTACATTGTCGACGTTTGTTGCAGTCGTGGATGTGGAGAGGCGCTTGGATCGCTCTTCATCTTCCACACTGCCTTCTTTCATTGAACGTTGCACAACAGTGCGCAACCATTTGACGGGACGGGACGTTGTTTCCATAGACGCTCTGTAGGTGTCGGTGAATATCTGAAAAACTCCCACGCGCCTGCTCATAGTGCATGGTAACGTTAGTGACCACGTATCCAGCGCATATCTTTCTGCCATACTGATTTGCACTCGACTGAGCTTGGGCACACCAGTCTGCTGCTTATCTCTACTTTTCCGCATTCTGTGCATGCGCCATTTTTCCTAGGGTCTCGCTCTTCAGGAAATATAGTCTTTTGTTACGGTAATGTGTTTTTTCACTTTGTATTATAATACACTTTCTCTGTTAAAAAAATACATTTCGGTATGCTCCTCATATAATTTACCATATTTGAAAATACGAAAGACTTTCATTTTGCACTACCGACATCTGGCCTATTACACAAACGATTCCGTGCTACATCTCCAAGCGTACTACTCATTACCGCCACCGAACAAAGAGTCGCAGTGCATGAATGCTCAATGTAATGGTACTCATTGATATCACGAATTACAGTACATGGGTATTTCCATTGTTTTGATAACTATCCGTATAGTTTGTTAAAAATTTAACATTTTTTGTTGTTTTGTAGAGAGGGTTATTTGAAATTTTTAAAATGTATTTATTTACATTACGGATTAAAAAGAAATACATTTAATCTTTACACTTTATTTAGTAGTACGTTGTGAATAGGAAAAATACTGTAATCCAAACTTTGAGAAAGTATAAATATAGAAGAAATTTATTTGTTTGTAAATCATGTACGTTAAATAAAAATTTAATTTTGTTCTCATTGGTATAATATTTTTATGGTGTGGTTATTTCGAATTTGTAGTGAAAAGTTATTGAACATAAAACGTGAAAAGTGAGAAGTTGGTTTCATTTTTTCTTTAAGAGACATGTTTGATCATAGTGAAGAAAGTAAGTAATCATACGCCTTTTAAAAATTAAGTTGAGACAAATATTACTTAACACTTACAAAAAGAATAAGCATTACAATTGGTTAGTAATAGCAAGATAACAGAAGCCAATAACCAGATAATATTCAGACTGTGAGGAATGGTTTGAGTATTAGTGATTTGTGCAAGAATCAATCACATTACATTTGAAGTCATAGAAGAGGAGATGAAGTTTTATTTTGATTATTGTAATTTTATTCATCGATGCGTTCTATTTAATTTAAAATCTCCTACAGGATGAAGCAATAATATGCTTACTGAAGGAGATAAAAAATAGTTCACTAGTATTCCTGTCTTATTTATGTTGTAATGTGAAGGTTTCCGATTTATTTGTATCTCAATCTTTAAGACAAATGTTCGTAATCTTTAGGAGTATTTTGTTTTGATCAACACTAATTTATTTGATATTTGGTTATATGCACATTTATTTGCGCACATATGCTAAAAATAAATCTATTGTTGTTGTGTTAGAAAATGTTGAAGTATAGAGGAATTTTTCTATTTTATTTGCAGATCCAGTATAGAAGCAGGAATATCTTCAAATGATCTAGTGATATACGATCAAAGCTCAGGAAGGAGATACCAATGTCAATACTGCAAGAGGTGTTTTAATTTCCTTTCTCATTTTAAAACCCATGTTCGTATACATACTGGAGAGAGGCCATTCATCTGTAAAGCTTGTGGGAGAAGTTTCACTCAGTCAAGTAATTTGAATGTTCATATCAGAAGAAATCATAATCCTGATAAACTGTAGCGTTGCAAACAATATGGTAAATAGTTTTGTATCTGAAAGTGATTATAAAATACACTGATTATTTCGTCCAGTCTTAAACTAAACAAGTGGTAACGTTATCAGTATATATATTCTCTGAACTTTAAATTAGGGCTTTGAAAATTTGGAGTAAAACTGTTGGATTGGAACTTTCATATACGTGTATTTTTGGGCAATATGTCGTTCTATAGCCTATTAAGTAATACAGACATACTGTATAATAGAGCATTGAAGAAAATAAATCCTTTGTACTGCAATGTAGTTGAAAATTTATTTTAAATAAAAGTTGCTACCGACAATATTTGTAACTCATGAGATTTATAAGTTTGTTGAGCTTTCAGCTAATTACTGGAATTACTGTTACTAGGGTATATGTGCATGATTTGTTAGAGTTTCAAATATTAAAACGTCACTAATGAATACAATATCCAGTGCATTACTTTATCATAACGTAAATTGATTTAAGAATCTATTAACTAAATATAACTTTTCCAAGGAAGCTGTAATCAATATGTGTTTCTTTTATTAAAGTATCGTTAAACAGCCTGAGGCAGAAATTTAACGACTGTGTTAAGTATACAGTTAACAACAGTCAGTCAGGATTTCCTTACATAGGCTATATATAACATGAATTTAAACTCAAATTTGAACCCTGGCAAACTATGCTTGCATAAGTATGGAAAATATTATGAACTGCTAAAGCTGTAAAATACCGAGAAACTGATCTTTCCAATGGATTCAGCGTCCCAAGAATTGGTTCCACCTCCTTCCGTAGTTCCTGTATTCAAACTGGAAGTCTGAGCTCCTTCGTTGCTAAGCGGTTTGCGTACGCGCCTTTGGCATGGAAGACCCGGGTTCCATTCACGGCGGGAGCTCATGTGGTTCGGATTCCACGTTAACTAGTAGGTCCCGTCTCATATAGCCTCGCTGTTGGAAGGGGCATTACACTCAAAATCAACTCAAACTAGAAATGGAGGAAATATACCATTTCCAATTTTAGCAATAATCGTCATAGAGTGAGAACTGTAATAATGAGAAGCGGTTTCTTGCAATCGATTTAGAGTCCTAAGTATAGGTTCTGTTTACATTCTTGTCTCCGTACTAAAACCGGAAGTAATAGAAATACACTTTAACTTCCGATTTCAATATTAATTTCATAGAGCGGAAAATGTAAGAGACAGTGAGTAGTGGGTTTTCGATATAGATTCAGTGTCCAAAGACTTAAGTTTTATCTTTGCTCATTATCTGACTCCCTGTTCAAACCACAATTGGTAAAAATTACGTCTTCCGGTTTCAACACTGATCACATTGAGGAAAGCAGAAACTGTAAGAGCGAGAAATTGCTTTTTGAATATGGATTCCGCGTCCAAAGAATCATTTGAATCTTTATCCTTCTATTCAAACGAGAAGTGGTGATAATCGACTATTTCCAGTTTCGACACTGATTACCAAAGCGAAAGAAACTGTAATAGATGAGATAAGCATTTTTTTTTTCATATTTGATTTAGTACTGAAAGATTAAGTGTTGTAGTGTCCTGATATACGCTTGACACATTACATGTTTAATTCTGTTCATTTTTCTATTTTCATGTTTATTTGTTTGAAATATGTGAAGTTATATGTTTTTTTCTGTTAATGTGCATATGGCTTACTCGTACACACCCTTATTGTGAATCTGCAATTAAACTCTCGTAAAGTAACATTGTGGCTAGAAAATAAAAGTGGCAGAAAAGTTTGAAATTTTAAAGACTGAATCGGAAGAAAAAGATGATGATGTAAGTTGTATCTGTACTTGACTCAAGTTATTTAATAATTTTTATTATCAGATTTTCTTGATTTACGTAATTCTGGGTTAATTTTGTCGATATACAAACTGGAATGCTGAAATTAATTAGAAGAAAATATTAATTCCTAGCTATAATGTGGAATATAGTTCTATTCTATATTGTAGCTCGTTAAATATGAATATGGACAATCATAAAATAGGTGATCTTTTCAAGGATTTCTTCCCCCAATCTCTCTCTTAGCCATTACCAAAATTGATAATATGTAAGAAATTTAGCAAATCTGAACTTCATGTCATACCTATTTTGAAATCGAACTTCGTGAAAATTGATCAACCTGAAACAAACAAAAAAAAAAAAAAAAAAAAAAAAAAATCATAACTTCACATTAACTTCGTAGGCAATTTACTTTACAGGTTTTGTCTTTAAACTTATTAATGTTTGCTGCAAATTAGTTGGTAAATGTTAAAGTGAGAATTTTCATCAATATACTTAGCTGTTAAACCTGTCTATATGTAAGTGGTATGTTACCTGTCTCGTATTCGTTTGCAAATAGGATCCATCAATCTGTCGTAAATCGGTCTCATCTGAAAGAGAGAGTATTATAAAATAAGATAAAGGAATAGTTATAAACTTGTATTTAGTAATATGAGACTTATAAGTTTATTAAAGTATACTTCCTGAATTTGAACTCTCTACACGGCGCATCATTCACATATGAACATGAATCTCTTGTCATTCCTCACAACATCTGTACATGTCCCTTTACAGACAGAACAGAAGGACGTTTTGATTTTTTTTTTAAAAAAAAAGAAAGAAAGAAAGAAAAAAGAAAAATCGGCAAGGGGTACCTTAAAGAGAAGATTTTTTCGATTACTTTTTGAATATCTCGCACCGTTTGCAAGATTGAGTCTACTTTCGATTGGAGTTCTAATTTATGTATGATCAGTGTTTTCTTTTTTCTTGCATGCAGTATATAATATGCAAATACATTACATACACAAGTAAATATAATGTCAGTGATATATGGCGTTCATTAGGCAAAACACTCCGAACAATAGATTCATCTTAGTCTTTAGACAAACATATAAACCTAACATTTTAATATATAGATTGATTGTGTTGAACATATATAGTTATTAAATGAACATAATATGAATGCTAAATGCTATTAATCTTGGAGAAACTCATCAACGAATTACGTGGAAAAAAAGAAAACAATTAATTAACTAAACGTGGTAATAAAATTGAAGAGTTTGATGTAATAAGGGCGTAAGCGAGTTTACGCCCTTTTTGCATCAAACGCATTTGTGGCTTTTGCCATGCTTGTTTAACCTCCTGGTAACATTTCATTCAATATCGGAATAAAATGCTGCGTATTACATTGTTTTATGTAAGAAAAGAACACTACTTAAATTTTCAACATCGTTTTTCTCCAACTGTATGTTTCAGACTTACGCCCTTATTGCATCAAACTCCTCAATTGTGTTGCTTAACCTATCTGCTGCAAACTAACCAAATATACTACGTAACATAACGAGCTATTGGAAATAACTATGTGCGAATGTCTGCTATGTTTACAGAAGCGGACATTCGAATTTAGACATACTACCTGACTTACCTCATTACATTGTAACGTGTAAATATTATTGTTAACGTCGATTTTTTAAAAGATATATTGAAATTGTTGTACGCGATTATTGACTGTGTAAAGCTAGTAAGAGGACATACGTACCTCGTGAAATAACTAAGAGATTTACAAAATATTCTGAACATATCATGATTGATGTTGATCTATACACATTACATTCAGTTGGGCTATGCTACTTTTTCTGTATTTGGAAACAGTTCGCAGTATAATTTGTCACGCATGTACACTCATGTCCAAAATTATTGTCGCATGTCTATAAATATGTTGTTCTAGGAATATAATTTGATAACGAAATCGCCCGGTATTTCTTATAATGTTAGTATGTGTATAATCGGCAAAGACATTTATGTGGGAAATATCATGTCAAAAGAGTAGTAAATAAGAACAATAAAACGAAAAATGAAATTTTCTTGTCCATTTAGCAACATTTTATTTTACTCATTATAATTTTCGTATTTATAATTCTTTTCCTATGAAATTTACCACAAATATGCATTTCCTGATTATACACACAGTATCAGTATCAAAAGTACCCTGCAAAATCATTATCAAATTATATTCTCACAAGAAGACAGTTATAGATATGCGACAATAATTTTGGACATGAGTGTACGTCTTGCAAACTTTATTTCACATTGCTTGTTTTAATGAGTTCTCAGTGTAAACTGTTCGACGGAAAAGTACAGCTCCTTGGGATATGATTCTTATCAGTTTCCGTTTGCTTCGAGTTCGCTAAGAATTTGGAAATTTCGGTTGTCTTTTCGCGGCAGTTTGCCGCGATGGCGACGATTTTGACTCAACCAGGTTCAGGTTTCGTTTCTGTTTCAGGAGTGGTGGTAAATAAAAGTATAGAACAACATAGAGTACAGATAGAACGAGAAAATCCGTGCCCCTCTATTGTAAGAGAAGTGTCTCGTCGCGAAAGTCCTGTCATGTCTCGTTCTGTGGTCAATTTTAGTCGTGTGTCAAGTATTTCTTTGGGTTATGGTGTGGTGTAATTTAAGTTTATATATACCGGGTGTTCACAGATGTTTACCCTAATGACAAAACAATGTAACTCTTAATTGAATACAGCAGTGGAACATGCGTTATAGCACATATGATTATACTCATTAAGTTTTGAAAATTACTTAAACACAGTTAATACACTCCAACATGTACACTCCTAGTAACACGCAAAACTATCAAGGCAATATTCAATCTCTTGTCTGGTGTGATTGCGTCAATGGCATCTCTGATGCGTTGTCGCAAGTTCACAATATCAGGAGCTGCTGTTTTGTACACAATATCTTTCACATACCGCCAAAGAAAGAAATCTAAGGGGGTAATGTTTGGTGATCTCGGGGGCCATGGAATTGGGCCATCTCTGTCAATCCACCGATTGGGGAAGGTTTCATTAAGAAAATTGCGCACTTCATGAGCCCAATGTGGGGAAGCGTCATGACGGATTGATAGAGCGCCATAACGGAAAGATGACGGTGTCTTGCATATCCTGTAGCTGGGGAACGGCATAATTCACCAACATATCTAGTTACACAATCCACACAACACATTGAGCTTTTCCTGAAGGGGGGCATTTTTACACGCATAGCTCACAACGCTCGGTGTGGCGAAAATGTTGAATAAGACACAACTATACAGAAACTTCATAGGCTCCCAAGTAGACTTGTAATTAAAAAAAAAAAAAAAAAAAAAAAAAAGTTAACGATATATTATTGATCGTTATAATGGGCACGGTATACCATACTTTTCTTAAAGGTTGACTGCCATGAGCAACATATGTGGTGCTCATCTTATTTCTCTGTGAGACCATGAGCATGACCTATGGTGCTCGGCTCCCATTGGTACATTTTCGGGAGAAGCAAAATATCGCGACAAAAATGTGACATGACTATCCATAATCGAGCCAAAGGTAAGAAGAAATGTATGGCCTCCTGGGACCAGTACCCTCAAATCACCTTGGCAGTCAAGGAAATATTTATTTATAGTACAGGAAGCCTGGTAATTTCCCCTTTCATAGTATTTTCTTTCCCTCCCTCTCTTTAATCCTGTTCTGGCAACTCGGATAATAGGCTATGTAAGTTTACAAGTCTAAAGTGAGTGAATAGAATAATATATAGGATTTTTTTATTTGGTTGTTCCGAGTGTACGTTAGGCGTATATGCATTTCGTTGTAATAAATATTGACGATTCTATTAGGTTCATAATATTTCTCTTTTTTGAAAAGTTGCAGGTAAAATTTGTTTTAGTTCAGGCTCCTGCAACAATTAGGGAGGTCTAGCGAAGTGATTCAATGTGACACATACTTAATATTTTTTTTTTTTTTTTTACTATTTTCAGATTATACAGCAGTAGTAGTGCATCAGAAGTCTTTGGAAAAAGCAAGTGCTACAAGTGTTCTATATGTTCCAAGGCATTTCGGAATTCTAGCCTACTTCGTCAACATGAAGTAGTTCATTCTGGACAGAAGCCATTTTCGTGTAACGTATGTGGAAGGTGCTTCAAACGCAAAGATCATCTTACTACTCATCAGAAAGTACATACATCCGACAAACCCTTCTATTGCGCAACTTGTGGAAGGAGTTTTGCTTCTGAAAATGAATTTAAAAAGCATTCGATAATTCATTTCCTGTAATTCAGTGAGTGTTCTTGTTTTCAGATATTCTAACATACTTTCTGAAAGTAAAGGACCACCTTTTTTTTTTTTAATCAAGAATTATCACATACTTTAACCCAATTTGTTATATCTGTGTTATATCCACTAAATTGCTAATATTTTTTTAAAATATGTATGTTGAAACGTACGTCAAATCTGATATTCATACGTAGCTTCCAGTTAGATTCCTGGGTAAAAGTACAAAACTTTTTAGTATATATTGAACACTATGTGCGCAATTGACAAATTACATTAATTAAGAACTGATAAACTACATTCTAACAAGTTAATTATAATGCAGGTGAAGTATCGATGTGACTAATGAAAATGCAGCACGGAGTCTTCTGGTCTGTAACTACTGGAAATTTAGTTTGGGCATAAATGCTGTTTATTAAGGTGGAGCGCAGTCCAAGTATTGAAGAAAATTGCCATATTATTTAGTTTATATATAATCAAAGGCGGCTCATGAAGGTAAGAAACACTGGTAAAAATAGTTTTCTCGCGTGAAACTAAAATAAGAAGAAATCCTTAATGTACTAATTGTTGTATATAACAATACATTAGATAACCTTTATTCGTTTAGTTACAAACGATAAAACTTAAATTTTTAGCAGTGTGACTTCTAGTTTTATGGAAATAGTGCTGTATCATTTGTTAAAGCAGTGAGTTAAAATCGTGTAAATTTTGTTAATATAGAATATTTAAATTGTGAAACAAGCAGAAAATTGTATTTCATTTTCCGTACTTTTATCTGAAATAAAAGTTATGTAAAGCTAAACGTTTGTTTGTTTTTATGTTTATGTCCTTTTTTCTTTACACAAACCTATTCATAGGCTGCGTCGTGTATTTCAGCTAATTATTACATAAATTTTAATATTTTTTCTCATAAATTAATTTTATCATTGGTCTATCCTATTAAAGCCCGTTATAGATATTGTAATGTAGGGTAGAAAGGGTACACGGGTTATTTCTTTTCCCTCACTTTTTATTATCGAAAGTTTTATACAAGTTCTTTGTAAACTGTGCTACAAATAAGTAGGTATTTCCAAATATAGTTCTTTCTCCATGAGGCTGGAATTCCTGTCCCTAGCAGCGCGGATGTCTTTTGAGGTTGACGGTTAGGAGAAAGAACTATATTTAGAAAACCTCCTGCTTGTGCGAGCACGGAGGTGGGATGGTGTCTCCTGCCCAGTGCAGCGCGAAGAGAAAGGTAGGAATTATCAGCTGGAATTGAGTCTGACTCCGGACGTGCTTTTTTATAACCATATTTGGAGGCGGACCCTGTGGAGAGTTGTAAGGGTCCATCGTGGCTCTTCGTGCTTCTTCGTAGACTGCGTCTGTTGGCTGCTTAATGATTCTCGTGGAAAAACACGTTGTCGAAGTGTTTAACAGTCCCTTTTCAGCACAAAGGCTATATACTACCAATCATTTCTTTGGATATGCATTTTTGGGGTATTTTCAAAATAGTACAATATGCTTGGATATATCCCTACGTTATCATTATATTTTTATCATTGAGAATAGTCTTCGTCTTATTGAAGGACAACGAAATTCGTAATGAAATGAGTTTTCTTTATTTTCTTTTTCAGATAATTCAAATTGTAAATTCATTTATAATCAAATGACGACTATTTTAGAGATAAGATAGATATGGAAAGTTAACAAGATATGATATGTACGAAGCGGAAGTTGATACACCGATTGTGGAATACAATGTTTTTTTTTTTTTTTTTTGTATAATACGGCATTTTAAAGTGTATGTTGTTTGGTTGGTTTTTAGTCGTATCTTTCCATTTAAGCTACTCGCTGAGCAAGACAATACATTTATTGTAAAAATTATTATTAACGTGTTAATAATTTTTACAATAAACGTGTTGTTTGCTCAGCGAATAGTTTAAATCAAATTTTTAAGTCTATAAAAAGAAAAGCTTGGATAATGGAAAACAATACCTTTCCAGTAGTAAGGGTATACGACATATAGATCCACTGTTTAATGAGGTCCCACAGGGAGTCCAATTCGGTTTCCTCCACCAATATGAAATATACAAATATTTGTATGAGAATTTTTATTTATTTATTTATTTTGCTTTCTGCATAGGAAACTGATAGCTAAATTTAAATTTCCATAACAATTTACCTAGTTTTGTATCGGATTTTAGGCACTGCAAGAAAATAATTTTACGCCAATAGCTGGTTTTCAATGTGCTTTGAGCTTTTTTATTAAGTGCTAAATCCGTAATGCCGTTAAGAAATGGGTATTGGAATCACGTAGTACACGAAGTAGAGGGAAATGGAGTACAGTGAGACACTTTTTTTCTACAGGTCATAATCCTTGTGTTATATAGGATAATAAAATGAAACAAAACTTGAACAAAAGGTTGGATCCTACGCTATCATCCAGTGTTACTTATTTAGGTTAATGCTAATCACTTCTGGGTTACTGACTCATAGATAAAATATGACAGTTTGTCTCACTGTACCCCAGTAGTGGAGTAGAGTGCGACATTCACTTAATCCAACATTTTGACCTCTGTTACAAAGTTTAGCACACACCCAAAAAATAAAAATCAACACAAAATGATAAGTATAACTGTTGACGTCTGGTTTTCCCGTGTAATGATGGTTGTGGTCACTGGCGAAGGGTGGTAAGAGGCCCTGAGGCTTGGCTTACCCATTTACTTTCAGAAATTATAATGTATAATTAATTCGTTTTCCTTGCCCAGAATCTATGACAGTGGCGGACCCAGGGGGTGATCGCCCCCCCAGAAGAGGAAACTTTATTTTATATATATTAATAAAACCCATCCCAGAGTTTGAAGCTCTTAAAAGTAGCTCTAAGTAGCAGTATGACAACCCACCGCCCCCCAGAAGTCGGTCCTGGATCCACCCCTGAAGTATGATAATTTTTAAAGTTAATATATATATATATATATATATATATATATATATATATATATATATATATATATATATATATATATATATATAATGTTCAATAAAGGAATAGTGGTTAGCACCACTGCTGGGAGGCTCATCTTGCCAAGGATGTTATAAAATGAAGGAACAAAATCGTGAAGCCATACGTCACAGTTTCGCCACGTCTACTCTGCCCGCTCCGCACCACTAAGATCGCAATGTTTCGAGCCAACAATCATGGCGGAAACGAGAGTAGCCAATTAGACGTGCCGGCTCCAGACGATGCTAGATTGTTTTTCGGCTTCATTGAATTAATATGATGAAGATACGTATGGGCAAATCCTCTATTTTATAATATCCTTGCACCGAGCAGTGTCTCAGGCGGCAGTAGAGCTACCGCCAAGCTACTCAGAAAATCCTGCGAGAGAACGTGTTGGTAATAACCTGTGAAAGAGACCGGCCTCGGCGCTTATCGACTTTCGTTTCTACATAAAACGTTTCTCTTGAAATCTTCGATTTCGATTCGATATGTCAAACAAATTAAGAGCAACAGAACGTGGGGGCTTCATTCCGTACAAACTTTGCTTAATTTTGCGGACTGTAACGCAACGGAAAAGCTGGAAGAAGCAATTCTAAAGGTGCTACGCCGATTATCGCAAACTAATTCCCCTTTATTCTGTTACGTTGACGCAAACCTGTACGAAATCAGACTCTTTCCGCCTTATGCAGAGTCGTTTTGACGCCTGATTAGAGTCATAGTAAAGGTCTGACTACTGCAGGAAACATCTGTTAGTCGAACTCTTTAGTATGGCACTAATCACGCGTCAGAATGACTTTGCCTAAGGCCCGTTGTGTTATTAGAATTGAGTAGTGTGTGTATGTTTTTGAGATTTGTGACATTCTTTTTCTTACATTTATAAAAATGAACGAGAGAAAATACCAATAAGTGGAGAATATGAACATAATATAATGATGCCTATTAAAGAATCCGCTATGTCAGTGATCTTTTGAATATTAATGTGTTATTAAGGAACAAAGATCAACTCCTGTGTTGAAAATATAACAAAGGGCAAGAGCGTTCTGCATGCATTGGTACGAAAATTCATTTGTAGTTGTTGACATATAAAAAGTAGCGTACGAAAGAAATATTTAAGTCTGATTCTGTTTTTAAAGGGGATCAAGTGACATACAAAATGACTTGATTGAATGCTTGTCATGTGTTTTGAATAATATAATTAAAGACGAAATTTTATAAGCAGAGTTTGTTGCAGTACAAGTAGACGAAACATCATATGCTTCTTCTAAAGCGCAGATAATGTGATAGTTCATCCTCATCATCCGATTACGTCCAATCGAAACAAGTAAATTGTATTACGGCGAATTAAGATCAGCTATGAATCACATACGTGAATTTCATGATGAAAATTGAGATTCGGATCGAATCAGTGGTGTCGATGGTCTACAATTCAGTGAATTTGTGTTCTTGTGTTTCTGTAGTAAAAAAATTATGTCTATCGATAAGCGGGTTATATTTTGCAAAAGAAAACATACTTCCAATATGCCACGCTTAGCTACGAAGGAGTCATGCAAAGGAGTCAATTGACTGCATTCAGAAGAAACTGCACGAATTTTTAAAATATTAGTTCGTTGCAGTTCGGTGATAAGGAAAAGCAAAGCTTAAAAGCCATTCTCCTACGAAATTTTGGATACATTTGAAGTTCAGATAGAAACGAGTTTTCGTGATTTATTCCGTTTGGAATGTGTAGAATTACTTTGACTTTGAACAGTTTCAGGATTGCAATAATGATTTTCATAGGAAGAAATTAGAGAATCTTCTTAAACTGTATCCCACTTTCAACGTAATCAGCTGCGGAATGAACTGACAATCATCTTGTACGACGAAAATCAGTATCTTAGACCTATTAATTTATTTCAATACATCTCATCAAACGTCCTGTAAGAAGTGTACCTAGAATGTCTTCGCTTGTTAATTTACATGTGTGCTTAAGTATTCCAGTTAGTACAAAACCATGTGAGACAAGTGCATGGGTACCCTGAAGAAAATTAAAACGTTCCGGAGGAATATAATGAGTAACGACAGACCTAGTACGTTAGCTTCAATAGCTACAGAAATGAACTCTGAAGGATACTATCCAAGTGAAACAATACGAATATAGCTTTCAAGAAGAAAGTAATAGATCTATTTGATAAGAAGAAAATCTGACATTTGCAATTAATTTACAAGATGATATAAGCAATGTAGGTATTATTATTATTATTATTATTATTATTATTATTATTATTATTATTATTATTATTATTATTATTATTATTATTATTATTATTATTATTATTACATTGGGCCTACCCTCGTCAAACTATCACCCTTCGCCACTGGTTGTGGTAACTTCAGTTAGGATGTTATTTGCTTTTGCAACTGTTATATCGTGAATAACCGGAAAAACAAATTTTCCGTACTTGTTCCCACTTCTTCGCTAAAAGCTAACTGTATAGTTGTTTTCACTGTGCACTTTCAGAACCTTCCCAACGTAATAAATGTTCTTGCAATGAAATTCCATTAGAATATACTAATTTACATTTATGTTTTCATAGCAGTCTTTGAAATCATCTGAGTTAATTTCGGATAATAATTCAATGTCTTCATCTGATGAGAACAATTCGTGCAATTCTTCCTCTTCATCTAAATCAAGTTCATAGTCGAAGAAGCATTTTTTTTCTTTTTATACTCATTTTTTCTTTGTTGTTCTTCCGACTCTTTGTTGCAGCCAATTATCTCTTCTGTGAAGTGTCTGTTCTTGCTGAACTTCTGTCTTAGTTTGCTCTTTTTGTCTTCTTTTGGACTTCGGTAAAGAGTCAAATTCTTCTGGGTGACTACTTTTGAATATACCAAGCTATGTTGCGGTGGATTTGTTTTATGCAGGATTCAGATTTTTATTTTGTCCGGTTCGCCCTTTGGAAATCTTTTGTTCATTGTTTAGATTTGAAAAATCCAGTTTTTTAAAATTCGTCTCCATTGTCACTAAAGGAGGAAGAAAATCGTCATCTGAAAAATCACATCTGTCAAAAGGATAAATACTTTTTTTTTTTTTTTTTTTTTTTTTTTTTTTTTTTTTTTTTTTACACTGTCACTATATTTCGAATCGTTATAGCTTTTTGTTAAGCAGTGTCAACGCAGGAAGCGACCTGGTAAATAGAAAAACTTGCAGCAGGATGTTGCATCGTCCAAGAGTCTACAGCATTATTGCAAAGAGTTTGAAATGACTTTAAAATTCCAACATCAATGATTACAGACAGTGGAATGTGTGAGGGGATTTCAGTGAGTGTAACTCCAGAAGCTTTGGCTGATTCCAACATTTCCGGAGGTAAATAACTTTCATGATTGTCATATATCAATACTAATGGATTTTCTGTGGAATTTGAAATGTGTCGAATGAAATTTTCTATAACTAAAGCAAATTTAGTTATAAATAAATTTATTGTATTAGTTTTTCTCGGTACGGGACGAGGTATTTTACTCTGGAAAAGAGAAAAGTAGAGACGTAAAGCTGAACCTACAAAAAATCTGAAATTAACATCCAGCTAACTTTCAGTAAGGGCTGTAGTTAAATGGTAATGTGACTTGGGTTACTAAATAATGGAATGGAGCAAGTATTATCGTGAACGGACACGAGTAGGATGCCTGCAACACTATTGCTGTCCTTGTTTGCCTATCCGAATTGTCTTTTATCAATATTAGAGTACTTACCAGCTCCTTCCGCTTTCACTGGGAAGACAAACGTCAAACTGTGACGTCACAGATCATTCACTGGAAATCGCCGTTCTTAAGAATAGAAATATGCACTGAATTCCAACAGCTCCCGATTCTCTAAGAGAGTTCAGTCGTTCAACAGATGTTTAGCAGTACAAGTCCCGTAAATAGCCTATGCATTGAATTTTAACTTCATTATAATAAGAAACTTCCGAATGAATTGCTTTTACAATTACTGTACTACGTACGTACATATCGTCCATTGTTATTAGGAAATACAACAGAATCGGCATTGGGATTAAATGAGGATTAAGGATATGGTGGCTCAGTGGTAGAACACACCTCTGGTACAAGGGATTCCTGGCTCGATCCTTGGATATTGGACATTTTACTCATGTGCACCTCGGGTTCTCCCATCTACTCTCACATTTTCATTCCATCAGTTCTCCGTCTCTTCTAACCTGCAGAGTATAACGTGGGACGTTAAACTACACATTTCATTTTATTTCAAAATGAGAACTGTGACTCTGAAGCAAGCACGTAGCCAGGATTTCATTTTGGGGAGGGACAAGGACATGAAAATCTTTCGAGATTTCCGCTTCAGATACGCTCGTGTCCAAAATGATTGTCTCATATCTATAACTGTCTTCTTGTAAGAATACAATTTGATGATGATTTTGCAAGGTACTTTTAATACTGATACTATGTGTATAATCGCGAAATGTATATTTGTTCTAAATTTCATAGGAAAAGAATTATAAATACGAAAATTAGAATGAGAAACAAAATGTTGCTAAATGGACAAGAAAGATTATTTCGTTATATTGCTCTTATTTACAGCTCTTTTGACATGAAATTTGCCACATACATGTCTTTGTCGTAAGAAATACCGGGCTAATTCGTTATCAAATTATATTCCTACAACAACATATTTATAGACATGCAACAATAATTTTGGACATGAGTGCACTTCCTTTATAATCTATGGTTTGCACGTTGCGACTGGGAAGCACATACACACTTAAATTCATTAAATTTCAATTTATTAACTATGCGTTGGTATATAAAAAATGAACCACTCATTTCTGTTTAACGTATAGGCATACATTTACTAAGAAACAATGAAACGAATTAAATTTTATCAAAAGCCTTCAAGATAAAGGAAAACTTGTGTCATCTGAAAACTAGACCCTTCTCTTGTTTAATCTATCGACGCTAGTAGCTCACGAAATTAGTTTCTGAATGCAGATATAAATAATAAAGTATTTGTCACTTGGTTAGTACAACACGCCGCTTGGTACCCGAAAAAAAAGTTTCCAAATACGGCGGAAAATGTTTTTCGATTGTATACTTAAGTTTGAACCTAAAGTATACACAGTATTGAGTGTGAACTCTTCATCATGAATTTTATTGTTGGTAATACGTAAGTAGAGACACAGCTTACCAAAGCATCTCACACTGAGATCGCACTTGTACTCAGTGTTTAAAACTCAAATATGCACATATGTACTTAACGTTTAAAGCATTCAGTATTAAGTACAACCTCGTCTGGTAGAGAATTAACCCTACAATCACACCGTGGGGTCACCGGCGACCCCAGTGCATCGTTCTGCGCCAGGGCCGTTGTGAGAGGGAAACACAACACTTCGTCTAGCTTCAGTTCGGAGCATGCTGTTCACACTGCAAGTTGCATTGTTGTGTTGGTGTGGAAGGTTCTGTGTTATTTTGAGTGCTCGGGTCATATATGACCCCACGGTGTGATTAATGAAACATAGTTTGTTTTGAATAGCCATATAACAAATCATTTTCTAGTGGGCGATTTTTTTTACGAATGGCGGCATCAAGGAAGTTTTCTAACCAGGAAGATATTGTACGCATTTTAGAAGAATCAGATGATGATCTGTCCGATGCTGATGAACTGTTAAGTGAAAATGAGGATAATGAGAAGCAGGATGGTCAATCGGAGGATGAATTTGAAGCTAATGTTGATAACGATGATGTTGCCGACTTGTTACAACGTAAAGTCATTTATGGGAAGAATGGCAGTAAGTGGTACACTAAACCCTTCCACCAAAAATCCACTAGAACGTTGAAAAAAACATTGTTATTCATCTCCCAGGGCCCAAGAAGGAAGCGAAACAAAGAACCGATGCAAAGGACATTTGGCTACTGTTTATATATATATATATATATATATATATATGAGGCGTGGATCAATTTGATCAATACTGTCATTCGAAAACCGTTGCCAGAAAAACACGTAGGTGGCCACTCAAGAGTTTTTTATGGTATGTTAGATGCAGCGGCACTAAATAGCTTCGTTATCTTCAGGTGCAATTCGGGATCTAGTTCAACACTGAAGAAGCGTTCTGATTTCTTGAAGGCTCTTGCATTGGCACTCTGTGAAGAACACATGAAAAGAGCAAATAACGAGAGGTTGCCAAAACAGCTAAGGAACAATATTCGTCATGTTCTTCGCATCGAAGAGGAACCGGTACAAAGTGTGACACCAGTTGGACGACCAGGTAGATGTGCTTTCTGTAGCCGGAAGAAAGACAGAAAAGGAGTAGCAGTGTGTTACTTGTGTAAGAGAAGTGTGTGTGCTGAACACCGACACAGCATTTGCGATAATTGCAAAATGTAAACAATGGTAAACAATGAAACTGCTTCATTTATGTCCATGTAAAACAATGAAAATATCAAACAATTGAAACCTAATGAAAACATTTAATATTGTTATAATGTAGAACTCGTGTATTTTAGACTAATTGGATAATCTGTAAAGAAACGAATTATGTCAACATATGTGATACGTGAAATGTATAAGATTATATAACCTAATAAACCTAACCTAACCTCACCTCATTTAACCTTACTTAACCTAATCTAATACATAAAGATATAATCTAACATATATATACATATATACACATATATACATAACCTACATATACATATATAATCTAACAAACCACACATTATCTACCCTAAGTTAACCTAACCTAATATTATCTAATCTAACATAATATAACCGTATCTAGTCTAATAAAACGATTCTCCAGACTGGGGTCGTATATGACCCCACGGTGTGATACATGTCCTAATAAAAGCACGGTGTGGTTGTAGGGTTAAGTACAGGTGTGTTCTTGATGTGAGATGCTTAGAGTCTTTCTCCTTAAGTATTACATACCTAATATTTGGAAGTGAATAACTCAGTAACTAATAAAAATCAAATATTACGCACTCACATTTGCCATCAAGATTCAAATTTAAATATATAGGCTTAATAATAATTATAGATTTCCTGTTATTACACCGAAATAGCACCAAAGAAGACAAGAAATCAGTGGCGAAGGGTGGTAAGAGGCCCTGAGGCCCGGCCTACCCATTTACTTTCAGAAATTATAATTTGTAATTAATTCATTTTCCTTGTACAGAATGCATGATATTTTCTAATTTGAAAAAAAAAATGTTCGATAATGAAATCGTGGTTGGCACCACTGCTGGGAGGCTCACCGAGCAGTGTCTCAGGCGACAGTAGAACTACTGCCAAGCTACTCAGAAAATCCCGCGAGAGAACGTGTTGGAAATGACGTTTTCTTCACCAGCGTATAACCTGCGAAAGAGACCGGCCTCAGCGCTTATCGACTTTCGTTTCTACCTACTAGTTTCTCTCGAGACCTTCGACTTCGATTCGATATATCAAACAAATAAAGAGCAAGATAACGTGGGCTCCATTCCGTTCTAACTATGCTTAATCTTGCGGACTCTAACGCAACGCAAAAACCGGAACAAGAAATTCTGAAGGCGCTACTCCTATTATCGCAAACTAATGCCCCTTTATTCCGTTGCGTTGGCGCAAACCTGTATGAAATCAGACTGGTTTGAGTTCATTAAAAAGAGTGTGTGTTTTTGAGATATTGTGATTTTCTTTTCTTACACTTGCATAAAGTGAATGAGAGAAAATGTCAGTAAGTGGAGAATATGAATATACGTAATATAATTCGTATTAAAGAGCCTTCTATGTCAGTGGTCTTTTGAAAATTAATGTGTTATTAAGGAACGAAGACTAACGCATGTGTTGAAAATAGAACAAACAGAGGGCAAGAGAGTTCTGCATGCATTGGTATAGATATATATATATATATTTGTAGTTGTTGAAACAAAGAGCAGCGTATAAAATATTTAAGTCTGATTGTTTTTAAAGGGGAATTAAGTGACACACAAAATATCTTGATTGAATGCTTGTCATGTATTTTCAACAATATAATTAAAGACAAAATTTTACAAGCAGAGTTTGTTTCAGTACACGTAGACTAAACAACATATGTTTATTGTGAACGGCAGATAATGTGATAGTCCATCTTTCCTACCCGATCACGCCAATTAAAACAATTAAATTGCATTATGGCGAATTAAGATCATCTATGAGTCACTTACGTCAATTTCATTATGAAAATTGAGTTCCGGATCGAATAAGTGCTGTCGATGAACTACAATTGCATTAAATTTATGTGAATTCGTATTCTTGTATTTCTGTAGTAAAATATTTATGTCTAATCTGTTTCATTTTATTATTATTATTATTATTATTATTATTATTATTATTATTATTATTATTATTATTAGTAGTAGTAGTAGTAGTAGTAGTAGTAGTCGTAGTAGTAGTAGTAGTATTATCGTTGTTATTATTATTATTAGTAGTAGTAGAACATTGGGCTTACCCTCTTGAAAATATCACCCTTCGCCACTGCAAGAAATAAATTATATGTCAGAGGAAAAGTCTAAATTATGCTCAGTGATGCTGAGTAGGTGCAAGTTATTATCTTTATTCAGCCAAAAATATTACAGATTCAGCATCATCGTAATTCGCGAAGGAAGTTGTTTTTTCTCTTATTTATATTGCTCACCGAATTCTATCATAACCGTCATCTTCACTCAAGTCATTAGCAAAAACTGTCTCAACTTCCCTACTAGTGTTTTGTCTTGCAGGAATTCACACTGTACTCGGGGATTTTGAATTTACTCACTCAAATTTGGCAGAGTAAATGTTATCCCTAGAGTAACTGATTTACTCAGAGTTTTCGCGCCAGGAAACACAACTATGTCCTACTTCCGTTTAAGTACGTGTTTATTCCAGAGTAACAGCTTTTCTAGTTCGGAGAAACTCGGTCTGTGGATATATATTTCACTCTATTGTCGAAATACTAAATCTGAGAGTAGATTTGATTAGGGTTATTATTTTGTATTCTTTTTCTCTTCCGACAGTTTTTCTTTTAATCGCTTTCCACTTTTGTCCTTGATCAAAATTTCAGGGGGGGACATGTCCCACCAGTCCGCTGCTTGGCTACGTACCTGCTCTGAAGCAATTACTTGTACTGCCGATAAAGCAATACTATGCGGTACAACGCTGGACAACTTACTTGTATTATTGACAATAGTGACATCATACGGCGCAACTGTAAAGCATTTGCTTCCATAGCAATCGACTGTGAAATGGACCGCGGTGGCTCAGTGGTAGAGCGTTCACCTCTGGTGCTTGGGGTCCCGGGTTCGATCCCAGCCCCCACCAAGTGAACTTTGTGGTGGAAAAACACCATATGCGTGGGTTTACTCGGGGTCCTCCCGTTTCCTCCCACTTTCTTCATTCCACCATTTCATTCATTACTCATCACCGTCTCCTTTAGCCTAACCGGCATAACCGTGGGACATAAAACTCAAAGATTTTTCTACTGTGAAACTTTCAGTGCTTAGGTAGTTATGTAGATTTTCTATATTTAAAAAAAAAAAATCTTTCAAACTGGAAAGCTTTAAAGAATTGTGCTGGAGCACACAAGTGCGGCATAAACTTACTCAGTCCCTGTATTCCATATTGTACCATAGAGTGTGTAATATCTGTTTATGTCCTGAAGTGTGTTCTCTGGTTGCCTCTTTCTTCTCTTCTCCTCACTCAATTTCTTTCGTGATCACCATGAGTGGAATTTCAGAAGTCTTATTTTTATCAGCGTCTTATAGATTTTTAATTTGGGTTTAGTGGTTTTGTCTTTAAAAAAAATTAAAAAAAAAAAAAAAGATTGAGTATGTACCTTTTGATTGAATCAGCATTGAATTTTCCTATAAAATATTCATTTTCCCTTCTTCTTACAGGAAGTATGAGTGCTCAGTTTGTTTCAGTAGGCTTCGAAGACCTTGTGACTTAGAAAATCACATGCGCATTCATACAGGAGAGAGACCGTTCACGTGTGATATTTGTGGAAGAAGCTATACCGTGAAAAGTAATTTGACTCGACATCGGAGACAACATACACCAGAGAGACCGTTCTGTTGTTCTCATTGTGGAAGAAGATTTGTTTCAGAAGAAGAACTTGTAGACCACAAGTTTATACACGTGCTTTGAAGAATGTGTAATAAAAGATCCAGGTAATAGGTTGTTTTCAGCATAATTTTAAAAAGGTATCGGTCAGTGCGATTTGGTAGTATGTGAGTTGGATTTGATTCTGGCTGGAGCGTCCTAGTTTTGAAACTTCCTAATGACTTCTGTTGAATTTGTAAAATAACCTTCATCTATAATATATATTGGTGTGTGAAATTTAAGATAGATAAATTAGAAAAAAAAACAATCGGTGAAAATGAATGAAAGCCCGGTAATATGCCAGAGCTCTACCGCATGTCACTGAGAACAGAACTTTGCATAGCGTGAGGCCAGCATGAACATAGCGCCGAGTGGGTACACTTTGCCTACACGAAACAGTTGAATGAGAGTCGTGACAGTGTATGCCAGTCACAAAACTGTTAAAAGGCATTGTGGTTGTGTTACCCATAACATTGCCCAGAGACATTTGGGTGACTTCAAACGGAGAAGGGTCGTCGGGAAACTGGATGAAAAACGAAGTATGACGAGTGAGGACACTGGGAACTTGGTTTGACTGAGAGCATTTACTCTCGTGCATGACGAGCATTGTTAACCACTAAGAATATTGTGCGAAAGAGAGGTGGTAGTGAACCACGATTAACTGCAGCAGAGGACGACCGCTACCTTATGAAACAGGCAAGAAGGGACTGATTCAAATAACGGATGCAATTACAAACATTAAAGAGGACTGCAGGTTACCCAATCACATGCTCCACAATGGCATGTTGACTGCGTAGAGGTGGTCTCTTTTTTCAACAGCCATTACGTTGTTCCATTAATATCCGCAGTGACAAGAACATCAGGACTGGACCACGGAAGAGTGAGGTTGCGGTCTTTTCTCCGATGAGAGCAGATTCAGTCTGATTAGTGACTCTCGAAGTACACTCAACTAGTGAGAAATGGGGACATGTATGGTTGTTCGGTGTCTTTCTGTAGGGAGACAGTGTTGTATGGCCATACCGACCTTCCAATTTTTGAACGCGGTGTACTCATTGGTTATCCTTATTGTGACATTGTACTACTCCTCGACGTGTATTGTTTCAGAAGTGCAGATAGCTTCAACTTTTTCTTTATGAATTATACAACGTAGGTGGCGGAGCTCTTGGGACGAGCTTATATTCGGCAAATTGAATGGCTTGCCCGTTTCCCCGACTAAAATAACATCGAGGATGTTTGGGATGCTATTGGGAGACGTCTTGCAGGACTTCCAGATACGCCAAGGATCATTCACCAGTTGTCAGCAGCGTTGATGGAGTAATTGAACTCCATACCACAACAAATTATTACCAACTTTGTGAGCAGCATAGGAACATGTTGCAGAGCAAAAATTGTTGTCCGTGACGATCATACTCTTTAAGTAACGTTTCACTCCTGTAATGTTGGGGGAGAGGTTTGCTTATAACCTGCAACACTACCTGAATATATATATATATATATATATATATATATATATATATATATATATATATATATATATATATATATATATATATATATATATATAAATATAATATTGTGTTGATTGCTCCAAGTATTCGATGAAAAATATTGGTCCAATTTTCTGCATTTTTATTACAAGTGAGAACATACTGTACTTTTTCTGAGATAGTGTTGAAGAAAGAAAGCATATTGATAAAAGAAAAAAGTCCTACTCGTTCCGAGGTTATCGAGAAAAGAATGGTAGATGTTATGTTTTTACGATGAAATTGTAATAGCTACCTGTCCTAAATAACTAATTCAAATGTAATTGACTTCTGTTAGTAAAATTTCTGCTAGGCTTTATCCAACATAATAATACTGACTGTTTTTAAATTAGCAGATGTTTCGAAATCAAGTTCAATCAGCACTATTTAATAGAGCTGAAGACCTCTGTAAAATATTGCGTGTCAAGTCTAATTTTAAAACTCGTTGAATTTGTCACAGAATTCTTATGTAAGTAATGTGAAGCATTTGAAGCAAATTAAGCGAGCAATTGAGATATTCAGCGCTCTTTTTTGCTCTACATCTGTGTATTCACTTCTGGAGATTATTATAACGTTAAAGAGTTATCTTTCTATTCGTAGATAAAATTGTGTTTATTTTGTCGTTTTTGTTGACAGTTATGTGTAACTAATACTATTCAAGATTGTGTAAGTCAAAGTGGGTATTAGAGCTTTAAATGACGGTAGATGTGGGTGGATAATATGTAACTTCTTTCTTACTTAATATTAACTCAGATGCTCCTATATAATAATTATTATACTTTCAGCAGTTCGACCGTTATTGTGCATGAAGAGCTGACTTCTTCTGGAAGATTGCTTAAATCATATGGTTGTTCAGAGTGCCCAAGAAGATATGCGCGTCCTTCCGCCCTGAAGATACATCAGCGATTACATACAGGGGAGAAACCATTCATTTGTAAAATATGCTCAAGAACATTCCGCCATAAAAATAGTTTAGTTCGACATTATCACTTTCACCAAGTAGATAAATCATTTTTTTGTGTTATTTGTGGAAGAAGTTATTCAACAGCGAATGATCTAAAGGAACATAGTTTAATGCATGACATTTCGTAAACATTGTTTACTTTTTACTTTATGTATGATGGTCTTAAATCAGAGACTTTGATGTTGCCTTTGCCTATTTTCAGACTTGTGACAGCTATTATTATTATATTTGCTTCTTTCAAAATACATATCAGTAGAATTCTTTACAGTCATGACAAAATTGTAGAACTTAAAATTGCCAGTTAAGTTTAGGTCTTCAGGTCTTTGTCATGACACCATTGAGAATGTATTTATATTCATCCTATGTTACAGTAATCGTATAAAAGCGCAAATAAATATTTAGTTAGTGGTTATTTTAATTACAAGAAATCTATCCACTTTTGTTTTTCCATTCTTTTTAAAGATGAGAATAATTAGGATTTCAGCAATCTGCACGCAATGATTACGTCGTTATATTTTGAAGATGTAATTGTACATATTTCAGAAATAATAGTGTATTTTGTTGGAAATATATTAGAGCATTTCTTGAGAAATTAGCTTTACAATAGTAGACAACACGAAATAGACAGTAATAATACCATAGACGGCAATACTTAATCGATTTTTTGTATGATTAGATTATCAGTAAATAAATAAAAATGTAAAATTGAAAATAAAACTACATCTTTTGTGTATCACTGTTGTTTTCCTTTCCTTTCGAAGTATACATTTTTTGATAAAGGAAAGTAAAATATTGTGTATTATGAATTTAGTAAGAACGTCACGTTCTTGCTAGCCTAGACAAGTAGGTATTAAACTACAAACATGGCATTCGTACACCCTATACTAGCATAAATAAACAAATAAAGTTCTGTATATGTATATATATGACGGAAATAAAAAAAAATATTTGAGATCAAAAAAATTGGAAATCATGATAATTTGGCACTTGTTTATTTATTTCTCATACGTTTTTTTATGAAGGAGATAAGACTTTGTGTTTATTTATTTACACTCAACCATATAAAAATCTAATAACAATACTGAAAATAAGAAACAATGGAAGAAAAACGTTTGTTAAGATACAGAAAAAGGGAACGTAACATAATTCACGCTCCTGAAGATTCGCAATTGCATTGAACATTTTGTCTATAAAGACCGAAGCGATAGGCCATTCGTTATTTTCCAAGTTTTGTGTGTGTGTGTGTGTTTTTCCTACTTATTGCTAGTTGCTCTCATGTACTTTCGTTTTAAAGTTTTCTTTTAAACTGAAGCCATTGTTGAACAATATTTAATGGATTGGAATATTACTTGCAACTTTAGTGGGCAATACAGTGTATTATTTCAAGAAAATGTAAATTTTGAAGCGAATAAGAAGAGAAACACTTTTCATAGAGCAATTGACTGAGTAGTGTTGAAAGGAACTTTGGAAGGTTTTAACGTAAGTAGAAGAGGTGGCTTGTAGATAATAGAAATTCACTAAACACTAAAATATATTTCTTTAGTCTTTACTTCACTATTAATATAGAGTATTGCAGTTATACAGGTAACTTCATTGGTTGAAATTTTAATGTTTTTCGTGTCAACTTTATGCATTTTTATTATTGATATATTAAAAATAATATTTTTTTCATTTTTTAAAACAAATTATTACCAGAAAGAAGTTAGAATTACTTGTGTGCTAACATTGAGATAACCAACTAACTCACTTATAGACATTGCAATCATTTGGGTAATACTCTTCTTATAATAGTGTTATTTCCTTGTGCATTTTTTTTTTTTTAGTTGCTATAATACAATAACTCCAGTGATAAAATTAGGTCATCAGTAAGGTTTTTACTGTTTTTCCTCAGTTTACAAACTTTGAATGATAAAACTTCACCACTAAAATTATTAGTTTTTCTACGTTAAGTACTCATTGGCCTTATCGTGACGTAGATAAATTACATTGCATTTGACGATCCCGTTTAATATCAATCTACTGTAAGTGTTTGTAAATTAAATTTATTTAAATGCAGGAATTATGAATAACTATTTTAGTCTGCGTTAAACAATGTAGCAGTTGTTTAGGAATTCTATGAATTTGAATGTTATTTCATTCTTAAATTCGCTATTTCTCATTGATTAGTTTTCTGTCATATGGTTATTAACTTGTGATATCTTTTTTTCTGTCATGTGGTTATTAACTTCTGATATCTTTTTTTTTTTCATACATTACAAATAAAGTTATTACTAATTACATTGGAAAGTTTGCTCTATTTATGTTGTACAATTCATTGACCGAGTCATGCTACGATTCATTTGCAGATAGATTTATTTTCCTGGTTACGGAATGGGTCGTCCATGATCATTTCTTCATGTTTACCAGTTGTATGATAATGCTTCTTTGTTAATTATTAACTACTGATACACATTCATATATCCTGTTCAAAAGGAATTTAAAGATAATACTGTTCATGACAATAGTATGCAATAGTATATAGCTCATAATAGCTGCAGGACTGGAGATAGTTCTTTTTCAAGCGCTTCTCATTCCAAAGAATTAGTCAATTTAATATTTAATGGATGGATATTATTCGTGTGAAACTTGGGACGGGCTTATTAGGCCAGTTGATCTATAACAGTGCTTTGTATCTTATTGCATTCCATTGTCTAGATCTGTTTTAAAACTGTTACAAATAACGATGGTAAATTACGCTTGTAGGACAGCAGTTTGTTGTTATAGACCCTACTGTCAGTCTAGATATGAACATATAGTTTATTTAAATACGGGCTTATAAGGTTTTCTGAAATGTATTGACACAACGTAGCAAATTCTCTCGTGTGTACAGGGGTGAATTCTAAATATTTTGAACTTAAAAAAATTCAGTATAATAGAGAACATTTGAGAGGGTGGAAAGAGAGCATAATCACTGAACATTATAAGAAATGAGAAACGCGTATCACTTCAATACAAGCTCGATACATAATCTTTTTGTGTGATGTACTTATATGTTGACAATGACCTAGCAGTATATGTGTTGTTAGATTTTTATTGTATAGTTAAATTATGAGGTTACTTTTCACTTCCATTGAGTTGTTATTTAAAAACTTTTCCTTGAGGAATCCCTAAGTACAGCAGTTACATTGTGTGTATGGTCCAGACCAGGTTTAAATCCATGTCAGTATTTTAGCGACCAGAAAATACTGGCAGGTCTCTAGCTGAATCTTGATTTTGAAATTCCATTCAGTTTTAAAATTTTTATGCCAAGGGACTCACTTTATCTTAAAATGTGAAGTAAACTGTATTTAGTTGAGATTGCACAATTGTTTTTGTCTCCTGAGAAACTAACATACTACTGACGAATATTATGAATAGTTACTCTTCCTTTATCAGCGATGTGTTTTACATTGTTTCCAATTTGACTGTTAGTAACGAATAAAGAAACTAAAAGATAATATGAACCTTACGTATCCACACTATGTCTTGTATAAATAAAAATTATTGTGTCCCTTAAAAATAAATACCGGATTATTTCTTGCGTCGTCAATGCTTTCATTACGCGCTATTCAGTGAGAGATTTCATACTATCATAATATTGTTCCGTTTCTTGTAATAATCATTACTAAAATACTGTGAATATTATCTAAAGATCAATAAGATAAAATATAAACAATTGCTATGAAAGTAAATTCTTTGTGTTGAGTTTTCACTTGTGAGAACTTTTCCTGGAGTTATTAATGTGTTCTGTTATTTGTAAAGTTATTTCTCTCGTACTGTACAGCATATTTCAAAAATGGTTTTAAGTGCACTTTTCTATTAGATGATTGCCATTTATTCCTTTCTGTGAATTTGTCTATGTTTTGTGATATTTCAATGTTATATTAATCTGACTTGTATGTTTATAATTATGACCAGATATTTCAAAGTAATACACAAGGGTGCTTTTTTTTTGTATTTAAATATTACAACCATCCAATATTAATATTACACGTAAAGTATAGTGCATTCAATGTATAAAATCTGCATTGAATTATTAAGTTAGAAAGTTTGATTGTATTTTTTATGTTTCATTCATAAAGAAAGGGTATTAAAACTTTATTTTTTCCTCTTCTTTTTGACACTTAAACATTATGTCTTACATGTATAATGGCAGATAGAATAACTAGAATGTTAATGACTGGAATTGACATAATATTGTAATAATACAATCTTCACGTATCCTTGATGATTCAAATAATATTTTACATGAGATATGATTGTATGTTTCTGTTAAAACATGTTTTTTTGAAGACAGTGTTGCTGAAATGTAATGTGAAATTAATGTCATTTTACCATTTTTAAACAGTAATAAGTTCCATGCATTGTTTTATCCACAGCTGGCGAAATGGAGAAAATTTCTCCAGTTTTACAATCCAAGTTTTCACAGCTAATTGTCTTGCACAGTAATTAAATGGGATTTACGAAATAATTTGCTTAGTGTATTTCATGCTTTATGTAATAAATTTAACACATGAGATTTATTTTGAGATATGATAGAAAAAACAGGAGACAGAGATAATTTAGTACTTTTTCAGCTATTCAATTACATGGAAAATTAACATTATTAGGAAAAAATATATAGTTTAGATTGGATTTTGAAGTCGTACTGCTGCTGTTGTTTGTTGGAGTTTAGTGTATTTTTTCAGCATTAAGGCTATATGAGACGTAGACCTACGATTTCAGATGGAATCCAAATCACTGTAATACGTCCAGTGCTTTCCCACCAGGAATCGAACCCGGAATCACGCGGACTAAAGGCACGCAGTGTTTGCCATTATATCATCAGGGAAGGCACTGATATCTTGCTGTAAACCATAACAAAAAAAAAAATCCTCTCTGCAATTTGAAAGAGGTACATTAATAATAATAATTGTAGGTTTTATTGATTCTTACATGAAATATTTTTCTAAAGTTGATTATATATATTTAAAAATTGATTTTACAATTTAAATTTTTTATTGTATAACTTTTCAGAATTTCATAGAACATATTTTATGACAGATTTTCAGTTTTAGTTTAAAATTCTTCTTCCATAGAATTTAGAAATATCTCCCCTTCTTCTTTTAGAGGAACTTTGTCGTATAATTAACTTACGCGTCATTTACATATGTGCTTGCATGACGTTTCGCTGTAAAAGAAAAAAGTAAGATAAATGATCTTTTGTAAAAATAATGATTAAAAGCTGAATTGGCATTGGAGTTAAAGTTTCGTCGTTTATTTTTCTTTCAGCTGTACACCGGATCGAACTCCCTGTGGAATGAATGAATCGGAGCTTAATGTCAATCTAACCAAAAGACATGTATGTTGTTATTGTGCGAAACGTTTCGAAGCTCCATCTGCACTGCAAGCACATGTGCGTGTTCACACGGGAGAGAAGCCGTTTACCTGCAGACTTTGTGCTAGAAGCTTCAATCATAAGAGTAATTTCAGTCGCCATCTGAAAACACACACGCCAGACAAGCCGTTCTATTGCAGAATTTGTGGCAGGAGTTACATTTCGGAGAATGATTTGAAAGACCATATGCTTATTCACTCGTTGTAAAACTAGTATGGCAACATGTCTACAAATAGGTATATCCTGTCACATAGGCCTACTAGAAGCATATCTATTAATGTTCATTATATAGGGAGATAATTGTGGATTTACTTATCTTTGTATGAAAATAATTCATCTGGAAGATATATTTGCTTTAATATGTTTGATCAGTAATAAATAATCATTTAACTTTCATTCGTGTTGTTATTTTAAGACAAATCTATAGAATGTTGGCTGAAATTAAGTAACGTCACAAAAAGAAGACCATTTGAATTGTACATGGAAAATAATTTACTCTTTATAATATTATTACAAGGAGGATATCAAAAGAGAGCCGATATTTAAAAAAAAAAAAGGAAAAGAAATTTAGTGTGATCGATATACAACTACTAGCGTCACATACGCTTCCATATACTCTCTGTGCAAAAATCTGCCGTCTTAGAGTGCAGCTAGTCCATCATTGATGTCTTGAGCACTTCTCTGTTGTTAAAATGCTTCAATGGAAGCCACCTTTTCAGGTGAAGAAAAAGTAAGAAATCGCTCGGGCAAGGTCAAGGCTGTAAAGGGAATGATTGGGCTGTAAGGGGTAGTTCATATTGAAATCTTTGCATTGTCTCATCAGTACGAGAAGCTGTGTGTGGGCGGGTGTAGTCAGGATCAGAATAATTCGAGTGCGTAGCATTCTTCTCCGCCGATTTTGGATGACATATCGCAGATTATTCAGTGTTTAGCAGTACATATCTGCTGCAATTGTTGGTCCTGACTCAAAGAATTCCAATAAAATAACAGCCTTTTGGTTGCAAAACATGGTTGCCATTACTTTATGAACTGTTGGTGTTTGGATTTCTTCGCTTTAGGAGAACCAGAGTGCCGCCATTGCATTGACTGCTGTTTCGACTTCCATTGGCGTACAAAATCCAAGTTTCATCCCCCTTCACTGTGTCAGAAAAGAGGTCACCCACATTACCCCTACCCTGCGGGCCAAAAAGTCATTTGCAGCTGTCATTCTTTGCTCTTTGTGAGTGTCTGTCAACATTTTTGGCACCCACCTTGCACAGTTTGTGATAACCCATCTTGTCATTCACAATTCAATGCACTGTTTTCGCAGACATTTCTGGAAACTCATTGACAAGTTCGTGTATTGTGAACTGGTGATTGGATCGCATTTTCTCGCTAACGTGTTCCACCAGATTGTCCGTCTGATCACTAGGCCTTCCACTACGCTCATTGTCATGAACATTTGAATACCCTTCCCGAAACTTGGTGCACCAGTGCCTGACTTTTCATCCACTCATTATTCTTGGTTCATAAATGGCAATGGCCGATGAATGTGAGCTGCATCCTGTCCTTTGGCATTCAGAAATCGTATGACAGATCTCAGTTAACATTTGACGGAATTTTGTATTACGGTAGCGATTCCATCTTACTGCTACTCGCAAGTAGAATACTCCATTTGGACGATTTTGTATCTGTTGCAGGCATAGAATACTAGGACATGCTCATGCGCATGCTTAGGTTCATGTGCTTGCCAACCCAATGTGAAAAGTTACCGGCCATTTTTTGACATGCAGCTCGTGGATTATGTGGTTCTTTTCAATGATGGTGCTAAGCTGCTTTTGACTTTCGTCTCAACTAGATTTCTGCGAAGATTAAACTGATACACATTATTTAGAAAATTTATATTCCTTCTACGTTCAATTAATTAATTTCTGCAATTTAAGTATGAAGTAAAGGGTGATTTAGGTTGACTTGGGCTATACTAGATTGGTAGTATCATCAGCGTAGTGGATCTGTTAATAAATGACTTAATGCAAATAAATGAACTAAAACCGTATTATTTGAAATTGTCGCATATCACTTGAAATAGAGGTATTACATATTTGAGTTTTCAAGAAGTATAGTAGTTATCGTTTAATGTTATGGAACAGATTTTTCTTTTTTTACGTTAAAATTTTTAAAATATAGTCACTACAGTTTAGGAATGTTGAATTCATGAAAATTCATCAGATGGATTTTTTTTTAAATAAATATTTTGTGTTTTTTTATAATATCTCAAATTTTTATAAAACTATTATAAAGTTACTACTTCATTGAAGTAATAAGATTACTTGTAGCCTTTCATCTGTTGTTATAATATTTATTAGAATTTCGTAAATCTTAAATTTGACTGTAAAAAGGTGATAGTAAACGAGTAAACTTAGATTTAACATTAATAATATAATATTATTATTTCGTTTGTATTTAAGTGTAAGCAATAGAAATCATTGAATCTAAAGTTTTTCTTTTACGAATCTCAATTTTCATTTGATAGATTCATTAGGTATAGGGAACTTTTTCAGTCATTACATTAACTATATCCTTACACTAATCGCATTCATCTTTGGAACATTTAAATTCAAGATTATTCTATTTATATGAATAATAATATAATGAAATACACCCCAGCGTGACGAGAAATAAAATGGCAATCATTGATTGAAAAGTGCATTTCTGTTTCATTGATAATACTTGAAATATCATTAAATATTAGTAATACTAAGAGTTAATATCACATCAACATTTATTTCAATCTGGCTTTCCAATCAACTTCTATAGACATACTTCTTAATTGAGTCCGTTTCTTTAATTCGTCAGGTACAAATAAATATTGATATTTTATTTGTAATTGAAGGGTAAGGAGAAAAAAGAAGGAATGTCACAAAACTGCATTTTCAAGAAAACGGCGTTTTAATGTTGAAAACCGCATACAAAATGAATAGTGTTAGTCAAATTTTGCCCTTTTTACATGGACATTTGTGTACATCTACGCACGCATGGCATATACAGTCAAATAGTACCAAAAGCCACCAACAGATAGGACAAAGCACCCGTTGAAACACACACATAGACATTCTTTGTTTTTTCCTCTTACTCTTCAATTATGTATAAAGTAATATCAATTTATGTTGGTTAGAAGAAACAAGGTATGAATCGTTCTGGGTTGAAGAATTAGTCGCTAGATAAAAGAAGGAAAGAAAGAAAGAAAACTTTAGGTTGTAAGAGAGTGATTCGCTAGAAAAATATGCATTGTATGAAAGCTAACGTGCGTTCTGTCGTCTGAAGACAAAAGACCGTTGTGTGAGAAAGATGTTTTCAGAAAATAACGATTTTCAGTTTAGCTAAAAGCCGCAAATTTACAGACACGACAAGTCTTGTACCTATGGTAAGGTCATCAATATTATAGATAAGTTTTCTGCTTTTGCTATTAGTCCCCGATAATCAAGTGATTCGCTTGTTGTCTATAACTCATTTTCAGCTAAATCTGCAGATACGGTCTTGTGCCTTTGGATGGCGGCATTTCTGATTGATTTATATTATTGATGGCGAGTTTATAATGTACCGAGATCCAGTTAGGACCAGGACAAAATTAGGAGCATAGTTAAGTTCCACACATTAAAAATTAATAGATAAATAAACGTGCAACGATGAGCAATTAAGAAATATATTATTATTCAAATATGCTCTGAGAGCAAGCATTGCTTTTAATGAGGCCAATAAAGTTTGTTATGATTTTTATACAAAAGCTTGAAAAAGAAGTTATACTTAAAAAATAAAATGTGAGCCAACCTGATAAAACATAATCGCACGGCGGAGGCCGCCATTTATCGAACACTGATTTATATTATGATGACTGGTCATTGTTTCTTTCTTTCTCTCTCTCTCTCTCTCTCTCTCTCTCTCTCTCTAAGTTAATTCAATCTATGAGGAGGAGGATAAATATTTCAATACTTTTCATTTCTTTTAAATTAGATAAGACAAAATTTCGCGAATGAAAATTCAAATTACATAGTAGCCTAACCGGCATAATCGTGGGACGTAAAACGCAAAGATTTCATTTCAAATGTCATAGTGTAAGTTCGTTATTTACTTGTACAAGTTGAAATCAGTATGAGAGAGACACAGAAAAGCATCGAAAATATCTTCTTGAAGTTGGTGCATTACCTAGTTCTATTTCGAAATATCTGACAAGTACATCAAACATATGTTTATGTAATGGAACAAATCACTTGTACACATGGAAAAGAAAGTATTTGACAGTTGGCAAATTTTCTTTTGTCAATAACTCGGGAACAAATGAATTAATTTCGATCTTTTTGTTGCTATCCTTAGAATAGTTATATAACATGATAACTTGCCAAAGTCGGTACTCTAAAAGGTTATTTTTTGTTGAGTTGTTAGGAAAAGAAATTTTGTCATTTGAAGAATACTTTCTTTGGTGACTGTACAGTTGGCTATATAGGGGTAATTATGTCTTAACGTGTTACGTTAAGAATCATAAACAAAGTTTTATGAGCCAAAAAGAGTTGCATCTATGTATTAAAAGTCAACCTAACTCCTATTTAGTGGTAAATCTTCATCCTGTTTGAAGGACTATTCTTTGGTATTCCAAGTAATGGACTTGGTTAAATTAGAAAAATACGAAACTTCTTATTCTGGAATCTTCTAGTTTCTGTTACGTGTTTTGAAACTGTTTCATTTCGTTTTTATCTCATATAAATGAGATGATTCGCTAATTTAAAATAAATATTTGCGAACAATCACCAGGCCTTAGTCAGAAAACTAAGACAGAAGGACAGTCATTGATTTTTCTATGCTAACTTGAATTCGCCTTAGATTCATAGGTTTTTAGTACGTAAACGCTATTTTTAGTACCAAATACAATTTTCGTTAATAAACTACATTAAAGAACAAATAGATGCATTTTAAATCTATTGAACAGTTAACACAGTTTAGTGTGATTTCAGTAGCTTCTGAAAGTTAAAAGTTTATTACAAAATATATACGCAGTTCTATCAAATGAAATGGAAATCCACATACAGAAGGCAAAATCATTTTGAACTTTTAATGAATGATTGTAAATAAATACCTATAAATAATAAGGACGAAAGAGATCAAGGAGGAGCCAGATTACCATACCATTCTGCATTCAACAAAACTTTCGTTGAATTTCTGTAAACAAGAAGTGACTAATACCACCCATCTTTTAGCAATGTATCTCCTTTAGCCTATAGACTCTTTTAATGAATCCACTGCGACTCATATACTCTGAGATTTGGGACATTAACGCGATCTGGTGCTCAAAAAACTCACTGCTTTTTACACGAAGTGATATTATTTAACCAGCTACTTTCTCGAGTAATATTAAGACATTCCTCATTTTGAGATTTAAAAATAATAATAATAATAATAATAATAAATAAATAGAAGTATATAGTTAACGGATCATCTCCAAGTTTCAAGAACAATATAGGAGAGTGAAAACGTTTTAAAATAGAAGTGACAACATGTTTTGTTTGTAACACGGATGATTTTGGAAAAGTGAAAATGAAAACAATCTTAGTTCCAACTTTCAGTTCCGTGAAAGGTAGAAATGAAAGTGCAATAATAGTACTATAAAAACCTTAGACAATTTAGTCAAAGTGTACAAAGATCTATCAACCACACGCCTCCTAGTAACCACCCTTGCTTCCTCGAGACAGGATCAGTGACTTTGGAAAAGCGTTGTGCAGCTTCTGATTGCAATGAACGTTAAAACATTGTAAGTACGCTCTCAAGAACTCGGTTAGTAACTTTAGTGAAAACCACATAAGACAGTCCTAACGTGTAAACGAGAATGTGAACCTCTCAAGATATCATGATACTATTATTCATTGTATAGGCATTTTGGTGATGGTTAAGTTTATATTTACTTTATTATATATAATTATAATAAATTAGTTATCTTTATATCATGCCTATGAGAATAAGTTTCTAGATCTATACTGCCTCTCTCAATCTCACTCAATCATTCAATCATATTTTTTATTATTTCTTAATATTAACCTTCGCACTACCTAGGTATTTTTTGTAACAAGAGGGGAATCGTTTTCTGCCCACCTGTTAAGATTAAATATATCTTCCAAAAGAAACAATTTAGAAACTCTCACAGAAATCTCTAGAGGTTGAAGTGAACAGTACACAGGATAAGACTAACAGCTATTTATTATGCTGCCATCTAGGAGTGACACTTCTAAATGTCAATCACATCTCCTACCCACGGGGGGGGGTGTATTTTGTGTCCACCAACTTTAAATAGCAAATTTATGATAGACACTAACGTGAAACTCAAAATGAACAGTACAGGGATAAAGACTAACCGCCAAATCAGTAAAGGTGGGATACAGTTATTAATTATACTGCCATCTAGGAGTTGCATTACTCAATGCCAGTCACATCTCCTACCAACGGGAAGTACTTTGTGTCCACTAACTTTAAAAAAGCAAATTTTATGAGACTCGCTTTAGCTAAACATGTTGAGTCATAACATATTTTCTTACAATTTTAAACAAACAATTAGAAGAGTAATTACAAATATATATATATATATATATATATAATATTGTGGTGATCACAAAGTAACCCCCCGCCCCATTAGTAGTCCGGGGGTTAAATACGGTATCGTTATATAAATCTCAAGTTTTCGATGTTACAATATATTCTAGAATTGTCAGATGCTTAAGACATATTGTTGCTGATAGTCAGGAAACACATAGATTGTCTTAATGAGTGTAGAAATGTCGTCCAAAATAGTTTTAAATTAGACCGTTAACTTAGAGCGGAAGTAGATTAAAGTAATTTTCCCTATGATGTGGTAGAAACTCTCTTTTTCAACGCGCTGCGTGTTTTTAATATAGTTAATAAATATATTTTATTGATTTTTGTCGATGTGACTTTTTAAAGGTTCGTATCAGCACTTCCATGTGCGCCTAATCAGATTTAGTACATTTTGTCTATTGTGATCCTAATAGCTTTGTGCTATAGAAATCTGTGACTTGTTCCGTAAAATACACTATTGTTGCAATACTTGTTTAAAGCCGATTTCTTTTCTTTTCTTTTTTTACAACCGTATTTTTTAATAAAATTATATCTGAACACGAGAAGTTACAGGCAACAAGAATAATATTTGCAAGTGGTTTTAAGTATTTTTCAATTGCTTCTGTTGTATGATATTTTGTAGTTTGCAATTGAACACTGGTGATCTTGTAAGTTTGGGAAAGGTTCCTGGAGACACTTGAATATTAGTAAGTGGAAATCTGATAAATTGGAATTTGAAGCAAACATCTTTGTTTCATAAGTGGGTTTATATTTACGTTCTTTTATCAGCAACTAGGTAGGCTATATGGAACAAGACGGATAGTTTAAAGCGAGATCTGAAGTGCTATAGTACTTTCTATTTTCTTCCACCAAAATGGAGGCAAGAATTTTGTGCAGCAAAATCATGAGAGGTCTGCAAATAGATTAGTGAATATAGTAAAGACATTTAAAAGAATAGAGGTGTATTAAACAAAGAATCGTAAGCACAGTGCATAGGTTACCTGCTTAAATTATTCGTCAAAGGAATTTAATAACGAAAATTAGTATAATTCTAAAACAAAAAGACTTTTCCTCTTTCGAGTGGTGAATCCTGTTTGTGCAATGAAAAAGAAAGTGGCTAGAATTAATAAGTAGAGCTAGGAATTTTAGGTGGTGCATATTTTTTTGGTATTAAAATTCCAAGTTACCTTCTCTTGCTAAGAAAACTTTAGATAAACTCCTGTGTTCTGGTTGGAACTTTTTGCGCTTTTTTTCAATGTAATTACCAGTAAACAAGAAAAATGGAACGTGTACAGAATCAAATTACTTTCGTTTTAGTGCAGTCCCGTTAGACGAAAGCTAGTGAATAGAAAGTAAGTATGTGCTTGCATCAAACTAACAAATCATGGCTACCATCAGTCGGTACAAATATTTGCTCAGTAACTGGATGGATGGATTGGTTGTTCTGATTTTACGTCTCGTTTAGCATCGAGGCTATATAAGACATGGATTTACAGCTTAACTTAGGATCTGAACCACATGAGCTCCCACGGGGAATCAAAACCGAATCTCCCATAACATACGCTAACCATATAAATACGAATCTTACTTAGTGGTCGGAGATGCAGTCTCACGAGTAATAATATAATTGAAATGAAAAAAATGTTCAGTCTTCTGGGCTTGTGATTATTTTGGGACTTGTTTTAGGCAGATGTTAATACAGTAGTGAATTCTGAGTCTTTATGTATAAGTAACTAGTTTTGGTACTGTTTGTATGAATATTTACGTTCTAGATTTGTCCTTTTTATGTCAAAACTTCTAATAATCCTAGCTCTATTAATAAGAAATATTTAAAAAGTATGTTTTAATATGTATTTCAAACAAGAAACTTGAATATTCAATATATTCGAGGTTCATTTTTCTTCTTTTTCGTCTGATACGAAGTTTTACTTTCTTCGGGTTGCTTACGAGATTAGGTGAGGCAAAAGCTTTTCCAATAGGAAAAAAATATACCTTCCGAGATGAGACGTAACTTTTTAACGTTTTTTCAAGCCGAGACAGCCTCGTCTCATGTCTCATGAGAAAGTCGAGTTAAAGTGAAAAGATGTAAAAATGTCAGTGTTAACAAATTGTTCTCTCCAAACCAAGGCTCGCTGAACACTGTAAGTTAAAATCTTGCTTTGTCCTATTTTGAAATAATTTAATTGAAACAATGTATTTGTAAAGTTTCAATGACATTTGCGAATTATCTGCACGGTAGCACCATCTATTGGCGTCAGGAAGGCAGCGCAAGTAGAGACACTTATTAGGGTGACAGTGAACTGTTAGTAGCGTTACACAGACTGAGTTGTTTTTGTATGTATTATAATAAGGGTTGAACCCCAATTTCTTTAATGCCACAATTTCTTTAAAATCCAAACCTTACATGTTCTGTTTCTAAAATATACGTAGTTCACATTTTAAAATTTTTTTAAAGTATCCCCGTGATTTAATTTGATTTTGTGTGATTTAATTCTGTTGATCAAAGTATGCCTTTCTGCTATGAAATGCAAATAAAGAAAGTGCATTTGAAGCAGTGTTAGAACATAGTCATGCTACTCAAACTGACTTCTTAGCGTAATAATATGTAAGATAACTTTCTTTCCATGCGGTTCTCGATTTGCTAACATTGAGTCAACATGTTATTTATGAAGTTAGTTGAGTGTTCAGAAGCAAACTTAAGAAATGTGAAATAGTAAAAAAAGACAAAGATAATGAAAATAGAGCACATCTTTGTACTTGAAAAAAAAATGTTAATCATCGTTAACATAAAGAAGTTATACAAGTGCATGAGGTCTCGAGCAAGAAATTATATTGGTTCATTAGGCAGGGGTGCCCACAAGGGGGGCTATGACGCAAACTGCGTCATTGAAATATTTGGGGGGGGTGAATATATTATATGAATTGAAATATATTTTAAATCTATATAAATATGTTTGAGTGTGTAAAAATTAATCGAAAAGATTTTTTTTCATGGAAGAACACCTACGAATAGACAATTGAGGGGGGGTGCGTCATGGACATGAGGGGGGGTGGGCACCACTGCATTAGGTCCCGCAATCGATTGCTTGTGGAAGAGCAATCTCGTTTAAACCTGTAGATTTTGTCCTATGTAATAACCTTGTTGAGAAAGGACAAATTGAAATCAGGCAGTCAATAAATTTAACTTGAGAACATTGCATGGACATATTTTAACTTATTTAAATGGTCTTGACAGGTAGAAAACTCTCCGAGAACACTCTCTCTGCATTTGTGTTATTTTGTATACATTTTATGTAGTAGAAGTTATTCATTCCTCTACGTATTTCACCTATTATACAGCTCAGTGGGTATTTCTTGATTTGTCTAAAACTAGCAAGGTATAAAATAAAATTTAAATCTAAAAACGCATCATTCATACAGCATAGTGTGTTATGTGATATATATTAATGCATCAGAATTTTGTTTGATGTACCGTACTTCATGTTCTTGGTAGTTAGAAACTCGAATATACTATGTCACCAAGATAAGTAAAATCTTCACTGAGTTCAGGCGCTAATATAGCTAGGGTTGCCCACAAGACGAGATGAGACAGATAATTCGTTACGAAGCACGAGAGTAGATAGAATATACGTGACAAGATATGAGATGAAATAGCCATTCCAATTGTATTGTACCAGATGCACTTTTCGAGACGAAATTTCACTTTTATTATACATTTTCAAAGCGGAACTCTATACTTTGTTTGTCTCGTGGAGCAACCTTAACCATTTGCTGCGTCTGAATGGAAACTTATTTCACGGTAGCCATTATATGAATCGTGATCCGAACCCAATTGTAAAGGATTCCCGACAGAAAGCGAGAAAATAGTGTTTCTGTGTTCACAGGTAAGGTTGCGCACGAAACGACACGAGACAGAATTTTCATGACGATATGACGATATAAACAAATACAGTTTTTGAGGACTGATATCACTTGCACGACACATTTTTGAGACGAGACAACTTCAACTCTTGTCTCGTGCGCATCCCTATTCGTAGAGAACTAAGAACTCTCGTGATTTTTAGGTTCATATATTTGCCGAGGTTTTATTTATGCTGATTGCATACTACTAATATCGTAATTTGTTTTAAATAACGTTTGTACATAAGTATAATGTTTATTTTCAGTTGTTCCTTGTTTTAGTAATGGAGTTTCAAGGGAAAAAGTACTGCTGTACGTGGTGCTCCAAACAATTTTACCAGTCATGTGATTTAAAAAGACATCTCCGAACACACACAGGAGAAACACCATTTGCCTGCCCTGTATGTGCAAGAAGTTTCAACAGAATGTCTAATATGAAGAGACATTTAATGAAAGTACATTCGTCGAAACCATAGATTTGTTTTTAAAACCAAAATAAGGCCATATTGTTGTTTCGCTAGGAAATAATAGCTTATCTTCAGTACGTTTCGTCTTCAAATTCTTAGGTTTGCACGAACTTGAAGATTGTTTACTATGTCATTCATATCTGCTGTAGTTTCTCTGATAAATGGGAGAGTTCGAACCTTTTGTGTGTTTTTAAAATATTTGCCGAAAATAACGTAGTGAATTATGAAAGCAGCCAAATGTTAGAAAAATTTGACATTAGGAAACTATGCAATACTTTTGAAATTAATTTCCCAGGAATTGTTCAGCTCAGAGTACATATTGAGCCACAGCAAGCTGATTTTAGAATTTATTGTTGAACTAGTATTTTTTTTAAAAAAGTCAAGATTTTTTTATAGTTACTCAGTGTGATTGCACATGAGCATGTCTTGTACCTCCTATGCAATGAAAATAAACATTTCTGCATATTTTCTTGTGGAAGTTTTATTGTTGTAATTTAATTTATCTTATACCTGTATGCTATATAAATATGGTCTTAAAGCTTTTCGAGGGACTTAACACATGCACTTCTACCAAGTATCGAACCGAATGAGGTGAAATTTTAACCACGAGAAAGATCTTTAAGTAAGTTCTCCAATTCTTTTGCGGCTGTATACCCCATGTGCAAGATGTAGTTGGATCTACCACAAACCGCGGCGCCCTGCCGTCGAAAATTTGGCGCGCCGATGGCACAGCTAACGCAGCGGTACCTTACGAAATTACACGAATGCCGTAATTTTACCGCCATGGGGATAATAAGGCGGCATCCGCCGTTCTTCCTCGTCTGAACCGCTTATGCCGCCCTTAAACAGGCTTGTGGTGTCTATGTAACCGCCACATGGCCGGTTCGTAACCGCCAGTGCCGCCATTAACCGGCCACATGGGCTTTTCGCTGCTACCTTCAATCCTCTACTCTCAATTTTGCCAACAACGTATTGCATTGGTATTTTATACCCTAAAAGTTATATACCAATACATGGTTAAAACACAAAATAACTACCGCTTTAGACTACTTGTGTGTTAATTTAATACCAAACACATGGCCTTTTAAGCATATCAGAAGTAACTGCAAAGCTGTGCGCAGTATGTTTGACAGTTTGCTAAGTAACGAATAATGTAACATGTTCTGCTGTAATCGATCACGAAAATAGTTTTGTAATCCTGTGAACTGTCAACGGTTACATGAGTAGCACTGTTGCTACCTGTTGTTCTTATATCCCAGCAGCGGTCGTTACCGAGTTCTCACAATCATTCAGCGGTCATTCGTCAAAAAGTCTCTATAAACCGACTGACGGAAAAACAACTGCCATCTAACTTTACGACGACGGCAGCCACATCGCTTCCGCTTCGGTGGCCTTCTGCTTGGAACCAAAAGTAGAACGATGCCGGCAGTCATTTTTCCTTCACTTCGGCGGCTATCCGCCAAAGGGCGACAGCGGACCAGGGCCGGATTTCCCAATAAGCCCGGTAGGCCCGGGCCTATGGGCGCAAGCTCCCAGGGGGCGTACGGCCGCGAGAAAAAAATTTAAAAAAATATCTAGAAATAAAAATAAATAACCATAACTTAACATATTTTTTGAATTGATTAAAAAAATCAGGCTAATAAAGCATTCTTTATTAGAGTTTTTTTTTTTTATTTATTTGCACAAATGGCTAAATTGAACAAAACCAAAGTTATTCACCAATCTTTTGTTAATACATTAACGGTATTTTGTTAAGCCCAGAACCAAGTAAATTCCTCAAAAAACTTGCAATGATAAAATTGCATCGTGGAATGGTGTTTAAGCAATTAACATACAGACCTGATATAATTTTTTAATAAAGGTTTTAGGAAAGTAACCTCAACCAGACTAGGGGGTGGAAAAAATTATTGGGCCTAGGGGCGCCAAAATGCTAAATCCGGCCCTGCAGCGGACCAAGGGCACCGATCCGCCAAAGCTCATGTGGGCCCCCCTAGTGTATTTATGAATATACAATATTTGGCATAATTTGAATGCAATTTGTCTTAACATCCTTATATATATATACCTTCTGCGTCTGAGTGCCCCCCCTTCAAATTTACAGCGAAATCGGCGCCCTTGAAGCGGACCGATGATAGTTGGCGGCACCTTGCACACGGGGTATATAAATGAAATAAATGTCTTTTAAGAAAACGAATTGTCTGAAGAAATGCTAACTAACTAACTCTATGGTCCATATAACTCGGAGGTCCAATGCCACGTTCACAAAAGCTTTCCATTGAGTTTGAGACCTTTGGTCTTAGCCTTCTACTCTGTATTCCTGAAACAATACTGGAATTTTTCTTTTAAAGTAGTAAAACCATCATTTTGTTGTCTAGAGAAGCCATGATTTTGCAGCAGGTTACAGTTAAGGGACAGCTGAGGTATCTAAGCAGAAAGTATTATTTCTCTTTTGAATTATGTTGCTTCAAAGAACTTTTGTGAGATGCCAAATAATATTTACACCTACTTCATCCATGGTCATGTCTATAGTAGTCATTTTGTCAAATTAAAAAGTAGTTATAGTATAACTACGTTATGCTATAACGTACTGTCTTGAAAGCTCTTCTAGGAGAATGTTACGCTTTCCAAAAGAAAAAGTGCAGACATTTTTTAATTTTGAGGCAAGATTACATGAAAGCAAATTTTAGTATACCTTTTTCTATTGTTTTTAATGCTGCTCAAATATGAGTGAAATCGACAAAAATTGTTTTGATAGAAGACTTAAGATTCGTAATAATAACCTTTTTAAATATTCTGCGAATTTCACGAGCACTACCTATCAATTAAATCTACTGTGGATTGGAAGATTAATACAGAGCATTGTTACGTATATAACCAATAGCCAATGAAGATTAATATCCACTGAAATATAGCCATATACGAGTAAAATCTTCGCACATTCGAAAAGAAAAATACTACGGAAAAAGTACTCCGATCAGGAAGTTTAGTCAGTGTGCTGGTGGGAAAATCTCGGCAGTGATAAATCGTGTTTTTGATCTTTCTTGCGATATGGTTAATTCATCACAATGATTCCTCATTTTTTTCTTCTTATTTGTTACCACGCCTTGATTGTTCTGTTTTACAAATCATAGATGGTAACCAGTATGGAATAAGTAATGGAACAGTGGTAATGATGGTACGTGACCTATATCATTGATGAACCTCTAATGATGAAAGGAGGAAACCGCATTGCTCAGATGTGGCGAACAGGATAAGGTGTCTACGAGAGAACAGCCATTCCGAAATCACAACTGAGAGGCACATTCCTGTTGAAAAGCTTCAAATTCGGTCATGCGTCTCGGATTTGTATATCTGGTCTTAGATAATGCAGGATACAACCATACTAAATTAAGATACAATTGTTTCATTTTCGTAGTGATCTTTTGCAGTTCTTTTATGAGTAGAGTGTATTCGTAGAGTTATAATTTGGTATCAATGAAAAATTATTGTAGCACTAGCATATAGGACATATAATAACTTTCGTTTTAGTTTCATTTCACAATTTCTCTGTTATTGATTTATGAAAGCATTTGCAGTAGCATATTGAATTACATTCCCTTTGCCTCATAAGGGGAAAAAAACTAGAATTTAGAACAATTGACAAGTCGGAGCCATTAAATTAAACTGTAATTTATACAAGTACAGTGTGCTTGATCCCCCCCCCCTTCCTTGATAATTTCATTTTCTGATACTTTATTACTTTCACCGATTTATTTAAGATGTTCCTTTGTATATTTCATAATTACAAAGTATTAATATTTCCAGTAGATACAAACAGAATAGTAATATTTTTGTAATTGAATGAATATCGAGTAGTTTTAGATGAGTTTATGGAAACACTGTACCAAAAATAATAGTAAGAATTTCAGTTTTTATTTTTAATGAAATTGTTGTAGTCATAAACAAAAACTTCGTTTACAGGATAGAAAAAGCAGGACTATGGATATATTCAATCTATGCATTTCATACACAGGGATCTAGGCAAGTTTACTACCATTAAAATTATTTTATTTTTGAGCTTTATGTCTTACGTTTCTACCCTTTCGTCTAAAGAAGATGATGAGAAATCAATAATAATAATAATAATAATAATAATAATAATAATATAATGAAATGACGGCCCATAAACAGGATTGGAACCCGCGACAGAACATAGTTTTTGCCATCGCCTGCTTAATATTTTAGGTCATTCGGCCTTCCATGCTAGATCTGCTAAGTTTGAAATTTAGTGTATACTTACAGTAGTTAGGCAACATTGTCTCGCGTTCTCCGTAGCAATTTGAAAAACAATCTTAAATTTGCATTTTTGTATATCTTTTCTTTTCTTTTTTTTTCAGAAATTGAAATTACTTATTTTACTGTTCTACATGAACCAGGGCCGTGCCGTGGAAAATTAGCGCCCGGGGCGAGAGTATACGACGGCGCCCCCATACATATATTCCAAGCAATTTTTCCTATCTTTTTTCCCTTTTTCTCCCGAAATTTTCGCCCCCTTACTTCGGCACCCGGGGCCGTCCCTCCGCTCGCCCCCGCTCCCCCTTCAGGCACGGCCCTGACATGAACATGATGTAATAAATGAATCCGTTTATAGGCCTATGTGTAACAAACATGAATAAAAATGAAAAGCAAAATAGAGAAGAAGTGTTTTTTTTTTTTAAAAAAAAAAAAAGCTTTGTCATTCTATAGATTCCCTAACGTGCTGTTTGGTTTCAAATGTATCCACATGGGCCTATTTATTAAGGACTAAAACCATAATACCGTCTGGAAACAGGGAATTGGCATTATGCACTACACCTATATCTTTTGTGACAGATACACTCTTACTTCATTACACAAGTGTTAATTTCCTAACTCATACTATAAATCAAATGATGCTATGATAAATGGGCGGCTCAGTGGTAGAGCTCTTACTGCTGGTGCGTGGGGTCTGTGGTTCGATTCCCGACCAAGTAAGTTTGCAGACATCGTGTCTGGGTTTTCTCGGAATATTCCCGTTTCCTCATCATCATTCACTTGCCTTAATCACTGTTTCCCTTAGCCTGAAGGACATAATCATGAGACGTTAAACTCATTGATCCTTAGATCATTTTCTTTTCTTTTTTTTAAAGTTGTAAACGGAACACTACTTTGCTTTCACCATTTCAGTAAAAAAACAAGCAAAAGAATATATTTGGACCAATGCTGTAAAATAACTATGCAGATGTGTATTTTATGAACTTCTTACCCGCCAGAGCTTAGAACAACGGAAGGACAGAAAAGCGAGTACGGCGAAAGCCCCGTATTTTCCTAGTTATTTAATTTTCGAAAAGTAAACTGAGATTTTGCATTTAGGAAACTCATTGAAGTATTCTTGTTTTCATATGCTGTATAATGTAAAGTGCGCATAGTATTTTTGTCGTTAATTCTACAGCTGTCTCTAGTAATATGGTGTCTAGTGCATAGTGGATTGGTAGGGGGTACATATGGTTGAGAACCAAAGAAGTACCTAACTGTCCTTGTATCTAACGGGAATCGTCAGGTTTTCGGGGGAAGATTTATCATAATTATGTAAGCTCAACAGAGAACCCTTCTATCATGAAAGAAAAACTATATCATGCTGTTTTCTTATAAAATGAAATTAAATGAAATCTTTAAGTTTTACGTCCCACGGTTATGCCGGCGAGACTAAAGGAGACGGTGATGATGAAAAATGAATGAAGAAAGTGGGAGGAAACAGGAGAACCCCGAGAAAACCCACGCACACGGTATTTGTCCACAACAAAGTTCACTTGGCGCGAGCTGGGATCAAACACCGGACCCCATGCACCAGAGGTGAACACTCTGCCACTGAGCTATCGCGGTTCCATTGTTTTATTGTAAAGATAGCTCACTTCGTTGGTTGATTGGTTTATTTAAAGTTCAGCGTCCCGTGTAGCACCAAGATTAGTGAGGCGTGGAATACAACTTAACATGAAATTCGAATAGCATGTACTGCCACAGAGAATCGAATCAGGATCTTCCGCGCCGAAGGCTCGTATGCTAACCATATAGCCACGAGGCAAATAGCTCACTTCAGTAATAAATCACGATAATGGATTTTGCGATGCAATTTTTCGTTTGTATCGCAATTCTATGATTTTGTGTAGCAAAATGCAATCCGGTACCGCATAAAAAAAGCTTTGGCAAACACGTGTGAGGCATTTTATACTATTGTTACTTTTTCTTTTCTCCACTTCAGTTACTATTATAAATGTAGCAAACTTGTCTTATAAAGATTATGTAATAATAATAATAATAATAATAATTTGTTTTGAACATCTGAATATTGAAAAGGGTTGATTTTAGTATTAAATAGAATCAGTAAAGCGTGTTGGTAAGTACTTTCTTTAGTAGTAAGATTGGTAAGTACTACTAAAGAAGGATCTTTCTCTATTCCATGTATTACTTTCTTCTGTAGGTATCTGCATTCTGTGGGTCACTATTTAACATTGACACATACACGCACCGCAGGTGCGAAGATCTAACTATCTGTTTCAAAGTTGATTGCCTGTGATAGAAAAAAAAGTCCTACATTTATCCCGAAAACTCAGACGAATTTGCGCACCTATGATCAAGTAGCCTTGGATCGAAACAGAAATCCTTAGAATCCTTACCACCAAAGGTGAGCGTTCTACAACGTTTTTTTTTAATAATGTGCATTATTAAATCTACAAAGGCTATATTTTTAACCGCCGCTAAGACACCAGAGAGAGCCATGTCAGATTATTATTGTTAACTAAGACACTTGCACTTTGTCTTAACTTTCATACCAATTTCTCTACACCCTGTCGGAAGTGATTAGCATTTTCGCACATTGTTCTTATACCGTATGGTGCCAGGTCTATTTTGCACCATTCAGGAACACTATCTCCTCTAGGCATACTTTCCGAAGACTTTGCTCCCCTCGCCCTAGTTTAGGTGAGTCAAATTATATAACAGTTTTGCGCAGGGCACTTCCTTTGGCAAATAGTGTTCCAGTGCAGCCCCCCTCACATTTTGAGTTTTCCACTCCGGCCAAAATTTTCTAAAAGAAAATTATACACGTTCAGCTTGTTAACACAAGTAGCTTTAAATCTCTGTGTCTTTCTTCAGTTTTTCCAATCGAGTATTCTGAAATGAAATTAAGAAGTAACAATAAAAAAAGTGTTATTTCAAAAAGAAGGTAGAAGTGCAAAATGGTTGACGTTTCCACAGAAATTAGTTTGGCCCAAAATCAAATGGATGCAAAACCGGCTCGCAAATGTTTAAGAGATACTTTCACTTCATTACTTGATTTATTTCATTACTATGAACTATTGGATGTATTATATTATCAATTAGTATTATGTGTAGTTCAGGTACAATTACTGAAGCAACATACATCACATACTAATGAATAGAATAGTTAATAAATAATCTTTTTTTTTTTTTTTTTTTTTTTTTTAGTGTTTAACAAGCAGATTTGGAGTATTAGTTGCACCATATATAGTTCCATCGATTGACATACGTTTGTTTTGCTCTTTTTCAGCCTCCCATTGCATCCTTCCCTGATTTGTCGATGGTGTATGAAAGTATTTCCATCATCAGCTGCAGTGAAACAACATGAAAGAATCCATACAGGAGAGAAACCCTTTGAGTGTCATATATGTTCGAAGACTTTCAACGTAAAAGGCAACCGAGACAGACATGTGAAAATTCATGAAGTGAGACCGTTTTGTTGCAGTCATTGTAAGAATTGTTTTTCGAAAGAAGCGGAACTGTTATTGCACACTAAGATGTTTCACGATTTTAATTAGTTGTCACCTACGTATGTAGCTACATATGCTCAATGGTTTATTTTTATCGTGTACAAAATAAAGAACTATAGTTCTATATATCTAGTTCTTGTTTTATTATCTCGCTAATAGGCCTACAGTTCATTTCTGTAAAGATTTTTGGACTGAAGTAAAATTACAATTTTTAAAAGTGAATTGCAATTACGATTCTTTCGTCTTGTTTAATAGTTTTTTTTTCATTAGTTTATATGTTGAGCTGTGGAAGACAATATCGAATCGATTTGAAAGTATATAGCATGGCTTCTTGTAGAATGCATATCTCCAATTATAGTAATATGAGCAATATATGTAATAATTATAGTAAATCGCTATAGTAATATTCAAGTATAGCAGTTTGGTTCCAAGATACTACCAAATTGAATGACTTCTGATCTCTTAATCTCACCTGAGTCAATAACACTGTAATTGTGGTAAAATCGTTATTGCACGTGTATATTGATAATGCACTACTCACAGTGACAATCAAATGTGATATAATTAGAAAAAAGTTAATTTTCAATCATTACGTACTTGAACGTATAAATGAAACAGTGAAATTTGAATCCTTTAAGTTTGACCAATTTCACCTTTCGACGACTTTACCTTAAGATTGTTCCTGTATTTTCTTAAACTAGCTGAACCTGCGCTGTTTACACAAAACACCATTCTAATGTGAGTGTCTTGTATTTATCGCTTTCCTTGTACCAAATAAAGATGCAAATTACACCTTGGTATAGAACATGTCAGAACATTAACATAATTAATACATATTATGTCTACCTAAATTGATTACAATACACGAAAACACTATTTACATGAATGGCATTAAGTAAAACAATGGTATTTGATGTTGTCGCGAAAGACTCGTTATTCATGCTCTTCATTTGGAAACTTATTGACACCATTTAATAGAATTTTTCCTACTGCTGCCTTGAACTTATGAATATCTTTAATCAATTTAATAGTTTGAGGTAAATGATAGAAGAATTTAATGGATGTTCAGAATAAACTTTTCCTACATGTTTCAAGTTTACATGAAGGAATATCTATATTTTCTTAATTCTTGTATTATGACATATATATATATATATATATATATATATATATATATATATATATATATATATATATATATATATATATATATATATATAATATTTCTTGATTTTGTTTTACGTACATTACACAATCTAGTATGTAAAGCGATGGCAGAATTAGCCCATTTAACTTTTTAAATAATGTTTAGAGTGAGTCCTTTAATTATTTCGTGTGATAGTTCTGATAATTTTGGTTTGTGTTTAACTCTGAATCTCCTTCCCATTTCCTTGTTGTATCGGTACATAATCCTTTTAGAAACAGAAGTGAAGGACGAAGGGACTTACAAAGGGAGTGAATTGCTATAGAGAAACATGTAAATGCAGCATTTTACTAATAATTAACACTTCTGACCAGAGTATGTACACTTATTTATTGAAAACTAAAATACAGTCTCGGTAACGTTATCTTCATCAGACACTAACTTAGGAAGTTAGTGTTTGATGAAGATAACGTTAAGTTGTCGAAACCGTTAAATTGTATTTTAGTTTTTAATAAATAAGTGTATATACTCTGGTCAGAAGTGTTAATTATTCCTTTAATGAATTCCAGAGTCGTGATGAATAGAGTTGTAGCATTTTAATGTATAGATCTTGGGGTGAGTTCATGGCAAACTGAAGGGTACGGGGAAAAAACAAGGAATGTCCATGCATGTGCTTTTTCGGGTGATTTGTCCCATCTGTTGGTGACTCTTGGCACTCTTTGACTGTCTATGCAATGCATGCGTAGATGTTGAAATGTTCATGTAAAAAGTGGCAAAAGATTTCATAACCCTATTGTTTGTACGCGGTTTTCAATATTAAAACGCTGTTTTCTCGAAAATGCAGTTTTGTGACATTCCTTGTTTTTTCCCCTTACCCTTCAACTTGGAGAAGTGATAGATGGAGTTAAATAGAAACATTTTTGTTTTCTCCATAGCTGAGTACAACTTATTGCGGCTCTGCAAGCCTTTGAAGTTGTCTACTTGCAATAAGGTTTTCCATTCCGATTACAGCAAAGCCTGTAATGTCGGTCAACCCGCTATACGTAGCTCTTGTACTGGTTGCCTAATACAATATCAACCTTGGTAACTCCCTAGGACAATATAAATCTTATGGGCACAAAACGACCCCAAAAACTTCGAATAGAAAAATAACGACACGTTTTGTATAAGAACTGGCAAATCTAGACAAAATTTTTTCACGTTTCTGCTAATGATTTCCGAGATCCTACTGTCGAAAGGAATTGGCTACAAACTTATAAACGTTGATTTTAATATATAGTTAGTTCTCCAATGGTTCTGACTGTGAGAGTGAAAATAGATCGTTCATTCCCTATTGTGTTTCACATTTTCCCTCTAAAATGCACTGGAAACTTTAAAAATTCTATTTAAAAGTTTTATTAGTTTAATTTGGGAGTAGATTTAAATAAATTTTATCATACGTCTAGGAAGAGTTGGCAGTCAAAGATTCTTACGTTCCATTTTTATTTATATTGAAAATGTTTCCTTCTCTCTCGCTCCTTAAAACGGAAATTTTCAAAATACCTGGGAATCACATTATTTATAAGGAGTTTGTATACTGAGTTTCAGCTGTCTAACTTGACAGGCTCGTGAAATACTCAATTTTTCGCATAAATGATAACTCTCCGTTTCCCCTTTAGAATATGCACTTTAATAAAAATAATACTAGAAAAACCCTGTTAAGACCTAACACATAACACGGCTTTTTGTTTTATGCATTAGATGAATTAATAAACATTTTTGAAATACTCATTATTATTATTATTATTATTATTATTATTATTATTATTATTATTATTATTATTATTATTATTATTATTATTATTATTATTATTATTATTATTATAGTAGGGAGCTAGGGTGAAGGGATGTAATGAGAATTACGGTTACCAAACATACAAGATCTGAATAATTATTGATGTAGACCTGTTTATAATTTTTTACGACTTCTACAGGCTCTTACATTATATTTATGACCCCCTAAAAATTTTGTGGCTGGTTGCAGGTCTGAAATGATTATCGCTTGTAACTCTTGATTTTTTTTTTTTTTTTAATACCGAATTGCTTTTACTTGAGCTTTGTTACGCGTGAAGATAAGATGTATTTGCGTTATGGCCCGATTTTGGAACCATAATTTCGCCTGTTTTTCCTTCCTACTTTCCTCCGGTTTATTTTTCCTATGATATTATGGATGCTTTACTACGTTTCGTGTTGTTTTCATTTCATTATAACGTTCGTTGCTGTCATTAACTACATTTTGCAGAATTTAAATGTAAACTTCTGGATATTTCATCTATTCAACATAAAAAACATCTAACAATTTTCAGCTCATAACTCTTGGGTTTCTTTTTGATGACCTACGGAGTCACAAGGTATTTATCACAGTTACAGTCTGCACTTTTTCATGTGTATGTGCTATTTACGTGTGCTGTACTAAACGTTATCAATATGTTTGTTAACGATAATGGACACTAATTTTGGGAGTACACATTTATCAGGGTTGAACGTTTGAAAACTTGTTTTACTGCTAATTGTCATTACATAGATTAATTTTTTTTTGAAACGTTTATTGACTTGTGGTGGCAATTTAGAGAAAGCTATTCGGCTTAATGGCCGGTCTGCTTTAGTTACATCTTTTAGTGTAACTATTGAACCCAATGTAATCCAAGAAAAATTTCAGTCATAATCGACATAGTTCTATAACTGCTGTTCTAAAGATGTTATACCCGCAAGGATTGTATAAATTAGACTTGCACTGTTTATCATTAGTTGCTGCATATACTATCATCAATTGATTTGCACTTGTTTCCCTTTTTCTTTCAGCCTTTCATTTCAATCTCCGAAGATTTTTAGTTGTCGATGGTGCATGAAAATATTTCCATCATCGGTTGCTGTGAAACAACACGAAAGAATCCATACAGGAGAGAAGCCCTTTGAATGTCAAATATGTTCGAAGACATTTAATGTAAAAGGCAACCGAGACAGACATATGAAAATTCATGCAGTGAAACCATTTTGTTGCAGCGTTTGTAAGGATTGTTTTGCAAAAGAAGCTGAACTGTCATGTCATATGAATATTCATGTACAGAAACCATTTAGTTGCAGCCTTTGTAAGGATTGTTTTGCGAAAGAAGATGAACTGGCATTTCATACTAAGTTATTTCACCAGTAAATATATATATATATATATATATATATATATATATATATATATATATATATATATATATATATATATATATATATATATATATATATATATATAAACTCCATGTGCTGGATTGTTTTTTATCATTTATAAAATAAAGGATTACCATATCTACGTTCTTGTTTTTGTTATCTTACTAATAGACCTAGAGATATGTTTCTGTAAAAATATAATTTTTAAAGTTGACTTTTAATAACGATTATTTCTTCTTATATAATTATTAGATTTTTTTCAGTAGTTTATATGTAGCGGTTTGAATGTAATAAGGTAAAGGAAGGATAGTTCGCGCACAATTCAAAAAATGCATTAAATTTTTAACATTTATGCAATGTTAAGAATGAAACAGTGTTTTTAGGTACTTTGTACAGATAACAGACCTGCAGTTGTTGGTGAAAGAAATTGTGTTATCATTGCTGACTAGCAGTCCCTATTAATAGGATAGATGACAGTGCACAACTCGGTGCTTCTACGGAGACAACCTGGTATAACGAAGAAAATATGAAATGTTTTAGAAAGAAGAGAAAACTTAAAGCGAGTATTTGTGTGCTACTGTACGATACATAACTTAATATTACTAAAACAATCATAAATAGAGCAACCAAAAGAACAAGCAATCATATACTTATTAAACAGCATTGAACTAAATATTTACTGCTTCTACTGTTATGAAGTCTGCAGTATCTGCAGTTATGAATGGTTAGCACACGCGCGTTTGAGAGAGACTCGGATTCGATCCCCGGAGGAAACGCATGTGATCGGGATCCACATTAAGCTATAGATTCATATTTATTATAGTCTTGATGCTGAAAGGCATGCGAAACTGCAAAATAATAAATTGACTAGTATTATTTTCCTATCTATTTCACCCCAGGGGTTAGTATTCTCCTTTCAAGGAAATGTTGAACGCCTATTACAACCATTCTGCTTTTTCATTAAAAAATAATCTAGAAGCTGTATTAGTGAACTCTTTCTCTTATTGACTATTTAATACTTTTTACTTGACAGTAAAAAGTGATGAGCAGTCAGTCCCTATACGGCCGTTTGAAGGTAGAGGCAATTGCACACACTTCCTTAACTACGGCAGGTAGTGGGAGTGTTGTAGTCAGCACCACACACTGGCTGTACCTAGATTGTCTTAGGTGCTAATTTTACAAAGGTGGGGTAAAACTTAGGACCATCTTCCACCAGAGATCGAACTCAGGTCTCTACCGAATACGCTGCCGCAGCTCTTCACTTAGCACAAGGTTATTTAGGAAGAAAGTAGATTATGTATTTATATTTGAATTTAACACCCAGTGTTGCAATTTGATGCATTAATATTATATATTTCTATTGTTTTCAAATAAGCAACTTTTAACAGTAACTTTTGTGAGTACGTAGATACAAAAATAATTTTTCAGAAGTTGTTTCACAAACCTGAAGTAATCGAATGCTACATAACACTATTTAATTATTTTCTTTTTGTAAAACAAAATAATCATTACTTACTCAGCATAAAATAAATCATTTAAACGCTATTTCAAGCAAAACAAAATTAAGTCATAGTAATGCATACATTTCAGACATCTTCTGGATATGATTGTAATATCATCATGCTCAGCATTGTTCATCGGCAAACTCACTGTACATCAATGGTGGTCCACAGACTACTGTTTGAGGAACACAATTCTATACACTGAAAGTAAGTTTAAAAATTGTGTAACGTAAGCCATAGTTACGATTTATATTAATAATAATACTAGTAGTTACTCACATTTGTTAACATCCATTTTTTTCGTTTATGTATCAACCTGGACTCTCCTTTGAAATTCGAACTTCATCATATTCATTGGCATGATAAATTGAATGTTTCTTATATTCAACTTCTTTGGATAATCCGTTAATATTTTGTTTTTACATATTAAAGACGTAATGGTACTAATATCTTCTAAGAAAAAAAATACAAATCTTCCGAAAAGGGGTTGATGAACTTCGGATTGGTGACTTGTATTTTGCTACTATACCTGTTTCACTTTACGTTATGGGTATACCCAAAATTACTTGTTCACCTGTTTAACAGTCGCATGCCAATGGAGGAAGTCAACAACTGACCCTCAGTATTTTTGACAATATCTCTGTTAATTTTTCAAACACAGTTTTGACCATTTAGGACATTTATTTTGAAGATCTGTTTCACCTGGTGGCAACCATATTAATTTGGCATGGCCACATTAGTGTTGCCAAAAATATTATTAATTTGGCTCATAAAAATTATACTGATCACGTATTGATATTTCTTTTTATGAATTAAAGAAGGAAGAACAGATGATAGAAAGAACCTTCATGCAGTGCAGCACTGAATAATTACAGGAAACGTAAAGTGCAACCAAAAAGAACGCGATTATGTTGTGAACATTTTCCAAAAATTAAATGTGCCTTATTTTTAGTTGTTTTATTTTAGGGATGTTTGTTCATTCAGAAATCGGGAGTGACGTCAATGCATGCTATTTGACATCATCATGGATCAAGCCATTCATTTCATACTTCATTCAAATGTTATAGCACTAGCAAACATTTTCACATTCGTTTCCGTATTCAAATGTGTAGAAATAAAATGGAGTGAGTAACTGAACCCCCCCCCCCATTGGTATATACAAACAAAAATGTCATTGGTACGCGATTGTTAAACAATCTGCCTCACTCAAACTATTCGATATGGCGTCACAAGTATTAAAGTGGTAACACTGACCTGACGATCTATGACTTTTGTCACGTTGTCTGAACACGGACCCTGTATCCCAAGCAGAGCACATCATTTGATACGCCCTCTTACATTTTCCAATCTCACCTCATGTATCGCCCTTTTATCTAACTGTTGGTGATTTACAAGCGTTGGAAATTTCATCTGAAAGTGCTCATAGTTAAATGATAGCCATTTTGTAAAAGTTGACCCACATGATAAACTTCTTCCTATAAAAGTTTGTTTCTTTGTGATCTTTTTAAACTATGTAAGAAAAAAAAAGTACTTACTTGCTATTGAGAATTTTCGGGTGACTTCCGAGGTCCAATAATAGGGAGTCTTGTGGAGCAAACAGATTATTCAGTTCGATACGTTCTATGACGTTTTCCTATCTCACTTTTTTTAAATCCTTTTATCTCCAGCTGTTCCTGATCTGAATGCACTGGGAACTAAACAAGCTCATTACGTCTACGCAGTCAATATTCTGTTGAAGTTATTTTGATCAAATGATTTATTCAAATATTGTGATAATTATCAGTGATATTGAGTATCTCTAGACGAAGGTTGAAGCTGTTATTTATATGGATATTTGTTTTTGTGTTATTACTGTTCTCAGAAATATCTTTACCAACTGTTGTGCTCAGTATCCAATTGCCATACTGAAGAGTTTTAGTGTTCATGTAATGTTGTTCAATTTTTACTGAATTTAAAATTCTTTTCTTGTGCAATCTCGGTTGTTGTGTCTTATATCAGTGAAACGTAATATATAATTATTGTTTTGTTTTCTTACAGTTCGGCTTTTTTGACTACTACAAATAATCAGGCTTTGTCATCTCCTGGAAATAAATTTCATGGCAGGCGACACAAGTGCCGCTGGTGTGTGAAAGCCTTTTTCGTTGTAACAGATCTAAAGCGGCATGAACTGATCCATACTGGAGAGAAGCCATATGCATGTCGACTCTGTTTGAAAAGGTTTAACAGGAAAGGAAATAGAGACGTTCATATGAAGATCCATATACGAAAACCATTTATTTGTAGCATGTGCTCGAATTGTTTTGAGCAAGAACGTGATCTCTCAATTCATATTAAAACATTTCATGCATAGGGTGGGGCACTAAACTAAAATTTCATTTCGTTTCATGCATAGACAACAGGTGAATCTTGTTTTTTATTTACATTTTCAGTTTTCTATTTGCTATACACTAGCTTGTGTATTGTACCTAGGCATTTGATCGTTGCTAAGGTAATATTTTTTATTAACCTGCATATCACCAAATTTATTTTTGCTAGTTTGAGGAAGTTTTATGTTTGTTCTATTGGAGTTTGGTCATTAGCAGAGATTCAATGTGGGGGATATTACTCCCCAGGGGCATCCAATTGATGTGACTCATGTCTTCCATCATATTGTTTCACCTATCTATATTGATGGTTTATTTTATATTTTTAATACTGTTGATTTATGAAATTTCGATTTTGTGGCAACTCGATCTCAATATCGTAAGGATTAGAAGACAAACTATTATACGGGGGACATTTAATAAACTCTGAGACAGTATTAGTGTCACAAACTTATTACTATATGTTACTCATATCTTTTGCTCTTTTTAAAATATTTACCAACCAATGTAATGAACCTATTCCATTTCCATTGCATCTTGGAGGAAGCACAGAGGACGAGATCAATTCTGTAACATGGATGTAGAAATTCCTTTTGTATTCAGATACTCAGTCATTACATGAGGTTCCCATCGGGCACATTTCTAGATAACGTGCAAAATACAGTACAAAATCATTTTGATTGTATCAGTCGGCATAATATTTATGTGCCCGATGTGTAGGAATTATTCGTGTGCAGGATCTTCGATAATTTTTGTTCGGATATATAATAAAGAATTAAAGACATAATTGCAATGAAACTTAACACATGTTTGATGACACCAATACTGAAACTTCCGTAACTTGCGTAGACGGAATAATCCTAACAATAATAACAAGCAGGTAACCATTTTCGTAGATTTCGTTGCAATTATCTATTTTCTTTCGGAACTATCACATCAGGTTTTGAGTCTTGGTAAGCACATATCATTGACATAATTCAGAAGGTGAACGAAATTCGAAAACGTATATAAGTTTTCAATGACTTACTTTACTGTTGAAGGTGTTTGTAGAAGACTTATTTTTATATGTCTTTATATTTTTATGTAATAGACGCAAAAATACTCGAATGTTACGATTTGCGTTTTTAGGAAGTTTGCAATCTCCTCAGAGATATTTAGGGATGTGGGTAAGAAGGCTAAAATTGTTATATATTCTATACTTAAATCTGAATTTTTACTCTGCATATTATAGTTTTAAGCTTAAATACTAGGTTGGAAATCATATGTTCTTATAGTCCTTCCAATGGAAAAATTGTTTTGAGATACTTTTATTTAAAAAAATGTATTTGTTATAATTAATACAAAAATATACTTCTTTTTCTTGTGTTTGATTGTTTTAAATTTTAATATAGCAATTTCCTAATCATTGCTAGTCATTCAAGTGATTATTTGCAAGCAGAAATATCAAGAATGGAAAAGTAATATATATATATATATATATATATATATATATATATATATATATATATATATATATATATATATATATATATATATATATATATATATATATATATATTAAAACTATAAAGAATATTTAACTTAAGTAGTTATATTACGGAGAAGTAAGTTTATTGTCCCTTACAGGGTGGAACGACCTCTACCAGTAATGCTACTTTGTCCAACAAATTTTAGATTGTTTTGGAAGAACGGAAAGCTCTCGGTGATGCTTGAAGGAGCCTGATAGGGTTGGACTTTATTTGCTGGAAGGATATATTGGCACGGGTTCTGTCGTCCTATACTAGTTCTTCGTCTTCTTGATACCTTACCATGAACTTCTTTCTTTCTTCATTACCCATATCCGTTTGCAGATGTTCGTCATTATGTAAGCGTGTGTTATTCCTGCATTTGTTATTGCATGTGTAATGCTGTGGATATTGCCATGTGTTTGGATGTGATATTTCTTCTTGTGTGAAAGTTGGTTTGTGATGGAAATTAACTATTGCGTATGTTTGTGTTCTGGGATTTTGTTTACTTTTATGAATGACATTAACTATTCTTTTGTTTTTTGACGAGGGGTCGTGACAGTTTGATGTTGGTAATGGGTATGTTGTTTGAGGTGTGAGAGTGTTTAGTCTAGCCTTTAGGAATGTTTTGTTGACTTGTGTATAGCTTGTGCAATTGTTCGTTGTGCTGGGTTAGTGATCATGGTGAGAATCGAAGCCACTCATTTCCCGATGGATTGAATGACCTCTCCTATTGCACACTTGATTCGGTCCTCCATTGCAATTGCTCCCTTTTTTTGTTCTTCCTATGTGCGGGCATCATCTTACGTTACAGATTTTATGAAATTTGGGAGGCTTTATTATTATTATTATTATTATTATTATTATTATTATTATTATTATTATTATTATTATTATATTAGTGGCGTATTTAGGGGGGCTTCCGGGCTAAGCCCCCCCGAAATCTTACTTACTATAGTAAAGTATATGGAATATCTTGGAGAATTTTCACATTTTCAGGCAAAGCCCCCCCCCCGAAAGTTAGCAAAGCCCCCCGAAACAAAATCGTAAATACGCCACTGATTATTATTATTATAAGCGGGAACGGAGAGTGCAGTTACTGCTTCCGTTCTGTAGCCTGTAACTTTGCAGGTTTCACAGAAAAGTTTATGTATGCGGTTGTTGCGTGAGATGTCCTGATATGCATCACAACTTCAGTAGCACCCTTGGTTGTCTACAGAGGTAGCTCATGTGGCCATATTTGTAGCAGTTTCTATTAAATTTTGGTATAGTCGCGCTGCCAGATGTTTTGGCTTTATAATGCCAAAGAGGTGGAGTCCTTTGTGGGTGATTTTGTTAGCTTGCACTGGATCAGTTTACAACAGTCTAAGAGAAAGGGTATGCCGTTAGACTGATTGCAAAGGGTGTTGCAGTAATCAGTCTTTTTTTTTTCATTCCTTTCTTTTTTCCTTCTGCTGTGATGTGCGAGTATTAATCCGTGCCCTTCAGTGCACAGTAAATGGGGTACACTGTTCAGGGCGACTCTGAAAAGGGCTATTTGCCCAGGCTTTTCTTGTTATTGCTATGTTCATTTTCTTTATGATCTGCTTGTTCTTCTTTGTTGTTCCCATACAGCTCATAGTATCTAATTTGGTTGATATTAAGGAATTAATGGTTAGGTTTTTGGTGGGAGTGGAACTCGTTTAGGAAGACATCCTTTGATTCGTTGTCTGAACGTGTAATATGAACTCATTTTCTTTGTATTTGTGGATTCCTCTGTGGTTTGAGGTCTAGACAGTGGCACTAATTTCTGCGTAACTTTAGAGGGTCTTTTCAAGTTTGACATACGTAGTTTAACAAGAAATCGATGATGATTTTAATACAAATGCATAGACCTAAGCAAACTTCATGGTAGCCCGGGACCATTGGCTCCCCAAGATTGGCTCCCATGCATCTAGACGCCCTTTTATTATTATGAGGAATTTAGTAAGGTCGAGTTGATATCATAGAATACCAAAGGGCGCTTGTCTCGCAATTGTCGGTACGATCTGTTATTATTTTGACCTGATATAAAATTGGTCCAAGAAAGTCATACCTATTTAGATTTTATTCCATCTATGAACAAGAGTAGAGAACGTGTTAAAGATTGGCGGAAGATCTTTTTATGTAAAGACCTCAGTTACTCACATTCTGTTGTGGAATAGTATAGTAATAAATTCGCAGATGCACGCATCCAGTTATGCAAAAGAGAATAATAAAGTAGATGATTAATTTCATTTGTTTTAATGATCTCACTGTGTTAACCAGCTTTAAATATACATTTTTAAAAAAGTTATGTTCTACTATGAATATTCAGTTTTTGTTATTAAACATGTTTAATAAGCACATGAAAGACAAACTCCATTTGGAAAGGTCCTGAAAATGGTTTGGGAGTAAGCGAGCAGATCCGGGTACCATCCAACTTCGACACGGAGAACCACGAATCTGCTAACATAAATCTAACAAGGATGATTCTCTTTCTTTGTGTCCTCATTAAATCTATATTTTCATTCTCTCATGTGGTGAGTGTATGTGTGAAAGCAGTTCACTGAAAGATAACTGCAAGGGCTATCGGAGTATAGGAGCGTGAGAAAGAGAAACTACATGTTTCTGTTATGAGACATCAAAGTCTAAGCGGTAGAGCCTGTGAAACTTGTCATGTAAAATATGAGCGATCCCATTGAGTCCAAACTGTATTTTATTTTTTCTTATATATTCTTTATTTTTCAGTACAAGAAGATGAATAAACATGAAATTATATTCCAGATATTGAAAACACAGTATTTTGAGTAAGAAATAATGTAATCATCAAGAATATGTGACCTCGAGCAGTGGACTTCGTCAATCCACTGTAAATTCTGTAATAATGATGTAGAGCTGATATGATTTCGGGTGCTTCCAGGTCTTTCTTAGTTACCATATCAGACAGGGTCTGAAAAAATATAAAGTGCAATTTTTTTTGGTTTAACAGCCAACAGTTATACCCTTTACACTAAAGAAGACAAATAATTAACGAAAGCGAATGATTGTGAAGTTAAATTTTTGTGCCGAGAATCGAACCCGGGACTACGTGCAACGATGCACACGTGCTAGCCAGTAGACCAGAAGAACTAAACAGGGTCTGAAAAGCAACATTCAGACCCAAGTGGCCTGCAATATCACTGATATGCTCTTTATATCGTAGGATGTACTCGATTATCAATCTATACTAATATATAATAATATATTTCATATACTATATAGAAGTTTGTTAGTCTTCCATCAGATTTTCTCATAGAAATGAGTTACCCCCTAGAATCAAATTTTGTAAACAGATAAATGTTTTATCAGACCTAACCACATACGAAGCCATTTTTCCAATTTTCGACGCTAGAAGGATTTTTGGGGGGATGTAAAAAAATTATGTAAAAAGTATGCAGTGAAACCACGATGTCTGTGAAGCAGGCAGTTTTTCTTGTGGTTCCGCTTGTATACTTTCCACGTCTTTGAATTCTTTTGCATTAACCATATTCTTGCCGTTCGAAAAATGGACATGTCAACTCTTCTGAGAATCGATAGATACAATGCTAAGGCATTGCTTGTCGTTGTATTTCCCCTTCATTTCTTTACTCTCAAAGGTTGTGCATAAACATTATTCTTCCTGTTCGAAGATCGGCGACTTCGCTGGTATGTAATATATATGGATTCTATTTACATCTGTGTATAGGAATGAGAGTGAATAAAGTGAAATTTTGTCCAAAAAGAGACCTTAAAGCTTTGACTGTGTGTTTCTTCGAATTTTTAAACTTAAAGGTTTCCTTTTTTGTGATGCTTATTAAGACATTGGCTGTGCAATTTATTACTCACACTAATTCTTTTTCTCTTTTAATTTCTTTTTCAGTCTAATATTGTCCTCGGCTTCAAACAGACAATTGACAACAGCTACAGAAGCTAGTTCTCATAGAAAAAGACCTCAGTGTCCTTTTTGCTTAAAGTCGTTCTCTACAGCACAGGTTATGAAACGGCACAAACTAATTCACACTGGAGAAAAACCATTTGCATGTCAAATATGTTCAAAAAGATTCAACCAGCAAGCAACTAGAGATACACATGTCAAGATTCATGTACGAAAACCATTTCTCTGTGAACTTTGCAAAGAATGTTTTTCACGTGAAAGTGATCTGTTATTTCACACTAAGATGTTTCACTAATAGGAATTTATGTTTAGAACACTAAGATATGCATATGATGTGGTCGTACTGAGATTATGTTTATGTTGAAAATCAGACCGTAATTGGAAATAGCTCTTGGCTCTTGAAGATTGGAATTTACGTTTGTATTTCTTCCTCAGTAAGAGGAAAATGTAGTATGCATTATTTTACTAGACTTAGAAGTACATCAATAAAACTTTTCTGGTATGAGTACAATTGTGACTTTACTTATTGTAATTAATTGTATATTAAACCATTTCGTCATAAACTTTTGAACTGTAAAAGTTCGTTCAGTTTTGTAATTATTTTGCTCGTGTGTACTTAATACCCGAAATCTGTTCTCTTGGTCTGAATATTCTGTTCAAAGACGGATTACAGTCAATTTCTCTGGTGTTGGTAGGTAGAGCGACTAGCTTAGTAGAGCAAGGGTCCGATGTCCATAACTCTTTCTGCGTGATTCAAATTTGTGTATGAAGCAAGTAGAAATAGGAAAGTGCAATAAAGGGATCTACTAAGAATTAGTTTTGGATATACCTCGTATACAAAGATTGAGTAATTATGCCTTCATTACGGCCAATATTAACTTTCAAACGTTAATTTATAATCTCCAATATAAGGCTAATAGTATTTTTAAAAAAATGTTATATAAATGGTGCATCGTGAATTACACGTCGCGATTAGTGTTGCTCACGAGAGGCGAAATGTGAAATAGTTTTCTCGTCTTGCTTCGTAAATTTTTCAAAAAAGTCGTCTCGATTCTCGAAACTTTTCGCGTTTCGTCTCGAAAATTCCTTGTCTAATTTTGTAACTTTATATACTTAATTTCTTAATTAATAATGTTGTTAGAATATTATACTTAAGAATATTCAAATACTATGTAGGGATAACGATTGAGTAATTTATCATTAATTTTAAAAAAATATACATATCACCAGGTTCCTAATCAATGTTCATACCGAAATAAACGTAAAAGTTGTTCGCAGCACAAAACAACCAGTAACTGATTTTAGTAAGACAAATTTTTAGGGTACAAATATTTTTAAATGCGAAGATGCCGACTAAACTTTCGATCTCATATAAGTATACAAGCATTGGCTACGAAGCTCCTAAAATTACTCTTCTCCCTTTGGATTCTGATCTTGGAAATGGATCGAGAATTGTTGTTTCTCGTCTCAAATTTACAGATGTACTCATAGTCCCGACTCTCCTCTCACAGCAAAACAAATGGTGATGTTTGAGGGGGTAATGCTTACACATCGTTTATTATTCAAGTATGACGAAATAGGAAATAAAATCCTTAATTTTAACGTCTCACGATTATACTCTTAAAGGTAAAGGAGACGGATGATTAATGAGAGTGAATGAAGGGCATTGGTAAAGTGAGAGCAAACGGAAGAATCTCGAGAAAACGGATATTTTCCATCACATGGTCCAGAATTGACCTCTCCTCGCATCAGAGGTGAGCGCTCTACCACTGAGCCAGAATACCCTCTTATGCTATGGTGAAGTCATGTATAGTTTTATTATGATAAATATAAGCTATTTATGAGAAATACGTACGAAGGTCATTCAGAAAAAAACAAAGAATCCTTTTGTTGTGAAACCCGAATAACAAAAGAAGCATGGAAAGGATTTGTGGTACTGGAACTCTATACCTTGCAAATACCTTCAAAAGTAGATTAAGGTACATATAATGTCCATATGCCTTCTGTACGCGTTATTTGTCATTTGTGTTTCATATCTAAACTGTCCTTTTTTTCTGGATGACCCTTGTATAAATATGTGGAAACATGAAGGCACCTTTGTACTCTCGAATATCATTTAGCTCGAATATCTTGTAATTTACTTTTGTTTCTTTTTTCTTTTTCTTTTATGAATGATGCTTGGGTAGCGCGAATAATTTATTTATAAGCACACGCTTTAATGCTCACATTTAGTCATATATCGATGCTTGGTTTCTTAAGTGTTTGAAGATTCTTATTTTTCCTAATTTGTAGTAACTTCTAATATATATATATATATATATATATATATATATTCCAGGGTTCCTTCTGTATTTCGTATTAATTTAATATACGTATTAATTTAATTTAAAATATAAATATATTTTTCCTACATATTTACTTCATTCGTATATCTACAAAATAATTTTATAAAGATAAGTACTATTAGGAAGGTATTGTATTATATCGTCTGCAAAGCACTCTGGATTCTGAACATTTCCATACTTTTGCCTCAGATAAATTCTTTAGCTTTTTTATTTTTATTTATTGTACTAGTAAATTGGGCATTATTATTTCTCATATTTTGAATGATTTTTTTTTTTAAATAAATATGAAGCACTGTTTACTACACACACAAAGTAAATCTTTTTTCTTTCTTTCCACAGTTCAGGACACCCGTCAACTCTAAGTACTCACTCATTGAGAGCTGAAGGACCAAGTGAACAAAAATATGTGTGTCCTTGGTGCTTGAAGACGTATTCCTCGTTACAGAATTTGAAAAAGCATAAATTTATCCATATTGGGTTGAAGCCATTTGTATGTCAAATCTGTTCCAAAGGTTTTACTCAAAAAATACACAGAGATAGACATACATTGGTTCACAAACGAAAACCATTTCTTTGCAAAATTTGTAAAGAGTGTTTTGTGCAAGAGTGGCAACTGTCGAATCATATTAAAATATTTCATAGTTTTCCTGATCAGTAGTTATGCTATTTTCTTCTGAATGCTTTTCAGTTCACGTTTGTCATTTTAAACGTTTTTTTTTTTTCAAATTTCGATTCTTATTACTGTATGCCTGTCGTGCTGTGTTTACTCGAATTATTACTGTTATTTTGTGTCAATAAATATCTTCAGACGATAACATGTCTTTTAATTTATCTATTTATTTGAAGTCGAGGCCCAAATTCCATATGAAGATTAAAAATTGTAAAATTACCCCCAAAATTAGACGAAATTTATTGAAAATTCAGGATTTCGGAGGGTTAGTATTTCCAGTACCCCCCTGCGTACGTCTCTGTATATATAAGAGCTTTTCGATAACTGTTGAAGAACAAATTAAAAATTAAGCCATGATAAGGTTTCAAGTCTCTATAGAAATACTGCGTATCTTACAAAATGAAGTATAAACTCTGATTGAAACAAGTGATGCCAACCTAAAACGTTATAAAATTCCATCTCGAGAGGCAGAAATTCTCATTTTTCTCTTAAATTTCCCATGCTATAGTAATAAGAAAATTTTCTAAACTTAGAACACACAAACAGTGCAATTAGTATATATCAGCATTCTCTTCAATATATAAGTCAATTACTCAGAAACTCCAATTATCTATATCTATCTAACAATCTATAAGCAAGTATTTTTTTAATTGAAAGAGACAATTGAAAATGCTGCTGAAAACACTTTTTTTTTTTTTTTTTGAGAGTCATGATTTTGTGTCATAATCTTCTACTGAACGTGATAAGACTAGATAAACTTTATTCTTCAATTATTTCGTATGAAATGGTTTGGAAGTTAGAAGTTTCTCGTTTTATTTTCTTCCGTTAATTCTATTCTTTCTTTCATTTTTTTTTTAAAATTACCAGTGCATAATTAACGTTCTTTAGAACTTGTTTTTGAGATTCATAAGTCACTGCATAAGTCATTTTAACACTAACTTTTGTGGTAACAAAATTTCACAATTAGCATTAATTTCGTGTTTATTGAAGACATTTGTCTACTCTTCGCCCATAGACAATTTTATCGATGTCAATGGAATAGATATATGAAAAATTCCATAAATCAATTTTTATGAAAATTCCCTTTATCCAATTTCAAGAATTCTTGTTAAAAATCCCACAATATGGGATTTTCCCACGAGTTGGCATCACTGATTCAAACATTGAAAGACTTTTCGCTGCAACAATGACATGATAGACGTAGGTTTTTTTCAGAAAAATTTTCGCAACTGACTCAGAATTTTCCCTTTTCCTATCAAATTTTCCCTAGGTTCTTGAGTGTCCAATTCCTATGACAGAAGTTATGTGATAAGATTAATTTAGCTATATTAGAGAAAATACTAACCACATTTGTTTTATTCGTTTGGTTTTTGTTTATTTTTTATTTTTTTTTTTTACTTTTCCTTCATTTTTTCTTTACAAAAAATTTAGCCAGCGAGCAATGGCTGCAAATTTATACTACTTTGAACAAACACAAACTATTGCTATTGTGTTGGTTTATTTCTGATTAACAAAAAAGTTAAGCATTTATATTGATTGGTTAGTCATCGCAAGAATATATATGCGTGGATTTTCGCGTTTTGTCGAAAAATTCCCTTTTTCCTTTTTTTGTGCTAAATTTACCTACAAAATTTCCTTAGATTAGGGAAATTTCCCTCAAACTTCGAACACTGTGATAGACTGACTCTACATAATGTTCAGTGTTGCCAATAGGTGACCTAAGAAAGTAACTAAAGGACTTATAGATCTAGCTAAAAAAAAATTGCTAAACTTACCTAAAAATATAGCAAATTTATAACTAACAGAATTTATCAATATAATAAGGAAAACAGTTCCGAAATTTAATGCACCTGGTATAAACTTATTAGACTATAATATTCTTCCTGCTATTCTGAAATCAAACGCTTTTCTCATTCACTCTTACAATATTTAAAGTGCATTTGAAATTGACATTGACGAGAAGTAGCCTACTAATATATCTTAAATTATTTCGTTTATAATTCTTGTAGTAACATTTGCTTGGTTATATTTTGGTGCTATTATTGATTTAACGTACCTTTAAAATTATAGAGTTCAAGCCCAAAACATACTCGAAACAAATCATAAACACATTTTTAATAATCCTATACAGAATAGAATATGTAATGATGATTATGCCCCCACTATGTAAGGCCAAATTTCCTTAATAATATCAATAACAACGGAATTCTTTCTCTCACCTCTCAAATTATTGAGTCTGCCATTTTTACGTTACAACAAGAAAATTTCTTCCACATGTTATAACGTCCGCTCGTTGTCGTCTAGATAACAGGTTCAAAATACGATTGAGCTAAATGAAGTACCAAGAAATTTATGGTGGTTTACTAGTTTATTATAATTAATATCGCTCTAATTTAGGTAAGGTGCGTGACTAGTATTATTAATTTTAAATAACATTACTTTGCTCTTAAAGATAACTTTAATATTATGCTCGACTTCCCCGAGTACTCATTGGAGATGAAAAAGAGCTCAGCCTCTAATTTAAATATCTCTAGTACAGTAATAATATGATTTCTCTAATATTCTTGGGGACTGCGGCAATATGGAAACTAGTACTCTTCTCTACTCTAGACCCATATTCCTTACTTTCAAAGACTGTTAAACTTGATTACAGTAACAGTCTGGCCTACACCTGGTTTGGACTCTCAATACGCAGAGAAATCCAGATAGGGAAACTAATATTTAAATGATGAGTAAACTTAGGGAATAGGAGTAGCAGCCGTCACTCATGGCCCAGCTACTATATTAGGTCTTTTATTTAAGACTCTAGGTTAAAAAGGTAAACCACACACTCTTATACTTACGAACACGAAAATCGCAGTGTGGAAATAGAAACACCAGCCAAGCCTCATTACTGCCTGACTGTACGGGGATGGAACCCAAATCGCAACCTGGCTTCAAATTTTGTGGGAAAAAGCCTCCAGCACCTGAAGATTTCAGAACCTAAACGTCCTGGATTCACTTTCTTCCTAGGATCGCCTCAAGAATTAATTATTCTTCACTCTTTCTAATCATTAAACTAGAGTCCATTTAAGCCATTATTCTGACGTAGAGCTCAGACTCCCTACTTCATATTTTAATTCCTAGTCCTATCTCGTGAAATCACCCAAGCTATGGCCAGAGACAATTTACTCTAGCGCAACTGGAAGGCAAGGACTGACATATCCACTGAACATCCAGTAACAATTCTGAAGGACAAAACTCCCGGGAAAAGGCTTACTTGCTAATTTCCTTCGGACTGAACAGCCACCAGTATAGAGACCTCCACCCTACAGGCCTTCCGAGCTGAAACATCGAAAGCCATTTAAAAATTTGCCTTTTTATATGTTTTCCGAGGACAGAAAAAATGTAGAAAAAATTTAACTTAGCAACGCTTCAGGAAACTTCTGCAGCAATGGAAAATTACTGGGAAAAGCAAGTAACAAAGAGAAACCTTCAAAAAACTAGCCTCTCAACCAGGTCTACGAACAAGTGAGCGCTTAATTTCTTGAAAATGAGATTCAATAGTGCTAAGACCAGATTTGTAGAAATATCCAGTTATGGGTGTTAAATTGGCCAAAATTAAAGGTAGTAGCCAAACCACATTTTTATTAGCTAAGTAACATATGGAAATTGCTAAATTGGCTACACTGATGGCGTTACTGTGCTGTAATCGGTTCTAATTTGAATATCATTTGTAAAGAGAAATTTCTCTTCATACGGCGTATTCTGAGTAAGCTCAGCTATTAAGGATCAATCAATAACTTTCGCGTCACTAATACAGTTCAACAGCACTGGTTGTGCCGTAAAAAAGCAACTGTTACGTGATAGCTCCGATCAGCATTAATTGCAAGGTAAATATGAATAGAAACAATCGGCTCAACACATCGATATTACCCCCAAATAAATTTAATAAAATTAAAATTAAAATATTTGCCTTAAATATTAATATTATTTTTCTGAAATAATGCACAAAATACTTCGAGTATCTTGTTAATTTTTTTCAAATAATAACTTTTTAAGGCACTTACTCACCTGAAGCTACAATTGTATTGGCAAGGCGTCGCGAATGTCTTCTGTAATCAAACACCAACCTAAAATAGCATTTTTTGGGGCTTATCTTCATTTGAAAGTTATGTCAAATCATAAGTGGTTATAGGCATACTATGTACTATAACATGGACCTCTACAGAGACATTTCAGCGTATATGGGACCAAAATGTACTTAGTATTAGTTGTGAAAATCCATAGCGCCAGGTACGTCAGTGCTCGACGTATCTACTTTCGTCCCGAACGATGCTGCGGCAACGTAATTTCTTTTACAGGAGGAACCCTTGAAAGAATTACGAGGGGATCTTATTTCGTTCCTGTGTCACAGCTTTCCGGAGTCCATTCATAGTTGTTACACGCCTTTTGCCTGAAGTCCTTTTAAGTAGTCGAAATTCACAAAAGTCCATTGAATTTGCACCTGGAGACTTTATATAAATATGTATTTCATTGAAAGATATGACATGAATTCTAGTAACCTCCTTCATATCTTGATAGAATGCTTTGGGCATTCTTGATGTGTGTGACGAAGCTTTGTCTTGATGTATGCAGACCATTTTGATCTCGTTTTCGTACATTTCTGGTAGTTCCTGTATATAGATCGGCCTCAGGGACTTCTGGTAATACTGAGAGGATTTTATAGTTATTCACCACCCCTCGGAATCTTCAGTTTGCCTTGGTGATAGTACCAGCATGAACCCTCTCGAATAAGCTTCTTTGCATGCTCTAACCCAATTTGTAAAGCGCTTCATACCTTTGTCTTTGTACATGATGGCTCTTGGTTTGTTGTAATCACGAAAGTACAGCCACACCTCATCCAATGTAGTGAAATATTACCACCTTCGGTTTGCAAGTGACGCTCGTGCAGCTTCCGAAAATTACATTTACCTTCCTGTTGATGAACATCAGTAAGGTAGTGCCCACCAACCTTGAATACCTTTTCAAGATTCAATCGTTGCCACAAAGTTCGGTTGATAATTCCGAAAAACACATTGGCATTTGCATCTCCCTTTGTGTTGGGGATTCTCTTGCATGACTACTCTGCGAAGTTCCGCCTGCATGCGATGGTGCATGCGTACTAGCCCAGTAGATAAAGGGCCGCGAGCTGAAATAATTTAGAAAAAGCTGAAAATTTCAGGATTTGTTTTTCATGTGATCTTAAATGAAATATCAAAAGTCCCCTAAAATCCCGTGTGCGCTTCATCCTCAAAATGGCGGCCAAAGATGGCGGCCGTCCGGAATGCGCATGGCTACCGATTTTAGCTTGTAACTCTGAGACTATTTAAGATATTCCAATTCTGTAAAAGCACTTTTGTTCTAGAAGCTCTAATCTATAACTTTTCTTAATACTTCTTTCTCGTGAAGTTTGATGCAAAGCCACCATTTTCCATTAAATTATAAAGTGATACAGTTTGAAAGTCCTGTTCTTGAATTGGTTGTAGAAAATCTCCAAAACCGTTAGGAATTCGCAAACAATGCTCGGAATAGTTTAAATTGAACATTTAATTAGCTTTGTTTTAAAAAAAGAATCATCCAAATCGGAATACAATTAGTCGAGAAATTCGACGTTTTTGAAAAATATAGGTGGACAGAGCTGCTTTCTTGTCACCCCATTGTCCATACTGTATTCCTTTAAATCTCCTTTTTTTAGTAGCAGAAATAAAGTACTGAATATATATGTAATCAGTAGATTCACCCTTAACATCATTGGCGTAACAGCTGGTAGTCTATATATTATTATATTCTAAACATACATAAATTTTAAGCTAATGTGGTTCATAGTGGTATGAAGGTAAACGGCAAACCCCTGCCTTCTTATCTCAAAGAATGAAGCAAACAAGAAAAGAAAAGCAGATTATGTCTAAAAATTGAAGCATCAACAATGCATTCGTATCGCGTCTACCTAGAAAGAAGCAATTCCTTCATTGGAAAAGTTACTCCCGAGGATCCACAATTATTAAATTTTTTTGTTGAAAATGTAACTAGAAGTAAGAAAGGTGATTCAAATATGTTATCTCGGATGTATATCATGATCTGCCATTCAATTATTTCAATTATTTTGGAATATCAGCCAGCTATCTAGAAGATATGAATATTCTAGAATGTCTTCTATTATTCCAATCCAAACCGATCATTCTCAAAATTTGATTCAGTTTGTTTTTGATAATGCAGCGAGAACATTAGATGGCCACGGTACTTTCCACAGTATGGGTGGATTAAAATATGCACGCCTAAAATAAATAGACAAGATTTTCGTATAGAACGTGCTGCACTGCCTTCAGCAGTTATGGTATCCGCTCTTGCTGGAAGGGATATTAAATTTTATAACAAACCAACAAACAATGAACTTTTAAATATTGAAATAAAGAATTTGATACCGGAAGAAAATATGATAGTGCAAAATCTCCAAATTGCTAATTTTCACAGAAGTTTGACTTCTCATGCATCTCATAAAAGATTCATCTAAGCCAGGGTGGAATGGTTTCATGCACACTATCACTATGACCACCGGCAGTTTGAAATGAGCAGCATAACTGCAGTTCCTTTTCTCAACTGGAAATCATCAAATTTCTGTACAATTTACACTTCCTTTCTATTTACTTGTGACGGAAGCAAGAAGGCGGGATAGGATTCTTGTATCGTTACTTTTGAACAGCTTCTGTATTGGAAGGCAGTAGAAATAAAACATCTGCTCAACAAGATAGTGATTTAGCTAAAGTAGTTGTCAGACTGGGGGGATTTCACCTTCTAATGTCATACTTAGGTGACGTTGGACATATTATCTGGTACTTTAATTGAAGAACTTTGGGGCTTGTTGTATGCGCAAAATACTGTGGTGCACATGTTAAATGGAACTACGTATGCAAGAGCACTGAGAGCACTAAGCACTTTTGACTTATGTAGCACCATCAACAGATTTGCAGTTTAATTAGGGACCTTGAAGATAGTAATATATGTTTCAGTATCGATGAGTTGATCATAGGTACAAAAACCGTAAACGACTTAAAGGAAAATCCAGACATTAAAATACTTATGACCCATCTAGCCGAGTCAAAGCTGAACTGTGGCTTCAAAGTTTGGAACAAGTAAGATTAATAATACTTTATATTCGAGTGGAGCGTCCTGGAGACTGGGACTTTCATATTTATACGGTGAAATGAATGATTCCAAACTTTTACGCAGCAGGACATTTGAACTATGCGAAATCTACACAGTTTTATCTGCAACAGATGGAAGAATTGGGAAATAAACTGAAACCAGAAGAACTTGAAAGATACTTTGATGTGCGAAGGAAGGATTGCTTTTGGAGTGGAAGTGCAACAGATATGGTAATTGAACAGAGTTTGATAAGGGCAATGAAAGCTTCCGGAGGCTTGAGCTATGGGCGGGATATTGGCTGGCTCGGTCTTATCTTTTCCAATTACAATGGAAGTGAGTGAAGCTTTAGAAAGTTTCTGTGAAAAGTGGTCGTCAGTGTCTGAACAGCATGTAGAAACTAGACCTTTCGGTCAGGAGACAGATGATCAAGACATCAGAAAACTTTCTGATTGGCTTAGTCTTCACAACCCATTTGAACAGTCCTATCAAGAAGACCTTCTAGTCAACATTGCAACTGGCTTAGTAACTGGTAAGAAAGTTAACTGTGATAGGACGAAAGAGATAGGGTCAAAATCACTATCTCGAATGATAGGTAAAACCTTTGGTAGCGTAGTTCGAAAAAGAGAAGAGAAGGTTGTGTGTGTGTCTGCGACAAGCAATACAATTAATGTTAAGAAGGAAACTGTTAGCATCAACTCACTTTAGTTGTTCAGCCGAATTGCTGCGGTATTGCAATCATATGAATAGATGCATCATTTTTTAAAATATGAACTAGCACCTTATCCTCCCTCCTTGTTTGATGAAATTTCAATTAGAAAAACTAGAAAATCTGCACTTGTGGACATTGTAGGATATATAGAACCCTGTATGAAAACTCTATCAGAATTGAGTTACGTTGTAGACGGTGGTTTCTTACTTCATGCGGTTGTTTTTCCGATATTAACACATATGCAAATACTTCTGAAAAATATGTACGATATGTACAGAAACACATTTCACCGTGCAGAGCTGCAGTTTTTGATGGCTATGCAACAGGCAATAACACCAAAAATGTTGAACGACAGAGAAGAGCAATGTCAAAGATGTCTCTACAATCGCGTTTGATGAAAATACGAAAGTAACTACTGAGCAAGCACCCTTTTTACTGAACTCTAAAAATAAAAGACGTTTGATTGATTTCTTCAAAATTCACTTTAGCTCTTCAAGCATTACAATGTACGAAGATGAAGGAGATGTAGATGCTCTGATTGTCAGCACAGCTATTAATCTAAGTAAATAAAACACTTTTGTTGCTGTAGTAGTAGGAACTGACTCTGACTTATTGGCCATCTTAATTGCTCTAACAATTCCAGATACTACAGTGTACTTTGTGAGGCCGAAAACAAACAAAATTGAACAGAAATGCTTCCACATTGGCAAAATCCAAAGGAAACTAGAGTCACTGAAGGACATCTTTCACAGGGTGTCTTCACTCTATCACAGAGTATAACACATCATCATCTTTTTTTCAACAAAGGCTGCCATCAAAATTCTTCAGAAGTAGCAAGAACTATCTAATGCAGTCACAGTCTTCCACCAACCCAATTTATATCCCCAAACTGTCATTAAAATAGGAGAAAGATTGGTTACGCGGTTGTATGGAGAACACAATTGAATTTCTTTAGGCGAAGTTCGATATAAGCCTACAACAGGATAATGACTAGAAAACTATCCTCAAAATTCAATTCGGCAAATTTCCCTCTTACAAGTGCTGCTGCCTCTCAACACAATGTATGTGTTTACCTTCAAGTACACTAATGATTGGGGAATGATTTGAACCCAACAAAATGGGGGTAGCAATTAATAGAAGTTAAATTGTTTCCAGTGGCAATTAATAGAAGGTAAATTGCTTCCAGTGCAATAAACTTAAAAGCTGCTCCTGACAGTCTGCTGAACCTTGTATCTTGCCCATGTAAAATCAGAACGCAGAAGGACTGTGACAGCAAATGTGAATATATAAAGGCAGGACTGACTTGTTCCAAACTTTCTTTCAATTGTCGGGGAAATATTTGTTTAAATATGTTAATTCCTGACGACTCTGAAGACCATGAAATTTTCATGTATTAAAGAAGGTAGGTGTAATACATATTTTTAAAACTTTTTACTCCCTATTTGACTATTTACAATGAAGAATCTACTGTACAAGGGAGTTCAAATGAGATGTAAAAACGGATACTTAATTTTCAACAATGGTGGCTCGTTGGTATGTAATCAGTGAGGCACACTACATAACTGTACGTTGGGTTGTGCATCTAAAAGTAGACTCACTGCAAATTAACCATTTGGTATCCTCATGAATATACAACCAAACGTAGTTATTCCGTGTGCACCACCGGTTGCATAACAACATGTCGCCACTGTTTTCAATGTACTTAAAATTATATTACTCTTAAAAAAATTTACAGAATAGGGCTTTTATTTTTCATAATAAAAGTGCTTTTTACAGAATTAAAATATAATAATCCCTTTTCTAGCTGTTAGTTTTTTTTTTTTTTGGGGGGGGGGGCATGTCGGACAAAGATCCTCTTTAGTCGCCATTTTGGTATGAAATTCACATAGGTTTTATGAAAGTTTAGAAATTTTAGTTTGGAATCCAAGGCATGAATGCCATAAATCCAGCACAACTATGAATTTCAAAACTTTACGTGCTGGACTAATAGCGATTAATTTTTATCCAACTACTTTTAATCAAAAACATAGAATATCTCGACTAATTTTATTCCGATTTAGATGATTCTTTTTTTAAAACAAAGCTAATTAAATGCTGAATATAAACTATTCCGAGCATTGTTTGCGAATTCCTAACGATTTTGGAGATTTTCTACAACCAATTCAAGAACAGGACTTTTAAACTGTATCACTTTATACTTTAATGGAAAATGGTGGCTTTCTGTCAAACTTTACGAGAAAGAAGTATTAAGAAAAGTTATAGATTAGAGCTTCTAGAACAAAAGTGCTTTTACAGAATTGGAATATCTTAAATAGTCTCAGAGTTACAAGCTAAAATCGTTAGCCATGCGCATTTCGGACGGCCGCCATCTTTGGCCGCCATTTTGAGGATGAAGCGCACACGGGATTTTAGGGGACTTTTGATATTTCATTTAAGATCACATGAAAAACAAATCCTGAAATTTTCAGCTTTTTCTAAATTATTTCAGCTCGACACCCTTTTTGGTCCTTTATTTACTGGGCTATACGCGGCCGTGTTTGTTGGAGAGCCCAACGCTGGGTCTCGAAAACCTTATACTCGTCAATCACATTCGGATCAAAGTCAAGATAATATCACAACCTTTGTTGTTACACTGGTTCCTGATTCCTGGAACACTGAAATTTGCATTCTGAAGGGCTACAATATATCCTTCCTAAAAGCGACACAGATTTACCAACATTTTCTACCTGGTGAGGGAACGTCAAGAGTTAGAAAATATTATACGTAATACTCCCGAAAGCTGCTTAGTTTGAGTGGAATTTTCGGTCCAGTGAGAAAACATAACACTTTTCCCAAAGCTCAAACCTCATATACCACACTGACAGACACGCCTGACCAAGGTCTAGCAAAGTTCATTCTGCACGCGGGAAGAAGGAATTACGTTTGGTCAAATATACTCGGAACAGTTTTCTGCATAAATATAAAACATCTCCTCTCCGACCAATTGATATGACGCTGCTCCAATATAGTATGCACTTACACCCTTTTCACTTAGCAACTCTATCGTTGGATTTTAGTTTTCGTTAATAATCTTGTCGTTTGCAATATAAATGTGCCCTGTGAGATGTGATTATGTTGTTTAGACCAGGGTTGGCAAAAAACCCGATTTTTATTGAAAAAACAAAAAACAGTTTTGGTTTAAACCTTTTTTTGTTTGTTTGTTTGTTTGTTTGTTTAAACCAGTTCTTCTTTGGTTTAAATAATTTGCTGTATTTATTTATATTACATATGGACAGTAATAGGTTTGTTTCGCCTTGGTGTTATTATGGAACAACGGGGTTATACTGGAAGGAGTCACATAGATCCCTAAGCTTAAAGCAGAATCCAAACCGCTTCTCGGCTTATATCCGAGAGAAATTGTTCTCCATTTGGACTCGAAATCGGAACTAATTGGCGACAAATGCAATGAGTAAGCCGTCTCACTGACGAAGGACTTCTGATAAAAATACGTTGTACTGATCTTTACATATTTGCTAATATAATTGTCAAAAGTCGTTTCAGAAGCATAAAAAGATAAAGAGTTGCACAAATGAAACCATTATACAGAATTATATATAAATCGGGAAACTCCCGTCTTACTCATTGGAAAAAATGCTATTATTGCTAGACATGTAAAATTTTATGGTATCATAATCAGTATACTGAAACTGAGATATTAAAGTGGAAATTTAGTATGTTGATATCATTCAATTCAATTAAAACTGAAAGTCGAATCCAAGCTAGTTTTGCAAACTACGTAGGCAGTCGATAAATTTTGCCAATTTCTATCAATATATTTAAGCAACGTTTGCTTCTTTATAAAACAATAGACATTAAAACAAGCATAAATATACAATTTGGATTCGTTTCGTATGTTCAGGCTTAACATCCTTATATAATACCTAGGTTATTAAGGAAAGGATTTCTGCTTAAAATGACATCCGAACCGCTACTTGATTTACACTTGAAAGAAGGGTTGTGGTTCGACGGAGAATTGAACATGGGACGCCTTGATTAAAAGGTGAAAAGGAGATAAAACTAATGCAAATGGTTTGATATGTGGAAACATTACCATGAAGTTCATACGATTTAAAGCATTTTTCGTTTTTCTTTTCTTTTTTTTCTTTTTTTTTGGTTTAACCAGTTGGATTGTTTGAACCAACCAATCCTGGTTAAGACCAAAGGAGATTGATGATTAGTATATTAATCCAATTGTAATATGGTAGGAAACGGGAGAACACAAAAAAAAAACTCAGATTGTGTGGGAATCGAACCAGGAATCTCTCGCACCAGAGGTGAGTTTTCAAGTATTAAGCCAGCGTGCCCCCGACCTGTGTATATGTTATACTTTTGATTGGTAGCGTCTTTTTGAGCACAGAAGCTATATGAGGCATGCACCTTCAGCTTAACGTGGCATCTGAACAACGAGTTTCCACCGAGTTCCTCTTTTTGTCCAGCGCTTACGCTACCATATAGCCACGTGATAGTTCGCACATTACACTTTTATAACGTAAAGTATTAGGCAGCCAATGCAATGTCTCTCATCGATGTTGGGAAGATTAGTACTAAAATTACGACACATTTATTGACTTGAGCATACTTTTCATTTCATCATACTAGTATAAAAATGACAAATATCTGTCATTGAACTCACGACGAAATCTTTAATAAACGTAAGTGTGTTCCCATATTCCTAAGCAAATCATAAATTGTACTGAATATTTCTTTTGTTTTCAATGGTATGTTATTAATGTTAAATCTGGCAACATTGTAATTAATGTAGTCATCAGAGTTTGCCTTTGTTATGTATTTTAAACGAACTCGAAACAATAAAACAGATATAGAACATAAAATCGTTTTGCTAATGCATACTGAAAATAAGGGTGGTAAGTAAGTCACAGGCATGAAAGATGCGCTTCTTTAAACAAAAATGGTCAGAATTACGGTTTCTCCAATCGCTTATTATTATTATTATTATTATTATTATTATTATTATTATTATTATTATTATTATTATTATTATTATTATTATTATTATTATTATTTTGATGTCTATTACAGAGATGGAGTAAAATCGAGATTTTTAAAATTAGAATATGTAAATAGAAAATGTATTTTTATGTCTATTCAGTTTCTAACGTACTGATCTGTAGAGTGAAATGAATATCATGACCTTGAATGTTTTTCTTATTTGAAAATATTTTACATTGTAAAATTTTACGGACTTTAGAAGCATTTAGTTTCAGCTCGATGCGAATAAATTGTAGGTAAATGTAAATTAAATCAGTGGTGCTAGAAATATTGAAAGAAAAAGTAAAACTTTTATTCTTTTCAACTAAAATATTCTTGACAAAGAGCTCCTTCGTGGCTAAGCGGTTAGCGTACGCGCCTTTGGCGTGGGAGACCCGAGTTCCATTCCCGGGTTCCGTGTGGTTGGTGCTCATGTGGTTGGATTCCGCATTAATCAGTAAGTCCACGTCTCGTATATCCTCGCTGCTGAACGGGATGTTAAATCAGCTCATATTCATGACAAGACGTGGTATATTACAGTAAAATAAATAAAAAATATTGATACTAATAAGTTGAATTATTATTTCATATTGAAGACAAGAAATGTACTGTTCTAAAATATTTATTCATTTCAACCACAACTTCTTTCTCCTTTCCTTTGTAAATGATCCACTTGGAGTGGTCATTTCATTGTATTAACCTAACATATACTCGTCAGTTTAGTAATTGTTGGATTTGAGAAACTCGAGGATTCATCGTCGCAGAAACCAAAGGTTTTCGTTAAATTCTGTTAATCGTATCAGGCCTGTCTATTCAAGAATGTTCTTGCCTCCGTAAAATCCATTATTATATTATCCTTCCCCCTTCTTGGTCTCCAAAGCCTTTCCAACTAGAATTCACTGTTCGTATATTTTCGTCCTAGCACTTACTGCTAATCGTAGATTCCTTGATATTAACTGTTTGATATTTTGTGAGGTATACTTTATTAAACGTAAAATTATGATTAATGCATCATGGTCAATTTGTAACAAGTTCAAAGATAATACTTTTGATATTGAGTTTGATGTTTAATGTCAGGATTCTTTGAACAAAGTAAAGGTTATTCTTTTAAAACAATTTACCAATGCAAACTATGTTTAGCGTAATATATTGAGTAATGTGTGTTTATATGAAGTGCGTAAGTTCTGGATACTTAACAATAATATTTGCAAACAAAACATTACTATAAAACTTCAATTATTTTCTTTCAGCAATATGGTGTCATCAGCAGTCATTCAAGAACAGAGTTTGAGGCATATGAGCTCAGATGGAAAGGGATACGTTTGTCCCTGGTGTTTCAAAGTAATTCGCTTTGCTAGTTATTTCAACAGACACGTAAAAATGCATACCAAAGAAAGGCCTTTTAGTTGCCACGTGTGTTCAAAAACATTCAGTCAGAAATCTAATTTGTATAGTCATATTAAACATGCTCACTCTGTTAGTAGTTAAACTTCCTGCTGGTTGCTTCTGGAAAGAATATTCAAAGTTGTGAATGATCTATATTTCCTAATGTTCAGTATTGTATTCGATATTATTGAGGGAGTTGTATTTCTGAAAACATTGTATGTATTGTAACACCTTTCTGATGTACGTAACATGTAAATAAATAAATAAATAAATAAATAAATAAATAAAAATATAAAAACACTGAATTTTTGCTATGAATATCTGAGCGTCATTGTGTATTTTCGCACACAATAAATAGACAGATAATTTTAATACAGTAAAACTTATTCAAGGGAATTCTTGTTGGATTAAGCATTGCACAGCATATTCCAGCCTATGTGAATTTGTAGAAATTCCTCGAGATGTCTTATGACGGAAATTTTTATAATTTTAACCAGTGTTTTTCTAATAATATTTTGTACTCCTTTATTTGCAATGGGCTTATACATAATGACGTCATGCCTATGCCATTACTATATTTTCAAGGTTTTATACACATTACATGAAGTTTATCATATGTTATTATGATCTTTGCTTTGGTAAATAACAGAAAGTTACATTAAATAAACATTTAGAAAAAATGTTTATGATTACATGAGTATTGTATTTTCCTTTCGTTGTTTTGTTTTGTATTTTGTCATAAAATTATATAGTTATTAAACTAAAATCATATTGGTATAAAATATGTCATGCGTTTCTTAACAGCTATATATCAAAGTACATAGATGTTTATTCAGTGCAGAAAATGCTACAAATAAAACATACCAATTAAAAAGTTGTTTCTTTTTTATATCCACTTTACCTCTTTGTTCATCATTTGCGTATGAACTGAGCCTGCAGTCGCAGTTTCTGTAGTTAATGATGTTATCTGTTCATGATTTTTTATGCTAATAAAAGCTTTGGACTTCAATAAATTACGCTCAAACATTTAGGAAAGAGTTAATTCGTATATAAAATAAAGTTACCTGAGTGAATTAGCATACCATTAATTTTCTTTCCAATCCTAACTTGTAGTATAAACTTTTTCTTTTAAATTCTGTATATTAAACTTTCTATTTAGACCTTTTCTACAATTATGACAAAATTAATGTCAACATATATTTATTCGTCCGAAAAAAAGCTGGAGATTCATATAGGTAATTTGTTTCAAAACACACTATAATTAAAAAAAAAAATTCCTCTTTCTGGGACAGATACTTCTCTTACAGTGCCGAAAGTCTATAATATTATAGTGAAGATCTGCCTACCGTAGATATAGTCATTAAGTACGTAAAATAATGTAAATTTCAAACTTATAAGAAAGTTTGATGTAGTTAAAAAATGTTATAAAAAACGTATCCACCATCTTTTTTTAAATACCCTGTATCCTGAAATGTATGGAATACTCGTGACATCGTTTTTTTAACACATCATTCTTCGCTCTTCCAAATACGAGGGAATTTCTGAATTAATTTTACTAATTTATTTTTTTGAGTCTATTTATATGTTCTTTGCTTTGTAGAAGTGAATATGTATAACATTAGGGTAGTGCGAATGAAATGTCACCTTTAGGTGGCAAAGGAAAAATAACAAACCTACAATTCTTTCATAATCATTCGTTAATTATCTGTCTCCTTTAGCCTACAGAGTATAACCATCCAATATAAAATTGATATCATTTTCATTTAATTTGTTTTACTTATTTCAAGAAGAATATGTAAAATTGTAAACAGAAGTAGATTACAGGTGTTATCTGACCTAATTTTATTATTAAAGGAACGGTGGCTTACTCGTTCATCTCTGGAGTATGGGGTACGTGGTTTGATCCAAGACAATTTAAGCTTGTGGCAGATGATGTATTTTTCTCAAGACTCTCGTTATATATACATACGTCATTCAGTCATTTTTTCCTTTCATTAGTCTTCGTCTGTTTAGCCTAAAAGGCATAATCGTAGGACATTAAATTAGAATTCATTCTATTTTATTAATTTCGTTATTTATCAGAGCGCTTACGTGTGATGTAAAGGTTGCCTGGTTCGATACAAGGTAATTTGTGCTTGAGTGAGATATATTGGACTTCCTGTTAATTTTCTCCATTCTTCCCATTATCTGTTTCACTGATTTATTCGTAATCAGTTACTTGCATTCGCCATCGTTGTTTTTTGTTTTAGTCTTACTGGGCATATTGTGGGATATTAAACGAAATATTCCACATGATTTTTGAAAACATGTAACCCTAGCAGAGCTCTAACAAAATCTTGTGTTAGAGAAATTTGAAATCACGTTCTCTAAACACCTAATCGAAATACTGTAATGAATAATGTTAAAAGGAATAAGAGTGGACGATAAAGCATATCGAGCTTGATAAGTGAAAATTCTTGTTGTAGTAGTCATTCATATCAATCACAAAAATGTACGTACAGCAGTGCTTAAGAGGCCTCATCCCAGCGAAATTAAAATTTTACAGTAATTATGTGATATCTTCAAATAGATAAAAGATAATCGAAATGTGGAACAAGAGCGCTCTAGATAATATCATTTTACATGAGATACCGTTATCACAACTCACTTATCTGCTTTCAATTTCAAGCCATTTTGAAAATCGGCATTTATTTTCGCGTGTATAAACGGCTGAAAACGGAAAGCCACTAGGTGACTTGTGATAACGGTACCTCACGCAAAATAATATTGTCTAGGGCGCTCTTGCTCCACATTTCAATTATCTTTTATCTATTTGAAGATACCGCATAATTACTGTAAAATTAGCGGTATTTTAATTTCGCCAGGATGAGGCCTCTAACCATTATTCCATAACGTAAGAACTTCCGTGATTCTTTGACCGCATGATAGAGAGACTTTGTGGATCTGATTTTCGTTCCGAGCGCGAATAATAGAGATACCTATTTAAAAATGTTTTGATTCTATTGTTTGCATTTGCTTAATACACCAGCATCATAATAAAAATGCATTTATGTGTTTCCTTCTGTCTGTCTAACATAATAACTTTGGCAATTTTGTTAAACTGTGTTTTCTTTTAGTTCTGTTGATTTAGGTTAATATTGGTTAAAAAGTGTAAATTCAACCCAGGTTAGAAGACAACGCATGAGTAAGATGTCAAACGAACACAAAACATGCTGATTCTGATGCTAAGATTTGTTTTAATTAATTTACATGCATTTTACGTTTTTCTGTATTACATTCGATTTGTCTGTGTTTATCTCTATTTGAATGAGGTTTTCATATTTTGAACATAAAGTCATTAGAACCGTCCCGTGGCATACGCAGAGAGGTGTTCCAAAATTTAGCCCACAAGCTTGAATCTCCTGTGATAAAATTATGTATATGGCCCTAAAACCATCTGTTATCCTCCTTATTCCAGATATATAATCTTTCACATCTTTCAAACAATTATGCATAGTTTATTAACACAGTATTACTGAAGAGTAATAGAATTATGATGATAAATTTCTTGACAATTCTGTGCTCTGTAACTTTATCGTAATGCTTAGTAGTTTGAAGATTGTGCTTGCAAATTGTATAAATGTAATACTGTAGGTGTGGTACAAATGAACTGTATTATTCTTTCTTTCAGCCCTACCATACGCAATGAACTCACAGGTGAAAGTGTCCCTGCAACACGAAAACCAATGAAAGTCTATTTTTGCTCTTGGTGTCCGAAACGCTTTCCTTATAATAGTCAATTGGTAATGCATGAAAGGATTCATACAGGAAAGAAACCATTCTCTTGCTCCATTTGCTCTAAAAGTTTCAGTTTAAAAGGAAATATGAAAAATCACGAAAAAATTCACACAAAAAACAAGCCGTATTTCTGTGTAATTTGTAGCAGAAACTTTGCATCACAAGAGCAATTGGACACACACAATTTATTTCACAAATGGGGCAAAAAGTCATCGTAATATACTAATGTAAATACTTTAGATGATTGCCATAAAGATAATTGGATTTTATCCGTATATATATATATATATTCAGATGTTCTAAAAATGGCGCCCACGGACCACAGAGCATTATTCTACAAGTCAAAGCAAAAAATATATTTGTATACCTTTCGAGTTCTCGTCTGAAGACACAAATTGCACTATGTGGCAACGTCGCAAATAAAGAACCATAGATTGGATCTATCAATCTATCACTGGCATCACTTATTAGTTTAGCAATCGATTCAACTGCTTGTTGTATTCGTAGAGTAATCTAATGGCTCCAAGTTAATCTGTGATGTTGCCACATTCTGAAATTTTGATTCCTTATAGCGGCTAAAGGAGGCCTCGGAAAGCAAACCATCATATAGTATTTTCTCTTTATTTTGGCCTGTAGAATAGTGCTCTGTGGTTCGTGGGCGCCAGTTTTAGAACACCCTATATATATATAAGGTTTCTCATTTTTTTACTTCAGAGTTTTTTAAGTCTCCTCTCTAAAATGATTTCACATCAGACCAAAGTAATCCATAAGAAAAATTAGCTCAATTGAATAATATTAAATAGCCCGAAGCGACCTCGAATTTTGAATGCATTTACCTTGTACAATATGAGGATAAGGTACTTTATAAGTTTGGAAAGACAATTGTAAGTTAATAATCATAAATTATGAAAGTAATAAATATTAAATGATTGGAAATAAAGTAAGATTTGTGTTTGTAGTGGAAAGCTACCCTAATACTATGTCACATGTCCCTTCCTTTTAAAAATTTTTTTACTTGGATGCAAGATGGCGGATTTCAGTATGGCTTCCAAGCTGTCGTTTAATCTCCATCATCTCTAGCCAAGAAGTGTTGTCACTCCTTCTAGCCGTTCCAAACGTATCAGGTACCTGTGCCTCTTATTGTATACTGTACGTGCATTCAAAACTTGAGGTCGCTTGGGACACCATTTAATATTATACGATTGAACTATTTATATATATATATATATATATATATATATATATATATATATATATATATATATATATATATATATATATATATATATATATATATATATATATATATATAATTGTGGGCATTAAGCTTGCAACACCAAGAAAGAGTTATCGGATTGACACTATAAGTGCAGAATATATAGAAGATAAAGGGATAGTAAAATTAGCGGTGTATCAGATGCGTCGGGTACAACTCCTGAACAGCAACCGGAGACACGTTAGAAGTTGAACGTTCCGCTGGGTATTGATGTGACGTGAATGTAGCTGGGTGATCTGACAAAATTTTGTTGTCGAAGGTAACCTCAGTTATACAGCAGGTTTCCGCCTTTGATCACAGAGTTGTAGCATATTGCGACTACATATTATCCTTCTGTTACACTAGTGCTTCTGTGGAACGGAATGCAATCGCAGTGATACGAATATAGTATCCATGATTCCAGAAACGTAATACAGAACGATGTGAAAGATCCCAACGACTGCATTATATCACAGATCGAGAAAGCATATTTCTTGTATAAATTACTAGAGCAAATCTAACAGCCATATCGTTAGTATTGACGTACGAATTCGAAATTGTTTCGCAACTTGAACTTATCGTTGTATACTTCAATAAAAGACGCAGTGTTCCACTACTTCTTTGATTTGTGTGTTCGTTTGTTTCCTTGCCAAGTACGTTTGGTCTATGATTGTATAGGGTTATTCAAAAAGCGCTCCGGTTTTGTTACACCAAATTATGAACTATATTTTTTCAAATGCACTAACGAAATTCATAAACATGTTCATCACACATTCCGATTTCAGATATGGGGAGTGACGTCTGGCATAAGACCTCCTCTACTGCGCTGGCGTGCAATAACTCTGTTCGTGAAATTCGCTATGACTGCCTGATACCGCATGTTTTGTTCAGAACGACCACTACGACGACGCCCAGGACTTTTAATACTCACTGTTGAACCCGTTTCAATGAACTTTTTCATAAGTCTGCGAACTGTTGATTCACTCGGTGCCTCATTTCGGCCTAAACCCGCGTGAAGTCACCTGACAGTTGCTTACTTTCTCCGTTCTGGTAAAAAGTTTTCACAATTAGCACGCGTTGCACTATAGTAAACTGCTCCATGGCTAGATGCAAACTGAAGAAATACGAGAAAGTCAGACTAAGTCGGCAATCGGAATGTTTGTGGGAAAGCAGAAATACAAAATGTTGCCAACCGAGGGACAAAAATTTGCCAAACGATCCAAAACCGGCGCGCTTTTTGAATAACGCTATACAACGCCTTACACACCAAAGACTTTTCTTAGTTACAATTGGTGATTTTTGGGAAGTGTCACATCCATTCTGAATGCCCATAGTAGAGCCAGTCACTTCAGGACTTTCTGCTAAGGTTACGCGATATTGTCACACACCGTGCGAAACAGTAAGTATAATCATTTCACTTTCGTACCTTAAGCCATGACTCGAAAAATCTCGGGCGCCAGGGCAACTAGAAATATGAACCTGGGGTGTTGTTAAGGCCAAAACATCTATCAAATTGATTTGGTATAAAGGTCCTTCTCGGGTCGTTTTGCTTGGAATGCTAGAGTGAGTTTAATTTTTGAAACATGTTCGCAAGATGTAGCCATCAATGTAATTCCCTCTGGAGTGAGAATTTAGCCCTCGCTATTGCAAAACATGGTCATTTCCACCTTTTGAGCACTGGCAGTAACTTTAAATTTCTTTGGTGGTGGGTAGTGTATGTGTTTCATTTGACGGTTGCGGTTCATTTCAGGATTGAAAACCGATATCAATGTACTCTTCAGTAAAGTGATATTTCGTCCATGTATTTATGTCGTATTGTAAAGGCAGAGAGCTGTTCAGGGACCACAGAGAACTTTACGAGAGAGAGATGAAGATTCAAACGTTTTTGAATCCCGCTTTACTTAAAGAATAACATAAATTAGGTAGGGTAAGCGATATTACGCATTTAAGTTAGTGCTTGGCTAGTCACATTTCCGAACTTGTTCCCATCAATTTGTTTTTATTATTCTGAATAAAGTTTGATGTTTATGTATAAACCGCCCGAATTTTATTATGCTACGTGAAATTCAGGTGGTTCGCAGAGAAACATCACATCTTGGACAAATTAAACAGCAATAATTAGAAGTGTCGTGAGATATTGGTAGAATTTTACCACGTACAGTACAGAACAGCTACGTAAACGTATAACTGAAAATGTGGAGTTTGATGTCAAAACAAATAAATAAATAAATAAATAAAAATGAGGTCTGATCAAGAAAAGGTGCAAATTCAGAGGATGAATTACCTTATATATATTATTTTTATATCACGTGTTTACACTATTTTTTCCTACAATCATAAAGTAACAGAACAAAATAATTCTACACCTGATGCTGCAGGCAATAGTTTAAAAATATACTCCTTAATTTTCTAGAAGATTGTTTATAAGTGGCAATGAAAGTTTGAAGCCTAAATACTATACTTATATGAAAAAGAAAATGTTATATACAACAGTATCTTTTTATTCACCTCTGAATAAAAAAAAAATGTGACGTTTCATTAGTGTCAACAGATTATTTATTGTTATTTTTGAATGTATTATTTCACTTTTTCAATGTATTATTCCTAAAACTTCATTACATGGTTACCTATCACTTATGTAGTACTATTTTTGTGAGTCTTGTGGGAAATCATTGGAAGAAGTTACTAGTAATTGTGTTATTGATTCATACATTCTCTTATCTTTTATAGAGCGTTACTGTTAAGGTTCTTGCGTTAAGGATGTATCTTCTTGGTTGTAAGATGTCAAGAAGTTTTATATCGGAAGATTATTGAGTTGGAATTAGATGTGAAGAGGAGCTGAATAATGATTCCTTCATTACACACACACATTCAATGCATCCCTTCTTTCGAGGTTTCTGATTTTTAGCTACCTTTAGGTACTAGCCACTCTACTCATTCCGTACTGGCCTGTTCCTACGGTTATTCAAATTATGAAATCTCGATTTGAATAAACAGTAAACGTCCTTCAGTACATAATACATGTAGGTCAAGATTAGTATTTAATTTTAAGCACTCAGACTATCTTGTTGTACCCGTAGTTAACTTATGCTTTATCGTAAGATCTTTTTTCTTACGAAAAGGTATTCCCTATGTTGTAAACATTTTTAGAATATTTATGTTCTGATTGGTAACATCGTAGACACACCATATCATAGCATAGGGAAGTATTCTACTTCGTATTTTTGCTGATTGAGAACACTGTTCACTCGAATGTCGTTTCCATCTGTTTATGCTAAATAGATGTTTTTTCATTGATTAATGCCTCCTATCTGAAGCAAAATTAATGTATGTTCTTCCATTTTTAAATAAATTTATTGCTTTATTAACACCTTTCATAAATGTTTTGATTGTTTGTTGTATACGTTGTCATTGGGAAAAGTTTGAGATATAATGTTAAAACGTGTGCAAAGTCAATAAAGTATATACCCTGAACAAGTGTTACTGATTTTGAGCTATCTCTTTCCTACAAAGGTAGAAATAACGGTGAGGGGAACTGAAGTGCATACTATAGTCAATGTCAGTATTATAGCGGCTTAACTCCAGTTTTTTTTCTAATTTACGGAATAAAAAATTTAGTCAATGTCAATGGAACGATGTTTCATGGTTTATCAATACTATATTTCAACTGTATTTAATAGCTATTGTCGAAGATAGAGATACGTTTGTTCAAGGGAGAATGAAGCTGAAGCTGAACACTTGGACTGTACTAAAATGTGATAGTAATACTTTTTGGTGACGTGTTTTATGATATTGAAGCCTCCTTGTCGAACTTAGTAGGTTATACGTCTGGGAATTTGTTTATTTGTAAAATTATTGATCGGTGATAAAAGTGTAAAATTAATTAATGGTTTTGAGAAGCAATACGAACTGATTGTTCTAACAATCTGAGATAATTTTGTGATTAAGGGATGTTCAACATATCCTCTTTTCTTTGTTAATTAGAACCATAATGACAAAATTGTAATGGATTGTCGTTTCTACTTGTCATCTGAACAGTCAAAATCCTGTCTTTTTTTTATCAGTATGTGAATATACTCGTATATACTTTGTTTAATACATTACAGTGTTGTGTATCAACAATGTGTGGGCATTTGCTTGTTACACATACTGACGAAAAATATATGTAATCCTACTTTAAAGCCCCCCACCCCCAAAAAAAATCTTTACATCTTAGTTATGAATAAATTTCGCGAGGAAAAAATTATATTTATGTAATAAATTCAAGTAGCATCAATAAAAAAGTTTATCAATAAATAAAAATTAGAACGCTAAGAATTGAAACCATCGACAAAAGGAAATTGAAATTTTGAGTTAGTTTTTCAAGCGTAAACTTGCAACATACATAGATATCAAAGGATAGAAAGAATGATTTTTTCTTATCTTTATCACGAATTTTAGAAAAACTTCATGTGCATTAGAAACACTGTGCAATTTTAAATATTTACTTGTTTTCTGATATGGATTTGAATATAACGTAATATTTTAACGATTGGCGAACGGAGACCAAAGATTCCTATAGCAGTTGCGTGTTATTTTATTGAATTGAAAATTGAATAGGATAATCGATTCCAATTGGGGTTACGAAATATACGAATTTGTGATGAACATACTCTATACTCAAAAACCACTAGGAAGAAAGAGATTCGAACTAGTAGAAGTATCAGTAAAATTTGTCTTTAACTTTATTTCTTCCTTTCAAATTTTACTATTTCAGTATTCCAATAGCATAAAGATTGTGCAAACATGTGAGCTTTACGTTGCGTCAGTTGACCTTCCATTAATGAGATCGGAGGATCAGTATAAAGACATTGCTACTTTCCCCTTACGTAGACTGCATATTGAGGAAACTGTGAAAATCTCTTTTTAGTTCCTAAGTGCAAATTTACGTTCGGGCCTAAACGAAACACACTGCCCTCTACAAGCTAATATTGACCTCATTCAAATATAACAGACAATGCTGGGAAGTTACCTAGTTTTCCTTGTTAGATCATCGATTAAAGAAGCATGTTTAATGGTTATTATTTAAGCAGTCTAATTTCCAGGCCATTTTCGTGCAAGTAAATACATTTAAAATCTTCCAGGTTCCAGCAAATTCCAGCCACAAATGAAGTTATTACTGTCCAGTTAAGGAGAGACAGTATTTCTCATGCTTTAGATGATCCACAAATTGTGATTAAGTTTTCTGGGGACAAACGCTGCTAATATATCATTCATATGACATTATTTATTATGTATTTGTTTATATTATTACATATTTTTATTTTAGTAGGATAAATGAAAGATAGACATAGATAGAAAGCAGAAATCGCCTTAAAGTGTATTATCAATATTCTTGTTATCATTTTAGCATTCGTGGTTGTGTGGTTTCTACTAATGAAGAAGAAACGCAGATAGATTCCTTGCTGTATGATTTAGCGGTGAATTATAAGAGAGTCGAATGTTCTTGGTGTTCCAGATCATTCATTAGAGCAGGCGATCTAAAGAAGCACATTCGTATTCACACAGGAGAGAAACCATTTGTATGTCATTTTTGTTCTAAAAGTTTTAGTGATAACAGTAGCTGGAATAGACACATGAAACTTATACACAATTATTACAAAAAATCTTCAGTCCCTTCGTAACGTCTGTGTTTGTTATCGCTGTTAACAATATTAAGATTTTTGTTTTCTAAACTATTAGAATATCAGGGAAGGAAATATTACTCTCCATTGATGTTCATGGTATAGGAGAAAGTAAAATGCCTACTTTAAAATCTTAAACCTTTTCATCAGAATAAGATAACGTTTAATGTATTTTGTGATATTCTAGGTTATGAACTGGTAAATGATGCATACAGCTACTTATCAATTTTTGATAACATATGTAATTGGAAATAATTAAGATGCCTTGAGTTAACAGGGGTTATACGATGATTGTAGCGCTGGACTGTTGATGGTGGTGTGTTAGAGCAAACTCTATACTTCGCCTATAATAGTGGACAGGCAGTGTGCAGGGAACTGAGCAGACCGTGATAGTGTAAAATGGCTTCTCTGACTTTCAAAGAAGGTCAATTGTTAGCGCTCGGTTATTTGGTGCGGGCGTATAGAAAGTGGCAAGTATGTTGGATGTGTCCCATGGGACAGTGTTTAAGGGCTGAGAGCGTACAAAACTCACGGTAAAACCACATTGGCGAATAGTGACAGTGATCAGAAAAAAAATTCTCAGTGACAGGTCCCGCTGAGCATTAACACATTAAGCGCCAAGCCCCGAAACAAAATTTTTTACTCCGGGCTCAGCAGCGCTCACTGATCTGTTGTACAGGGCGTGAAGTATGCATAACATATATGTACAATGCCCCCAGTAATAGATCAAGTTTCATAACTTAATGGCGTTTAAAATGTTAAAGCGGATTGTCACTCAGAACATTCCTGGGACTGCGATGCAAATAACGGAGGAATTCAAGCAACAGCTCGCACAGTCTGTACCGACAATCACAGTTCACCTTGGGTTCGATTACGTGCTAGGATTGCACTGTAAAACCGCTGACAAGGACCATCACACTTTAGTACCGCGCCAATAGTGTCGCGAACATGTAATATGTACCATCGGTGACTGTATACATATGATATCGTCGGATGGGTCATTAGTACACCTCATTTCAGATCACAAGTATATGTGCCGGAGGTGAAAGGATAATTCGCCCAACCGTGAAATATGGGCCGCGGCGCTGTGAAGCTGGGGCCCACAACATCCTAGTTTTCAGTGGAATCTGTGCTATCACTTACCGGTTGCGTCACAACTCGTGATTTTGTCGCCATTATAGAGGACCATGTGCATCTTATCCGGGCAATTATGCCATATTACAGGATGATACGTCCATTCACACCGCTGGAGCCGTTGCGGCGTGATTTGAATTGCATCATGATGAAGTTATCGCTCTTGGAATGGAATGAGAGGGTGATTATGAGGAGATGGTGATTATGAGAAATGAATGAAATGGTAGAATGAAGAGAGTGGGAGGAAACGGGAGAACCCCGAGAAAACCCACGCACACGGTGTTTGTCCACCACAAAATTTACTTGGCGGGAGCAGGGTTTGAACCCAGGACCCCATGCACCAGAGGTGAACGCTCTACCACTGAGCTACCGCGTCCCCCAGTTATCACTCTTGATCCTAAACATAATCGAGCATTAGTAGCCGGTTTGGAGACACAAATCCGATGCAAATTTCCGCCTTCCTCCTATAATGCGTTATTTTCATATGTAACTGTGTAGGTAGTTTGCCAAATTAAAACTGCTAGTATTTATAACAGTGAAACAACCACAAGAAGTATTTAGTATTTTTCAAAAATGGAAACGAATTGGGTGTGATTATTTCATAGAATGGATAGTTCTGGAAAAGTGCTTTTATAATACTATAGTATAACAACAATCAACACAACAAAGTTAATGGATATCCGTAAAAGTTTGTAAGATGCGGTAATGTTTTAATTAAAAGAAATTGCTTTTTCTTTTAAATATTTAATCATAACTAAAATTAGTTTCAAAGTTCTTTTATATTTGATGGTTTGTGTATCTGGAACTAATACACATGATAATTCACGTGACGTACTTTCAGTGTTATGATATCCTCTAACAGCTATTCGTCTAGAATCCTAGCTCAAGAATATTGGCGGAGTTTGCAAACACATTTTCAGTCATTCAAAATAATTTTAGTCATCCTCGAATCCTGTGCTACGGGTATATCATTGACCTCTGTTACGATGTTAGATAGCACAAATATGGTTCTGTGAGGTAAAATTCAGTATTACTGTTACCAAATGCCCGAAATATTAGTATGGGCAGAACATAAAGTACATGAAATGAAAATTTGGCACATCAAATTTCTTTAATGCTAGGTCAAAGAGTCTTAAGTCCCTTTTTGACCAATTTTACTGTGATACAGTATTGAGAAGGAAAATACAATTTTATGTTTATTATGTACTTGTGTCTAGATTCAGTGATCATAGTTCTTTAAGTTATATACAGAGTATTCTGAAAGGAAACTGACAAACTTCGCACACATGTCTCTCTCATCGAAACCAGAGAAATGTTTATTATGCACTTTGCTGATAAGTGCCTAGTTTTGGAAATACATGCAATTTTAATTAGTTTAGTGAGCAGTACGCCAGATTTATTACATTGCTACCATAAACAAATTCTCTCAACGTGTTCCGTACGAAATACAAAAAAGATGTGTATTTATTTCAGCGAAGTGCAAAATAAACTTTTCTCGTGTTTTGGTGTGAGAAACATGTGTGCAAAATTTGTCGGTTTGCTCCTGGGAAACCCTATATTCTAACATTTGGTCCATATTAAGGACTTATTCAACATATTTTGAAGTTTGCTTTGGGTCTTCTGAAAAATATTATTTCTATTTAAGCTCCTTTGACCATCCACGAACGATTTCGTATATTTAATATGATAAATGTCAATTTATACACTTTGCTGTGTGAAGTTTCATAATTCTGAATCATCTATTGCAACATTTGACTTAAGTAAAACTATAAAATACACGAAAGTTTGCATAAGAAATATACAAATGCAGTATTGAACGTATTAAGGAATACTGCTACATGAGTTAGCAGAAATGATTCCTTTACAAAGGGAGTCAATTACCGTTTGTTTTAATCTACTTGCAAACCGAAAGCTAAGTTCAAATGTGATTATTACGCATATAAAAATATAAAGTAACTTCAGTTTACTCAGGCTGATGCCAGACTATAGCCTAATATATTTTTTTCTTTTTTCTGCAACATAGCACTCTGGTCGAATAATTAATTTTGTAATCGCAGCAATGTAAAGCAAATAATAAATAGTTCAGTGTTAAAACATATCATAAGTAAATAGACATTTCTATATATAAACTTTTCCCTTTTTGAACTGTACCCACGTGACACAGAGACCAAATGGTAACCAAAGGATACATAATATTATCTTGTTGATCAATTTTTAACCTGTTGCGATATGGAATTAATGAATTCAGTGATTTTGTCCTGGAAGATTTTTGCCAATTCTTTACGTAAACGTTGGAGATCTCCACGGAAAGTGGGTTTTTAGGGATGTCGTCTGATGGCATGATCTAGAATAGTCCAGACATCTTAATTGGATCATGTCCGTGAACTGACTGACTCATGGCAGTTTTTAGATTTTTTTTTTTTTTATGTATGTGAGATTTGGGTGTTGTTGACAGTATGGCAAGGGTCGGCAACTTTCATGAATAGAGTTATTGTTTAGGAAGTAACCCAGTGAAAAAGTATCGGTAACAAATCTCTCTACAAAATATCAATTCGTCCAGTGCTGCTGAGCGTGCCAACACATTCCAACAACTCGGGAAAGTCCAGAGGTCCAAATGGCTCCCCACGTTATGAGTGAAAATTCTCCATGTTTGACCATTGGTTGTAAGCGGTCCAAGTGGAATTCTTGTAGGGATTGTCTTCTGATCTCTGTGCATCCGCTGGATAAAAATTGAGAAAATATGGACTCATCAGAGAAAATTACCGGGCGCCAAAAGTTAACATCATGCCGCACCATGTTTCTTGCCGCATTGTTTCCGCTTAGCAATATTGGCTGTTTAAACTAGTTTACATCCTGCAGCTCTCCCATGATAGTTTAGTTGATGCAAGTATCTGACAGCTGTAATCGGACTCACTCTCAGATATTCTGCTACGTCTGCAGCCTTGCACTTCGGATTTTGTTTCACACATTTTTGATAGCCCTCAACTGGCGTTACATTGAACTTGGTCGGCCAGAAGTGTACTCATACTTTCCTTTTGGTGTCTTAGACTTTCGTGGGCAATAATTCGAGGATGGTGGACAACGTAATCTAAAGATTTCAGGAAATTTATTTTTGGCTTGCACCGAGGTCGTATTCCGAACACGTTCTAAATCACTTAACTCTTTGATCCCATCGGATCGCAACATCATTGTTTCTTTTGTGAAATAGCAAATAAATTTATGACCATTAATGATGTTCAAATTATAACATATAATCATATTACAAGGTGTCTATTTACTTGTGGCATCTCTCTCTCTCTCTCTCTCTCTCTCTCTCTCTATATATATATATATATATATATATATATATATATATATATATATATACATAAAAGGGTTACTTCACTTTTGACAATTACTATGCGTTTCATGACAGTTTCTGTTATGATTTTAAGAAAATATTTTTGTAGCTGCTTTTTGGTTAGCAGTATGCCGGTGCTGTGCTATCAGTTAATAGCTTAGAATAATTTTCAAAATATTTTTTGAATAAATGTGACAATTGGGGATGAAACTGATGCACAACGTGGTACTTAATTGCAAAATTATGGTTGAATTTAAATGAAATTTAAATGTTTTAATTTTGAGAATGACTAGTTGAGGAAAAGGTGAGAGAGAGAAATAGGTTATGACTAAAAGATAAAGGAAGAGTATTAGCCTGACATTTTGATTAGATTAGCAGTGGTGTAAGTAAAGGCTTGGGGGCCCTCCCGCAGACAGCGTGGAGCGGGGCCCCTTCTCTGCATCCCACTTCACGATTTGGGGCCCCGTGATGGCTTGAGGCCCCCCGCAATGCGGGGTCTGCGGGGCCCTTATTTACGCCCCTGTAGATTAGTGTTGTTTTGGTAATTTGGATTATGAACGGTTTTCCCTTGAGGAACTTGGATGTACTGGAGTCAGCCAACAATTGGATTTTAATCCTGCTGAACTGCCAGGGACGTCAAGTTTTCTCGTCTTGATGCATTTCCAATGATGTTTACCTATACCTTCATTTTACTAGTAAGATATTGGACTTTATTGAATCTGTGGCGATGAACCAACAGAATGGTACTTTCAAAACATGGAGTTGGTTGTTTTCCAATGGAGCGACGTGCCTTTTACGATGATTCTGCACCTTTCTAAACCTTGTGGCGAATATCCTTCTGTTGATGTGTTTTTCGTGGTTTTGCTTAATCGAAAAACAATGAGTCTGACATTTAATGAACTAGGATAAAAGGCAGAAAGGAACGCGGGAAAGCAAGAGGGAAACTAGTCGCGTTTATTGACAATTTTAAAAGTAACAATTAACAAATGCATGCTTATACAAACTGTTTGGCAATGTACTACATTAGTAAAAGTTATGTTCCGTTGGATTTTAAATGTTCGTAACTTTTTTGTGGATAAATGTAATTTAATAAAATAATTAAATTTGGCGAATTAAGTTAAGAGTTTATACAATTATCACATGGTTACTTTACATCTAGTACACAGCTGCTTCACAGCAGTATTTCCTATGCATCAATGCATTTGTATGAAGAAAGTGTATTGCAAATAGCAAATAAATATTTCGAAGTTACATATTATATTTGGTCTAGGAATTAATTCGTGCGGTTGGTACGCACACATTGAAGCTGTAGTACAAACACAAAATACATAAATACCTTAAGAAAAATATTGTCCATCGCTAGCCACCACTTTCGCCCATCTGTCAGGCAATGTACGGGTTCCGTGGCGAAAGAAGTCCTCATCCTTGGAAGCGATCCAGTCAGAGACCCATGTTTCGATATCTTCTGAAGAAGTAAACCACTGTCCAATCAAATCGTTGTTCATGCAATCGAACAAGTAGTAGTCCGAAGGAGCAACGTCTGGTGAATACGGCGGGTGGGGTAAAACTTCCCATCCGACATTTTCTAAATAGGTTTTGACCGGTTTTGCGACATGTGGGCGAGCGTTATCATGTTGAACAATAAGTTTATCATGTCTGTTCTCCCATTCTGGTCGTGTTCTGGCCAGAACTTGCTTCAAACGCATTAATTGTCGTCGATAACGTTCTCCATTCATAGTTTCACCCGGTTGCAGCAGCTCATAGTACACCACACCTTTCATATCCCACCATATGCACAGCATAACCTTTGCACAGTGAATATCTCGTTTTGGTTGTAATGGACCTGGTTCACCTGGTTTCACCCAGGCCTTTTTTCGTTTAGGGTTCTCGTAATGGATCCACTTCTCATCACCCGTAATAATTCGATGCAGAAACCCCTTTCTGCTCTGTCGTTGAAGTAGCAATTCGCAAATGGTTTTTCGTCTTTCAACGTCTCTGTCTTTCAATTCATGTGGAACCCAATGAGACATCTTTTGAATCATTCCCATGACTTTCAAGCGTTTGGAGACTGTTGTTTGATCAACGCCTAATGCTGCTGCAAGTTGTTCCTGCGTTTGACACGAACCCTGCTCGAGCAATGCTGTCAATTCTTCGTCTTGAAATTTTTTTTGGCTGTCCAGCTCGCTCTTGGTCTGCCAAGCCGAAATCACCACTTCTAAACCGTGCAAACCACTTCTGACACGTTCGCTCAGCTAGAGCATGGTCACCATACACTTCCACCAAAATACGATGACTTTCAGTCGCACTTTTCTGCATGTTAAAGTAATGCAGCAGGACACCCCGCAAAAACACTTTATCAGGCACAAATTGCGCCATGTTCACTTAACTACAAACTGGTGTTGTTGACGCTTTAATCCACTGCCCTATACTACGAACGATACGCGATAACAGGGGTTTGCAACACATGTGTGGATACACGGAACTGTGGGACGCTCCGTTCGTTGCGCCATCTCTTGTCCACCCGCACGAATTAATTCCTAGACCAAATGGAACCAACCAAATATATGGTTATGGAACCAAATATATATATATTCTCTGTCAAATATTTTTCACTTATTTAAGAGAGTTATTAATCGTTAATGGTTGCTATTTCAATTTAGAATTTACTGTCAAATCAGGTCAGTGTATGGAATAAGATAGTCGCTATAATTTGCGCTAATCAAGAATTTTTTCACTTTTCAGATACTAACTTTCAGTTAAAAGTGATTGCTAACAGTCACTCAGACTATATTCTTCTGTGCTGTGATTTCATAAAATTTTTGTTCAATATTAATAGTAATAGTAATAATAATGTGTGTTCCTTTACCTGGTCAAAACTGCATGCCGTCAGATGCTGATGTTTGAGTGATGCGTGATCAGAACGTTGTACTATAGAAAACACTTCTGTTTGATTTGTGGCTAAAGCTATGCCTTTGAGGGCTGTTTTAGAGGTAATACTTGTATCATATCCATGAGTTTTCTCGGGACTCTTCCCGTTTCCGTCTGCATTCTCATTTTACCAATTATTTCACAATCATTCTCTTTCGTTAATCATCCGTCTTCTTTACCCTAAAATACCAAACTGTTTGGTGTTAAAACATAACCGTCGTAAAGCCATACATGGAAAAATGAATATATTTTCTTTTGTCCATAAATGGAACAAAAGCTAACAGATACAACGGACCTAGCTGATGTCAGTTTATTTTACATATGATCGAAATCACCTAAAATATTGTATAACATTATTGCTTCAGAAACCCTGCTAAAAACTTATCTATCCCTTGTGCGTTAAAGGCATTGGAAATGATATTATTGTTAATGAGTGTGAGGTGGAATGCAAATATTCGTAGTTGGATCAGGTTACCTTTGTATCATTTTTTTTAAACGATTTAAGTTACAGAAATTTTTTAGGATTGCTAGTGTTTCGTTCACTGCTGCAGCCTTGGTTGTTGGGAGTTTAGCACGTCAATCGCCTACTCGTAATTTGATGTTTGGTGCATTAAATTTCAGAGTGCAAGCGATGTTTGTAGTACCTACATAGTGATAAGAGACTAGTGCGTTATACTACGAGGGGGTACTAAGAAAGATTGACCATTTCCTGAAGGAATCTGAAACTGTCACTCTATTCTACATCCCGTGTAAGTCAATGCACTTGCGACATCTATTCTGCAGGTTTTGAAGCTCTTGCAAATAAAATTCTTTCGAGTGCTGGTACAGCCAGTTAGTTATTTGCAGCATTAATTGCCGCCTGAAGATTTTCACAGATGAATCAAGATTCTATCATATCCTATCGTTTGTAAGTATCGTTTCTCTGTAACGTTAATTACATTGGAATATTTGATACTATAATACCTGGAAAGTATGATTATTTTTGTGTAGTTAGGTTATTCATTAAATTAAAATGTTGAAAATGAAAGTGAAAGCTATATTTGGACACTCTTGCACAAATCTCGCAGCACCCAGTCCAGGAAAAAAAAAATCACAGTTGGACATGCAGTCATTCTACGAGGAATGTGCAAGGGTATAGGATTTTGTTGTTAGCACTCACAAGAAACTATCTACCAGACATTTGGTTACTCAGTGGCTTTAGTTTTAAGTAGTAAGATTTTCATGCGTTTCTGTGGAATTATCCGCAGATACTAGTCATAAATAAGAATTAATATAATTGAGCAAATTTTATGATTTCATGGTTTGGAACGATTTCACTTTGTGTTTGTCTTCTGTAAAATTTTCTTCAGTTAAGTATTACTTCAGATTTTCTTCAGTTGGGCATTACCTTCACATGTGTATGTTTTAAATTGTGCAAAAGTAACTGCCAAGACGGCATTAATGATAAGTACATATATAGAATATAGTCTTCTTAATTTAGTGTATTTAAGAATGGGTGTTCATAGTTTTTGGTTTGTTATCTTTTTAGCTACCATGGTTGTCAACTAGCTGTTAGTGGAGGAGAAGCACAGGGAAATTCCTTACAGCATAATTTAGCAGTGAATAAGAATAGAGTCAAGTGTTCTTGGTGTTCCAAATTCTTCACCAGACCAGGTGATTTAAGAAAGCACATTCGTATCCATACAGGAGAGAAACCATTTGTATGTCATATTTGTTCTAGAAGTTTTAGCTTTAACAATAGCTGGAATAGACACATGAAAATTGTCCACTATTATTTGAGAAAGAGTTCAAATTCTTCGTAACATTTATCGTACAACTTGTCAATAATCGGTGAAGATCTACAGTGTTATTGAAATGTTGCAGTGCCAAAGTGGAAAGTGCTTTCGCTTGGTATTAATCATATAGAAGAAACCTAGTTACTTGATACATCTTTGATTGGTAATAAGAAAATGTTAATACGAAGTTTCTGTGACTATTCTAAATCTTGAATTTGTGAACAATTTTTACATGATATCACTTTATTATTCTTGCCATAAAAATTACCGTTGAGTGTATAAATTATATGATCTCTTCTATAAGCAACAATCTCAAATTTGTTATTGGTTTAGGGCATCATCATAGCTGAGGGGTTTAGACTTATGATTCATGCTCTTCACAGAGAAAATATAGCTAATACATTATTATACATATTAGTTTCTTTCATAGTCATTTATTGTTTGTTTTTCAGAAGGTATATAAACTGTTAAATGGATGCTTTTAAAATATTCCTAAATTCTGTAACAATCGTCTCAGCTGTATTGTCTTCTCGTTGAGTATTAATAGGCACCATAGTTCATTCGATATACTTTGAAAAAAAATAACTAAAACTCTATATGTATACACACTTATATGTATTTTTTAAATATCGATTCAGGTATTTCTTATCTTAAAGCAAACATCTGAAAACATGTATGACACGAATTTTCCGTAATATTGATATCTGCTCATTTTTCTGGAGCCACGAATATAGTTGAAATGTGAATTGATGGGATTGCGTTTTTCTTTTAAGATCATAAAATTGAATTTGTTACAATCTCTCTAAGATTTGCGCTAGAATATACAGGGTGGTCCGGAAGTGGGCGTACCCCTAATTGATGTTTTCTGACGGTTTTAGGTTTTACCCATATTTGTTTGGTAACAATGCGTGGTTGGTGCCTCAACTAGAAGAAAATGGTATCAAAGATACTGTTGTGATAAAGCAGGATGGAGCACCAGCACACTTCGCAATTCACGTGCGCAATTACCTGAATCTGACATTTCCTGGCCGCTGGATTGGAAGAGGTTGTGCATCTTCACCAGCTCCCTTTGCCTGGCCTCCAAGAAGTCCTGATCGGGCGACGCCAGACAATGCTCTCTGGGGTTTCATAAAGCAACAAGTAAGAAACACTCGATAACACACAGCGCAGGATTTATGAGCAGCCGTGGAACACGCCTTCACCCTCGTGACTCCGGAGTATCTCCGCAAAACATCTGCAAGAACTTGCTGCATAATTCAGCTGTGTTACGACATGGATGGTGATCATATAGATGTTTATGACTCTTATGACTTCAAGGTAACTGTGTACAGACATTCTATCATAACTTACACTATACTGTTGAAACTAAAGGAGGGTACGCCCACTTCCGGACCACCCTGTATATACATTAATATACTATATAGACAGCACACCAATTTAAATATGAAGTTATTCTTTGTTTCCATGCCAGCACAGTTTATAAGATTTTATTCTGACAGCTAATTGTTTTGATTTTTTTTTCTAGTTTGATAATCTATGAAATGTTCTAAGATAGGGATTTTTATAGCAGTGCTTTAGAATAACAAGAATGGATACAGTAACGTGGGTAGTTATAAAAGTTTATGAATTACAGTAATTTTTCGACGAAGTACTGCAATACTGTTTTTAAATATTCGGAAAAGTTTCAATGTTAAATGGTAACAGAATAGCACCTGTAAATACTTGCATAAGTCCTTATTTTTTTTATTTTAACGTTTAAACGTGCGAAACAAATATTAATTAACATTCTAATATTACATTTTTGTGTCTTTTAATATTAGAAATGTGATTGAATTACGTTGAATTTAATAAAATAATTTAGAACAATGCTGTTCATCAAGCTTTATGGTTGAAACAAGTAGTTTGTAAAATAGTCTGGTTTTATCTCAGCGTTTCGTATATATATTCTTGTATGGAGAAAATGTATTTTAAGGAATAAATATGCTCTCAATATTTTAATCTGTCTGTGATTTTTCCTTCTGATTATTTAAGAGAATTATAGAACTTTTATAATTTGTATTTGAAATTGTAACTTAGAATTTGTATTTGAAATTCTTACTTCTTATTTGTATAAAGAATAATTTGTACAATAACAATATAGATTCGTTGCAACTCCTATCAAATGAGTTTCTTCCCGTCAAAATTTAGGTATTTAAGAAATTGACATGATAAATCATTATTAGTAGATTTATATGACGATGATTCTATGATTGTATGATACGATTGCGAAAGTTATTGCTCTGTATTAACTAGTGTTCGTGACGCCCTTGGTTAAAGAAGAATTCTTGTCGACCAAGTGAAGCACATACAACTAGGTGATGGGTAGTCAGAATGTAGAATATCAGAATCAAATCTTAAAAGTAGTAATGATTGTTCGGTGCTGATTGAGTTTTCGGCATGAATGAAACACATATTTCTTGCTCTAACCGTAGTAAGATTTAATCAGTTTTATAGTGAATACAATACGCACCTGACCTTCCTCGGGAGAAATTAATTGTTTCAACAACTTTCCAATTACTCAACCATAATCTATTTGTATTTATTACCCATTGTCATAGATTATTGGAGAAAATCACGGATTACCAGTCTAAAGGTATAACTTCATATATACTAAACTTTGATTGATTGTATTCAAGAGACCCTCTTCATAATCGAGGCTATGTAAGATGTGAATATACAGTTTAAGATTTAATCTGAACCACAGCAAGGCTTTCCCACCGGGAATCGAACCCGGATCTCCACTAAAAATTCTTCATTGTGAAAACAAACAATAATCTTACTGTACGAGAACAATACCTTAACACTTGTAAGAAATAACTTTGTTAATGCATTCACGCTAGTAAGCTATAGTTTTATTGCTTTGTAAACAGATGTGTTACTTGTAAGGGTAAACTATTATAATAATTTGCATAGTGCATTTTCATAGGAACAGGAAATAGTATTTACGATGAATGCCCAAAATGTTCCGATGGCTATTAAGAAAGTACTAATATTCGTAGCCTACTTTCATGATTATTTGTTGTACATTACGTTCAAAAATTTTTGATATAGTTTCTTCCGTTGTTGATAATTTGTTGCATAGCACCAGAATTGATATCTCTTCGTTATAGAAGAATGCTGTCTGTGATGTAGACAATACGTTAACTGCTAGTTGGATCTTGTTATCGTTGTGGTACCGCACCCAACAAGATAGAATTTAAAATGTTTCATCAAATGAAAGATGCCTGGTGCGAGGTCTGGATGACTAAAGATGGTGATTCATTCGGCTCGTCACATTGCGCGTTCACGCGTTGTTCACTTAACAGTCGCATTCGTCTTCATACGCATTGTATATTCTGCATAGTTTTGACGGCGAATTTAGGCCGATTAATCTCATCTAAGAATACAAGCTATGTTCCACGTGCTGTATGCTTCTCGATTTTTGTTTTAAATGCGTAACCATACGTACTGTGTGCTTCGAGATCTCAAACTGTCATCAGTGTCTTACTAACGAATCAAGAACTCAATGCATGCACGTAATTACGAAGGAAGCGCTGCAGAGTCAGTAATTGAGACGAGATTTTTCTTCTGGACATTTCTTAATTATTAATATAATCTTCTTTCTCTCCGTCTTTCCCGACTCATGTGGAGTCGACGTTTCTGATAAATCTTCTCGATAAAGCTCTAACTGGATCATTTTCTCTGTTAGAACTTTCTCTCTGAGGTCGTTCTTAATCATCCACTATTTGGTCTTTCTGTTCACATATACTTTTGTTACCATCACCCTTTTAGCAACATAATCGTTTGTTCTTCTCATTAGATGAGCATACCACTACAGTCTTCTTTATTAGATCTTGTTGGATAACTTTTTTTTAACCTTCATTGTTCCTTTAACTCTCTTATTCCTCTTTTTATCTCTTGTTTTCCTACACATCCAGCACAACATTGTCTTTTCGGTAACATACAATCTTTTTTCGTGTGCTTCCTTTATTGTTCATGTCTTTGCTCTATATACCATTGCAGACCTAACAACAGTTTTATAAATCAGATTCTTTATTGTAGGGTTTCATCCCTCAGATGTTGAGTTATAACATCAATATAACTTTGAAGAGGCGCAGGCTTAAGACTGAAGCCTAATGAAAACAGGGCTTGGCTTGCTAATTCCACACTACTACTTACTTGGGTCGTAGTTCCTGTGTACAAATCTCGGATTATCTTTGGTTTCTCAGACACCTCCGTACTTGTTGATGTCGTACGTTTTTCCTCCTCATGTTTTTCTCTAGTTTATCTTAGTATAAAAATTGCGTACGTTGTACTTCTTCCTAGCATAAATCCAAATTGATCTTCTCCTATTGATGTTCCCTCCCATAATCACCCTTCTACAATTTTCTCCCAAATTTTCATCATATGTGACATTAATTTGTTTTGTCTATAGTTTGCACAGTCCTGTACATATTTCTTCTTTACACTATCCCTCCATTGAGTTAGCATTTTTTTCCTGTTCATAGATTTTTTGTGCATCAAATCCCATACAATATGCTATATCTTCTGACTTCAAACTCTGTCATGCTTCTACTGGTAAGCCATTTGGATCTGTCACTTTTGCCTTTCTTCATTTTCGTTAACGCTGTCTCTACTTCTTCCCGTCTTATTTTGGATGTTACTCCAAGATTTGGAGTTCGATCGCCGAAAACTTTTTTTCTGGTTTTCTTCATTCAAAAGCTTGCCGAAGTATCAGGCCCATCTTTCTTTGCTCCTATTTTCAAAGGTAAACACAAATCTTTGGTCATATTTGCCTAACATGAGTAATATCCTTTGTTGCCTTGTCTATAGTTTCTTCTAACCCATATAACTCCTTCACTTCACCATCACACACTTCATACTTCATCTCAGGCTGCGCTTTCACTGTAGCTTTTCTCTCTCTCCTTCCTTATCAGCCGCCTTGAAGCTACTTTTATCCTGTTTTGTCCAGAGGCATCTCACTTTCTTTGCTTTGTTTTCGCGTTAATAAATCCTCCAGTTCTTTAACTTCATGTTTAAACAAACAAATAACTTAAGAGAAAAATACAATCAAGAAGTTGGAAAGATAACAGTCCTTCAACATTGAACTGTCACAAAGAAAGTGTTATTACTTGAAGCATATCGACTCGTATGTTCGCATTTCCGTTGCTATGTGGACAAATACAATAATCATTTAATTTCAATATAAAGTTTTTATTTTTATTGAATATAAAGCTGTTTTTAAAGGCAAATTATATCATTTGGAGAGTACACATTAATAAATTATACACTTGTGAATGAATGATATTGAGGTATAACGGATGAAAAGCAGACAAAAACTCATGGAGAATTACTATTATATGAATTTGACGAAGTTTAGGTGATTATTCTTAGGTTGGCACATCATCTTACTCTTAACTAGAGAACATAATAATAAATTGCGGTTAACATAATTTCGTAATAGCCCAAACAATCTACTATCTCCTGCAATAATATTCCTGGCTTGTTCTTAAATTCAGTTTAGATGATAAATATTTTAAGTTCCTGCAGGTATTAGCTTCTGGTTGGTGAGTTAATTTGGGGTTTAGCGTTTCTTGAAGCATTCAGGTTATACAAGATGTGGACTTACACTTAACTTCGGATCCAACCGCATAAGCTCCCACCGGCAATCGAACTCAGTTCTTTCTGACCAAAGACAACTTATGTTAACCACATAGTCACTTGAGAGCTTATCTATTGTCTTCTATCACTACTTTCTATTAGATTAGAAGATACTGTTCAAAACTTTCCTTGCAATGATTTAGTATTAATACATTGTACGATGTTGTAGTGTATTTTCTCTCCTATCATATTTATTCAGACATGTTCAGTAATTCTACGTACTACCCATAATTAAATATGTGTATGTTTCTTTTGGTATTTACTGTTGAACATAAAGTTTTCTTTTGCTTTCAGAGTACATGATTCACGGACAATTTTCGGAAGAAGCGTGTCTATATCTGAAAATTATCTGAAGCGGTTTACGTGTTCTTGGTGTTCCAAACAATTCATGCAGTCCAGTGACTTGAAGAGGCATTGTCTAATTCACACGGGGGAGAAACCATTCGAGTGCCACATATGTCTTAAACGTTTTAACACTAATTGTAGCTGGAATAGGCACTTGAAAATTGTACACAGACAGTACAAAAGGAAACGTGATACTATATAGTCAGATTAATACATGTCTTTATGGAACGAAAGGCATTACTTTTATTTCGGTAGGTACAGTGAATTTTCTATTAAGTAAAGTACAGGAAAGTGTACTGCAAATGCTTAAAAGTATAAAAGGGAAGATATATTTTAACTGTACGAAATTTTAGTAATAAAATTAAATCATCATTGAATATCGCATCTATATTTATTATCTGACAGTTTATTATGATGAGTATAAACGCGAGAAGAAAAGCTGATTTAAGTCTACAAATTCCGGAAAGGCGAAATTTAGCAGCATTCTGTGTCAAACACAAGATTTTTTTCTTTACCAGGCTGTACAGACTTGTTGCTTAGCCAGGATTGGAAATGGTGTGTTCCCCCTTCTACATGCATGACACAGAGAATCATGATTATGTACTTTGAGTTGATTTTGAGTTTAACGTCCCTTTCAGCAGCGAGACTATATGAGACGGAACCTACTGATTAACGTGGAATCCGAATCACATGAGGTCCCGCCGAAAATCGAACCCGAGTCTCCCACGCCAAAGGCGCGTACGCTAACCGCTTAGCCAGGAAGGAGCTCATTATGTACTTTGATAAAGATTATTTGGTTGTGTGCGGAGTTGCACAGTCATTCTTGTGCACGATGTAGATTTTCCTTCTGGCTAGAAGCAAACATTGAGGAAAAGAATTGAGTATGTAGCGACATTCAGAAAATTTGTATGGAACATACGTACAAAGATAAGAAGTACGTAAGTACTATTTAGGTTGACCTGGCTTTAACGCAATACAGAAAATCGGTATAACAGAGTTTGCAGTTCTCCATCGAAGAAGCAGCTCCAGCAAAGTCTTCTGAAGCTGAACTCTATGGATTTTCTTTCTAAATGCACTCGATTTTTCTCTCCATGCACATGTGAGGCGAATCAATCTAAAGTGACACTCCATCCCCAAATTTCACAAAACTGCGAATAGGGGTAGCATGGTTGCCTATCACTGACAAACAAAAGTCATCTAAAGAGCAGTCTGTTCGAATATAACCGTTATATTCTATAAAAGAACGTCATAAAGTACTTTAATGTCAAATTTTGGGAAAAGTAAGATAAAATCACTTACGGAATTGGAAATAATTCATTTTAATTTATATTATCGTATGATTGAGGCTGCTTTCTTTTCAACTCCTGCTGTATTTGTATGCAAAGTACAATATCGTTGGCAAACATCATATACTAAGAGACTTCATTCTCCCACATGTTGAGTTATAAGATCAATATAACGTTGAAGAGGTAAATGGTTAGAACTTTGCCCTGGTCGAAACAGGGCTTGACGTGTTAAAACCAAATAACTTCTTACTTGGGTCGTAACTCCTGTGTACATATCTTACATTATTCTTACCTATTTCACTAGCACTCCTTTCTTTCTCAGACACCTCCATACTTCCTGACGTGGTACTCTATCGTAGTACTTTTCCAAATCACTAAAGATCTTATGCAATCCTCTTGTTTTTCCTCATGTTTTTATATAATTTGTCTTACTGTTCGTATAAAAATTGCGTCCGTTGTACTCTTTCCTGGTATAAAACCAAATTGTTATTTTCTGTTGATGTTCCCTCCCGTAATCACTCTTTTTCAATTTCTCCCAAATCTTCATAGTATATTACATTAGTTTGTTTTGTCTGTAGTTACCGCAGTCCTGTACATATCTCTTCTTTAAAATAGGTTCAATAACGCTATCCATGCATTGAGATGGCATTCTTTTCCTGTTCATTCATTTTCTGCATCAGATTCCATACAATGTCCATACCTTCTGGCTTCAAATCCTGTCATGCTTCTACTGGTTTGCCATCTGGACATGTTGCTTTTCCAATCTTCATGTTTACTAACGCTGGGTCGCAACTTCTTCGCGGCTTATTTTGGATGTTACTCCATGATTGGGAGTTCTGTCGCCGATAACTTTCCTCGAATTTTCCTAATTTGAAAGCTTTTCCAAGTAGCGCAATCACTTCTCTTTAACCCTGTAATCATCGGTAAACACCAATTTTTGGTCATCTTTTAATTGCCTAATATAGGTAATATCCTTTGTTGCTTGTCTGTGATTTTTGCTAACATGTATAGCTTCTTCACTTTATCTAGACTTTCAAGTTCATCATACACGTCATCTCAGGCTGCGCTTTCGTTTTAGCTATTGCCCTCTTTGCTGCATTATTAATCGGCTTGAAACTACATTTATCCTGTTCTGTCCAGAGGCATGCCACTTTTTCTGTGCTTTTCTATTCGCGTCCTTCAATTCTAAGTACAATCAATTCTACAATTGTAAAGGAATCATGCCTATTTGAACAAATAAATAAAAAATATAAAAAGTACAATCAAGAAGTTACAAATATAGTCCCTCACCATCAAGCTGTCTCAAAGAAGGGATTATTATTTGGAGCATATCGATTCGTGTGTTCGCATTACCGTTGCTACGTGGACAATCATAATAATTTAATTTCAATATTAGTTTTTGTTTTTTATTGACAGTAAAGCTGTTTTTGTTTTAAATTGAATTGTATCGTTTGGAGAACATACGTTAATAAAATACACTTGTGAATTGACGATATTCAGGTATGCGGATGAAAAACAGACAAAAATTCAAGGAGAATTACTATTATATGAATTTGACGAAGTTAACGCGATTATCCCTCGCTTGTCATAACATTTTACTCTTAAGTAGATGTATTATTATTATTATTAATAATAATAATAACTTTGATAAACATTATTTGATTGTGTGCGGAGTTGTACAATCACATTCTTGTGCAGATCTAGATTTTCCTTCTGGCTAGAAGCAAACATACTGTATAAGGAAAACACTTTTTGCCATAACAATACATACTTTAGTTCATTCAATTAATACTAAACTAAACATCTGGTATTTGGGTGATGGGACTATTGCTGACAAACCTGAGGTAGTCCTTTCAACGTTAACACATATAAATGACAAAGCACCTGCTCTTGGCTTACATTTGAATTTCTCAAAATGCGAAGTTGGTTTCCTTGAATCAGATGAAATCACATCCGACCAATTATTCAGAAGATTTGGAGAAGTTGCCCTAGGAATAGGTTTCCTAACTAAACAGGATGCTTGTCTTCTAGGTTCTGCTCTCACAAAGGAAGCATTTACAACTGTGTTATCAAACAAAATATCCAAATTAGAATATTTTCTGTCTCATCTTGACTCGATTTCAGCACACGCAGCTTTTTTTCTTCTACGTGGTTCATTGTCAATGCCTCGCCTAAATTACTTTCTACGGTGCTTTCCATCTTGGAATGAGACTCCACTGCTGAAGAGATATCATCATATCCTCAAAATGGGTCTGGAGTCAATTGTGAACTGCTCCTTGAGTGACGACTCTTGGATGCATCCTTACCTGTTGGATTAGGAGGCCTTGATTTTCAACGAACCATTGATATGGCGATTCCTACCTTTTTAGCGTTCTGCCACAGATCTCTTCGTTTGATCGAGGCTCTCCTTCCTCAAGGTTACCACCTGGACCCAGATGGGATAGTTCAAGAAGGTCCTAGCAAATGGATATATATAACAGATACGGACCTTCCAGAAAGCAAAAGAGGTTATCAGGCATCTTAGTGCACACCAATAGCAGCACATTTCCATGAACTTCTTTTACAATCCGTTGCTGTTCCAGAGGATAAAGCCAGACTTCTTGTTACATCATCCCCCCATGCAGGGGCATGGTTAAATGCGTTACCTTTCCCCCAATTAGGTCTTCACATATCTAATGAAATCTTTCGAATTGCAGTAGCCTCAAGACTAGGTTCAGCTGTTTGTGAGCCACATCGCTGTCCAGCTTGCGGGGATCAAGTTACCCAGCGCGGCCTGCATGGCTTCTCATGCATGAAGAGCATTGACAGAAACACCAGACATTCACCTGTTAATGACATCATTTTGCGAGCCCTCACAATGGCAGGAATTCCTTCGATTCGTGAACCGTCAGGCTGTTGTCGTTCAGATGGTAAACGACCTGACAGCATGACATTAATACCTTGGATGAGAGGCAAATCACTAGTACGGGATTTTACATGTTCGGACACATTTGCCCATTCAAGCCTCCCATTCACTGTTGTGAATGCTGGAGAAGTTGCTAGACGCAGAGAGGCAGAAAAGGAAAGGAAATACAATAATCTCCTCGATAAATTTATTTTTGCTCCAATAGTCATCGAGACCAGTGGGGCATGGGGTTCTAGAAGCCTTGATTTTATCAGAGAGGTAGGCAAACGCATATCTATCGTTTCTGGATATGTTCATTCAGCATCCTGCTTAATCCAACGTACATATATCCATTGCGGTCCAACGTGGCAACATTTTGTCAGTTCTTGGTACGTTGCCGCCTAGAAGGGAACTGGAGGAGGTGTTTCTTCTCTAGTACAACAGAAGCGAACAATATCATAACTACAAGTGTTAAGTACACTTTTAATGTAAAAGTGATTTCAGAAAATTCTTGTAACATAATCCAAAACAAATATGCTCAATTTTATTTATATTTCAAGATAGTTCATTATGTAATTTCTATTTCTATAGTCTATTTATTGTCACTAAGATTGTGCATCTACTACTATTTGTGCATCTACTACTACTAAGATTGTGCATCTACTACTACTACTAATAGAAAGAAGAAATTGAATGTTATTGCATGTTTCTGTTAAATTAACATGACTATATCTGTTTGTCGAAATATAAAATATATCGTAATTTAATAATAATAATAATAATAATAATAATAATAATAATAATAATAATAATAATAATAATAATGCACTTCCTGGTTCTACGGCCAAGGAAGGATATGGGCAGCAGATGGCTCACGTTGAAATGCTAGATGAGTGGTCAGCAGTAGCAGAATTATATAATGGCCGAAACAACTTACTATTACCTGCAATAGTATTCCTAGCTTTTTACCTGTGATAAAAATCACTTTAGAAACGTTATAGGCGATAAATACTAGGTATTAGCTTCTGGTTGCTTGTTAATTTGGGGTTTAACGTTCCTTGAAGTTATAGAATACTAGAAGTGGATTTACGCTTAACATGGGATCCAACCCACATAAGCTCGGCTCTTTTTCACCGGTTAACTACATAGTCTCGAGGAGCTCATTCATTATTTTCTGTCATACTTTCTATTAGAATAAAACTGTGTTCTTGTAGTAATTTAGTATTAATACACTGTACGATGTTGTGGTGAGCTTTCTCTCCTATCATATTTATTAAAACATTTTCAGTAATTCTACGTACAGACATAATTAAATATGTATATGTTTCTTTTGGTATTTACTGTTGAACATAAAGTTTTCGTTTGCTTTCAGAGTACATGATTCACAGACAATTTTCGGAAGAAGCGTGTCTATATTTGAAAATTACCTGAAGCGATTTACATGTTCTTGGTGTTCCAAACAATTCATGCAGTCCAGTGACTTGAAGAGGCATTGTCTAATTCACACGGGGGAGAAACCATTCGAGTGCCACATATGCCTCAAACGTTTTAACACTAATTGTAACTGGAATAGGCACTTGAAAATTGTTCACGGATGGTACAAAAGAAAATGTGATACTATATAACCACATTAATACATGTTTTTGTGGAACGAAAGACATTACTTTTATTTCGGTAGGTGCAGTGAATTTTATATTAAGTACTGTAAATTCTTAAATATGTAAAAAGAAAGATGTATTTCCCGTTAACTGTACGAATTTTCAGTAATAAAATTAAACCATTATTGAATATTACATCTGTATTTATTATCTGAAAGTTTATTATGATAAGCATAAACTGAGACGAAAAAATGCTATTTTTAGTCTATAAAATCTTAGCAGGATTCTGTATCACACAAGATTTTTTATACCAGGTTACGTACCTGTTTGTTGCTTAGCCAGGATCGGAAATCGTGTGTTCCCCTTTCGACACTGCATGACAGAGAGAATCATGACTATACTTTGGTAAACATTATTTATTTGTGTACGGACACTACACAGTCCCATTCTTGTGTACGGTCTAGAGCAGCGTTTCCCAACCTTTTTCAACTTGCGGCACACTACAGGTGTAACTTGAATTCTCGCGGCACACCCATATTATATATATATATATATATATATATATATATATATATATATATATATATATATATATATATATATATATATTATTATACAATACTACTATTACTATTATTATTTATAAATATAAAATACTGTGGTATTTTTATGTGATTACTTATCTCCTTCTTACAGAGAAGAAAGCTCGATCACTAATTTTCCCCCGTGGTAAATCATTATTCATATTTTTTATTCTAATTTTAAAATAGAAAACAATTGGAATGAAATATAGGACTCGGGTTTTAAAACTCCACTTTCTCTTTCGAAAACTGTATCTAACCTTTAACTAAAAGGGAAGATCACTAAATAACGAATAAATAAGCAAATATCCTATACTTTTAAAACACAAATGTAGGTAATTTGTATGCATGTTTGCTTTGTTGAATTTATTGAATGATATGTTAAAATTTCAAGTTACGAAATAGTCTGCAACAATAAAGGAGCAATAATGATCATGACAATGATAAATACGTTTTTCAACATTAAAAATGTACAGAAAAGTAACACAGAATAAAACTTTAAATTGTAGATTTATAGTAGAGGTTCATAGTAATGTGAAATACAAATATACATTTTCCCCTATGTCTTGTAATTTGGTTCCTATAGAATTGATAATTTGTTTCGATTTTATCGCGGCACACCAGCGGCCGCGGCACACCGGTTGGGAAACGCTGGTCTAGAGTTTCCTTCTGGCTGGGAGTAAACATATAAGGAAAAGAATTAAGTATGTAGTGACATTCAGAAAATTTATATGCACGTTATGTACAAAGATAAGGAGTACGTAAACACCATTTAGGCTGACCTGGTTCTAACACAGTACAGAAAATCTGCACCACAACACAGGTTTCAGTTCTGCCGTAGGAGGAGCAGCTCCAAGAAAGTCGTCCATAGCCGAAATCTACGATTTTTCTTTCTAAATGCACTCGATTTTCAGTCTGTTCGAATATGACCATTATATTCCATAAAAGAACGTCAAAAATTACTTAGTATCAAATTTTGGAAGAAGTAAGATAAAATCACTTACAGAATTGAAAGTAATAATTTTTTTATTTTATTTTATTATATGATGGAGGTTTCACATGATATCTATGGATATTAATATCACCCTGAATGTACAGAGTGAGCCAAAAGTCCCACTACTCCCTTTATATGTGAGATCTTTCATGTAATAGTTTTTTCTTTGCAGATAGTGATCTAACTGTTGCGTCTTTCACTGCAGGTAACTCTTATTGTTGCATTGTTGTACTTGTATTTAGTACATTTCATTGTTTCTGCAGACAGCCAGCGCATACCTTACAGAACGGATTGTAAAAAATACCGGAGATAATGAGCTACCTTATATAGGCAAATCAATGACGTATATAAAAAAAATATTGCAAGGTTTAACAAATCTCTTTACCAAACAAACTATATTGTATTATGTTGAAAGAATTTTTAGTTTATTTTTTAACAGTTTGAAATTTTGTTATTATGCCCCTATTTGTAATATGCATAGGGGTAATTGGACTTTCTGGTTAACTTTGTAGTGAAATCGATAATACGAGGCCGGTTGGATACACCAAGCTACTTAACGGAGATAATTTTGATATAGCCTACTAAGCATATTGACACTGGATTTATTAGCCAGTGAGCAAAGTATTTAAGTAATCGATTTTTCTATATAAATGCTTAATCCAATGGTATAAAAATGCTAATATGGTATAGCTTACAAATGAAAACAACCGATGTTAAGCAACTTGACCTACATATAACACATCCCTAATTAATTGTCTATTGTATAATTTAGTTCGTCGAGAAAATGAGGTTTATTTCAAATGTCATTCTTTAAAAAAGAATACATGCAGATCGAGTTTTGACTAGTGTTGTAAATAGAAAAAAAACCGTTCGTATTTTTTCAGAAATGTACGTTTTTTTTAGAAAAAAAAAACATTGCCTCTCGTTTTTTTTCTAAATTTCGTTTTTTTTTCAAATAGTCATTTCTAATGCATCTTACGTCTATTTAAGTATTAAATATTTTTATGTAGGTATAATCACCGTAAAATGCAACATAAATTAAACGCTAGATACTAATACGCTACAAATATTTTGCAATTTACATGAATACCATACCTATTAACAATTCGGGTTTCAGCAGTTTTCATCAATATCAACTAAGAAATAAAAGTAGAAATTAAATTTTGTTTTTTCGTGAAAGCAGGCCTTTAATAAGTACGAAAATAATGTCACGAACAGTATAAAATTCAAATAACTTGTCTAAAGTTAAAAAGTAATACTAATTTGTCTAATAGTATTTTTCTAAATGTCATATATTAATAATTTGTCGACTAGATATATATGATATGTAGAGCCGGCTCTGCCATACCTGTAACACGTGCATTTGCGTGTAACGGCAAATTTGGATGGTCCGGCAAAATCTGTCATAAGTATATTATTTAAATTAAATATTTCTTGTTGGAAACAGACTTCATGATGATGGTAGTTACATTTACTAAGCTGACCTTCTATTTGAATACTACATTTATAAATTATGTTTAGGTTGCATTAGTTTAAGGCCACATGGACAATGCTAAAGCAAATGGTCGAATAAATCCGAGCACAAATTGCTTGATTGTTGCCAAATGCAAGAATTCAGTTCTCGAATAGTAGTGAATATATGTTCCATTTAGTAAGTTATCACAGTTTTGATATGACAACTAGTCTTGTTTTCATCAGAAACAAGTTCCTTATTATTGAAGATAGAAACAAGTTTTTTTTTTTTTTTTTTTTTTTTAATGTTAACAGATATTGAAGAGAAATCAAGAAATAAAGATAAAAGAGCTAGTTGCACTGGAATTGCAAACTGATACATTGAGATTGAAGCTCGATAGTGAATTCTATAAAAAGGATTACCATCTTTCCTCTACAGGTGTGTTTGCTTTATCTTTCACTAACAGAATAGATTGATATTTTTTTAAAAAAAGACACAACGGGATTGCATTTTTAGTAAGTATTTAAGCCTTTCTGAGTGCAACTGCACTTACCCTCACCTTTGTTGCACATGCTGGAATAGCATACTTAAAATCATGACTTTTAAGATTTGTTCTTTCTGGAGAAAGGTGGAGGCGGCAAATTATGCCATTGCATGGGGCGACAAATTGATTAGGACCGGCCCTTATGACATGTATATAAAAGACATGAATATAGAATAACTCAATTTGAAGTAATGCAAGGTGTTTCAAAATTAATATTAGGGTTTTGAAACTTTGTAGTATCTATTACAATTAACTTACAATTATAAATATTATATTAAATGAAAGAGCAACTCAAACAGTTTTGTACGCATACATGTACATGCATTGTTTCTTCTGTCTGCCGTTAGAAAGAGCAAGCAGCGAAGATGTAGACTAGAGAGCAGAAAGTTTTTTGTGTTTTAATAAAGACTGAATCTGTACAGTGCAACGGTCTGTGTGAAGAATATTAATGAGACGCTTGGAACTATGTCCTTATCGTTTGCAGTTGCTACAGGTCTAAAGCCTACAGACTACGGTTTACGTGACAATTTCGCAAGTGAAATATTGCTGCATAACAATGAAGATTCTCTGGATCGTGTCGTCTTCAGTGATAAATCGACATTTCACCTAAGAGCTAATGTGAACACTCATAATGTGTGTATCTGGCCGTCAGCATATCCTCAAAAGATGGTACACTTTAAACGAGATTCTCCTAAATTGAATGTGTTTTGTGCCATATGGCGGAAAGTTTATGGGCCTTTCTCGCCTATCGACTAGATGTGTGCCGTGTGACAAATGAATCTCACATTGAACACTTGTAGCAAAGACTGTTTGAGGTGCTCTTTTACTTGATGCATTGCTTATAATTGTACGTAAATGTAATAAGTACTACAAAGACTTAAATCTCGATATTCATTTTGAAACACACTGCATTTCCCACCAACAGTGTTGGAACTAAGATGTAAAAAGGAGAGAAAATTTTCCTTATAAAGTTATTGTTTACAACAACGATATTATTATTAGTCGAGACTATAACTACAACAACAACACGAGTTAGTAGTCAAAAAATGTAATCAAATGTATACTCGGTGGCCCAGGTGGCCAAAGTGCCACACATGGGTGTGTCATTTGTTTAATCCGCTCCTGTATGGACACTAATTAAGATATCGGGATATTATTCTGGCAAAATATGGTTGGACTATAGTTTATCATATTAATTTTTTTCCTTCTGGTGTCGAATTTCCTTCTCAAATTTCATCCCAGTCAAAAATTCGAGAATTTTCTAATTTCGAATTTCCTTTACTTCTTTTTTCCCTGTAGCTTCCTTCGTTGTAGAAAGACCTCCTTATACTTGCCAGGTAGATACCTCGAATGGATACCTAACTGTTGACATCAATTGGACGGGCCTGCGTACAGTGTTGCCAATTAGGGAAATTAAAATTTTCCTAAATTTGGGCAAAAAATTAGTATTTTTGGTTTATAAATCCGTACCTATACGTCCGAGTGCAAGTCAACTTACGCCAATCGAACATTTGTCCTTACTTAACAAACACAAGTACAGATCGTTACAATGGGGTAATTAGGGAACGCACGAAAAATTCGTATTTAGGTTGTGACCCTTGATTTTTCTAGTTTTTCCCTACTTTTCTGTTTACCGTAATATATTTTTGGTAATTAGAAGTTTTGTTCCTTAAATATCGTCATAATACTTGTAGGATATATTAGTGGTGTGCCAATGTTTAATTTAAGATAGTTTGCGTCTGTCTGGTAGCAGTGTTACCAGCTACAGAAAATTTTAATTCCAAATTTTAGAGGAAAATTTTGGAAAAATTATCTGTTTTGTCTCTATTATTTCCCTCTTGTTGGCTATATCGGACCAAACGTACCAGTATCTGGAAGTTTCGTCTTTGCTCTACACAACGCACTATAGAAAGTTTCAATAGGATAATTAGGGGAGGTACAGTAGACCTTGTTCTCTAATTGGGAAGATAACTGTGATTTTTTTTAAGGTAGAATGAGATATTTTTTATTGACATGCTTACTTTATTAGATATCGCCACAATACTTGTACGATATATTAGAGGGATACCAAAGCTTATTTTAAGATAGTTTGTGTGTGTTTGACAGTAGTGTTGCCAGTTACAGAAAATTTTAATTCCAGATTTTAGGGCAAGTTTTGAAAAAAAAATCCCTTTTTTATTTCTATTATTTCCTTCTTGTTGGCTACATTCGAGCAAACGTAACAGTGTCTAACAGCCTCGTTCTTCTTGGAAAAATTATCTGTTTTGTCTCTATTATTTCCCTCTTGTTGGCTATATCGGACCAAACGTACCAGTGTCTGGAAGTTTCGTCTTTGCTCTACACAACGTACTATAGAAAGTTTCACTAGAATAATTAGGGAAAGTACAGTTGAGGTTTATAATAAACCATGTTCTGTAAATAGTAATAAAATGGTGAATTTCTGAGATAGAATGAGATTTTTTTTTTTTAATTTCATGCTTACTTTGTTATATATCGCCATGATACTTGTAGGATATATTCTTGGAGTACTAAGGGTTATTTTGAGATAGTTTTCGTCTGTCTGATGGTATTGTTTCCAGCCAAAACAATTAATTCCCGCTTTTAGGTGAAAAATTCGGAAAATCTCCCTTTTCCCCTCTTTTATTACCCTCTTACTGGCTACATTGAAACAAACGTACCACTACCTGAAAGCTTCCTCTTTTCCCTACAGAACGCACCATAAAAAGTTTACATAGGATAATTAGAGAAGCTGTAGCCCCGGTATATTTGATTTTTCCTTGTGAGCGTAAAAAGTGTCAAAATTTCATGTGTATGACAGAATTTTTTCTTTCCCTCTTTGGATGGAAGCAAGTGACTTCAGGATTTCACTGTACCTTGTCAACACACCAAAGATTTTTTTAGGCGACTTGAACCCGTATAGCAGCAGTGGTACTAGATACAAAAAATTTTGAAATTCGGTTAGGGAATTTTTTGTAAATTTTCACCCCTACATTTCCCTCAATAATTTCCCACCCATCGGCAACACTGCAATGCAACTTACAAAAAAAAGTAGCCACATCCATTTTCTAAAAAATAAGGCCTTAACCATATCAATCGAATGAATGGTTTTTGAGCAATAAGTCACTAACTGAAATGTAGGAAAACGCCAAAAATGACCTGGGACCGAAAGGAATAATCACACAATTTTGCTAGTATATAGGTACAAAGAAACAAAAGATTTGTAAGTTACGAGGGCTTCGACTCAAGTTCTGTTGATTATTTCAATAATCTGCAACGTAAATAAATAAATAATAGTTGCCAGAAAAAAAACAGACATTTGAAAAAAAAACATGAAAAAGAACGATGTTTTTTATTGAAAAAAAACTTCACAGAAAAAAAACCGTTTTTTTACAACACTAGTTTTGACTCGTCAGCAGTTATTTTATATAAGACCTGAGTTATAGTTTAAAAGTGGGATTTGAACCACTCTAGCATGATCGAAGCACTCGCACCGGGAATCAAACTTGAGACCAGGTACACCAAAACAACATACATTAGCCATTAGACCAGTGACGGGAGCAAGACATGTTATGAAGTCAACCAAAGCACAGGAAGCATTACAAATGGTTTGAATCTTCGGACCCATAGAACAGGTTCAGACGTACCAAAACTTTGGTGCAATCAGAAGTGAGCTAATGTGAGTCTTATTAGAAGCTTAGTATGAGCGTTAATAAAAAATAATATCTACAAATGGATTGTGGTAGAATATTTGGTGTGCTCACAGTAGTTACATTCAACATGGTGTTAACGTGTTTCTTGCAATTCTTATGTGTCTTTGCTTCTTTACTTGTTTTAAGTCTATTTATTATATCTGTTCAGGTCCACCGCGAATTCCCTCCAAATGTATTATCCCCTCCACAGGCAAAGAAAGCAAAATAATAATATTTTATATCAAAAAGGAGAAGGATGTTTAATGTAGATGAGTTGGTAATAATGAAAGAAATGGTGGAATTACAACAATATTGTCTATCTTTGCAAATACTTCTAAGTATTGTTTATAGCTACAGGCAAAAGTGCTATTTTGAAGACAGAAGCACTTAAGAAGAAGAAGAAGAAATATATAAAGAAATAATTTGAACGTTGGTATCTTATTAAAAAATATTTTGTTAATTTGGTTGCTATGATGACTTGTTTATCTTTTTGATGTCGTTGCTATGGCAATGTAAAAAAGAAAGATAAGAAGAACGAAGGGTCATATTGTGTAGATTGATTGTATGATATTGTAATGTAACAATACGATATATTTTGAAAGTGAATATATATGTTCTAAAGTGAATAACTGTGTCGTGCAATCCAGAATAATTTCGTAATCCGTATAAATATACATTCAAATCAGGGAAGGTAACGTAAGCAAAAATAATTAACGTTACAGAATGAGAATGTGGGAGGAAAGGGGAAACCACCCAATACGTCGCTGAGACTGAGTTTGTTCGAACGAGTTTCTCGATACCTACTAAGATGAGTTTGTTCATGTTTCATTTTGTTAACAACCCTTCAATATAACGAAATTATTTTTTTCCAAAACTTCACAAACTTATATTATTCGTGTGGGGAAGGTTTAATTGCTTTATCTAAAATGATTCTTATGATTTTCCTTGGTATTTTAGGATTTTTTTTAAATCTTTAAAGTAGAATATAGTCTAACATACTGTATATCTTTAGGAGGAACCCAGAAAGAGTTTTTTATTGATAGAATGAGTTTTCTTCGAACGTAGACATCTAAAAAGATATATTCTAATTTTGTTGTTATTTCGTTAAATATCCGCAAATATTTCAAAATAACTGCATGACAAATTATTCTTTACAATTTACTTTAAGTAGAAATACAAACAAGAAAGTTTAGTAGTATGTCCCGTAAGTAGAAATACAAGGAAGAAAGTTTAATACTGCGTCCCGCACCTTTAACAAATAGTATTTGCGTAACTCTTACCAGAAATCAAACAATATTGTCTAATCTGCTACTTAACAGGTTAAACGTCGCATAGGTCCTATGGGACCTAATGTAAACTTTCTGCAGAGCCCGCGTAGGTCTTATGGAACCAACATGTCTACCCTTTTTTGATACTTTCTTAGAAAGTCATCTGTCCAATCTTGGCGAAACTCTCCTATTAGAAGAGACTCCGTGGAAGGGTCTACTGCTAACGATCGGGAAACCATAGAAATAAACTATTAATAAGAACAGTTGGAGCGTCGGTGAGAGGGTATAAAGTAATAGTATGTTTGTCAGGAATTAAGTTTATACTACAAATATTTATTTGAAATAATACATTTTCCATATGTTTCAATTTTGTGTATTTTGTACCAGATTTTGGCCTCTCCCAGAACTTATTGCACAACTTATACGGTAGAGCCAGCTCTATACCATGCCTTCGAAATGTAATATTTGGGCATTTTGCGGAAATTTTCAAGATAATGATATCCCCGTAACCTATTTGCGCTCTCCTGCCGAGATTTAGGGTGTAAATACCTCTGCAAAAAGTACTCCAAATAATAATACATACCCTTACCTCGAGAAGTTTTCTCGAATTTTTGGAGTGCAGTTAATAGGTATATACATGAGAATATTTTTGAACCAAACATACAATTGCTGAAAAAATAATAAAATAGCAATTTCAAGAACCCTGTAGGATTCTCCGGGTCGTACCTTAATTACCTTAAATTTATTATTTGTAGATAATTGTATTTCGAATAAACCAGACTTTTGAATAAACTTGCCACACAGTCCATGAATATTCGGAAAATTTCCCGGAAAATATGATGGTCAGTAATCTGGGCACTTCTGCCCGGGATCCAGAGTCAGACATCTGCACTAAATGTATCCAAAAATATTACATGTCGTAAACTATATTTTTGCTAAATTTCATTGACGTATTGTTAGTAGATATGAATAAAAAATTCAGAATATTTTGCCACACTTGAAAGAAAAAGCTTAAGAAGATTGTGCTCGTACTATCGTAGGTTCATAGTTAGTACGTCGGTGTCTTGAAAATGATATAGGCTTTCGAATGATAGCACATACAGTATATATGTAATTATCCACAAAGTCGGGAAAATTTTCCAAATTTTCGTTTAAACAGGAATTTTAAATTTTTTGCGTCCCTATTGGAGCCTTAGGCTCAAGCAATTACACAAGAAGTACTCTAAGAAGTTTTACATGTTTTAGGTTATATATTTACCAAGTTTCATTGAACTATAATTAGTAGTTATGAGGATATGGAAGATTTTCGAAGAGCCAGAGACATTAATTTTTATAACAAATGTGACTTGTGCGTGAGAGAAAGAATGTGCTTTTATACGTAACTTGTAGCGATAAACCTTATATATAAAAGGGTTGCATAACTTTCATTTACAATGTAACTAAGGGCATGCAAATACCATTCGAATGACAACGCTTAATTCCGACCCTGTGGTGATTGGCTAATTTTAAAAGGGAATTGTCCAAAACTTAATCTTGTGCTCTATCCGTATTAGTATATTTTTACTTTTCTCATCTTTTATTTATTTGTTTATGTTTCTCTGTTTTCCAGGGCGCTCGAGTCCTTTGTTTTCGTTGGATTAAGTGGAAGAAACCAAAGAATGCCACGTAAAGCTGGAGAACTGGTGCATCATCAATGCTCTTGGTGTTTCAAGAAATTTTATCAGTTGTGTGACCTGAAAAGACATGTTCGTACCCACACTGGAGAGAAGCCATACGAGTGTAAAATTTGTTGTAAACGTTTTAGTGATAATGGTAACTGGAATAAACACATGAAAATGCATAGAAAGAACAAAAACAGACCATTCTAATCAACTTTTAGCATCAACTGTTGTAAGAGTTCGTAGCGAACTCGTGAAAACTAATAAATTTGACTTTTTTTTTTTTTTGAATTAAGATTGATTTTCTTTTAAGCGCTACATTCTTAATCAGGAATAAGCGATGTTGTATTCTTACTTTTACTGCTACTTCGTAAAAACCTGGACTAATTTGATTCCTGAACAGATTTTACTAAACTTGTATTTGAAATTTAAATTTTAAAAATAATCAAGATGTGATGTTTTGTTCATACTAGTATTAATGCAAAAGTATATCAAAATCTATGTGTAGAAGTTTCTTGTACCTATTATTATATTATTATATTATTATTATTATTATTATTATTATTATTATTATTATTATTATTATTATTATTATTATTATTATTATTATTATTATTATTATTTGATATGCAGTAAATATTGCTCCCTTGGAAAGATTAAACAACCACCAGGTGAAAAACTGAAAATATTTTGTTCAATTATTTTCTTCTGTACAGCAAAATTGGTAACATTCTCAGTGTTCTGCTCATCATTTACCATTGTAAGAATACGAGTTTGTTTTGTTTTAATTTTGTGTAAATGATGTTTACCATCACATTAACTTCATTTATGGTTAGTAGTGATGAGCGCAAGAGTCTTGGTCTTGCAGTTTTTGCAAGAGTCTTGCATGCAAGACCAAGACCAAGAGTCTTGCACAAGTACCGGTATTACATGATTTTTTTTATAGAATGTAAAAAAGAAGGGACAAATCATTACATCTTCACTTAAATTTCTTGGCTTCAGTAAATATGCCGCTATACTGAATGTGTTCCCAGTAGTTTATGCAATCCATGTGGGTCAATCTGCCCCTGTAGCATATAGCTACAGCATGTCGTTTTCTGAGTTGGTTGTTCGCGTTTTTTGTAGATATTGCTCGTTTTCAAGAGACACAGGTGTCATCTTGCGCTATGTGAGCTATTTTGGTGAACAAACACCGTGTGCGTGGGGTTTCTCAGGGTTTTTTCCGTTTTCTCAGACTTTCTTCATTCCACCATTTTAGTCATTTCTAATCATCATTGTCTCCCTTAGCTTTGGTACATATACGTGGGACGTTAAACTAGACACTTCATTTCATTTGAAAGCAGATTAGTGGTGTTCTTTTTCCAAAACTAAAGAGAAATGTAGTATTGAACATCGGTAATTCCATACACCATAGGTGCCGACTACATGGGTATGGCCTTGGCTCCGAGACTCAAGCATCCGTTGGAAATTTTTAATGTGTGCTCATAAAATTAATATCGAAATAACATTTTCATGACATTGACAAAAACTTTAGTACATGTGACCGCAAGTTTGATTTCATGGGCGGATGCTTATACGTTGAATAATTGTTTATCAATATAACTTTTAGCCTCCTTAGGTATACGGCATATCGAGGATTGGGCGATATAACATTATACTACAACAGCAGATCTTATTCTTAATCTTAACTATATATAAAACTACATGAGCTAACATAAATTAAAGGGGTACTTCCGATTGACGTGGGGAGTTGAAATTTGGCATGATTGCAGCTTTCCGAGACTAACTGACAGGAAAATTGCCAAAAGTGAATATTTTTAATTTTTAGAAGGTCTAAAGGATGGATGAAGAATTTCCCCATGATATTTAAATGTTTTTTTATATACCTATAATCTTATGTTTTAGATACTTGGAATTAGAATAAAAACTTAAAATTCGGTATGCTTGTACGTTTCCGTTAGCGTTAACTAAGTAAATAAATAAAAATAAAAATTTCCAACTGTAAAATGGTTTTATAGAGAACTAAAAAATCTTTCCCATGTTATTTATATGGGACACCTTTTGCACCCCCTAATTATTGGGCACTTCCTGTAGCGCTACAATGATTAAATTTGACATGATTGTAGGTTTTTGGAACTAACTGGCAGAAAAAATGCCAAAAGTGAATATTTTTAAATTTTAGGGGGTCTAAAGGGGAGATGAGAAATTCTCCATGATATTTAAATGGGTCTTTTTTGGACCTATAATCTCATATTTTAGATACTTGGAATTGGAATGAAAACTTGAAATTCAGTATGCTTGTACGTTTTCATTAGCGTTAACTAAGTAAATAAGTAAAAATAAAAGTTTCCAACTGTAAAGTGGTTTTATGAAGAACTGAAAAATCTTTCCCATGTTATTTATATGGGACATCTACACTCCAAAATGTTTAGGCACTTCCGGCAGCATTAGAATGATTAAATTTCGCGTGATTGTAGCCTTTCGGGACTAACCTACAGGAAAATCGCCAAAATTGAATATTTTTAGTTTTTAAGGGGTCTAAGAGGGGATGAAGAAATTCCCATGTTATTTAATTGGTCGTTTTCTTGGGATACAAAATTTTATCTTTTAGATAGTTGAAATAGGAAAGAAACTTGAAATTTCGTAGAATTGTGGATTTAAGAGGTGCAAGGCCGTAGACCGGGTAAACGTGATTGTCAGGGGGCGAAGCCCCCAGGTGTGGCAAATTCAGGAAATATAATAAGAGAGCAAATGCACAAAATTCACTCGTGATGCAAAGGCTTATACCTAGGAGATGCGAGGCCGTAGGCCGAGCAAACGCGGGGTTTGGGGTCGGAGCCCCCAGATAGCCGAAGGCTAGTCTATATTATAAAATTGAAAGTGACTATGTTTGTGACTCCTAATCTCCTAAACCACCCGCTCGATCTCGATCAAATTTTCAACATAGATGATGTTTAAGCCAGGGAGTGCTTTCATCATTTCACTTTGACGATAAAACTTAGGGGAGGAGAGGAGTTATAAAATAATAAATAAAACTTAATAACTCTTGAACTAAACGACCAATCTCGATCAAATTTCTAACATAGATGAGGTTTAAGCCTGGAATGTTATTTGACAGTTCAGTTTGACGGAGCAATGTATGGGAGTAAGAGGAGGGGGAGATATATAAAAATCAATATAAATAAAAATAAAAGTGACTAAGTTTGTGACTTAATAGCTCTTGAACCACCCAACCGATCTTAATCAAATTTTTAATATGTATGAGGTTCGGAACCGGAAAGTTTTTTTAAAAATAGTTTTACTTTGATGGTAGAACCTAGGGAGGGGGAGGCATATATAAAAATAAATACAACTTAATAACTCTTGAAACACCCGATCGATCTCGATCAAATTTTCAGCATGGATGAAGTTAAGGTCTGGAACGATTTTTGTCATTTTACTTTGACGGTGCAACGTAGGGGAGGGGAAGGAGAGAGATATTTAAAAATGATCGAAAATGACCGATATTAGAGTGGAATCTATAGTTTTGGGGGTCGCTGAGATAAACTGTGACGCTTCCGATGCTGTTTAAATCCAAATTCAGCCCCGTAGCTTGGCGGAGGGGAGATATACAGGGTGTTTCAAAACAACACCGACAACGTTTGGGGGGGGGGTTGATTCCTGACACCAAGAGAAGACGAAAAGTATAGACCAACCTGCGTGCACAAATACTTCCTTTCGGAGTTATAGGCTGCCGCAAACATGAAAAAATGAACTTTAAAGGTCTAAGCTCCAATATTATGGAACCTACTGGAGTCGGGTCAAGACTTTATTTAGAAACTAGTATGTGCTCTATCCAAATATCCATGTTTCAGAATCCTGTGGTACTTCTACAGCAATTTTTATAGAGGTAGTTGGTGAATATATGCTCGTAACCAAACTGCCTCTATAATAATTGTTGCGTGAGTACTTTATGGTTGTGAAAAATGTATTTTTAATAAGGGCACATATTAGTTCTTATGTGAAGTCTTGACCCGACTACGGTAACTTCCATATTTTTGGAGCTATGGATCTCTAAACGTCATTTTTTAATGTTTTCGGCAACCTATAACTCCGAAAGGAGGCATTTATGCACCCAGGCTGGTCTATACTTTTTGTCTTATCTTGGTGTCAGGAATCACCTCCCAAACGTTGTCGGTGTTGTTTTGAAACACCCTGTATAAAAATGATCGAAAATGAATATTAGTGTCGAATTCGTAGTATTCGAGGTCATTGAGTTAATACTGACACTTCAGATAACATTTATGACCAAATTCAGCCCGTAACTTGCGGGAGGGAAAGATACATAAAAATGATCAAAAAATGACCAAATTTTAGTGTCAAATTCATAATTTTTGGGGTCACTAAATGAACAGTGATAGTTCCATCTCGTTTAAATGCAAATTCAACACCGCAACTTGGGGAGGGGGAGGAAGGAGATATATAAAAATGATCGAAAATGACCATTATTATCAATGTCGAATCCATGGTTTCCGATGTCATTGAGATAAACAGTGACACTTCCGATGCCATGCCATGCAACATGGGGAGGAGGAGATATATAAATTTATTCAAAATGACCGCTATTAGTGCCGAATTCATAGTTTTAGGGTCTCTAAGATAAACAGTGACACTTCTGATGTTGTTTAACTCCAAATTCAGCCCTGCAACTTGGGGAGGAGGAGGCGAGAGAAATATAAAAATAATCGAAAATGGCGGATATCAGAGAGCGCTTTAGTAATAGTAAAAAGTGACTGACTAACGAAACATATTATTATTATTTTTAAAAGATTTAACCCAACGAAGTGGGTAAATTGATGCTAGTAATCCATATTCACAAATGAGACTGACTTTGTACAGTTATTTCAAATAACTTCGAGTTTGATGCCGTTATCTTGTAGTTCTAATATAGGTCAAAGGTATTTATTTAAATTGAGTTTACAGAAAAGATATAGACAGTTGAGTCGTTTTCAGTTTTAGATCAAATTATTCTAAAACATTAAGAGTTTTGGCTATAATAATTATTATTTTATTTTTTTCTTTCTTTTTTGGTGAATATTGCTAAACCTATCATCATCATAGCTATTCTGCCATTATTGGCAGGTTACTTGCTGCAACTGAGAAACTTTGATGTACGGTGGTTCTCAGCTAGTCTCTTCATCTTAACGTAGCAATTTTCTGTTTTAATACTGTACCCTCCTTCAACTACAGTCTCCTTCGCTCCTTCCCTCTTTTTCCTTCCACCACACCCTCTAGGACGTCCTCCTCAGCCAATATGCCAACCAGTTCCTCTTTCTCCTCTTATCAATATCTAAAAGTTCTTCTTTTTTTTCCCCCTATTGCTAATATTTCTAACACCTTCTCATTCGTTTTCCGTTCAATTCAGCTAATTCTCTCCTTTTTCTCCATGTTCACGTTTCGCAAGTATGCCATTTTTTCATCGCTTCTGCGTAATGTCCATGTTTCTGCCCCATATAATACATATTGGAATCAGTAAAACAAAATCTCATTATTTAATTGGAAGTTTGTTTAATGCAAGAATTAGCTAATCATGGTTGAAAAGAAAAATCTGACGCCTTTAGAGTGTAAAAATAATTTTGCAGTTCATGGTATCTCAATAATCTGTGCCGCCTTGATTTTCTTTCATGTGTCTCAGGGGTAGCCTCCCCAGTTTGGGAACCAAGGGAGTGTTGGATCTGTTAAAAAATGTAAAAAGATTACGAAACGTTATTATTTATCTTATAAGTAGTGAAACGTGGACAGTCATTAAAAAAATAAAAGTCATCGTCTACATTTAGAAACATACATAAAGCTTAGCGTATTATTTCTGGGAAGATTGTGTTTGATACCTACATAAGGTCTTTATCATTTAGAACTGTGACTACGACCTAAAAGTACTCTTAACAATGCGGACTTTTTCCTCGATTACAGAGGTAAATGGATCTGGTGTAGCCTCATTCGTTTCGGAGAAAAGGAGTGTCTCGTAAAAATAAATAAATCTATCTATATATATAAAAGAGAACGCACAAATCCTTTGTTACCTCATCACGCTAATACGGCTGAACCAATTTCTTTTATTTTTGGGGGGTTATTAGGATTTGGACCCTAGATGGTTTTTATCATATCACTTTAATTTTTAATTACCAGTGTCTTGAGATAATTGACCATTCAAGTGTCCATAACGTACAAATCCTTTGTTAGTTCATCATAGGTAAAAATAAACGTATTTATATGCAACCCGCATGACCGTGTCACTCGGCGGGTTAACATAAATGACAGGCGATATAATGTTAACATTTACTGCAATCTACTATGGTTTTTATCATATCACTTGAAAGCGAAAACTTCCGGGGTGACCGCAGCGAAGCGGGGCGGGTTAACATAAATGACAGGCGATATAATGTTAACATTTACTGCAATCTTCTATGGTTTTTATCATATCACTTGAAAGCGAAAAAGTAAAAATTATCTAAGTAACAAAGTTTATTGCGTTCCGGGGTGAACGCAGCGAAGCGGGGTGAACGCTGCTAGTAAATAAATAAATAAAATCTTTCAATTTAACGCCCCACAGTTGTGCTTTTTAGGCTAAGGGAGACGATTAAGGCAAGTGAATGATGATGAAAGATTTGATGGAATGAGAATGTGGGAGGAAACGGGAGTACCCGAAAACTCACGGACACAAACTTACTTGTACATTACAAACTTACTTGGCGGGAATCGAACCAGGGACCCACGCACTAGAGGTAAGCGCTCTAGCATTGAACCACCGTGTCCCCCAAGAATGGCTCGTGTTTCATTTAATCTAACCTATATTACGCCTATACAATAACTGTCTGAATATGTTGTTCCTTTCTTGAATTCCTTATCTTTGATTGATCATTTCGTAACTATGTGAGTATGGTAAGTCTTCTAGGTATGGGGTAATGCACCTGGCGAACAGAATATGTTGAATACCTGCGAATGTCACACCTAAGTAAATTCTTTTAGATGCAGGGGTAAAAGTAAGGAGGAACGCGGGGGGATGCAGTTACTCCGCTTCCAAAAATATCTATGGCGTCCCTCCACTTCTTAAATAATTACAATGAGCAAAGATAGGCATGGGGGACGGCGTGATGTCATGCATCTCCCTACCTTTTCAGGTCCACTTTTACCGCTGTTTAGATAAAACTAAAAAGTATTTAAGAACAGTGATTTTGTTGCAGAATCTATATATATATATATATATATATATATATATATATATATATATATATATATATATATATATATATATATATATATATATATATATATGTATGTATGTATGTATGTTCCAGCAATACATTTCTGACTGAATATATTTCTTCCCTTTTTATTTTTAGTTTGTCAAATGGAAACAGTATATATGACCGATCTCGGAAATTCCTCCTTGGTTGTTGACGCTGTTTGCAGTCTCTGTTGTGTGTTTGTTTATCGTTGGAGATCGTTTTCCCAGTGTTCCAAAATTTCTTTTAATGTGACGGTGCGTTTTCCTAGTTTCTTCTTACATATTATTGAATATTCACTTGTGAAAATTCGTTGTCTTATGATAAAATCATTATGTCTATTTTCAGACGCTATCTTTTCTCTTCCGAGTTTTTAGTCATGAGCTGCAACTGCAATTTTCATTATTAAAAAAGAAAAAAAGAAAGAAAGAAAGAAGACTGCTCTTCTAAAATTAAATAAATATACTATTATTATTTATTGTTGTTGTAAATGAGAAAGCTTGTATTTTCGAAATAAAACAGAATAAATATCCTATAATTAGCCAACACAGAGAAGGTAGTATTGTTTTGTGAATTTTTGGCAATGTATGACATACGAAAACCTCCGTTTTATTAAAAAGAAAAACTGAAATTATTTCATTATGTTTTCAATAATTATGCCCTATACGTCTAAAAGTGAAATGTGAGAGGAAATGGAAGAACCCGTAGAAAATCCACAAGCACGGTGTTATCCAGTACAATCTCACAGCATCATATTCAGTGATAGCTTTGAGTATTTTACTATTCACACTAAATAACTTTTTAAAAAAGTAAACTTATACAAATCACATGATTTTTATTTTAGAATATTAGATGGTTTTTATGTTTAACGTCCCTTTTAACAAGGATGTTAAATGAAATACCGATCTACAATTTAATGTGTAACCCTAACCTGTGGTGTACGCAGAATTTAATCAAGGGGGTTTGAGTAGTCAATCTCGTATCCTTTTAGAGCAACCATGATTTTTGTACATTCATATCTTGATATAGCATATTATTTTTACTTAATATCTTGCTCGAGAGCAGGTTAAACGCTGAAACTCCCCCATACATACGCCAGTGACTTCAACCCCATGTGTTCACCTCAATTCGCACCAATGCCTTCCGCACTGAAGACAAGAAGATAACACAGCTACGTGTGAACTGGATTTGAATATTTTTCGACTTCTGAGTAACAATATCCTTTCACATAAAATACATGACATTTGAAATGCTTTAAAAAATAGTTTTAAAAAACTAATGTTTAAATTAGATTGTATGAATTTATTAAGAAAATCTCATGATTTATAATATCGAACGAAATAGAGAAGTCTGAATGGTACTAATTTTCTTTTAATATGAATTCAAGGCACAATAAGAGATTTTGCAAAATAACTATTTTAAATAATGTTTGTTTTGAAAACAATCGTTGGCAATTTCATAATGAGTGTTGTTGAAATTTTTTGTTAGACTATCTTTATGAATCTTCAAGTGGTTTCCAGCACAAACACTTGTGAGAGACGAATATTACTTTACTTTCTCATACAAAAATTCGGGATTCTATTTCAGATGAATTACTGTATCCTTTAGTTTCTATTTTTGGTTAGTTATTAATTATTTATATAAGCGTGACCAAAAAACTATAGACTTTGCTTTTGTCTTCTGTTGCGTATTATCTAAATAATAAGTCTCAGATTTTTTTTTCTATTGAGAAGTCCTATTATCTTTGTTTTATTGTTTTGTATTTCCAGAGAGTTCGAGTTTTCAATCCACTCAAGACTTACAGAAAGAAAAGTAATGACAATCCAAAGTGCTGAAGGGCTGCTACGTTATAAATGCTCCTTGTGTCCAAAGAACTTTTTTCAGAAATCTGACTTGAAAAAGCACTTTCGCGTTCACACAGGAGAGAAACCATATGTATGCTATGTGTGTTCTAAACGTTTTAGTGACAACAGTAACTGGAATAAACATATGAAATTACATCTATATCAAGGGACAGGTAACTTTAAACCATCGTAACAACTTCGTAGTAGTACTGTTGTACTTAAGCATACTTTCTAAAGAATTTTTCACCTTTATGTCCAAGAGAAATATCTTTGTAAGTGCTCTTATTTTCTCTTTAACCCCTTCCACTACGATTTATTTTCTGAATTCTGATAATTGAAGTATATGTTATAAAAGTGTATTATAGATGGTTTATCATTATATAACTTTTCAAACATCAATATAGTAACCGTACGTGATGCTACAATAGTTTAAATTTTATGAAGAGTGTAGCTCGTCATTGTGCGATTTGGCACGGGCAGGCCATGACGAGCTAGACTCGTCATTTCAGTGCAAGGGGTTAAGGGGTTCATAATATACAGATAAATATAATGGAAACGTACTGCAACACGCAATCTTTCGACGTTAGTAACACCGACAATTCGTACTATGTGACTATTTTATGTTACGGGGGGGCACAGTGGCTCAGTGGTAGAGCGCTTACCTCTGGTGCGTAAGGTTTTTGGTTCGATCCCCGCTCAATCAAGTTTGTGGTGGATCGTGAGTTTTCTCAGAGTACTCTCCTTTCCTCTCACAGTCTCATTTCACCATTGTTCCATAATCATTTTCTTACCTTAATCATAGTCTCCCTTAGCCTAAAGGGTATATTTGTGGAACGTTAAACTGGAAGATTTCATTTCGTTTTACTTTATGTTAATACTGTTGCGTGTTTGTGAAAGGAGTCACATCGTTACAAATTACGGTCTTATGTCTAGAAGCTAAGGAAAGAAACTTGTCTAATGCCTCACTATACAAGAAATAGAATCGTAAGTAAGTTTTTTCCCTTAGCAAAATTGTAATTTTTACCGATGTGGCTATCCTGAAGAGCCGCTACTATTACTGTGTTAAGTGATAGCAAGCAAGATGCGATGCCATGTAGTATACAGTAGATTCAAATGTGTTATAAGCCAGGCGTTCATAGCATAAAATGAAAGAGACCTTCCTAGTTTCAAAGCTAGCAAATTATAGTTCCGCGGTTGGTTGGAACGAGTATCTTTAATACTTTGACCACGTATGAATAGCATTGAGACCAACAATGTCCAAGGTAAGAACCTGTGGTAAAATATCATGATAAAGGAGGAATACTGGACACAAACCAAACCGGAGTGAGGGAGAGACGTTCCTAGGCGTTGACAAAGATTGTTGCTAATGCAGTCAGTTATACATGTAAAAGCTTAAAAGGAAAGACTTTTGAACAACAAGGAATTTTTTCCCATTGGTTTGGACTTTTTTAAATAAAAAAAGAACATTGTATTCTAATTAAAAAGAATAGTTTTCCATTTTTCTTTTCATACTTAATATGAAAAAGAATTAATTTCTATATTCTAAAGAAAAACATTTTAAAAAATCATTGTATAGGAAATGAAAAAGAGCAAATAGACAGATTCAATGGGTTCTGCAGTCTCAAATGTAATTATTTGTAGAAACATGAATGTTCGATGACAGAAATGTTCTGATATGAATATAAACAGTGTTAGCAATAATTATGTTGAAAATGTAATTGCTAGATTTTATTTCCTGGAATTATCATATGTTACTTGAGTATGAACTAAAACTTTAGACAGTCACAGATTTTAGGACTTGGCCACATTTTATGTAAGAATATAGGCCGAACAGATCTTTCTCTTGTGTTGATAGACGTCTTTAAAATTTTAGTAGATCATATTGACTCCATATAATAAGAAAGTAATAAGATATTCTGTGAATAAAGAAATTTTGCAGCCGTGATATTCTTATTAAGTACCAAAAATGTCATACCATTTCTTGATCTTGCGATCAGAACTTGTATTAAAGTGTTCACACTAAATATTTGGAGCTCACAGGAAAATGGGAGACCTGATCCCAAAGCAATGTGAGGAGCTCATTGTGTTCTCTCCATCAACTGCCAACAGTTTACTATGAATCGATGTACTGAGTTATTCCTGGAGAGGAATTCGTTCACACATTGACAGTAGGATATCACATTAATCATTAATGGTGGCTTACCTGCAACAACAGGAAATAAAAGTTAGGTTTAGGTTAGATGGTAAAGAATCAATGTTTCTTCCTACAAAAAAAATCATTTCTGTAGTACTTAACATTACCATGTTACAGTGAAGTGTTCGTTTACTTTTTGACCAATTTTTGTACTTATCGTTACATATGGCGGCGGCTCCGTGCAGGCATGGACCACAATTTCATTGTATTTCATTGCCACTATTATTATTCTTGAAAGTCCTTAATGATTATCCAATACTGTCAGTGACATTTTAGATAACCAAGTATATCCTATTGTACAGATGTCCCCTAAAAACGACACAGCCTTTCAAGGTGACCGTGCACGAATATACACAACCAGACTTTTTCAGACGTAGTTTGAGGAATATAAGAATGAACTTAAACATCTGTCCTGCCCCACTAAAACCCTTGACTTAAGCATTATTAAACCTCTGTGATTAGTGTTAAAGTAGCGAGTCCGAATAGCTTTCCTCTTCTATTAGTGCGACGCAACTGCATGAAGTGTGACTCACTGTTCTACTGGAAATGATTCACAAGTTATATACTTCAATGTCGTGATGAATATAAGCTAACCTGAGTCTATAGGTAGTCAAACACTTTATCAACAAGCTAAATTATATTTTGGCAATGCGTTTCCATTATTTATATAACTATTTTATATTCTTAGTTATGCTACTGAAGCATGATGCTGAGACTTCGAATGTCTTAGAAAATTCTTATTTCTAAAATTAAATACTGTATACACCTGAGTTTTCATTTTATAAAACATAAAGATATTGTACGTTAATAAAGATGTTGAAATGCATATCGTGTCTAGTTTATTTTTTCTGCTATTCTTAAGGGTTATAAATTGAGATTTCACGTATGTTCAATAAGATTAAGTACCTGGCTCGATGATCTCTCGTTATGAGATAAACTTTGCTAAAGTGTTAAGCGGTCCGTTAATTATATTTTTTTTCTCGGAAGCACGTTAGAAATACTGTGTATGAAGACATAAATTGTTAGTATTGTAAATGGTAGAACCACATTTAATCTCACATTAATTTCAAAATCGTGTAACTTGAGTTTCAGATATGTTTAGTAAGAAAATGCGATCCAATCATTTATATTAAGCAACATCAAACATTAAGGAAGAAATAGGGGACAAACATTTATTTTCTTACAAATACACATAAAGACATAAATGTATTCTTTTCTGTTAATAAAAATTTATGCTCTTTAAGACCATGTGTTTGTAACTAGAGCAAAAATTATTATTTACATAATGACTTGAGCAGTTGATTAGTATTCTATAACATAAATTTGTATCATTTTATATCTCCTTACTTACTTATCATGTGACCGTTTGTTAGGACAGCATGAATGAAATCGATTCTTCTAGAAACCTAGTATTCTTTTATCTCCAGGCAGGAATAACCAAGTGAACAAATAAACACATTTATTTACGATTTTTATTAAAAAGTGTATACTCTTTTAAATGTGTAAAATGTTGTCATTTACATTATAACATTCCTTGTTTCTCAAGAATTACCGTAACGATAAGATGTTAATCTCCTGGAATGAAATATTATTGCCATTGATGTGTTATTTAGTACAGTGTAGTCAAGGGCGCCGATTTCTCTGTAAATTTGGACGGGCCCATTCAGATGCAGAAGGTATATATATGAAGATTTTAAGACAAAAGCACTCAAATTATGCCAAATATTGTACACTCATAAATACAATAGGGGGCCCACATGAGCTTTGGGGGGGCCGGGGTCCCTCGGCCCCCCAGGATCGGCACCCTTGAGTGTAGTACCTCTTCAAAGAGAATACCGAAATTAGTGTTTTCTTTCTTTCATATTATTGCAAATTATGATACGTTAGCAAATTTTAAATTTAATCGCATGATTTATTCAATTTATATACAGCAAGACTAATAGACTCTATTACTTCGACGAGGAAATTTGTGAATTATACTATAATTTATCGGTAAGTAGGTATCCGTAGAGGTAACGTGCACTACAATAGTTAACAACTTTACGTGGATGATATATTTGTGTTTTCGTTTTCTGTCAACAAGGAGGCTGCATACGACGAGACTTACAATTTAAAATGTAACTCGAAGCACTGTACTGCGTTTTGTGGTCTTCCACCCTGTGACGTCGTAAATCAAAAGCATGCGAGCTAGCCACTAAACCAGCGAGAAAGACTAAAGTTACTTGGAAATTGATATTGCTATTCACTTAAGTTGGATGCATACAGTAAATTGCACACTTGCTTTAAAACCCAAGGTAATAAACCAGTGTTCAAATATTATAATAGAATTGGTAAATACTAGCGTTACTTTAACACAAGCAAATGATGACTTGCAACTTGGGTTGTGGTGCCGCCTGGCGTGTACAGACAAAAATCAAAAACTAAAAGTAGTGACAGTGTGAAAGTGCAGGTGAAAACACAATATTACTATAAAAAGATGGATGGAAAGATATAGCCTCAAACACAGATAAAGTGCAAATCTTAAACGTATAAAAAAATGAGTGAAATATTCTTATTTTACTGTATTACTGGTGTTAAACTATTATCCTCCGTTAGGCATATTTTCACAATAAATCATAATAATTATGTTGAGAGCAGGGCGCAAAATTTCAGTCACAAGCACTCGCCAATTCAAAAATAATGGTCGCCAGTATCTCTCACGTACAAATTATGAGAGGTCCTCTCCCTCTGCCCTCCACGGCCTTCAGTTTGACAAAGGGATGATATCAGGACATAAAATTTCAAAACCAGACAGATTCAAGATAATCAATTTTGGATTTGACAATTCATATATATGTTAAAAAAATATCTTACCTTAAGACTTCACGTTTGTGTAATGCTCTCTCTCTGCACTGAAGTACCAGTTGTCGATTGAAGTTTCCAAATCAAAGTCCTTAAGTGAAGGGTTGTTGATGGAAATTGTCGACAAATCATCCAGTCTGTCAGTCTTCAGTGAATTCCTTTAGGCAGTCTTAACTCTGTTGCGACTGCTGAAGCCTCTCTCACATGAAGCAATACTCACAGATAATATTGCACAAAATGTGACAATTGGAAGCAAATTTGGGAATCTCGTAATGAAGTTTTCGATTGAGGTTGGGAAAGGAGGGGTGAATTGCAACGTTGTCAAGACTTCACTTTCCAGGTCTGTTGTGAAGAGTTGGGTCTAGGTCAAAACCCCCACACTCAAGAAATGTCAAAACGCCCACACAAACGGTCATAACCCCCACTTAAATGGACAAATCTCCCAAATACACGAACGGTCATAATCCCCACAGCCAAAACCCCCACACTCAAGAAATGTCAAAACGCCCACAAAATCGGTCAAAACTCCCACACAAATGGACAAAACACCCACACATAGCAACGGTCATAATCCCCACATAAATGGACAAAACCCCCACACAAATGGTCAAAACTCCCACATTGCAGAAATTGTCACAACTGCCACACAAATGGACAAAACCCCCACACAATCGGACAAATCTCCCACACTCTGAAATGATCGTGATTGCACGTCTTTGTTGCGGCTCTTTATGACGCCCACTTTAGTGTTTCTGTCATTAGAAAACAGTGCAAGAAGAATAGTTGCAACATCAGTTTAAGTGGAATAAAGAATGTTATTAAAAAGTACAAGGGCAAGACATGCATCCAGGATCATTTCAGAGTGTGGGAGATTTGTCCGATTGTGTGGGGGTTTTGTCCATTTGTGTGGCAGTTGTGACAATTTCTGCATGTGGGAGTTTTGTCCATTTGTGTGGGGGTTTTGTCCATTTATGTGGGGATTGTGACCGTTGCTATGTGTGGCTGTTTTGTCCATTTGTGTGGGAGTTATGACCGTTGGAGGTTATGACCGATTACCAGTGTGGGGGTTTTGGCTGTGGGGGTTATGACCGTTCGTGTATTTGGGAGATTTGTCCATTTGTGTGGGGGTTATTACCGATCGTGTGGGCGTTTTGACATTTCTTGAGTGTGGGGGTTATGACCGTTTGTGTATTTGGGAGATTTGTCCATTTGTGTGGGGGTTATGACCGTTTGTGTGGGCGTTTTGACATTTCTTGAGTGTGGGTGTTTTGGCTGTGGGGTTTTTGTCCGGTTCCCGAAGAGTTCACATTCCGTGTTTAGTGACGATTATTTTCGAGTGAAACAGAAAATGCGCAACCATGTGAGTTTAGGCAGAAAACATTCCTACTGAACACTAGTCGCCAGCTCTAAATTTCTAGTCGCGAATGGCGACCTGGCGACCGGAAATTTTGCGCCCTGGTTGAGAGGATCATTCAGGAAACTTACCTCTTAACAAACTGCGAAATTTTCCGAGAAGAATGCGTCACCCTGACTGAGACAGAAAACGATAATTGTCATGATATAAAGTGTGTGTTAACTAAAAGTTCGAAATTCATTACCTACAAACATTTTAAAATGAATTGTGAAGTGCAAATTGAAGAAATATCTACCGCTAACTCCAAGTGAAGTAAAGTGTTGTATTTTATTAATCGGGCAATATTAAAATTTCACAGAAACTGTCCGCATTCCGTCGTTCGCTCATGTCACGTACTTAGTGGGGCAAAAATTTAACTTAAAAATAATAAGATAAACAACGTAAAAGTTCTTTTTTTAAAATATCTGGTCAATGAAACAAATATAAAGTGACTAGTGTTCTGCGTGCTTCTCGAATTTAGTTATAAGGCACTTTGAAGTGGGATTGTATAATTTCTGTTTTGCACAAATTGTTCTTCATATGAAATTGCGTAGGGGTAGAACACCCTTCCGACCTCTGGAATGAGTATGTTGGAAAATTGTGACAGGTGTAACGAAACTTTACAGGTGTCTCCACTTTTGACTCTTACCGTTACCCGCAAGTAATATAATATTGGTAATGCTATTTGGTGAGTGAGGACGGATAAGAACTGGATGGACGTGTGAAGATTGAGTCTATGCTCAAACTGATAACTTTCCGAACATAAAGAGACTAACAACGGTGCCTATGGAAACGGAGTGTGATATGAAAAGAAATCTCTCTCCAACTAATAATGGTCTTGGACAACTTCGGCAAATAGCATCGGAGAAAGGCCCTGTTATGAATCGACCAACTACCGTAACAGATGACTTGCCCTTCATAGAAATTACACACACGACCGTACAAATTTACCACACACACATATATATATATCAATTTCATGATTATGATGGTGATTGTGAAGAAACCTTACGTGATGGAGAGAATGGATACCATTTTTAAACTCATCATGATCGAACTAGTAAATATCACCTATCATTTTCCGAACTCAGACACGAATTTAAAAAATTACAGCGTGACCCCCTACTGAAAACTGAAGTTTGGTTTTTTGAAAAGGCAGTACGTCAAATGAAATAAATAGAAGAATCTCTTCGTTTTATGGAAGAACAATATTATGTGTTCGTTATAGAAATACTGTGACATAAAAACCGAGTAAAAATATAGAGAGGCTATTTTGTGAGATAGATAATACAGACCGTAATCTTGATGTTAGAGCTTAGGTTTGAATAGAATATGAATTCATTTATTTGTTGTAGAGTACAGTCATTCAAGAGATTATTTTTATCTGTTGTGTAGAGGAAGCAAGATGAGGGTTAGGATAAATCTGGTAGTCACTAATTTGCGTTATATCGATGGCTTTAGCATTCTCGTCACCAGAGTCCATGGTTTCTTCTGTGTACGAAATTTCTTCTTGGTACCCACTATGACTTTGCTCGCTTCTTAATCTGGTGGCTTCTGCCTTTGTCTGGCCATCTTTTTCCTCTTTGCGTGCTTTCGTGTGGTTCAGTCAGTCTTTTTATATGAAACGATTGTTTTCATTTTTCCACACCAGGTGACATATCAAATAGGTTTTCACGTAAAATGTTTTAAGTGTAAGTTGGTTGTCAGTGCGTGTTTCGAAGCACGTTTGTGCGAATATTTAAGAGCTTAATTACCTTAGATCAAAATATAGTAGCTTTTAAGACTGCAATTTATGTAATGATGTTGATTCGAAAACACTTATCGTATGCATGTGGCACCAATGGAGATGGTTACATTTTATATGTGATTTGAATGTACAATCTAAAATGAAGTTGAAAAATCACATTATATTACGTTCTGAAAAAATCATGTACTACTAGTAGTAATAATAATAATAGTAGTAGTAATACTGTGGATAATGGTGGTATAGAGAAAACTTCAGAAGAAGAAGAAGAAACTTTCAAGAATAGTGTTCAATTCAGCCATTAAGGCTAATATTATCTTATTTGTTTGAGGTGAGTGTCAAGAGGGTATGCTTCTTATGTCTCTACAATAGTTAGAATGCAGTCCTCACCGTATTACATGATTTACTCTATCACATATTTACATTGTGTAGTAGAACCAATATACAGTGAAACTTGTATAAAGCGGAAAGCGACGGGTCCAAATTTTGTTTCCGTTTTAGAAAGATTTCCGTTTTATACAAATCTGATAATAAATAGCTACAAAAATAAGACAGATGGAAATGGTTTTATAGTTTACTTTTATATTTGCTCTGAAACTCCAAAACTGCAGTCTTTCATACTCTACACACACACACACACACACACGCGCGCGCAAAATATTCTGTATTTTTTTTGTTTTGTTTTGTTTTCAGGACACACAGCACTTAATATTCTCATAGCACTAAAACACTTCAAATGATGTGAACACTTCAAATAAATGCAAGAAAATCTAATGAAACTCAAGATGCAGTTTAGAAAGTTACAGAAACTATTTCTAGTTGCAGTTTACCAACATCATTTTCCCCCTCTATGCTTATTTACATTTTTTCCACATTTCTTTCAAGGTAAGTTGTTTTGTTCTTTTTTGTAACACTTTCCTGGCAGAATAGAATGGTTCTAGAAGGTCTGAATAATTTGAGTCAGCCGCAAATTCAATGAAGTCTTCAACATAATGAAGAGCTTCTCTTAAAGAATCAATTTTAGGTTCTCTTATTTCTTCAACTTTGGTGACATCGTCATCTTTTCCTTCTTCAGTTTCAGGTCGATGCAAGAGATCCGCAGCCGATTCAATCGTAGAATAAGTTGCTACATCTTGATTACTTGAAATGTAAGCTGTTCCCTCATCCGGTTGTCCATTTTGTTGACACAAGAGTTTAACGATACTGAACGATACTGAACGAGAAAACATGATACTGAACAAAACTCATAACAATGTAGAAATGTACTTCTCTCTCGCTCCACTCCCCCTCTAGTTCTGTTTTTGATGACAACTTTCTGTCATTATGCTCGAAATGCATTTGCTTGGGGCAAATTTAGTGAACCATGAACAAGCACCAGCTGTAAATTAAGATTCTCAGATTTTGGAGAACCACCAACATAAAGACTTGTGGACTCCAGCATTATTTTAAGACCAGGTGAAGTTCACAGGTGGAGGATTGAAAGCAAATGCAGATAGAAAAAATGATACATGAACAATAACCTGTCAATCATCTGCTTCAGTGCTTCAAACAGCAAATGATCGTCATAGGAAAACGAGGTCAAATCTCTAGCGGTATTTTGTGATGCATTATTTAAAGGCAAGAACTAATGGAGGAGGGTTTACTTGTTCTATTAAGTAGCATTCCATATTGATCTCTTCACCTCCAAATAAGACACGCACAAGAGAGATGAAAGGTAACCTGTTGCAGCCTTCCAATGCGAAAAAGAGATTCCGTTTTATGCAAGCTTCAAAGGTTCCCTGGGACTATTTTTGCTTTCCGTTTCCGCGTTACGGAAGATTCCGTTTTACAGAAACTATTTGTAAAGGAATTCCCATAAGAGCTGCTGGGACTTTGAAAAATTTCCGCTATAGACAGATTTCCGTCTTATTCAAGTTCCGGTTTAAGCAAGTTTCACTGTATGTATGTCAGTATATTATATATTTCATAGTACTTCTGTTTCCGACTCTTTCGATCAATAATAATAATAAATAGTTTTGGTGTTGTTTCATAGCATTGTATGGAAAATAAATCATTAGTTTTCTGTTTTTGTTTTCAGAGAATTTGACTGCTCAATTCGTTCAGAAATGATTAGAAGAAGTCGTGGACAATATCAATGTAACTGGTGTTCCAAACAATTTTTTGATTCCTGGTATCTGAAGAGGCATGTACGTGTCCACACAGGAGATAAAGCATTCGAGTGCTCTATATGTGCAAAACGTTTTAATGACGGCAGCAACTGTAAAAAACATATGAAATTTGTGCACAAAATTAAACCAGTACATAAATAGTATGTAGCTGGCTTTAAGCCATAATTTACTGTATTTTATAACAACAGTGTTTTTGTTTACTATCATCTTTGAAATACTGTAGTTGTTTAAGTCTTAATAGCTGTACAGCAAGCGCTATATGTATACTCACATTTTCACTATGGTGTATAGCGGTAAATCCAGAAAACACATGGATCGTGACTCCCATTTGGTTACATAAACTTATAAACTTATAAACTTTATGAACCTTATATTGGTTTTATCAGATCCAAGCCGACTACTCAGTTTTTTTTTATAAACTTCTTCGTCTAATATGCAGTACCATTTCCAGTTCCAGTTATCTCTCTTACGGGTGATTTTACAAAGAAAGTCACAGTCTTAAGGCCCAGTTGACTGCTCCACTAGTTTGGTTTTAAATGTTTTGATAAAAAAAATATAGTTGTATAAGATGGCCCGTTCCAACGTGGACGAATTAGTCTGTTTCAAGTAGATTTGTTTTAGCACTATTTTGTAAAATTAAATTGAGGGTAGAAACGCCGGACATATAAAAATTATCTAAAATAATATAAGGATTGCAACAAACTAAATTATGTCTAAAAGTAAAATTGTTTACGAAATTAGAATTGAAATAATTATAGAGCATGACGCTCCATTACTTAACAAACCCGACGCCATCTTGATCCCCAATATGCGGTACTCATGTTTTCACCAATAAACATTTTCATAACGACCATCGTAACATTGTAATTTCGAAATAATACGTTATTGTTTCAACTTACGGGCAAATAAGCTATTCCTTGTTGTACAAGCAGACACTTGGAAAATGGTAAAAATATGTATTTTTTTAATGTTCATAAATAGTTCTCTTGCAAAGGCATCGACCATCAAGCTTAAATAAATTATTTTTACACTATTTCCAGGATCGGTTTTTGCAGTTTTTAGCTTGCTTTCCTAAAATTTTCGATCAGTGTATGTCGTGAGTAGATAAAGATACAGGAATAAACTACCAATTCACCATAATAAACAAGGTTCCATGAAGATACATAGGTAATTTACAGACTAGAGAATATCTATGCTGAAATTAAAGTAACTGGTTCGGGGCCGAAGTCAAAATATATCCATTTTAATATCAGGAAGTTAAAAATGATAGCCGATATTAATAGAGGATGATAATGACACCATATAATAATAAATAAAGATAAGTACGGTACGTAATATTTAAACTAAAGTGAAATATAGTTTCAAGAGTAGTTAAACAAGTTGGCAATAAGAAGAGACCGATAGAATATCAGATTAAATATATTTCATGGATCAAAATACATGTTGTATCAGTGAATCAACCAATTCTCTCCATTTGATATCCTGACTTGTTAGAAAAGTATGTAATTAAGATAAAAATTAAAATATATTTCGACGACGTAATATGTATCCAATTGCAATCTTTATACGTCAAATTAGGTTCACAGATTGTGAAATATCAAAAAATGTACACTGTATCGCACATTCATATAAAGAATTCATAGTTGTCTTAGGTTCGTTTTACCAGAACTGGTTACACCAAGGTATCTCGAGACATTTAATGTACCCATTCTGTTATGATCCTTGTAGTAATTGTCAAACCGATTCATTCTACTGTATTATTCATACCGATTGATAAAATTATTATTGTTATTTATTTTGTTGTAGTGTGGTCTTAAACATTATTTTCAAAGGAAAAATATATTTCGTGTTATTGAAATAAGCTACACTAATGTTACAGACAGCAAAACTATTTTGTACCTTTTTTATACCATTGCGTTGTTGGTTCCTGTTTGAATTACTACTTTGTATTGACATTCTTCTCGTAGATCAGTACGATCAGAAGTAAAAGATTGCAATTAATATTTGATTATGATAATATACGTTGCAATTTAAATAACAATTGTTATTGATGTGGCTATACTCGAATCTGATTGATGGGGGCGATCTCAGAACGTATTGCTTTTTTTCTACAAGAAGTATCTATTTATAGTATAGCAGAACATCACAGAGAGTAATAATGATCAAATGACAAAGGCAATGGTACGTACTAGAATGTACGAGCCATCTGTGCTTCTGTAAATACAGTTACCACCAGATGAAGTTTCTACTGCTTAGAAAGGCAACTGGAAACTTCATGAAAACTCCAATTGACAAAAAATAATGCAGGATTGTTTTCAATAAACGTAGATCTAATAGAGATTTTAGTTTAAAACTAAAAGACATCACGTTTTTCACTATGTAAGTAGGCTATATTCCGGTTAACATGTATCTCAAACATTAATTGTTGAGTATGAACATAAGTGTAATTATTGGTTAAGTAATTTTCTTTTACAGAACATAATTTGGTATGTATTTTTCTATATGTGGTATTTCTTTGTGTCGACAGAAAAATGCCATTTAGAAAATTCTATTTTTGTCCTTTGTTTATCTGCTTTCTTCTGTTAAAGCATAAGGATATAGTCAGTGCAACAGCACAATTGGTGAAGTACTATTATTCTCGAATTCTAGTTTTGATTAATTGAAAAAATTTAAATTTGATAGTAGTTTTCTTTATACGTTATATAAATCAATTACTTTTTTCCCGCTATATCATGAAAAAAGTATCACTACACTGCCCTCCTAAGCGAAAAGACCTTATCTGCATTTTACACAATTTCGAGAAAATAAGCAAAACGCAGTTTGGCTTAGGCTGTATGTTCAAATTTGTTGTAGGTTGTAAAACTTTATTAACTATATTTTCACGATCTAAACTTTAAGTGGTAATATATTTAAATATTTTACACTGTTGCATTATGGGTAAATTTGGAGTTACTGTTATTTTGTTTCATGTCCTTACAAAAATGATCGATCACAGTAAGGAAAAATACCTTAACTCCATCGCTGACGTTTAAACACAACATAACTATTACGTTCATGTTTGTATTTCAGAGTTTCATCTTTTTAAATTCGCTTTAACACATTTACATAATACAGGATTCATTACAGTTATAGTATTAACATTGAATATATTTGTAAATATACTAAGATCTATTTAATATAAAAAATATCTCGTCGATAATGTGGAGTAGGCCTAACTGGCTTGAACGACTCGATATTAAATGTATGTTTCTTGATAACGCCGTGGTCCTTTGCATTCCAAGGCGTTTGGCCAGTTGCAACTTCTGGGGATTCAGTTATCGAAGAAACGTCATTGCAAAGAACGCTGTGTAAAAATGTGTCATTGTTCTTCGTAATTCCAAATGTAGCCAAGAAGAATGATTTATATACTGATATTCTGTCTTCTTTCTCATTAGTCAGAAAATAACAAAATGACCTGTTACGGTATGTACTATCTGCTCCTCGACATCTTTGTACTGAATGACGAATTGTACATCCCAAGACAAACATACGTCTTTCATTTTTGCTCATCTCCCAAAAGTGCTTATTTATTTCTTCCCTGCGGGTCTGGGATATTTTTCCTGTACATCCTTTTGGCAGTTACCGCAAGGAGTTTTAACATTATGTTTCAATGCTAATTCTATAAATGTGATTTTCTTTCGCTGCTCTATACTGGAACATTTCTTCTTTTGTTTTCTAGGTAAACCATATTTAGTTACCTGAATATCATCATAAGTTATTACTGTTATATCTTTACACATTCCGTGTGAAACGATAGCTGATTCTTTACATGATGAAACGCAAGACAAACGATAATTTTCTTCTGATAACATATCTTCGGCGTCACAATTAAACATATTATTTGGAAATGAAGAGAAAGTACTTGGAGACTCTTGTTCTATTGTAATAGAATCAGTCAATGTAGTGTTATAATCCTACAGGATTGATGATGTGATCAGTGCACGTTTCATTAAAAAAAAAAAAAAAAAAAAAAACTGATCTGTAGTGTGGACTTCATCACGATTTGTTTGTTTTCCGTTGTAGTCCACCACTGCCTGCTGTCCTAAACCAAACGTCAATTGTGATTCTGAATTTATTTCTTTCACAATTGTCATAATCTTTTTTGCTCTGCAAACCTATACTATTCATTGCCAGCTTGGTAAGAAATACAGAACAGAAAGCAAATCGTTCAACTGCTTTGCTCGGTCTGACACTAATCACAAAACTGGAAATCAAAATTAACTAGCAACAATTCTTCTTTTTCTTTCTTTCTTTCTTTCTTTGTTTAGACACCTACAACAATGAGCTGACAGAGACTGCAACTTGGAAGAAAGTATTTATTTACCTGAAACAAACAAAAAAGCCGCAAACGCAATAACACAGAAATATTATTGCGGAAAAGATGAAAAACAATTTACTTAAAATACACTTTTCCCTCCTGCTGATTCTTTTGCTTAGTTGTACTTACAGGTTTGGACATAAGGTAAACACTCATGACGTCATTACCGCCTAACTATTGATCAAACCACCTCAATTTAACTTTAGATAGATGCAGAATTGTACGACGAACATTTCCATACCAATATCTCGATTTTCGCAAAATGTGGAGTTAAGGTCTTTTCGCTTAGGACCGCAGTACATACTGTGCAAATAGTTTAATTTTTGGTTTCAAATATGTAAACTGTTAACATTGTTTAATAATATGCATATAGTCTCATAGGGTAGTTTTTGTATACTTTAAACTTCAGAAAACGGATAATCGTAAACTTTTTGAAGATACTGTGGACACAGTACTTTTATATATTTATCACTTTGATAGAATTTTTTTTTCTGCTAAAAGAGCTTGATTTTTTTTTAGTTCGTGTATCATTTTTGTACAAACCCTAATGTAATGGAAATGTCATTAAAGAAATTAATAGATGAAACTAGTTTTATTCTATTGTACGTATAGGCCTACTACTATAGCAAGATATTGTACCAAAAAGTTGATTCTTTTTTGTCTGTCTGTGTCAAACAGAAATAACCCGATTTTGAATTTAAAATATTTTTTCTATGTCCTACTGTTATTGAAGTTTTTTTTTTTTTTTAAATTTTCCATAGTATCATTCTGTGTCACACACTATTGGAAAATCATTCACAAATATCGTCACTACATATATGATTTTGATTAGATTGATATGTATTTACGTACTTGTTAGCAGTGAGGCAATATAGAACAAAACCTAGAGTTCAAAGTACTATCTGAACCACTGTTCGACGTTCGATGATCTTTCACATTGAATCGAACCCTGACTCTTGTGCACCAAGAGGACGTGCTTTAGCCAATCACACTAGGGAATCAGACGAGTTTGATAGTTGTCATTATCAAAAAATAATTCAGTCAGTATAGTGCCAATTTATTGGTTACCAGGACCGAAAACAAAAATCGGCAGTGCCAACAGTCTTCATTAACAGAGTGAAATACTTTGTTTCCATAGTAAAACATTCGCATATAAAATTCGAATTTTAGATGCAACGACTAAATAGGTCATACGGGGGAACAAGATGGCGACGGACATCTTTACATCTGGAGTATCAAGCTCTTTCAATTGTGCAATTGTGAACTCGTACATAATTTTAAATTTTGACAAAATTTAGTTTCTTTACAATTTTTATATATTATTACATCTTTTTTATATGTCCTGAGCCTCTAACCCCCAAGTAATTTTACAAATTGTGTGAAAACTAATCTACTTAGAACAGGCGAATGTTGGAACGCGCCATTTTATTCAAATCTACGTTTGCAAAAATAATTAAAACAAATTTAGTGAAGCAGTCCACTGGGCTATAAGGCCGGGACTTTCTTTATAAATCTCCCAAAAGGGAGATAACTAGAACTAGAACGACTAAATAATTGATTTCATTAAATTTGCTGATTCGTACAAAAGTCCATGCATTTTTTACAAAATTAACCCTAATACTTTAACGCTCGTGACCTTTCCTATCAAAAACCGACACAACTATAGCTGATGCTACTACTTCAGTTGTGGATACAGGTAGATCAGAAAAGTTTACATTGTAGGGACAGATTAGCACAATGTAATCAATCAACCATCTTTTCGAGATTAGAATCTTTGACTCCAGCATCATAATGCTAATGTTTGATGGTATTTACAAGTAACAATCAGGTAAATAAGGAATCTTTACTACTAATTAGGCTAAATCTGACTCTGTGTTCTAAATACCATTGGTAATGATGCTAACTAACTACACTTTAATATTCATCGCTACAGAAAGAAAAACTAGTAGTTCCATCCTATCCTGTGCTATAGCACCTTTGGTGCATAGCTGTTTCATTTGTAAATATTTTTGTAATTAAATTAGTATTTAATATAATTTTAGTATTGTTTTAGTGGTATGAAAAATCCTTGGCCAAGGTACTTATGTATATAGTGCTAATTTTTTGCTTTGTTTTTATATATTTTAAAATGTTAAGAATCTTGTGTAAATGAATTCTTGTTATGCCTCTAACATTTTTTTTTATTATTTTAGCAGTTTTAGAAAGTTACAAAATGAGCTCTGGACTTGACTCCCCTATACGCCGTGGGAAGCTTCACTTTCTATTTTTCGTTTTTTTTTTTTTACAGGGAAGAAGGGGGAAATTGTGTGGAAAGCTGACCACTTGGCGAGAGGCTTGAGACTATATAAGTCAACCCACCCCTTCTTCCAGGATTCACTTCTTATAAGATTTTCTTCGGGGACTCTCTTGTTCCGGTAAGAGGGTTGTCTCTATGTCCAGACATAGGTGAATAAAGTTCTTTTTTTTTACTTTAAGAATTTTTGGACGGAGCGGGCGGAATGAGCTGCTCCTGATAGTTTTGAGCAGGTTTCTAAGTGATGAAGCCTGCGACTTCGTAAACAATAGCTAGATCATTATTTTTTTTTAGGGACATAGGCCAGAGTAGCCCGAAATGAGGGTTTCTCTTTAGATTTTAATGCTGGCACTGGTTCTGTCTGAGAGAATGACTTGGGCAGTTACCTTTTCGGTGCTTGCCGGGATGAGAATTTTAATGAGGTTCTCGGATGATTTTAAGGGCTCGGGAATTCACGAAGGCTGGAGTGAGGCTTGAGTTCCTGTTCGAGTCCATAATAATAATTTAAGGTTCTTTAGAGAAATTAGAGGAACTTGTTAGGAGACAGCAGGCCTAATAGTGGAGGTCTCTGCCTTTAGGAGGGCTTGCGGTTACAGAGCGAGTAACCTCATGGTACAGATATTTTAACTAGTCAATAAAGAGATATTCCAGGGCAATTTCAGGTTTTTATTTAAGCTGATACTCTTTTGTCGACCTTAGTTTATGTTTATAAATTTTTTCCTTGATAGGCTGGAGAAGCGACGAAGGGGGAGGCATTCCTCCCATAATCTATGAATCTTGGCTTCTTTTTTTTTTCTTTTTTTTACTTGTTTATTACTTTGACATACCCCTAGAGAGCTAAAGAAGCAAGATTCCCGCTTAATACTCTCTTCCAACCTACCTTGTTACTTCTGTGGATATAAGGTGGCGGATTGATAGGAAGGAAGAGAGAGGGCGGGCTAAGGAATAGCATAGAAGTGTGGGCTCTTTTCCGGGATTATAACCTCGCAGTTATAATTAAGATTTAAAGATATATTTTCTTCTTTCGTTTCTTGTTGTGGGTTTTAGTGTCCTTCGATTAATTGATATTTGGTTGTTTTCTTTAGCCTATGATTTTAAGGTCAGGTAGAACAAGAGGGCAGAAAATGGCGAGTCAGATTGATCTAAGCGCCTTAAGCTCCGAGTTAGGCTTGGAAGGAGACGAGAATACTAGTACAGAAAAATTGTTAGAAGCTATTAGGAGGCTGAAAGTTAACAGCTCACGTGGAAGCGATGAGAGCGCCTCCGAATGCAGATGTCGGCGCAATTTAGATCTGCCGGAGCTTAAACTGGCACCTCCCACGTTTTCTGGTAAGAAAGGGGAGTTACCTTTTGAGTTTTTAGACGGGATAACTGAGTATGCGAAACAAAAGAATCTTAGTTTGGATGATTTACTCGAGTTCGTTATTCCCAGAGTTTTGACAGATAATGCGCATCACTGGTATAATTTCAAAAAGCCGTTTGACAATTTTAGTAATTTTAAAGATAGTTTATTGCAAGAATTCTTTAGTTTCACCTATGAATCAGAAATAGAGTCGTTAATTAACTCTAGGGTCCAATCACCAGACGAAACTCTGTCATTCTTTATCAGAGAGATGGCCGTTTTGTTCTCTCGTGTAAAAGATCCTTTGCCTGAGAAACAACAAGTGGCGAAAATTGTTGAGAAGGCACATCCGAGTTACAAGAAGTTTCTTTTCGAAAAGAGCTTTGATACGTTGAAGGAATTAGAACGGGAATCCTTGAAGATTCAGTCCCTTCTATTGTCTGAATTCACGTACACCCAGAAGTATAACATTCAGGAAAGCAAGTCAATTAAGCATTCAGTCGCAGCGCTTACTGGGTTTGAAAAAGCAAAGGAAAACGGAAATGGAATACCACCAGTTACGTTAAAAGCTCTGGACCCTGGGTTCGTTCGCCGGACTTCTGAAATAAGCGCTTCCGGTAAGAAGGAAGTAAACAAGGAAGGAAAGGGGGAGGAGAAGAAGCAGATTCAATGCTTTTCATGTGGTAACTATGGTCACCGTCGTAAACAATGTTTTAAAGCACAGAGAGAACGAAGAGACGAGAAGAAGGTTTCAGCTTCTGTTAGGAAAGTCACCCCTCTAAATCAAAGAAACCGGGAACCGTTTTTGTATGGTTACGTACAGCGAAATAAGACCTTCATGTACCTGGACAGTGGCAGCTTTATTAGTTTGGTAGATGAAAATACTGCTTCTAAGTGGATTCAACAGGGGGCCAAATTACGGAAGGATAACTTAACAGTGGAATTAGCAAGCGGAAGGGCTACTTGCGTCGGAAAGATTACAATCCCGTTTTGCATCAAGAACAAGCGGTTTGTCCACACCTTTTACGTTTTGGAAAGTCTGGCATTGCCGGTTATTGCAGGTTTTGATCTACTATCAAAAACAGGTATTTCGCTTTTTCTGAGGGAACGTGCATGGAAATTTGAAGACGAAAATTTCCTAACACCCTTTGTGTTTCCCAGAGAAGAGGAAAAGAAAAACTGGTTGCCTCCAGTTTCAGTAGGCTTGATACAAGCAAGCAAGAAAAGCCTTGTAATTACTAACCATAGTCAAAACATAGTTACTGGGTCGAGTCCCTCGGCCAAGAAGAAAGTCATAAAAAGCAGGGGGAGGGAAGCTACCCAGACAGCTCATTTTAGGTCCTCACGGGGAAAAGAGGGGGAAGGAGAAAGAAACGAACAAACAGGTCGCCCCAGACCAGGAAATGGAAAAAGACAATTTTTCAAGAAAATGCAAAAAAACGGACGGACTCTCTCCTCGCCTGCAGAGGGGGGGAAGCACAATTAAGAGAGCCTCTTTTAAGATGTAAGATCCTAGGGGATGAATATCTAACGTTTTTGGATTCAGGAAGCTCTATCTGTGTAGTATCACGGGAGATAGCAAATAAATGGATAAATAAAGGCGTTAAATTAAAGAGAAAACCTTTAAAGATAGCTCTTGCCTCTGGAACGACGGAAACAGAAGGCTACGTTATTGTATATGTTAATTTCTGCAAGTACAGGGTGAGACAAAAGTTTCACGTCCTCGCCTCGTGTACAAGACCCCTCATAACTGGCCGAGATTTTTTGTCTAATGCAAAAATCGCTCTTCATATTTCGGAATCCGGATGGTCAATCAGTAGCGGTGAGGATTCTATTTGTTTATTTGACATTCCTAAGGCTGAGAACGTTCAAAAATGCTCGGAAGTCGCTGCCTTAGAACCGGAGATTGATCGAATAGCTGAAATGCTTAAGAGCGTAGATTTGGAGCCAGATCTTTTTGAGCGTTTGAAGGAAGTTCTTTATGATAACAAAGAAGTTTTTTCAGAGGACCCCGGTCTAACTGATTTGTTGGAACACGAAATTGTGTTGAAGGATACCCGCCCCTTTAGTGCAAGGTTACGCCCTCTTTCGGAGGAGAAGAAGAAGATTATGAAGGAACTACTTGATGACATGGAGGCAAAGGGAATCATTAAGAAATGTAATAACTCTCGATGGGTTAGCAATCCCATTCTTCACAAGAAGAAAAATGGAACTTTTAAATTAATAATGGACTCCAGATCCTTGAACAGAGCAACGGAAAGGGTTACGATGGGAATTCCGGGGATGATGGAGGCTCTTTCTTATTTAGGTGATAAAAAGTACTGGATATCTACGGATCTCAGCTATGCATTCGCTCAGCTTCCTATAGCACAAAACAGTCAAAAATACACAACCTTTTTGACTCATTTCGGGACTTACCACTTTCTTCGAGGATTTTACGGGTTAAGCTCCCTCCCGTTTAGTTTGAACCGATTGATGCAAGATGTTCTTAAGGAACTGTATTATACGAAGGTCGTAACATATTATGATGACGTAATCCTGGGTTCGAATGATAAGGAGGAGTTATTAAAACTCTTCTCGGAGGTTTTAAAAAGATTTAAGAGGGCAAACTTAACGTTCAGTCCATCTAAGACGAAACTGTTTACGGAAGAAATTCAGTTTCTTGGCTACCGTGTTTGTCACGGAAGAATATCATGTACTGATGAGAAAATTAAAATGGCCGAACAGCTACAGAGACCTAAGAATGTTAAGAAACTGCAGTCAATTCTTGGGTTTTGCCAGTATCTTAGATTTCAGATACCGAACATGGCAAAAATAGTAAGCCCGTTGACCGATCTTTTAAAGCGAAACAGTGTATTCAAATGGGAAGCTAAGCATGAAGACGCACTAAATGCATTAAAAAGGGAGATTGCGCAAAATAGGAAGCTTTTATTGCCCCGAATTAATGAAGTTTTTCATCTGTTCGTCGATTCGAGCGGGACTGCCGCCGGTTATGTTTTGGCACAGAAGGATGAAAATGGAAAACTTTGTGTTGTATCATTTGGGTCACGCAAATTCAATGAAGTACAAATGAAGTACAGCACGTCTCATCGTGAACTACTTGGAATACTTCTTGGTTTAGAGCGTCACGAACTTTATATTATGCACAGTCCGATGGTAGTTGTCCATACAGATCATCGATCGCTTCTTTCGCTTCTAAAAACGACGAAGGCCCCTCCTATGATTACTAGGTGGGTTACTCGAATTTCTAGATTTCCGGTGGTGCTCAAATTTGTAAAAGGCGCCAAACACTATGTCGACTATTTAAGCCGCATCGAAGACGGTTTTACCGAACCAGAAGATTTTGAAGGTTCAGAAATTTCTAATGAGCTCTTGCCACTTCAAAGTGAGACCGACGCTGGTTTCTTAAAAGTGTTAGGTGAAGATGGACGGCTTGTTGATGCAGAAGATCTCCAGAGTGAGGAGATTTTTATCATCGACAAGCAAGTTAGTAAAGATATTAAGGAGGTTAAGAGGAAACTCAGAGAAAGAAAGAGGGATAGTATGAGGACGCTTCCTAGGCACATAGAAGTTAGTCCCAAGGAGAAGAGAGAAATGCTTTCTGTCTTACCTTTCTGTCTTATAGTGGAGGTAGAAGGGGACGACGAAGAAAGAAACGATTCTCTCAATTACGAGGACATTATTGTTCCTGCGAGATTAGTCGAGCATCAGGAAAAGGATGTTTTTCTAAAAAGATTGCTGGCTTTTATTAGAGGTGAAAGAAATGCTATTCCCAAGAAGCAGATGAAGAAATTTAAAAACTGGTCTAAGGGAACTTTTATATCGGACGAGGGAATTTTAATTAGGAAGATGCTTTTTGATGAAATTGAGTTTCAGTGTGTGTGGGTCCCCGCTTCACTGCGAGCCATAGTTTGTGATAGAGCCCACAACGCTGAATTTTCCGGACACCCTCATCCCAGGGAGACGTTTTCTCGAATTAGAAAACGATATTTTTGGCTGGGAATGCATAGGGATATTATGCAGTTTTGTAAAAGTTGCGTGGTATGCGCTAAGTACAAGGACTATGGCAAACGAAAATTTGGTTTAATGTCCAGTACACTGGAGTGTGTGGCCGGCCGTACAGCCTATGTAGATACATTTGAACCCGTGACTCGCTCTAAGAACGGAGGTTTCTCATATTGCCTTATTGTTATTGACAGCTTCACCCGATATGTGAATTTATTTCCATTAAGGAAGATTACAGCAAAAGCGGTTTCGTCGTGCTTGGTGGAATTTTTTTGCAGACACGGTGTGTACCGAAAGATCATCAGTGACAACCATCAAAGCTTTTCTGGGAAATTGTGGACGGAAACTTTACGCATATTAGGGTCGAAGAGCATTAAGATTTCTCTATACAGGCCAAAGGGGAATAAATCTGAAAAAGTTGTTAAGGATTGCAAGATGATGTTGGCCATGTATAATGAAGAGCATGACCAATGGGCGAAAGATTTGAGATTTATTGAGTTTGCTCTAAACTCGAGAACATGTGCGGCCACTCAATATACTCCTTTTGAATTGCATTATGGTCGCAGTGTATCTTCTCCCTTGGACCCACTTTTGTCTCCAGTTGAAAGTGAAGAACAGAGCGAGGATTCGTACCCCCGCTATGCGTGGGAAATTAAGTCTAGGGTTAAACGGGCTTTTGAGCGTGCAAATGAAATTCAAAAGAAGAGACACGCCACTCAGAAAAGGTTTTATGATAGGTCGCGCTTGCCTAACCCCTTCAGAATCGGACAAAAGGTGTGGGTGAAATCAGTCAGGCTTTCTTGCCTAGCGAAATCTGTTACGAAGTCGTTCTTACCCAAATACGATGGTCCTTACGTAATAAAGTCGAAGCTTGCAGAAAATACTTATTTAGTCAGGAATGTCTTTGACAACAAGGAAATAAGGGTCAATTGTGACTTCTTTAAGAAGTTTTATGAGCCCCCGGCCTTTGCAAGACATCTTCCTGAACAGAAAGAAGACTACCATGTGCCGAGGAAAAAGGTTAACAATAGTTGTGAGGGACACACGCGCTTGAAAGTCCCGGAACAAAAGTATATATAGGGATTGAAAAGACAAACTTTCCACATCTATAATTCGTTATTGGCGTCAAAATAGTTCTTTTCTTTGTTCACTACTTTAGTTTGCCGTCAATTGTCATTAGTAACTAAGCTTGAATAGGAAAGAGTGGGAAATAGTTTTTTTTTTAAAAAAAACTTTCTAATGTTGGGTGGTCATTCGTTGTACAGTGCCTTCTTTGATTTTGTTGTTGTTCCCCCCTTTTTTTTCCCCACATTTTAAAAAAAAAGTGATATAAGAATTGTGAACTTAGAAAACTGGACATATTTCCTTTTACGTCTGACCGAGATAAACCCTGAGGATTCTTCTCCGAGTTCAGTCTAAATATGGAGAAGAAGAATTATTTTAAGAAACCGAAGAAGTCTGTTAGACATGTATTTTGCGCAGCCAGACCGGATCCTGCTAATCCTATAGAACTTATACTCCTGTTCAATGTGGACTCTAACAAGAACAATAAGCGAAGATTAAAACGATCAGATGAAAATAACCCCGACCATAAGATCCAAAAAATAGACCCGTCGACATGTTCGCTGCAGGAGATTAGGTTGCTGCAAACTGTAAAAGATACGGCTCCGACTCCGGAACCTGAGGGAACTGGTTCGACCCCCGGTCGAGTTCCCTCACACGACCACGAAGCAGGGAACGACGATGTTCTTTGCCTCTGTTTCGACGAAGATTTTCTTCCACTAACTCCAGGACGTGACATTGACGTTGAAAATGTCCCTATAACTGATTCTCCGGCTAGAAGGAAACTGAAATTTTGACTCCGGGAAAATCTCTACTACAAGGACTCTACAGTGGTGTTAGTGACTGTGTTCAGTAGGAACAATTATCTAAGTGTAAGTGTGTATTGAAATTAAGATATGAATTTTTGTGAAATATAGAACTGAACCAGACTTTGAACAATTATTGACTTTATGAGTGAATTAGTTCGTGTGTTTTATTATTTTGATATACATTTTTTTCTGTTAATAAGACAGTGAAAAGGAAATTATCTAAAACAATGAACAATTGAGGATGAATTCAAAGACTTTGGACTATAATACAGAGAATTTTCTTTTTTTTCCTTTTTTTTAAGGAGGTAGGCTATGCTATAGCACCTTTGGTGCATAGCTGTTTCATTTGTAAATATTTTTGTAATTAAATTAGTATTTAATATAATTTTAGTATTGTTTTAGTGGTATGAAAAATCCTTGGCCAAGGTACTTATGTATATAGTGCTAATTTTTTGCTTTGTTTTTATATATTTTAAAATGTTAAGAATCTTGTGTAAATGAATTCTTGTTATGCCTCTAACATTTTTTTTTATTATTTTAGCAGTTTTAGAAAGTTACAAAATGAGCTCTGGACTTGACTCCCCTATACGCCGTGGGAAGCTTCACTTTCTATTTTTCGTTTTTTTTTTTTTACAGGGAAGAAGGGGGAAATTGTGTGGAAAGCTGACCACTTGGCGAGAGGCTTGAGACTATATAAGTCAACCCACCCCTTCTTCCAGGATTCACTTCTTATAAGATTTTCTTCGGGGACTCTCTTGTTCCGGTAAGAGGGTTGTCTCTATGTCCAGACATAGGTGAATAAAGTTCTTTTTTTTTACTTTAAGAATTTTTGGACGGAGCGGGCGGAATGAGCTGCTCCTGATAGTTTTGAGCAGGTTTCTAAGTGATGAAGCCTGCGACTTCGTAAACAATAGCTAGATCATTATTTTTTTTTAGGGACATAGGCCAGAGTAGCCCGAAATGAGGGTTTCTCTTTAGATTTTAATGCTGGCACTGGTTCTGTCTGAGAGAATGACTTGGGCAGTTACCTTTTCGGTGCTTGCCGGGATGAGAATTTTAATGAGGTTCTCGGATGATTTTAAGGGCTCGGGAATTCACGAAGGCTGGAGTGAGGCTTGAGTTCCTGTTCGAGTCCATAATAATAATTTAAGGTTCTTTAGAGAAATTAGAGGAACTTGTTAGGAGACAGCAGGCCTAATAGTGGAGGTCTCTGCCTTTAGGAGGGCTTGCGGTTACAGAGCGAGTAACCTCATGGTACAGATATTTTAACTAGTCAATAAAGAGATATTCCAGGGCAATTTCAGGTTTTTATTTAAGCTGATACTCTTTTGTCGACCTTAGTTTATGTTTATAAATTTTTTCCTTGATAGGCTGGAGAAGCGACGAAGGGGGAGGCATTCCTCCCATAATCTATGAATCTTGGCTTCTTTTTTTTTCTTCTTTTTTTTACTTGTTTATTACTTTGACATACCCCTAGAGAGCTAAAGAAGCAAGATTCCCGCTTAATACTCTCTTCCAACCTACCTTGTTACTTCTGTGGATATAAGGTGGCGGATTGATAGGAAGGAAGAGAGAGGGCGGGCTAAGGAATAGCACCTGTCTAGCCAATTCAGACAGAATTCTCCCTTATTCAAATAATATCCTGAGTCTCTATGTAAATCGTATTTCAGAATTTCAATGACAAATTGCTGTTTGTGAATTTACTATTTAATGTCCCTTTTTAGCATGAAATTTGTACAAGACCTGAGAATTGAACCTATTTTGAATTCTGCTTAACTTACTTTATACATATTTACTTACAGCTTAAAAACACTTGGCATATGTAAACTCAAAACTAGAATCAACCTTATATTCTTGTTTAGCGCCCACAGAAGGAATGATAAAAATTTCACTACATCCTCTTGTACAACAGTAAAAATCAGTGACTGCTGACTGACCTATCTTCTTTATTTGTTCTGTCAACGCTTTTGTAATGACTTGGGTCATTTGCTTGTGTAGCACACGGACGGAAAATACACACTAAGCAAAACTGATAGTTAGGCGCTGGACAATTTCATTTTGATTAATTTCCTTTATACGTATATACCACGCGCGGCTTTTATTGCGATTTCAATAAATTTATAAATGCTAGGTTTTATTAACACTTTTATTATTTATTATTGATTAATATCATGTAATGTTTTTTTAAATGAAATCTGTGAGTTTTACGTCCCACGGTTATGCCGGTTAGGCTAAAGGAGACGGTGATTATGAGAAATGAATGAAATGGTGGAATGAAGAAAGTGGGAGGAAACGGGAGAACCCCGAGAAAACCCACGCACACGGTGTTTGTCCACCACAAAGTTCACTTGGCGGGAGCAGGGTTTGAACCCGGGACCCCATGCACCAGAGGTGAACGCTCTACCACTGAGCCACTGCGGCCCCTGTTTTTTTTTAAGTATACATTTTACAGGTCTTACATATTGCTTGCCTGAAGATATTTTAAATCGGAAATATGCCACAAATATCAACATGATTTTTTAAAAAAATATTGTCTTGCCATACGTCATAACTATTTTCAATCAATATATGAGTATTATTTGATGGTATTCAACATATCATAGTTATGGAACATACTTAGATTTCATAGATATGCATTATATTCGTATAGAATTAACTAGTATAAAGAATACATGTTTTTTTAATATAGTAGACATGACACATTTCTATTTCCAGAGAATGTGATTTGGTGACTTCTTCCGAATTCTTGAGTGGAAGTGTGAAGAATCTTCAAAATGTACGAAGCCTCTACCATTATCCATGTTCCTGGTGTTCCAAGGTCTTTTATCAGTCCGGTGACTTAAATAAACACGTTCGCGTCCACACAGGAGAGAAACCCTATGAATGTAACGTTTGTTCCAAACGATTCAGTGATAACAGTTCCTGGAACAAACATAGGAGAACTCATATTTTGAAACCGTTTCTTTGTAAGGTTTGTAATAGAAGTTTTTCCACTGAACAGAAGTTAGAAAAACATTCATTATTGAATCATTGATGTACTATTCTTAGAAGAGAAAAAATGCTTATATGTTTTGGTTTCAAGTTTTAAAAGTACTGTATTCGGTTTTATGCTTTAAATGTCATTTGAAAAATGTGTCAATGAAGTTCAGCTATAGCTGTCCAAGATTCCATGTTACTATAAAGAAGCAATCATATAACAGTTATTTTGTATTGTCTGAATATAAAAGGAAATATCTCATAAAGAATAAAAAGGAAAAAAAAAACATTTACAGAGGCTATCTTGGTAAAGAAAGTTGTTCTAATTTTTGTAAATTAGTAAAGTGTCCTTTGTTATACAGTTACATTTGATAAGAACTTCGTATATGCTATCCACTGCGTATTTTCTAGTAAGCAGTCAAGTGACTCGGGGAATAGATAGACGTAACCCATTCTGTGTTATCCATCAACAGTTTTGTTACAAGTGAACCAGAGTGGCTTAGTTGAATAACAGTCTGTGAAGTTATATGTGTATAATTTGTATTCGAAATTAGAAGTATTGAAGATGTATTTTTGAACATATTTCAGGTCATTTGTATATGTGTTAGAAGGTGTATTGCAGAAAGAACCTAAGTCCATTTTGTGTAGCTTTTCGATATTAAAGAAAAAGTATTTAAATCCAGGAGTGCAGACTATTCTTGCGCTCAACTTAAAGTTCATTGTTGCGTTTAAACGATTGTAACACCTTTGACTTGTACCCTTTCTATGCACAAAGTTGTGTATACTCCTAGACAATCGGAAGACTTCATATACCACATTTCAAGGAAATGCGACTCGGTCTCCTTCTGCAACCATCAATTCAAATATTTTGTTTATATGTAAAAAAATTTTACAGTGACCAATTTGTAGTTTCTTACTATGACTGCAACAACTAAGAAAGGATAATAAATTACAAAATACCTTGTGATACCAGTGTTTATCTTATCAACGCTTATGTGGAAAGATCATATTAGGATCATGGATCGGTTATCTGGTACCTAAGGAATGACTGCATAGCTCGTATCTTATAGGGCCCACTCACGGTCCACGGTTTGCGCAAACATCATGTTTGTGCAAACATCGTGTTTGCGCAAACACTCGGCCACACACGATACAACTGTTTGCATAAACTTCAGTTCAATTTTGAGTTTAATCGCGTAAGCATGTCCACTGAAGCAGCTTGTTTAGCGATAGTAATTGCTTGTGCTTTGGAAGCGGAAATATCCGCGAAACCAAAAAGAAAGAAGAGGGTGTGGATGAAAGAGTGGTTGATTATGACACATACATTGGCAACATTATTCACAATGTAGATGTACTATTCCAGCAAACTCAAGAATTTTGACTGTGCATCCTAGAAGTATATATAGCAACTAAATTACTTACATGTTAACTTTTCCAGTGAAAATGCTAAACACTTGTCTTCAACACTACTTTCACTATCATCTATGTCAGTTAATATTTCGTCTTTGTCTGAATCTGACTCTTGTAAATTTATTTTTATGGGTTCCAAAAACTGTAAGCACAAAAAATAATTCTTCGAGCTTGACTTCGTAGCACTTGAAAGAAAAAGAAAAAAAGGAAGACAGAAAATAAAACTTCTGCTGTACTCGGTATGCTTAAAGACATTGTCAACTATAATTTTGGAGAATAAACGAACTACCATGAAAGAAAGCAACGAGACACTGATGAATTCTACACTAGCCCCTTTCTTTCCTTCTCCGTTTTCATAACAAGTAGCACCCTTGTTCTTCGTGTAGGTGTCACGAAAGTAATCCATCTGATTCCTAAGCAACTCGATATGCTCGAGTTTGTTTTGGGTTACGATAATTTATGACACCATTCAGACGCCTGATGCTTTTAATTCCCTTATAGAGGAGACAAGAGGGTGTTAAAAGTCGCACATAAGGCAGTGGAACGTGAAAGAAAAAAAAGAAAGTACTGCGTTCCTTCTGTCGAATAAGAAAGGGTCTATCTTGAAGTAAATTTCAAAACAAATTACAAACGTCCCATGCTTTATTCTTACGATGATGGCAAAGATTGCAAAGGTATGTAGCCACGGGGGAAAAGGGGGCTCTGTCTTTCCGAACTATTTCCAGCTCCAAAATGAGGTTCGTCTGGTATATGTTTAATAAACTTATTTAATAGTTAATGCAAATGAAGGACTTTATAATAAAACATAATTTAAAAAAAAATCAATCATCATCAATACGGTTTCTATACCTAATTGAATCAACTAAAATTAATCATATGCTTTATATTCTCATTTCCCTAACTGGGTGCACTGTGAACTCACTACTATATTATTGCATAATAATATCGGAGTTAATATTTTTTCGTTTTTTTCCCTCTTTAGTATTTTAACCTACACAAACACAAAGTCAGATAAACAGACTGCTATAAACAGCATTTATTTTCTTATGAATAGCTTATTGATTCATCTTTTGCACTCTGGTTTTTAACTTCAGTACTGTCACGATCCGTCTTTTGATAAGGAAGCATTGTGAAAATATAATATGCGCATAGTATGTATGTATGTATGATAAGTTAAAATGCTTTCATGTTGTGAAAGAGGTAATTTGTTCTGCTTTTAATATGTGAAAAGCTTGCCTCCCCCTGAAAGTAATGTTCTCCTAGAACAACTTGCTGGCTACACCCCTGATTATCCTGTAATAAAAGTTGTGAGTTCTATTTGCAAATCGAAACAAAATCCACTGGAAATTAGACGCGGGACTCAACGCTCGTTTTACTAATTGTTTTATATGGAAGCCTTTCAAAGCGTCTATCATGACAACCAGTTGACATAGAAAGATGTAGTTTTCACGTATTTGTTCGTAATTCTTTTCTCTACTTGGTAAAGTGAGCAGTTAATGTGCTAGTGCAATATTTCTAAGTAGCGCCTGTGATATTGTCAAGATTCGCAGTAGCGCGAGAAGACAGCGTGCATAACTGCTTGTCGCGAACTGTCAACACCGCTCAATGCCAATTGGACGCCGTGTGAAGCCAACACAAGGCCATGATCGTTTCTCATCTGAAATCTGCAATAACTTCTCATATGCCGCATTTTTCAAATTCCTGTTTTTATAATCTTCACTCTTTACCTTCCACAGTTCAGGCAAATTTCGATAAAGGTCAATAAATTATCGCCAGAATTCTTGATTCCTATTCATTGACGCCATAGCGCAAGAAATAAGCGTCTGTACACTAGGCTTCCTACTCGGAAATAAAGCTCGTGTTTGCACAAATATGCCCATACACGGTCCACGTGTTTGCGCAAACATCATGTTCGTGTAAACAATTTTCGAACGAGTTCGATGTGGAAAATGTTTGCACAAACGTTTGCGCAAACAGTTCATACATCGCCACACACGGTCAAACTGTTTGCACAAACAGCCTTGTTTGCGCAAACCATGGACCGTGAGTGGGCCTCTTTAAATAGCACAACTTTATTGGCAACTTAACGAAAACTAATAGGCTAGATTCCACAATAACAAAAACACAAAGTCCATATTTCCAACATTTAATATAAAATCTGATATTCGTTACTGTTAATTTCTTCTTACTGAATTTCCCCTAACGGAAGTTTTTAACATCATGGGACATTTGAATGAACCCATCCGGCCACTTTCTACACAAAGTTAAATCTTCGTAGCATACAACTGTTATGTAAACAATATTATTTGATTATAGGTTTCGTTGTACAACTCCTTCCATTGTTACTTTAATGATTTTTGTCTTTAATTCCTGGTAATTGATAATTAATTTAAGAATTACCACACACACTTTATATATATATATAAAGGCACGGAACTGTACACTATTATTTAGGTAGAACACTCGACATTTCGCATCTTGAAATTCAGTAATGCCAGGTTCTATTTTTTTAAAAAAATCTCTCCAATCTTGGTCGTCAAATATCCGTCATTCTTGAGAAATATCCGTACGTTCACTGTAAAAGAAAAAAAAAAAACACGGAACTTATCATGAGTACCACTGATTATTCCAAGAGGTGTCTCCGCAGGAAATTCTTCCGTTGTCATATCTCTGATCGTGTTGAATATAGATTACAAGTATTTCCGGAGTACTTCTATCTTCCATTTATTTAAGTCTTTTCCCAGACATGAATGGAAATATTTTCACTAATATACAACAAATAAATTGCACTTCAGGTATTTTTGCAGAGAGGGGGGAAATAGAGGCTGACACTAAGGACAATTTATCTTTTTAAAGTAATTGATACTACCCCAAGTCAATAACTTTGACTTCCTCATACTGATTCCTTCACATCCTGGTACACTATTATTTAGGTAGAACACTCGACTTTTTTCTCTCAGTCTACTCTGGTCAGAGAAGTTTTAGTTATTATCCCTTGGATATAAGCATCATCTATAAAGATACCAATTTGGTACTTTTGTTTGAAGCAATGAATAATATATTTTATAAATATTTTATGGATACAAATAGTTCACAAACTTATGGAAAACGCATGTACTGTAACTCGTTTCCTTGAGAATTAGTAACACTGTACATTCCTCTACTACAACTGTCTTATATTCGCGCTGTGTTCGTTCATATAGAGAGTAGTAACGGATTCGTGTATGTGGCAAAACGGAATACTTCTCCACTTTCGACCAGTGTAATTGGAACAATTGTATCCAAGACTTTCAATATGTTACGTGTATCAAGAGCAGCAGTGTCCAAGGTGATGGCGTACTCAGAACTTCTGGTAAGATATCACCACCAAAGAGAAATAGTGGACGGAAACGAAGCCAAGGTGTTATAAAGAACTAGAGGTAATGCGGCACCGACTGATTGTTGAACTTATACATATTTACTGTCTGAAACGACCTGTTTCCACAATCACAGTGTGACATGAGCTGCATAACGCTAGTATCCACAGTGAAGATGTTTCGGACCATCTACTTCAAGTATAGCGGCGGCTTTGTGCTTGTGTGGGCTGCACTTTCATAAAACTCTGTTAATTCTATCATTACTCTTAAAGGACGAATTACTGACTGGCAGTAATTATGTAAATATTCTAGATATCCAGTTTCATTCTGTGGTACAGATATTGTTTCGTGACAATGAAGGAGCCAAGATGAGAATCCGCCAGGACACATTGCCAGATGTATTCAGGCATTGTTGGAGGAACATCAGGTCAGGCGCAACTTCAGTCTTTTTCTCCTGGCCCGTTCAATCCTTTGACTTTAACATTATTAAACATCTATGGTCAGTTTAGAGCAGCAAGTTATGTGGAGATATCGTTTTCTATCATCAGTGACACATTTAGGAGCTGTAATGAGTGAAGCGTAGTCCATTATTCCATTGGAAACGATTCAGGAGTTTTGTGCTTTAACTTAACATTGTATATAAGCTATACTGAAAGCTGAATTTGCCCGTCACCATATTAATCAGGTATGTTGCACTTTGTTACGGTGTTTCAATTGTTTTGATAACAGTTTGTGTCTGGAAGATACTAGTACGTCACGCTCACAGTAATTTTATCAGCGAGCTTGGATAATAGTGATGTGATGTGCATTGTTGCCACCAACATGGAAGGTTCAACCGTTCAATTTATGTGGAAAATACTGTTTGGATGGAATTTAAAGGGATCTACTAAAAATGGAAACACTCCTTTGAGAAAAAACTCGAGAATGTTTTGACGAGGCTACTATACTGTTGTGTAACACGATGAAAAAATACTATACAGGCTGAACGGTAACTACGTGGACAAACTTGGAGGAGTGATACCACATCCAAAAAGCAAAAAAGTCCTAGTTAACATGGGGAAATTCCGTCCCGTTTAGGAGTGACAGCGTGTCGAAAGCGTGGGAACATGAACTTCAGAGGCCAATATGCGTGAGTGCGGGATTAACAACATGTGACACTTCTTTCCTTCACAGCACGTCCGGGAATCCCTCCGTTCCTTTGGGGAATCCAGTGCGCACGCATTGCGGCGTTTTCAAACATGCATTTTTCAATAGGGTAGGTATGACTTCCTAAGTGACGTTTTTAACCGCACATCCTACGGTGTATTGTTTTTGAACTATTGCCCTCTGAACTTCATGTTCCCACGCTTTCGACACTCTGTCACTCCTAAACGGGACGGAATTTCCCCATGTTTACTAGGACTTTTTTTTTGCTTCTTTTTGGATGTAGTATCACACCTCCAAGTTTGTCCACGTTGTTACTGGAGGAAATAATTTTTTAGTCCTCGTTCTTTGCATTCTCTTCCGCACAGTGTGAGGCAGATTCAACCTAAAGCGAATGGACAAGGGAGCGTCTATCTGAGCCTAGAAGGGAGCGTCTTCTCGGAAGAGTCAGAATTGTTAATAGATATCTTGGTTTGGCTTCTGTTCTAGTATAATTCATTTAAGAATGAAGTTAGTCCCTGAATGCTCGTACAAGTATGCACATGTAGAGTTGTTATACAAAGTGGCAAGATAATAAATACATTGACAAACTGGAGGAGAAGATAGTAGACATTCAGTTAGGCAAAATGTGTTAAATGGACATGTGAGAGGCATTGAAAAAGCTGCGATGCCGCTGATATAATGTTATATATATATATATATATATATATATATATATATATATATATATATATATATATATATATATATATATATATATATATATATATATATATATATATATATATATATTATGGCCGCTGAAAGATATTGCTACCGGATCAAAATATTACATAGAAAGCCATACCAAACAAGTGCAATGACGTGCAGATCTAAGTGAAGCGGTCGCCGCACGGGTAGAGGTCTGTTGTACAGGTAGATGGAGAGTCCACGTATATTTTCTCCACCTATTAGGATCCATGCTGCACCACAAAGCTTCGCTTCCATCTATACGTTATTGTCTTGTTGGGTGTGACTTTTAGTGTATTATTTTGACCCAACAACGATATCTTACCACGTTAATGAGATATTTGACATTGTATCAGCGGTTTTGTCACTTTTTCAATGCCTCTTACGTGAAAACGGTGCCTTTTTAGACCCGTGTTTATCTGACTTTTTGTGCTTAATTTCATGTCTATTATCACATCCAGTTTGTCGGTGTATTATCTAGCACCTTACATATGAGTTTTTTTTTTTAAATATATAACAATAATCCTATCATACCCATTCTTTTTCACAATATGTTCACCTAGACAGGCATTTAAATAAGAAAATTCAACCCTAATTAAAAAGGTACGTACTTAAAATACACGGAGTAAAAATAAAGTTCGAAAATTAGGGTACGCAAAATACGCAGCGGCGCAAATTACGTGTGCGAACACGGCATTATTATGTATTATGATGTTGAATATTAGAAAAATAATGAGTTAAGAGAAGATATAAAATTTTACTTTTTGCTTCCAGGCAAAAGGACTTAACGATCCATTCCGGATTCGTCGGAGGAATCAATAAAACGATACCTCAAACTGGTGAAAACCTGTTTCGTTATCAGTGCTCCTGGTGTTCCAAAGCATTCTGTAAGTCCGGCGACTGGAAGAAACACATTCGCATTCATACTGGAGAGAAACCATATAAGTGTAATATTTGTTCCAGACGTTTCGCTGATAACAGTTCCTGGAACAAACATGTTAGAAATCATACATCGAATAAACCGTTTCACTGTAAATTTTGTGGTAGAAATTTTCCTACGGAAGAGAAACTAAAAGAACATTCATGGAATCATAAGATTGTAACAAACTATTTCTGACAATGTTTCTGTAGACAGCCTCAAAAATAGTGTTTGGTCTCCTATATTATAAATGCCACACGTACATTTCAATTTACGTAGGGTGAGTTCGCTAATAGTCGACCGCCATCCAATAGTCGACCATTTTTGCTTACTATTGTGTATATAAAATATATCTGATGGTCTTTTGGAGCGGAAAGTGATTCACGACAAAGCTAGCATCATATACCACCAATGACAATCATTGTTTACCTCTCCCTTGGCCAGCTGGTCGTCTTTCACCGATAAATTTCGACGTATCTGTAGAATTACGACTCAGGTGCACAGTTTACGACAGCGTGTAATGGGAATCTTGTGCACCTGTTGTTTTTCGCTTTTCTTAGGATATAGATAGTACGTGAGGTAAGAAATGATTTTGTTACATTACTAAGTTATTCTAGAAGCTGTACAGTATAATTTGTCAATAACCGGAAAGTATTAAATGAAAAAATACATGTTAAAATGTGGTCGGAATTTGGCATTTTTTCTTTCCCATACAAACCAATTGTCGACCAAGGGTGGTCGATTATTGGATTATTTGAGAGTGCGCCAAATTGCTTCAAATTATTTCCTGTTTGGTATTAAGGTCTGTTTTTCAACATGCATGTATACAATTTTTGATTTCGTGACATATTCTAAAAATCGACCGCCTGTTTCTCGTGTTGGTCGACTATTGGAATATTTATTGCCACCTGTCGACCGCACTTTCATACTATGTTTTGCGTTTTGCTCATTGGAACTTGTTCAGTAACTTAGTTGAAAGTTTCTTTTTCTGACGATCTACTATTTCAATGTGAAACCAAGTTTTTTTTTTTTAACACGAGAACAAGAAGCCCTCCTCGCTGGTCTAATGGGTAGCACCCGTGCCTTTGGTGCTCTGTGTCTCGAGTTCAATTCCAAGTGGGAGAGCATAGAACGAATTAAAGCGGTCCGAATATTACTATAAACTGTAGGGCCACGTCTCTAAATAGTCTCGATGCTAAGAAGGGACGTTAAACCATAATAAACAAAGAAACAAGCAAACAAATGAGAACAAGAAGGGTTTCCTGTACATCTACCACGTCTTCCTGAATGAGAGAAATAATAATTTCTTGGAGGCATGTACCAGACACGTTGTCCAATGCCTAGCCTGCTGGATTACGAATTGGGAATGGAGAGATGTGCGGGTTGAAACTCCAATGCTGGCCCTTCTGACAGGTTTCTTAGGGGTTTTGTCAGTTATACAGGCACATGTCGTGATGTTACATAACAGGCTCTGGCCGACACCTTCCCTCATCCTTCTCCCTCCCCTATCCCGTCATGTGCCACAAATGCTTAAAGGACATAAATAAATTCAACAAAATTCCGGTAAGTGTTAACGTATTCTGTTTTGTAATAAAGTCCTGGGTTCAATTTTCCATGGGAATACAATTGGTTCGGAGCTCACGTTAAACTCTAGGTCTTACGTCCTTTGAGTGGGTCGCCAATGTTTTCAATAAGTGTACCTAAGCCTGTAATACTTTTCATCGATGGTCACAAAACTCACTTAACTTTTAAAGTAAACAAATTTTGTGACAACAACGAGATCATATTGTATGCCCTGTACCCTCATGCAACGCACATCTTGCAACCATGCGATGTATCCGTCTTTAAGGCGTTAAAAACAAATTGGAAATTCGTTGTTCGCAGCTATCTAACGGAACATAATTTATCTTCCATTACAAGAGTTCATTTGCACCACTTATTGCAGAGGTCCTAGCAACAGCAGCAACATCGTCAACAATTGGATTTCGCAAATGTGGACTGTATCCTTTCAATCCAGACGCTGTGGACTACACAAAATGCATCAAGAGTGTATGCAAAAACATAGAGAGTACACTTCCTCTCAGCCAAATGTTAGTGAAGAAGATCTTTGTACTGCAAGAAAAGTTATTACTGTGTACAAGGATGAACTTCAAAAGGCTGCGGTTGACTTCCAACGCAGTTCTTGAAGTTTTGAAACTTCCAGCAGAAAAGCCGATGGACGAAGCACTACAAACTGATGATAAAAGTGCCAACTTACCACTAGATGACGAAGTTGTAGTTGGTGATATCCCTGTAGTTGATGACAACAATGAACACCTGTCTCAAGCTACTCTCAATGTTGGAAAGGATTTACTAAATGATCTTCTCCAGTCATTGGCTGTTGAAGCCAACCAAAGTGCAACAACTGAAAACAGAGTGAATATAACACCTATTCTACCAACTAAACCTGAGGAATTCGACACCATTGCAACACAAGAGAAAGTGGAAATCAGTATTGTGCCAAACAAAGAATCAGTTATGTCTTATCCAACAACAGAATCAGAGTGGCCTTTAATTATTCTGAGAAAGGAAGCGTCTATTCCAGAATTTGTGCCATCAAATGCGAAGAAAGGAAACACATCAACTACACTGAATGAAACTGAACCTATGAAGGATATTCGGCAAGATATTTATTTCCCCAAAGACCCTCCTACTGAAGCTCTGGTTTCTATACCAGAACCACATCAAGCAACAATAGACATTGAAAGCGATGCTGTTACTGGACCAAGTGAATCAAGTCAGAAGAATATCGCAACAACACCTAAAACTATCAGACCAATATATATAACGCCAACTTTTAAAAAGCATCTGTTCTGGCCTAAGAGTCCAGTCAAAAAGCCTAAGAAGAAGGTAGAGAAGATACCATTTGCAATTAGCTCAGAAGAATATCGCCGCGCACTGACTACAAAACAAGAACAGAAGAAACTAGGGGAGGAAAAGAAACGCAAAAGGGATGAAAGAACAGCAAAAAAGAGCAACAAACTGGAAAATCCAAAGAAACGATCGAAGAAGACAACCACTGCTGTTGTAGAAGAACATCACAATGAAGAAGATGTAATTGATTACGGCGATGGAGCCATATGCGCAGGATGTGGAGTGATAATAAACGATTTTGGTTTGGAAAGTGAAAATAAACCAGTGGGTTGCGATCAATGTGATAAATGGTTCCATCTTCGGTGTACCAATTTATCTGGCTATGCATGGGAAGAACTTGCAGATAAGCTGTTTCTGTGCGCAGATTGTACCATATAAATGATTTGAATAAACAATCAGGAACTTACTGTTAACTTATTACATGAAAAGATAACTCAATGTGCTCTAGTAGCTCAAAAGAGAAACCTTATCATATATGAGACGATAACTCGACATGCTGAAGTAACAAAGGAGATAAATCTTATCATATTTGAGAAGATAACTCAATGTGCTCAAGTAACACAGGAGAGAAACATATTTCACACAGGAGAAAAGTGAACACTTAGGATTTTCTACATTATTAGAGACTTGTACTTTGTTTAGGATGTGTAAAACCGTAATATAAGTGATAAGATAACGTGTGCATATAACGCAGGAGAGAAGTCTTGTTTCACGTGGAAGATCTATTTAATATTCAAGTCCATTCCAAATAAAGTAGCTATGTATCAAATCCTAATAGCGTGACTCTTTCATTTATAATCACTAAGAAGAAAACCTTAATGAAAATTAAATAAAATCTATATAATCGTTTTGTCAAGTTCAAATCTCGCGAATAATACAATTTCGAAATATCATCTAAGGCAATCAATTACTTCTACGTGATAGAAACGATAGAAATTGCGCGCGGTCGACTAATAGCTTGAATGCGGTCGACTACTGAGCGATGATGGTCGACAAGTGGAAATTTTGATCAGTTTTCGTAAAATGTATTTTTATATCACTCCAAAACTTTAAAAGTGAGCATTTAACACACATCATGGTACAAAAGAACCCAAATAAAGCAAATAATTCACTTTTGTCAAATACTATGAAATCATCACGCTTTATAAGTGCTTAGAAATACAATTTTTTTTCAGCGGTCGACTATTGGCGAACTCACCCTATGCAATATCAATTGGATTATAACCGTCTAAGTGATATTAACAAGATACAATAGAAATTCATAATTTAGCCTGTGAAAGAAATTTTCTAACATTCATCCTACCTTACGAATAATAAGATTAGTCAATGACGGAAACCATAGCCATTCCTTGGAAGGACCATTCCTTCGAAGTGGCAACGCTGCTGCTTAGCGGACATAAATTTCCATGTATTATTTTCTTGCATATCAATGAGCTGAGATTCTTCCTTAAAAATATGAATAAAAAGAACTGAGTTTGCGAGAGTTAACCAATGACGTCACTACGTTAACAAATAGATTTCAGGACAAGTCAGCTAGAAGCAAGTATTGATTAATAACAAATATTTTTGGTTAGCTTCAGTTTCGCCACGACAAATCAAAACGTCAAAATAGGTCACACATTGTGTACGAAAATTATATTGTAAAACGTATGATATTTGTTAACCGATGAACAAAAATTTTTGTAGTTGTACAGTATATAATATACCATAGGCTTTAGTTTCAATGAAATCGATAATAGTGTGACAATGATGAGGGTGTATACGCATACATCCGCACAAGATTAACATTTTATTTAAATACAAAACCAAAGTTTTGGTTTATTTCCAAAATTCAGTGTATGCAATCAACATCATGAATCGATATGCTCAATAAACAAATGTTTATTAAAATCAAATTACGTAGCTTTTAATAGCTACTGAGAAAATCTAACGAACTTTTATTTTTATCGACTTTTGTGATTTCCTTCATTTTCTTTATTTTTTTCAAATTATTAATATTTTCTTCAGATCTCTTGGTTTCCTGGAAAAAAATTTATCTTTGGGATGAGATAAATGAAGAAGGTATCACAAGTGCGCTTTCTTCAAATAGGATGTCTCTGTTTATACCTGCGAAAATTTCCAGTTTCACTTTTACTCTTGAACAGATCTTTTTAAAACAAATTGATCGGATAATGTACGTTAGATTTTTAAAAAGTATTTTTTGCTGACCACTGGATAGGTCCAGTTTGATCTATCGTAGACGAACTCTACGACAAACTTTAGAGCTGATAGGACGTAAACGTTATTTTGTGAAATTTGTAGTGCGACCTTTCTAGAATGGGTTATGTTGCAACGAATGCTTATGATTTTATTACTAAAGTGCAGTGGTTTAACGGCTGTAGCGCTGTAATTTAACTCAAACTTTCAATCCATCCAGATTCCTATTAGCATCAAAATATGGTTGCTTCAGAATTGACAGAGGTACAATATCCTATCTCCTATTAATAACAGTAAATTTCAAATTTGGTAATTGGATTTATAAAGTTTTTCTAAGGAAAACTTTTTGCACGTGATTGATGCTTTCTTTTAATACCAACAAACTTTGAATCATAAAATAATAGTTGGAAATAGGATAAACAGAATGCCTACTGTGATATGTGTTAGTGTAAAGAAAGTGCTTATTAGTTTACTTCTTTAACTTTGACGTTCTGTCTGTTGAGTTGATCTGTGTCATGCAAGTTTGGTTAGCCATATTGAGTTTGAATTAGAAGTTAATTACTTGTTAAATAATATGTAGAATATACCGTGCTTTGTAATAAAACAACATGGTATATGATTTCTTTCATTTCTGAGTGCCATACACTCACACTATGTCTCTTACCAGTACAATACCAAACAAGGATAGTCAAGTATCTTAGTAAGCCCACCCATAGAAGACCGATTTACTTCAAATTGGAATGTATCATCTGCTGAATAAGACCTTTGCCGTACTAGTAAATTTGTCTCTGGAGCAACTTTGTACCCAGTTTTGAAAATATAAAATTTGTTAAGTTGCTTAGTTAAGTTACTATAGTACGTACGAAAGTACGGAAGTTCCCTTATATTCATTTTTTTCTTATTTTTTAAAATTTTACCTTTAGATTGTAATAATACTTTCAATTTGGTAAATTTTATGAAGATTTCTGATTTTGTAACTTGTGTTGGACGAGCCAATAATAAATATGAATAAAATATTGGTAAGAATAAGATTTTAAAAAAATGTATATTCATTTTTTGTCCTTCCAAAACTAAAATTCGCATATCCAAAATTGAAAACTTGCAGAGAAAGGCGAATTTCAAAATGGCTTCTTTTTGTTGGATTTGTTAATACATTACAGTATTTCGTTGTGTTTCATTCCTTTTATGTGTGAGTTTTAGACTAAAGGAGATGATTAGAGATAAACGATGATAGTGAAATGAGTGGTGAAGCACTTAGCACCCATGTCGTGAGCGACAGACAAATCTTGTTATTATGAGCCTAATGTTTTAATCCTCTCAACCACGCCCTTCGACGTACGCTGTTACAGCACGAAACTAGTTCAGATTGGGATAATGAAAAGCTAAACGTTCTCTTCACCATCATAGAAGTTTAAAATTATTTGTTTATGTTGATGTTTTGGAAAAGGCAAGCGTATAGTTTTCTAAAATAGTAACGTACTATGTTCTAAACTTCGATTCGTAATAAACAAGGTTTCTAAAACTCGCCTAGTGAAACGGAGTAAAGAAAAATGAAGCCCAAGGTGTATCTATTGATGCAAAAAATGAAATAGGTACATCTTTTGAGACGTTACGTTCACGACACTTTTTCGAGAGGAAACATCCTAAACTCTTGTATACTAATAAATGTGAGTAGTAAGTAGCATAATGTTATCTGTGCCGTTCGCTCATAGAAAGCTACACAAAACTATGGAATTAAATAGCTGAAAAATTTTGTTACTTTAAGTTTTTCTTCGTCATCAAACTAGATCTCTTACAAACTATAGGAAACTTGGATAACACTAGTTAACTAAGGTTTTGTTACATAAAAGGAAATACCTGTTCTTAAAGGAACTTTTTACGCTGAATTCGAATATGTACTCGGTTTTTTTCCATCACGTACGATTTTCCCGTAACAGAGGGATTTTCGGGAAAATCCCTCAAAAATTTCCCTTTTCGTTTATTTTACATCCCAAGATCTTGTCCCCTTGCATATACTAACATAGAAATTATACCTAAGTATACTTTGATTCATATTTAACAAACCCTCCAAGTTTCGTAATAATCGCTTTATTCTTTCTAGAGAAATAAATATGTTTGTATGTATACTGTGTGTACTGTTTATTGCACCTTATAGTAATGCTTTCAGATCTCTTAAGTTGAGGTAAAACGTTTTGCTTTATTACCACAAACACATATATAAAATATAATACAATATAATTTACAAGTGTGACAATTTACAATAAACAATAATACAAATTTACCAAAAGGTCATGAAAAGACAATCAAAACTATCACAATATATGAAACTTCCATTGGGTTACAAAAACGTACACTACTTCCTTCTTTTGTAAGAAATGTTGCATTCTCTAACAAGACCCCAACAATAGTCCCCCATCATTGAAGGATCCCATCGTCCCTGGTACTTTTCCCCATTGCCATTATATCTTGGTGGAATCTTTCCCCCTGTTCGTCGCTGAGAGCACCTAGGTTAGCAGGAAAGAAGCTGAGGTGGGAGTGCAAAAAGTGGATTTTTAAAGACATCCTACAACCCAACTCTTTGTATTTCTGTATCATGTCCTGTACGATTTCTGTGTAACTCTCAGCTTTGTTATTGCCCAGAAAGTTGCGCACAACACACTTAAATGCTGTCCAGGCAGCTAGCTCAGCACTGTTTAACTTGCTGTCAAAGCTATCATCAAGCATTAATTTCCTAATTTGGGGACCAATAAACACTCCCGCTGAAATCTTAGCATCACTCAGGTTAGGGAACTTATCTCGCAAATACTTGAAACCTTCACCAGATGTGCCCATGGCTTTGACAAAGTTTTTCATAAGTCCTAACTTGATATGAAGTGGCGGTAGTAATATCTTATTAGGATCTACCAAAGGAGCGTATTTCACGTTGCATTCTCCAGGTACGTAATTCACTCTAGGTTCCCATTCCTTCACTTCATAATGTTTGTCATCAGTCATAATGTCATTCTGTTACATTTGATAACAAATATTGATAACCGTTTCATGAACAAAACGAAAAAACTTGGAGAATTGTATATATATGTATTAAGATATACATATACTGTACGTTTAAAAAAATATACGTTGGAAGTACATTCTATTTTTATACACGTTTCTAATTCACAGAGAGCAATACAAGTGTGTTGTTGACTATTGTAAATATTCATTTTTATGTCTGTGTTTGTAGTAATAAAGCAAATCGTTTTTACCCCAACTCAGGAGATCTGAAAGCATTACTATCAGGTGCAATAAACAGTGCACACAGTATACATACAAATATATTTATTTCTCTAGAAAGAACAAAGCGATTTTTACGAAACTTTTAGGGTTTATTAAATATAAATCAAGGTATACTTAGGTATAATTTCTATGTTACTATATGTAAGGGGACAGGAGCTAGGGGAATAAAATATCTGAAAAAGGGAAATTTTTGAGGGAATTTCCCGAAAATCCCTCTGTTACGGGAAAACTGTACGTGATGGAGAGAAACCGAGTGCATATTCGAATTCAGTGCAAAAAGTTCCTTTAAGATCAGGTGATTTTTCTCATGTAACAAACAAAAAGTTTAAATTTGTTAACTAGTGTAATCATCGTACTCTTACATTTATGGCTGTGTCTCCATATGCTGTCTTTGTATTCTGTAAGACCATTTTTCAACTTCCTAATACACACAATAAATTTGCCATATAAGCCCTAGTTTTCACAACATTTGTATGATTGAAATGTGATTGGCAACTGAGGTGACCTTATTCTTAGGTTTGTCACACGCATGGTTTCTTTCAGAACGTAACATTCTATCGTCCTTTCGCCTTACTTAGTTTTACACAATAAACGTTTCAACTTGATCTAGTTATGCAAACTCTTTACCGAATGTGAACCAAAAAAATCGATATTGAAACCAGAAATTAAATCGATTATGTACGAAGTTTCACTATGTTTTTATTATACTTTTTGTAGGCACACCTGCGTGCCTACACTGCGTATAATTTATTATTCTATCCTTCCAAACAAGATATTTGACTTGTTATTTTCAGATTGGAATTTCTGCAACACTCGTGCAACAATTAAATGAAATGTTTAATTCAACGTCTTACTGTTATGCCTATTACATGAAAGGAGACGGTTGATTAATTAAAATGAATGAGTACGAAATAATATGTGGAGTATAAATATCAGTATAAAAGAGGAAGCGGAAGAAAGGGATCGAATCAGAGATCCATTGTACCAGAGGTTAATGTTCTATCACTGTTCTGCCGTTCCCCTATTAACAAATAGTATTATATTTAGAAGTAGAGAACAATTGCATTTTTTAAAACATAACAGAAAGAAATAACGAAGCTTATTATTTGTGTAATTTGTATTTCGTTTCGTTTTGTATTGATCATATAATAATATTTCTGCTTGCAGAGAATATAAGTCAACCTCAGCAATGAATTCCGAATTCAGCGATGGAAGCCAGAACGACTCTCAAGATATTGAACTTTTCTTACGTTATCAATGCTCGTGGTGTTTTAAGCGCTTCTTTCAGTCCAGCGACTTGAAACGACACGTTCGTATTCACACTGGAGAGAAACCATATGAGTGTAATATTTGTTCTAAACGTTTCGCTGATAACAGTTCCTGGAACAAACATGTGAGAAATCATACACCAAAGAAACCGTTTCACTGTAAAGTTTGTGGTAGAAGTTTTCCTAGTAAAGAGAAGTTAAATGAGCACTCATTGATTCATATTACTCTTAACTGACGTTGTTTTGCGTTCGTTGTATAGTTTCTTTGCCGAGTATTTGTAATCATCTCATACTAATTTGTTAGAAGTACTTACTATCTCTTTCAAACACATTTCGTTTGCCAGATTATTCACAGAAAAATCAATTATTCCACTTGTTAATGAAAAAATGGAAGTACTATATCTCATTACGAAGAATGTCACTGATTAAAGCGTTTCGTGTAAATAGAACATGACTGCCTTACTGAATCAATACAGAATATTTAAAAATACACCAAAAGTTTTATATTTTAAGTGAAAAGATCTAAATCTTACTACGGTATAATACGTCAATATGGAAAGAAAAATAATTACCTGGATTAATATCTAGGATACATGTCTTCATTGACCATTTTATAATATGTAGTAACAGCCAATGAAACATTCTGCAAACGTTACTTAAAGATTAACCTAATTAATTAAGTCTTTTTCTTGAGAATAACAAAATTTTCTTAACATGTTTGTTCTCATATTCGACTTTGGTCGGATTTGAATTAGAGCGTACATTCGACTAACGTCAAGTCATATTAGATCATACTTTGACGGTATGTACAGTATTCCACAGTTTTCTGGTTTATAGTGTAGAAGTAAAACCAATTTTAATTGAGGGAGGTAATAACTAGGATTATTAACTGGCATACGCATTAAATTACCTCGTGTGACAGCTAATAGTGAACATGTTAAAAAATATTTTCATATAGTTGATTCCACAATCTACGAGTGTAATTATAGTTGAGAAAACAAGAACCTTCTAACTTTAAGGTAGAAAGCAAGAAATTTACTGTACTGGGTCATTGTACACTAAAGAAACAGTTTATATTATACTAGTACTGTTATAATTCTTGTGACTACCAGTAGAAAAACTTAAAAGAATTAAAATTATCTTATGTTTAATATCAGTTTTTATTTTAAAAATCTGTTATGTACTAATTAAAAATGCACCCTGTGACACAACAGTTGAATCTTGAAATGTCCCTCATATTATGTTGAACAGCTTCAAAACTTGTGTCATTAAATCTATTATACAGTACTTAATGCAACGGAATATTGTTTCATTTTCCTAATCATAATAATGATCTTGCCTTGTTTCTTTTGTATAGTTTATAGTATGCACAATATCTTACTTTGGTGAACATTGTCAAAGTACCATATCAGTTTTTGTCACAAAGATATTTTGTTTTTCTTAGCTCTTGTAGAATTGAATGGGTAATAAAGGTTTCCGTTAAATTATCAAATTATAATGGCTCTGTTTTACAAGGTGAAAATGCAATAATTTACACTGTTGCAGCTGTTGAGGAATAGTTTGATGAACATCGAGATGAATGCACTTCCTCTGGACTGTCAAATTCTCAAACTGTAACGTTATTGAACACGAACGGAACTGAATGATACACAATATTCCTTTGGAAACCATTTATAACTTATATGCCTCCATTCCACGAAAAACCATAACTGCTTTGCAGGGTAACAATGGGGATGGTTAGAATGCTTTAAGGAAAATATACAGTATATGCATGTATTATCAAAGTTGGATAAGTTTTATTTAGGTCCTACAGAAAATTATTTTCTTGCCACATTCTGTATTTATGCAAACTTGGCATGGATTTTACCTCGCTTTGCCTTTTTAGTTTTGACTGAGTTGAACTTATAGAGCAAGCTTATTTGCTAAGGTTGGTAGAAGGCACATTTTAAGTTTTATTAAAAATCGATTAAATTTTTAATACTATATTGCGGGGGGAGGGGATAAGGACAGAAAAATACCGGTTAATTCGAATGGCAAATAGATTTGTCTGTGTCTAAAAATACAGTCAAAGAAGGTAACACTCTAAACATAAAGCATAAACTTTTTAAAAAGATATAGCAAATTGTAACATCCCCTGTTAATTTTTAACCAATAAAATAGTAGTTAATAAGGTCAATAATACAGTAATTGATCTTTGCATGTTTTGTACGCGTTACGCACCGCAATTTTTGCGGAGGCTAGGAGGGACAATGGCCCAGAATTTCCGCTGTTTGTTAAGGTAAACACATGTTTTGTACAATTTTTAAGTTATTTATATTTGTTTGAATGATTTTTGTATTGTTTGCTTGCATGCTTGGGAGTATTTGTTTGCTTGAATGATTAATGTAGAATAAATCTAGCAGAGTAGTGAATACTTTGTTCAGTCGTATTGAAAGTAACTTGTCCATCCATCTTGCAGCTGTACAAACGAAAGCGTAATGTTTTGGTCTGAAATAATTTTTTTACATTGACTAAGGGAGATTCGCATTTCTTTAATTTAATTCTAGGATAAGAACTCCCTCGTAGTTATATGGTTATCATACACAACTTCGGTTAGGGAGAACCAGGTTTGTTTCCTGCTGGTAGATCGTGTGGTAGCCTCTGTCCTGAGGGAGAACTACAAGCCAAGCTACCAGATCTGTGGGTAAAAATACAGTTTAACAAATATAAATGACCATTCTTTTCCAAGCATTATTGCACACAATTAATTTATTCTCTCTCAGTTTTGAATATGAGGATGAGTGAAAATCCTTACATTAATACAAATTCCACCATTAATGACGTATGTCAGTGTATGGTTGTTTAATTAGTATTTATTCGTAATAAAGGAAATGAAGGAAATATAAAGGAAATGATTAGGGATGCGCACGAGACAAGATTTGTGGCTGTCTCGTCTCAAAAATGTGCTGTAAAAGTGATGTCTCGACTCGAAAAACGTATATTTCTCTATTGAAAGAGCCGTGTACCGACTCGAATTTTGTCAGGAAAATCATGTCTCGACTCGTCTCGTGCGCATCCCTAGAAATGATCTCAACCGGTGTTATTAAATCGTCTGCGGGTGGAGTGGATCATGCCACCATTATTAGCCAAAACAGTAGAGCATCTCTCTACAATGTAGGGAACCCATTTTCGATTTTTTTTTTATTAGAATCGGATACATTTTCTATCTTCTCCCCAATTTAAGGCTTTGGGTCCCACTCAATCTCGAGATAATGTGCCTACTTTGGGTAACCCTGAGGGAGGCAAGAAGGCCTTGGCGTCATGTTGATCACCCACCTCCAATATGACCAAGGTTAAGAAAATATGGAGCTCTACATCCCATCTCTTTCTACATCCCTTCATGACGTGGAGCTTAGCACGAGGGATACTTATTTTCTCTTTTTAACAATCATACAGGTTGTAAATATTTAGTTCTTGAATGGATTTCTATTTTAGAAAAAGGATGTTGACAAATGTAACTAACAATTATTATTATTATTATTATTATTATTATTATTATTATTATTATTATTATTATTATTATTATTATTATTATTATTATTATTATTATTAAAAAACTTTCCATGATCGAACGTCATCTATGTTTAGAATTTGATCGACATCGGTCAGGTGGTTCAAGAGTTATTAAGTTTTATTTATGTTTATATATGTTTCCCCTCCTCCCCTCCTACCCTAAGTTCTACCGTCAAAGGGATATGATAAAAACCACCCGAAGTCCGAACCTCATCTAAGTTGATAATTTGATTAAGATTGGTTCGGTAGTTTAAGCGTGATGAAGTCACAAAGACAAACACTTTTATTTTTTTCTACATATAATGTCCTCCTTTCCTCTCCCCTACATTGTGCCATCAAAGTGAAAATGATTGAAACATCCCAGATGCGAACTTTATCTATGCTGAAAGTTTAATCGAGATAGGTCTGGTGGTTCAGGAGTTATTAAGTTTTATTCATTTTCATATATTTACCCTCCCCTAAGTTTTACCATCAAAATGAAATAAAAAAGAACTTCCCAGGTTGGAACTTCATCTATGTTGAAAATTTGATTGAGATCGATCGGGTGGTTCAAGAGTTATTGACACACGAACATGATAACTTTGATTTTTATATTTATTGATTTTTGTATGTCCCCCTCTTTCCCATCCCCTACGTTGTTCCGTCAAAGTGAAATGGTAAAATCCATCTCAGACACGAACGTCATATATGTTGAAAATTTGATCGAGATTTGTGGTTTGGTTCAAGAGTTATTAAGTTTTATTTATTTTTTATAATACCCCTCCTCCCCCTTCCCTAAGTTTTACCGTCAAAGTTAATGGCTAAAAACACTCCCAGGTCAGAACTGCATATACGTCAAAAATTTGATCGAAATTGGTCGGGTGGTTCAAGAGATTAAGAGTCACAAAAATAGTCACTTTCAATTTGGATCTGAAGTTTTTTGTTCACAGACACCGCTATTAACATATAGATTATTATTATTATTATTATTATTATTATTATTATTATTATTATTATTATTATTATTATTATTATTATTATTATTATTATTATTATTATAAATCATAACTATTTTTTAAACTTGTGATAATTGAAAGATAGACAATAAATCGTAGTACATTACACTATTTTTCATATATAAAATTGTGCTTCTCAAAAGATAGTCCATAGACTACCAGTGATCCACAGCGTGGTTCCGAGTGGGCGATGCGGAACATAATACTTTTGTATTCACATCCAGAAGATGTATAAAATATATCCAGTAGTATTTTTTTTTGTTTGCTTGAAATAATATTTGAATTATTTTTTTATACTAGACTAGCAGCGTTCACCCCGCTTCGCTGCGGTCACCCCGGAACGCAATAAACTTTGTTACTTAGATAATTTTTACTTTTTCGCTTTCAAGTGATATGATAAAAACCATAGAAGATTGCAGTAAATGTTAACATTATATCGCCTGTCATTTATGTTAACCCGCCCCGCTTCGCTGCGGTCACCCCGGAACGCAATAAACTTTGTTACTTAGATAATTTTTACTTTTTCGCTTTCAAATTGCAGTAAATGTTAAAATTATAGCGCCTGTCATTTATGTTAACCCGCCGAGTCACATGGTCATGCGGGTTGCATATAAATACGTTTATTTTTACCTATGATGAACTAATAACAAAGGATTTGTACGTATGGACACTTGAATGGTCAATTATCTCAAGACACTGGTAATTAAAAATTAAAGTGATATGATAAAAACCATCTAGGGTCCAAATCCTAATAACCCCCCAAAAATGAAAGAAATTGGTTCAGCCGTATTAGCGTGATGAGTTCACAAAGGATTTGTGCGTTCTCTTTTATATATATAGATGAGGAATAATTATATTTTGATAGAATACTTTATTTGAAAAAAAAAAAAATGAAATAGTGTGTATGAAATTTGATTACTTCAGGTTTATAAAACAGTTTCTGAGAAATTATATTTGTATGTACGGACTCACAAAACTTACTGGTAGGATACAAATTGAAAAACAATAGAAATATTGAATATTAAATCTCCAAGTTGCAGTATTGAGTGTTAAATTCAAATATAAATTGATATGTTTTTTCTTCCCTTCAGAAACATATTGCCTCATGTGAAGTGAAGGGTCGCCGTAACGTAGCCGGTAAAGCGTCTTGGGTTCAATCCCTGGTGGGGACGGGAAATTTTTCTTATCCTACCCTCGTCCCAGTGCGATTCTTAGGTTCACTCGTACTGTAGGTGCCTATGGCAATCTGGATAAGTATAAGCTACCAGTTCTGACTACATCATCTCCATTATGTGCCGAAATTAAGAAAGTGTGTGAGTTTTCATCGTGACACAGCCTGTGGGTCCATTAGATCCGTTCTGCATAGTGATGGGTAAATTCCCGGGAAGATATTTTTCGGGAATATTTCCAGGGAATATTCCCGCGAAGATTCCCAAAATGGGAATTTATCCGGGAATTTATGTTTAATCAGAAAGAAAATTGCATTCTATTACTATATTATGATTTTAAGGTTGAATTAATTTTTATATCACAGCATATGATTACTGTTGATCACAGAGGATTCTTTAAAATGTATATTCTGAACGGTACTATGTTACTTTATTAACACTTTATTATATTTAGAGAGTACGCATAAATGTATATGTATTTACAATATGTTCTATCAATTAAATATGTGTGAAAAAATTATATAGTAACAGTTTAAATTTATATGTAAGTGGATTTGCTCAACTTGACTGTATTACTGATATAAACACATTAAATTTATAAATGTTATAAACCAATTCGATTATAAACCAAATGCTAGAGGTTACATGTCACCAATTTATCAACATTTGCGCATACAGATTTATGTTCACAAAATTTGCAAGATTTGCAAAATTTGCGAGTCAGAGAGAAGAGACAGACCGACGTCTATTACTAATGGTGGTTCAGGGTTTATTAATAGTACTTCATCTCTATTTCTACATAATTATAAATTACTTTACAAAATGGTTTCTTTCCATTATTTGTAAATTAGTACTTTGCTAATTTTGGCTGTTCTTTAGCATTGGGGGCCAGCTTTTGCTCCTACTTTTTTGCGATATTCTATTCCGATGCGGTTGTTTTATGGTTTCATACGTTAAATTACGTTACCAACATTAAATTCAGACAGCGTTGCAGAGCGAGCGTTAGCGAATGAAGGCGGGTTAGAACCCCGCATGGCACGTTGTTTTCTATCTTCGTTACCAGCAATTCACTTCCACGTACCTTTCCGTTTTGTATAAATCCCCTACTGCCCTAAAAAAATGTGTTCGATACTTTCTTGACTACTTGAACATAACTATCAACTCATTTCTTCCGTAAATCATCCTACTTTTTGCTAGTTTTGGCCCTCCAATACTAAACAATTACCTTACTTTTTAGTGCAAATGGAAATGGAACTTAAAAACTCATATTATTAGTTATATAAAGTACCATCAAATAATTTAAATTTTTTAAACCTCCAAATTCTTTAAAACCTAGAAGTAAATCATAATATATTAAAATAAAGTAATTAGTCATATGGTTCTTATAATTTGGAAGATAAAGTAAAGAAATGGAAATAAATTCCTTCCCGGGAATTTATTGGCCAGGGAAAAAACCCGGGAATATTCCCATTTATAAATTCCTTCCCACCGGGAATATTCCCACTGGCCATCACTAGTTCTGCACGCCCATATCCAGGGGGGTCTAGGGGGTCCGCCCCCTAAATTTTGGCTGCCTCCCCTCAAATTTTCACGGTAGGCTGGCAACTGAACTATAATATGGTGATTAACTATAATATGATTGGATTGGGCCCCCCTAACTTCAGCCCCCCTACATTTTGAGGCTGGCTACGGGCCTGCCATCCTGTTAGACCCCCTGTTACTGTTTACATGTCAAGTAAAAAGTACTAAAGGGTGAAACAGGAAAGGACTTTGTGAGAAGTACAGCACTGATAGAGGTTTCAGATACCGTATTTGCTGGCGTATAAGACGCACCCCCTTTTTTGGAAACGATTTTCGAGAAAAATATAATATGTTAAAATTTTATTAATTTCCATTATTTTTTGTTCAAGCATTTGTTATATTTTATTTTACTTTAATGTAGGTATTTTACTTTAATCATAAAATGTAAACAGATATAGCTACTGTAAAAAGACAACAAAAAATACATGCATTTATGACAAAAATACAAGAACATATTCCATGTACGTTACATTCACCTAAATGGCTTGGACAGAAAGAAAAGAGAACAAAAAATAAATACACGCGTACATGACAAAAATACAAGAACATATTCCATGTACGTTACATTCACCTAAATGGCTTGGACAGAAAGAAAAGAGAACAAAAAATAAATACACGCGTACATGACAAAAATACAAGAACATATTCCATGTACGTTACATTCACCTAAATGGCTTGGACAGAAAGAAAAGAGAACAAAAAATAAATACACGCGTACATGACAAAAATACAAGAACATATTCCATGTACGTTACATTCACCTAAAAGGCTTGGACAGAAAGATAAACTTGTTTTGTCACATTGGAAGACGTCAGTCATCACTGTTACTGCTATCAGCAGAACTTGAAACTTCATCACTTGCCGTTTCACCAGAAGCAGAGCTACCACTGTCTTCATACAGTAAGTCGTCCTCAGAACCATTCATATCGTTACTGATTCCACATTTTTTAAATGATTTTGTGACAGTTTCCTTTTTCACTTCATCCCATGATGCTTTCACCCATTCGCATATTTGTGAGATACTTGGTTTCTTTCTTCTTCCTGAGGGAGCGACTTCGAAGTCAGCAGACCTCATCTACGTACTACATTTCTCTCTCAGGAATCCCTTGAAAGGTTTGTTGATCGAAACATCTAAAAGTTGAAGCTGGCTTGTCAATCCTCCCGGTATTATTGCTATGTGCGTTTTCATATCATGCAGTTTCTTGTTGACAACCTCTGTTTTGTGGGCACGAAATTCATCCCAAACAAGTAAGGACGGTTTCCTTAAGAGTCCTCCAGGGCGCCTGGACCACACCTTCTCTATCCACATCTTAATTCCGTTTTCATCCATCCACCCTTTTCATGAACGTGAATCACTACACCATTTGGTATTTGTTCTTTTGGTAATGTTTTTCTTTTAAATACCAAGAATGGCGTCAATTTCGTTCCATCTACACAACATGATAACACAACAGTGTAACGAGTTTTTCCATGACCAGTGGTTTTCACAGTAACAGTTTTTTTGCCCTTTGAGTCCACTGTCTTATTTGAAGGTATATCAAATGTGAGAGGTACCTCATCCATATTGGCTATTTGCGAAAGTTGAAATTGTTTACGTTTTCTGATTTTTAAGACATATCTGTGAAACTACAATTTTGTCCTCATATTCAGCTGGCATTCTCTGTGCTATTTTAGTTTTTACACGCATAGAAAGGCGATTTCTTTTCATGAATCGGGAACACCATGAAGTTGAACCAGTGAAATCAGTGATACCTGTACGCTCTGCCATAGATTTTGCTTTGTGGATTATCATCTTTGTAGACACTGCAATCCCGTCCTTCCTTTGGTCCTCAACCCATTTTCTTACATGCTCTTCGAGTTGTGGCCATTTGACGACTCCTCTGCGAAAATCATGCTTAGATCGCTTTGCTGTTGTAAGTTCATTTTCTTGTTTTCGCCAGGTGCGAATCATCTTTTCTGTAGGAGGAGGGCCAAAATGACGTTCTGCGGCTCTATTCCCATTAGCTTTTCCATATTCTAGAACCTGCAGCTTAAAAGCTATGTCGTAGCTGTGCCTCCGCGACATTTTAACAACTTGCCACGATAACGAAGATTAAAGAACTGAAGCAGAGCACGATGCGAATCTTTCTTAGCCTTTGTTAGTCATCTATTCATAAACAATGCAAAACATAAAAACTGTGGTTACAAGTACTAAATAAAAGAACACCGTCATCCTTTCATAAGCAATGCGGTGAAACAACAATCGGCGGTCACAAAAGAACACGGACTGTTTGGTCTTTATTCAGCGGTTTACAAGAACCATGCCGACAAGTTTTGCATGCATATTCCTTTCGGAAAAAACAATGTTATCGGTATTTTTGAAATACTCAACCTTATGTCAGCACTTTCTTGAATCCTGATTTCAACAACACAAAGGAGAAGCAGAGGCAGTGAAATATAATGTATTCGAATTACCGTTAGTTGCATAAGACGCACCGGCGTATAGGACGCACCCCAATTTTACCGACAATTTCCAGGGGAAAAAAGTGCGTATTATACGCCGGCAAATACGGTAATTTCATATATACCCTAATCAAGTGGAATAGTTGTAATTGGTGTTCCATCATGGAACATTTCTTTCTGGGAAGAAGAATACACATTCCAGGAGTAAGTTGGATGAATATAAATAATGCACGTTGATTGATTGGTTGTTTTCGAGTTTAGCAACCTGTACAGGTGCTTTTCAAGGCTATATGAGTCATGACTCTACAATTTAAGCTGGAATACGAACAGCATAATGCTTCCAAAGTTTTCAAGACTCTCTAATCGGAAACTGAACCCGGAACCCCTTGCGCGCTAGCCACTGGGCCAGGGAGGAATATTAATATAAAATTATTTAAGTGTTGTTTTTGTATTACCTTATAAATCCTGCTAAATATTGTTTAGCTTACCGTGAATCATTTCATATATTAAACAAAATACAAGAAATTACGTATTTTGTAATAATTAAAAACGTTACACTAAAGAATATTGCGATCCTTTAAAAGCTTCTTTTCCATTATTACATTATGTACAATAACATGATTTATTTAATTCCATTTTCCGTTTACAAGTTTTATATAATAACATTTTCAGCCAAAAACAAAAGTTTAAAAAAGTTACCTCATTAAGCAAATATAATTGTAAAGCTTAACATTATAAACTTAAATCATTATTAAACACTTCTTTCCGTATGTTCTCACACCTTCCGGTGATTTATCATAATAGCCTCGCATAGCGTAGTCGTTCACGCTCTGACCTTTGGTGCGACCGGTCCCGAGTTCGCTACCCAGTTGGGTACTCGGTCGAAAAAGTGCAAAAGCCTTCCTAAGTAGGGTTTTCGTGGGTTTTTCTCATTTACACCAGACAAATGTATGGCTGGTATCTTACATAACGATCCCAGGCTGTTTCCTTTCTTCCCCCCAAACTTCCCGGGGCAGTGTGATCGACAATGGACATCATTCCTTGTACGCCGATACTGAAAACCCGGAAATCTAATTTGTAATCCTAATCCTAATTTATCGTTCAATAGTTAGCGACTTCTTGGTACGTCATCGAAATACCTTGCACTTGTGTTTATGACCTCACTCACGGGTGAAACAACGGGTGTAGCTCTAATGCCTAGTCTAGAGAATAATTCTTTCGCGTTATTTACTAAGATCTAGGGCAAATTTATTGAAAACTATCAACTTTTTTCATAACCATCGACGAACAGCAGTTCTCTGTAATACTTGCTGTTCATTTCCTTAGTTCATTGTTTCAAAACCAGACAATAGTTGAGGGCATCAATGCAACTATTCTCTGTGCATCTGTAACGCGTTGAACGTATCGATTATAAGGCAATCATTCAGAAGGTGGTAGGGAAGTGTTGTGTTCATCACATGAAAGAAAGAAGAAGAAGGAAAAAAAACAAGAATGCATCTCACATTATCATAGGGTAGTAAGCCTCAAAGTACAAACATATTAGAAATTGATGTAAAATGAACCAAAAATCAAATTGTTGCAACGTGTGTGGTATTGTAATATGGAATTTTCATGTGTAGATTCATAATTCATGCGGATAAAATCGTGCTGTTCTTCATTCTAAATTAGTTATACCAAAAAGATACTAAGCTCCGAGTTGAAAATAACAGATTCATTCTATTTTATGAAAATTGTGAGTTTTGAATTATTTTCCTAAAATAATCTCTAAATAAATGTTTTCTAAGTCTCTATATCGCTTTCTAGTAAACTAGCAAACAAGAGTTTAAGCTCCTTTCATAAGAATAATTGAACTCATCTTCAAGACAAAATTTCCAATCAAACAGACAAAAATTTCTAGATGTAGAGTATTTAGTATTTGGCAATGCTTTCGAAATATATAATCATTAGTTTTGAGTTGAGTTGATTTTGAGTTTAACGTCCCTTTTCAGCAGCGAGGCTATATGAGACGTGGACCTACTGATTAACGTGGAATCCGAACCACATGAGCTCCCGCCGGGAATCGAACCCGGGTCTCCCGCGCCAAAGGCGCGTACGCTAACCGCTTAGCTACGGAGGAGCTCATCATTAGTTTTGGTTATGGTTCTACTCAGTGGCGGGTCTAGAAGGTAAAAACTGGGGTGGGCACCCAGAACCCAGACTGTTGTAAGTATATCATGAGTTTAGTATAAACTTTCAAAAATACATATAAACAACAGCTTAAATTATTTCTGTTGCCACAAAAATATGCCCCCGATCCCGGGCTAGATCTGCCACAGTTTCTGCTTGTAATTTTTGTGTTCTTTTTTTTCCCCACGAGAAATGCCTTAAAAGTTATCTGCTAATATAACTTTACCTAACCAGTATCGCATATAATCATAGATCAGTGGACAAACGCCACAAAACCTCGTATCTTTTCGTTCATCAGTGTTGCCATACTTAGTACAATTGTATCAAATTCAGCCCTTTTTGTCATTCTTCGGCCCGCTGGTACCACGCTGGCATTTTCAGCCCCTTTTGTGAAAAAGTTGGTACATTTCTACCCAATTCAGCACTATTTAACAAATACTTGTCACATTTTCGAAAGTGTCAGTAAGACTTTTCCTACATCTCAAGTTACTCATACTGTATGTTGGATTCTTAAAAAATGCTGTCTTTAAAAAAGTACGTTCTGTTATCCTCCTTCGGTCTTGAAATAAGCGAGAATAAGGGGAGATGATTTATATTTTAATATTTTATTATGATGTATTGTTTACACACGAACTCGGAAATGATTGATTTGCTCCTCGTATATATATATATATATATATATATATATATATATATATATATATATATATATATATATATATATATATATATATATATTCATAATGGCTATAATACCGTTTTGGTTTATTGATCACTTTCAAATAGAACCGCGTTTGGTTTCATTACAATACATACCGTAGACGATAACTGTTTTCCCTTTTAATTTACGGCCTCTGTTATATTTCCTACGTGCGAGAAAAGTTTCATCTACTTCCACGGTTGTTTTGTTTCCTCCTATTTGGCTGTTTTCAAACAGTAATCTTTGAAAACAGCACTTACAGTAGGACGTCGATAATCCGAACGTCAAAAATTCGAACGCGGTCCCTAGAAGCTTTTTACATTTTGTATTAGCACTAGCGATAAACAATGAATGGGATTGTCCGTCGGCGTTGTGTGAAGTCAGTGTTTTTACAAAAGCTCATTCATATGTAATTGTTTGTCATACATATTTCTATTTTTATTTTCACTTAGACCTATACAAGTTAAGTTTTAAGTGTGAGTTACAAGAACAGTGTAATTTAGTGTACGAGCAGGTTCTTCAGAAACATTAAATGTAAGTAGCCTTACATACGGTATTGTAATTACTGTATGTACTGTATAACCACTGTATCGATAAAAGAGCATACCGTACAGTATTTTTAAGCCTAAATGGCATTATCTTGGTCATTTTTAAAAATCCGAACAATTTGAAAATCCGAATTATCTGTGGTCCCAATTAGTTCGGATTTTCAACTTCCTACTGTACTTGATTTGGACTCTTGGAAGATGGCGAGGGAGGGGGGAGGAATGTTCTAGAATTTTACCGCTTTTAGTTTCGTGTTATAGAGGCATGTATTACACTGGTATAAAATAATGAATTCAGTCCCTTTTGTTTGGTACTATTTTTCAGCCCACTCTAGAGCTAGGACTGTGGCAACACTGTCGTTCATTGTTCATTGCTTTGTTGAAGTAAATGTTTGAAGAAAATTTAATGGAAATAGAGAGAATTCAATATTTGAAACTTTGAATCAAAGTATCCGTGTCATACAACAGATAGATAAATACGCTACTTCTAGGTATAAAATTAAGTTACTAAATCAATATGTGCGCTGTAGCAAGGGAGCAAGGTTATCTATGGACTAAATTCTAGTGTTTATATAATATTTGAGCTATTCTGTTTTCTTTTTCAGGCTGACTTTTGGTTTATTTAAAGATGAGGTGAAATCATCGAAGAAAAAATACTGTTGTACGACTTGTTCTAAAACTTTTCCAAGTCCTTCTGACTTACAGAAGCATATTCGAGTACATACTGGAGAAAGACCTTTCGTTTGCAATGTATGTTTAATGAAATTCCGACAAAGCAGCCATTTGTATCGTCATCTGAACCGTCACATACGTGAGAAGCCAATTAAGTGTATACAATGCGGCAAATATTTTCAGACATTGAAGAACCTTGAAGACCATTTTCTTGTTCACAAAGATGCTAAAGATAATGGACTATCTAGTGTTAACTCTACGGCCTGATTTCTATTTCCCGTTGTCTGAAGTGACATATTCTTACGATTACGTACACTAATATTGTAGTATATAGTATTTTTTATTAGGAATGAAGTACGATATATATATATATATATATATATATATATATATATATATATATATATATATATATATATATATATATATATATATATATATGATTTTTATAATTTTCGAAACACGATTATGTTATACCGGTACTTGCAGAACCAACGAAATGTTATTTCTTTGTCCTTCAAGAAATTTAGATACATATTTAGAAAAAAATAATAGAATTGAACGTATCCGTTTATACAACTTAGAGAATAATTTCCATATGTTATCAGAGAAAATTAAGAGTATGAATTCATACAATAGGAAAAATATATATGCTACATACTTATTTTGTTAGTTCTCGAAGTAATTTGATTGTTAGTTACTTGTTTATTTTATGAATTAATTGCTATGATTCTTGGTGTTTCTGTTTTATTCTAGAAGCAAGTTCCGAATTAAAAATAAATAAATAAATACAAATTTTATAGTTACAATGAGAATATAGAAATGTTTTTAATTATTGAAGATATTGTAATTAAGATTTAAGTTATTTGACTGATATGTCGTTAACAACATATCAGAGTAAACGTCTCGCCATTTTTGTACTCAAACTACGTGCTATATGAAAATCAAAATTAAAAATTTGACAACAAATTGTCTTAGAAATGAGGAAGAAGTATGAAAGAGTTTTTCTTGTACCGTACTGCTGCAGCTCTAAAATTCACCTTGCCATGAATACAAACGCAGTTCCTCTTAAAGTATATATTGAGTAACATTTAGTTGACATCGATTTGACAACATTTTTTATTCCATTATGTTGTGCAGTACAACAAATAAATAAATAAATAAAAATGAATGTCAACGATGTGATTTCAGTGCTGTTTGTTTTGCCGCATACTGTAAATAGCGAGAAGCAGTATCTTGCAATCGATTAAGCCTCCCAAGAATACTTTTCATCTGCATTTTCGATTCTCTACTAAACCTAGAAATAATAAAAATCCACTGGGACTTTCATTTTAAACATTGATCTTCATAGAGAAAAATAGTAAGAGACAGGGAGAAACTGCTTTTTTTTTTTTTTTTTTTTTTTTTTAATCGACTTACCGTAATAAGAATAGGTACCAACCTTTTCTTAAATTGTATGTTGAAATCGGAAGTGGCAGAAAATAACCAACTTCATTTTTAATGTTGATGGCTACATAGTAAAAACAGTAATAGATAGTCAGACGCGATTTTCTGCAATCAATTAATCGTTTCTCTCTACTAAAACTGGAAGTGGTAGAAATCTACTATCACTTGTTTAGTATAGAAACAGTTTCGTAAAAACTATACTCCAATTAGAATCTTATCCTGGATTCTTACACTTAAAAAATCTTTATTTCATACCATACAGGACAGTATCTCTGTCAACCACGCCATGCCGTTGCGTGACTCCTCGAGATCAAACGTATATAGGAACTACAGAGGTTGTTCAGCCTACGTTTGGCCGATTTCGTTCCTTCCCCCTCCCGGGCAGAATGGACTCACCCGACATGGCTCATGGCATCCTGTAGTGTTGTGCAGTGGCTTCCTGGGAACGGGGTTGTTTTTCCGCGCAAACGACAATAACGCACAAAACAGGACCATTGTTGTGAGTGTTGTGTTGTTTCCAAGTGTGTAGGTTTCCGCTCTGTGACCAAAATGCCGCCCAAACTAAGCCGGTTTTTAGAAAGGCTATGTTGCGGCTCTTTATGACGCCCACTTTAGCGTTTCTGTCATTAGAAAACAGTGCAAGAAGAATGTTTGCAACATCAGTTTAAGTGGAATAAAAAATGTTATTAAAGAGTACAAAGGCAACGAAGTTCCACCATTTGTATCACCAACGAAGTTGCCTAGGAAGCGGGAATGCACCAAGGCCACCTCCATTATGCAGAGAAAACTTCGCAAAATGGTAATGCAAGAAAATCCGCCAACACAAAGGCGTATGGCTAATCGTCTTGACGTGTCTTTGGGGACTGTGAGCCGGACGTTACACCATCAACTCAAGCTGGAAGAAGTCATGAAAGCTCGCGGCCATCTTCTCACTGATGCCCACCAAAAGGAACGAAAGTGTAACGCCTGGAAGCTGTACGGCATCTGGCAAAACAAAGGTGGATGTACGTCAGAACGCTCGATGAAGCATGGATGTACCTTTCCGACTGCGGCAAACCGAGAGCCATCATGTACCGAAAGAAAGGTGCCAAGAACTTCAGAAGGTGGGTCCGTGTCTGTAAAGAATCCTTCTCAAAAGGGTTCATGGTCGTTACTGGCTACTGTTACCGAGGTAAACTGAAGATTCGTAGGGCGGCGAAGAACTGCAAAATAAATTCGCAGTATTTTCAGGAGCAGATCATGCGGCTGATCTACGAGCATGAGATTCCAACAATGTACGGAAATGGCGCCAATCTGGTGCGCATTCATATGGACAAGGCCTCATCACATACCTCACGATCGTCCCTCGCATTCTACAGGGAGATGGAGGAGGCAAGTGGTATACAGGTGGTACCTTTCAATGAGGTATCTGTTAAATCTCCAGATGCAAGTCCTATGGACTATTGTGGATTTGGATTGCTGAAGCGGGCTTTGGGAGAACGGCGTGTGACAACTGTGGAAGGACTTTGGAAAGCTGTGCAAAGGGAATTGGACAAGATTCCCCTCCCAGTTCTTTAGAGAAGCCTATTGCATTGGAAATTACGCTGTCGGGCTATTGTTAGGAACCAAGGGAAACACATCAAGGACTTACGGACCTGGCGCCATGCGTTCTTCTAAATTTTTAGATAAGTCGAAATTGGCCGAATGTAGACTGAACAACCTCTGTACATAGGTAACGGTAATGTGCCATATTATGATTGGATTTAATTAACACCTAAAATTTGCTGTTAATGCATTTGTATTACGCTTCCGTCGGATATTCAGGCCGATCTGAGTATCAACAAAGTACCAGAGAATGATAACAGAGAATGATAACCACTAGAAGAAGGTACAATCAAGACAGTCATTTAAATCTTAGAAAGAGCTTTAAATTAAGAAGCTTTACATTCTATAATATTTTCAAAGTAATCGTAATATTTCAACTGGCTATTTTCATTTCTCCATTAAAATAGTCTCACAAACTTGGGTTCGTACTATTAACATTCAAACCAATCACTATTTTATAGTTGCGTCTATTATTTTTTTTTATTAAGTACAGATAGTAAAACTGTTTTTGAGTTTATATTTTACTTTAATAGTCGCGTACCATTGCTATTTGTACGTTACCTTTTACGTTAGTGTTAAGGTAACCAAGAACGTTCTGTCGCTTTTTCTAGAGGTCTGTGTTCAAGTGGTCCTCTCCGTGAATTGAATACAAATGGAGATTAGGCGAAGGTCAGTTGTTGATGGTCCAACATACTGCCTGGTTTTGGCAGTTCAGTTACACCGTGAACTTGCATATGGACAGAGTGAACATGGGACTTCCATAGAGTGTCATAAGGGCGTGTATGTCGTACGGATTCAAATTGGGGTCAAACGCCGCTACAGCTGGGTGGAAGATATGCCAGGCTTTTGTGAGGGTGTCGTGACTACGTGGACAGCGCAGCGGTGGTTTAGCAAGTTTAAGGACGATAACGAAACACTCGAATACACGCTACGTGCCGGAAGACCAACACATGTACAAAGTGAAGATCTTCAGGCAGCAATTGAGGCGAACAGTGGCCAGACATGTGAGGAACTGGGACTACAATTCACTGTAAGTGGAGAAACCATTCGGCAACACCTCCATCAACTTAAGAAGTACTACAGGTTGGATCGATGTGTCCTTCATGATTTGAATTCGGGTAAGAAGGCAACGCGAACAGACACCTGTGTTTCTTTACTGTCTCGTCTGAGGAAGGAGCTATTTCTTGGCTAGGTGTTGACATATGATGAGAAGTGGGCCCTGTACGAAGCTCGACGGCGCCGTCATCGTTGGTTAGCATCCCGTGAACCCGTTCCAAAACAGCCGAAACCAGTACTCCACCAGAAGAAGGTCTTCCTTTGTTTTTGGTGAACTGCTCGCGGGATTGTGCATCGGAAACTGCTATAAACTGGTCAGAGCGTGAACGCAACTGTCAGCAGTTAAGCCGTGTTCAAGAAAAACTCAAAACTCTTGAGCCAGCACTTCTGAATCGCAAAGGGCCCCTCCTGTTACAGGATAACTCTAAGCCCCACGTGACTAGGATGACTCGGGACACCATTCTGCGCCTTGGATGGGAAACACTTTGTATCCACCACGCCCTCCTGACATTGCACCGTCGGATTACCACCTGTTCCATTCCTTGAGCAATTACCTTAGAGGACGCCAGTTCAAATCCCTAATAGCGGTGCAAAATGCACTTGATAGCTTCTTCGCTTCACGGCTTACCAAGTTCTACCGTGATGGAATCCATGGCCATCCATTACGTTGCAGGAGGTCGTCGATGCTGATGGGGACTAGAATTGACCTTTCACGTACGTCATAGGTGACATATCGATCTTCGAAGGTGGTGGGTGAAAAAGCGACAGAAATATTTGGTTACGTATATATGTACCAAGGGCGGGGTCAGTTACTGACCTCATTATATTTCTATACATTTGAATTGGGAAGTGAATGTGCATATATTTGCTAACGCCACAAACATTTAAATGAAGTTTAAAATGAACGACTGTACGGATGATGACGTCAAATTTCAAATATCGTACGATGACGTTACTTCCGGTTTGTGAAAGAACAAATAATCCTAAAATAAAACGTTGTTTATAAAATAACTAAAAATAAAGTATATTAATATTTTAGAAAATTTTACAACATAATTACGTTCTTTTTGTTTGTTTTATCCCTTGAGCTTTTTGTAGTTATTCAGTGCTGCATTGCATGTAGGTTCTTTTTATCATCTGTTCTTGTAATAAATGTTTAAAAATATTATGTGATCATCATAATTTTTGGGGCCTATTTATTAATATTTTTGGAAACACTAATTTGGCCATGCCAAATTAACATGGTTATCATAAGGTGAAATATACTTTCAAAATGAATGTCTTAAATGGTAAAAAGCGTGTTGGAAAAATTTACAAAGATATTGTTTATAATATTGTATGCGGTCAGTCACTGATTCCCTCCATTGCCATGCGATTGTTAAGAAAATAGGCTTGTTTTAGTCCCTACTCAATCAACATGAACTATAGACATCAAGGTCAGCTATATTCGATGCAGGGGTTACAAACAAGGGGAAACGTGGGGAGGACGCCATACCACAACTTCCAGAAAATATCTATGACGTCCCCCAGTTTCTAAAAAAATACAAAATGCAAAGATAGGCACGGGGGAGAGAGTGACGTCATATGTCCCCAACCTTTGCAGATCCACTTTTACCCCTGATTCGATGCCCATAGGGTATATAATTTTATCCATTCATTTTCACGATGATATTCTTGCCACACTAGTGATATTACTATCAGACATGTTCAAAAACCTCTTAATTAGTAATAGTAATAATTTTCTGAGACTATGGCTTTTGTTCTCCTGCAATCTTTTCGCTTCATTGTCTTCCAATGTAGAATGCAACAAACTAAGGGAAATGGAAATAAAAGAAGTATTGGCAGTACTGACATTTACATTTACATCACTTCATTTTTGAAATTTTGATTGTTTAATTTGGTTTGATTTAATTTTAGCATCCATTTTAGCAGTTATATGAGACGTGAACCTACAGGTTAACGTGGAATCCGAACCACATGAGCTCGGGTCGGTGGGAATCGAACCCGAGTCTCCGCCCCAAAGGCGCGTACGCTAACCACTTAGAAGAAAGCAAATTTTGATAAATGAACTTCGGGGACATTTCTCGCGAGGTAGTAGTGCACATTTAAAGTGCTAATATTACAAACTGGGAGAGCGCAATAGCCACAAATAGCGGGAAAAAGTCGTCTTAAAATTTTTGACTTGCCGCTTATACCGTACGACACGTAGCTTTATTAAGTGACGGTGTGGAAGAGTAAGGAGCATCCGCAACTCACGCACAAAGGGTTCCGGGTTCGATTCCACTCGAATTATTTTTTTCTTCAACCGATAAAGTAGCCATTTGTAACTACAAGTAAAATATTAATTCACCATAGGTATGTTTATAATTAATAGAAATAAAATAAAGTGTTTGTGTCTGTGTGCGTCGTGGGGACCAGACTAGTGGGCCAAGAAGTACCAAATTTTGGTGTCGGGTACCTTATTTTAGGCCCCAGACCAAGACGAAGCGTTTTGTTAAAAAAAATTCGAACCAGGGCAGTCTTAGAGGGGGCCTTTACCTGGACATGTAAAAGTAGTAGAAAATGGCCGATATTAGTGTCGAATTTATAATTTTTGCGGTTGCTGAGATCAATGATGAAACTCCAATCGCATTAACTTCCAAAGTCACCCCATTCGGCTGCGGGCCTGGGGTCACCGAGGGGGGATACCGAGACATGTAAAAATAATTCCAAATGACCGATATTAATGTCAAATCCATAGTTTTCGCGATCGCTGAGATCAATGGTGACAATTCTATTAGCGATGACTTAAATTCAGCTACCATTGTATGCATGCCGGCGGTCATCTGGGGGGGGAGGTACCGAGACAGGTAAAAATAATCCTAAATGACCCATATTATTTTCCTTTCGTTGTTCAGTTTGTTTACATACATAATTTATCTGGCCCATGCGAAAAATGGGTATTTCAGCTAATAATGAATAAAACAGTAGAAATGTTCAAATCAGTTTAAAATTTTTCAATGTTCTATATTAACTAGCAACGAAATATAATCTATCCTGTAAATATATTGATATCACGAGTTATATTACGTTTACCGTAGTCGTGTAAAAAATGTTCTTGACGCTTCGTGTCTATATCTGAAATGTGTGCGAATTACAAGGGGAGTGAGGGTAATCCCCATTGTAATTCGCACATTGTCCACAAATATTGGCACAAAGCGGCAAGAACATTTTTACAGAACGATTGTGGTAACCATAATATTTAAAACTCCTGATGTCAATATATTTACGGAATAGATTACATTTCGTTGCTAATTAACATAGAACAATAAAAGATTTGAAACTGATTTGAAAATTTCTATTGTTTTATTCATTATAAACATTTGGTGAAATATTTTATTTGTAGTTAAAAATGGCTACTTTATTGGTTGAAACAAAAAACAAAAAGTTGACTCCAGCGGGAATCGAACCCGAGACACTTTGCACATGAATCGCAGCTGCTTCTTACTCTTCCACGTCGTTACTTAATGATGCTATGCGTCGTACGATATATACGGCAAGTCGAAAATTTTAAGACGCTTTTTCTTCGCTATTTTTGGCTATTGTGCTCTCGCAGTTTGTAATATTAGCACTTTAAATGTGCACTACCACCTCGCGAAAATTGGCCCTGAAGTTAATTTACCAAAGTCTGCTTTCTCCTTGTTAGCCACAAGGGAAGTTGTTTAGAAATAAAATTTACTTATTACGTAATAAAGGCTTTGAAATTAAGAGTTAATACATTTGGAACATTTTTCTGTGTAGAGCTAAGTTGAACTTAGCTACCAAATACAACTGTTCAGTACTAAAACACATAAAACTAAATCAAAACTCCTATTAATATTGTATCCTCAAACACTTTTTTAGCTTCTCTCTGACTATGATCTGCTCGACCAAGTTTAATGTGTATTGAACATATTTCTCACCAGCTTCAAATATGAAAACAAAATATAAATAATTTTCTTTCAATAAACGTATGATTTCTGGAATTTTAGATAACACTCTGAACACAACATTTTTATCACGCATTACATGACAGTAAGAACCCAAGACAGTACAAGTATGTATCTAATACCGTAATATGTATGCATTTAAAAATATTTAATTCCTTGAATTAAGAATGCTCAAAGTTCTATTGCTGGAAAACAGATTCCCTAGTTCCTACCTGTGTGCCACTTGAGTCACGATTATTATTAACTATGCCTGTGTGATATTTCAAAACATTAACCAATCTATACCGAAAAATCTTACTTATTATCATTATTTGGATATGCCGATATTGCCGATTTCGATATTTTCCATTTTCATTTAAAAACTTAGTTATGTTTGATGATGCCCTATACAAGAATCAATAGTGATAATTAAGAAACAATTTTGCTACCTTGCTGGAATCATTTTTACTTTCGAGCGGTGATAGAAGAGAAGAAAGTATAGTGATTGTGAAAGAAAAAACCTAATTCGAAATTTCAATGGATTCAAATGTTTCATGGGCTACAAGCTATTAAATTGATTTTTAATATCTGTTCGGCCGATTATTCCGATGTATGTACACTTAAGGCTCATTGATATTTCTATATATCAATTGACCGATAGTTTATAATATCGAGATATTTAAAAAAAACACTGATTAATATTTCGACATGTCTACGAGGTTTCGATATTTTGACATCTATTTTTCGACCTTTAAATCCGGATATCGCACAGACTTGTTGTTATCTACTTACCTAACAGTGTTTTTCCTACATGGTTTTCAAATTACGTGTATATGTCCAGTGAGTATTTCCTATACGAACCATATGCTCCGCTTATGTTAGGTAATTCAACGTAAAAATATAGAATATTCGATGGATGGAATTTCTCTTTATGTACGCTCATGTCCAAAATGGTTGTCGCATGCCTATAAATATCTTGTTGTAGGAATATAATTTAATAACGATTTTGCCAGGTATTTCTTATTATGTTAGTATGTGTATAATGGGCAAAGACATGTATGTGGCAATTTTCATATCAAAAGAGCAGTAAATAAGAATAATATAACGAAAAATATTTTCTTTTCCACTCAGCAACATTTTGTTTTATTCATTCTAATTTTCGTATTTATAATTCTTTTCCTATTAAATTTACCACAAGTATACATTTCCCGATTATACACACAGTAACAGTATTAAAAAATACCCTGAAAACTCATTATTATATTATATTTCAACAACAAGACAGTTATAGATATGCGACAATCATTTTGGACATGACTGTACTTTTTTCATTCACTAGTTCGTTAATCCCTTTTCGCTCAGTATCTTTTCCTTAAAACTTTTGTTTTCGAAACCTTTTAACATTCAATTAATGATATTAAATCATAATCTAAGAGAACTACAGTGGGATCAAATAGTTTTAAATCTACTACTTGAGTAAGCAGTCAATACAGGCTGAGAAAGGTTTCTCAAGCTCTATCAGTCCAAAATATCAGAAGAAAACTAAAATTCAAATGAATATAATACCATAGTTGAGAATTTCAAACAGAAATTCATTATATACGATATATTTTTAGGGATGCGCTCGAGTCGAGACATGTCTCGAATCTCGACTCGACTCGACTCGAATTCGAGTCGAGATTCGAGTCGAGACACTCTTTGTAAAATTCGAGACGAGTCGAGACAAACGTATTTCTCGACTCGAATTTTCGAGTCGAGACTCGAGTCGAGTCGAGACAGCTGGTAAAAATCTCGACTCGACTCGAATGTCTCGAAAATCTTTCTATAATTTTTAATATTATTTTGAAGAAAGTACTCGCTCAGAAACACTCGGCACGAGAATTTCGGAAACTGCAGGACTTGTCAGGTGTTCGAAGAGTGCTGTGGTGATTGTCTTCAACAAGTGGCGAAACCAAGAGGAAAAGACGTCCAAATGTCGAGGGGTTGGGCGCCCGCTACTTCATTAAAGATGTGGAGAATAAGAACGAGGACAGAAAAAGAGAAAGAGAACACTGACCGTTGGGAATTATCCCTTGTTGAAGCGATGGTTGGAGTAATAAAACCAGTTAGTATTTCCGCTGTTGTATTGTTGATTTCACAGAAATGTTCAAAAATAAGCAAAACGTGACTCTGCACAAGATGTTTACTGTTTTTTTTTTATACCCATAGTTTTATTATTGTCAACTGAACCCTGAGTGTCTGGGATGTTTCTGTCCCTTCTCACTTTACAATTTGAGAGGGGAGGGGGTATTATCATCAGGGTACCACTAGTAGTACACCGCTAAAAGAAATGCTTTAGTGCTGCGTCGGAAGCGGCATGTTTTGTATATATTTCTTAAAATGTTATCCATTCATAAAGTATAAATTCCCCCACCCTCCCCTCATTCTGTTTCCAATACAGAGAACCGACTCTTTAAATGAAGAACGAACCCTGAACCTTCCCGAAAATGCTAAAATGATTGATGCGTACAAATAACAAATCTGTGGATGAATCAGAAAATGCAGATACATGAGAAGATACTTGATGCAGTGCAGTCCAACACATGTAAATAGATTTGAAGTGTTCATATTTGTGTATGTGTACGTGTGTATGTGCTTGTTTCTGAGTATTTATATGCGCGTGTGTCTCGTAATTGTTATATTAATATCCACTGGATTAAGTGAAAGTATAAAATGGATTTGATGACTGCTAAATTGACGTCACATTGATAAGTCATTATTTTTTAAATATTAATAATATTAAATTAGATTATAGTTTAGCGTCGTTTTTAGGAGCAAAGCTCTACAAGACGTGAACGTACAGTTTAATGTCGGATTTGAAACACATGAGCTCCTACCATGAATCAAACCTCGTTCGAGAAAGGCGCATCGCTAACAACATAGCAACGGGAGCTAAACATTTAGTAATATGTATATTAAGTTGTAAAATTATATTCGTTTAATTTTCACTAATATAATCTTCACAATGTAAAGCATTCGCTAGACATGTTATATTGTTTAAAAACTGCCTATCTCTTATGTTTCCGTCTGGGGGTTGGACTGCGGGATGATAGAAATCCGAAAGAGATGTTTTTATTATATTTTGTACAGTAGATCTGTTCCTTCATAATCTCCGTGTTTGATAAGAATGAACTTCCCTGGCTCACGAAAATGTATACGTAATATAACAAACCATGCACATTAAATGCCAGACTAATATAGCAAACATTGAAGATGTTCTCCTAGAAAATTTTCTTCGGCCGTCCATGTCTGGAGGTACACAGTTTTGCAACTCAGTGGATACGATGTGGATGTATTTAAAGTCCACTGATTTACCCATCAAATTTAAATTTTATAAAAATATTATCAGTGAATACTAACCTGAGGAGAACTATTTTTTTTAAATTCGAACGTAAAAGCAGTTTTTTTTTCCACCAGGTCTCGGTAATCATCCGGTACGAAAACTGAAGTTTGTACAAGTGTTTCCCCAGCAATTTCTTTGAGAAAGGGGTTCTCCAGGAGCGTTATTTATGACGTAATTCCTGCGTTTGTTATATACATATATAGATATAAATATAGATATACTGTATACATATAAAGATATGTAGGAGCGGGTCTTTAAAATTAGTTCGGAAAGATAATATGAAAATCTGGTATAATTTCCAAGAATCTATCTAATCTAATATAAATAAAATAAACTGTTTGTGTGTTTGTCTGTCTGTATGCGGCCTGGGGACCAGACGAGTGGACCGAGAGTTACCAAATTTTGGTCAGGGGTACCTTGGCCTAGGCCCGAGATCAAGACGAAAAGTTGTTTTCAAATTTCGAACCAGGGGAGTCTCATGGGGAGGCGTTTACGGGAACCGGCTTGGGAACCAGACAAATTGACCGAGAGTTACCAAATTTTAGTCACAAATACCTTGGTCCAGGCTCCAGACCAGAGTTAAACGATTTTGTCAAAATTCGAACCAGGGGGGTCTCAGGGGTTGTTTACCGGGACATGTAAAAGTAGTATAAAATAACAGATATTAGTGTTGAATTCATAGTTTTCGCGGTCGCTGAAATGAATGGTGAAACTCCGATCACATTAACTTCCAAATTCATGCTATGCGGCACCGGGTCGGGGGTCAACGGGAAGGGGGAGTTGAGATATCGAGACATATAAAAGTAATCCACAATGACCGATATTAGTGTCAAATCCATAGTTTTCGCGGTCTCTGAGATCAATAGTGACACTTCCATTAGCGATGATTTGCAAATTCAGCTACAATCGCATGTGGGCCGGGAGTCAGCGGGGAGGGGGGGGACCGAGACAAGTAAAAGTAATCCAAAATGACCGATATTAGTGTCAAATCCATACTTTTCGCGGTTGCTGAGATGAATGGTGACACTTTCATTAGTGGCTGTACTGATGGGGTTAAAGCCGATGCATTTACTAATAATCCAACGGGCGGCAACATACTGGCTCAAAAAAGGGGATAAAAATAGAGTAAAGGACTTAATTGGGACAGAAGTGGATAACATACAAGATATAGAAAAAGGGATATTAGACAAGTGGCAAAGAGATTGGAATAATTCAGAAAAGGCAAGAAGAACATATAGCTTAATCCCAAACATAAGGGAAAGACTTAAATGGCACCACTTTGATCCATCTGCTGGCCTTGTCCACTTTCTCACGGGACATGGCCCCTATGGCCAATACCTTCAAAGATTTGGACTAAAAGAAGACGGAAACTGTGATTGTGGCGAATTTGGCACACCGGAACATTACATATTGTGGTGCCCTCTACTTGAGGATCGAATAAACGACAGGAATATCATAAGAACAAGAAGAATGGAAGATGTTATCTCCGATGAAAGAGACTTCCAAGTAGTAAATAAAATAACTACTGATTTTTCCCAACGGAGTAAAAAACAATATGAGGAAAGAAATTTAGCAAATAGGAACCAATAAGGAATCAACAGATTTGAAAGAAAAAGAAACGGAGTGTGTGAATTGTGTGTTTGTGTCTTTCTTTTCGGACCGGAGATCATCTCCTGGAACGCTGGTATTCCGCGTGCCCCGGAAGGAACGCGTGAGTGAATGTGGGCTCGACACATCCCCGGCACAAACCGGAATGGAACTCCGGATGCGTCGGGCCGGAGTGAATTTTGAGTTTCGGTGGCGGGACGTCGTGTTCTTCAATATACAAATATATAAGATATCATGGAACTATATAACAATACGAATCGATACGAAAAATAACGTGACCGTGACTAAGCTGCGTAGGCGCCATTTCCGTTTCCGGTGCAACGGCGGTGGGACACCACTGCCCAGGGCCCACACTAAGTGCTCTGAGTGGGTCCTGGGCCCCAAGCCGTTGCTTGAGGGATCGAGGACGTACAAAACAACAGAGGAACATAAATTAGAAACAAAATCATCAAACATAAAATAAACAAGGCATTAGAGAAGAATACACGACAGGGGAATGTAGTGAGTGAAATGAGTGTAGTGAAATAGTGTTAAGTTGTGTTTCTCACACAGGAGTGAGATAGTGTGCTAGTGTCCAAACTACAAAAATTCAGTGTGGATAGGGCTAAATAGTGCTAAGCGATGTGGGTGATTAGTGATATAATTGGAGAATGTGGTAAATTCTCGCACAGGAGAGAGTCAAATTACACATACAGGTGAAACCAAAACAAATCATACAGGGAAAAACTTGAACAAAACGGAAAAAAGAAGAGGAAATAGTACGGGAAAGGCTAAGTATAGATAACAAGCAATGAATGATGAAAATGATAGGACTGACGTCAAGTTTAACTCGAGTCAGAATCAAAGTAGATTAGCTAGATTATATAAAGGAAGATTACTCATTATTAGATAATAATTAGTAGTTAGGATCGTTTTTTTTCTTTTTTTTTCAAATTTTATTGTTTGTTTTGTTTTGTTTGTTCTCTTGTTTTCTTGTTCAAAGTTGTGATTTGTTAAATCTAACCTTGTCCTTGTCCTTGTTCTTGTCCCCGTTCCTCAAATAAATATGAATGATGAAATAAAGGTTGAAGAATGATATTGCAATGATGATAGCCCGTTTCGGTTCAAATCTTCAGGTGCCGAAACCGAAGAGGCGCGTCTGAGCAATGAAAAAAAAAAAAAAAAAAAAAAAACTTTCATTAGTGATCACTTGCAAATTCAGCTACCATTGTATGCGGGCCGGGAGTAAGCGGGGGCGGGGATACCGAAACATGTACAAGTAATACAAAATGACCAATATTAGTGTCAAATCCATAGTTTTCGTGATCGCTGAGAACAATGGTGACACTTCAATTAGCGATGATTTGCAAATTCAGATACCATTGTATGCGGGCCGAAAATCAGCGGGGGGGGGGGGAATATACCGAGAGATGTAAAAGTAATCCAAAATGATCGATTTAGTCTCAGATCCATAGTTTTCGCGGTCGCGGAAATGAGGGTAATACTTCCACAGGCCTTGACTTCCATGCGAAGAATGGGTATATTTATCTATTTATCTAATATATATTGATCAAAAAAATTAGGGAATCAGATGAAAACACACGTAAAACTTCTTACGAATAATGTGATAACACTGTATCTTGTCCAGTTCAGATTAAAATCCTGAAGGCCCAACGTGCAAACGAACCGTTTGAAACATCTGTGCACGTGATCAGTGACGTGGCGCTAACAGATATCATTTTGTAGTGTGGCGCTGCCAACACATTCCAGCTCCAGGATACCTTTGTCCTCATTGTGTTTAGTGCGTCATAAATCTACGTAGTGAAATTGCGCAACAACGTGATTTGCCAGAATCGTTGGCATGGCGAGATGTCGGCAGGTTGGAAGCTGGTCAGTTATGGCGGGAGGTGTCACATGCCATAGGAGTGGCACAAAGTGTGATTTCCCGATTGTGGAATCGATTACAAACAACTTGAAGTGTTCGAAGAAGACAAGGACAGAGCCGTCCACTAGCAACCAAAGCCAGAGACGACCGTTATCTCTTGTTAACAGCCCGTCGAAACCGGCGTCAGAATACAACTCTGCTCCCGCAAGCCTTCCGAACAACAACAGGACACACAATATCCACTCAAACGGTCCGCAATCGCCTTCGAGAAGGTGGTCTCTACGCACGTAGGCCTATGGTGTGTGTCCCATTAACTGCACGACACCGTTTTGATCGAAGAGCGAAGGCAGAGGAACATCGTGGGTTGGGACGCAATGAATGGGGCAATGTTTTGTTCTCTGACGAGTCTCGATTCAGTGTGGAGCCTGATAATCGACGTGTTTTCATCTGGAGAGATTGTGGAACACGACAGAATCCCATGTTTGTGCGAGAAAGATTCCAGTATCATGGTGGTGGACTGATGGTGTGGGCAGGAATCAGCATTGGTGAGCGTACTGAGCTCCACATCATCCGAAATGGCTCTTTGACGGCTCTCAGATATAGGGATGAGATCATGAAAAGTCTTGTTCTTCCCTATGCTGGTGCCATTGGTGATTCGTTCCTTTTCATGGATGACAATACTTGTCCTCACAGAGCTCGGTTAGTGGATGAGATGTTGGATGCTGAGGGTATCGCTCGGATGAAGTGGCCAGCATGCTCTCCGGATCTCATTCCAATTGAGCATGTCTGGGATATGCATGGCAGACGAATTGCCGCTAGGCCAGTAAATCCATTAACCATTCCAGAGCTGGAAGTCGCTCTTCTGGATGAGTGACACAACATTCCCCAAGAACTCATCGATAATCTGATTGAATCCATGCCACGCAGGTGCGAGGCTCTGTTGGCTATTCGAAGTGATCATATGACATATTAAGGAACAATCAGTGTTGTTGCCTTGCCTGTTTGTGGGCAGTTCGAGAGGTACACACATAACCGTCTTGTGTCATGAGCCATGTGAACAAGGTTTTCCGTGCCCCAACACCAGTATGTGCCCCATTTTTCTAGTGTATCTTAAAGCATTCCTTCTTGTATGATATATATGAGTCAAACACAAGCTTATTCATACACTATCTTAAGGTCTTGTGTGATGTTTCAGCTGAACCCCTAATTTTTTTGAGCATTATATACAGTATAGTGCCGTATCCAGGATATGATCAAGGGAGGGGCTAAACCATAGTTTGCAGTTTTATCCAGTGTAAAGCAGGATTGAAGCCCATTTTATGCAGTGTATACTTGAGTGTGAAGAGAGGGGGGGGCGATAGCCCCCTTGGATCCGCCTCTGTATATATATATATATATATATATATATATATATATATATATATATATATATGATCGAAAATGGCCTCGAATCCATACTCGCTGAGATGAGCAGAAGATGCCGTTTAAATCCACAAATTCAGCCCCATTAGTACTCTAAGGGGGATGGTGACATGTAAAGATAATTGAAAATTATTGGTATTAATGTCAAATTCATAGTTTTGGGGCTCCACAACTTCATTGGGGACAGTTTTGGTGCCCTTTGCGTCCAAAATGAAACGTATTCTCCCCGTGCGAAGAACGGATATTCTGCTAGTCTGTAATAATAACTAACGGAAGTTTCACTTAATATATTTCTCGCTGCTCAAATTTACTCACTTGTGCGGTATATGTGTGTAAAGTAGAATTAAAACCTGTTGCTTTAAGTATGTTTCCGTTAGCGAAATACATTACATATATAGTAGGACGTCGATAATCCTAACGTCAAAAATTCGAACGCGGTCCCTAGAAGCTTTTTACATTTTGTCTTAACGCTAGCGAGAAACAAACAATAGCGTGTCCATCGACGTTATGTGAAGTCAGTGTTTTTACAAAAGTTCATTTATATGTAATTGTTCGTCATGTATTTTTATTTTTATTTTTTCTTAGGCCTATAAATTTTAAGTGTGACTTACAAGAACAGTGTTATTTAGAGTACAAGCAGGTTCTTCAGAAACACTAAATGTAAGTAGCCTTACGTACGGTATTGTAATTACTGTATGTACTGAATAACCACTGTATCGATAGAAGAACATACCGTACAGTATATGTAAGCCTAAATGTCATTTTCTTCGTCATTTTCGAAAATCCGAACAATTTTTGAAAATCCGAACTACCTGTGGTCCCAATTAGTTCGAATTTTCGACTTCCCACTGTATATGTTGCAGACATGTTACAGCAAGTAAGATTACTAGTATCAGGCCAACAAATAGTTCTTAAACTATATTTTCCTGTTTTTGCCAATATTTCCGAACAAATTATTTTTTTCTAATGGTTTCAAAATTTCCGGAATTTTACATAGAACAATGAAGATATCTGTATGAAATATGTTTGATTTAACATATTAACTAAAATGATTCTGTGATTAGCAAAAGTGATGATTCTGATAATACCCAAATTTTCCGTTTTTTCCCCAGCTCGGGAAAACCGTAAAAAGACTTTTTTTCACAGACCTTCACAACACTAGTCTGAACACACAGTGCACCGAATACTCCTACCGATGGCGAATGTTAACACCTCGACATCGGCAACTACAACTGAAATGAATACGTTACCATCGCCACTAGAGCTTGGCACAATGGCAGAGCGTTGCATTATCTGATGAATCCCGATATCATCTTCATCATGACGATGTGAGGGTGCCAATCCGTCGTGTTCCAAGGGAACAGCTCCTTGACAACTGTACTGGGGGGCAGAGACAAACTGGCTGCGGTTTAATTATTATCTGGGGAACATTCAGGTGAGCATCCATGTGTCTATTGGAGCTCGAGGAAGGCACCATGACGGCCGAGGCGTCACACGCTTCTTGCAGACTACGTACATCCCTTCATGACGGCCATGTTTCTCATCGGTAGTGGCATTTTTCGACAAGATAATGCACCATGTCACAAGTCCAGGAGTGTGATGGAGTGCTTCGAGGAACACAGGAGCGAGTTCCAAGTGATGTGCTGGTCCCCAAACTCTCTGGAGCTGAACCCAATCGATCACATCTGGGATGTGATTGAACGTGACCTGAGGGCGCATCACCCCCTCCCCGGAATTTACGGGAAATAGTTGACCTGTGTGTGCATATGTGGTGCCAACTCTCTCCAGCGACCCACCGAGGAACATTGCGACCACGCCAAGACGCGTTGCCGTTGTTATTCGTGCCAAAAGGTGGACATACTAACAATTAGGTAGGTAGTCATAATGGTCTGGGTGATGTGTGTGTATATTTTAACTCGTATATTTTGTCTCGACTCGAATTTCGAGACGTCTCGACTCGAATTCGAGTCGAGTCGAGACAGAGACTGTCGAGTCGAGACACGAGTCGAGACAGCAACATATTTTCGAGTCGAGACACGAGTCGAGACAACATTTTCTCGAGTCGAGTCGAGACAGGCTTAAATCTCGACTCGAATGCATCCCTATATATTTTCAAGAAGTATCGAACCTTTAGTTGGCAAAAATACATTTCTTGAATTGGAAATCCGAAACATTAATCCGCTTCAAAGTAATGCACACATATGTTCCAGCGCTCCCGCCGTTGCTTTGTGCCCCCGGGTGGTTGGAAGCACTTCTGGAACGCAGTTTTTGGAATGGTGAGCAACCTTTGCCGTCGCATTCTGCATGATATCTTTTCTTTACTCAAATCGTGTCCCTTTTAGTGGCTTAAGAAATAACCAAAAGTCACACGGAGCCATGTCGGGTGAGGAGGGAGCCTGATGGCATACAAGAATGTTGTGTTTGGCGATGAAGTAAATTTCGCGGACACTCTTCATGCCCAAATTCTCGTTCAAAATTGAATGTATCGATCCGATTGAATGGTTTCCGCCTGGGTATTACCAAGCTTTTGGCAAAACTTGATGCAATATTGCTGCTGAAGTTTTTCTGTAATTTTACAAAAACTGAAATCCGACGACCACGTCTTCACTCGTTCGCCGACTGCCAGCAATTGACGCTTTCTGTGGGCGGGAAAATTCACGACTGCTCATGAGTGTCCCCTCTACATCTACACTGAAGAAGGTGTTCCGCGGTTAATTGGTTTACACTGGAAAATACAAGATTCGATACTTTTTAAACACACCTCATATACCTAGGTAAATAATAGAGTAAGGAATCTAAACAGGTAAAGATTATAAAAGTTCTAATAGATTACATAAACGGCCAATCCAGAATAAAGTAATCCTGTTACGCTAAAAAATCAAATTAGTGCAAATAATATTTAAGCAGCAAAATACAGAAGATTTATTTCTCTAGTTCAGCGTTTCCCAACCGGTGTGCCGCGAATGGGCCGCTGGTGTGCCGCGATAAAATCGAAACAAATTATCAATTCTATAGGAACCAAATTACAAGACATAGGGGAAAATGTATATTTGTATTTCACATTACTATGAACCTCTACTATAAATCTACAATTTAAAGTTTTATACTGTGTTACTTTTCTGTACATTTTTAATGTTGAAAAACGTATTTATCATTGTCATGATCATTATTGCTCCTTTATTGTTGCAGACTATTTCGTAACTTGAAATTTTAACATATCATTCAATAAATTCAACAAAGCAAACATGCATACAAATTACCTACATTTGTGTTTTAAAAGTATAGGAGATTTGCTTATTTATTCGTTATTTAGTGATCTTCCCTTTTAGTTAAAGGTTAGATACAGTTTTCGAAAGAGAAAGTGGAGTTTTAAAACCCGAGTCCTATATTTCATTCCAATTGTTTTCTATTTTAAAATTAGAATAAAAAATATGCATAATGATTTACCACGGGGGAAAATTAGTGATCGAGCTTTCTTCTCTGTAAGAAGGAGATAAGTAATCATATAAAAATACCACAGTATTTTATATTTATAAATAATAATAGTAATAGTAGTATTGTATAATATATATATATATATATATATATATATAATATGGGTGTGCCGCGAGAATTCAAGTTACACCTGTAGTGTGTCGCAAGTTGAAAAAGGTTGGGAAACGCTGCTCTAGTTTGATGAACCAATCTAAAAATTTAAAACTGTAAATGATTTTCTGAAGATTTAATCATGTTGAATAGATATTCATTTGCTTCCCTTCAAAACAGTATGGTGACAACCAATTATGTTAATAGTTGCATCATCTTGAAGGTTTACAAAATTGAAATGAATTATTGTAAAATTTATGCCCTTTAAAGTGATCTGTGTGTCCGTGTCACACCCGTAACCAAATTTTACTAAAAGTTTTCTTTGCTCGAAAACAAGTAATTACTTTAACAGCAAAATACATGAGAATGAGTTTTACGACGTTTCAAACCTACGTCAATGTCTTTTTTTCCTCTAACGATACTGTTAATTGTAAAATAAGGGTTCCGGGTGTGACCGATATATTACGTTAAGGGTGTGACATATTTGTTCTATGCGTTTTAAGTCTGAACGTCATAAACATTCGAAGTAAACCCAATCGCGTTTTTTGAGGATAACGGTACTCATTATGAGTGTTTCATATGGATTAGATAGGGATGGGTGAAGATTTCAGGTATCCTTCGAAATTAAATTATTGATAAGTTTCAACGCAATATTAACGTAAAATAAGTAAGACGCCGGGCTCAGCTCTGTACGGTGGGCTTACTGAGACTAGTTTTTCTTAAAACTTGTACATCACAGGAACTTAGTCCTTCTTCGCAGTATCCCACGGCAAAGGATTAGTTGACGGAGTTGGTGGAACTGTTAAAAGATCAGTTTCAAATGCTGTTCGTTCAAGAAACTACAATGTTGATGACGCAAATTTTATGGCATATGCTAATGAAGTAATGAGAGATGTTTGCTACATTCTGGTCGTGAAGGAAGAAATTCAAACCTGCAAGCCGATATTCAATGAACGCTGGAAGAATCTGCACCCAACCGAAGGTTTGAAGTCGCTCCACGTGTTCTACAGCTATGACAAAATCTCCCTCAGTGTAGAAAGAACTATTAGTTCCCCACAGAAAACCCTTGTTTTTCCATCATCTCTGGTACAAGGGGTCCTGGGTTCGATCCCAGCTCGCGCCAAGTGAGTTCTGTGGTGGACAAACACCGTGCGAGTGGGTTTTCTCGGGGTTCTTCCGTTTCCTCCTACTTTCTTCATTCCACTATTTCATTCATTTCTCATCATCACCGTCTCCTTTAGCCTAGCCGGCATAGCCGTAGGACGTAAAACTTACAGGTTTCATTTCATTTCCTAGTTTGTTTCCTCTCGTTCTTTCATCAGAAATGTTTCGCCTTTGGACCTCGCAGATATCTACTCAGATTCTAACGATGAGTCCAGCGACGAAGTTGAATCCTCTTCCATTCCTTGAAATACTGAAATAAGTGAAGAGGATTTGCAGGCAGGGAAATTCGTGATGGTGGATTTGCTTAGTGAAAAAACTAACACAAAGGAAAAAAATATGTTTGCACTTGCCAGTCGGGCGTGTCTGAAACGAAAATGATGAAATTGATATTTCTTGAACCTTTTGGCGGATCGCACTCAAAATACACAGCTGGTAATAAAGAGTGAATGTGGTTTATAAATTAAATTAGAAAAAAATAATTTGTCCTCCGCAAATTGAAATGCAAGGCTTACACAGAAATGATATTGAAACGAAATCTTCAAACGGCTATGCCGGCTAGGCTAAAGGAAACGGTGATGATGAGAAATGAATGAAATGGTGGAATGAAGAAAGTGAGAGGAAACGGGAGAATCCCGAGAAAACCCACGCACACGGTGTTTGTCCACCACAAAGTTCACTTAGCGCGAGCTGGGATCGAACAAGGGACTTCATGCACCAGAGGTGAACGTTCTACCACTGAGCTACTGCAAGGCTTACACAGAGTGGTGTATGCTTTTACGGAAGTTCCTGTGTAAAATATTGTGTTACAAAACCAACACAGAAACTATTTTTGTGATCCTAGTGTACCTGTATGACACAATAACGATTTGACGTTGCACTGTACGACAAGTTTAATATTTAGTCATTTTTCTAGGAATAAACTGATAAACTACTTAAATTTAAGTTGCTTAATTAGTTACTATTTAAAATGTATTTTAAAAATAATATATAAGTCAAATTCACTGAAAAGTAACTTCAGTTTATTAAAGAGTTGTTTTCTATATTAGGTAGTTTTTAACAATCTTATGTGTATTTCAAATTCGGTGTTAAAAGAACACCGTGTTTAAACCTCCTTTTAAACTGTTTGCTCAAGCTCGTAGGTAAGTATGTTTGTTTCAAACAGAGTTAACTTGTAAGGTCTTCTCAGAGGTCACACCCGGAACCTTTTTCTAATTTTTTAAGAGGAAAATGTAAGCATGCTTTCTCGAAAATACGAGGGTCATCCGGAAAGTGGTACCCGTTTGCGCCACATGAAGCGCTGACGACTCGGGGAGCCGTTGGGCAAGGTCAGACCGCGTCAGTGGCTTGTCTGCCTGCTCTGTGCGAGGTTGCATGACGCTAGCAGTGCCTGTGTTGTGTCTGTGCTCGTTTATAATGATTAAACGAATTGAGAACCCCACCAGTTGTGAAGTAAGGGCCGTGATTAAATGTCTTAATGCACGAAACGTTCGACCTTGTGAAATCCATCGCCAATTAAAGGAAGTGTATGGAGACAATGTGATGGACGAGTCGTCTGTTCGGCGCTGGTGTCGCAACTTCAACCTGGGGGGGGGGGAGTACACACGACGAGAAGCGTTCAGGGAGACCATCTGTCAATACAGACGATCTGCTGAGGTCAGTAGACGAATGCGTGAGGAACGATCGGCGCGTCACAATTGATGAACTCTGTGAACATTTTCCTAATGTGTCTCGACTTTCTGGCGGGAAAAAGATTTGACAGCGATGAAGAACTTAAACGAGTCGTGACCACGTATCTCAATACGTTGGCGGCGGAGGACTATGACGCTGGAATACAAAAAACTCGTCACACGGTATGACAAATGCCTCATTTTGCTTGGTGATTATGTGGAGAAGTAGTGTAAAGTATGCTCCTTCCAATAAAAATGTGTATATTTGTTAATATGTACTACCGTGTCTTTATTGCACAAACGGGTACCACTTTCCGGATGACCCTCGTATATACATCATACGAAAACTTGAAATCTCCTCATTGCTCTGAAGTGTTTGATTGATTTGTAACGTGTGAATATTTACGGACTTTTGCGATTGAAGAATGGTATCCGTGATTTGGCTGTCTGCGTGCGTCACACCCGGAACGCAGATTTTTATTTATTTATGTGAAATTAAATCTGAGTTGAAAACCAATATTTAGAAAATAGTAGAATACAAATATTTTGCCACTGCAATAACAACAAAAACTAACCTAAGATTCCTAGTTTTTTAAAAAATACTTCTAATGTCAGAATGTCACACCCGGAACTCCTGGATTGGCCGTAAATATATTGTTATAAAATATTTTTGATATTATTAAATTACAAAATAACTCATGTGTATTCTATTAATGTGAATAAAAATAAAGAATGTTAATAAATAAAATTTTAAAAATATAACTATAGTGGTAGATACTCAAAACAAAGAAATAAACAAATTAGAAATTTGCTTTCAAAGAAGTCGAGTCCGTAGAATATTGTGACTAATAAAACTGGTCCCACCTGAAGAAATTCTGGACTAGAGGGAATATAGGATAGTGCAAGAAATTTTGAATGTCTCCTTGATGTCCCCTTTGTAGGAAACATTTCTGAGAGTGCATATATGTTAAATTAATTATGTAGTGAAAGGCGAGAAAATATTTACAGAAATATCTTAATCAATAAGAACATGTAAAACCATAACAAAATTTAAATTTCTAGGAATCAATGAAGAAACAGAAAGTAGATACATTATGGAATATTGCATGTTACTATACCGTGTGGAACCTAGCCATCATGGATAATATCGAATAATAATAATATAATAAGAATACTTATTGTACAGTTGTGAAACTTGGACTCTCACTTAGAGTGAACAAGGTGAAGGTTTTTCAAAAACTATCAAACGAACAATTATATGAATTAAATATTTTATACAGTAAGGAAGTACTCGGCCATAACTACAGGCTCCAAAATATTATCTAGGTAATAAGGTATAGATAAGCAGGGTACGTCATTTACATAGTAAATACGTGTGAGTGTGTAGAATTCTATATGGGAATTCTTTGATAGAGCCCGTTATGTAGACCATAATAAAATACCATATACCAGAACTCTGAATTTTACCTAAACAAAGATCCTAAATGGATTGGTCCTACACCAATACTGATCACAGGATTGTTGTGACGTGTGAAGGAACTGCACGAAATGGAAAGAAGCCATTGAAAACCTTGTTAACGTCTGGCATAAACGTAACCAGCCGTTTCAAGCTGAATACATTAGAACTGTACTATTTAATTTCTTCTTTTTCGTGGTAGATAATTAAACGAGTTTTTCCAGATAGATTAAAAAAAGAAAAATAATTCATTCTCTAACTGTAAGAATGGACGGAACTTGGAAAGTTACAACCAGCGATGTGTATATATTATTAAATATGTTTTGTAGGATTATTGCAGTATAATGGGTGATATCAATAAAAATAAGTAACTACTCCTGAGAAGTCCTGCTCGAGAATCGGAGTAACTACACCTGGAGTATCTCCTCCCTCAATTTCGTATCAATAAAACAAGCCACTACTCAGGTCTAGTCTGCTCCAGATTTATGAACGTTTACTCGCGCTTCCTCTGCACGTAGCACTGAGTCCTATCAATAAAAGAAGTGATTACTCATTTCTCCCATTCATCGCGCAGTCATATCGTTGTTTTTACCCTATGGCGTAGTATCTCAAAAGCCATGAAACGGGCAAGTAGCAACGATAGCTTCAATCAAAGTGCATTTGTGGATATTCTAAAAGAGTTTCCAGTGGTACTTTCAAAGTCACAGCTACCAGAAAGTAAACGAAGGAAAGCCGAAACTTTGAAGGTAATTACAGTGAAATGCAACGAAATATCAAATACATCTACGACTGAGACACAAATTCAAAAGAGAATCTTTAATATTCGAGCGAGAATAAAACAAAAATAAAAAAAAGAAGAAAAAAACGGGAAAGAAGAAAGTAACACTGAAACCATGGGAATGAACCTATTTGAGCTGATGGATGTTGATTGGAATCCAGCAATATCAAGATTAACACGACAAGCGCATATCACGTGTTGTCCAAGGTCTTTGTAGATTGTTTGGCTTTAGAACGAAATCAGACACTTGGCTCCTTTGTTTTCTTTTTTAAATGTCCAGCCACCCACGTCATAAATCACGTCCATCTGATTGCGTTTTCCACACCATACGTGTCCCCTTTCGCCTTGACATAAACAAAATACATTCTCATGTATACACCCTTTCTATCAACGTTGAGTTGAGTTGATTATTAGTTTAACGTCCTTTTCAGTAGCGTGCCTATATGAGACAGAACCCACTGATTAACGTGGAATCCAAACCACATGAGCTCCTGGCGGGAATCGAACGCGGGTCTCCTATGCCAAAGGCATGTACGCTAACAACTTAGCCACGAAATAGCTCTTCCTATTAACGTATTACTCTCCAAAATACTAGGTTTCTTTAATGCCACTTGTGTATAGTCAAGTGCTCCGATAGCACAAGGAAATGTATATTGTTCTTGCCACTTTGCCTTTGCTGTTTGTATATTACGCACACTTCCGGAAACAATCCATTTTCAGGTAGTCATAGACAGTACTTTAAGCCACACCAGAATCCCCTGACATTCCGACCTGGAATCCCGGATCATTCACGTAACGCAAGAAAACCAAGGGCACCGATTTCTCTGTAAATTTGGGGGGGAGGGCATTCAGATGCAGAAGGTATATATATCAGGATTTTAAGACAAATTGCACTCTAATTATGCCAAATATTGTATATTCATAAATACAATAGGGGGCCCACATGAGCTTTGGGGGGCCCGAGCCCCCTGGCCCCCACAGGATCGGCGCCCTTGAAGAAACCCCGCATCTTTTCATCATTACGTAGTCCACCACCCCGAATTTCGGTTGATTCTCCTTAAAAAAATGTTGTGCTAATCACTACATTTTCCTTCATAAACTTATGCTTTTTGTAATCTCCATTTCCAACATTTCTATGCAGTTTATAAGTTTTTCTACGTAGTAAAACAATCATATACTCTGCCATATTTCGCACGGAGTCACCTATTTAGCTTGCTCCACAAATTTGGAGAAGTTACTAGCATCACAGAGGAGTCTTTGATTTTTATTGATATCAAACGCGGAGTAGTTACTCGGCTCGAGAATAGAGGTGTGGTTACTTCAAAAGGGCGGGGCTTCTCCGAGGTCAGCCGAGACGACTAGTGCTCAGTTCTCTTTTTATTGATACCAATGCGAGTAACTACTTCAAAATTGGGCGTAATGAGTAACTTCTCCGTTTTATTGATATCACCCAATGTGGGTGCGGAGGACTGTTTCGTCTTGAGATCATGATATAATATTGGATCGATGCAGAAGTTCGTGCGGTTCTTATATTTTATTTTTATTCTGCTGTTCTGTTAATTCAAATACAACATAGACATAACATAAACATATTCTACGAGTGTAACAATACATAGCATACATTTTACTGTCACTCACATTAACTCTTAATCACTCAGTGATGTATTCACCTCCACTATCTATGACCTGCCAACGTTCAGGTAGCAGTTCAATGCCTCGCCTGTAGAAATGTTTTGGTTTTGGCTGGAAGAAATCTGTTAGCCATTGGTCAAGAGAAGCTTCATCAGGAAACACTTACCGCTGAATGTGGTTAACAAAGAAAGCGGAAAGGATGGAAATCTGAGGGGTCAAGGTCAGGGGAGGATCGAAGAGTAAAATGTGACGGAAATGATCACTTTTCCCAACTTGACATCTCATATTAGTTTGAAATATATACAATAATACATTCACAATCAAGAAAACGTGTGTTTCACAACAAACAAACTCCAAACTACGGTAAAACAACGGAATAACGATAAAGATTCGCTTCACGCCGCATTGTTGCCAACCCAAAAGAAAATTATACATTGACCTAATACAACTCACAGCTTAATATTTGATATATTATAAACTTTTTGTGAGAAAAAAATATTGTTGTTTGTTGAATATTTACTCTCAATTTGAAGTTTGCTTACTTATTTACTTACTTCTATATTTGTTAAATTCAATATGACATAATGTTTTTTCTTTATTTCTTTTACAGCCTGTACACTGTCGTTGATGGCGGGAATCAGATGATCTCTAGCAAAAAGAAATGTCCAATGTGTTCCAAATTTATTCATGAATCCAATTTGAAAAGGCATATTCGCATTCACACTGGAGAGAAACCATATGAATGCACCGTGTGTCACAAAAGGTTCACTCAAAACGAAACAATGAAAAATCATATGAAAATCCATACTCCAGACAGACCTTACAGTTGTAACACATGTGGAAGAACTTACTCATCCGAAGAACAACTGAATGCTCATTCATTAAATCATTTTATATAAATGTGAGCTTTGCTGTTAATAAATATTTCACTTTTATTCAATGCAGGCTGATACTCATGTAGGAAAAAATATTTTTAGGGAAAATAAATTTTCGTTCATTAACCACAGGATATTCTTGTGATTAGTAATGAAACATATACTTAAACAGAAATATTGGTGATATACTTCATTATAAATTACGTAATTTATGACACTCAAGTTTCTAGGCCCTCGAAATGATGGTACCAAAAGAGAGAATTCTGTAGTGATTTTAGGGATTTTTCTACCCACTTTCAGATCTGGAATCAGTACTAATGATCAGGATTTGTTGCGCTGATAGTGCATCTTGGCGTACGCAAACGGAAATTAAAATTTATCAAATCTTGTAAATGTGATAGTGAAAAAATATAGAAAATAGTAAGGTTCAACGATTAAGAAGAAAGAACTTGACTAAATATGAACAAATGAAGTGGTGTACTCTGCAACAGACGATAGTAAGAAATGCAAAGTGTGAAACTAACAATAAATATATTGTTGTTTACCAATCGTCAGTGAATAATTCCTTACTTTTCTAAACAGTGTTACCGAACTACATTGCTCAAAACAATTAGGGAATCAGATGACAAATCACCTAAAATGTCATGCGAAATAGTACGACAACACTGTCTGTTTCAGGTCTGAGCACAATCAGTAGCAAGAATGCACAACGTGGAAAAGGACCGTTCCAAACACCTGGGCATATGACTAATGTCATGGTGCTGCCAGAGGGCATTTTGTAATGTGGTGCTACCAACGCGTTCAAGCTCCAGGAGTAATCTATCTATGTGAATTCAGTGCGGGGCAAGTCCACATAGTGAAATGGCTCAGCAGCGTGATTTGTTACAGTCGCTGGCTTAGCGAACTTATGGAAGGTTGGAAGCTGATCTCATAGTGAGAGGTGTCAAATACTTTTGGAGTGGCACAAAATATGATTTTTTGATTGAGGCGTCAACAACTGGAAGTGTTCCAACAAGACGAGGACAGATCCGTCTATGAGCAACTACAGCCAGAGACGATCGTTATCTCTTGTTAACAGTCCGGCGGAATCGGCAGCAACTCTGTTGCAGCAAGCGTTCCAAACAGCTCCAGGATGCACAATGTTCAGTCAAACGATCCGCAATCGCCTTCGAAAACAAGGCTTCTATGGACGTAGGCATGGTGTGTGTTCCATTAGTAGCACGACGCCATGCTGGCTGAAAATTGTGGGCGGAGGGACATAGTGGGTGGGGGCACAATGAGTGGAGCCATGTTGTGTTCTCTGACGAGTCGCGATTCAGTGTGGAACCTAACAACTGACGAGTTTTGATCTGCAGAGTGTGTGGAACAGGAAACAATCCCATGTTTGTACAAGAAAGATCCCAGTATCATGATGGCAGACTTATGATGTGGGCAGGAATCAGCATTGGTAGGCACTGCGCTCCATATCATTCTAAATTGCTCTTTGATGGCTCACAGATATAAGATCAGATCCTGCAACATTTTGTTCTGTCTTGCTGGTGTCGTTGCTGATTTATTCGTTTTTATGGATAACAGTTCTCCTTACAGACCTCGATTTGTGGATAAGATGCTGAAAGCTGAGGATATCGCTCGGATGATGTGGCCAGCATACTCGCCAGAATTCAATTCCATTGGGCATGTCTAGACTATGCTTGGCAGACGAATTGCGGCTCGGCCGTACCTCCAACAACTATTCCACAACTGGAGGTTTGTTCTTATGGATAAGTGGCACAATATCCCCCAATAACTCATCAGCAGTCTAACCGAATCCATGCCATACAAGTGCGAAATAGTGTTCGCTGTTGCAGTACTGGGGAACCTTACTGGGGGACCATACCTTACTGGGGAACAATTATTGTTGTTGCCGTGCCTGTTTGTGAGCAGTTCGAGAGGTTAACACATATTGCCTTTTTGTTTTCTGAGTCATATGAACAATGAATTTCCCTTATCTGATATTTCATTTGATTACATAACATTTTTGAGCAGTGCCATTTGTGGTCAGTGAAATTATGTTTTCACAAAGTTTATGAGATTAATTCGTGCATAGAAATTTCTAGAAACGGTCATTCCTAACTAATTACGCAATGGAAATGTGTCATTCTTCGCTATGGAAAGTGAGAGCAGTAGACATGCATTAAGTATTTGTTTGACAATTTTATACAGCTCTAGGAATTAAAGGAGTCTCCAAGTAAATAATTACATACTAAAAAGAGGAGTAATTACCAAACAATAGTACTTAAGGTTCCAGTAACAATAAAAATGTAACGTCTTCATTTTAGACAGTATTTGTCTCTCGTACAAATCATCCACGTATCGTTATCTTCTTGTGTAACGAAAACGTGAAAGGGCAAAACATTAAAACAACGAACGAATCATATATATTTTTTTAAAATTTCCGGTTGTGTTATTCATATTGTTAAACGCTTCATATTTTACAATGAAATAAAAACGTGTCATGAAAAAACATTTTTGTTTTCACACTTCCAGTAAGTATGATTGAAAGTGAAAAGAAATGGAATCTTTCAGTTTAACGTTCCACGATTATGCCCTTTAGGCTAAGCGAGACGATGATTAAAGCATGGAATGAAAATGTGGGGGAAAACGAGAATATTCCTAAAAACCCATGGAAATGATGATGTCCATCACAAAATAACTTGGGCGGGAATCGAATCAGGGACTACACATACCAGAGGTAAGCGCTCTGTCATTGAGGCACCGTGCATGGAAAAATGGTTGCATATCAAGACCGTAAATCATCTTTCCCAAAACTGAATGCTTGGATTTCCAACCATAAATGAAGACTCGCTGTAGAAAACAATGTAAGTGCCACTTTGTAATTGTTTCACTTATTTTATGTTTTAATACGTTTATACCTTAATTACATTGTCATACATAGCTTCACTTCGTTATATGCTAAGTTGTATTTCTAAGCAATAATATTTTATATTTTGTGACGCTTGGGTACAACTTACTATCTTTTGTCTCTACTGTTACAGTAACTATTGCTTTTGGCACTTACATTGTTTACTACGACGAGTCTTCAAATATGAAATGTTTGATTCGAGGAAGAAGAAACTCATCAGTGTCAGGTCTTCTGGCGACTATTCTGGAGCAGTCATTTGACTGGAATAGTGCCGAAAACGCCGCGCATGACGGATCAAGTCTACTTCGACGAATTTTGCTCACATCTGTCTGCAGCATTAAAACAGTTACGTCCTTGTCTTATAGTGCTGCAGCGAGAAACTGAACGAGTTACGTTCTACATCATCACATCAGTTCATCACCGAACGTTGTGGTGCAGGGTTCGATTTGATTGCAATCTTGATCGCGTTTAATATCCATTAACGACAAGTTGGCCAGCCACTGTTACATTGATAAGGTATTGGAGCCCAATATGTCTCACCTCTGTAGTTTCAGCTTAGGACCATTTTCCAATAGAACGAAATGTGTGATCATATGTAGCCGTGAACGTTCAACAATTTTACGGACTGGCACCATGTTCCACTGTTTTCTCGATTTGTGAACTCATCTGAATTTCCGCCTTTTGCAACGCTTGGTTTGCGAGTGTACAATGACTCTATTACAAGAGACTTTTCAGTAACATCAGATGGACGTTGGTAATGCTTCCAAACTGTATAGGTTTATACTTTTAGGAAGACGTTCGTAGAAAGGAAATTCTTCCTCTTTGTTTCTTATTGTGTCGTAGGAGTTATTGACATACGATGATTTCATGGGCTAATGAACTATGTATGTTCTAGTAGTCTTTCGAGGTGCCGTCGCAACATTATACAAAGCGGTAAGTACCATCATATCTCCAGGGCTGCCCTCAGTCGGGTTTCAGAGCGCAAGTTGCGTCCATGAGACTGTTCGGAGGACAATTGTAATTTAAAATGTTACAATCAAACTAAAGAATGATCAATGTAGGGTACATAATGTATTTTTGGGGGCGAAAAATGGTAATTTAGAGGTTGCTTCGCCCAAATTCTTGGGGGATGGTCACTCTAACAATACAAAAAGCTTGCACAAATTCTGTAATAGTTTGAGTGTAATATGCGATCAAGTTATAAATTATTAAGATTAAGGTTCAACTACACATAGTCCCCTTACTGGTTTAAGTAAGTGTTTCACTAGATCGTGAATGCTCTGATCGATAAACATTCGTGGTTTGCTGTGAAACCAAACTTCAACTTACTTTCGGTGCTTTTTTCGTTGTCCGGAAAACGTGATAGATCGAGCTATATGATGGATGACGGAAGATCTCTGCCCCAAATGAAAACTACACACCCCATTCGTTAAAAGCTGTTTCACCGTTTGAACACTGTATTGCGTGACGGTTACTTTCTTCACAGCTTTTTCGTGAAATGAAAAATTTAGCCCCCACTAACATCGACCACTATCAGAATTTTAATAACTACTTGCTGGATATTTTCGAGACGAATCATATCCACGCCCCTTCGCTAATATCGTTCAAAATAATATACGTTGATAGATGCATGGAAGATGGCAGGATCTACCAGTTCGGATTTTGAATTAGGTTCTAGTTACGTCATATAAATTATCTTAAACTTGTGTTCTTTTTAATCGATATACTTTCAATTGAGGTAAGTAAGAAAATTAGATGAGCTATTAGATGATGATAGAAAATTAATGAGCAATTATTTCTATCATGAAAAACAAACTGTTATGATAACCAAAGTTTATTATTACAAGCTGAAATGCCCATTCTTCTCACGGGGAGAATTGCTTTCTAGAAAATATTTGAATCTTCTTTATCCTTATCATATCTTTATCCTTTTCACAATGGAAGTGCAATGATAAAACTTCATAAGACTTTGTACTTTTCAGATTAATTTTTAAACACAATACATCCCCTAGAACATACCCTTTAATCAAAGTGGCGTGATAAAAACTTGGTAATAACTATGTTCCGAAAATAATTTCAAACAGGTCAGCCGATTTCCTGACTCCAAAAACTGTGGATTTGACTCGGTTTTGGACACTTTATTTACATTCCTTCTCACTCCTATTCCGATGGGAGGTGAATTTGATAAACGATATTTGGATTGTCACTATTCATCTCGGTGTCCTCGAAAACTATGGATTTAACACTAATACGAGGCCTGCTTGGAAAGTACCTGAAGTACTAGTAACAGTGCTCCTGTTATAGAATTCGAAAGAATAGATTTTTCTGTGTCAAAATTATCTTTGATTGTTTATTTAAGCCTATTTGTTTATTTTGTAGCAGCTTAAATAGTAATTTTGTGTAAGAAATTTACATTTTTCGAAAATAGTTTTAACACCAAAGTAATACATCGAACATCATCATTTGTTTTTGGGGATGAAGTACCATCCAATAGGTCCGTGTATTATCTCAGTGATAAATTTCATGAATGTTGGTAGGTATAGAATGAGGCCATGGGCTTGTAAGGTTTTGAAATAATGACACATACCCATGTTAGTATGTTGCTAGTTGATATGCTGTGCAAACAGTCAGTTTATGTAATAATATGAATTAAGATGTATTGATTGGAATCTAGATGAATATGGAATTTGTGGAATCCTAGTATGTTCTCTCAGTTAGGCGGGATCATGATTGGTAACGGATATGTTTGTTTTGTATTTAGAAATACTCGTACTACGATGTAGGAAATGGAAGTATAATTTGGATATAATATGACAATAAATGGAATTAGTGAAATGGAGTTAATATTATTTATAGTTGAGTATAAGTATCAACCTGCTAAACAGCATTAGCATATTGACATTTGGAATGTGGTTCGGCAAATACATCTAGGTATATAATAGGTAGATGTGCAGATTACGTTCAAGAGGTCCACGATTGAGCATTGGAAAGAACCAAACCTAACTTTGGCTTGTTACAATGAAGGTCATCCATTCACATCTGTTGTTGCAAGTAATGATGATGTGCATTAAATAATCGAGAGAGATCGGCATTTGATACACCGTAAGATTCAGACATCCTTAAACATTAATATGAAAACAATAATACGACTTTTCGTAGTCACCTGAACGTACAGAACCTTTCAAACCGTTGTATCCCATCCAACTTGACAGGAGCTAAAATAAATAAATAAATATAAATAAAAAAGCTTGTGTGAATGGGTGTAAGGAAATGCTCAAAAAATTTAACAGAGACCATTAGTCAAATTTGGTGTACTACAAAGTATATCGTTGCAAGGGACGAAACTTTAATTTATTCTTACGAACCTAAAACAAAACAGCAATCCATAGTTTTTGAGTCTTTCAAAATCAACCGAAATCAATGAAACATTGATTCTTTTGTTATACCAAAATATGGCAACCATAGCTTTAGAAAATCTAAGGCAAGAAGTGGTTTTAATTGCCAGAGATCATTAATGAATTTCATAAAACAAACCTAAATCGTGTCATTGTTCTTCACCACAGCAACATCAGTTTCCACTCAGCACACAAAACTGTTGATTTTTTAAACAGTAAAATGTCATATTAATGACTCATTTTCCGCATTCACTTGATTTATTTCCTAATAATTTCTTTTTGTTCCTATATGAGAAAAACAAGATGCATGGTGAGTGATTTGTATCGTCTGAAGCAGCTCTTGACGCTTCTGAACAGCAGTATCTGAGGAAGCAGCCTCAGAGAAAAAAAAAATCAAAATTGGTTTGAACATATGCAAAAGTATATCGATCATAAACATGAATACTTTGAAAAGCAATAAACCGTTTCTAAAATTTCATGTCTTTTTTTCATATTGATTGCAGAAACTTTTCTTGCAACCCATGTATGTGTCTTTTTTTGATTATTTTACACTTCGCCCCATTCTTCCATAGACGTGCTAATGGGAGCTGCGCTTCGACTTAAGCGACATGGAGAATGTCGCTATACATCTCAGTAACTCCAAAAACTATGGACTCGACACTAATATCGGTGGTTTTGATTATTTTATGTCACCCTGTAGAACTGCTAGATGTCTCTTACCCCTACAATACTTTTTCCAGATTGTAAGTCACATATGTATCAAGTTTTGTTGAAATTGCTGCTAGAGTTTTAGAGTTATTCTGAAACAGTACACATGTGTCTGTACAGGAGTGTACCAAGCAAATTTTTCTTGCGAGGAGGGCATAGCTTTCTCAAGGGGACCGGACTTTACACACTAAAAGCAAAACGAAACTCTTGTTCAGGGATGTGAAAGCATTATTAACTAACTCAACATCCATGAACTATATGCATGATACACATTATTATTATTATTATTATTATTATTATTATTATTATTATTATTATTATTATTATTATTATTATTATTATTATTATTATTATTATTATTATATTTGTACTTGAAAGATAGGTTTTGACACTACAAAATTACCCTAGAATTACAGATTGTAGGAAATGTCCCAATAAACTCTTCATAAGCGCAAAAAAAAAAAAAAAGTTGTTTTGGGGAGTTCGTTTGTTTGATTTCACGTTTATGTAAGTAAAAATGAGAGGAAGATCGAAGAAAAAATTAGATCACACTCAGACATTGTTATTCAGCATATAGTAAGAAGTTTCATTTAGTACTTCGTAGGAAATTTCATCGATATTTCAATATTGTGTAACTAAAGAAAACTGAAAAGAATTCACTTTATCTTGTGTGTCTTTCCTTCAATTCGCTCACTCCTGAGTGCTGAAAGAAAATACTAAACTTCGTACGGCAAGAACCCATGAAGTACTCTGGCCAATCATATGGCCCACATATCTACCGGCAAGCCACATAATACATAATGAATATAATATGTGTGTGTGTGTGTGTATGTGCAAGCCGCTCGTGTGGTATGGGAATCATTAGCGCCCTCCATGATGTGATTCTGGCTATGCTACTCATCAGTACTGCACACTAGTTATTGCATTTGGAAGGCTCGAAATTATTATAGTGCGACGTGCTTTTTTTCCTTTCATATCTATACTATTATATAAAAGAATAAAAGTGACTTTGGACAGGATTCAATTTGGACAATAAAAAATCTTTTTGCTATGAAAATAAGGAATAAGAAAGAATCTTTTTGAGATACGTATTCTAGCGGAGGGTAAAAGGGATTCACTCACCTTTGGATGAAGGAACTCTGCATGCGAGCTTTCCGTTAAACATAACTGAACACGCGTTTCAGTTTTTTTTGAAAATTCAACTCTTAAATAAGGAAAAGGGGAGGGGCAATTTCTATATTGCAAATTTCGACTCTATTCTGGAATTACCAAGTGTAAGGAATCACTCAAATTAGAAGTGTGGGATTCGATATTTAAACATTTAATTAAAAATAAAAGAATACATGTTTCCGAGAATTCTGTTTCTAATGAAGAAAGAGAGCAATTTTTATAATATATTTTCGATTCATTATACTGAAAAACATAATGTAAGTATTTGTTTAAGTTAATAATATAAAGTCCACTGCATAAACTTTTAATTGAAATTATACGAAAACGTATTACTGCCCTTTTAAAAAAATTGAGTCCTGAAATGGATAGTTTCTAGTATTAACACTTTCGATTCTTTATTTATAAAGTACCTAATGCGAGGATTCGATTAAGTTGGAGCTCTGAAATTCATTATCAGAATTCATAATCAAAATTGAGTATACACGTGTTGCAGCGTTTCCGAAAATTCCGTTTCTGAAGAGGAAAAGAGGGCCAATTTTTACAATATTCACACTTCTGGTTTTATGTCCATTAAATCTTATTCTTCCCATGCGAAGAACAGAGATTTCTACTTGTTCTATTATTAACATTCTTCATTTGTTGTAGAAAACAATGTTTAAATAAATAAATAAATAAATAAATACTTAACACACTAACTCCATTTGGGGGCCATGCCCCCAATTGCTCCCGTTTCCCCCCACGGTTACGATCGTCGCTGCCATTATCAGAAAAAAAATATAGTAAAAATGATTTTAGTTCTCAGGCAGTCGAACACTATCAAGTAAAAGCTATATTTATAGCCACAGTGATTATTCCCCCATTAGATAAACTTGCACCGAGGAATATAACATAGCTTCTAGAAAATAAGTCTTGAAGTTATTGCAAGTTTATTTTGACCCAAAGGCGAGATATGTATTTAGTTTGTGGTACACCTATTCTTAATCTGCACCGTAGATGTATCTTGTTGTAGATAAACGTATAACGTTTCGTAGGTTGAAATAATAAATAGTTTGAAACCGGGACGTGTTCAATAATACGCAAATAAAAATTTTAATTTCTCTTCGTACTAAATCATTTCTCTTCGTGTATAACATTTTTTTTTCTCCAAAACTGTTGTTGCAAGATCGCAATGTTATCTGCCATGTATTGAGATGATTTGAGATCTCTCTCGATAATAAACAGTAAAGCGCGTTCATGTTCACGTAATCACTATCCGTTTTCAAATAAAGGCAGGAAAGCAGATACGTAGCGAACGTAGCGGAGCGGTGACTGTTAACTATTAGGAATTAGCGTTACCTATAGACTGAGACGTATCCTTATATTATTATTATTATTATTATTATTATTATTATTAGTAGTAGTAGTAGTAGTAGTAGTAGTAGTAGTAGTAGGTAAAGTGTTTGTATTTTAATTACTACTGGTAGTTGACAAATAGATATATAAAAATGCATGAATTTCCGTGGCATTTGTACCGTCTTCTTTTATTTAGTGATCAAGTAGAAACATAGAACTTATGAGTAGTCATAACCTTCTGATTACAAGTACACTGGTTTGTGTTTATTTGAGAACACCAAGTAAAAATCCACGAATCTGGCCCAAGTTGGTCTATAAGAGAAACATAATTGTATTTAGTGGTGGTCACAACGTGACCCCTTCGCACTAAAGCAGATCTCATACACGGCGTTAAACAACATACAGAACTAACGTTTAGCACATGTAATCATTCGAGGTAGCCACACAAACAGGTGATCGGATGCTAAATATGTGTCCGGTATAATGTTCCACGCTCACAGTACCGGTATATCTTGACGTAGCTGGTGATTGTCCTGTTGGAGATTAGGCGCCGTCTCACTGTGTCCCATTCGGACTCGATAGAGTTTGGATAAGACGACCTAGCAGGTCTGAGTAGAGCACGTTGGGAGGTGGAGTCCCGCAATAGTACTAGGGTCTACGCAAAAATCCATGACATCATAAAGGTACAGCAAAATAGCTATATTTTCCTGAATGAAGACCAGAGAAGAACCTTATTAACCTCGTACTAGAAGGTAAGGTGTGGATTCTCTATTGTTGAGAACGAATACACAATAAATTTTCCTTCATTTCTACTTGTCTGCGGACATGTACACACCATCATTAAGGCCGAGAGAGAAACTATCCTCATAACCACTGAATACTGCTTCTTCCATTCGCCTTGACAGTGCAGTCATCCCAAAACCACGGAAGACCTTTCTTGGCATTCATCATGTATCAGAGATTATCGTGCAAAGCTGTGGTCCTTTTGTAACAATTAATTGTGTACTGTTCGTACGCTCATGTGGAGAATCAGTGTGATTCCACTGCTGGTATATGTCTTGTCAGGTAGGGCGACCGAAGCAAACAACAAACTTTCTGTTTTGGTGTTCATTGCAGGATCATCGGTGGTCACATCTGCTGTGGAAACTCTTTTCTTTCCTCTTGCACAATACGATGACACAGTAACACGTCATTGCTCAGCGAGCGGCAATCCTGCGGACGGATAACATGGACTCTTATGGCTCCAATATACAGCACGCTTGATATCATTTACGTGCATACTAGTCGTTTGCTAGCGTTGTTCTAATGTTAAAGGCGAAAACTGTAACTCACAGATAACGGATTTCCACACACAAGTACATTTATGTATCGTTCTTGTTCAACAACCTTCAAAGTTCTAGTATCATAGTTCTTACCGACACACAAATAGCCTGTTTTCTGCAGAAACTTTCAACAACCTGCTCTGAACACTGACCAGTGCGGTGAGGTATTCAAAGTTAAATCAGTGTTCCCTCTACAGACACATTGTCTGTAGATTGAATTTCGTTTGAGTCAGATGATTCATACGAAGTGCGTTACCAAGGGTGTATAAGAGTCGGATTAACAGAAATAGGGGGAAAACTCAGAATTTATAAACGGGGAAGATTTTTATTTTGTGAGACTATAGAATCGCAATGTTAAGAAATTAAATCAGGTGAGGGTCCACAGTTGATAGGAAAGCTTACGATTACGAAAATGAAAAATATTTAAATATAAGAAACGAAAATAAATGTATGTAGATTACATGAAGCGAAGCATCTGTGACAATTTGAAAAATGAACATAGGAACGTCCAGGCTTATGATAGCGGTTAAATATACACCGAGTTTCCATAAGAAATGTGAAGACGTGATGGAACAGAAATAACATGCTAATCAATTGTTTTGGACATAGAACGCCAATAAAACAAAATCATACGAAGATAGTAAACGCGAAGCTAGTGGTGTTATACGTTGTGGAAGCGAACCATCTCCTGTCCTCGCTTTTCTAATTTCAATCCAGATTATATGAGTGTCTCATCTCCATGAAGCAGAGACGATTTAGAAAAATTTACGTCGTATTTCACAAATATAGATTTTTTTACGAACGTTATCTGGAAATAGTTTTTAAACCAGGGATGATTGTTAAACTTCAAAATGCATCATTTTGCACAAGTGATATCTATATATGATATGATATTTAAATCAATACTCAGATTTTCACTTGAAAGCTTTCTCCTAATGTTTGTAAAGCATGCTGTAATGTTTATTTGTTCTAAACACACATAGTATACGTGTAGAACTAATTAATTTCAGCTTCAGCATACATTTTTATTTTTCATTCCAGAGAATCTAACTCAACTACCCATACCAGATCCATAGGAGAAGGAAAAAAGACGCATCAAAATCTACAAAGTTTGTTTCGTTACCGATGCTCCTGGTGCCCCAAGGCCTTTTATCAGTCCAGTGACTTAAAAAAGCACATTCGCGTCCACACAGGAGAAAAACCCTATGAATGTAACGTTTGTTTCAAACGATTCGCTGATAATAGCTATTGGAATAAACATATGAGGAAACATAAAACTTAAACTCTTTCACTGTAAGATGTGCAGTAGAATTGTTCCTACTGAAAATACATTGAAGTCCTATTCATTGTTTCAAAAAGGTATTTTTATCGAGTAGAAATGTTATGATACTTAGATGCTTATTTTACAATAATTTTTAAGTGTACTTATGTGTTTTCAATTCATACTTCCAATATTTAAATTTTATGGTGAGTCGTGAGATATATCATATCATAATTGTCAGAGTTGTTTTGAGTTGTTTGAGATTGGGTCAATAAGAGTCAGTCATTCAATTTTTGAATCAAATGTAATATTTACAATAAAATTCAGGTCGTTCTGTACAAAAATGTAAAATCATCCACTAGAAACATACTATATGTTCAGTTAAACACACATTAAAAATAATAGTAAGCTTTATTATGCTAGAAACTGCATTAACCTATTATTATTATTATTATTATTATTATTATTATTATTATTATTATTATTATTATTATTATTATTATTATTATTATTATTATTATTATTATTATTATTATTATTATTATTATTATTATAATTATAATTACTACAGTAGCTGAATAATATTCACTTACTTTTGATTACTACAGGACTCTAGATATTTTTTCAGAAATTCATAACTACGATTTCTTTAAAATTTGTGTTACTTCTATCTATCCTTTTTTCGTGTATGGGTAACCAGATATCGTGTTTAATAGCATTAGAGACTTCAGTGTAATATTCTTAATAGTCACTTTGTTGAGTTGGAACGTTATTAATATTTAGTTTGTAAGGAAGATATACAAGATGGAAGAAAATAAATTGTTATTTTATAGTTTTAGCAGTCTTAAATAGTCCTCCTATCGACCCTATTAAATGCCTAATATTCCTTTTTGAATTTTCTGTTTGCATCGAATTAGCTTACTAGGTATAATATAGGAAGGGCAACAATCTTATATACTTTCCCCCCTCGTTTTTACAACATTCAATCGAGATATATCCATTCATACTCCATATGCAAGCAAGTCTATTTGCCTTTTTGGAATTTATTTTGACCTTCACTTACATAAAATCTGAGTAGAGCTTCTGCAGTCAAAGTACAAATGAGTGGTCCCATGTCAAAACGGACTAACTACATTTTTGATGAAATTGAGATTAACTGACATTTTGTGAACTGATAGTTTTATCATGCCTGGATGAACTAAGTTTGTAGCGTCTTTAGTTTGCCAATGGATGGAGTAAGTTGTTTTGACGAGTATATTCTATATCGAGGGTTTAACTTTTCAGTTCTTAACTCAAATGTCATTCTATTTCAATTTCATCAAAATTGTAGATAGTCCGTTTTGGCATGGGACCGCCAAAATGATACCCTAATTAAAGATAACTACATACTAAGTCCGAAATTTGAAATTTTTGGTAATAAATTGTATCGGGAAAATTTTACACTTGCTTCTGACGTATGACTGTTTGATTCCTAACGAAGTGAAGATAAAAAAAGCAGTTTAATTACAAACGAAAATAATGAAATATTTTTTTTTGGTTGTAACAACTTTATGATGTACTAGGGTTTTATAAAGGAAATAAACATCTTATATTACAATATAGGAATAAGTTCCTATGGCGCGTTCCTTGCTAGTATCAATTATGTTAGATGAAATGATATTTCATTATTTTAGGCAAGTCAAAATATCCTAACGAATAATATAATACAATACGTGCCTTTGTAATATATATTTTCTTTATTGAGGGTTGTTTAAAACGGTCGGTTTAATAGTTTGAAACTTTGTCCTAATAAAAACGCATTATTGTTAGACATTTCAAGGAAGGCATTTAGTTTCTTTTTCTATATAGCATATATAGTTTGACTACAGTCAAAGGCAAAAACAAAAGTCATGCAATACATAATTATTTTTAAATAATGTATTTCAGTTATAGCTGTATTGCATTGCTTTTGTTATTTTTCTTTGAGATTTTCATTTTTAAAAATTAATATCTAACCTGATAATTCTACTGTAGAAGAAACACTTTATAGAGACCGCTTGGATGCCGTGTGGCATAACTCCAAAGTGGAAATTTTCCAGAAGTAAAATTCGAAGTTCAACATCTCATGAACTATTCATATTTCTTTTATATTGACCACCAAAATCAAAACTATAAACTTTATGGTTTTATAATTTACAAAAATATTTTTTTTTAAAAAAAGTTCCCATCTCGAGAAGTGATTGAATACATTATTTCATTTTTCTCATTTTTTGGAGTTACACCAACTTGGCATCCAAACGGTCCATATGTGTGTATGATCGAATATAGAAACGTGTTGAACACAACAACCAGTTTATGTGTATCTTTGTTCGCTGGTCGTTTGGATAAAATTTGTAATATGAAAAAAAATTATAAACAAGATAAAATACTATTATTTACTATTTTCTTAAAATTTCTTTATAGTATACTTTTAATGATTACAAACATTTAGTATTTGTTAAATTGTAATAGTAAAATTTGATTTGTAATAATAAAAAACTGAAACCTAATAGTAAGATTGTTTCCTTTTTTACTGATTGCCTTAAACTGTCGTGTTTTATGAATGTTTTGTGTAGATTAAGTGTTAGTTTGTTGAACTTTGAAAATTTGAAAATTTATTTTATAAAGGGATTTGCAAGAATGAAATACTAAACATGACATTTTATTTTTGTTTCCAGAGAACATGGCTTACCAGCCCATTCCGTACTGATCAGAAGTAGCAGAAAAACACTTCAAAATACTGGGAATGTGCTCTCTTATCAATGCTCCTGGTGTTCGAAGGCCTTCTATCAGTCTAGTGACTGGAGAAAGCACATTCGTGTCCATACTGGAGAGAAACCGTACGAATGCAATATTTGTTTTAAACGATTTGCTTATAACAGTGGCTGGCACAGACATATGAGAAATCATACACCGGACAAACCATTTCATTGTAAAATTTGTGGTAGAAGTTTTGCTGATGAAGAAAACTTTAAAGTTCATTCAGTTACTCATGATCTGTCGTAAGGAATAGTAGTAGCATTATGGCTCGCAATGTAAAAAAAAGTGTTAAGTTCTCTTGTGTTTTGAATAGCGGATTCACGTCTCAACTTATACATTGTGTGAACTTAAATGTGACTTGGTTGTTCTTCAAAGTACTTTCCCTTGCTATCACTCTGAATTACAGTATAGCATCAATTATTCGAACATCTGATCGATATCACAAAATGAAAAAGAAATCAGTTAAAATGAAACTTATTGAATCCAAACTGTTTGTATGTGTTCGTAAAAATATAATTTCCGTAAAATTTCTTTCTAAATTACCGTTAAAATTTACATTTTTACATTTACATTTAATTTGAATTTTCTAAGTGTTTTGTAGTAAAAATGAAGTAGTCACACGCTTGCGTATCAAACGCACTTATTTAACCATTTCTACTTACTGCGTAGAATAAGGCATCTGCATTATGAAAGCGCATCTTACCGTGTCAGTATTCGACATGGGCCTACACGCATTGAGTATCGTAGATACTAAAAGATTAGAGAATATTTATCTAATATTCTAGACGTGGGATCAACAAAATTATTTTTGGAAGAATTTACATAAACGTTAGATTTTTTCTCACTGAACGAGAGAAACTCATGATAGCGCGGCGCAGTCGACTAAATCAACTAGTGCATGGTTGCGGAAAGTATAGCTTTAAGTGAATACGTAAGCAAACTTCGTTTAAGTATGAGATCTCCCTATGCGGTTAAGATACGCGCCTTTGGCCTGGGAGTCCCATGTTCGATAGCAGAAGGAGCTCATTTGGTTCGGGTCCCACGTTAATCTGTAGGTCCACATCTAATATAGTCTCGCTGCGGAAAAGGACGCTAAGCTCAACATCAATCAATTGTTTAAGCGTCAGTATATGTCGCCATGAGTAGAGCGGGCACAAAAGTGACAATTGCAGCATGAGCATTTTGGTGGACTTTCGTCGATAAATACCAAAGTTCAATTACTGTAGTTGATGAGGAAGAGCTAAAGAGTTGATTTTGGATGCCTTACCAAGCAAGGACACAAAAGTACTGGTCCGAATCCTCATAATACTGTAGATAAATTCTTGATAAAAATTGTTAATATTTAAGAACACAATCACGAACCACGAGATCGAAGCTCTCAATATTCTCGTGACAACCGGAAGAATTTTGTTCGATCACCGCGTGTGAATTTCGTCAAGCGGTTGAAAACAAACTCAACGGTTAAGATAGAAGGAGCTAATTTAGTAGAAATCATATTATTGCCATGATGTAGTGCTCATTCCAAAGTATATGATTACTGATGGACCATAAATCAGCGATACTGGACAAACTGGAGGAGAAACTATCGATTATCGAGTAATTATTCTTGGAAATCCGCAATGCTTCAACATAATACTAAGAAATGTAATAACAAACGAACTGAAACAAATAATTCGGATGCTAGTAATACACTTACTTCCGGTCATCAGGAAGGAACCAATTCTACTGAACCCACTACCGACTTTAACAACTAACAGGAAAAAAGGAACGCATCCGCATTACACGGGGATCCAAGGTCGCTACAAAAAATTTAATTACTCGTGCCCAGAAATGTATAATCATTTCAATAATACTATTTAATTAGCCATTCAACAAGAATAACCGTTTTCTGTGTTTATACTATGGCAATTTTATTTTCAATCACGATCCACAGTTGTTCGATATGATGAGATCAGCACAGTTCAACAAGAGGATTCACATTGCCAACAATCTAAAATTAAGCTAATGGAATAACCTGATTCGGAACACTTTAAATTTCAGAACTCAGTTCTGTTTGTTCAAAATATTCGGAGAGTATTTGAAAGTTGGCTATAGGTAGTGTCGAAGAAACTAGTTCCCTCATTGGTATTCAAAATAAATAATCAAGGCCATTTTGAATTTTAAAATAGTGCTTGGCGTATTATACCTCATGGAAAAACCCTAAAGAAGGATGTGATCAAAATTATACAAAATTGTGTAACATATTCGAAAACCAAGCCCCCAAATCGAAATATATCTAGGCAGGAATATCATCCGACTGCCAAATTTGCGCAGGTCATATTTGCGATTGACTTGGAGGGGGAACTACTACTTAGAGAAGGTTACCAGTATGTTTTCTTAGTAGTTAACATTTATTCCCGATACACTTGCTTCTTTTCGTTAAGAAACTTCTAAAAAGCAGCTGAAATTCTAAAAACTCTGGAAAGGTAGGTACTATTTATGTTTTTTCCGCACCCATCCGTAATCATCACGGACCAAGGTCCTCAGTTTCTCTTTTGGACACAATATTCCCGTGAAAGAAATATCAAAGATTGGCAGGCATCTCTATATAATCTTCTGTAATTATTGTGTTTTAGTCATGGGGACTTAAAATTTATTAGTCATGAATGATAATGTATTATTTTATAAATAATGATCTTCGAATAGAGGATAAAACATTAAATTTGAGAAGACAAACTGAATATTTACTGTGATAAAATTACTGGATTTAAGTAAAATGTATGGTTTTTCAGTTTTCTTTCGTTAGTGTGTCTTCTTTTCTAGTAAATTAGTACTTTTCAACTTAAGTTTCGTTCCTAAGTGCTTGTGTCAAATTTGAATAAAAGATGTCTTCTTTCTGTATATAAGGGAACTGATAATTGTATTCGAAAAGAAGATAAGGAATAGCATACTAATTAATTACTTATTAATAGCTATGTTTCCATAGCAATCAAGATGAAGTGGTCATGCGCTTGCGTATCGAACACTTTCATTTAACCTTCTACTGCTGCGCAGAATAAGGCGTCTGTATTGTGAAAGTATATCGACCTTCTTAGTATTCGGTATAGGTCTATTTGCATTGGATATCGTGAATATTGAGATATCAAAGAATAACTGCTCAATATCCTTCATATCAGTTGTTGTTTTTACTTACCGTGTTTTATTCGTGCAACTGAGGTTGACAACGCTTTCTGATTACTTTGTGGCTACTTGATATTGACGATTGAAGCAAACAAACAAACAGAGCAAACAGCAATTTTCTAAGTTGAGAAACTGATCCGTACAGAGATTGAAACCATTATTTAAAAATTTAAAATTATTTTGGGTGATCTACTTAAAGGCACCAGTTACAACCCACAGATTAGTCTGTTTAATGTGACAAAGAAAGGAAATTTGAAATTATTAAGTAGTCTACAACACTGCCTATATTTATGTTTATTGTAGGAGCCGCGGTGGCTCAGTGGTAGAGCGTTTACCTGTGGTACTTGGGGTCCCGGGTTCGATCCCAGCTCCCGCCAAGCGAACTTTGTGGTGGACAAACACCGTGTGCGTGGGTTTTCTCGGGGTTCTCCCGTTTCCTCCCACTTTCTTCATTCTACCATTTCATTCATTACTCATCATCACCGTCTCCTTTAGCCTAACCGGCATAAGCGTGGGACGTAAAACTCAAGGATTTCATTTCATTTTCATTTCATTTTTTATGTTTATTGCCTTTAATATACTAATGAATCTATAATAATTTCGAAGTATCTGCAATAATAAACGCTGGCAACTTGCTGTAGAATATGTCTAAAGTTCTTCTTACGTGATTAACTCCATGTATGGATGAAATAATCAGATATCACCAACGTCGCATCAAAGATCATATGATAATATTTAACCAGATATTCTATATCAGATAGACATACTGAATTAAGAATGAAATATGATGGCAGAAATATCTTATGTCTTTGAAACAAGAAAACATCCAAGAAGATCCAAGAATCCAAGAATCAAAGAATCCAAGAATGTTATTATTTGTTAAGGTTTTAGCGTCTCTTTTCAGCACCGAGGCTATATGAGATACATGTTTAGTGTGGTATCCAAACCATCGTAAAGTGTTCAATTTTTACGCTCTCCTACCGAGAACCCAACCTCGGACCACGTTCACTTGCCTTAGGAAAAATACTAACATTATTACAGAGGAATAAGAAGAAATATGTTATGCTTTTAGAATTCTTAACGATATGATATTGGAATATACGTATCTACGACTCTTTTTAATTTCACTTAATAGAATAGGCAATTAATAAAATTAAAAGTAGAAAACAGAGAAAACTTAAACTCAATCGTGCTTACCAGCTTGTCGTGAAGATGAGCGATATAGACTCGATATGCTTGCATAAGGTGATGTCCACCTGACGATGCACAGAGAAATTCTTCCTGATTCAAAATACGTATCTGAAAGTGTTCAGTGGTAATTCAAAACTCATACTGTGAGATCAATTCCTACTGAATAATTTAGAAACTAACTATTAACTAACTATATGGCCTACGAAAGCCGGAGGTTCAATGTCGCGTTCACAAAAGTTCTGCAGTGATTTCTGTCCTTAGACAACTGGATCCAGTTTCTACTTTGTATTCCTATTTCTGCGAGATCTATCTTAATATTGTCCTCCTCCTCTGCGTCTAGGTCTTCCTAATAGTCGTTTTCCGATTCAATTTCCAGTTAAAACGTTGAAAGTGTTCCTACTTTCTTCCATTCTGGCTACATGACCTGCCCATCTGACAAGGGAACATCTTATATTGATAGTAGCATTGTCCAATCAAACAATGCGCAATCGATAGAGGAGTGAAGAAAAGTGAGAAATCCAAAGTTTTACGGGCCGATACCCAGAGAGACAGGAGATACAGAGGAAAGGATCTAGAATAATGTGAAAATAGCAATGTAAAAGATACACTGACACAGAAAGAACTTCAAAATGATTAAAGTAATCAAAATGACATTTAGACAAAAGTATAGTAATCAAACATTAAACTCACAGACATGCTCAACAACATCATATGCAATGCAGTGTTGCCAACTGAGCAAAAAATGAAGATTTGTTAAATAGCACTTAACACAAACTATAACATCTAGAAAATAATTATGAGTAGAACCATACCTGTGACGTCTTGATGTACAGTGTTGCAAACGTTTGAAGATAGGCCTATATGAATTCCTATATAAAGTTTTGTGTGTTGTGTTTAATATTATTCTGATTTTCACTTCGGCAAAACTGCTTCGACACTGTGCTTCGTCCTTTATTTTTGTACTTCAGTGACTATATTCTTGTTTGTGGTATCATATTTTGGTTGCAACTAGTTCGAATCGTGTACTGTATGTACTCTTCTACATCCAAGATTCATATAAGAATTCGTGTAGGCCTATCTTCAAACGTTGGCAACACTGTACATCAAGACGTCACAGCTAGGGTTCTACTCATAATTAGATTTTTTGGATGTTATAATTTCTGTTCCGTGCCATTTAACAAATCTTCATTTTGTGCTTAATTGGCAACACTGCATTACATATTATGTTATTGAGCATGTCTTGGGGTACAGTGTTTGCTTACTATACTGTTGTGTAAATGCCATTTTGTTTAATTTCGTCATTTTGAAGTTATTTCTGTGTCAGTGTATCTTTTTCATTGCTATCATCTTCACATGATTTTAGATCCTTCTTTTCTCTGTATTTCCTGTGTTTCTGGGTGTCGGCCCGTAAAACTTTGGATTTCTCACTTTTCTTCACTCCTCTATCAATTGCACATTGTTTCATTGGGCAATGCTACTATCAATATAAGATGTTCACTTGTGAGCCTCCTAGACTTGATGGCACTAACAATGTTTGGTAAAGCGTATAAATTATGCAGTATCTCGTTATGAAGTTTCTGACATTCCCTATCCTTGTTCCTCTTGAGTCCGAATTACGGAGGAATATGGATTTTATCCTGAAATACTTTCAGTGTACGTTCTTGCCTCAGAGTAAGCGACCATGTTTCGCAATCATATAGCACAACAGGCATGATTCTCGTTTTATATATTTCAAGCCTAAAATTCCTCGACAGAATTCACGACGACAAAAGATTTTAAACTGAAAAACAACACGAATTTTCTGATTTTATTCAACATTTAATTTTTCGTAAATATGATTTTGGTCTGTTAATATTGATCATATATATTGGAAAATATCCACTTCGTCGAAAGTATTGTTTGAAATTTCAAGGCATCCATATAATCACTTTACGATTTTGTAGTATTACGATCCCGACAGATTTCTATATATTTAAATTTCTCTGCATTTTCTTCTATACCCATGTCCGTGCAAGCGTTTAGTAAGTCCTCTACATTTCTTTCTATTGTTCTTCTATCAACCCGTGTTATATTTATATCATCAGCATATACCATAACCTGGTGAATGCCATTCAGCTCTAGGACCTTGTTGCTTCCTTTGATTTTCCTTATAGCGTACTCCAGAACAAAGTTGAATAATAATAATGACGACAATGCTTCTCCTTGTTTCAGGTTATTCTCGATGTTCTACCCTGGCGTGGACAAGAATTTTCTTACTCGAACTTTACTTTGGGATTTATTATATATATCTTACTTAATCTAACTAGCTTTCTCAACAATTTTGAAAATATTTTTGTTTAAGTGTATATTGTACCTTGCTCTCTTCATGTGATTATTATCCTTATTTGCTCTCTATCTCTCTACCTACGAGTCACTACGTAAAACTTTCGACTTCTTACTTTTTTCACCTTTCTATCGATTGTAAACTGTTTGTTTGGGAAATGCCGCTATCAATATAAGATGTTTCGTTATCATTAGTTGTACGCACGGAGTTCTACTCTGGAAGAAAAAAGTTTGAATGCGGAAATGGAGTCAATGAAACAACCGGTTAATGTATTTTGTTCACTGAGCATGTGCATCAGATTTGTAATATACATGGAATAATTTTATGAAGAAGGTACGAGAGCAATCTCCTGACTGTATCCGTAAATTTTGTGAGACTTGAATATGACATAAGGCGAATTTGTAAATTGCTTAAGGGTATTATTTATAAATTTTATAAATGGAACATCTTGCATCAATATTTACTTGGTTAAAAGTATAAAAGTATGAAAACTACTTTCTATAATTATATGACAGTAATATTTGACATTCACGTATACTATATTGTGATTTTCGATATTACGTACATAATTTCAAATACATGTAATTGCACATTACGTAATTCAATTGGTTATTGGAGAAATCTATTTACTGATTTTCTTTATGAGGTACTTCTGATGTTTACAAAAGTTCAGTAGTTATTAGATTGTAATGATAAAATTTGATTTTTAATAAAAGAAACTAAAACAAAATATTAAAGTTATTTTCTTTGTCTGTCAAACATCTTCCCGTGATTTCTAAGTGTTAATTTGTTGGTTTCAAAAACATGTATACCGTAACACATCATTGTTTAGATATTTTTAAATGAAATAAAAAAATATGAAGGGTAGAGACTGAACATGAAACTTTATTTTTATTTCCAGAGAATGTGACTTACCGACTCGTTTTGTACTCAGCAGAGATAGCAAAAGGATGATTCAAAATACAGGGAATGTGCGCAGTTATGAATGCTCCTGGTGTTCCAAGACTTTCTTTCAATCCTGCGACTTGAAAAGACACATTCGTATTCACACTGGAGAGAAACCATATGAGTGTAATATTTGTTTTAAACGCTTTGCTTATAACGGTGACTGGCACAGACATATGAGAAAACATACACCGGAGAAACCGTTTCACTGTAAAATTTGTGGTAGAAGTTTTCCTGATAAAGAGAAACTTGAACTTCATTCGCTTGTTCATACTGTAGTGTAATGTTAAAAAAAAAAAAAAAAAAAAAAAAAAACAGAAATGTTAATAACATTTCAGTTCACATTATCAAAAGTACAGTGTTCAGTTTTCTTATGTTTTTGAACTGTTCATTCGTATCTCAATTTATACACTAAAAATGAACTTATTAGATTTGGCTATTGTTCGAAGTATTCGAAGTTTTCCACGATATTTTTTAAATTAATTATTCACGGGAGTAAATCAAAAACTAAAGGTAATTTGCTGCTTTCACAGGGATAAACAAAGACTAGGTCGCCATATGTATAGTTGGAGTGTCATGGAGATAGAACTATGCATCATTGTCGAACTTAGTCGAGTGTCGCATAGCAAACAGGCTACACGCATTGACCTATCTCTCCACGAATGTACCATCGAGGAACAGCGTGCTGTAGACCCACATGGAGAAACTGTAAACAGTGCAAGTTATTGTGTGGTAATGCAAGATAGATAAAAACCTATAATTCATCAAAAGCAACGAGGACTGCTGTCTAAGAGGGGGGTGGTACTTCATGATAACGCCAGATCTCGTACTGCAAAGGCAACAGTACACACTGTACACCGGCTTCGCTGTGAGTTGCTTCTCCATCCTTGATACATCGCTTACACGTGACATAGAATTATTACATTTCTGTTGTTTGAAGAAGGCGTTGTGTGGTCATCAGTTCAGGTCAGAGGTCCAACAAGAAGTAGTGATGTGGCTTCGTGAAAAACCAAAAACTTCCTTTGTTAATGGAATACAGAAACTGATTATACGATACCGAAAATGCATTGTCATGCAGGAGCCATATGTAGAGATGTAATATATATTATTATTATTCCTTTAAGGAAATAAAAATATGGTGTGGAATTGCCTTTATTTACCCTCGTACTTTCTGAATGAAAAAAATATTCTATGAAATTGCGTGCAGAAAATCACAATTCAGTCGATTTCCAACTAAAGCTTGCAGTATTATCATATAGAAGCGATCACAGTGAGTGCAAACAATAAACAAACTACGTCAGTAAATAGATTCTGTTACGTTAATGATTGTAGTTAATAGTTCTGTAGTATTTGTCATGGTAATTACTTAAAATTATTATCCATGCATTATATTGTTTTATTGATTTTGGTAACTCTGGAGTATTAATCAGAGATATTACTCAACATGTATTAGTCTTGAATTATGGTGTCCTATATTTTCTGAGTATTAGTAATGAGAAATCTAAAATTCTTAAATTTCTTTAGGAGTGATGATGTCTCATTTTATAGAAAATTAAATTTGTATGGAATAAACCATTGCATTTGAGAAAGGAAAATTGAATATTTACTAGCATACAATTAAGGTTTAATTAACATGTTTGGTTTATCATTTTTTCTATATATTTTTTCTAGTAAATCAATTTAAGTTGTGGAATGAGTTCTGTTGGGTTATGTAACAGGTACTGTACAAACTGGAATTTTTTCTTAGAAATCACAATGTAAAGTTAATCATTTCTGCCCCATTTACCTCACTTTTTCACTTCGGTATTTTCCATTCAAAACGAAACATAACAAAGCGGTTGTCGTATTTGCATTAAAGTTTTTTTTTTTTCAAAATGACACATTTTCAGAAGCGCTTTCAGTTCAAACTTTATTTTCCTCTGCTGAAAAAAATTAGCAATTGTGGAAATGTTCCCTTTTGAGATTATGCTCTTCAATTGTGTTTGGAAAGAAGTAAGTGTGTGTGTGTATATATATATGTGTGTGTGTGTGTGAGAGAGAGAGAGAGAGAGAGTAGGAAAATGTAACATCCTCTACTGAAAATTCATTTAACAAATGCGGGCTTCTGAGAAATTTCACATTGAAACTTGGGAAATTGGAATGCAAATAACCACTAAGTTTATTTTACGATTAATCGGAATAAGTTGATATTAATCAAGAACAATTAGTTATCATTTTGTTACAGTCTATACAAATGTTATTCGTCAAATTCCTTGCCAGTTTAGCAAAACACGTATTATTTCTTATGAACTGTTTCGTTTCACTAATATACACTGTGAAACAGTTCGGCAAATCCACATGTTTTCTGGGTTTAAGATTACTTCTGTAATATTGAAACGCAGGACCATAAAGTATTTTCGATAGTTAAACTCAAATCAGAAAATTTCCTTTGCGTTCATCAAATACAATGTAGGATAAATGCATGTCGAATACATGTCTAGCTTAGCAATTAAAAATAAGATTGCGGAATCACTATTGTAGAGTGAAATTCACAAACGAACGCTGTTTTCTTCACTATTAATAATTACTTTCTAAAAGATGAATAAACGCTTATTAATTTGTGGTTTGCAATATGTTTATCGCAATATAAAGTATTGAACACATCAAGCAGTTCTGTTGCACCAGAGACGGAAACCCTTTATTAAATATGCAAACTCTTTGAATGCTGTTGCTGAAATTCACTTCTGTGGTCATCATCGTCGTCGTATAGCGCCTAAAGTTATGAACGACAATGTTAAGTGGCAAGTTCATCACAATTTTTCTGCTTGTAGCAGAAGTAAGGTACGTCATACACCTGAAGTATAATTAGTATAGTTCAAAAGCACATATTCAACTGAGATTGTGGTAGGAAATCTATTACATAAAACAATTGGGAAAATATCTCAAGTGCCAAAGTAGTCTAAACTTTTGTGAGCAGATAGGCCATCATTTCATCAGGGACTTAAATTTTTTTTCATATGCTTGCTGATCAGTTATCTTGGGCAGTTCCGTAAGCTGAAACATTATTTTGGTTGAGCATTTCTTTAAAAGTAAGGTAAAACTAGGCATTAAGTTTTGGAGGTTTTAAAATTGCAGTTCAAATTACTTTAACTAGGCAGAAGTTGAATTTTGAGAATATGGAAAAGGCAACGAATATGATTGTTGGCTAATTTTAGTCCCTTCTTCCACAGAGTGAAATGGCTGTATTTCCGAGCATTTAACAATATTTTACTACAAATTCAAATGATTAGTATCTTGGCAGAGCGAACGTGTCTTTGGGAATAAAACTGTGATTTTGATTTTTAAATTTAATGACTTCAAATTTTTAGTAATGACAAAATTCTTCAAATCAGTTTTGTTTCGTAGAGTAATGGAGGAACATTAAAATTAGGACGCATTACAGTGGTTCGGATTCCTTGAGATGTTTATCTCATATGGGCTTGTGCTGAAAAGGAACGCTAGCAACACTGTTCTAATAGACTTCTTAGAAAACAAAATAAGAGGAACAAAAATATTACAGAAAAAAACTAGAAATTGAACAGTAAAACCATGTGTAAACAAAGTCTGTATAAAAATTTGAAAATGTGAACTACCACTCAAAACACACATATCCTTCTTGCTAAATGAAACATTCAGGGGTTCAGGTTAGGTTATAAGAGTTCGAAAATATTAAAAAAAAAGAAAACACTAATTTTATAGCATCGTGCTGCATATATATCCATTAGAAATTAGAATATATTAGTTAAGCGTAAAATTCAAATTATGCAGTCACAAAGTTGAAAATATGTAGTCAAAATGTTTAAGATTATTAATTATTCAAAGAAAACTGAATGTCTATAATATGACTTCGCTTCGCTTTCCAATTAAATAGAAATTTCAATTATTTATTATTGAAGCAGAGGAGATTTGTTCACTATTTTTCTATGGACAAAACACTGAGCAATAAGTTGACAGCACTGATTAATCAAGAATGCTCAAAGAAGATGAATTTGAAAACGCTTCGGACTTAAAAGCTAACTCAAATCCATGTTACGCCTTCTTTCTTGTGAACAATTAAAACGAATCCATTAAGATGAGAAATAAGCATTTATATGACAATTAATGGAAAATACAATTGGACGAATCATATCAGTGTTTGATCTTATATGCGTATTTTATAATATGTTCAATTGTCGTGTGTTTCAATGATATAACAATGCAGCAGAAACTATAAGTAAAGTAACTTCATTGCTTTTGCGTAGAAAAGTCATTTGTGTAATTGCTCTGTTCAGTCCAGTCATTCTCGTGGACCATTCAATTTCAAACGAAGCATGTTCCTGTGCAATTATCTAAAAGCTGACCTTAGGCAACCCGACTTCTATTGCTGTATTTTGGGTTGCATAACGATAAGGTATTTATATTCTGTTGCCAAGACAGAGCGTGAGTTACAGATTGGTTGGATGATTATAGTGTAATGCCTCTTTAAAAATCAAGGATAACTGAGAGATGGATTTTGAGTTCTTAATCATGCCTGAACTACAAGTGTTTTCATCAGTGTTCGAACTATAGGAAGAAGGTCAGATTTACGGTTCTTTGATACCTGGACCGTGAAAAGATAAAGAAAGACCGCCCGACGGAAAAGTGAAAAAACTAATTGGTTTTTAGGTTTATATTTCTATTTACAAATGTTACCTTGAACGCACTAGATACCGGTATATTACAAGAACAAATGAAAGATAATTTACTATGATAAAGATAATTTTTGTCGGATATCAGTCGGACTGGCACTGGAAGTTGGAAATATTTCTATTCACAACTGATCCTGCATGTTTGAAATTTTGTTATAATTCTAGAAGATTATTTATGCGATCACATTATCATTTTTTTAATTGTTTATGCCTATGTAATCCGTACCGAGACAATAATCAATACTGTCACAAAAATACTCGCAAATGTTGGGAAATATCAAATTATATTTAATACTTATATACTATTTTGTTCAGTATATGTACTTAAATTGACGGCCTATAAATTTATTCAGTTTTTAAATATACTTAATATATACAATATTTGTTGTGCAGAATAGTCATAGCTGTAGCCAGAATTTTCCATATGAATGTGTACAAATATAATTATAGAACTTCTCATATGGGTGTGCAGAAAGGTAATTAACGTTCACCTCCACTTACTGTAACATTCTCACGTGCTCATTTTCTTGGGTTTTAATTGTATTAAAATCAGATAAAATTTTATTTCAATGAATTGATTAATAAAGGTAACAAAACTTCAGAATGCGTGACAATTGAAGAAAAAAGGAATCAAACCATTTTGTTAAGGTATGGACAAACACACTCGGCACACCTTGTAGCTACATCTGTTAAAGAGTTATCATATGACACATCAAAATACAGTCTTGTCATTTATAAAACAATACGATGCTATAATAAGTATGAGAGAAATATACTCCGATCAAAATAATGAAGTTGAATTATAATTGCAAGTGATAATAAGCTTTATTATGATTTAATTTAATGCCTTATTATTGTTTTTATATGAATTGCCCGTTCTATTTTCAACAAAAAACGACAGACAATGAAAACCAAGTAATACGGCTTTAGTATTGCAGTTAAAACAACTGTACCGAAAATTGTTAACAGGAGTAGGGCTAAAGGAGTTCACTAATACCTTGAAACTTTTTGGATTTAAAAAATCCGGAAGTTTTGAGGTATATGGCATTACTAGATCTAAAAATCAAGGTAGAGTGCGAAAAAGAACGTAGTTAAAGTGTAAATAAAAAGGCATTGTTTTGTTACCATAATAAAGCGAGATGTGACCTAGAATTCGGGTGGATGCGGATGTATATATATAATAAGCTCTCCTTCCGAGTAGTAATACTCACTTGGACACCAGCAAATTTCTTATTTTCCTTTGAGTTGTATAATGGCTTAATACAGCTGATATCGTACGATTGGTAAGGCGACTACTTAACAACTTGGCGACCCGGGTTCGATTCTCGGTGGAAATGACTATTTTTTGTTCTACTCTCGTTCCAATACGTTCGAGAGCTCACTCAACCTTTTTAAAATTGGTTCCTGCTGAAGCTAGGGGGTTTAAGGCAGCAAGGGCGTTGTGCTGAGTATAGTACTTCTTGCATATACCAAAGTGTAGAAAGTGTGGAGCTCTATCTTCACTCAACCCATGGTCATGTGCGTATGACCTGTCTTCAACCTTTTTTTAGGTATTATGGGTTAATAGTGTTCTGTTCTATCCTAGTTAATACAGAAATGCACATTAAAAATTATTATACAGGTAACCAAGAAAGTTCTATCGCTTTTTCACTCACCACCTTCGAACATCGGTATGTCACCTAAAACGTACCTGGAAGATCAACAATAGTCCCCATCAGCATTGACGATCTTCTGCCAACATTCTGAAAGTCCGTGGATTCCATCGCGGCAGAACTTGGTGGGCCGTGAAGCGAAGAAGGTATCAAGTGCATTTTGCACCTCTGCTAGGGATTTGAACTGGCGTCCTCTAAGGTGATTGTCCAAGGAATGGAACTAGTAATAAACGGACGGTGCAATGCCCGGGGAATATGGCGGATGCAATAGTGTTTCCCATCCAAGACATAGAATAGTGTCCCGGGTCATCCTAGCCACGTGAGGCTTAGCATTGTTCTATAACAGGAGTACCCCTTTGCGATTCAATTGCTGGCTCAAGAGTTCTGAGTTTTTCTTGACATGGTTCAACTGCTGACAGTACAGAGTTGTATCAATGCTCTGACCAACTGCTACCATGTCCGATTCACGATGCCGCGAGCAGTCCACCAAACATACAGGAGGACTTCCTTCTGGTGCAGTGCTGGTTTGGAACCGGTTCATTGGATGTTAACCAATGATGACAGCGTCTGGAGCTTCGTACAGGAGCCACTTCTCCTCACATGTCAACATTCTGTCCAGAAATGGCTCCTTCCTCAGACGAGACAGCACAGTAACACAGGTATCCGTTTACGTTGCCTTCTGGCGCGGAGTCAAATTATGTGGGACCCATCGACCCAACTTGTAGTGTTTCCCAAGTTGGTGGAGGTGCTGCCGAATGGTTCCTCCACTCACATTGAATTGTAGTCTCATTTCCTTACTGCCTGGCCACTGTTCTCTTCAATTGCTGCCTGAAGATCTTTATTTTGTACATGTGTTGGTCTTCCGGCACGTGGTGCGTCTTCGAGTGTTTCGTCACCGTCCTTAAACTTGTTAAACCACCGCTACTCTGTCCGTGTGGTCACAACACCTTAACCAAAGGCCTGGCATATCTTCTGCCCCGCTGCAGCGGTGTTTGACCCCAGTTTGAACTCGTACAGCATACACGCCCTTATGACGCTCTATGGAGGTCCCATGTTTACTCTGTCCTTACGCAAGTTTACGATGTAACTGAACTGCCACAACCAGGTAGTATGTTAGATATACCCACACCAACAAGTGACCTTCGCCTTATCTCAATTCGCATTCAACTCACCTCACGCATACGATGTTTGTCCACAACAAAGTTCACTAGGCGTGTGATGAGACCAAACCAGAACCGTACGCACAAGAGGTGAGCACTATTCCACTGAGTTACCGTGGATTTGTGGTGAGTTACCGAATTACTTTATAGGATAATTGATGCTTATACAAAGTGAAGATTTTATATACTTATCTATATTGGCTTTAGCAACTACGTTATGTTTATTATCTATCTGTACACCATTCGTTCTAGCTTAGAAAATGAGACTAGGTCATATCAGGAACCAATAAGATTCGTCCTTACATTTCTAGCAATTTTTAATTGATTAAAGTTAATATTAAATTGATGAAATGTATGTGTCTGATGAAGGCAAAGATATTTTTCAGAAACTGTAACGATATTATCTCTTAAATAGTATACGCTTTGGCCAGAATTTGTCTTTTATTTTATACAAGAAGTTTCAAAGATATATAAGCTGTAGCCTTAGAAATTGTAGTTTATAGTGTGTCTGATGAAGGCAAAGATACTTTGCCGAAACTGTAACGATATTAATTACTAAATAGTATATGTTTTGGTCAGAATTTGTCACTGAATGTAGCAAAATTCCGGAGTCATAGACCAACTTCCTTGTAATTTATGATAGGAAAAATCCTATAAAACGTCAAGTTCTTGGAAATATGTGCTTTTCAATCGAAAACGTGGTAACTTTCCTATTCACACCAGCCATTTACGCTATCTATGTTCATCATAATCTCGATGAACATAGCCAGAATCAATTGCCCACTGTGACATATTTTTTTGACACATACTGTGAGCAGTAATTTTCCCCAATTGATCCAATCCAATTTTGTCTCAAGAGGATGAAGGTATCAAAGACTTTACTTCTGTTGTAGAAAGTAATACTGATGTGGCATATGAACTCAAGTTATCAAGGCTGTAATTGTTTATTATTGATTCTTGTACTTAATCATATGAGAAAACGAAGGAATTTTGTGATGTTGTCGTAAAATGCAAAATTTTGTGCTTTTTCTAGTCCCTGAGTTTAAAAAGTCACAATTCAATATATTTTTCTTCTGTGTTTCAGTGCCTAAGAGAAAACCTTATATGCAAAGTGTAGCAAATTTAATCATCATGAAAATGTAAAGTGATTTTTTTTTTCAGTAGTTGAAATTAAAATGTTATAGAGCAAAAACTGACTAACGTCAGAAAATGCATGGCTTTTCAGACCTTCCCGCACCTAGCCTAGGCCTTCTGGACAAGATCTGTGAAGTCGAAAACTTGAAGTTTAGCTAGTGTCTAGGTACATACAGCATACCCGAGAAAAGTTTTTATGACTATTTGCAAGACAAAATATACTTGTCGAGTGGACCAATAGATATACCAAAATTTGGAACGTTCTAGTGTCATGCTTTAAACCGTGCCTATTTCAAATCTGGCATATATATATATATATATATATATATATATATATATATATATATATATATATATATATATATATATATATATATATATATATATTATAATTTTATTTTTTTAATTTATCCAATTTTAACGTGATAGAGAATCCTTTTATAACTGTAAAAATACGAACTAAGAAATGACACAGAAGTTATAGTTTCACGAAATATATATGATCATTAACTTTATCTTATAGGAACAAACTGTACAAGAAACCTTATCTACCTACAAATATTACAAATGTGTTTCATATAAGTTATCAGATAACAGGGGGAGACTCTTAGAGTTCGGTGCAGTAGGTTTTAGAGGGTGCAGCCCCTAATATTTACATATAACGGTTTGTATGTTTTTATATACACTGTGTGTGTTAATATGTAATACTCTACTCGTTATTTGGTATGTTATTTGTTATTATTTTTAAAAAAAAAATATGAAACGAAAATGTATTTCTTCTATGCATTTCAGGTATGTTTGTATGTTTAATTACAGTCCGTGTGAATTTTCGGCGGTGGACAACATCGTGTGCGGTGGATTTTTCGATATTCTCTCATTTTCTTCTACATTCTTATTCCAACAATTCTGGATTCATTCACTATCATTAATCATCTGTCTCCTTTAGCTTTACTGGGGACATATTTATGTATGTATTTACTTATTTACATTACAGTTTGTACAGACACCTCTCGTTTACAAGAAACGTTTTCCCAGATATAAATAAATAGAGGCACTTTACAACATATAGTGTATTTTTTCATCCTCATACTGTCTAATAACACATATTTACTTGGCTGTAAATAAGTGAAAATTTTATAGTATCTTAGACGTGTGATTTAGAGCTAATCAATTTAATCTACATATCTAATTCGATTTTATATATATATATATATATATATATATATATATATATATATACAGTGAAACCTGTCTTTAGCGGAATCGAGCGGGACTTGCAAAAATTTCCGTTAAAGTCAGGTTTCCGCTTAGTGGAGCTAGACCTTTCCTTTCTTTCTTTCTTTTTCACTTTTTTAAATACATGCTTATAAAGAGACATACTGAGAAAATATATTGCTGTACGTACATTGTTCGATTACAGTACTTCTTTCTTCTACGAATAAATACACAAAAAACTAAAATGAATACAAAATATACTATGCACACGTTATCTTTATTTTTCTCATAGCCAAGCAGGGTTTTCTGTGTACATTGCTGCTTGACTTTCCGCATACACTTTAGCGTGAGAAATTATACTAAGTGAATCAGAATCATTTTTCCGTAAGGTAAATTTTTGCAGTTCCTTTAAACTTCTGAGAGCAATTTGATATGTATTTATTCTACTCGGTATCGTATTCCTCTTCTTCCTCTATCTCGTTTTCTTCTTTCCGACATTCCTTATGATGCTTGATAAGTTGCGGGGATTAAGGACAATTTGTGGGGGTGAATATGAGTAGTGGTTGGAGAAGGTCAACACTGTCCAGAAATATTTAACAAAAGAACGAACATTTTATCGCAAACAGTGTAATGTATATCTCTCACAGAATGTCTAAACATCTAAACGCTGTAGTCCGGAACTCAGAATTTTCCGTTAAATGTTTATTTTTCTTTCCGTTGTCCGCGTAACACAGTTTCCGCTTAGTGAAGGGACTTTTACACATTTTGTTCTCCAAAATTCATGGGACCGTGAAATATTTCCGTTTAAGACAGTTTACCGTTTAATAAGGGGTTCGTTGAAGACAGGTTTTACTGTATATATATATAGTATTTAATTAACATATTACATCTACTACCTATTTTATTATTTTATTGCAGTAGTATCACTAGTTTCCTGTTCACTGTTAGCCATGAATACTAACATTTTATGTTCTAACTGTTTCTGTAAGTTAAAACGGGAGTAGTTACTTATAAAGTTATGGTAAATGGTTAGAACTTTATTTTAAATAAACAGACAACAATGGAAGTTGAAAGTACCAAGACATTATACTCAATTCTATTACATAGTATGGGCCTACATATAGACACAGAGTCATGCATATTGTATCTTCTAAAAAGTATTTGTGAGAGACATGGTGGCCCAGTATTAATGTTTTTAGCGCTAAGGGGCCCGTAGTATGATTCCAGGGCGTGTGAATTTGCGTTGGACACATTGTGTCCGTGTGATTCTACAAGACACTGCCATTTCTTTCCACATTGTTTTTCCAGCAATTCTGGATTTATCCACTTATATTAATCATCTATCTCCTTTAGTCTACAGTTTAAGCGTGAGACGTAGAACTAAGAAAAGAAGTATTTGTCATCATATTGGAATTATTTTCTAAATGACAAAATTGTAAGAATGTTTACGTGTTTTTAAAAACATATTCACAACAATGCCCTCCTAATAGCTTTTAACATAATTCTTCTTGGTATTCTTTCATCTTCTAGCTGTATAAGTATTATTCGAATGCTGTATTTAAATATATAGATAATTTTCAGTTGTGTATTATATTTTCACATCTTTCTTACAGTTATTTTTTCTCTCTTTGCAGCGTTTGTTCTGTGTTGGAAGCGAACGATGCTAACGTAAATTTGAGCAAAGACTATTTCAGACGTTTCACGTGCAGCTGGTGCTCCAAACGATTCTTCGGATCGTACGATCTTAGGAGACATGTTGCTGTACACACAGGGGAGAAACCATATGTATGTGATGTGTGCTCGAAAGGCTTCAGCCAAAAGTCGAATCTGAAGAGGCACAAAATAATGATACATAGATAAAAATACGAACATGTTTTGAACTAGACCATTTTGTTTTCAGAGAGTAATTTCTTTTGTAATTTGTGAACTGATTTCGCAAATAGGTATACTAACCTAATTAAAAAATAATTTAAAAAGAAGTACATTTGAAATCTTGGGGTCCGAAACGGGTTTTCCTCGAAACGTTTCAAACATGTGGTTACAAACTTTAGTGAACTTGTTTCTTTTTGGTCAAAGCTTTATAATTTTTGGTAAAAGTTACAAAAAGTTAAAGTATCAATATTTGTAAGTATTACTTACAAATATTGATACTTTATTAAACAAACATTTAGGTAATTAATGGTTCGCTAAATGTTGACCGTAAAATATATTTAAAAGCTTTTACGGTTACTAGAGAGTACGAGTACTAAATAAAACTATTTCGAATCTCATCTTACACGAGGCAACACCACACAGAATTTAATATATATTTCACAAAATATAGAACACACATATACTGTATAGTTCCTTTAGTGATCTAATAACTAAGAAGTTTGTATTTCTAAGGTCAACATAATACTATAAAATTGTTTAATTTTCTGCAGTGTCTCTTTGTAAACTACTGAGTGAGCAATTAAACTTTACTTTCACGTTTAAGAAGTTTTCATTTTGAATAATGGCAATTAGTACTGTTCGTCGATCTAACATTATGGACAAAAGTTAAAATCATAATTTTGTCTCGTCTATTTCAGAGTATATTAGTAGGAATGAGAAACTGCTTTGTCGAGTGCTGTCAGCCTTTACCCATACTTACCATTCTTCTTAATATTTAACTAAAGGTTTCCAGCATGAGATATTATTATTTTCAAATAATTTTAAAATATTCCTAATTGAAAATATTTTACACGTGAAAAATATTTTAAGAGCATATAACCCTCTTAGAGTTCCCTTGTAGCTATATGACGTACAGATTCCTGGTGGAGATCATATGGTTCGTATCCCACGTTAAGCTGTATGTTCATGTCTCATATAGACTCGGAACTAAAAAGAGACGCCAAATTCCATTCCAACCAACTAATGTAACCACTAATCATTCCATTCCAACTCTAGTTTCTGATTCAGGAAACTGCTTCGAAAATCCAAACAGAGTTCTGGAACTGGCTCTACGATAAAATATGTTTTCCTAAATACGAAATATTGTAATACAGTTTAGGTAATTTACAGTTTAGGATGTACTTTTCCAGATGATTTTTTTTTTTAATTAGTTGATTTTATTCTTATTTCAAAAATAAGTATTTCATAAAGAATCCTACCGTAGGGCATAAATCATTTTTTGCATGATAAAATCCACAAGAGTAGTTTATTTTTGGAGTGTTTTTTTTTCGGCTTTTTCTCAAGATGTTCAGCTGGTTTTGTTCATATTTCTCTAATGACCCAACAACTTGACATAAAGAATTTCTTATTAAAAGTCAACAAGGGAGAATAAATTTTCTCCGGACAATGTTTTCCGAAAACACCTATCATAATTTTGTTCATGTTTCTGAAATAAATGTCTCCGTAATAATTGCAGCATGACCTGATTTAATTAAAAAAGTGAGAGTGAGAAAGTTTACTGTAGTTGCCCTTACTTTGTTTTCATTTTTTTTGTTGTTGTTGTTGTAGATAAGTTAGTAAGAATAACTAATATTACTGTTTTATAAAATGTCTGTTTAATTCTAGGAAAATAATTAAATGAACTATTAGTTGTTTCTTAGTAGAGTGAAGAACGTTTTGAAGATCAGACAGGTATGACGTCATCAGCAGTCCAACATGTTTCTAATATGTTAAAACAACACATTGGAACGTTTCTTTCTTTAGTTAACAGAATTATGTAACTAACTCATGTATTTTGCAAATTTTCGATATGTTTAGTTACCTGTAAGTTACTTATTATTTTTAAGAAGTAACTGTGTCGCGTGTACATCAGTGAAAGAATTTGGTTTGTATGACGTACTGCTTTCTCAATTAATATTGAAATTTGAAGTTGTAGATTTGTACAAGAGAAATTAGATTGGAGACGGAATATATTCTTGGAACGCTTAATTGATTGCATAAAGCAGCTTCTCGCTATCTGATATCATTTTTACTTTAGAGCGATCGACGTTGAAACCGGATTTGGTTGGTTTCTGCCACTTCTGGTTTAAATAAAGGGTAAAGATGGAAGATAATGCCAATTCTTAGAATACTCGCTTTGTGTTCACCAATATTGAAACCGGAAGTTGTAGTGAATTTTTTATAGGTTCCAGAAGGATTGAGGTGAAATGTATTCTTGGAACGCTTAATCTGTTACGGGAAACCGCTTTCCATTATCTATGATCGAATTTGCTCTATAGCAATCGTTGAAACCAAAAATGATTGATTTCAACCATTTCCGGTTTAAATATAACCTCTACCAGCGAACTTCATTGCTAACTGTTGGCCTTTCTCATCCTGGCCAAAATTGAGCGTGATCAACTAAGTAGTTCTTTTGAGATTATTTTTGTCTCCCAGACTTTCAGACACTCATAGGAAATGTTAAAAAAAAAAAGTCTTGGTAAACCAAATTACTTAATAAAATTGTCGGAGGATACTGAAAAATTTTATGAAATTTATCTTTATTTATTTTACAAACTTCAAAATTCATACACTTCAACCACTAACAATGATCAAGGATAAGGAAAATAGTTGGCCAAGGCATATACTTAAAGAGATTCACTAGTGAAGTTAGAAGAGTTCTCGAAAAATCTCAGTTATGTTAGCTGGCCACAGGATTCCATCTCGGGACCTCTTAATCAGGGGAGTCATTTAGTGGGCTAGGTGGCAGTAGCCTACCTTCTCCGAGTTTCGGATATGTAGATTTTTATCAGTATTGTAGTAATATATTAATGAAGAACGTGGAACGAAGAAAATCTTGTCCCTCCCAAGCAATACTTGAAATGACGCTCCTGTTCTCCATTGCGAATCAAGAAAGGCAACTAGCCCACACCTGTTAGTCATATCGAAATATTATATAGTAATACCATAATTAGAACTAGGAATTTTAGATTGCAAAAATGTGATTTAAAAGGTGCAAAACAGGCATATAATTTTAGTTTGAACGTTTCAAATGTAAGTATTCATACAAGCAGTTCCAGAACAAATTACATCACATATAAGGACTCAAAACTCACTAAAATCATTTTCTATATTAGTGCGATTTCATATATATTTATTTCTATCTCTCAAATCAAAACATACTTGAAGATAAATAAAATAAAATAAAATAAAGTACGTTTCTTAAAATGAATTTTGCTGGAAGTCTATTAAAACAAAGTGGCTGTACAAATTTGGCAGTATGCTTTAAACCATCTATGATTTTTATATAACTTCTCAACTGTAGTTTCGATTTTGATGTTTTATGCAGCATACAATTGCGTTGTAGATATGTTCTAAGAAGATTTGTAAGCTATCTACAGATAAAGATGAAAAACTTAAGTAAAAGTTGAAGCCATGTTAAGGCGAATGGCAAACAACTAAGAATTTTTTTAAAAAAAATAGAAAGATTGGTTGATTTCCAATTAATTTAAATTGCTAATTTTCTTCAAGATACCAAATTTTTCATATTTATCTTAGTAGGAAGCGTTTATATCATACGTTTAAGGCGCATCAATTACGTTTCATGTCAGATCAAGTTCTGATTGTACTTTAGAGAGTAGTATGTTATTTTTATACTACTTAAACAGTGAAAATAGTTAACTTTCTAAGACTTGAACTTATTTCAAAACTGTTCAATTTATAATTAGAACTTGATCTCAACATCAATAATGGGTTGCACAAAACATGTATGCCTTTAATTAAATCATGTTATTTTGCATATATTCAAGCTCGTAGAAGGCTGGCTAGCTAAGCTAGTCTGTAATTTATTTCTTTGCTTTCCTTTCTTACAGCTACGAAGTGATGGTATTTTGTTTAAAAGAGAGTCTCTTCTCTGTCTCTGTAAGCTTTGTTGGAATAATTCCCACTAGAGGAATAACCATCCTCTGAGTTTTCTGCTACAGTGTTCTTTATAAGCGATGACCTGTGTAGAGTTCCCCAGGAAAAGAGCGAGTGTTCTTCCTCGACGGAAGCGATCAAGAAGAAGAATACGATGAAGGAAATGAAGGCGAAAGAAGGTGAATATGATCAGGTGTGGTGCGTCCACAATACCAAGTTTTGCCTGACTGTGGAAGAAGATCCGTATTCAGAGGACTCTACGATGATTGAAAAGTTAGATAATCCCGGTGTCTTCAAACCCAACACAGCGCCAGTGCACAAAAATAGCTTAAAATCCGCTTCAAAGAAGAAGCAGAGAAATACTTCCGGGAAAACGCGAAAGCCAGCTTCTTCCGGAGGACGCATACATAAACAAGAACTTTGCCTTCACACGCACGAAGCAACAAAACAAATTCTCCCCCCAAAACAAGAATCATATACACAACAAAATAAAGAACGCTCACCCAGAGAAGAAAAGGAAATAACTGAAAACAATTGAAATAACCAATATAAGAACACGAGATCAATGAAATCCGTTAAACTCACAGACCCACCGTAAGAAAGAAAGAAAGTCCCTCCTTTACATGTGTAGTCAAGGGAACGGACCTACATTAAAAAGGACCAAGAAGTACTGATCAACGAATTTTAGAAACAAATTATACCATACACATTACGTGAGAAAGAGAATCCCTCCTCCTTGTCAGAGTCTTCTCGAAAGTCACAAAAGAAGTAAACTTGTTGATCAACCAAGAAATTGAGCCATTTGGCAGAAAGAACAAGATGGATCATCCAGAAGATTCTCACGAACCCCTATGCTGGAATTGTATCTAGTATGACCATCCGTGCCACCCCTGCAGCAAACACTGCACTGAGTTTGTTTCCGCTCTGGATGCACACACACACACAGGAAGTTTCGACCACTCACTAAATCCCCATTTCTGTTCAACATACAAAGACACGGGGCACAGAATTGGTCACAGCACTTGTCCCAAGCGCAACAGAACATCAACGAGTAACCAGGAAAACAGACTTTCGAACGTCATTTAAAAGAGGTAAGACCACCACAGCAATAGGACCAGACGGAATAGAACAGGACACAGCAATAGGACCTTTTCAGGACCAGACGTAACCAGCCAATAGCATCACTTCTCCACAGCCGCCCATTGACTCTCCAGGACATTATGAAATGGAATCATACCTCCTCATAATGACAGCAGAGCCAACCAAGCGAGTCATTGAGTAAATCCATTAGAAAAATACTGTATCACAAACAATCTTCTAGGCCCACTTGAATATTCTTACCACAACCCATGATGACATCGACATACACATCACACAATACCATAACAACATAACACATAAAAACACATCCGACACAAAGAACAAAAGAACTATATAAACAGATAAAGACGCTACTCAAGCAAGAAATATCTATCTAAAATGTTAGATAATTTACACAACAGCACGAAACAAAAAGAGAGGAGAGGAAATCCACCGTAAATAAGCAAGACGGCAACATGACACCAAGTCACGATAACAACTGCAAGGACTACGTGACAAGTGTGGACCCAAACCACAATCACGTGAACTACAGAACAGCCAAGAGAGAAGAAACCAGATGGAAGGCAAGGACTTCGGCATGATGTCCAAACAATTACAAAACCGCCAAGAACGAATGGAATGGAAAGCTTTAGAACCTCCTATATCGTTCTCAAGAGAATGACTCAAGCATATAGTCTAATTCCAACTGTAGGAGCTTAAGTGGGTTTTTGATAGCTTTTCTGAGCTAAATAAGCCATAAATGATTGGTTTCTCGGTTTCTCCTCTTTCTATAGTTAGTTACGATCTAGGTAATAGAAGCTCGTTGGGAACTCAGAGTAATAAATCCTATTAACTAACTAACTAACTCTATGGCCTATGGAACCCGGAGGTTCAATGCCGCGTCCACAAAAGCTCTCCACTGACTTCTATCCTTAGCCAACTGCATCCAGTTTCTACTCTGTATTCCAATCTCTGCGAGATCCATCTTAATATTGTCCTCCCATCTGCGCCTAGGTCTTCCTAATGGTCGTTTTCCGATTGGTCTTCCAATCAAAACTTTGAAAGCGTCTCTACTTTCTTCCATTCTAGCTACATGACCCGCCCATCTAAGCCTCCTAGACTTGACGACCCTAACAATGTTGGGTAAACCATATAAATTATGTAGTTTCTCGTTATGAAGTTTCCGCCATTCCCCATTCCCGTTCCTCTTGGGTCCGAATATTCCTCTCAGGATCTTGTTCTCAAATACTTTCAGTCTATGTTCTTCCCTCAGAGTAAGTGACCATGTTTCGCAGCCATACAGAACAACAGGCATGATTATCGTTTTGTATATTTTAAGTTTCAAATTCCTCGACAGAATTCGCGACGACAAGAGATTTTGAACCGAATAGTAACACGAATTCCCTGCTTTCAGTCGATACTTAATTTCTCCGTGAATATGATTTTCCTCTGTTAATATTGATCCTAGATATTTGAAAGTATCCACTTTATCAAAAGTATTATTTAGTATTTTAACGCATCCATAATTTGCTGTATTCCGGTCCCGACGCACTTCCATGTATTTAGTTTTCTCTGCATTTACTTCTAAACCCATGTCCCTGCAAGCGTTTAATAAGATCTCTATGTGTACAGTAATAAATCCTATTAGTACAGTTAATATATTTGTTCGTAGCAACAGTCTAATTGATGGCTGACACTCAAGTAGGAACAAGCTACAGGAACCATCAGGGCAGCGAGAATGAGGCTGAGCTTAAATTGAAGCTAGTGTTTTCCTCACAGGTATTTGTAATGACTGTGTGAGTGAGAAAGAAAATTTCAATGAATACGTAGTATTCTGTTTCTTTCGTTTTAACCTAACACTTTAAAATGCAAAATCTAATTTAGCATAAAATCTCAGAGATGGAATTTCATAGAGTACTGCTAATATTAAACTAAGATTGCATCGATTCGTCTTTTCTCGTTATTATTCTCTCTTTAGGAAGCTAGTAGTCCATGTAGATATTTTTACATTAATATTGTGTTTTGAATTGCAATGGTAAAAACTTTTCACGGTCGTTATATTGATCAATGTTTAATGTGTAATAGTAATCTTTCCTCCTTAAACAATCAGACCCATAGACGACAGCCATAATAGTATAGGAAGAAACATGTAGAAAAACTATTAAATAATTACTTCTAGAAAAATATTTTTTTTACTATTACAAGGTTAATGTCTCACAAAAGAAGACGATTAGTTATTTAAAAAGCAAATGTATCAAGTAATACATACATATCTATCTATCTATCTATCTATCTCTATCTACATATATATACAGTATTATTGTACTTATCACTCAAACGCAATTACAAAGTACAAATTTTATATATAATCATCAAAAGATGTGCAACGCCAAGCATACATATAGTTAGTGTTTAAACATGAAATTACAGTAAGTATACTTTTCACAATACGTGTACAAAGCTACAATTTATCAATTAACAACTCAAAACACTATCGCTTAAAAGTCTTTAATTCATATTGAAATATATCTAAACCCATAGCTCCAATTCTATTACCCGCATCACATAATTTATACAGTGGAGAATTTTTGTTAGTAATTATTCTATAATGAGGCATACAAAAAGTATGTCTATTTCTTAAATTTTGTCGAGGACAATAAAAAGATAATCTACCTGATAAAAACATATTATCTTCTCTATTATAAATCATTTTTAAGATATAACACTATTAATATAAACCTCCTAATTCCTAGTGATAGTAATTTATTTTTTTCAAAAGTACTTCGTAAGAAATATATTGTGTTTGTATATCACAAGGATTTATAGGCAGTATACTTCAATAATTTATTTTGAACTTTCTCTGTTTGCTGTATTTGACTCTGATAAAAAGGATCCCAAACTATAGAAGCAATTCTAATTTTGATCGTACAATAGATAGATAGATATAATGCTGCTGAATACCTCTACCTGCACCATTGATTTCTCAATATACGGAAAATTATATTTGTTTTCTGTGAAATAAACAGGATTTCTTCTTGAAATCTAAGTAAATGTCCCTTAATAAAAACTAAATCTTGTGATACGTAAATTTAGCACTTAGTGATCAAATTTCACAATACATTAGCTGATATTTATTCCTAGTAATAAACAGCAAACGTCTCATGCTAATCTTAATAATAACAACGGTAATGTATGTCGCTACCTGCGCTATCGCTTGCCTGTATGAGAAAAATCCTTGAATAATTGCATAAATGTGATATAGGTTTGGAGTTGTTTGGTGGGCAAACTCAAAATTCATACAAGTAAATTTGTTAATTTGTTAAACGTACTTAATTAAATCTTCTAATTAAGCACGATTATAGTGCTCTGGCAGAACAACTAGTTTATATAGAATATATAATACAAATTCCTTTCTCGATCCATGTTTGATTAGATGCCTGAAGAGGAGTATTGGAGAGCAAAGGGATTAGAGTTAATAAAACAAAGATAGAATATTTACATTGTCAATGACGAAAAATGTCAAGTACTTGGGATCAATTCTGCAGAAAAATGCAGGAATAGAAGATGTAAACACCAGAATTAGCAGCTGTTGGAGGAAATGAAGAGAAGTGGCAGGAATGTTTTGTGACCGTAGGGTACTAATACACCTTAAAGGGAAACTATACAATACAAAACAGTAGTGAGATCTACCGTATTACATGAAGCAGAATTTTAGACGAGAAGAAGAGAGAGGAACAGAAGTTGCGTGTTGGGGAGATGAAGATGCTGCGGTGGATGTGTAGAGTGACGCAGAAGGACAGAATTAAGAATGAAGTGATCCGGAGAACAGTAAAAACTGCAAGAAATTATATTGAAATGGTTTGGCATATAAGAAGACCTTGAAATACGTAGCTTACCAACTAGATGCTATAGAAGTGAACAGGAAACGAGCCCGAGGCCGGCCAAAGAAGAAGTGGGGAGATTGTGTTAAGAACGATATGGTAAAGTGTGGTGTCACAGCATTCATGACACAGGATAGAAACAGATGGAGGACAGCGATCCAAAAAGCCGACCCCAGATAACTGGGAAAAAAGACTTAGAATAAGAAGAAGATAATACAAATTCGCAGAGGAGCGTTGACTCAATGAAAGAACACTAACTTCTGGTACGTGCGTGTTTTTGATTCCATCCTAGCTCCCAGGCCCTTGCTGGGATACTAACGAGGGCGGTGGACAGGTATAACAAAAGGGCTCCATATAAACGTGAATATGGTGTAAGTTAATTTATGTAGTCAACGTCGGGATGTGATGCCTGTACCCGAAGTAAAGATGAAAAGTGTAGACCAACCTGGGTGTATAAATGCCTCAGAGCTATAACTACCCAAAAATTTTCGGAAAAATGCAAAAACAGCCATACTCGAGAACAAAATGTCGGATCGAAATCGGGCAAATCGGAATGTCCACTATTTCCAGTCGTAGATTCCATTAGTGTACACTAGGATGTAGTGCAATGGCGGTGGAAGGGTAACTCCCAAAGAAACGGGAGTATTTTATAAAACGTTGAATGAAGAAAAACAACAACCAAGTACAAGATTTCAACAATCAAAGGTATATATATTCAAATTGGAAGACTCAGAATTCGAAAGAAAGAGAGATACGCATGTGTGATCGATCTATTTTGTCTCAGCACAGAATAAACTCTTGGAAGAATAATTTAAATGAAAAGAGGTCTTTAACGAATCACAGTTATATCTTCTAGGCTAGTGGTAACGGATAATAAGTGAACGGCTTCTTGTCCAAGTTAAGATTGTATAAAACTCAAATAATAATAATAATAATAATAATAATAATAATAATAATAATAATAATAATAATAATAATAATAATAATAACTTTATTCCAAAATAGGTTTACAACGACTGTGCATAAGACAGTCAGGCGGCAAGGGATGTAACATGAACGAGAGTACAAGGGATCCTTCACATGACAACAGTCATTCCCACAAATTATTTGAATACAATTTGGCGACAGTAAGCTACATTAAAATATTTCCTCCTCGTAATACGTAATTCCGTGAAAGATAATAATTCCGAGCACAGAATCAATGGAACTCGACGAAACACAAGCTGTGGCGCGTGTTGCACAGCGATACAAAGAAATACAGTTTCAAACTATCGATTTATTCTGTTTCGTACAAAGTAGGATAACTGTGAAATACTCATAGGTACCTTATACAGTATTTGTGTAATGCAATATATGTATACGAAACAGCTGTGAAGAATAACAGTTTACAGTCTGATATTGTCAACCGTTGACCACATTGCAAAGATGACATCGACGAAACCAATTTTTCCGCGTGCGGTCAAACATATCTGAAATTTCGGAGATGACTGCTGCAGCTATATTAACTTGAGCAACAAGTTCTTCGGCTGTCGTGGCTGATGTTGCGTACAAAAGGCGTTTCATATCTCCCCCAAAAGAAATCAAGGGGCGTGAGGTAGGGTGAACGATGTGGTCATAACGCAGGTTCTTGATCACATCTGCTGTTTTATGTTCAAGGTCACATGCTCTAACAATTTTGGGAGAACATTACGTAAAAATAAAAGATACGTGCTCCCACACAGGCGGGCCGGTAATAAATAAGATCCTAGCACAAAATTATCTACGATACCGTACCGCACTCTCACACTACTAAATCTCTGCTGCTGATCGTTCATTAGTTGCGTGTGGATGTTTATGCCCTACACATGGGGCATTCCCAGTACGCTGTCTTGAAATTCAACTGTCACATGGTGCGATTTCCTCCGATTTACGTAGATGAAGTTGAAGAGACCCTATCTCTCGAAGGCGAATGTGGAGGCATGGAAAAATACAATGAAAGTTCCTCTCCTTTGAAAGTGACGGTCACGATATAAACGCCTCGCCTTTGGGCTACATGACCTTGCCTCTCCATAAATGAGGTGCATGTCTGCCAGCTCGTGGACAGTGTAATCTGCCATTGCGCAGGCATGTACAGATGAATACAATCAATTCTACTTAAACACAAACGTCTACACTTTTACACGACCGTGAATACCTGGACATAACCCTCTACCGTTGAACGCAACACTTCCTATTCTGTTATACAGCAACTCCATATGTAACACCCAGAGCATCAGACTATGTATATCACTCACAAGTTGCGTAGATGACTACTACAACATAGCAACGCTAATTGTCATTCCACAACAAAACTGCAAGACAGCGTTCTGCGAGTCACTTGCAATTAGCACACAAGGGACGATAGATAGTTCCGTAGTGTGCGATCAAAGCATCATGCCTTTAATGAAAGAACTATGAGCTACGTACGTGTCGCTTTGTGTACTCAAAAGTGCCATATTCTCTTTCCTCCGTGTAGGTGTTCCATTCAGCTTAAGGTTCATTAGAATGTCGAAAAAAGATTTCCCCAATTTTTTGGATGTAATTCCAACGAGGTTTCTTATAGAAAATTTCTCCAGCAGTGACAAAACCAAACTGTAAGTGGGCTACACTCGAACGCTATTTTGATATATTGAAAATAGCAATGTATTTTTCGTAGCTCAAGAATAATGGGCGGTTTGACAATTTCAAGGAAGAGGAAAAGCCCCTCGAAAGTATCCCTGGAAGAAGGTTTACCTAACGGATGAATCAAGTACTATACTGTCCCAGCGTATTTCTTTGTATCGTTACGCAACGTGTACAACATCTCGTGTTTCGTCAATTTTTGTTGCTTCTGTGCACAGAAGTATCACACTACACGGAATTATATCACATTGCACAGAAATCCTTTCGCGCAGCTTACTTTTGCCCAATATGTATTCACGCAATACTTAGGAATCCCTGTGTCATGTGGAGAATCTCTTGTGCACTCATTCATCACATATGATATTTGCAGTTTTGGATACTACATATTATGTTTCTTTACATGCCTTCTGACTGTCCTATTCACAGTCGTTTAAAACCCAATCTGGATCAACATTTATTTATTTATTTATTTATTTATTTATTTATTTTCATTTTCACACACTCTTAACTCGAACAGGAAGCCGTTCATTCATCATCCGTCACCACTAGCCTAGAAGATATAACTGTGATACGTTAAAGACTTCGTTTCATTTAAATTCTTCTTCCGAGAGTCTGTTCTGTACTAAGACAAAATAGATCAATCACACATGTGTATCTTTCTTTCTTTTGAATTGTGTTCTTCTAACTTGAACGATATACTATTATTTTTGATTGTTGAAATCTTGTACTTGATTGTTGTTCATTTCCTTCATTCAACGTTTGATAAAATATTCAAATGAATATTCTAGTTTCTTTGGGAGTCACCCTTGCGACGCCACTGCACTATATCTGATTGTACAGTAATGGATTTAGGATTTTAGTTTTCTGGGCTTTCGGCATCTACGGTTATTTAGCCCGTCACGTTTGAGGGATGATGTCCCTCGGCAAGCACCTTATCCGGGAAAAGGGAAGGAAAGAAGCGGCCTGGAACCTATAAGTTAGATACCATCCCTGCATTTACCTGGTGTGAATGAGGAAAACCCAGAAAAACCTCATGCTGGGTGGCTGGCCTGAAAAAGTGTTTTTTACACTTTTCAACCGAGTGCCCCCACCGGGAATGGAACCCGCGATCGCTCGCACCCAAGGCGAGAGCTGTACACTAATGGAATCTACGACTAAAAATAATGGACATTCTGTTTTACCCGACTTCGATCCGACATTATGTTCTTGAGTTATGGCTGTTTTTGCATTTTCCCGATAAATTTTCGGGTGATCAGGGCGTCGAAATGAGGCATTTTTACACCCAGGTTGGTGTATACTTTTCGTTTTATCTCGGTGTCAGGTATCACCTCCCTATGTTTCTTATATTAATTAAGTTACACCCTGTATATGTACGGACGCCATTTTATATATTAAAACCACCAAATTTGTTTAGTAACGTAAACAGCTAAACTGTGAAAACGTCTTTACTAGTGAAACACTTTATATTTTTTTTTTTCTAACAAAGCGAAGCTAACTATATACCAATAAATCAATATAGCTATATTTGAGAAATATACAATAGGCACTGACTATTCGAACACTGCTCTAAAACACACAGGAACAATCACATTTGTAAATAAAGATATTTTTAAAAAAAATTGAACTGTTTAAACTGCGCTATATCGATTGCGCTTAGCTTATGATTTATTATTATTATTATTATTATTATTATTATGTCGAAAAATGAGTAGTAGCACGAAAAACTCCTATATTATCTTACCAAATAGACCTACACGTTAATTGCTTTACTGGTTTTACACATAATTTTTTTGGAAAGTGATTGTACTTTTTACCTGTTCTCTGCTAATAGCAACTGCATGAATATATAATATAAAACTGATATACAGAATATATTTTTTTAAAAATATTTATAATGATATTTCGCAGCAGGCCCGAAACCAGCCACAGAGGTTTGGGAGGTCATGCTAATGCTATGGAGAGAGACGACAAGTCATTAAAAATTCTCTTACGAATATCTAAATTGCGTTTTTGTATCATTTTGTATTGAGGTCTGGAGGGGCCACAAAACGTTTAGGGGGGCCAGGCTCTCTCTGGTTGCGGGCCTCTTTCGCAGGCTGCCTTTTATAAGGGCACACAGTTCCCTTCACAGGTTCTTTACCAAGAAGCACTATATGAATTTAACCCATTTAGTCCCAAATTATTTTTGTTTCAGAATTTCTTAATTCTTTTTAAACTTATTGATTCTGACCTCATTTAATATATTTTGAGGATTTTAGTATTGTTGGTTTTGTTGATTTTAGTTTATCGTCCCTTTCAGCAGCGAGGCTATAAGAGACGTGGTCCTACCGATTAACGTGGAATCCGAACGACATGAACTTCCGCCAGGAATGGAACCCGCGTCTCCCACGCCAAAGGCGCGTACGCTAACCGTTTAGCCACAAAGGAGCTCAAGAGGATTTTAGTAGTAGTATATGGACTGGTAGCAGGTCCTTATTGTAAAAAACGAAATAAATCCACAACAAATAATCCAGACAAAAGTTGATAAAAATAAATTGTTCCCATTTGGGAACAGTGGGATTAAAAGGGTTAATACAGAATTGGTATTTAATACAGAACAACAACTAAAACCACTTATTTATAATGTGATGTTTCGCAGGGCTCTCTTTCACGGGTTCTTTAAGAACAGTAACAGGATGTACCGGTATTTATTGTGCTGAACTGTGCTAGAAGAATAAATAAAACGGTTTATCTTTGATGTGGTTCCGCAAGGGCACCTTATGTAAAGAGCACATTACTTATTCTTGACCAATAATAACAGCAATTATTGTATAAAAATCCAATTTATTGTATAAAAAACGCGTGCCTATATTTATAATGTGATATTCTGGAGGGAGCACCGGGAAATGTCCCGGTGGGCCAGCATGGGCCTGCTAGCTCACACCAAATGGGCTTTGTGGTGGACAAACACGGTATATGTGGGTTTCCTCGTGATTCTCTCCTCCCCTCTCCTAGTTTCGTCATTCTACTATTAACATGCACTTCTTTATTATGATCTCCATTATCCTCGGTGCATAACGTGGGATGTTTAACTGAAAAAGAAAATTCAAACTCACTTTGAAGGAGCAAGAAAGATTTAATTAAACTCACGAAGAAGAAATCAGTAAAATCATATCATTAAAATTGCAGTTCATTTCAAAGAAAACAGCAAAATGATCTCCCCTGTGAATCAATAGGCTTAAAAGGAAGTATGGCATTGGGAGATTATATAAAACTTATATATTTTTAAACCACAAGTACTTCATCTGGATCAAACTGCGAACCATGAACACATGTTATGTTTCATGTGAATCCTATTTATAATACAGAAACATCTTAGTCTTTGAGTAACGCTAATATCCTGGAATGTTATTCAACTCTCCTTAAAGGATTTGTAATGTGGGTTGTAGAAAGACAAGGAGTGCAATGATATTTTCTTATAATAAACTCTAACGTCTCAGTACGTCACACAGTGGGCCGAAAACGCAAAAAGCTGGCCAAAAGTAAAAAAAAAAAAAAAAAAAAAAGAAAAAAAAAAAAAAAAAAAGAAAGAAAAAAAAAGAAAACCGAAAGTTAGTAATGTAGGAATTTTTTAATGTAGTTGGCTAGAGTGATGTTAGAAGGGCCCAAATCCATAAATAGAATAGGGTTTTTACTTTATTCCGACTACCTGAGCCACTCAGCAGGTCAAATGCGTAGAGAACAATAGAAGAATCGTGACGCGTCCGTTGAAACGGTTGTAACTTTCGAACGCGTTCATAGTTTTTAAATCTGTAAAGTTTTCCTATATCGTACTGGTAAGTAGAATAAGTGTATGAAGTGAAAAATTAATAATAATGATGTAATAATTTATAATTTGAATCGCAAGTCAGGCAAAATTTTCACATTGTTTATATATTTTATTAACTTAAAGCGTTGAAAACATTATGTGCACCCTCGTGCACCACGTTCATATTTTGTAGAATGTTAGTCTGAATATTAATTAATGCTGTCGACAAAAACGTAGCTGCCAAAACGTGCCAATTACGAAGCGTGTTGATGTTAATTATTGTTTATTTAATGTTACAATGACAAGCCGTTGGAGTTATCATAACCGAATCAAATACCAATAATTTGTGTCATTTAAGTAATAATACATTTCTAATAAATAAGAACGTAAGTAGCAAGTAATTGTTCATCAAAATATGTGAAAAAGTGAACGTTGTTAAAGATACATTGTGAAAATTACGAAATATGTTGACATTCTTTTTATTCCGCCATTTTGGATCCGCCATTTTGTTTTTTTTCAACTTTAGTTGCAGAATCGTAATCAGCAACCTCAATAACCCCTTTATGGCTACTTTTGAGAGCATTTCTACGACTTTTTCGACTTTTGCAAATTTTATTCCGCCATTTTGGATCCGCCATTTTGTTTTTTTCAACTTTAGTTGCAGAATCGTAATCAGCAACCTCAATAACCCCTTAATACTAAATTTCATTCAATTTGAAGATAGTTATCATATTTTGGCCAGCTTTTTGCATTTTCGCCCCACTGTGCGTCACGCTCATTGCTAAGAGTGAACATTCACACTAATCCATGTCGTTACGTGTACTATCTCTTGCTTACCTGAGGCTAATAGATGTCGCTACTAGCGAGATTATGGTTTATAATGAAATCGTTTAAATCAATGCATAAAAAGTATATTGAGTTTGGGATGGTTGTTGGACAAACTCAAAAAATATAAGTAAATTTATTAAATGTAAACTATTAAGAGCACTTAATTGTGCTCAGTGGGTCAAAGACAAGGGCGCAGCAGCTAGTATTTATTAGTATAAAGTTCATGGATTAAAATTGTTGTATTATTAATGTAATTGTCAATAGTGAATTGTATTACACTTAGCTATATAGATAATAAATATTGTTCTCTTATCTCTTTCAGGTTTGATCTTCAATTGGAGAGAAGCAATGAGGTAAACCTTAATGTAACCAAGGAGATTTTAAAACGGTTTGCATGCAGTTGGTGCTCTAAGCGTTTCTTCCAATCTAGTGATCTCAAGAAACATGTTCGCATTCATACAGGAGAGAAACCATACGCATGCAATGTATGTTCAAAGCGTTTTAATCAAATCAGCAATCTTAGAACACACACAAGAATACATATGTCAAAGAAAAATATGTGATAAATCTTTCTCTTCTGAAACAGAACTGAGTTGCTTAAATTTGCATTGTATAGTATTTCTATGTAAAAATAATTGCCAGTACTAGAGTATTACAGAGAAGCACATTTGTGATTGTTCCCAAAACTATTTAACAGAAAAAGAAAATCAGCTCTTTCTGTGAATGTTTGTTTTTCACTTGTCATGCTATAAAATATACTATATACCACTATCACAAATATTGAAAATTACGCTTTCGTGGATTCCAATGATTTAAATTGAAATCGGACTGGTTAAATGTTCAAAATTTTAGAGAAAGTCATAAGTAAATATGTGCGAGGTAAGTTACTTAAGGTTTTAGAAACAACAGGAAGTTTGTGTTTTGTTTCTTGAGTGTAATATTTTCAAACGTAAACTCTATTCCTAGTTTATTTTAAAATAATTTAGAGATTTTATCATTTTTTTCATTTAATACTTTTGTTTTTACCTGTATATGTTTATTTTTAATATTATGTAGTAAAATATTGAAACACCGTGTATCTACCGTATAGGATGCAACACCATATAACACACACGCCTTTTTATCCGGATTTTTAAGAGAAAAATATATAATTGTCTTCATTCTTTCGTGAATGATTCGTGATAATTCACTGTACTAATTTTACAGTTATTTTTTATATCTAGAAAAATGTAACCATTGAACATTGTAGTTAGTTACTGCGTAATATTTCATTTTTAGAGTTAAATAAAGAATGATTTGAAGCCTTATCTTCAAAAAGTGAGACTTTGTATAACAAATAATTCTCTGTGACAGCAAGTGAGTTATTAATTCGACATTCGTTTTAAAATGTTCTTAAATTTTACTGAATGAAATTTCACTCATAATTTTGATTGGAACGCACTCTCATATTTAAGAAGAAAAATGCATTCTATACGCCAGCAAGTGCAGTGAGAGTGTAAAAATTTACTACTATTTCTATTACCTAATTGTAAGTTTATTTTCAAAATAAACATTATGCAGATGAATAAGTTTTTATTTGACAATATCGAATTTATAATTATTTTTTATTATTATTTATCCTCTTTCAGGGTGCAAAAATTCAGATAATATAGCCGAATACTTCCAATTAATCCTCTGTAAAATATTTTTTTCTAGATTTAAAATGTTACTTCAGTTGTTCACGCCTGGTCTACGTTAATTTCAGTTAAATTGCTTCTGTAGTTTTTCTAAAAATTATTATTGGGCAAAACAGACATAAATACTTATGTAAACACGCTACTTTTAGAATTGTATTTAATACTATAAATTAGATATTAAAATAAGTCAGACTTGTTTAATTGAAATTTATTATTATTATTATTATTATTATTATTATTATTATTATTATTATTATTATTATTATTATTATTATTATTATTATTATTATTATTATTATGGTTACTCTGAAGTTTATTGTCCTTTTGCTTTTGGAACTAAAGCAGTGTGACACGTTAATTTATATTATTTTAGCGTGAGAGTTTAATCACGTGATCTCGCGCCGTAAACCGAACTTGACTATGCGGTAGACCTAACAATCTAGCTATTACGAGGAAGTCACATTCGTAATTCTGTCCCAAGTATTGAGACGATCGAACTTTCAAAATATAAGTGCACAACTTTGAATCTACAACAGATGCTGATAGATCAAGACACTAAAAATCAAAATATTTGATAAGACAAGTGCGATAATTCCAGAAAGGAAATTTCCATACTTTCGAAATAAATCATACAATAAGTACAACAATTTGGCTACGACATTAATATTAAGTTTTAAGAAATATATAAGAGGCATTCAAATGAAACCCGGTCACTAGTGTAAAGTAACGGTAACGATTGTATTAACTCAAAAATGTAGTTATACACAGTACACATACTCACACATGTAGTGATACACAGTACACATACTCAAAAATAGTCGCCAAAAGTGTTGGCACATTTATCCAATTGCGACACTAGCCGGTCGATTCCATCCTTGAAGAAGCTAGTAGACTGCTGTTGGATCCAGGCCTGGACCCAATCACACACTTCGTCGTCCGTTGCGAATAGATGTCCGCAATTAGCTTGTTTTAGATGTCCAAACACATGAAAATCACACGGTGAAAGGTCGGGACTGTACGGTGGATGTTCCAGCGTTTCCCACCGAAACTACTGCGACGTCGTCTTCACCGCATTGGCCGTGTGTAGGCGGGCGTTATCATGCAGGAGGATAACGCCATTAGACAACATGCCTGGGCATTTCGACTTGATGGCTCGTCTAAGGTTCTCTAAAGTGGTTTGATAACACTGGGCATTGATGGTAGTACCCCGTTTCAGGAACTCGACAAGCAGTGGGCCCTTGTGGTCAAAAAAGAAGGACATCATGACCTTGCCAGAACTAGTGTGCACGACCTTTGATTTCTTTGGAGGTGGTGAAGTCGCATGTTTCCACTGCTTGCTCTGGCGCTTGCTTTCCAGTTCAAAATGGTGACCAAAGCCGTATTCCTCCTCATGATAACGTTGCAGATAACTCAAAGACAGCGCCATTCGCGTATTGCGCTGTTCGGTGGTCAGTTGGTGGGGAACCCATTGCGCACAAATTTTTCGAAAGTTCAAGTGTTGATGCATTATGGTGTGATCGGTGCCCACGCTAATAGCCAGTAGCCGATGGATCTCGTCCACGGTGATTCTGCGGTTGTCCAAGACTAAAGCATTCACTTCTGCAATCATTTCCGGTGTGATGACACGATGAGCCTGTCCAGGACGAGCATCGTCTTCCAGTGACTCGCGCCCCTCAAGGAATCTTTTGCGCCATTCAACAACACTTGCACGACTCAGACTGAACAGCCTTCATCCGTCGATACATTTCACGGCCTCCAACTCCCTCCGCCGCCAAAAATCGAATCACTCCTCGTTGGTCCTGCTTACTTGCCTGCATGTTCGATAGTGGACGATAACTTGTGTGACCATCTTCTCTTCGCGTGAAACCACACTGGCTCTATGCAACGTCAAACGGTGCGCACGCGTCAGTCTCTACCAATCGATGGCGCCACCATACCCGCAGTTACGTGGTGCCACCTTACATGTAAGGCAAAGTTAGACGCACTGACCAGGTTTCATTTGAATGTCCCTCATACATTTGGTTGACTGAGATCATCTGCTAGGGTGGTTAAAATATAAACAAGTCTACTACTGCTACTTCTACTGGCTAGAAATTTAAACAAGTCTACTACAAGTCTGCCCTGCTACTTCTACGAACGAAAATAAGTATTTGCATGCAATCCTTTTGCTTTGTAGATGTCGAATTTGAAAGCTAATTCTTTTAAATAACATTGATGCTTACTTATAGGTTTGTGGAACGTTGAGATTTTCGTCGCAAGGATTTAGAAGCGAGAATGAGTGTTTGTCTACAGATGTACCGACAACATTTTTTTTTTCGTGTATACACTACAGTTATTCCATTAGTTGCCTAATAATATGGTGTGCTTCGAACTACATCCTCAAATCGACATTAATCAAAATACATTATTTTTCACACTTGTCCACAAATTTCGCTCCCAAGCAAATTTCAGTCGCCCACGCATGGCATCTGCATAGATGGACAGTTTAAAATTTTGTTTTCATGTAACTTTTGATTTCCCTACCTAATAGAGTGATGATTCACCCCTCACTCGAAATCAGTGAAGCAGTTGTTTTGAAGGATTTAACATTAGGAGCTATAGCTCCAAATTTGATAAATATTATTTGAAATACCTATTACTATATTTGGCGAGGTGTCGACCCACAGGGTACTTAATTCCCTTGCTACGTCCTCTAAATAGGTGCTGCATAATTGGTTCAGTTACGAAACCAAGTCTCATTTCTTACTATAACTTTGAATTTTGATTATATTTAGATATGTTTCAAAGAATTATATAGACAAATTTAAACTTGATTTTCATATACGCGTATTTTCAAGTTAAGAAAGTTAATTATAGAGGTAACCAAGAAAGTTTTGTTGCTTTTTGTGCAAGTCTGTGTTCAATTTGCCCTCACACCGTGAGGTGAATCCAAATGGAGATAAGGCGAAGGTCAGTTGTTGGTGTGGGTATATCCAACATTCTACCTGGTTGTGGCAGTTCAGTTACACCGTAAACTTGCGTGAGGACAGAGTAAATATGGGACCTCCACAGAGAGTCATAAGGGTGTGTATACTCTATGAGTTCAAACCGGGGTCAAATGCCGGTGAATTGGGTGGAAGATATGTCATGTCTTGAGTAAGGGTGTCAGTGCAGCGGTGGTTTAACAAGTTTAAGGACAGTAACGAAACACTCCAAGACTACCACGTGCCGAAAGACCAACACATGTACAAAATGATTTTCAGGCAGCAATTGAGGGAACAGTGGTCATAAATGTGAGGAACTAGGACTACAATTCACAGCTACATTCCACAGCACCTCCATCAACTTGGGAAGCACTACAAGTTGGGTCGATGGGTCCCACATGATTTGACTCCGGACCAGAAAACAACACCTGTGTTTCTTTGCTGCTTTGTCTGAGGAAGGAGCCTTTTCTGGATAGGGTGTTGACATGTGATGAGAAGTGGGTCCTGTACGAAGCTTCACGGCGCTGTCATCATTCGTTAGCGTCACATGAACTGGTTCCAAAGCAGCCGAAACCAGCACTGCACCAGAAAAAAATCTTGCTGTGTATTTGGTGGACTGCTCGCGGCATCGTGCATCGGTCATACTACCAGCTGGTCAGAGCATCAACGTAACTCTGTACTGTCAGCAGTTGAACCATGTCAAAAAAAAAAAAAAATCAAAATTCTGGAGCCAGCACTTCCGAATCGCAAAGGGGTCCTCTTGCTACAGGACAACGCTACGTCCCAGTGGCTAGGATGGCTCGGGACACCATTCTACATCTTGGATGGGAAACACTATTGCATCCGCCATACTCCCCGGACATTGCACCGTCTGATTATTATCTGCTCCATTCTTTGGACATTCACCTCGGAGGGCTCCAGTTCAAATCCCTAGTAGAAGTGCAAAATGAATCTTCACTTCAGACCCACAAAGTTCTACCATGATTTAATCCATGGCCTTCCAGAATGTAGGCAGAAAGTTGTCGATGCTGATGGAGACTATTTTTGATGTTACAGGTACGTATTAAGTGACATATTGATGTTCGAAGGTGGTGGGTGTAAGAGCGACAGAACTTTCTTGGGGGGGCGCGGTGGCGCAGTGGTAGAGCGTTCACCTCCGGTGCTTGGGGTCCCTGGTTGGATTCCAGCTGGCGCCGTGTGGACTTTGTGGTAGACAAACACCGTGGTCGTGGTTTTTCTCAGGATTCTCCCGTTTCCCCCACTTTCTTCATTCCACCATTTCATTCATTTCTCATAATCACCGTCTCCTTTAGCCTATCCGGCGTAAGCGTGGGACGTAGAACTTAAAGATTTCATTTCATTTTAATTTTTAAAAGAACTTTCTTGGTTAGGTTTGTAAATACCTAACATTACGTTTGGAAGTGTGGATGCAGCGAACATTTTCTTGGTACACTGCAGCAAAAGGAGTTGTATATCTATCTGTGATATTTACTAAAATTCGAAAGAAAAAGAAATGGAAAACGCAATGAAGGGCATCCCGAAACTATCATTACTACTGAAATAGGAGTATTGAATGGTGATTTAAAATTATCTATTCAATTCAGCGTCTTTTTTGAAGCTGTTTTAAAGAATGATGTCGAATGTTTATATAATTACTTTCATTAATTATTTATGCAATCATCAGCCTTAGCCTAGAAATATGGTTTGTCTTTGTTTGAAATAATTTTCTTCTTATTGTCATTAGTTTTTAATCAAAAATGTATTTACCATAAGTGTATACTTTATTAATCGCTTCTTTATTTATTGTTTATTTATTAAACAAATTCCCAGATACAGCATAACTTTGCTATTTTACACAGGGAAATGTTAACAAAAAAAAAAGAAAAACAAGACAACAATAACAACAACAACATAGAACAGTGTCAAAAAGAGTGTAAAAATAATATTATTCAGTCAAAACTCGTTTAATTGTTCTTTCAAACATCGGGTAGCTCGAAAAAATGTCCACATCAATGTTACTTGAGTATAATAGTTTAGTATTCTGTATATATATATATAAAAATATATAATTGCCAACCTAGAGCGGGCAAGATGGAATAGGTGAATATTCCGGCTGATGCGGGAAGGGACACCTAAGGATAGTTCCTGAAGTAATATTTCCGATCTTAAGTTTCCATTAACTATTTTACGAATATATTTCAGGTTAGAGATAATTCTGCGTACTTCTGGAGTCTGGATATTAAGATGTCACAAGAGTTCCCTCTTAGATAATATTCGAAGTGCAGAAACACGACGTGGCTTGGGGTTCCGGTTCAAACCCTGCTCCCGCCAAGTGACCTTTGTGGTGGACAAACACCGTGTGCGTGGGTTTTCTCGGGGTTCTCTCGTTTCCTCCCACTTTCTTCATTCCACCATTTCATTAATCTTTCATCATCACCATCTGCTTTAGCCTAACCGGGATATCCGTGGGACGTAAAACTCAAAAATTTCATTTAATTTTCATTTTGCAGAAACACGAAAACGGAGCAAGCTTTTGGTTTTTAAGAAGTTCACGAAGTTCATTGTCGTACCAGACCGGAAATCTGTTCGATTCGGCACAAAGTATAGTTGTTTTGATGTTAACTAAAACCTAATCATATTGAGACAATAGTGACTTAATGGTAGAGCGTTCATTTCTGTTTTGCGAGTGATCCTTGGTTTGATTCCACACCATTTGATTGATTGATTGATTTTTAGCTAACCCCTCTTTCAGCAACGAGGCTAAATGAGACGTTGACCTACAGCTTAACGAGGAATCCGAACCATATGATCTCCGCCGGGAATCGAACCCGGGTCTCCTATCCAGATCATTTGAAAATGAAATGAAATGAAATCTTTAAGTTTAACGTCCCACGGTTATGCCGGTTAGGCTAAAGGAGACGGTGATAATGAGAAATGAGTGAAATGGTGGAATGAAGAAAGTGGGAGGAAACGGGAGAACCCTGAGAAAACCCACGAGCACGATGTTTGTCCACCACAAAGTCCACACGGCGCGAGCTGGGATCGAACTAGGGACCCCAAGCACCGGAGGTGAACGCTCTACCACTGAGCCACCGCGCCCCCCAGATCATTTGAGTTTTGGTAGACAATAAGTTTCCTTGGGATTCTTCCTGCACTCTCCAATATTCTTATTTCACTAATTATTCTATAATTATCTGTTTTTTTAGTATAACAGCCAAAAATGCGTAAGTTTGTAAAGTAAAATTACAATATTTCCTTAAAATTAAAAAAGAAAATAATTTGTGCTTATTTGAAATTTCTGATTAGATCGAAATGGCCTATGCCATTTTCTTATGATTCTCCTCTTGGTTGGGAGCATACTACAGAATAATTATTGTATTTTAAATATATTCTTTTAAAATTTTGTTCCCACATTTTTGGTGGAGTATCTGCCTCGTGTAACTATCCGAGTATTAGCTTGGACTTTACTCAAACAGTATACTGAAAAAAATCTGTTCTCTGGACAACGGTATATTGTATAAATATACGGAATCCTCTTGCTTACTGCAGAAATCAGTACGGAGCATACGTTATCCTTATGCTACATACGTAGTGATGGGCAATGGGAATATTTCCGGTGTGCAGTAAAATTTAAAAAATGGGAATATTCCCGGTTTTTTCCCTGGCATATAAATTCCCAGGAAGGAATTTATTTCCATTTTTTTACTTTATTTTCCAGAAAAATATGAGTAATTACTTTATTTTCATTTATTATCATTTACTTCTAGGTTTTAAATAATTTTGAGTTTAAAACATGAAAATCGTTTTCTTTATTTTATTTAACTAATTAATATGATTTTTTAATTTCCATTTCCATTTGCACTCGAAAGTAGCAAAATACTAATTTATAAATGATGAAAAGAAACCAGTTTGTAAAGTAGTCTAGAAATTCAGTAAAGATAGAGGTGAAGTACTATCAATACACCCCGAACCACCATTAGTAATAGACGTCGGTCTGTCGTTGTTTCTGTCTCGAATTTCGTTCTCTCAGGAAGAATCAGATATTGAATAAGGGAATCCCTGTAGTTGTAAATAGATATACATTTAAAATGTAATGTTTACATATCAAAATTAGGATTGCTTCTCAGGATGTTTCATTACTAGCGATGTTTCCGGACCTATGTTAATTAGGATTTGTTTCCTTCTTTTTACTTGTGTATTCATGTGCCAAGCGTTGTTGGAGAATTTTTATAATACCATAAATAGTGTTCGAAATAGCCTATCTTCTAAAATTAGAAATTAAATAGTACAGAGTAAGAACACAGTAACAAAGCACAGTGTATTTCAAATCAACATTATGTATATATGCCATCCCACACACTGGCATTCTTACGAATTTCTCGAGAGACTACGTACGTTTTCTGGCAGTTACCAAACTAAATTGTTTATAACATTTTAAAATTTAATATGATTATAATATTAGTAGTAGGTTCAAATTTAGAAAATCCATTTTCATATAAATTTTTAACTGTTTAGTGGTGTAAAGTTATGTGGACTTTCTATACCAAATGTTGTTCCTACATGTTTACTCGCATGAAACATATTGTAAGTAAAAATACATCTATGCGTAGTCTCTAAATAACATAAAATAGTTATAAAATAACATAATACTGCTCAGAATGTATATTTTAAAGAATCTTCTAGAGACAACAGTAATAAGTACACTATAATAAAAACGAATTTTATTTTGAAATCATAATATAGTAATAGAATGTAATTTTCTTCGTGTTTGTACATAAATTTCCGGAATATACCCATTTTGGGGAATCTTCCCGAGAATATTCCCCAAAATTATTTTTCCGGCAATTTACCCATCACTATACATACGTACGCACTGCTCTTAGGTGTTACATCATGCCGTTGCAGGATGTCAGACATCTAACAGCTTTCCATATAACACATGCATATACTTAAGTTACATTCCTCAGCTATATGTTATATATACCTACGTCCATTTGTATGTGAGATCCTGACCGCCTATATTGTTTCATACGGAAAATACGTATAGATGGAATACTTATACGGAAAGTATTATAAAACATTCGTTTTCAATTATAAGTCTGCTGTACGTTAAGTCCAAAAACTATAGAAATTACGCATGTAACCTATCTTTTTAAGTATGCCACCTATATTTTTTCTCAGCGTAGGATCCGTCTCATACAAACTCAGTGTGAAAATGGATCTTACTAACTATCAATCAAGTCATATTTGAAGTATTTTCTACTTAATCATTACATTTTTCTAAGGAAAACTATCCGAAGAAAACTTGTCAAATATATTATTAAAATTAATTTCTTTGTGAATTCAATCAAGATATTATGAATTGATTGATTAAAATTTACTCTTTTGTCGGTGGAGACGAGATGTACAATTTAGATGAAACGGAATCTGAGCAATTGTAGTGTGTAGGGTGCTTTTTTGCACCCTAAATCCTGATAAGTTGCAAGCATTTCATCCACCATCTGCTTGAATTTAGGGTCCCGTCTTCTCCCAAGGAAGTTTTGGGTTACTTTCATAAAACTCATCCACGCGCGCTTTTCATTCTCTGTGAGACATGCCTCAAAACCTCTAACACGCCCTCTGCAGTTCTCTGTTCTGCAGTTCTCGTATCTGCGGACCTACAAACACGCCCTCTGTTATTTTTGCGGCTGACAGTCGAGGAAATTTGTGAGCAAGATATGCAAAAGCTGGCCCATTGGGATCCATTGCCTTCACAACCTGTCTAATAAGTCCAAGTTTTATATGTAGGGGTGGAACAAGAACATTTCTAGGATCTACAAGACTGTCCCGTTGCACATTCTTTTCACCAACTGTTCAATTGCGTTTAGGCCACTCCTTTTTCACATAGTGGGAAGTTCTCTCCCGACTATCCCATTCACACAAAAAGCATGCATACTTTGTGCAACCTTGTATAATAATGCCTAATAATAATGCTATTTCCTTGAAGTCACAACACAACTTCCACTCATGTTTACTGTACTTAATTAAGGTCAATATCTTTCTGAAAATTTCATAACTCTCTTTGGTAAAAGTGGCATATGCAACTGGGATTGAAAGCAGTTTATTCCCGATATGCAGCAATACCCTTTTAAGCTATTCTTCGAAGCATCCAAAAATAATCTCCATTCACTAGGTTCGTATGTTATATGCAAGGCTGTCATTAATCCATGAACATCACTGCAGGATGTCACGGAACTATCACTGCCAAAATAAGACACAAAAGCACGTTCTCTGTTCCTGAAGGTTATGTTGGTTGTTTCGTGGAGAAGGTTATATTCCTGTAACCTGGAGCCTAACAATTCTGCTTTCTGTTTACTGAGTCCTAAGTCTCGCACTAAATCATTTAAATCATCCTGCTGTAATACACGTGGTGTGGGCGTACTCGTGCCTTGATACGGGGATCCCTTCTTTTTTCCGGAAAAGATGTAAGTTCTGTAGTGCTACTTTCTTCACTATCACTCATCTCTTCTATACCTGTGGGCCTTGAAGGAACTGGTAAAGTTTCAGAATGTGCCACAGGTCGTCTTGCTGACGGAAGATCCGGATAAACAATATGTTTCTTTGATTTGCTGTTCGCGAATCCCTGAATTTTGGTTAAGCAGAAATAACAGTCTGTCAAATGGACCCTTGGTTCCCTCCAAACCATCGGTACAGCATATAATGAAACATTTTTTCCTTGCCACCACTTAATTAATTTACAATAACATGTAGCACAACACATATTAGGTGACCACTTCTTATCAAAATCACCAGCTCCGACGCCAAAGTACTGCTTATATGCTCTCTTGATGATGGGCGTGATTTTCTTCCTGTTAATCACGAAGGTGAACTCGCCACAAACATAACAGAAGTTGTTAGCTGCGTACTTAACAACCACGAGTGCGAGGCAGTTTTTACTTCACTTAAACAGAAACAAAATGAATCCACAGCATTCAGTTTACATACAGTAAGTAGTACTAACGCCCGATAAAATACCAGATTCACACGCTCAGTTTAACTCACAAACTACTACCAAAATCACATTGCAACAACACAACACTGTCGAGCAAGTTTTGCCAACCTCTGTAAAATGAAAGCTGTCAATGTTGCAAGGTCTTACTTTCCAAATTTCCTTTTGTCACCATATACTGTGTTTGGCATGTATATGAATATATGTAGTACATGAATGCTTGAATTACTCGTAAACTATCCCTGACGGATCAAATCGGATGTCTCATTTGAACTTCCATGTCACATTCCTTTCATAGTACAAAATTTCATTTCAGAAATACAACCCTTGTAAAACAGTGTAATTCTAACTATCGAAGTATACAAAAATACACACCTATTCTACTTCCGTTGCTCAGATTTCCACAATTGTCACAGCCTTAATCATCTTGGCCACCATTACTTTAATCTTTCTCATATATATATATATATATATATATATATATATATATATATATATATATATATATATATATATATATATATATATATATATATATATATATATATATTATTTTCACAGTTTTTCTTCTTTGACATTATGCTAATCTTTGATTTAGATTCCGCAACGGCAGTCATATCATTTGAAAAGCACACATATTAAATCTTCTAGTTTCTATTAAAATAATTTTTTCCTAGTCAAGTTCTTCTAGCTAGTAAATAATGTCACTGAAAATCAAAATTTCTGTTGAACACCTCTTCCATAATCATTATCCTTTATAATTTCTTGTATTTCAAGTGTTAATGGTGGGTTCATATAGAGTCTGTACCGAGTCTGGTCTTTTATTTCATCGTAAGCACCTTTCAGATTACTAAGGTCAAGCGTTTAGAAGCCTTTTATAAAGCAACGAATACTGCACACATTTCTTCTCCTTTATCTGAGAAGCTCTCATCTACTTTATTTAATGGAAACTATTTGCATCATTGTGCTATGCCTTCCAAGTTATAATAGTTTAGTTGTTTTACTTCTTCGTCCATATAATCTCCTTCATATTTGAAGCTAAATTTTTGTTCGTGTGATGTTAAACTATAACATATTTTAGATTTGATATTAACATATTTTTTAGATCTGTCAGTATACAGTACATCGCCCGATTCGAACAAAATTCTCACCACAAAATGTGTGCCTCTAGAGGGTATGCTGATGTTAGTTTAAAGGTCAAATCGCACTGGCCACTGTAAACAGAAACTGATCGTAGTGACTGTGGAGGCCATGTTGTTACTAGTATGCAGGTTGTCGGACAACAAGACAAATCTAATTAAGTGTGGAGCATTCCAAGGACGACGGGCAGCAAATATGTATTGTGAAGTTAACTATCTTCAATTCGTAGCCATGTACTGAGGTAGTCAGATGTCGGATAATAGTTCATTGAATTCCTGCTTGCTTATCATGTCGTGTTAGTAGTTCATCGGTGGTTACATGATGATTGGCAGTAGGTTTCTATAGCCGACACGCCCTCTTCAGTGTCTTCGTGACATTCCGAATTGCTCCTGGAAAGAAGGATCATTCAGTCTAACTTAACTGACAGGACACTGAACACTAGTGCAATCAGAGCCAGCATAGTTATCCGAACACTAAACACAGCGAACACACAAACACTAAATGATCGGTTGTTGAATATTAATCTGCCACCTTGAATTACTTTCGCATAATTACTCCTGAAACACGATCACCACCAAGAACACTCGTACGTTGTACCGGGAGAGACTGTGATGGGAAATCGAATGGAAGATGGTGGTATTCAGCGATGAGAGTAGTTTCTATCCTAGATACAGGGACAGTTCTGTGCGCGTAAGTAAAAATTCAAATAAAAAGAATAATACACTGCGTTCTCATTCGTCATATAGGGCCCACACTTCACTGTTTGAGATTTGATCTCACTTGTCACTGATCTTCATTCAGGTCAGTATGATTAATACGTTGTGCATTCGTGATGTCGTCAGACCCATTCCGAGACTTTATTTGGACACTTTTTGGGACCGCTTCTTCCAGTAGCATATCGTATGTCCTCATTCCGCCAGGTGAACCCAGTATACGTTTTCTACTCTAACTCTCTAGGTCTTTGAACCTAAGCCTTATTAAGCACATTTGGAGCATAATGGGACGGAGTCTGACCACCAGCCGGCTCTGGAAATGAATGTCCCCCAAGATAGAGATAGCCTACAGCATCTGATCGGCTATGCATCCGAACAATTGTGTGATCACTTTTTATAGTAACACATTTTACTAACAAGGAAATCGATTTTAGTGTGACACGAAATTTTGGATGAGTTTATGCGCAATCGAAGTGTTTCTGAGAACAACGAATTCCGTTAGAGGGAAAAACCCTCGATCTCAACCCGTTCCGGAGATATAGAGGGGTAAGGGGAAAGCTGGTGCTCTGATATTTTGTGGATTTTAGGCTGTATTGCGAGTGAATACGTTTGAAAATGGCATTTAAATGTTAAGAAAGATGCACCAGAGCGAATGGAAGACGTCCATTTAGACAGCCCCCCCACCTTGTCAAAATTGGACGAAAATGGTGTCAATCGTTTGTGCATCGTTTGTGCAGAAATGTGCAACACAAATTTTCGTTTGTGCAACAATGAACAATGAGCTAGAGCGAAAACAAAGTGGGGGGGGGGCTGTCTAAACGGTAGCCCCCCCACCTTGCCAGATTTAGTCGAAAATGGTGTCAATCGTTTGTGCATCGTTTGTACAGAAATGTCCAACACAAATTTTCGTTTGTGCAACAATGAACAATGAGCTAGAGCGAAAACAAAGTGGGGGCTGTCTAAACCGTAGCCACCCCACCCTGTCAATATTGGCCGAAAATTGTGTCAAACGTTTGTACATCGTTTGTGCAGAAATGTTCAACACAAATTTTCGTTTGTGCAACAATGAACAATGAGCTAGAGCGAAAACAAAGTGGGGGGCTGTCTAAACGGTAGCCCCCCCCACCTTGTCAAAATTGATCAAAAATGGTGTCAATCGTTTGTGCATCGTTTGTGCAGAAATGTGCAACACAAATTTTCGTTTGTGCAACAATGAACAATGAGCTAGAGCGAAAACAAAGTGGGGGGGGGGCTGTCTAAACGGTAGCCCCCCCACCTTGCCAGATTTAGTCGAAAATGGTGTCAATCGTTTGTGCATCGTTTGTACAGAAATGTGCAACACAAATTTTCGTTTGTGCAACAATGAACAATGAGCTAGAGCGAAAACAAAGTGGGGGCTGTCTAAACCGTAGCCACCCCACCCTGTCAATATTGGCCGAAAATTGTGTCAAACGTTTGTACATCGTTTGTGCAGAAATGTTCAACACAAATTTTCGTTTGTGCAACAATGAACAATGAGCTAGAGCGAAAACAAAGTGGGGGGGCTGTCTAAACGGTAGCCCCCCCACCTTGTCAAAATTGATCAAAAATGGTGTCAATCGTTTGTGCATCGTTTGTGCAGAAATGTGCAACACAAATTTTCGTTTGTGCAACAATGAACAATGAGCTAGAGCGAAAACAAAGTGGGGGGGGCTGTCTAAACGGTAGCCCCCCACCTTGCCAGATTTAGTCGAAAATGGTGTCAATCGTTTGTGCATCGTTTGTACAGAAATGTGCAACACAAATTTTCGTTTGTGCAACAATGAACAATGAGCTAGAGCGAAAACAAAGTGGGGGCTGTCTAAACCGTAGCCACCCCACCCTGTCAATATTGGCCGAAAATTGTGTCAAACGTTTGTACATCGTTTGTGCAGAAATGTTCAACACAAATTTTCGTTTGTGCAACAATGAACAATGAGCTAGAGCGAAAACAAACTGGGAGCTGTCTAAACGGTAGCCCCCACCTTCTCAAAATTAGTCGAAAATGGTCTCAATCGTTTCTGCATCGTTTGTACAGAAATGTGCAACACAAATTTTCGTTTGTGCAGCAATGAACAATGAGCTAGAGCGAAAACAAATTGGAGGGCTGTCTAAACGGTAGCCCCCCCACCTTGTCAAAATTAGTCGAAAATGGTGTCAATCGTTTCTGCATCGTTTGTACAGAAATGTGCAACACAAATTTTCGTTTGTGCAACAATGAACAATGAGCTAGAGCGAAAACAAAGTGGGAGCTGTCTAAACGGTAGCCCCCACCTTCTCAAAATTGGTCGAAAATGGTGTCAATCGTTTGTGCATCGTTTGTGCAGAAATGTGTAACACAAAATTTCGTTCGTGCAACAACGAACAATGAGGTAGAGCGAAAACAAAGTGGGGGCTGTCTAAACGGTAGCATTCCACCTTGTCAAAATAGGTCGAAAATGGTGTCAATCGTTTGTGCATCGTTTGTGCACAAATGTGCAACACAAATTTTCGTTTGTGCAACAATGAACAATGAGCCAGAGAGAAAACAAAGTGGGGGCTGTCTAAACGGTAGCCACCCCACCTTGTCACAATTGGACGAAAATTGTGTCAATCGTTTGTGAAGAAATGTGCAACACAAATTTTCGTTTGTACAACACTAAACAATGAGCTAGAGCGAAAAGTAAGTAGGGGCGGTCTAAACGGTATCCCCCCACCTTGTCAAAAATGGTCGAAAATGGTGTCAATCGTTTGTGCATCGTTTGTGCAGAAATGTGCAACACAAATTTTCGTTTGTGCAACAATGAATAATGAGCTAGAGCGAAAACAAAGTAGGGGCTGTCTAAACGGTAGCCCCCCACCTTCTCAAAATTGGTCGAAAATGGTGTCAATCGTTTGTGCATCGTTTGTGCACAAATGTGCAACACAAATTTTCGTTTGTGCAACAATGAACAATGAGCTAGAGCGAAAACAAATTGGGGGGCTGTCTAAACGGTAGCCCCCCACCTTGTCAAAATTAGTCGAAAATGGTCTCAATCGTTTCTGCATCGTTTGTACAGAAATGTGCAACACAAATTTTCGTTTGTGAAACAATGAACAATGAGCTAGAGCGAAAACAAAGTGGGGGCTGTCTAAACCGTAGCCACCTCACCCTGTCAAAATTGGCCGAAAATTGTGTCAAACGTTTGTACATCGTTTGTGCAGAAATGTGCAACACAAATTTTCGTTTGTGCAACAATGAACAATGAGCTAGAGCGAAAACAAACTGGGAGCTGTCTAAACGGTAGCCCCCACCTTCTCAAAATTGGTCGAAAATGGTGTCAATCGTTTGTGCATCGTTTGTGCAGAAATGTGTAACACAAATTTTCGTTTGTGCAACAATGAACAATGAGCTAGAGCGAAAACAAAGTGGGGGCTGTCTAAACGGTAGCCCCCACCGTGTCAAAATTAGTCGAAAATAGTGTTAATCGTTTGTGTATCGTTTGTGCAGAAATGTGCAGCACAAAATTTCGTTCGTGCAACAACGAACAATGAGGCAGAGCGAAAACAAAGTGGGGGCTGTCTAAACGGTAGCATTCTACCTTGTCAAAATAGGTCGAAAATGGTGTCAATCGTTTGTGCATCGTTTGTGCACAAATGTGCAACACCAATTTTCGTTTGTGCAACAATGAACAATGAGCTAGAGAGAAAACAAAGTGGGGGCTGTCTAAACGGTAGCCACCCCACCTTGTCAAAATTGGACGAAAATTGTGTCAATCGTTTGTGAAGAAATGTGCAACACAAATTTTCGTTTGTTCAACACTAAACAATGAGCTAGAGCGAAAAGTAAGTAGGGGCGGTCTAAACGGTATCCCCCCACCTTGTCAAAATATGTCGCAAGTGGTGTCAATCGCTTGTGCATTATTCGTGCAGAAATGTGACACAAATTTTCGTCTGTGCAACAATGAACAATGAGGTAGAGTGAAAACAAAGTAAGGGGCTGTCTAAACAGTAGCCCCCCACCTTGTCAAAAATGGTCAAAAATGGTGTCAATCGTTTGTGCATCGTTTGTGCAGAAATGTGCAACACAAATTTTCGTTTGTGCAACAATGAATAATGAGCTAGAGCGAAAACAAATTGGGGGGCTGTCTAAACGGTAGCCCCCCACCTTCTCAAAATTGGTCGAAAATGTTGTCAATCGTTTGTGCATCGTTTGTGCACAAATGTGCAACACAAATTTTCGTTTGTGCAGCAATGAACAATGAGCTAGAGCGAAAACAAGTAGGGGGGCTGTCTAAACGGTAGCCCCCCACCTTGTCAAAATTAGTCGAAAATGGTGTCAATCGTTTGTGCATCGTTTGTGCAGAAATGTGCAACACAAATTTTCGTTTGTGCAACAGTGAACAATGAGCTAGAGCGAAAACAAAGTGGGGGCTGTCTAAACGGTAGCCACCCCACCCTGTCAAAATTGGCCGAAAATTGTGTCAAACGTTTGTGCATCGTTTGTGCAGAAATGTGCAACACAAATTTTCGTTTGTGCAACAATGAACAATGAGCTAGAGCGAAAACAAAGTAGGGGCTGTGTAAACGGTAGCCCCCCACCTTCTCAAAATTGGTCGAAAATTGTGTGAATCGTTTGTGCATCGTTTGTGCAGAAATGTGCAACAGAATTTTACTTTGTGCAACAATGAACAATGAGCTAGAGCGAAAAAAAGTGAAGGCTGTCTAAACGGTAGCCCCCACCGTGTCAAAATTAGTCGAAAATACTGTTAAACGTTTGTGCAGAAATGTGCAACACAAAATTTCGTTTGTGCAACAATGAACAATGAGGTAGAGTGAAAACAAAGTAAGGGGCTGTCTAAACAGTAGCCTCCCACCTTGTCAAAAATGGTCGAAAATGGTGTCAATCGTTTGTGCACAAATGTGCAACACAAATTTTCGTTTGTGCAGCAATGAACAATGAGCTAGAGCGAAAACAAATTGGGGGCTGTCTAAACGGTAGCCCCCCTTGTCAAAATTGGTCGAAAATGGTGTCAATCGTTTGTGCATCGTTTGTGCAGAAATGTGCAGCACAAATTTTTGTTTGTGCAACAACGAACATTGATCTACAGCGAAAATAAAGCGGGGATGTCTAAACGGTAGCACCTCCACCTTCTCGAAATTTGTCGAAAAAGGTTGTGAATCATTTGTACAAAATTGTGCAAGACAAATTTGCGTTTGCGTAACAGCGAACAATGAGTTAGAACGAAAGCGAAGTGGGGGCTGTCTAAACGGTAGCTCACCACCTTGGAAAATTGGTCGTAAATGGTGTCAAACGTTTGTGCAAAGTTTGTCCAAATATGTACAGCACAAAGTATTGTTTGTGCTACAAACGAACAATGAGCTAGAACCAAAACAAAGTGGATGGCGGTCTAAAGGTTAGCGTCCCTACTTTCACTACATTTTTCGAAAATGTTGTCAAATGTTTGTGCATCGTTTGTGCAGAAATGTGCAATATAAATTTTCGCTTGTTCAACAATGAACAAATAGCTAGGGCGAAAAGAAAGTGATGCCTATCTAAACCGTAGCCCCCACCTTCTGAAAATTGGTCGAAAATGGTGCCAGTCGCTTGTGCATCGTTTGTGCAGAAAGGTGCAACACAAATTTTCGTTTCTGCAACAATGAACAATCAGCTATAGCAAAAACCCAGTGAGGGGCCTGTCTAAACGGTAGACCCCCACTTTCTCAAGATTCGTCGAAAATCGTGTCAATCGTTTGTAGAGAAGATATTGCGATAGTGTAAAGAGAGAAATTTCCTCTGTGCAAATAATTTTCTTTGAATATGTTAACTTTCTTGGAACAACATTTTTTTAGATTACTAAAACACTTTCTGATACGATAACATATTCTTGATAGTTGACGAACGACAGGGTTAGATTTTAACCCTCAATCACACACTACGATAAATATTATTTATTCTTAATTCTAATTTCTATGTTTACTAAGTTCAATTCTAGACTTCAGTTGTATCACATTTTACCAATGTTGATTGGAAGTCAAGAAATTATTTCAGAATATTATAAGATCGTAAAATAAAATTAATTTCCAAACAAAGCTCAATTAAAATAAATAATCAACTAAACAATGAAAGAAAAAATTATAATCAAGAATTATTCTTATTATTGTACAATTTGACAATAATTATTAACGCAACAATGCTCAAAAAACTGAAACCATCATAACTGGTTAGGGCAAATTGGAAAGCAAGATAAGACAGCAACAAGTTTATTTTTGTAATCATTGAATGTTGCAAAAAAAATTGTGTTGCACATTTCTGCATAAAAGATGAACAAACGATTAAAATAATTTCCGACCAATTTTGAAAAGGCGCAACCTACCGTTTAGACAGCAACATTTTCTCTTTGTTCATTGTTGCACAAACGACAATTTCTAATGCATATTGCTGCACAAACTATCGACATAATTTTGGATTGATTTTGACAAGGTGGGGGTACCGTATAGACAGCTCCCACTTTATTTCTCCTCAAGCTCATTATACATAGTCGCAAAAACGAAAATTTGTCTTCCACATTTAGGAACAAAAAATTCACAAACAACTCAAACGATTTGCGACCAATTTTGACAAGGTGGAAGCTAACATTTAGACAGCTCCCCACTTTATTTTCGTTCAAGCTCATTGTTCATTGTTGGACAAACGAAAATTTGTGTTGCACATTTGTGCACAAACGAAGAAAAAACGATTGAAACCATTTTCAACCAATTTTGACAAGGTAGGGGGCTACCGTTCAGACAGCCCCCACTTCGTTTCCGCTCTAGCTCATTGTTCATTGTTGAACAAACGAAAATTTGTGTTGCACATTTCTGCAGATACGATGCACAAACGATTAACACTATTTTCGACAAATTCTGACAAGATGGAGGGCTACCGTTTAGACAGCCCCCACTTTGTTTTCGCTGTAGCTCGTAGTTCATTGTTGCACAAACGAAAATTTGTGTTGCACATTTCTGCACAAACGATTGACACCGTTTTCGTCCAATTATGACATGGTGGGGGCTACCTTTTAGACAGCCCCCACTTTGCTTTCCCTCTAGCTCATTGTTCATTGTTGCACAAACGAAAATTTGTATTGCAGATTTCTGAACAAACTATGCACAAATGATTGACACCATTTTCGACCAATTTTGACAAGGTGGGGTCTACCGTTTGGACAGCTCCCTCTTTGTTTTCGTTCTAGCTCGTTGTTCATTGTTGCACAAACGAAAATTTGTATTACACATTTCTGCACAAACGATTGACACCATTTTCGTTTAATTTTGACAAGGTGGGGCTATCGTTTAAACACCCCCCAGTTTGTTTTCGCTCTAGCTCATTGTTCATTGTTGCACAAACGAAAATTTGTGTTGCACATTTCTTCACAAACGATTGACACCATTTTCGACTAGTTCTGACAAGGTGGTAGGGCTACCGTTTAGACAGCCCCCCTCTTTTTTTCGCTCTAGCTCATTGTTCATTGTTGCACAAACGAAAATTTGTGTTGCACATTTCTGCCCAAACGATGCACAAACGATTGACACCATTTTCGACTAATTCTATCAAGATGGGGGGCTATCGCTTAGACAGCCCCCACTTTGTTTTCGCTCTAGCTATTTGTTCATTGTTGCACAAATGAAAATTTGTGTTGCACATTTCTGCACAAACGATTGTGACTATTTTCGTCCAATTTTGACAAAATGGTGGGCTACCGTTTAGACAGCCTCCCCACTTTGTTTTCGCTCTAGCTCATTGTTCATTGTTGCACAAACGAAAACTTGTGTTGCACATGTCTGCACAAACGATGCACAAATAATTGACACCTTTTTCGACCAATTTTGACAAGGTGGGGCTACCGTCTAGACAGCCCACACTTTGTTTTCGCTCTAGCTGATTGTTCATTGTTGCACAAACGAAAATTTGTCTTCTACATTTCTGCACAAACGATGCACAAGCGATTGACAATATTTTCGACCAATTTTGAGAATTTGGGAGGCTACCGTTTAGACAGAGCCCACTCAGTTCTTGCTCTAGCTCATTGTTCATTGTTGCACAAACGAAAATTTGTGTTGCACTTTTCTGCACAAACGATGCACAAACGTTTGACACCATTTTCGACCATTTTTGACAAGGTGGGGGCTACCGTTTAGACAGCCCACACTTTGCTTTCACTCTATCTCATTGTTCATTGTTGCACAAACGAAAATTTGTGTTGCACATTTCTGCACAAACGATTGACACCATTTTCGACCAATTTTGACAACGGGGGGCTACCGTTTAGAGAACCCCTAACTTTTTTTGCTCTAGCTCATTGTTCATTGTTTCACAAACGAAATTTTGTGTTGCACATTTCTGCACAAACGATGCACAAACGATTGACACCATTTTCGATTAATTTTGACAAGGTGGGGGGCAACCGTTTAGACAGCCCCCACTTTGTTTTCGCTCTAGCTCATTGTTCATTGTTGACAAACGAAAATTTGTGTTGCACATGTCTGCACAAACGATGCACAAAGGATTGACAACATTTTCGACCAATTTTGACAAGGTGGGGGGCTACTGTTTAGAGAGCCCCACTTTGTTTTCGCTCTAGCTCATTGTTCATTGTTGCACAAACGCAAATTTGTGTTGCACATTTCTGCACAAACGATGCACAAACGATTGACACCATTTTCGACTAATTCTGACAAGGTGGGGAAGCAACCGTTTAGACAGCCCCCACTTTGTTTTCGCTCTAGCTCATTGTTCATTATCGCACAAACGAAAATTTGTGTTGCACATTTCTGCACAAACGCCTGGTCCAATTTTCGACCAATTTTGACAAGGGGGGCTACTGTTTAGACAGCCCCACTTTGTTTTCGCTCTAGCTCATTGTTCATTGTTGCACAAACGAAAATTTGTGTTGCACATTTCTGCACAAACGATGCACAAACGATTGACACCATTTTCGACTAATTCTGACAAGGTGGGGAGGCTACCGTTTAGACAGCCCCCACTTTGTTTTCGCTCTAGCTCATTGTTCATTGTTGCACAAACGAAAATTTGAGTTACACATTTCTGCACAAACGATGCACAAACGATTGACACCACTTTCGACATACTTTGACAAGGTGGGGGGGCTAGCGTTTAGAACGCCCTCACTTATGTTTTGCTCAAGCTCACTGTTTAGTGTTGTACAAACGAAAATTTGTGTTGCACATTTCTTCACAAACGATTGACACCATTTTCGACTATTTCTGACAAGGTGGGGGCTACCGATTAGACACCCCCCCTTAGTTTTCGTTCTAGCTCATTGTTCATTGTTGAACAAACGAAAATTTGTGTTGCACATTTCTGCACAAACGATTGACATCATTTTCGACTAATTCTGACAAGGTGGGGGCTACCGTTTAGACAGCTCCCCCATTTGTTTTCGTTCTAGCTCATTGTTCATTGTTGCACAAACGAAAATTTGTGTTGCACATTTCTGGACAAACGATGCACAAACGAATTACACCATTTCCGACCAATTTTGACAAGGAGGGGCTACCATTTAGAGAGCCCCTCACTTTTTTTGCTCTAGCTCATTGTTCATTGTTGCACAAACGAAAATCTGTGTTGCACATTTCTGCACAAACGATTGACACCGATTTGACTAATTCTCACAAGGTGGGGGGCTACCGTTTAGACAGCCCCCAGTTTGTTTTCGCTCTAGTTCATTGTTCATTGTTGCACAAACGAAAATTTTTGTTGCACATTTCTGCACAAACGATTGACAAACGATTGACACCATTTTCGACAAGGTGGGGCTACCGTTTAGACAGCCCCTACTTTGTTTTAGCTCTAGCTCATTGTTCATTCTTGCACAAATGAAAATTTGTGTTGCACATTTCTGCACACACGATTGACACCATTTTCGACTCATTCTGACAAGGTAGGAGGGCTACCGTTTAGACAGCCGCCCTCTTTTCTTTCGCTCTAGCTCATTGTTCATTGTTGCACATACGAAAATTTGTGTTGCACATTTCTGCACAAACGATGCACAAACGATTGACACCATTTTCGACTAATTCTATCAAGAAGGGGGGGTATCGCTTAGACAGCCCCCACTTTGTTTTCGCTCTAGCTTTTTGTTCATTGTTGCACAAATGAAAATTTGTATTGCACATTTCTGCACAAACGATTGTGACTATTTTCGTCCAATTTTGACAAGGTGGTGGGCTACCGTTTAGACAGCCTCCCCACTTTGTTTTCGCTCTAGCTCATTGTTCATTGTTGCACAAACGAAAATTTGTGTTGCACATGTCTGCACAAACGATGCACAAATAATTGACACCTTTTTCGACCAATTTTGACAAGGTGGGGGCTACGGTTTAGACAGCCCACACTTTGTTTTCGCTCTAGCTGATTGTTCATTGTTGCACAAACGAAAATTTGTCTTCCACATTTCTGCACAAACGATGCACAAGTGATTGACAATATTTTCGACCAATTTTGAGAATTTGGGAGGCTACCGTTTAGACAGAGCCCACTCAGTTCTTGCTCTAGCTCATTGTTCATTGTTGCACAAACGAAAATTTGTGTTGCACTTTTCTGCACAAACGATGCACAAACGTTTGACACCATTTTCGACCATTTTTGACAAGGTGGGGGCTACCGTTTAGACAGCCCCCACTTTGCTTTCACTCTATCTCATTGTTCATTGTTGCACAAACGAAAATTTGTGTTGCACATTTCTGCACAAACGATTGACACCATTTTCGACCAATTTTGACAACGGGGGGCTACCGTTTAGAGAACCCCTCACTTTTTTTGCTCTAGCTCATTGTTCATTGTTTCACAAACGAAATTTTGTGTTGCACATTTCTGCACAAACGATGCACAAACGATTGACACCATTTTCGATTAATTTTGACAAGGTGGGGGGCAACCGTTTAGACAGCCCCCACTTTGTTTTCGCTCTAGCTCATTGTTCATTGTTGACAAACGAAAATTTGTGTTGCACATGTCTGCACAAACGATGCACAAAGGATTGACAACATTTTCGACCAATTTTGACAAGGTGGGGGGCTACTGTTTAGAGAGCCCCACTTTGTTTTCGCTCTAGCTCATTGTTCATTGTTGCACAAACGCAAATTTGTGTTGCACATTTCTGCACAAACGATGCACAAACGATTGACACCATTTTCGACTAATTCTGACAAGGTGGGGAAGCAACCGTTTAGACAGCCCCCACTTTGTTTTCGCTCTAGCTCATTGTTCATTATCGCACAAACGAAAATTTGTGTTGCACATTTCTGCACAAACGCCTGGTCCAATTTTCGACCAATTTTGACAAGGGGGGCTACTGTTTAGACAGCCCCACTTTGTTTTCGCTCTAGCTCATTGTTCATTGTTGCACAAACGAAAATTTGTGTTGCACATTTCTGCACAAACGATGCACAAACGATTGACACCATTTTCGACTAATTCTGACAAGGTGGGGAGGCTACCGTTTAGACAGCCCCCACTTTGTTTTCGCTCTAGCTCATTGTTCATTGTTGCACAAACGAAAATTTGAGTTACACATTTCTGCACAAACGATGCACAAACGATTGACACCACTTTCGACATACTTTGACAAGGTGGGGGGGCTAGCGTTTAGAACGCCCTCACTTATGTTTTGCTCAAGCTCACTGTTTAGTGTTGTACAAACGAAAATTTGTGTTGCACATTTCTTCACAAACGATTGACACCATTTTCGACTATTTCTGACAAGGTGGGGGCTACCGATTAGACACCCCCCCTTAGTTTTCGTTCTAGCTCATTGTTCATTGTTGAACAAACGAAAATTTGTGTTGCACATTTCTGCACAAACGATTGACATCATTTTCGACTAATTCTGACAAGGTGGGGGCTACCGTTTAGACAGCCCCCCCATTTGTTTTCGTTCTAGCTCATTGTTCATTGTTGCACAAACGAAAATTTGTGTTGCACATTTCTGGACAAACGATGCACAAACGAATTACACCATTTCCGACCAATTTTGACAAGGAGGGGCTACCATTTAGAGAGCCCCTCACTTTTTTTGGTCTAGCTCATTGTTCATTGTTGCACAAACGAAAATCTGTGTTGCACATTTCTGCACAAACGATTGACACCGATTTGACTAATTCTCACAAGGTGGGGGGCTACCGTTTAGACAGCCCCCAGTTTGTTTTCGCTCTAGTTCATTGTTCATTGTTGCACAAACGAAAATTTTTGTTGCACATTTCTGCACAAACGATTGACAAACGATTGACACCATTTTCGACAAGGTGGGGCTACCGTTTAGACAGCCCCTACTTTGTTTTAGCTCTAGCTCATTGTTCATTCTTGCACAAATGAAAATTTGTGTTGCACATTTCTGCACACACGATTGACACCATTTTCGACTCATTCTGACAAGGTAGGAGGGCTACCGTTTAGACAGCCGCCCTCTTTTCTTTCGCTCTAGCTCATTGTTCATTGTTGCACATACGAAAATTTGTGTTGCACATTTCTGCACAAACGATGCACAAACGATTGACACCATTTTCGACTAATTCTATCAAGAAGGGGGGGTATCGCTTAGACAGCCCCCACTTTGTTTTCGCTCTAGCTTTTTGTTCATTGTTGCACAAATGAAAATTTGTATTGCACATTTCTGCACAAACGATTGTGACTATTTTCGTCCAATTTTGACAAGGTGGTGGGCTACCGTTTAGACAGCCTCCCCACTTTGTTTTCGCTCTAGCTCATTGTTCATTGTTGCACAAACGAAAATTTGTGTTGCACATGTCTGCACAAACGATGCACAAATAATTGACACCTTTTTCGACCAATTTTGACAAGGTGGGGGCTACGGTTTAGACAGCCCACACTTTGTTTTCGCTCTAGCTGATTGTTCATTGTTGCACAAACGAAAATTTGTCTTCCACATTTCTGCACAAACGATGCACAAGCGATTGACAATATTTTCGACCAATTTTGAGAATTTGGGGGGCTACCGTTTAGACAGCCCCCACTCAGTTCTTGCTCTAGCTCATTGTTCATTGTTGCACAAACGAAAATTTGTGTTGCACTTTTCTGCACAAACGATGCACAAACGTTTGACACCATTTTCGACCATTTTTGACAAGGTGGAGGGCTACCGTTTAGACAGCCCCCACTTTGCTTTCACTCTATCTCATTGTTCATTGTTGCACAAACTAAAATTTGTGTTGCACATTTCTGCACAGACGATGCACAAATGATTGACACAATTTTCGACTAATTCTGACAAGGTGGGGGCTACCGTTTAGACAGCACCCACTTTGTTTTTGCTCTAGCTCATTGTTCATTGTTGCACAAACGAAAATTTTTGTTGCACATTTCTGCACAAACGATTCACAGACGATTGACACCATTTCCACCAATTTTGACAAGGTGTGGGGATCGTTTAGATAGCCCCCACTTTGTTTTCGCTATAGCTCATTGTTCATTGTTGCACAAACGAAAATTTGTGTTTCACATTTCTGCACAATCGATGCACAAACGTTCGACACCATTTTCGACCAATTTTGACAACGGGGGACTACCGTTTAGAGAACCCCTCGCTTTTTTCGCTCTAGCTCATTGTTCATTGTTGCACAAACGAAAATTTGTGTTTCACATTTCTGCACAAACGATGCACAAACCTTCGATACCATTTTCGACCAATTTTGACAAGGTGGGGGTACTGTTTAGAGAGCCCCTCACTTTTTTTGCTCTAGCTCATTTTTCATTGTTGCACAAACGAAATTTTGTGTTGCACATTTCTGCACAAACGATGCACAATCGATTGACACGATTTTCGACCAATTTTGGAAGTTGGGGGTTACCGTTAGACAGCCCCACTTTCTTTTCGCTCTAGCTCATTGTTCATTGTTGCACAAACGAAATTTTTTGTTGCACATTTCTGCACAAAGGATGCACAAACGTTTGACACCATTTTCGATTAATTTTGACAAGGCGGTGGGCAACCGTTTAGACGGCCCACACTTTGTTTTCGCTCTAGCTTATTGTTCACTGTTGCACAAACGAAATTTTGTGTTGCACATTTCTGCACAATCGATTGACACCATTTTCGACCTATTTTGACAAGGTGGGGGGCTACTGTTTAGAGAGCCCCCACATTGCTTTCGCTCTAGGTCATTGTTCATTGTTGCACAAACGAAATCTTGTGTTGCACATTTCTGCACAAACGATGCACAAACGAATTACACCATTTCCGACCAATTTTGACAAGGAGGGGCTACCATTTAGAGAGCCCCTCACTGTTTTTTGCTCTAGCTCATTGTTCATTGTTGCACAAACGAAAATCTGTGTTGCACATTTCTGCACAAACGATGCAAAAACGATTGACACCATTTTGACTAATTCTGACAAGGTGGGGGCTACCGTTTAGACAGCCCCCACTTTGTTTTCGCTCTAGTTCATTGTTCATTGTTGCACAAACGAAAATTTTTGTTGCACATTTCTGTACAAACGATTGACAAACGATTGACACCATTTTCGACAAGGTGGGGCTACCGTTTAGACAGCCCCTACTTTGTTTTAGCTCTAGCTCATTGTTCATTGTTGCACAAAAGAAAATTTGTGTTGCACATTTCTGCACACACGATTGACACCATTTTCGACTCATTCTGACAAGGTAGGAGGGCTACCGTTTAGACAGCCGCCCTCTTTTCTTTCGCTTTAGCTCATTGTTCATTGTTGCACAAACGAAAATTTGTGTTGCACATTTCTGCACAAACGATGCACAAACGATTGACACCATTTTCGACTAATTCTATCAAGATGGGGGGCTATCGCTTAGACAGCCCCCACTTTGTTTTCGCTCTAGCTTTTTGTTCATTGTTGCACAAATGAAAATTTGTTTTGCACATTTCTGCACAAACGATTGTGACTATTTTCGTCCAATTTTGACAAGGTGGTGGGCTACCGTTTAGACAGCCTCCCCACTTTGTTTTCGCTCTAGCTCATTGTTCATTGTTGCACAAACGAAAATTTGTGTTGCACATGTCTGCACAAACGATGCACAAATAATTGACACCTTTTTCGACCAATTTTGACAAGGTGGGGGCTACGGTTTAGACAGCCCACACTTGGTTTTCGCTCTAGCTGATTGTTCATTGTTGCACAAACGAAAATTTGTCTTCCACATTTCTGCACAAACGATGCACAAGCGATTGACAATATTTTCGACCAATTTTGAGAATTTGGGGGGCTACCGTTTAGACAGCCCCCACTCAGTTCTTGCTCTAGCTCATTGTTCATTGTTGCACAAACGAAAATTTGTGTTGCACTTTTCTGCACAAACGATGCACAAACGTTTGACACCATTTTCGACCATTTTTGACAAGGTGGGGGGCTACCGTCTAGACAGCCCCCACTTTGCTTTCACTCTATCTCATTGTTCATTGTTGCACAAACTAAAATTTGTGTTGCACATTTCTGCACAGACGATGCACAAATGATTGACACCATTTTCGACTAATTCTGACAAGGTGGGGGCTACCGTTTAGACAGCACCCACTTTGTTTTTGCTCTAGCTCATTGTTCATTGTTGCAAAAACGAAAATTTGTGTTGCACATTTCTGCACAAACGATTCACAGACGATTGACACCATTTCCACCAATTTTGACAAGGTGTGGGGATCGTTTAGACAGCCCTCACTTTGCTTTCGCTATAGCTCATTGTTCATTCTTGCACAAACGAAAATTTGTGTTACACATTTCTACACAAACGATGCACAAACGATTGACACCATTTTCGACTAATTTTGACAAGGTGGAGGGGCCATCGTTCATACAGCCCCCACTTTTTTTTCGCTCTACCTTATTGTTCATTGTTGTACAAACGAAAATTTGTGTTTCACATTTCTGCACAATCGATGCACAAACGTTCGACACCATTTTCGACCAATTTTGACAACGGGGGGCTACCGTTTAGAGAACCCCTCGCTTTTTTCGCTCTAGCTGATTGTTCATTGTTGCACAAACGAAAATTTGTGTTTCACATTTCTGCACAAACGATGCACAAACGTTCGATACCATTTTCGACAAATTTTGACAAGGTGGGGGTACTGTTTAGAGAGCCCCTCACTTTTTTTGCTCTAGCTCATTTTTCATTGTTGCACAAACGAAATTTTGTGTTGCACATTTCTGCACAAACGATGCACAATCGATTGACATCATTTTCGACCAATTTTGGAAGGTGGGGGTTACCGTTAGACAGCCCCACTTTCTTTTCGCTCTAGCTCATTGTTCATTGTTGCACAAACGAAATTTTTTGTTGCACATTTCTGCACAAAGGATGCACAAACGTTTGACACCATTTTCGATTAATTTTGACAAGGCGGTGGGCAACCGTTTAGACAGCCCCCACTTTGTTTTCGCTCTAGCTTATTGTTCATTGTTGCACAAACGAAATTTTGTGTTGCACATTTCTGCACACACGATTGACACCATTTTCGACCAATTTTGACAAGGTGGGGGGCTACTGTTTAGAGAGCCCCCACATTGCTTTCGCTCTAGCTCATTGTTCATTGTTGCACAAACGAAATTTTGTGTTTCACATTTCTGCACAAACGATGCACAAACGATTGACACCATTTTCGACTAATTCTATCAAGATAGGGGGCTATCGCTTAGACAGCCCCCACTTTGTTTTCGTTCTAGCTATTTGTTCATTGTTGCACAAAAGAAAATTTGTGTTGCACATTTCTGCACAAACGATTGTGACTATTTTCGTCCAATTTTGACAAGGTGGTGGGCTACCGTTTAGACAGCCTCCCCACTTTTTTGCTCTAGCTCATTGTTCATTGTTGCACAAACGAAAATTTGTGTTGCACATGTCTGCACAAACGATGCACAAATAATTGACACCTTTTTCGACCAATTTTGACAAGGTGGGGGGCTACCGTTTAGACAGCCCCCACTTTGCTTTCACTCTATCTCATTGTTCATTGTTGCACAAACTAAAATTTGTGTTGCACATTTCTGCACAAACGATTGACACCATTTTCGACCAATTTTGACAACGGGGGGCTACCGTTTAGAGAACCCCTCACTTTTTTTTCTCTAGCTCATTGTTCATTGTTTCACTAACGAAATTTTGTGTTGCACATTTCTGCACAAACGACTGGTACCATTTTCGACCAATTTTGACAAGGGGGGCTACTGTTTAGACAGCCCCACTTTGTTTTCGCTCTAGCTCATTGTTCATTGTTGCACAAACGAAAATTTGTGTTGCACATTTCTGCACAAACGATGCACAAACGATTGACACCACTTTAGACTAATTCAGACAAGGTGGGGAGGCTATCGTTTAGACAGCCCCCACTTTGTTTTCGCTCTAGCTCATTGTTCATTGTTGCACAAACGAAAATTTGAGTTACACATTTCTGCACAAACGATGCACAAACGATTGACACCACTTTCGACATACTTTAACAAGGTGGGGGGCTAGCGTTCAGAGCGCCCCCACATATGTTTCGCTCTAGCTCACTGTTTAGTGTTGTACAAACGAAAATTTGTGTTGCGCATTTCTTCACAAACGATTGACACCATTTTCGACTATTTCTGACAATGTGGGGACTAGCGTTTAGACAGCCCCCCATTTGTTTTCGTTCTAGCTCATTGTTCATTGTTGCACAAACGAAAAATTGTGTTGCACATTTCTGCACAAACGATGCACAAACGAATTACACCATTTCCGACCAATTTTGACAAGGAGGGGCTACCATTTAGAGAGCCCCTCACTTTTTTTGCTCTAGCTCATTGTTCATTGTTGCACAAACGAAAATCTGTGTTGCACATTTCTGCACAAACGATGCACAAACGATTGACACCATTTTGACTAATTCTGACAAGTTGGAGGGCTACCGTTTAGACAGCCCCCACTTTGTTTTCGCTCTAGTTCATTGTTCATTGTTGCACAAACGAAAATTTTTGTTGCACATTTCTGCACAAACGATTGACAAACGATTGACACCATTTTCGACAAGGTGGGGCTACCGTTTAGACAGCCCCTACTTTGTTTAGCTCTAGCTCATTGTTCATTGTTGCACAAACGAAAATTTGTGTTGCACATTTCTGCACACACGATTGACACCATTTTCGACTCATTCTGACAAGGTAGGAGGGCTACCGTTTAGACAGCCGCCCTCTTTTCTTTCGCTCTAGCTCATTTTTCATTGTTGCACAAACGAAAATTTGTGTTGCACATTTCTGCACAAACGATGCACAAACGATTGACACCATTTTCGACTAATTCTATCAAGATGGGGGGCTGTCGCTTAGACAGCCCCCACTTTGTTTTCGCTCTAGCTTTTTGTTCATTGTTGCACAAATGAAAATTTGTATTGCACATTTCTGCACAAACGATTGTGACTATTTTCGTCCAATTTTGACAAGGTGGTGGGCTACCGTTTAGACAGCCTCCCCACTTTGTTTTCGCTCTAGCTCATTGTTCATTGTTGCACAAACGAAAATTTGTGTTGCACATGTCTGCACAAACGATGCACAAATAATTGACACCTTTTTCGACCAATTTTGACAAGGTGGGGACTACCGTTTAGACAGCCCACACTTTGTTTTCGCTCTAGCTGATTGTTCATTGTTGCACAAACGAAAATTTGTCTTCCACATTTCTGCACAAACGATGCACAAGCGATTGACAATATTTTCGACCAATTTTGAGAATTTGGGGGGCTACCGTTTAGACAGCCCCCACTCAGTTCTTGCTCTAGCTCATTGTTCATTGTTGCATAAACGAAAATTTGTGTTGCACTTTTCTGCACAAACGATGCACAAACGTTTGACACCATTTTCGAACATTTTTGACAAGGTGGGGGGCTACCGTTTAGAACGCCCCCACTTTGCTTTCACTCTATCTCATTGTTCATTGTTGCACAAACTAAAATTTGTGTTGCACATTTCTGCACAGACGATGCACAAATGATTGACACCATTTTCGACTAATTCTGACAAGGTGGGGGCTACCGTTTAGACAGCACCCACTTTGTTTTTGCTCTAGCTCATTGTTCATTGTTGCACAAACGAAAATTTTTGTTGCACATTTCTGCACAAACGATTCACAGACGATTGACACCATTTCCACCAATTTTGACAAGGTGTGGGGATCGTTTAGATAGCCCCACTTTGTTTTCGCTATAGCTCATTGTTCATTGTTGCACAAACGAAAATTTGTGTTGCACATTTCTACACAAACGATGCACAAACGATTGACACCATTTTCGACTAGTTTTGACAAGGTGGAGGGCCATCGTTTATACAGCCCCCACTTTTTTTCGCTCTACCTTATTGTTCATTGTTGCACAAACGAAAATTTGTGTTGCACATTTCTGCACAAACGATTAGCACCATTTTCGACCAATTTTGACAACGTGGGGCTACCGTTTAGAAAACCCCTCACTTTTTTCGCTCTAGCTCATTGTTCATTGTTGCACAAACGAAAATTTGTGTTTCACATTTCTGCACAAACGATGCACAAACCTTCGATACCATTTTCGACCAAATTTGACAAGGTGGGGGTATTGTTTAGAGAGCCCCTCACTTTTTTTGCTCTAGCTCATTTTTCATTGTTGTACAAACGAAATTTTGTGTTGCACATTTCTGCACAAACGATGCACAATCGATTGACACCATTTTCGACCAATTTTGGAAGGTGGGGGTTACCGTTAGACAGCCCCACTTTCTTTTCGCTCTAGCTCATTGTTCATTGTTGCACAAACGAAATTTTTTGTTGCACATTTCTGCACAAAGGATGCACAAACGTTTGACACCATTTTCGATTAATCTTGACAAGGCGGTGGGCAATCGTTTAGACAGCCCACACTTTGTTTTCGCTCTAGCTTATTGTTCATTGTTGCACAAGCAAAATTTTGTGTTGCACATTTCTGCACAATCGATTGACATCATTTTCGACCAATTTTGACAAGGTGGGGGGCTACTGTTTAGAGAGCCCCCACATTGCTTTCGCTCTAGCTCATTGTTCATTGTTGCACAAACGAAATTTTGTGTTGCACATTTCTGCACAAACGATGCACAAACGAATTACACCATTTCCGACCAATTTTGACAAGGAGGGGCTACCATTTAGAGAGCCCCTCACTTTTTTTGCTCTAGCTCATTGTTCATTGTTGCACAAACGAAAATCTGTGTTGCACATTTCTGGACAAACGATGCACAAACGATTGACACCATTTTGACTAATTCTGACAAGGTGGGGGGCTACCGTTTTGACAGCCCCCACTTTGTTTTCGCTCTAGTTCATTGTTCATTGTTGCACAAACGAAAATTTTTGTTGCACATTTTTGCACAAACGATTGACAAACGATTGACACCATTTTCGACAAGGTGGGGCTACCGTTTAGACAGCCCCTACTTTGTTTTAGCTCTAGCTCATTGTTCATTGTTGCACAAACGAAAATTTGTGTTGCACATTTCTGCACACACGATTGACACCATTTTCGACTCATTCTGACAAGGTAGGAGGGCTACCGTTTAGACAGCCGCCCTCTTTTTTTCGCTCTAGCTCATTGTTCATTGTTGCACAAACGAAAATTTGTGTTGCACATTTCTGCACAAACGATGCACAAACGATTGACACCATTTTCGACTAATTCTATCAAGATGGGGGGCTATCGCTTAGACAGCCCCCACTTTGTTTTCGCTCTAGCTTTTTGTTCATTGTTGCACAAAAATGAAAATTTGTTTTGCACATTTCTGCACAAACGATTGTGACTATTTTCGTCCAATTTTGACAAGGTGGTGGGCTACCGTTTAGAAAGCCTCCCCACTTTGTTTTCGCTCTAGCTCATTGTTCATTGTTGCACAAACGAAAATTTGTGTCGCACATGTCTGCACAAACGATGCACAAATAATTGACACCTTTTTCGACCAATTTTGACAAGGTGGGGGCTACCGTTTAGACAGCCCACACTTTGTTTTCGCTCTAGCTGATTGTTCATTGTTGCACAAACGAAAATTTTCTTCCACATTTCTGCACAAACGATGCACAAGCGATTGACAATATTTTCGACCAATTTTGAGAATTTGGGGGGCTACCGTTTAGACAGCCCCCACTCAGTTCTTGCTCTAGCTCATTGTTCATTGTTGCATAAACGAAAACTTGTGTTGCACTTTTCTGCACAAACGATTCACAGACGATTGACACCATTTCCACCAATTTTGACAAGGTGTGGGGATCGTTTAGATAGCCCCCACTTTGTTTTCGCTATAGCTCATTGTTCATTGTTGCACAAACGAAAATTTGTGTTGCACATTTCTACACAAACGATGCACAAACAATTGACACCATTTTCGACTAATTTTGACAAGGTGGAGGGGCCATCGTTTATACAGCCCCCACTTTTTTTCGCTCTACCTTATTGGTCATTGTTGCACAAACGAAAATTTGTGTTACACATTTCTGCACAAACGATTGACACCATTTTCGATCAATTTGACAACGGGGGGCTACCGTTTAGAAAACCCCTCGCCTTTTTCGTTCTAGCTCATTGTTCATTGTTGCACAAACGAAAATTTGTGTTTCACATTTCTGCACAAACGATGCACAAACCTTCGATACCATTTTCGACCAATTTTGACAAGGTGGGGGTACTGTTTAGAGAGCCCCTCACTTTTTTTGCTCTAGCTCATTTTTCATTGTTGCACAAACGAAATTTTGTGTTGCACATTTCTGCACAAATGATGCACAATCGATTGACACCATTTTCGACCAATTTTGGAAGGTGGGGGTTACCGTTAGACACCACCACTTTCTTTTCGCTCTAGCTCATTGTTCATTGTTGCATAAACGAAATTTTTTGTTGCACATTTCTGCACAAAGGATGCACAAACGTTTGACACCATTTTCGATTAATTTTGACAAGGCGGTGGGCAACCGTTTAGACAGCCCACACTTTGTTTTCGCTCTAGCTTATTGTTCATTGTTGCACAAACGAAATTTTGTGTTGCACATTTCTGCACAATCGATTGACACCATTTTCGACCAATTTTGACAAGGTGGGGGGCTACTGTTTAGAGAGCCCCTACATTGCTTTCGCTCTAGCTCATTGTTCATTGTTGCACAAACGAAATTTTGTGTTGCACATTTCTGCACAAACGATGCACAAACGAATTACACCATTTCCGACCAATTTTGACAAGGAGGGGCTACCATTTAGAGAGCCCCTCACTTTTTTTGCTCTAGCTCATTGTTCATTGTTGCACAAACGAAAATCTGTGTTGCACATTTCTGCACAAACGATGCACAAACGATTGACACCATTTTGACTAATTCTGACAAGGTGGGGGGCTACCGTTTAGACAGCCCCCACTTTTTTTTCGCTCTAGTTCATTGTTCATTGTTGCACAAACGAAAATTTTTGTTGCACATTTCTGCACAAACGATTGACAAACGATTTACACCATTTTCGACAAGGTGGGGCTACCGTTTAGACAGCCCCTACTTTGTTTTAGCTCTAGCTCATTGTTCATTGTTGCAAAAACGAAAATTTGTGTTGCACATTTCTGCACACACGATTGACACCATTTTCGACTCATTCTGACAAGGTAGGAGGGCTACCGTTTAGACTGCCGCCCTCTTTTCTTTCGCTCTAGCTCATTGTTCATTGTTGCACAAACGAAAATTTGTGTTGCACATTTCTGCACAAACGATGCGCAAACGATTGACACCATTTTCGACTAATTCTATCAAGATGGGGGGCTATCGCTTAGACAGCCCCCACTTTGTTTTCGCTCTAGCTTTTTGTTCATTGTTGCACAAATGAAAATTTGTTTTGCACATTTCTGCACAAACGATTGTGACTATTTTCGTCCAATTTTGACAAGGTGGTGGGCTACCGTTTAGACAGCCTCCCCACTTTGTTTTCGCTCTAGCTCATTGTTCATTGTTGCACAAACGAAAATTTGTGTTGCACATGTCTGCACAAACGATGCACAAATAATTGACACCTTTTTCGACCAATTTTGACAAGGTGGGGGGCTACCGTTTAGACAGCCCCCACTTTGCTTTCACTCTATCTCATTGTTCATTGTTGCACAAACTAAAATTTGTGTTGCACATTTCTGCACAGACGATGCACAAATGATTCACACCATTTTCGACTAATTCTGACAAGGTGGGGGCTACCGTTTAGACAGCACCCACTTTGTTTTTGCTCTAGCTCATTGTTCATTGTTGCACAAACGAAACTTTTTGTTGCACATTTCTGCACAAACGATTCACAGACGATTGACACCATTTCCACCAATTTTGACAAGGTGTGGGGATCGTTTAGACAGCCCCAACTTTGTTTTCGCTATAGCTCATTGTTCATTGTTGCACAAACGAAAATTTGTGTTGCACATTTCTGCACAAACGATGCACAAACGTTCGATACCATTTTCGACCAATTTTGACAAGGTGGGGGTACTGTTTAGAGAGCCACTCACTTTTTTTGCTCTAGCTCATTTTTCATTGTTGCACAAACGAAATTTTGTGTTGCACATTTCTGCACAAACGATGCAAAATCGATTGACACCATTTTCGTCCAATTTTGGAAGGTGGGGGTTACCGTTAGACAGCCCCACTTTCTTTTCGCTCTAGCTCATTGTTCATTGTTGCACAAACGAAATTTTTTGTTGCACATTTCTGCACAAAGGATGCACAAACGTTTGACACCATTTTCGATTAATTTTGACAAGGCTTTGGGCAACCGTTTAGACAGCCCACACTTTGTTTTCGCTCTAGCTTATTGTTCATTGTTGCACAAACGAAATTTTGTGTTGCACATTTCTGCACAATCGATTGACACCATTTTCGACCAATTTTGACAAGGTGGGGGGCTACTGTTTAGAGAGCCCCCACATTGCTTTCGCTCTAGCTCATTGTTCATTGTTGCACAAACGAAATTTTGTGTTGCACATTTCTGCACAAACGATGCACAAACAATTGACACCATTTTCGACTAATTCTATCAAGATGGGGGCCTATCGCTTAGACAGCCCCCACTTTGTTTTCGCTCTAGCTATTTGTTCATTGTTGCACAAATGAAAATTTGTGTTGCACATTTCTGCACAAACGATTGTGACTATTTTCGTCCAATTTTGACAAATTGGTGGGCTACCGTTTAGACAGCCTCCCCACTTTTTTTCGCTCTAGCTCATTGTTCATTGTTGCACAAACGAAAATTTGTATTGCACATGTCTGCACAAACGATGCACAAATAATTGACACCTTTTTCGACCAATTTTGACAAAATGGGGGCTACCGTTTAGACAGCCCACACTTTGTTTTCGCTCTAGCTGATTGTTCATTGTTGCACAAACGAAAATTTGTCTTCCACATTTCTGCACAAACGATGCACAAGCGATTGACAATATTTTCGACCAATTTTGAGAAGGTGGGGGGCTACCGTTTAGACAGCACCCACTCAGTTCTTGCTCTAGCTCATTGTTCATTGTTGCACAAACGAAAATTTGTGTTGCACTTTTTTGCACAAACGATGCACAAACGTTTGACGCCATTTTCGACCATTTTTGACAAGGTTGGGGGCTACCGTTTAGACAGCCCCCACTTTGCTTTCACTCTATCTCATTGTTCATTGTTGCACAAACTAAAATTTGTGTTGCACATTTCTGCACAGACGATGCACAAATGATTGACACCATTTTCGACTAATTCTGACAGGGTGGGGGCTACCGTTTAGACAGCACCCACGTTGTTTTTGCTCTAGCTCATTGTTCATTGTTGCACAAACGAAAATTTGTGTTGCACATTTCTGCACAAACGATTCACAAACGATTGACACCATTTCCACCAATTTTGACAAGGTGTGGGGATCGTTTAGACAGCCCCCACTTTGTTTTCGCTATAGCTCATTGTTCATTGTTGCACAAACGAAAATTTGTGTTGCACATTTCTACACAAACGATGCACAAGCGATTGACACCATTTTCGACTAATTTTGACAAGGTGGAGGGGCCATCGTTTATACAGCCCCCACTTTTTTTCGCTCTACCTTATTGTTCATTGTTGTACAAACGAAAATTTGTGTTTCACATTTCTGCACAAACGATGCACAAACGTTCGACACCATTTTCGACCAATTTTAACAAGGTGGGGGTTCTGTTTAGAGAGCCCCTCACTTTTTTTGCTCTAGCTCATTTTTCATTGTTGCACAAACGAAATTTTGTGTTGCACATTTCTGCACAAACGATGCACTATTGATTGACACCATTTTCGACCAATTTTGGAAGGTGAGGGTTACCGTTAGACAGCCCCCACTTTCTTTTCGCTCTAGCTCATTGTTCATTGTTGCACAAACGAAATTTTTTGTTGCACATTTCTGCACAAAGGATGCACAAACGTTTGAGACCATTTTCGATTAATTTTGACAAGGCGGTGGGCAACCGTTTAGACAGCCCCCACTTTGTTTTCGCTCTAGCTTATTGTTCATTGTTGCACAAACGAAATTTTGTGTTGCACATTTCTGCACAATCGATTGACACCATTTTCGACCAATTTTGACAAGTTGGGGGCTACTGTTTAGAGAGCTCCCACATTGCTTTCGCTCTAGCTCATTGTTCATTGTTGCACAAACGAAATTTTGTGTTGCACATTTCTGCATAAACGATTGACACCATTTTCGATTAATTTTGACAAGGTGGGGGGGCAACGGTTTAGAGAGCCCCCACTTTGTTTTTGCTCTAGTTCATTGTTCATTGTTGCACAAAAGAAAATTTGTGTTGCACATGTCTTCACAAACGATGCACAAACCATTGACACCTTTTTCGACCAATTTTGACAAGGTGGGGGCGCTACTGTTTAGACAGCCCCCACTTTGTTTTCGCTCTAGCTCACTGTTCATTGTTGCACAAACGAAAGTTTGTGTTGCACATTTCTGCACAAACGATGCACAAACGATTGACACCATTTTCGACTAATTCTGACAAGGTGGAGGGGCTACCGTTTAGACAGCCCCCACTTTGTTTTCGTTCTAGCTCATTGTTCATTGTTGCACAAACGAAAATTTGTGTTACACATTTCTGCACAAACGATACAGAAACGATTGACACCATTTTCGACCAATTTTGACAAGGTGGGGGGCTACCGTTTAGACAGCTCCCCACTTTGTTTTTGCTCTAGCTCATTGTTCATTGTTGCACAAACGAAAATTTGTGTTGCACGTTTCTGCACAAACGATGCACAAACGATTGACACCATTTTCGACTAATTCTGACAAGGTGGAGGGGCTACCGTTTAGACAGCCCCCCACTTTGTTTTCGCTCTAGCTCATTGTTCATTGTTGCACAAACGAAAATTTGTGTTGCACATTTCTGCACAAACAATGCACATACGATTGAGACCATTTTCGACCAATTTTGACAAGGGGGGGGGGGCTACCGTTTAGACAGCCCCCCACTTTGTTTTTGCTCTAGCTCATTGTTCATTGTTGCACAAATGAAAATTTGTGTTGCACATTTCTGCACAAACGATGCACAAACGATTGACACCATTTTCGTCCAATTTTGACAAGGTGGGGGGGCTGTCTAAATGGACGTGAATGGAAGTGGTGTTGAATATTGAGGTGAGTAGCATAGTTTTTACCCGAGGCCGGAAAAAGAAGGAGTTATGAGGAATAAGAAACGCCATTGACACGAAGAGCAAAATTGTATGACATTACTTGCTACTATATCATGTTTTTTAGTTCGTAGAAAATGAGAAAAAGGTGGTATGAAATTGTATTATATTGCCAAAGAACAGAGACGTAATCTTATGTCAACAAAAAAAAAACAAGGTCATATAATGCGCAAAAGGGCTATAGAAAAACAAATCAAATAATATGAAACATAAACACATATTGGCGCAAACGTAAGAATAATAGTAAAGTAATTAGTATGATAAGCATATAGTTGTGTGACATATTAAAACGCAAAGTATGAATCAATCACTAAAAAATAGTATCTTTTACTTAAGAAACGAGAACCTGTACGTCTGATTTACTGTAAATCACATAAAGTTGATGCAAGTAGACAACAAGTACGTCACGAAGTAAAGTAGTTTCTCATACTGTCATACGTAAGGACATACATTGTAAAACGATACGAAGTTGTAAACGCTAAATTACTGGAAACACTATGTTCAAGAAATGTCTGACATACAATGTTTTACGCCAATAAGTATATAATAAGAAACATTGTTCGTCCACACAGTTTCCCTCTGGCAGTTAACGCCTTCACGAACTTCAGCAAAGAACACTTCATTGACGTTAAGAAAGGAATCACTAGTTGCGCTAATATTGTAGCCTGACTTTCGCCATGCATACATAATCATAATGCGGAAAACTAGAATTTATAAATGTTTAGAAAGTTCGGTCGGTAACCTTTTTTTTTTTTTTTTTTTTTTTACATTTTTCGTTCTATTTGATTTGATGATGCTATTATTCGATTCAGCGTACAAAGAAATCTATACATAGACACCTTACACGCCTATTTCAGGCAACAATGGAACTCCGCTATTTTCGACTTCCCCCTCCAAAACATTCTTCCCCTAGAAATTTTATGGACTCTTCGGTTTTGTAACTCTCATATTTAAGACAAGGTATAACTGAATTTTCGTGAATGAAGGAATTCTTCATTTTTAAAAGTCTAATTTAATTGTACAGTCCTCAGCTAAAAATCTGCAACATGAACATGTAAGTTTATTGTGGAACGACGAAGTCTTTTCTTCCAAAATAAATGTGCAGGGGAGGACGCCGCAAAAATTCGCAAAATATCGGAGCACCAGCCTTCCCCTTATTCCTCTATATCTCCGGAACGGTTGAGATCGAGGGTTTTTCCTCCTAATGGGTTTAATTGTACGTAAAACACTTCATTTGGGCATAAACACGTCCACAATTTCCTGTCACACTTGAATCGGTTTCCTCGTAAGACGAGTACTGCAAAATCTTCAGATGTACAATGGGTACCATGTAACGAACAGGGTCACCTATCATAGACACCTAGTGTCATAACGTATTATTTTCTACTCATCCCCTTGTATTTGCTTATGATATTTACAGCGCTGATTAAGTTTGTGCAAGATGCTAAAAAAAAAAATTTTTCCAAGAAAATGAATACAAAGATTTTTACAGGGGCACAATTCTATTCATTATCATTCATTCTTTTCTGTTGATTTATTCTGCATTAAACGTCAAATTGATTTTCTGTTCGTCTGTATGTCTTTATCTTCTCTTTTTACTACCATGACTATATGAATCACTAACTGTAGCCTACCGCAGAATATAATCACTATGAGGATGAGAACATCTGGAACAGCAACTACACATATACTAATTGTTAGTTCCGAGATAAATGGACGTTGAACTGAAACTGAAAATTTCCGAGATATATGCGTTTAAAATTTTAAACTTTTTGCCGCTATGTATTGACGCAATATTAGTGCCACATTTGAAAATATATTTTTGTTTGCTTATTATTTCTGAACTACCTAATTATAAAAATCGCTTTCGGTAATCATAGAGGAAGGTCCATAGACTGTGCTGACTCAAAAATGTACCTACATGAAAAGGTTGACGCAGACGTCACTGCTATTTTAGAGTCCTCATGTGTGCTCCGATCAGGTATATTAATCGCGATTGATGCACCTATACTTGTGCGTTATGTATATGAGTTCTACTACTTATATGTTGTATGAACGTAAACAGTGATACAATTCATTCGATTGTTAAGAGTGAAATGCTGGATACTAATTGTGTGCTTTTGTTTTCTCCCTCAGGTCCTGTCTTTACATGGGGAAAGGCAGTCAGCTAAATGTTGGTATTAACGAGGAGAGTATCAAACGATTCGTATGTAATTGGTGTTTTAAAAGCTTTTTTCAATCTTGTGACCTTAAAAAACACGTTCGGATTCATACAGGAGAGAAACCTTTTGTCTGTGAGATATGTTCTAAACGTTTCAACCAAATCAGCGCTCTTTACAGACACAAAAGACTTCACATGGCAAAGAAAAATCTTTCGATTTTGCCATGATTCAAGAAACAATTTCCCATTGAAACGTAGCTACATTTTGCGTTTCTTTTTGTTCATTTGTTTTGTAACCTGTCATTTGTCACAAGCAATGCTACGTTATTGTCATTTTTACTTGCTACCAGTAAAATATGAATTTCAAAAAGTATCAAAAAAGTATAAAAAAAGTAATAAATGTTTTTGTAAAAGATTTCCTGGAAATAAAATATGTTAAGTAGTTGTGTTGTTTTATCATTATTAAAACGTAACAGTACTGTACTGAACATCGAACTGGAGACTTGATTGTCTTTAAGATGTGCTTTTTAAACACTGTTTTCAACTACGTACATACTGCTAACAAGAGAGGAATGCGAATCGTAACAGCTAGATATTTATGAAAATTGGTACCCTTACTAATTATGGATCGCTAATCATCGTGGCGATAGTCACTCGATGCAGAAATGCCTTGTTTACCCGCTACATATAATACAATACCAAGCAGTGACCGGATGAGGTTGTGCCGAGTTATACTTCAAAAACGCCGGAAAATGGCAGAAAATGAAAAATGTATCCAGGTAACCTGATATCTACGGAAGAGGGATACGTGACCAAGAACACCGCAGTTGTGTCACACAAGCAGTGTTGCCATCTAAACACAAACTTATAGTTTTTCAAATATAACGTATACCATTTTATGACACTAAAACAATTGGCATAAAACCTAAAAGAAAATAAGCAAAAGGTGGGTTATCAGTGTTGCCAACTAAGGGAGATATGAGGCTCTAAAGTTGAGAAATTATGGGGTCCGTACAATGAAACGAATAAATGTACAACATAAGACTGCAGAAGAAAGAAATATACAGTAGGGAGCAAGCTGCAGGCAGCATGCACAGCATCCAGTGACTAACGGGCTTGATATTATATTCATCGCAAAAAGGGCACATGTTAGAGTAGCTGTAGAAAGAAGAAATCCCATGTGACAATGCGGATATGTGAACAGTAAGTCTCCTTGTGTCGCAGCTATTCCAATGGCGGTTGTGTGGAATTGATATCTCGAACCGTTTCCGAGAGCTATGAAACGAATTGTCTTGAGGCTGCAACAGTGCATAAAATTCGGCATATCTTCCAAACCACAGAAACGACGGCGTAGCACCTGAAAAGAGTACAAAAAAGCTGTGGCAAAAAGGTAAATCTGTGACAAGAAAGTACGTCAGAATCAATTCGCAAAGATTAACGATTTGTGATAGGTGTCAGTGAAGATTATAGAAAACGTTAGCATGTGAGATAACGATGAAGATAAAACACACTGTATTCAGGTTACCAGTAAAATACAAGCGCAACATATTTTAACATAATACATTAATACATGCAACAGAAAATCCATACATAGTATGGCTAAATACGTACATTTCTTGCCCTAGCCGCACACTCAATATGACGTATAAAACCCGTAATTACTGGATGCTGTGCATGCTATAATTTACTCCCTACTGTACATTTATTCCTTCTGCAGTTATGTTATTGTTGTACATTTATTCGTTTCGTTGTATGGATTCCATAATTTCTCAAATATAGAGACTCATATCTCCCTTATTTGACAACACTGATAACCCACCTTTTACTTATTTTCTTTCTTTCACGTCTTATGCCAATTGTTTTAGTGTCATAAAATGGTATAGGTTCTATTTGAAAAACTGCTTGTGTGACACTACTGTGGTGTTCTTGGTCACGTGTCCCTCTTCCGTAAGTATCAGGTTACCTGCATACATTTTTTATTTTCTGCCTTTTCCCAGCGTTTTTAGGATATAACTCGGCACAGTCTCACCCGGTCACTGCTTGATATATGTACTATACGTAGCGGGTAAACAAGACATTTCCGCACCGAGTGACTATCACCACGATAATTAGCGATCCATAATTAGTCAGAGTACCAATTTTCATAAATATTTATCTGTCACGCTTCGCATACATCCCTTGTAAGGCAATTGCGTGTTTTATAATTGATATTCAGTTAAAAACAGGCAGCAGAAATTTATAACATGTTATTTGTATTAACATTTATATTTAAAAGTAAGTAAATTTCAGAAAGAGTGTCAGAACATTTGCATTTAGTCTTTTTTGTAAACATGCCTTTCTCCCATTTTCGAAAATACTACTACAGTTAATGCCGAAAGATTAGAATGTTTCACTTAGTCACTTGTAATTCAAAATTGTATTAACTGTGCGGGCGTAGAATTTTAACTTTCATTGATAGTCCACCAGCGTAAGCTTGCGGTGTTAATCATGCATTAAATGTTTTATTTTTATGAATCCTCTAAGATAAATGTGCATAAAAATATACGAGATCTAATAATTCTTTTGTATATGGTCACTTTCTAGTTGATGAGTAGTGTAGTAAATTGATATCCTTTTTAAATCGAATGACACCTTGATATGATATTTTGATTTGATTTTAATCATCAATGTCTAAATTCAGAAAGTAAGTTTCCCACGCGTCCCATAGCTAGGAAACCGTATGCTGCGGGAAGCGACTGCGTGTAAGAGTGAGAGAGTAAGATCCTAACATGGCACGTGCGCCAGTAGAACTTCCCTAATTCTCTCAGGAGCGTCGTGGCCGTGATTAAAGATTGGCGTTCCTATTCCAGCTCCCGCCGCGTGTGAAGTGCGAGCAGTGATAAAGTTTTTGAATGCACAGGGCATAGCACCGATTTGAAATCCATCGTCAGCTGCATCGTTGCAAAAATGTCAATGCTGACCCTGTGCGCCTTGCTTTGTGCTCTAGGGTCAGTTGCTTCAACACAAAATTTCTTGATGAACAGGCACTCCGTGACAGTGGTGTGCAATAAGGAGTGGAAAATCTGCAGGAACCGCTTGCTCATGCCATTAGGCCCATAGACCTGGCACAGTTAACGATGGATTTCGATTGGTGCTATGCCCTTGCATTCACAAACTTTATCACTGCTCGCACTTCACACGCGGTGGGAGCTGGAATAGGGACGTCCTTCTTCAACCACTGCCACGACGCTACTGAGAGCACTAGGGAAGTTCTCCTAGTGCATGTGCCATGCTAGGACCTTACTCTCTCACGTGCACGTAGTCACTTCGCGCAACATACCGTTTCCTAGCTATGGGACGCGTGGGAAACTTACTTTCTGAATGCGCCTCGTACTTATTGGTCATTCAGTAAATGATTCCAATAGATTACAGTATCTCAGTGATGGAGAGCTCACCGCTGATGCGTGGGATCTCTAGATTGATCCCATCTTCCGATAAATGGGCTTTATGGTGGACAAATACCTCTTACTTTCATCATCCCACTATTATCATCCATGTCATCATCGTCGTCTCTTTAGCCTCGATATCCAATTGTGAGACGTTAAACCAAAAAAAAAAGTAATTCCAACATAATGTGTTTTTCAGGCAAATCTTTGAAAAGAATATACAATCTTTATGATACTTCAAACATCGAATATCAAAGTAACAGAAACGAAGGAAATGCAAGTTACTTGATTAATACTGCGTGGGTCTACCACTAGTTCGTAGATCAGCTTTTTGATTAGTCGTGAAATGAAAGCATATAACACATGAATGGTTTCTAGAGGGAAAAAAATGTATAATTCGTTAAGCAGTGCAACAATATGTCCTATCAGCGAAGGTGAAGGATTATGAAGGGCGTCCCATGAAGAACGCAAACTTTTGAATTTCCCGCCATTTCTGTTCTAGTTAGGGTTGCCATATTACCCGGTTTTAGCGGGTACCACCCGATTTTCAGGTCTTATATTCGTCTCCCGCTTAATCATCTGTTAATCACGAAAAACCACCCGCTTTATTAGATTGGAGAATAATCTAAGATTACTTTGTTCATAAAGTGTTATATTCAACGTAAACCGTTACATCTCTGTGTCAATCTCAATCGCGATTGAGTTAAATTTGGACTCGCGCTCAGGCTCAGGCTGTGAGCTATTTGCCCAGTGAGCGTGCGCAAACTATTTTGTAAATTATTTTAGAGAGAAAACCATATTAAACAATATCTGCCATATAACTTTTTTTTTGAAAACTTGCCTTACAATTATCCTTACAATCACAGATATCTTACTGTAATACTTACTTTACAATTAGAGGCTCACATTTGTTGAAGGCAGGAACTCATGTGGTTCGGATTCCATATTAATCAGTAGGTCCCATCTCATATAGCCACGCTGATGAAAGGAACGTTAAACTCAAAATCAACTCATATTTGTTGAACTTTATAAAACAGTAGAGGTAAAGACTAAATTTGCTTTACTTTAGTTTCGGTAGAAAAGTACATTGGAAGCGTCACTTAACAAAGAAATCACTAAAAAAAAATAAGTCAGTATTCCAACTCAGCATTTGTAACACACAAGTTCACACCAGTACTTACGGTTTAGAACCCCCGGCTTTTCTAATTTTAAAATATGGCAACCCTAGTTCCAGTGAGTAGGCAGCACTGAACGTTACACGATTTTCATGTGTTGTCTTTGTGATTAGTAGTCGCGGAGCGCCGAATAGTGCATGATCGTCATTTGTTTTCTGGACCGGACTTACACTTACAACATTCTCACTCACGATGGCAATGTTTTCCACAGAACGACTAACACGAGGACGCCTCAACTGTTTAATATCCATAATCAAACCTGTTTTCTCAAATTCAGCAATTAGTCTCATTACAGTCGACTTATTCGGTGCATTACGTTGACAAAACATTACAGTTTGCGAACAGTCTTCGCACAATATTCACCTCATTTGTAATAAGTTTATTGGCACTATGACAACACGCTGTTCCTTCGTGAAGCTCTCCATTCTTACTTGTAAAGAAAATAGACAGTGTTGCCAACAAGTTGATACAAAAAGTCGCTAAATAGGAGATGAAATGACTCCAATTTTGGGTGAAAAGTCGCTAAAAAAATTTTCGTGGAATTTTGCCTCATATATATTCAACCCACAGTACTATCTACGCTACAAGAACGTATATGAAAGACTCATATATAACTAACAATAATTTCCTTTTTATATAATTTTCACTTTATGATCAATTTTGCTTCAACGAAATCAAAGATGAGTTTAGAAAAACGAACAAAATTAAAGGTCTGTGAAGTAAGTGAAAAAATCTTACTTCACTTCTACTCACGCTTCTACAGATAACCTGTTTGCTACCGGAAATGTATTATTTGTGCCTGTAAACAGAAGCTCTGTAAACTAAAGGACATTAAAAGCTGGAGTTGGTTCCCGTTAGAAGGTAAGAGATAACATCAATCAAAGCGGGAATATAGAGATAAATGTTACGTACTTTCTCAGCTCGTCAACATCTACACTGAGTCAAATAAGCAAAAGGAAAATAAACATATATCTAAACTGATTCGAGCTAATAGTACGTATTTTAGGACAAGTTGTTCGCAGCACAAAAGTCAGTAGATTTGTAAGTAAGTCGCCAAATCATCATTCCAAAATCACCAAAAAAGTCGCCAATCTGAAAAAAATATTTTTTGCCGCTATTCTGGAAGGCGAATCCCCTAGATTTAGCGACTTTTCCCCCAAATTGGTAACACTGAAAATAGATGACGATCATGTGATATTCAGCGTTCCGTGATTACTAACCACAAAGGCAACAGATGAAAATCGTGTAACATTCAGTGCTGCCTACTTAACTAGAACAGAAGCGGCGAGCATTTCAAAAGCTGCGTTTTTTATTGGACACTCTTTATCTGTTCTTAAATATGAACAGAAACGACACAAACTGTTCAATCATGTTGAGATTTTTGGGATTACATGGGCCAGGTGAGTTATAATTCGTCCTGATATTCATGAAACCACACCTCAACAACCACAGCAGTGTAAATTTGCGCATTGTCATCTTGAGAAATTGCATCATTGCCCGGAAACACCATCTTGACCATAGGATGAATGTTGTCATATTAAATATCCTCATTTGGCAATACTTGGTCCTGTGAGCGTAATCACAGGACTCACGGAATAACGCGAAGCTGAAGGTCCTCAACATTGCATTCGTATTTGAGGCTCTCAGAGCACAAGGGAATAAAGAACAATTATCGGAGTTGTTAGAAAGAGAGTCTAAGTTTTCGTTAAGTACATGAAAATGTCAACACTGTTCTTTTTAACATTATAAGAGTTATATACGTTATCTGAATATGAATCTGTTAAGCTCTGAAATGAACTGCAGATAGATATCTTAAAGATGAAATATGTCCAAAATGACTGAAAGTAGACTTGATTCTGTTGTGTGTTGAATGCGCCATTTCACGGCAAAGATGAAAATAGTTAAGGGCAAACACTTCTTTGGGCGTCCCCCATTCATAAAGATGGTTTCTTGGTAGAAATAAGTTTACAGAGGACTCGTCGGACCCTATAACACCTTTCCAATTATTGTTTGACTTTCCGTGTTTCTGTCACTAATTTCTTTGCTATAAAGCGTTGTTGGCGGTGCTCAGGAGTTTAAAAATTACACTACATACATGGATTTCAGATTACACAATGTTCCAGCTGTTGATTGAGTTATACTCTAAAGCCGATAAAGCAGTTTGTAAGGTCTATTGGACGGTGTTACGCATCAATTGACCAAGCGCCATTTTGCGAATTTCGAGATTTTTACATCAGTGAGTAGGAAACAATGTAAATAATGTTAAAAAAAAATTGTTTGAAACCCTGCTATTTGTTTAACCGTTCAGGAAAAGCTATTCGACCAAGCGCCAAGTACTGAATGGTAATGGGAACATGTTTTTATTTCCTTCAATATTTCAGAACCGTGTTTTGGCGCTTGGTCAATGGATGCATAACACCGTAATTAATCTTTTTACTATTTTTTCCGTGCACCTTGTGGAACTCTCCAGTTTTCGATATTTTAAGTTGTATAGTGTGTTATTTAATTTTCATAAATCTAACCTTTATCATTTTATACTCGTAGGCATGAAGATATTGTTTCCAGCCCATTTTGATTTCATTACTATTAATATTTTCCATATAGCCCGCTGGTCGCCAAACTTATGAAGTTTCTGAGCTACCGTGCCGTTTTTAAATCCTACTGTGACCTATTAACTAATAAAACTACCAACTTTTTGTCGTCAGTGCCCTCTGTGGTTGTCGTCAGCTCAGTGGAGGACGTAAGGTTAGCCAAGCTTAACGTGATGTACTAAACATGTTCCCGTGAGCTACTAGTAGCTCGTGATCGACCGTTTGGCGATCGCTGATATAGCCTATAAAACCTGCATTAATTATAAAATGAAGCTAGTTGTCTACTTCCTTGCCCAATGGCGATGCTGAAGTCCAAATATTAGGTGGTAAGCACGTTATAATAGGCATTAGCTATTTATTCGTAATACGCAATACGAAGTATTTGATTAATGATATACATAAAAATTAACATTTTATTGAAAACTCTTATCCATTTTATTTTCTGCTTTTTTTTTGTTCTTATTACCTAGAATGAGATCAAAAAGCTCACTACGTACCCATTCTATGAGATATTTTATATCTTCTTTTGAAAACACTTATAAATGTATATTTATCATATGCCTTGGTAAATGTTAATGCTGATAGTGGCATATTTTTCATTTATATGAATAATAATTGTTATCTTTTCTTTCCTCAGGTTTTCCCTTCAATTGGAAACAGGCCATCAGATGAACCTTAATGTGGCGAAGGAAACTCTCAAACAGTTTGTTTGCACTTGGTGCTCCAAACCTTTCTTTCAATTTTCTGACCTCAAGAGACATATTCGTATTCATACGGGGGAGAAACCTTATGTTTGTGATGTGTGTTCTAAAAGTTTTAATCAAAGCTGCCATCTGAAGAGACACAAAAAAATGCACAAAAAACAGTACCATGATTATTTCCCCTTCTCGAACAGAACTGAGTTTTGAATTCAGTCTTTTGTATTTTCCCTTAAATCGAAATTCTGAAATTTCAAATTGTATCTTTTTCATTTTTACTAATCTTTAAAAAAAAAATAAATTACAACGAAAAGCAGGACTGTTCCACGAATCATTTGTCAGTTCAATAGAAGGAGTATTTTCGACCTGATTTGTTATAGATTTTTAATCTTTTTTTTTTTCATTACCATTCTTACCAGGGTGCGAAATCATTTGAAAATGGTGGGAGGAAAGAAGTTCAGCGATCCACACTAATGCTTCGTGGAGCCTTCAAAAAATGTAAATATTAATGGATTATTATTATTATTATTATTATTATTATTATTATTATTATTATTATTATTATTATTATTATTATTAATAATAATAAATGTTCAAACTAGTCGTCATTGTTATTTAAAAATACTTTAATGTTATTTACTCATTTAACCAAAATTGGTAACTTATGTACTGCATTTAATATACACTTCGGTGTGTATGGTCCAGGGTTAGACTCTATGGGAGCACAGTACCCTTGTGTTTACCATTATATTGAAGATTACATTCGCGAAAATAGCAGTAGAGATATATAAGTCAGAAATAATAGTCCCTGAGAACCGATGTCCTAACCAAGCATTAGAACTACTAACTTGAAGCGCTCAACCTGGCAAGCCATAGACCCTCATGAGCTGTAGAGTCAGAGTATAGTTTTTATTATTATTTATGAAATTCTCGTTTCTTCGCTAGGTACGTAGTATTTCAGTTTGGTCGTTCAGATATCTGGTCACCACCTTTGTACGTCTAAATAATACTATGTATCTATATTGTATTATTAGCAAGAATATATTATTATAAATAACATATATGATTTCAATACAAATACTTGATAGACAACAAAAAGCCGTGTTGCCTCAGTGGTAGAGCGCTCAACTCAGGTGCGTGGGGTCATTGGCTGGATCCTAGCTCGCGCCAAATTCTGCTTGTGGTATACAAACAATTGTGTAGGAGTTTTCTCGGGGTCATCCCGCTTCCTTCCACTATCCTAATCAACCATTATAATTCATCTCATCATGACCGTTTTCCTTAGCCTTGGTGAATATTCATAGGACGTTAAACTTGAGAAAATAAAAGCAGAAACACTATAATACGATTGATTTGCTGATTTAAGTTTAATGACCCTTTTCAGCAGCGAGGCTATGAAATGTGGACTTACAGGTTAAGGTGAAATCCGAACCACTGTAATCGTTCAAAATTTTGTACTGCGGCATCTGTGACTGTCGCGATACTTTTAAGTGTTGCAGCTGTAGATGACTTACTGAACACCTGGTAAAGTTCGCTTAACAAACATTCAAAGTTGTGAAGAGCATTCACAACACCAAAAACTCTTTCAGAAACAAGATCAATTCGATGTGCCATGCAGTGTACGTTAATTAGGCACGGGTTGACATTTCTTCTAATTTGAGCAGTAACACCTTCGTTTCACCCACTAAACACTGCATCCCCGTCCGAACTAAATCCAACAAGTTTTTCTTTAAGATTAAAAATATCTATGCCATCTTCGGAAAATGCTTGAATAATTTTCTCTTCAAGGGATTTTGCATTGGCATTTTCTACAGGCACTAATTTATAAAAACGACAACAAGGTTTATTTTCTTCGTCCACATACAGATGGCGATCAGAAAAATGAAAACACTTGAACGAAATTGCAACTTACCAGATTAATATGGTGTCGGGTCACCTTTCGCCTTCAGAACAGTCTTGATGCGACGTGGGATGGAGGCATAGAGGTCGTGAATGGTAGCAAGTGGAATTTTACACCATTCCTCGTGCAGGGCATCGGACAGTTCTGTGAGAGAGGATGGAGGTGGAAATCGTCGCCGGAGTCGTGTTTCCAAGACGGACCCCAGATGTTCAATTATGTTGAGGTTTGGGGATTGGGTGGGCCAGGGGAGGTGTTGAACTTCATCCCGATGTTCCTCAAACCACGCTGCAACAACGTCAGCTGTGTGAATGGGTGTATTATCATCCTGGAAGATGGCGTCATTGTCCGGGAACAACATCCGGACCATAGGATGCAAGTGGTCTCCTGAAATTGCGACATAATCGTTGGCAGTGATTCGTCCGCTAAGTGTGACCCCAATGAAAACCACGATATTGCGGCCCACAGCATCACCGAGCCGCCGCCATGTTTCACAGTTGGGCGGAGACACTGCAGATCATAAGCTTCTTTGAGCGTTCTCCACACATAAACACGGCCCGTGGTTGGGAATACGGTGAAGGATGACTCGTCCGACCATATCACACGTTTCCAGTCCTCAACGGTCCAAGTTTCATGGTCGCGGCACCATTTGCGGCGTGCGAAAGCGTTATGGTCCCTGATGAGCGGTTTTGCCCGTGCAATACGACCCCGTAAGTTCATGTCATGTAATTCGCGGCGGACTGTGGTTGTCAAAACAGGATGGGGGAGGTGATGATTGAGTTCCTCCGTCACTTGCTCCGCAGTGACACGATGGTTCTGCGTGACAATGCGCTTTAATACCCGGCGTGACCTGTCACTCATGATTTTCTTCTGCCCACTGTTCCGCTTCCCCGATGTGGTTTTCCCGTGTGTTGTGTAGGCCGTCATCACCTTCGACATTGTCCCACGCGACACACCTAACACAGTAGCCACTGCCGTCACACTCACTCCACATAACCACGCACCAACAATTTGCCCTCTTTGAAAATCTGAGAGGTCTCCCATTTTACACTACATTACCATTTTACACTCCCATTTTACACACTATCTGCTGCAGCCACTGGACACTGCTGTTCCACTGCGCCTAACGTAGTATGGAGACCGACCTAACTCACCACCACCAGCGGTCCGGCGCTACGGGCGCCACGACACCACTGCCAACCCATACATCTGACGTGTTGCCAACTACATATGTTTCCATTTTTCTGATCACCATCAGTATGCAAGTGCTTATCCGCAAACCTGTTTGTAGGTTCGTCCACTGAAATTGAAAAACAATCTGTTTGTTTGAGAAATTTTACCAATTTTGCATGCAACTGGTACGCTAGAGAATAAAGGTCTTCATCTCGTCAAAAACCGAACAACCCAAATGTTAAACACCTGATCCTTTTACAAATAAACTACGTTTTTTAAAACAGCATGCATTTAAAATTATTATTTGTCTGAAAATTTTCATTATAGACCTACTTATATTTTCCTATTAAGGTGTCCCCCCATACAGATTTTGGTGGGGGGAAATCCCTCCCGTCCCCCCGGGATTTCGCACCCTGATTCTTACTGTTTCTTCTCTCCTTTCTCTTTTCTTTTTCCTTGTCACCTTGTCGTAAGTTGTGATACGTTAAAAATATATTTACTAGTCATCTCCCTTTCTTTCCTGCCAGCATACCATCTGTCGCGTCCTTCATGATACAGTTTCTTTTTAGCCAATGTGCCAATTAGTTTCTCTTCTCAATAATATTTAAAAATGTACTTCCCCCTCCACTATTCCTAACACCCTCTCATTCGTTTCCCGCTCGACCCAGCTAATTCTCTGTTCTTCTCCGTACCTACATTTCGAAAACTTCCAGTCGGTTTTCGTCATTTTTGTTAAATGTCCAGAATTTTGTCTGATACCATCCAATGCTTCACACGAATTATTTTGTAAGTCTTTTTCTCAATTCTTTATTCAAGGTCACACACAAAAAAGTGTTTTCTTCCTCGTAAAGGCTTCTCTTGCTATTCCTCTCCTTGTTCTCTCCTTGCTATCATCATTTCACTTTCGTATTTCATATCATCATTTTACTAGTAATACTACCAAGGTATCGAAAAGTACTCATCTGTTCTATTTTCTCCCATCCCACTTCTATATTTGACACCGTCCACTTCGTTCCAGTCACCATGGCTTTTATCTTTCTAACATTTATTTTCATTCCATATTCTTCACAGCCCTTCCTTAAGTTTTCTAACATCTTATTGATTTTCTCTTCAGATTCTGTAATAAGCGCCATATTATCTGAAACCCTATACACCTAATCATTCCATTTCCTACTGAAATGTTTTCATTATGTATGTTCTTTTGACTATCTCTTCTAGATAAATATTAAATAATGTTGTCGAGATACAACATCCCTGTCGAACTTCTCTTCCAATTATATTCTTAGTCATTTCATTCCATATTCTAACACTTACTTGTTGGTTTATATTTAAGTTTCTTATAAATTTTCGATCTTTCCATTGCAACCCAACCTTCTTTAGAATTTCCAATAACAATTATCAATTCATGTGGTCAAAAACTTGTTCTGAATCAGTAAATACCACATACAGCTCTTTCCCTTTTCTATAAATCTTTCACCGATCACCCTTAATAATCCAATTCCATTTCTCGTGCCCTTACTTCTCCTGAGCCCAAACAGTTCTACCCCAACGTTTTCATTCATTCTTCCATACAATCTTCTGTTCAGAATTCGAAGGAAAATTTTTGTTGTTTGAGATATGAGACTAATATTTCTCTAATCTTCACATCTCTCTGGGTTTGATTTCTTAGCAATCGATATTATGATCGTCTTCAGGAAGTCTTTTTGCCACTCTCTTGTTTCATATATTTCATTTAAGAGTCGGAATATTTTTTTCTTGCCATTGTCTCCTATATTCTTAATAAATTCGAATGGCATATTATCTATATCGATTGTTTTCCTTTCTTAATCCTGGATATAGCTTTTTCAAGGTCCATCGAAGAATACTAAACCCTTTATCATCATCGCGTACTTCATTTTCTACTTCAACATCTAGGCCACACGGTCTATCCTTACTCTCATTTAAGTCCTCAACATATTTTTTCCAACTTCCTAAGACTTCACTTATCTCGCTTACTATTTTCCCATTCTTATTTTCTATTCTACGAAGGAAAAGACTCCGTTGTTTCCTGGGAAGTTCTATAGATTTTACTTCCTTGTACTTTTTCTCACATTTCTCTACTCTTTCTAATTCTACTATGTCCTCACATTTTCTTTTGTAAAACTCTTCCTTTGCTGTTTTTATTTCCCTTCGTAACTCGTTGTTTAACTTCTTGTACATTTTTCTTCCCTCTTCTGTATCAATCTGTTTCCACATTTTTCTGCAACATCTGTTTTGTAACTCATGGTTTCTTAGCCGTTTTGTGTTCGCGGTAACCTACTACTTCTTTTGTAGTCTGCTGTGTTCAGAGTATAATATGTTCTCACCTGCTGGTACTATCCGCACCTTTCCTTTCCTCGTTCAGTGTTTTTCTTCGAATTTTTCAACGAAAATACTTCTTACTTCTTCGTTTTTCAACTTTTCAGTATTCAACATCTTGTTGCCCACTTTTTTCCTGCCTATATTTTTCAGTTAAATATCCACTTCAGCCACCACAAAGTTGTGATCAGAGAAAATGCCATCCCCGGGAAGAGTATTTGCATTCTTCCGTTTGTTCCAATAGCAATAACATAAACTATCTGATATCTTCGACCATCTGTTGGTAATTTCCATGTATATCTTCTTCCCTTGTGCTGATTAAACCACGTGTTCCCAATTACTAGTGAATTCTGTCTACAGAAATTAACCAGTCCCATCCCATTTAATTTCTTTCGGTTTAATCATATTTGCTTACGACACTAACTTCCTGATTTTGTCCTACAATTGCATTTAAATCTCCCATTACAATTACATATGCACCCATCTTCTCTCTGTCGATAATTTCTTCTCTTTTCTCTCAGTTGTTTGTGAAGTGTACGTATGTCTGTATCAATATTAGATCCTTCTTTTCTCTTTTAAGTCTTAACATCATCAACAGGTTCTACTTTCACTACCTTGTCTTTTAAGCGCTTACCAAGAATTATTCCTACACCATTATGACCACCCTTTTAATTACCTGACTAAAACATTCTATATCCTTCGCTGTTCAACACCCCATTACTGTCCCATCTAACTTCACAAGCTCCTACCAAATCTAGATTATTTTGTTTGATTTCCCCTTTAAGATTTTCTAATTTCCCTCCCTGTAACATGCTACGAGTTATTTTCCCTATCCTAAACCTTTTGTTCTCGCTTGTCTTTCTTTCCCTATCTATCTTCCCCACGTTGTTACTTTCTCGTCCAATAGTCCTTCCCAAGCCATCTATTTTCCGGAACTATATTTTACCTCCAGAACATTATAAATATGTTGTCTTTCTGCTGTCAGCAAACTAGGGAAAAATAGAGTGGTGGTTTCCCGTTGCCTTCCACTCTGCAGCATCCCAGCCGTCAAAGTCACTCTGACCACGCATAGGACTAATGTTGGCGTACCAGTCACTATGATTTCCGCCAACCTGGCTACTGGAGAACTGCTGCTTTCTCCCAGAACACTCTTCTTCTGGATACTCCATTTAGAACAATTCGGTAGGGGTGGCCCTTCTGGTAGTGAACTACCGCCGACATAACTCTTAAATTTCACTGTAACATATAATCCTTCCCAAGCGACACATATATGGTGTTTAACGTGGATGTTTGCTAGTTGGTACAATAATATAGAGATAGGAAGAACCAATATTGTTGTGAATTACTAAGAAGATTAAATATAAGAACATGTTTGCAGGTATTGAGGGAAAAAGCAAAATGTACAGGGTACTATAGTATGTGTTTCAAAACGATTGAGTATTTTTTAATCTTACTTTTAATTTATCTTTTGGTATGGAAGTTCTTGAGAATAAACAATTACATATTCCTTTCTGGTTTCACGTTTTTTTTTTTTTTTTTTTTTTTAAGTATTGATTGCTGAAACTTAGTTGAATTTGTAGCTACTAAGATGAGTATGATCTTTCAAACGGAAAACCTTGTTATACACTTTTCGTGTACTCGTATGAAGACAGCTAATAATCCAATTAGTTGTATTCTGTAGCTGTAACTTCATGTTTGAAATAAAAATAAACTGGAGGAATTGGTAATTTTTCGCGTAGTAGTTTGCGAGAAATAGTAAACATTTTAAAATATCTACTTTGAAGTATTCAAATTTCACGCAGTAATAACAAACAGTAATAGTTAGTGTTTCGTATATGCATTAATTTCAACAATTATTATTAGTATTTCCGAAAATATTACCACAATTCAAGGAATGTATAACCACAAATATAGTACTGGAAATGTTAATACACATGTCTTGTCCGGATTTGGTTACTAACTAGAACACAAAATTTTCGATGTTGCGTAAGTCCTGTGAGGCATTCCGTTTTGACAAGAATCATGAATAAATACTATAAATGAATGTATACGGAGGTGACCGGAAACGGGTTTTAGGGGTGTATTATGCTAATTAGAATGTTTAGACTTTTAATTGAAAACGCTACAATTAAACTGTAAAATTGTAAATTTGGTAGGAAGAAAGGTACATTTTGGATGTAGGGTTGATGGATTGATGGAAAGAAATAGTAAATTTTGGAGGAGGATTGGGAGGAGCTTATGGGAGAGAATGGAAATTTCGTAGTTTGTGCTTAAATTCTTGGAGGGATGGTCACCCCTGAATGTGTATACGATAATGCATGAATCTAACGATTGTTTTGTGTGTGTGTGTTCTTTTTTCAAATTTTACGTTCCACATTTGTATACCGGGGCTAAGGGAATCGGCAATCATGATAATGAACGAAATGATGAAATGAAGAAAGTGGGAGAAACGTTAAAAAAAAAAAACATAAGAAAATCTATGTATACGGTGTGTATCCATCGGAAAACTCGCTTGACGCGAGCTATACTAATCAAAGAAATCTTGTTTATCAGGTAGGTTTTGTATATTTATATTCTGTTGTAATATGTTCGTTCTTTATAATAGTTTTTTTTTGTACCAATTGAAAATTACCTATGTAGATCAGAACAGTTTGTAGGTCGTTAGTGTTCATTTACAGCGGAAGCTGCGCTGCATGAGAATAACTAGCTATTAGTGCATAATTTAAGTAAATCATTGTTACTGGCTATATCCAAGTTTTTCTTTGATCTTTACCTTGTGTTACTACCGTAATTATGTCTGAGAAGTAAGGGACCATATGGTTGTCGCGCAAATCAGATGCAGACATACGCCATCTGATTGAGCATGAAAAGATATGGAGAACACAGAAATTTAAGGTGCTAAGGGCCATAGGGAGCGGAGCAAGGAAAGAGGAAACATTGAATGTCGGCAAAATTGAAGAAAGTCAGGAATGACGGGAAAAGTTAATTTCTTGCAAACAGGGAAAGAAAGTCAACAAAAAGAACGAAACTAAACATGACAAGGCCATCAAGGACGAAGAAAGATTATAATCAGGGTTGCCATCCGGACCACAGTGTTGCCAGCGCTGCCTAACATTGATATGGAAGGTATAGCACAGTATAGCAATTCATGCACAAGGAAAAATATTAGTAACACAAAAGACAATTGAAAAGACTATACACGTGCGTAAAAAGGTTTAACGTAGTCGTAAGTGAATATTACACCCGCCTGAACACAAATGGAGGAAAATAGAGAACAGTACGCACTATTTGTAGTTTAATTGCAGTTGACGTGAAGATCACGAATGAATGCGTGGTCAACACACAAACATTTCTCGCAGTGAGCACAGCGGATGAAAGCAAGCTGGTCAAACGCGTCTTTATATTCAAGGGGTCCCTGGTTCGATTCCCGGTGCGGACACAAAAGGTTCGAATCCCTCGTTAAACTGTAGCTCCCGTCCTTTATACGTCATTATCATCCCATGGAAAGCAATAGCAAACGACCATGGGTTCATCCAGCCCAGGGACCTTCAGGTCAAAACCTGCCTTCGGACAGAACACCTATCATCATCATCATCATCATGGAACGATGCTCCCAAACACTTTCGTTTCTGTGTTATCATGTGTACCCCCTTCACTTTCATATATATATTTGTTCTCCCTCATGTACATTATTCACTCACGACTATCGTTAAACCTTTTTACGCACGTGTACAGTCTTTTCAATTTTCTTTTGTGTTACTAATATTTTTCCTTGTGCATGAATTGCTATACTGTGCTATACCTTCCATATCAATGTTAGGCAGCGCTGGCAACACTGTGGTCCGGATGGCAACCCTGATTATAATCTTTCTTCGTCCTTGATGGCCTTGTCATGTTTAGTTTCGTTCTTTTTGTTGACTTTCTTTCCCTGTTTGCAAGAAATTAACTTTTCCCGTCATTCCTGACTTTCTTCAATTTTGCCGACATTCAATGTTTCCTCTTTCCTTGCTCCGCTCCCTATGGCCCTTAGCACCTTAAATTTCTGTGTTCTCCATATCTTTTCATGCTCAATCAGATGGCGTATGTCTGCATCTGATTTGCGCGACAACCATATGGTCCCTTACTTGTGAGTTAAACTTTCTGTTCTTTATATATATATATATATATATATATATATTTTGAAATTAGCTCTCTGAGAGATTTCGTAAGTCAAAAATAACATCTGTACTCTATTGTGCTACAGTTTTATTACGGAACTTTAGGAAGATCAAATTTAGTCTTTGTGATATGCTTTAAAACTCGAGAAAAATGTTGTTGATTTGATTTGAATTGATTTATTTACTCCATGAAACCATAATACATGGTATTTGGAGGGTTCAGTACAGTACACAAGATGATACATATAAAAGGGAATACATAATACGAGTACATGCATAATACATAATACTTAATGTGAAGAAAATTATCAAGACTTTTACATTACAAAAAATATTTAAAAGTTTACATTAACAAAAATAGTATTAAGTGAAGGAAAAGCAAAAGAAGATTAAAGATTTACATAATTTACCAGGATTTGTCAAATAAAAACTAATTTGTCATTTTCTGACATTTTTTAATCTTGCAGAAACTCATTTATGGAATAGAACGTATTTTGTATTAAGTAATTTTTTCCGCTTTTTTCTTAAACAACTTGTAATTGTTTTCAAGTTTAATTTCATTTGGTAATTTATTGTAGATAGTGTTACCCATATGTTTAGGTCCATGCTGGACTTAGCTTTGTTGAGTTTCTTTTTATCCTATATAATATATGAATTGAATTTTGAAACAAATTGTTGTTTGAAATATTAGAACCTCTGTATAATTGCGAAGGTTAGCATTGGAAATTTTACTTTAAATGAAAAAGTAGATAGCGGAATTAAATCCCAGAATCATTTAATTAGAATAATATCGACATCCTTTATTTAGTTTTTAATAAATAAATAATTTTTAGTTCCAGTAATAACAGCCAGCCAGTAATAATTTTAAAAAGTGTTAATAGTCTTAATGAGGAAAATTGAATGACAATCATCAACATGGAATGTTCACATTTTAAAAAATCACAGTATCTTGAACTAATACTAGAAAGTATGTGACTGTATTATAGCACATAAATTTACTAGTTTTACTATCGAAACAAATGGTATCGTAAGAATCTTAATAAACGGTAACTAAACTACTATGTGTAGTAATATAGGCTATTTAAAGAAATAAAAGTCTATCAGGTTGTATGTGTATTTGTTTTCGGTGTTGTTTAGCTGAAACACAAGTAACCGTTATCAAGGATATGTTTACATTGTCTTCACTGAAATCTACCATTATTTGTATATCGCTTCAGGTTCAAAACTTCTACTATCCCAAACTCTGGGTTGCATTGTATATTGGACACCCTGTATTTTATTAGTGATACACTTAAAAATTAACCTTTATTGAAAACATTTATCCATTTTTTCTGCTTATTTGTTTCTGTCTTTATTACCTAGAATGGCGTCAAATGTCCGACTACGTACTTTGTATGTTTCATTAAAAAATACTTATGAATGTACATTTAACATACAACTTAGTTAATGGTAATGCTTACAGTGGTATCTTTTTCATTTATATGAATACTAATTGTTCTCTTTTCTTTCTTCAGGTTTTCTCTTCATTTGGAGGAAGGTCATCAGATAAACCTTAATATAGCCAAGGAAACTATCAAATGGTTTGTATGCACTTGGTGTCCCAAACGTTTCTTCCTGTCTTCTGACCTCAAGAGACATATTCGTATTCATACAGGGGAGAAACCTTATGTTTGTGATGTGTGTTCTAAAAGTTTCAATCAAAGCTGCCATATCAAGAAACACAAAAAGACGCATATGAGGGGGAAAAAAAGTACCATGATTTTATTTTCTTTCCCGAACAGAAATGAGTTTTCAATAGTTTTCTTAATTTTCCTTTAAAACGAAACTCTGGAATTTCAAATTGTAGCTTTTTTTTACTTTTACTGATCTTTAAAAGATGACATCAACCAAATCTTTATTAAATTACAGCCAAATAAGAGCATGTCTATTTCACGAATCATTTGACAATTCAACAAAAGGAGTCTTTCCGGTCTGATTTGTTATATTTTCTTTCTCTTCTTTCTTTCTTTCCCCTTGCTTCTTCTTTTTTTCTTACTTGTCACGTCGCAGATGTTTGCAGATAATATTTGAGAAAAATAGCAAAATGTACATGGTACCATAGTATATGCTCCAAAACAGTTAAATATTTTTAAATCTTCGTTTTAATTTATATTTTAGTATAAAAAATCTTGGGAATAAACAATTACATATTCTTTTCTGATTTCACTTTTTTATTTTAAGTATTACTAGTTGAAATTTAGTTGAACTTGTAACCACTAAGATCAATAAGATCTTTCAACCGTAAAACATTCATATGCACTTTTCATCTACTCGTATGTAGACAATTAAAAATCTAATTAATTGTATTCTATAGTTGTAACTTCATTTCTGAAATAAAAATAAATCACTCTGGAGTATTAACTTCACGCACACCGGTTTGTAAGGAATAGTAAAGATTATAATCTCTCAGCTTTGAAGTTGTTGAAAGTATTTCGTTAGTATAACGGTTAGTATTTCGTAAAATGCCGAAAATAGTACCACAGTTCATGAAACTATAACCACAAACAACCTACTCAAAATGTTAGTACCTGTCTTGTCCGGATTTGGTTTCTGATTAGGAAACTCAATTTTCGACGTTGAGTAGTTCCCGTGGGGCATTTCGTTTTGACAATAATCAAGTATAAATGCTATGAAATGAATGTATACATTGGTAGCAGGAAACAGGTTTTAAGGTTCAGATTGCGCTCATGAGAATGTTTGGATTTTTGATTGAAAACGGTAAAATGAAACTGTAGAATTCTAAATTTAGGAGGAAGAAACTTACATTTCACGGTTAGAATGGTAACTTCGGTGGAAAAAAGTAAATTTGAAAGTTGAATTGAAAATAGCTTTGGGAGAGAATGGAAATTTTGGGGATTTGTGCTTAAGTTTTTGGGGAGATGTCCACCCCTGAATGCGTATACGATAATATATGAATCTAACGATTGTTTTGTGATTTTCTTTGTTAGTTTTAAAGCCCACCTTTATGCGCCAAGGTTAATGTATAGCTGTAAAAAGGAAAAAAAGGAAAAAATTACAGACTAGCTCAGAGTTTGAATATTCGCAAAATAATATTTTGTACAAGCAAAAGTTGATGTTGCAACCTCAGTTTAATATGAGACCTTTATTACGATTTGGCACATTGGCTTAATTAATGAATGTCGATCAAGTTCGAATCATGATTTTATCAATTTTGAAATAACTTCAGGTTCTAGAAAGTGTACTATTTTACTGTTCAAATAGGATAAAAATAACGTACTGCTCTCTAAAATATAGTCAGAACTTGATTTGCGACGTAACTGATACCCTTTAAAATATGGTATAAATGTTCCCTATTAAGATAAACCTGAAAGATCTGCTATCTTGAAAAAATTAGCAATCTAAATTAATCCAAAATCAACCAATCTTTCTAGTTTTTTATTTTTATTTTTTCACCGTACGCCTTAACATGGCTTCAACTTTTACTTACTCTGAAGATATTAAATAGTTTAGAAATCGTCTTAGAACGCAACGACAACTAAATTACCATGTGGAAGCCTAAATAAAATAGACAAGTTGTACTGTGTATAAAATGTTATGTATTTTTTTGAGCAAAGACATTTTACCTGTGGTACATGCGTACATACTTGAAGTTTTGCGGCTGACAATTTTTCTTTTGTTTCAATGACGGGTGTGTGACGTAAGCGGCCTTGCCCTCGAATTTGGAGGAATATGGCGAGTCAAGTTGAGAAGGCGTTCTGTGTTCTGGAATATGCCAAGACAAATTCAGTTACTGTAGTGCAACGTCATTTTAGGACAAAGTATGGGAAACAACCACCAACACGGCAGTCCATTTATGACTGGGTGCATAAATTTGAAGAAACAGGTTATCTGTGTAAGAAGAAATCCACGGAAAGACCTCCAGTGTCAAATGAAACAGTTAAGCGTGTTCGTGCGAGCTGTGCTCGCAGCCTGAGGAAATCAACGACACGTGCAGAAAAGGAACTTGGTATCCCTCGAAATACTGTCTGAAACATTCTACGCAAACGTCTTAAGTTCTATCCATATCGACTGAAATTACTGCAAAGTCTCAGTGAAAGTGACAAACAGCAACGTTTAGAGTTTTGTGTGTTCATATAAAATCTTTTTGAAGAAAAAGATGTCTTCAGCTGCTTACATTTGGAGACGAATCAACCTTTCACATTAGTGGTTCGTAAACAAACTTAACGTGCATACATAGGGAAGTGAAAACACTCACGAGATTGTGGAGCAGATTTGGGATTCCCCAAAGATTAACGTGTTTTGTGCTGTATCGCCCAAAATGTGTATGGACCGTTCTTTTTCCAAAAAAGAAGCCGTTACTGGGAGAATGTATCTGGACATGTTGCATCTTTGGTTGATGCCACGATTTGAAGAAGTGACAATTTCATATTTGTGCAGGATGGAGCTCTACCGTACTGGCATTCTGATGTAAGGGTTTGCCTTGATGAAGTTCTTCCTAGGTGGTGGATTGGCCCTTCAACTGATGAGAACATGGCTATGACTAAATGGCCACCACGAAGTCCAGACCTCACACCGTGTGATTACTTTCTGTGGGGCTTTTATAAAAGATAAAGTGTATGTCCCCCCCTCTCTCAGAGTCTGACGCAAGTGAAAGAACGAATCAGAGATGCTGTTGCATTGGTGGACAGTCAGACTTTGATGAATGTTTGGGAAGAATTGGACTACAAACTAGATGCTTCCCGAATAACCAAAGGATCACACATAGAACATCTGTAGTTGTACCACAAAAACTTCCAGATGTACCCTACAAATCATGTAAGTTATGTTCCATGTCATTAAAACTTCATTTGAGGGACCACTAAAGTTGTCTATTTCTTTTAGGCTAACCCTATATATTAATGAAATAAAATTCTGTCAAGTGGTGTGTGTATTTATTTTCAGTGTTGTTTAGCTCAAACACAAGTTACCGTTATCAACGATATATTCATATTGCTTGCACTGAAATCTAAGAATGGCTATAGCTCAGTGGAGTACTCAGAAGTTCACCAAGGGGGAAGTTCAAGCTCCCAAATTCATAGAATTAGAGATGTTTGTTTACATACTTCAATATAGTAAATTTTTATTATTCATAATGTGTTGGTCAAAGGGGATATAAAATGCCGAAACTTACTTGCTTACACCACTGTTATAGACTACTTATTTTCCTTTTTTGACACCATAAAATTGAGTAATAATCAAAAAGGCAGATAAAGTTTTGTGTAAGAAAAATTAATATCTTTACATGAGCAATCTTGTACTAATTTGCTTTTTTGTAAACTATTGGGCGTAAAGTAAGAAAATTTCTTATATGGAACTTCTTGCTTCGGAGAACGTGTCGATATCGTTCACTTATACGAATTTAGTATTACGGATGCCTTTGGAGAGTTACACCTTTTTTTGCACCGCTAGATGTATAGTCTTGTTAAATAAACTGGCTATCCATCTGTTCGAAAAATTCCGTATTTTTACTCATAACTACATTAAATGAACATGACTCTTGGAGTTATTTAAATACCGGTATCTCCGTTAAAATTATATGAAATATGAGGCCTCTTTAGCAAATTTTGATCTTTATTCCACCCAAATTAGCGGTTGGTTGGATTGGAGCTTACTATCTCGGATATATTATAGATGCAGAGTGTCAATCAGTACAGCATTGTAGATTTATCGAGGAAGGAACAAAGTCAAAAAGTATAAAGAACTATTATATACCAAGTTGAATATCACTTGATACTTAACAAGACACCAATCACATCTTCTTCTTGAATTACTTAAAGTAAATTTACCTTCAGCAGCCAATCTCCAGCAAGGGTTTTCTCAGGTGTCTCTATCTTTTCAAGTTACTGAAATAATATTTTTCTGTAATGCGCCACTATTTTATACCTGCACCGCATTACATTACAGGATATTTGGAAGGTGCCGATTTGCATTCTGGTCTGTACCCTACGATTTAAATCTGTATGAAGATAAATTCTTCGAATCGAAAAAGTTAACTTTCCTTTCAGACCATCGACCAATTTTCATCATTCTATGAAGTTCTATCCTGATGAAGACACCTACCTGTCGACCGAAATATTCCTCTTGCAACAATAATCTTTTACTCATTCTCTCCAACTGAACGATCAACACTTGTAGCCTATTTAGACGTTTCGTCTGAAGCACCCCCTCCATCACTGATACTAATATACAAAAAAGACAGAAAGAAAACCAAATAGTTTATGAATTTAAAAGTTTGGCTCGAAGAATATAACGAGTAATATATAAAAATTTGAAAATTTGTCGTAAATCGATTAGAAAATAACTTCAAGAGGTATTAATAGATATAATTGATTATTTTGCTTTGTTGAAGAAAAAATATATAAATAATAATGAAGCACTAATTTCAAGTTACGTTGGGAGAGCCTTTCTCTCTCTCTATAATCTGCTGCCACCTTAACATGATAAAGACGAAATTAAATTATTCAAAATTCTGTTTACAGTATAATGAAACCCATTTAACATTTCAAATACTCAGCATCTTGAATAGCCATTTATAAAATAAATGTATGATACATTATTACAACTAAACCTATTGTTAGAAGTTGAGATTACAAGTTGTAACATAATGATGCTTCTTGAATGCAGGCTATTTTAATGTTTCATGGTGATTTCTTAAAATATGGTCCATAAAAAGAGAAAGAAAATGATACTTTAAAATAAAACTATATAAAAGCTGTATCCTACTTACGTACGCTGTCTTCAGCAGAAATGTTAACCGATCAATGAAGTGGAAGTTAACCTAACCAATGGGTAAACAAAAATTTTATAAATGTACAAAGGAAATGTGAATATGAGTAGTTAGAGTTAATTGTTAATAAATAGGAAGAGGATGTACTGAAGAACGCGATGTATATGGAGTCCGAAGGGAATAATTTACAAATACATAAAATATATACATATGGATCATTGAATGAAAACATTAAGATAATAAAAATTAACGTAATCGAATACAGAAAGGAAGGAAGATACATTGATTGTGAGCAGACAATACTTGTTATATTTTCACTAATAATTTATCATTTTTCAAAATATAAAATTAACTGCATGAGCACAAACTATAATAAAAATAATAATAAAATAATTTTACACGATATGAAATGTGTCATTTCGTACTTAAAATGTTTGAAATTTATGAGAATTTTAGATTTCAACATAATTGCAATTATTAAAATCCTACTGCTACTCTATATAACGAATTGACATTTTAGCTTTTCCAGTAAGCTGTTACGTCAAGGTTATCTGTTTATTTTACCTTGCGTTCTGATTAGGCACAAAATCCTAGTTCCTCATGTCACCTTGAACCTTATATTTCTTCTGATCGATTTTCCAAACCATTATGCACGAGGGTGGCGACCGTTACCATGGGCCAAACCTTGGCTTAGTTCTTGCAAGGAAAACTCTCTATAGATCTCAATGCAGAATTGTGCCCATAACTAAAGTGATCTAACGTAACTATGAAAGCTAACAACTGCCACGTTTGTTGTTGTACTGTAAAGAAATATGGATCCCGAATAACGCCTGTATCGACGTATAAAATCATGTGACAGCAATAATCAGTTATTCAAAGGTTTGTATAATAACTTCATTTAAATTGCTGCACTGTGTAGTCCTGTGGGGAAGGCGCATTACCTTTTAAAGTTGAAAATAGTCTTCTTCCCGCTTCTGCCATAATTTTAAATTGCAACGCTCCAAACAGTGCTGTTCACTTCTTTCCTTTGATGCAATATTGACTAGAAATTTAACAAGGTTTCTTTTAGAACAGTTATATGTAACGTATCTAACCAAAACTTACGTACAACTTGGTATTGTACATGTTCAATTTTTAGTTGGAAGGAATATCTCATACAATATAAAGATAGAAAATAAGATCTACTTAAATCGGTTTTAGAATTATATACATTTTTCAAAATATAGCTACTGTTGATTTGGTTGAAGGTTCGAACCAGTCATAACAAAGGAAATATTTAGAATTGCAAAGATTATGTTACCTTCTTATTTAAAATCAGACCAGACAAATTCGTGAGAATTTTCCTACGCAAAGATTATTACTCTGCTATTTAAAATCAGACCAGACAAACTCATGAGAATCTTCCCATGCAAAGATTATCACCTTGTTATTTAAAATCAGACCAAACAAATTCGTGAGAATTTTCCCAGGTGTATGAGCCTGTTATCCCAGGTGTTATTGTATTAATTTCCTAATTAAAAGGAAAGTTAAAAATATATTTATTTATTTCAAGCAAGTTGACGCGTCGCATAGTAAAGAATGTTTTTATATGTGTGTACAAGACATAACATACTGATATAGAATACCTAATGAAGATACACTATTTACTCAGCTTCGACATACAAACTATGTAGAAATCTAAATCCTACAGTGGCACGTATTTTGCAAAACGTAAAAATATATAATTCGAAGGGAACTAAATGGAAATATTTAGTTTAATGACACACTGTAGTGTAGTTTTAGGCTAAAGCCAAGGGCGCCAATCCTGGGGGAGCCGGGGGGTCCTCCAAAGCTAATATGGGCCTCCTATTGTATTTATGAATATACAATATTTGGCATAATTTGAATGCAATTTGTCGTAAAATCCTCATAAATTATACCTTCTGCATCTGAATGGACCCACCAAAATTTAGAGAGAAATCGGCACCCTTGGCTAAAGCATGAAGATTCTTAATGAATGTGAATAATTATGGAAGAATTAGTAGAGTAACGGTGTGGAGGAAGCAGAAACCATGTTCACAATTATTTATTTATATAAATTTTCTCTACGTAAATAGTTGTGCAGTTAATTTTGGTGCTAATTATAGAATGTTTTAAATTTACATGGATATTAATCTTCTTTTTTTAGGTCTTGTATGCAGCTGGAGAAAGGAAATCAGCTGAGCCTTGATATTAGCGAGAAGGAGATCAAACTGTTCGTTTGCAATTGGTGCTCCAAACATTTCTGTCAGTTGTGTGATCTTAAGAGACATGTACGTATTCATACAGGAGAGAAACCGTACGTGTGTGATGTATGTTATAAAAATTTTAACCAAAGCAGCAATCTGAAGAGACACAAGAGAATTCATATGACCAAGAAAAGTAGTGCAATCAGTTTCTCTCTTCTCGAAAGCAGTTAAAGTTTATATGCGGTCTACTCTATTAATCACTAAATAAAACTGCAAATACTTTTATTTGCATTGAATTTTTGGTATTTTTTTTAAAACGAATTTCAAATCTTTAAAAGTGACTACCGGAATACTTATCAATTAATTAAATGCTATACTTTTCTAGAAGCCTAATGACAGTAAGAAAGAAAAAAAAAAAAAACGTTTCCCGGTGTTTGAAAAATTTGTTTCAAGCTATTTCAGTATCACAAGAAACGATATGTTGTTTTCCTAGCTACTACTACTACACACACTAGAAACTAAAATTTTGTAAATTGCAAGGAAAATTATTCATTTGTAATGTTTTGGAAATAAACTATGTTTTCTATTTGTTGTTCGGGATTTTTTTAAAAGTGAAATTGGTGAACAATTAGTTGTCATTAAGATCTTTAAACTACTAATATTATTGTTTAATTTTAATTTCTCTTTATACTCGTAACGCAACCACATTTCTCTTAGGTCGTGATATTAAGAAACTGTGGAAATATATAAAAAAAATATTCATCATTAATATCTTCTGTATTTGGTGAGATAATGCTTATTGGAAATGTACACAATGTTCATGTTAATACAGAGATTTCTATGCTGATATAATTCAAAGATACTTTTGAATCATAGAAATAGGTACTAACTTGCGGAATTAAGCTTATAAAGGGAGCAGTATTAATATGAATCACTTGTCGTTTGTCATGCCATTCTATATTATTTTATTTTTTCATATAACTAATCTGATTTTCACGAAGCTTTGCACTCCTTGTAAATAATGCGGACTGCAGTGCACAAATGTTGCCAACTAATTAAACAAAAAGTGTTATATGCAATTTTGTGCTAAGAAATGAATAAACAAACTGAAGGGGGAAAACAATGAGATTAAAAATAAAATGGAATGGGCTTGTGATAAGAGAATCTGGAACCATTTTCTCTCGTTTGCAGTGGCGTACGCGCTGCTCTCCTGAGTCTTTGAACTACTATATAAACGCATACACGCATCAGGAGGAAGAAGGGCAGAACGTTGAATTTCTTCTACCAGTGTAAATTACAACTAAAACTTACTATCCCCACTCCTAATGTTTCCTCTAGCTGAGAATCTACCTAAAATGTTTGGATTCAGAGCCACTATTACATGATGACTTAGTGTTCCTACTAGCAGATCTATGGTTGGATGGATGAATTAAAGTTTATAGTCTCCTTCAACAACAAGGTTCTATAAAATTTGGACCTACAGCCGAACGAATGATCCGAACTACATGAACTTCCTCCGGAAATCGAACGCGGGTCTCCCGCCCGACGACGAGTACGCGGATCATATAGCCACAAAGGAGTTAATTATCAGATCTTGAAACATGTGCAGTTGTACTCACGACTTCTATTCAAAATTGAACTTTTGGGGGGCCGCAGTGGCTCAGTGGTAGAGCGTTCACCTCTGGCACGTGGGGTTCCTGGTTCGATTCCAGTTCACGCCAAGTGAACCTTGTGGTAGACAAACACCGTGTGCGTGGGTTTCGTCTGGGTCCTTCAGTTTCCTCCCACTTTCTTCATTCCAACATTTAATTCATGTTTTCATCATCACCGTCTCCTTTAGCCTAGCCTGCATAATCGTTGGACGTAAAACTCGAAAAATGTCATTTCATTTCCTTTCAAAATTGAGCTCCTTGTACGTTTCCATTATAGGCGAGCGAGTGTTTGGAACAAGCAATTGTTCATTCTGCAAGAACTTGAAAACTACTGAGTTTACTTATTTATTGAATAGAGAATTTATTATTTTATTTCCTTTGTTATATGTAATAAAATACCTATAAAATATATTTTGAATCCTCGTGACTTATCCTTTCATTTGATATTTAACAGAAAAGTTATGCCATAAACTAATATCAGTCATGAGAGTATGAAGACTCTATCGACATCTTATTCAACAAATTCCAAGAAACCTTTTAGATTCTACGTAGGAATAAAGACACATTATTTAACATGCACATAGTACCTCCTCTTAATTTCAGTGCAGCCAGAAAAAAAATAAGACTCAAAAGTTATGAACATTCCTATCCAATATTATAAAAATTCTTAAATGTTGAAGATTCCTTTGTACATTATTTCATTTTTGCCACCGAATATTCGGTTTTTGCATCTTTTAAATGGTCATTTATTCTGATCGCATTTTAAAAAGACGATATACAAATTATAACTGAAAAAATTAGCCTCATATTACTTCGTAGAGAATCACTAAAACAGGTTTTATCCTCTTTAACTTCTCTCTATTCCCCTCACGCGCTCTCTCTCTCTCTTTTTAATTGACTCATCTCTAATGAAAGGTCAAACAAAGATCTGAAATACTATAAGGAACCTATTATCTTCAATAAGAACAGCGAGATCACTTGATTTCTCTTTTTCATTTTCTTAGCCCATTTTCATGAAATGGCACAACTGTTTGACAACCATTCTTTGTGAAAAACTGAAAAATAACTATGAGTTAGCAATATTGAAAATGAGACTAATAACAGCTCATTCTTCCATGAGCAAATAGTACCCAACAAATGCAATGTATTATGGTAATTCACGTATTGTTAAGGCACAGTAAGAACATTTAGGTTTCGACTCAAAGTATGTATCTATATGGGATCGAAATCTTGAACCAAAATCGAAATGTAAGGGAAAAATGTTACAACAAATGACAAAACACAAGAAGTGCGCGCCACAATTTAAAGATGTCGCCCAAGGAAACCAGCAGGTTACCTGCTGCTCCGAGTTACTCTGTTAAACATAAACAAGGCAAACCCGTAAGTGCAGAAGAAAAGCAAATACTTTATCAAACGATATCAACGTTGTTCAATTCACTTGAAGAAAATTAAGATCTATAATAGCTAATTTTCACGTTCTCATAGAATATTTATTTACTTACTTTGTAGTACTAAAGTTAGTATTTGTACATTCGCATGCTAAGAAAGCATTTCAATAAAATGAACTAAAGGGGGAAAAGTACCATCTTTTTTTCATGGATATGCTTAATGATTTAGGTAATAGATGAAAAAGAAATAAACTCCCATAATGATAAATATGCTTGCTGTTACATACCAGCGCCATCTCTTTATCGTTCAGTTAATAATTTGACATAACTCATTGTAATTTCATCTATAATTACAGTTTGGAGAAAAATAACAATATTCAGTTGCTCTCAAAGGAGGAGGGATTATATAGTATTGGGTATTTTGCCCTATATCACGGCAATGGTGTGAGATTGAGACGAGTAGTGCACATCGCAGTAGCAGAAATACATGCACGTGCTGCAGCAGAAATATTGCGGGAAACAGACGAAACAATTTCCTCTTCACCAATCAGCAAATAGTCGTGTGCGCAGTGATACAACATCAAGTTACGCGGCTTGTTTTTGAAAGGTGCAAAGGACTGTGAAAAACGCTTTAGTACAGGTAATTTGGTCTTAGGATCTTATCATCATTCATATCATACAATATTGAGAAGAAAATACCTGATCTAACTACTCTATAAGATGAATAATTTTTACGTTATTGTAAAGGAATAATAAGGCTATAACCGTATACTATCATGCTTAGCGTGCATGAAACCCTGAATAACAGTACACAAGTTGAGTATTGGATGGAAAATTATAGTCTGGTTCAGTGTTTCTTTCAGAAAAATGTTCCGGAGGGGCACATATATTTTCACACGGTACTATTCTATTTATTATTATTTTTTTTTACAATTAATGTATAAATTTATTACTCAAACTAATGATAAATACATTTTTCAACATTAGTTCTAGCATATTTGTTCATATCATGTAAAATTATTATATTATAGACATATTATTTTGGTCTCATTCGGGGAGCATTCTCGGAGCTCCGGAGAGACAGTGTCTCCAAAAAACATATCTGTAAGACAGACTGATCTGCTTACATTTTTCTTTTCAATCATTGAACAAACCTTGACTGTTTTCTTTCGTCCGGAAGTACGAATATATCATTCGCTTGCAATAATTAAAAATGATATTCCATAGGCAAAGCTGAAGCCTCTTTGATTAATTGATTGATTTGTTTAATAGGGAAGTCAGCAGTCAGGCTATATGCCCCCGTCATGAAAACGCCAATGGTTAACACATAACGCTCATGAAAGAACTTCCAAAATAAAAGAATGAACAGAAGGATGAGCAGATATAGATTAAAAGATATACAATAAAATTTTCATCGAATGTATATTAAAAAGTATCAAAGTAAAAATTATAAAACAGGTATGATGAAAAAACTAAATAATAAACAACATGAAAAATAAACAGGAAGAACTCCTAAAATACAATAAATATTAAAACAAAACAAGTAACGGTTATAACTTAATTCGATAAAACATCTACAGAAGAATTTTATCTAGTTGTCTTTGGATGTGGCAAGAAACTTATTGTATTTCCGCTTCATTTCTACCCATTGGGTCCCCTAGTTCTCAAAATTTTGTCTACTCAAACGCCAGCCCTTGTTTAAGAGTAAATCTTTATATTCTCCGATGTTGTCACCCTCATACCCACACTAGTTGGACGGGTCACCTTTTCGTAATGTAAAGCGTTGGGGTAATTTGCATATTTTTGTAAATATTTTTTCCAGAAAAATTAAACATTTTCAAGAAATATATTTAAGATAGTGATATAAACAGTGATTTTTTGTGTAATTTGAAGCACCATTAACCCTTTAACGCACCATCAGATTGATTTTTTTAAAATGGAGTGGTTTCGGTGTAGGAAACACGGGATTATTTTTTAAAAAAACTTAATGCAAATATTATAGGGTCTATGGGATATTTTATGGTGTATGTATATAGGGTCTATGCAAAGTTGCGCGTTGACATCTGCAAAGTCTACTAAAATCAGGTAGAACCAATAAAACGCGACGAATGTCAGCATACTTGACTTTTACACTCATTATACTTCTGTGTAACACAGAAATGTCAACAGTTCAAAGCTGTCCACCTAAACGAACAAAGAAAGCTAAAAAATGGCAATATGGCGTAACTCCGCGTGCAACAAGTAAGACAAAGAGTCCAACGCTAGCTTGCTATGACATAGCGGCAAATTCAGAACTTCATTAGTGAAAGGACATCTTAGCTGATACGCAAAGCTGCTTTTCTATTTCCGAACTAGAAACTACATGGTGCAATACAATTTCAAAGTAAACTTTACATATATGCAAAGCTGAGCGCTAAAGGGTTAATGAGCTGAGCGCGTCTAGTAATCACATTCCAGTGGGATTAATTCTAGTGGTGCTCACTGTTGCCAACCATACGATAATTTATCGTGATATACGATAATTTAAGCATTAATAAGATATAGGGGAAACCATACAGTTATTGGCACTTTAAGGGTTTGTTTTCGTTCATATCTTTATAACAGACGTATTTTATAACTTGTACTGGCGATTTTTTAATATATACTTTCTGGGAGTCTCTAATTGAATAATATGTTGAGAAGTTACAATACAAATGTAAAGTTTGGCAACAAAAATATATTTTTTAATGTGACAATGATCTTACAGTTATTGGCACTCAAAAAACAGTTATTGGCACCCAATGAGGACAGTTATTGGCACCATTATAAAGCATACAGTAGAAGATACTATTGACAGAAATAAGGCTTGTAGGCCTGACTGTAAGTAATATAAATTATTATATTTATTACTACACAAGAAATAGACATTTTAGACCTTGAACATTATGAAGTAACAACAAATTGAAACCGAGGAATGCACAACATATTTTTAAAATTTAAAAAAAGCGGGAAATGCACAAACAAAATTGTATGTTTCAATGATTTATTTCAATCCGTTTCATTAATCTCGTCCTCATCTGTGACCACATTCACTGTCATGCTGTAGAACGTAGCACCCATGACACACAAATCCATCTTATGTATCTTCTGGTATGTGTTCCTTATGGTACTTTGGAATGCAACGACTGTGATATTTGCTGTGGCACAACTCGCATTCAAGATCCATCCTTCCCGAAACGAATGGCTGAAAACAGTGTTTGCAGGATATTACCTTGCTTCGCGCAGCTGATGACGAATGGAAGTTCAGCCTCCTTGTAAGCGTTCCATTTTGTAATGATTCAGTCAGTCCTTTGTCTTGTTCAATGTTAGAAGTTGAAGGACCGCTTATCTCCGTTGAACAATCGAGATAGACCTGATGCTTTGATTTCTTTGCAGATGCTTTTCCTCTGCCTTTTAACTCTTGTTCCTTTCTCTCAGACATCTCCCTTGTTTGCTTTCTGATCTATTCCCTTTCAGCTAATTGCTTTATTCATTTTTTCGTGCAAAATAGCTTGATATTTATGAGACGTTATTACAAACGGCAGTCTTTCTACATTTCATTTCCCCTTTCTTTCTGGCCATACTAAAACATCTTGCAGCAACGGGTGTTCGGTGGTTAACTTTTTTGGAGTTGAGTCGGAACCTTTTTGTAAAGCATTTGCATCTGCCATTCTTAGATGTACTAGGGTTTACTTCACAAAGAGTATGAGCATCACTAGCAGTATCTGAGTGGTTGAAATCATTGAGTTGGATACATGCAGAGGACACGGGTGAACCTTGCTGATTGTTCGCCTGCACTGACTGAAGATTAACACATCTCTGTACCGAAGACTTAGGCCTACTATTATCTACAAAATGTTGAAATACAGTACATGGAATTCTTCGTTCTTATTTACAAGGACTTGTTCATTGTCAACTTTCTGAAGTCTCCTCATTACATCAGTTCCTACCATTCTTTCAAACTCGGTTCTGGTTAATACTACATCCTAAGTTTGCTCATTACCACCGTGTATTTCTTGAACTGTTTGCCTTGGTTTTGCAACGCATTTAGTGTAATTTATGTTGTTGGGATCAAATGGGTGTGAACCGCATGTTCTAAATCCATGCTCTAATAATAGATGGCGAAATGTAGGTGTCAACTGCTTGCTTCAACAGAGGAGCAAATTTAGCTTTCGTCAGAGACTGCAATTGATTCTAAAGTTGCCACTCTCGTACCACTTGGTTCCACTCATCCTTCAATGGTTTAAATACGGCAACGTCAGCAGGTTGCAATATTCTTGTAGAATTGGGATACAGAGCAATGAGTTCAATTTGAAGCTTGCAGCAAAGTTCGCTAAGTTGGTAAGTAAGATGAGTTTTATGACCGTCTACAAAATATATAATCGGGAACTTGACATTTTTCGATTTTAAATACGGATACAGCACATTACCTATATATCCATAAAATACTTTGGCTTTCATCCACCCGTTCTCACTTGCGACCGATACTCTATCCTGTAGGCACAGATAGAGCCACATCATTAGGCACACGAACATAAGGGAAAACTATCATTGGGGGTGTTACGTCACCTGCAGCACTGAAAGTAAACATAACTATTAAAGTCTCCTTTGCATTTCTATGTGTCTACATCGTACGCGTTACTTACTTCTTTTTCCGCTAACACCTTTCCAGTTTTCGGGAAAAGCAAAAAGTTAGCTTCATCAACGTTGTAAAAGCGTGTTGCATCCTGCAGAACATCTGTAAGGTTATTGGCTTCAAAATACTTCTGTATATTATGAAATCATGATCTTATGTCGTTTTCTGTTACACAAACACTCGCAGTTGTAACAGATTCGCACGTTCTTTCCGCAACCGCACAATTTCTTTAAAAGAACGATTTATACCATCCATCTCCCGGCATGTTATTTGGAAACGGATTAGGACGAGGATGTTTCACGAGAAAGTCCAGAACACTTTTAAGAATATCCTGTTTCTTTCTGGGAAAACCCTTTTCAGCACATTTTATTAACAATTCCACCAACAATGGTTCTTCCTCTTCTAAAATGGGTCGTGGTCCGGATGATGATTTCACATCTTGATTTCTCAGATGGAACTGTAAGGTAGACCGAGGAACGCCATACTGCTTCGATGCAGTCTTTATTCCTACACCTTTTGATATTGCTTCAAGGGAAGCACTTCTCTGTTCTAGTTTATATCTTTTTCTTCCAATCTTTGGCATTGTGTGCCGATTTCTGGACAATAAGAAAACGTTCTGTAATTCATTTTATATGAAATAATTTAAGTTTGACACTGATCTAGGCCCTACCATTAAAAGAACTAGAAACTAAATGCCCATGTTGCTAACACCCAGAATGTCCATAACCGTCCAGACGTTTGGGACTAACGTTTTGAATCTCACAGCAGACTTTTCTTTACTGGAGTATCTTTACTCCGTTATTCACATTAACTTAGGATAGCTTGCCATTGTTAATAACTATGCTTGTGTCTGACCACGCGCACTTCATTGCCGACTAGCTGAGTTTTGAAAAATACTTTCTTGCTGTAACTCAAAGTTCAAACTATTATAATAAATTTTGATGGTGGGTTAACTCTGTAACTCAGCCGGGTGGGACAAACTTTGCCAATCCGCCCCTGAACTAGACTACATGAACAAATAATTTCAATAGGCATATTAGACATATTTCAATACCAGAACCTATTCTGCTGCAAATCCCTACAGTCATTGGCATGGCCACTTATACAGTTCTTGGCACTGTGCCAATAACTGTTAATTATTAGAGTTGGAAACCAAAATTTTGACCAAGAATAGATGTAGCGATGGAAATCATTATCGGACAGTTTTCAAGATATTTTATTCTTCAGCATCAGAGACAGTGATTGGCACTGTAGTGCCAATAACTGACATTTTATATTTCATTCGTACAGTTATTGGCACCCCATGCACTCACACGAAGGACAAACAAATCGGTTGAAAATGTACCATTGAAATGATTAGTATACCCAATTGCTCTCGCGCAAAAAATACTAAAACATTTTTAACAATAGCAAACTAATTACATTTCTCTTAAGCTGATAGATATCCTTAACAAAAAGTATAAGAATTACCTGCAAAATTGAAAAATCCAAATAGCTTCCACTGTCGACTAGAGCTTGCCTCCAACTGAAAGGTTCCCGGCAAAACAAACAAAGGGAACGCGGGCAGAGAGGATCAGAGCTGCCAGCTGCAGGAAATTTTTACCAACATCTATTCATTTTTCCTTAGTGAAGAGAAAAAACTAAGGAAAGTGCCAATAATTGTCACAGTGCCAACGACTATATGGTTTCCCCTACATTAATGCTCTTGCGGTAATAGGTGAATATACGATAATTTTAGAACGCACACTTTTTAGCAGTTTTTGAATGTGCAAATAAATTGTGGGTGTGCATTAAAGAATTATAAAACACACATTTCTAATAGTCATTCTCAACAGAATAAATCAATAGATTTGACAATTGGTAACCCTGCATCCCTGCATCCATCACATTTACATGCAGGTGGCAATATTGTTTGTTCATGATCAGCGGCGCAAATCTATCTTCAACATTTGGGGCTTGGGGGGGGGGAGGACGGGAAGGACCGTTCCCATAATATTTTTTTTAAGCGTTGTTTAAAATATTTATAAAGTTGAAAAACAATACTGTGGAGGATCAGGGGAGCAGAGTTGTCTTCAACATTGGGAGACGGCAGATTTGAGGTTTATTTGGAGGGACAGCAATTTCATCTGACTTTCCCTTGTGGCAAACGGACACAAATTATCACATTTCTCCCAAAAAAAACACATTACAAACGGATTATTGGGGGGAGGTCCCCCTCAGTTCCGAGATTGGGGGGACATCATCCCCTCATCCCCCCACGGGATTTGTGCCAGTGTTCATGATAGATGGCTCTGTTATTCGCTCACGTGAATGTGAGCGCCTTTCTTTGGATGTGAAAAACAGAGAATAATAGTTCTGTGAAAAGTGAAACATACGTATCGCGTAATTACTTGGCTTAATTAAGTATCGCTTTAACACGTAAAAGTTATGGAAAGTGATCCTGAAGGGCCATCTACTCCACGAAAGAAATTGAAGGTACGGGGTGAATTGAAACCTAAACATTTAAAACAAAAATTCAGGAGAGAGTGGTTAAGTGATTCTGTGTTCAAAGACTGGTTAGAGCCTGTTAGTGATAATGTATATAAAGCCCGGTGTAAAGTTTGTAGAATCGAATTTACTGTTAAGTTGACTGTAGTAAAAAACCATGCTAAAGGAAAAAAAACATTTAAGTCCAGTGAAACGTGTAGGGTTTGCCCAAAAGAAACTAGAATTTTCATCATCCATGTCTACTTCTCACATCTTGGATACACAAGGTAAGCGAGCTGAAATAATGCTATGTGGATTTTAGCCGAGCATATTTCTATGAATACGGCAGATTATTTAACAGATGTAATTAAAATGCGTTCCCTGATTCTAAAAATTGCTAACAAGGTTCAGTTAGATGGAACTAAGGCTACGGATGTGATAAAAAAATGTCATTAGTAAGTGCCATTTGAAAGAATTGAATGATATGTTACAGAAACAAAAAAATCAGTTTAATAATTGATGAGTCTACAGATATTTCGACTACAAAAAAATATGTGTGTTTATGTGAGATGTTTCGATGAAAATATTACAAACAACATTTTGGCAACTATTACAAATTTATTGTGATAAAAATGTGGAAGATGCACATGAAGGTGCCACTGCAAATCGTCTGTATGAACTCCTATATAATGCTTTAATAAATAGTATTATCACTCTTGAAAATGTAATAGGCTTCGCATCCGAGGGATGCAACACAATGATGGGAAAATACAATTCTGTTTCAAGTGTGCTACGTAAGGACTTCCCTGGCAATTTTGTACAAAAATGTATGTCATTCGTTGCATTTGTGTGCAAGCGAGGCTTGTAAACAATTGCCAAGAATCTTGCGAAGATTTAGCAAGGTCATTCATCTGTTCTTCAAACATGGTTCGAAAAGAATTGCGCAGTTTGTTGAGTTCCAAGAGTTCTGTGACATCGAACCGCACAAAATATTACGACTGTCACAGACAAGGTGGCTGTCATTGTTAAGTGTTGTTAAACAATTGTTAGAACAGTGGAATGCATTGAGGTTATTCTTTACCTCAATCTGGGAAGAAGAAAGATTGTATGCCGCTGAGCAGTTAGCTAACTCTTTCAATGATACTTCATATTTCTTGAATGGATTTTGCCAAAATTTGTGCATCTGAATCAGTACTCTCAAAGCGAAAAGTTGGTGATTTGCTCCTTGCATGAAAAAAGTGTGTAGAACATACAAAGAAATAGGCCTACTGCTCTGCTACATGTTTTGTAATTATTTTAACAGAACTGACCTTGCACTTATAGACCCTACGGACTCGAGTCAATTTTTGCCGTACATTCAAATGTGCCTAGGTGTGGGTGTTTTGGATTTCATGAGTCAAAATGAAAATACTGCAGAAAAATCCAAAATAACGATTTCTACTATAGGGTGCAGCAGTTCCTTAAAGTTTGTTGCTGTGAAATAAAAAAAAAAAAAAAAACCTATGATTTTGGTAATAGTGTTTTGCCAAGTTTACATTGGCTAACATCTGAACTAACATTATCAAAAAGTGAAACAAGGCCACTAACATTTGTTCCACTCTTGAGAGCGGTACAGAATAATGTTGTATTAAATACTATTAATAGACAATCAGTGGAGAGCACTACCTTACGCGGTGTTTCCGGAAGATCTGCGTTCTAGGCAAGTGAATTTTGGGCTTTCATCAAAAAATGCTAAAGATTCAGATGGAAATCACGAATTTTTAGAATTGGGAAGGGTTGTATTGGACATGTTAGCTTTGGCATACTAGTAAAGATTGTGAGCGTCTATTTTCAAAAATAAACTTAATAAAAACACCGTTAAGAAAAAAAACTGCAGTCAAGTACGGTTAGTGATATAATGTCTGCTGCTAAGTGTGTAAAATTGTGTCGAGTTTGAACCCAATGAATTAATGATTGGATCGATGAATAAATCCAACATATATATATGGAGGTACAAATAAGGATAAAAAAGATTATAAGAATAGTGACACCGATTTGCAGTTCGAAACTGAAGATAACTAGGTACGTTTATTATATTTTATTGCTATTATTAGTAATATTAGGCCTATAGTTGTTTCTACAATTATCACCTTCATAACGAATATACGAAAAAAATTTTGATATACGATAATTTTAAGGACGAATATTGATTATTTTGTTCTCCGTGGTTGGCAATCGTGGTCGTGCTCTTGTATTCTCCGCCACCCTATGTTAGGTTAGTTTTAGACGGAAGCATTTATCGTAGCATTTCTCGTAGCAGAGGTGCTGCTAAAAATTTTATATACTATTCTATGGCATCAAAAGTATATGGTGCTTTTAAACGGTAGCATTTTGATAAGCATCTGTCGTGACGTAGCAAACAAATCACTGGAGAAGAGCGCAATTATCGCTCCGAAATTAAGCGAGAGGTAGCTAAAGCTATAGTAATTGTAACAACAGTTCTCGCCGGTCATATTAAGAAACGAAAATCGCAAAGAAGTATGTGGGCAAAGAGAATCCCTACTCCAACTCATTTTTCTTTACTACAATTCAATTTCCCACACAAAACAAAGCGCATGGATATTTGGCACAAAATCTTTCGCTTCTTTTTAACACACCACGGCGCTGCAATCGGACCAGAAATGCAGGGGAAAATGCTACGAAATAGAGCAGGTTCTATCGACAAGAAATGCCATAGGATATGCCATGGCATTGGAAATGCTATAGCATTTGCTACTTTACACGGTAGGATATCGATGATATGATTTTTGCTACGAGAAATGCTGCGATAAATGCTTCCGTCTAAAACTAGCCTTACTAATGAAGATAGCGTGACGAATTCGTCGTCACTTAACAGTCGAAAACTACGACTGGAAGTAGCAATAACAATGTGTGTTTAAGTGGAAAAATGTTAAGAAGTAAGTTCAGTTTACTGTAACTAATAAATATGTACTTTTTCACAAAATAACAACGCATCTCAGCAGATGGATATTGTGGATATAAGTTTGCAGAAAACATCTCACCTTACAATTTGCTTTGTTGCAAAAGAGGAGCGATATAACAATTATGAAACATTTTCGTATGCTATCGTAAATGAACTTTTGTCGCGCGGGTCAATATCCAAATATTTTTCCCGTCGCAAAACTGTGCGGTCGAGATAAAAGAAACGGCTTAAACTTTCAGTAATTACAATGTAATGAGCCATTTGTGATTTACTATTTTTATTTTTAACAAAAATAAATAAATAAAGAAAGGAAGGTAGGAAGATATAATTTAACATATTATTTTCTAATATTCCACCACACTATGTTAGTGTTATTTACGTAAGTTGTATCTAGTGAAAGTATGTTTTTAGAGTGACGTTTATTTTTGTACTTGACTTCGGTGTTTTAAATTTTTAGTTTTTTCTTTTACACGTTCGTTTTTATTACAATGTAATAATTGTCTTGATTTTCTGCACAACATTAGTGCATCTCATATTTTTCTCTTTTTAGTAGGCGATGACTTAATATAATTCCCCCGAAGTCCGAAGTTAGTTCGAGACAATTTTAAGATTCGTACCCGGGACTTACAAATGGTATTTTGCTACTTCTTCGCTGTACTCTATTAATATTTTTGTGGACAAACCTTTTTGGTAAGTGGGAATATGTGATTTCATAGACTGATCTGGTGCATCAAACCTTGGACAACATATTCATTTACCTTCCGTAAGTGGGTTCGAATCCCGAAACGCATCGTAGGTAACGTTAAATCTGTTATAAAACCCTGTCCCTATCGAATAGGGATAACATAGAATCGAACCCCAGATTGTTCGATTTCTTTAAAATAGTTATAAAAATGGCTTTCATTGGCAGGAACTAATGATTTGCGTGGAAACAAAAGAGTCACTCCATTGTGTTTTCATTTAGTGTCATCTATTTATTTATTTTATGTGTATTAATCATAATATTTTGTGTTGATGATGTCGAGAAGTATACAATTCGAGACACTGCTCGAGGCAGTGAATAAGCTAGGTATTATACATTTTGTGATGCAAGTAAAGGAAAATGTCCGAAAAACGGGAAAATTTCCCTTTCAAGTTGGGTTATTAGGGGGCTAAAGCAAAATTTCGTCACTGGATTAAAAACGTATCGGGTATTTCCTATCCTAAATTTGACAAAAACTAGAAATATGGCAGAAATGTAGGGATCGTGTTATCCTATAAGTAAAGGGAAATATCCGAAAACTTGAACTCCGCCCCTCTCAGGAGGAAAATCAAGAGGAAACTGCAAAATTACGTTACTTGATTCAACACCTATAGTGTACTTCCTGTACAAATGTAAAGTTTGTGATAAAAGTAAATGGCATTTTTTAAAAAAACAACGTAAATTTCCCTCTCCAAGGGAAAATTAGGGGATAAGGGCAAAATTGTATAGTTACGTCATTTGATTCAAGATCTGTAGGCTATTGTTAATAATAATAGAAACTTTAAATTTGCATAAACGTAGAATTGGTGACATAAATCAAAAGAAAAAAATCCGAAAATCTGAAATTTTATCATATATGGAAAATTAGGCGACAGTGAAAACATTTCGTAGTTATGTCAATATATTCGAAACCTATAAGGAACTTCTAGTGGCCATATAAACTTGAAATTTGCCACAAACATAGGAATTTTGTACAAATAAAGGGAAAATTCGAAAATTTGAAATCTCACTTAAAATTACATATAATTACACTGAGAAATATCCGTTCTCCGGACAGCGGCATATTGTATATACTACAAATATAGCATTTATCTACCTGCTCTAACAGTCATTTGTTTTTATGTCGTCACTGTCGAATATATGTCATTTTCTAGGTACGTCCTTTAGGTACAGACAGTTTCAGATGCCCTAACAGCACAAGATGTGCTAGGCATGCGCCATTTAGGTGTTCTAAATTCATCTCCCATATTTGATGCATTTGTTGCTTCTTCTAAGCGATTGTATACTAGACAGTGGCGGATCCAGGGGGGGCGATTTTCCCCCACCCAGAAGAGGAAACTTTTTTAATTTTATGTATAAATAAAACTCATCCCAGAGTTTGGAGCTCTTGAAAGTAGCTCTAAGTATTAGTATTACAACCCACCCAGAGGTTCGTCCTGGATTCGCCCCTGGTACTAGAAGCAACAAACGCATCAACTTTATTAGATGGCAACTGTCGCCGATCATTTGAAAGTGAATATGGAAGAACCATGAAATAACTCTTCATTTTGTTATAAAACTACATGGCGAGCAGATTTTATCTGATCCCAAACGGTATCGTCGAATATACGCATTTAAAAGAGCACGCTGATTAGACAAATTCAAAAGACCTCACCAATATATCCCTCTACAAGCGACGTTCTCTTCGTCGGCTCCGTGGCCAAGTCGGAGGAGCACGCGGCCAATAATCCAAAGGTTGGTGGTTCTAGTCCACCCTGGGGCACATTTTTTTTACTTGTTGTTTTTTAGATTCGCCTTAATGTAAACACATTACACATATAGGCGATTTAACATATTTTGGGGGAGTAATTTTGTAGCCAATTTTTCAAACGTTTTGCACTCGTCTTCCTTCCGAAGAAATGAACTTTCTTCTAATTTTGAATCACTTGTGCCATCAGCACAATAAGTCATTTTCTCGGTTATAGTCGTAATCAAGCCTGATATTCAAGAACCCAAGAAGACTTGTACAGAATCCTTAGAAATTTCTTTCTTGATTTTTTTCAGAAGATTATTAAGTTTAACAAAAGCAGTGTCTGGAAGTTGTCTTACTTGGTTGAAATTTCTAGAGTCCAAACAATCCATAAAGTATCTTGCTTCTTGAATCTTGAAGAAATACTCGATATTACCGTAACCAATATTGTGTTGAGTGCTTCGATGTACTATTTGGGTCATTGGTTCAGGAGCAGCTTCATCTTCACATTCATAGGGAATCATTCTTTCCACCTCCGAAGGCATGTTGTCTACAGGTCAGTAGAAACAAAGGAATCACGTTATAATTCTTCATATTTATTATTGCCCATTCTGCAAATCTTAACCCTGCATTCTTAACAGATTCAGTAACAGCTCCCTGCTCTTTCAGTTGGGACACAGTAGTCTGACCATTCGATACTACTACAATTCACCAGCACCCTGTGTGTGGAGATAGTTTGACAGAGAGGCCGTCACTTGAAATATTCTCAGGAGCACTGTGCTGTCGGAATTGTTTTGAACTTGAGAAGATCTTATATGTACTCTTTCGCTTTCCACCTAGCTTCTGGTTTGATATATTCTGTATAAGCAATTTTCTTCATTGTTATGGTCCACGCTATGCATAAAGCACTTTTCTGGGTTCGAAAAATGACCAGACCTTTTCTGCAGAATGTTTTCCACCATCTTGTTTCCGCAATAACTGTAAGACGCCTTTGTTGACATTTAATCTTCCTAATATCCATTCGCAGAAAATACTCAGGCATAAATATCGTACTATCATTCAGCAGAACAATGACACAGAATCAATGCATCCTTTTCTCAGATCACGTATGACAAGATTGAATATATGAGCATAACACGACACGTGTAACTCATCATATGTGTTTTGAAAAATCTGAATATTGTCCTTGCGTGTTATTACTTGCGCATCCAGTTGAATTTCCAATACACTTCTTAATATCAAGGTTCAACTTCTGCAGAATCTTCAACAGTAAACCGAAAAGATACTGACCTGTGGTAGATGTGTATTTTACAATGGCACAATTCTTTCTATAACAACAGTTTTAACAACATACTGAAACAGTATGGATTTGCCAACAATACTAAATTTGATTAAAATGAAACACATGATTCTAATAATATTGAGTGGTAGCAATGAGAACGTTAAAGGAATGGATGGTAGAGCTAGGATTTGCAACTTAAATTTAGAACAGTCTCACCCTAATATGAAGTTGAAGGCGTAGACTTGTAGATCGAGGCGTCTTGAAGATCTCCATGATGACTTGTCCGACAATCGACCAAGGCATCGAATGTCGGACCGAAGGTACGGTCACGAAAGACCAAGTAACGAAGGTCCCAATGAGCAATGACCAAATGACCAAGATCGAGCTTTCTCAAGTGTATTTGTCTCGACTGTCTCTCTGACGTCATGAAGGAAGCAATGGTACTGACACTCTCTCGATGACATGCACATTCAATTCCCCAAATTGACACAGCCAAAGTACATATCGATGACACAACATAAAGCAGCTATACTTCCTACTAGGCTGCTAACGTCGTCAGAATCACATAGACTAAAACCAGGGAGAGAAAGACTTCCGAGAGTCGAAGTACTTACTACTCATCAACAATATTTCCTTATTGTGTCAATGTTTACCAGGTCGATGGTCGAAGCGAGCATTGATTCGTCGTAGGTGCATGGCAATGAGAGTCCAGTAGAAACAAACACATTGAGAAAGCATCTGATCTAAACAAAACTGAATTCCAGTTAACGCGTGTGAGACTGTTTGGTAGGCAAAAGGTAATAGGAAGTTACTACCAGTGTTTATTACATATCATTTACAAATACAAGGACTTCCTTGTAGTAGAGCAGACGTAAGATAATTAATTATTTCCTTGTTGAAAATCTGTCGTCAACTGATGTCGATATCGGGTGTGAATAACATCTAACAGGCGATGAACTTCCCCTAAACAACACATGTTCGTTTATAATGGATGGATGACAGGTTCCAAACTCTAATAAAGAATATGGTCCTTGGTTCGAGCCATGCAACAATACCATAAAACAACATAGCACTGGCTTGTTGAGTAGTATCTAATAGAACAGAAAACTTTCCAGATTCTGAGACTTCTTTCGAAATATTTTCACTGATAAGTATGTTTGCAACATTCAAAACATAATTCACCATGTTTTTAGAAAGTTATATGACCACCATCCTGCTTACTTCCTCGTACAGGACTCAGTTTACTGTTCTCGATGACCTTTTTAAAATTACTTTTATAAAGCGGAAGGTCAAATTTGTTTAATAAAAGAATAATACGCTATCCAAAAAGTTTTCATGATCTGTAGCTGTGTCTTCCAGTCTATAGGTAGCTTCATTTCTCCTTCCTTTGTCAATTAGCAGAACAAAGTATAAGCGTTTATTTCTTAATCTCAAATGCTGAGATATCAAAAATGAGAACTGGGATCAAATGAGTATAGTTGTGAGGGTTATTTATATTTGAAACTCATACATACCATTATCAAAAAAATTATTGATCCATTACTGGATTAAAGTCTTCCCAATACTTTTTTGACAACTATCCAGTGGCGGTTATCTCATGTATATAAGGTAAGCAGTGCATACCCAAGATAAAACTCACACAGCATTATTATTATTTCTTCCTTTTTTAAATTATTCTAACCCATTTCCTAAAATCGCTCCTTTACTTCCTTCCTTGATATCGGAACTGAACAGTTGTTGTGAGTTCCTCATACTGTCACTAGAGAGCAGCATATTAGCATAAGACTGTTCTCTAGCGTCATTCTTTGGCGCTGCTTGTGGGTCTGGAAGCAATTCTTCGCATTGCTTCCCTGCCGAAGTTAAAGCAGAAAGACTGTGAAAAGTGTCAAATCCTCTTGTCATCATTGGAGAATATTTGCACTAAAACTAGTCCAATAATTATTTATAAATAGTGTTGACTAGTGTATGTTTCACTGCAATTTCCGATTGTTTAACATTATAGTAATATAATTGAATCTTGTGCAATATACGAGAGGAAGCTATGCAATAGAAGTTTCTGTTTATTGCAGTGGAAAGAAGGAGCCTGTGAAATGGAGACAGAAGATAGAGGTAACTGTGACTACATAATATCTGATCATCGGAGATCTAATTTTGTCCTTCGAGCATTCGAAAGTAAAAAGGTGATTGTGTAAATGGTCGTACATCTTCTTAATTTAATATTTCCACTAAAGTGAAAACATATATTCGACATTTTAATATTACAACAATTAATGGTTATGTGATAGTTATTCTACAAACAAGTTATATTGTGTTTTTTAATGATAAGAATATTCGGCTGGAGATCATAACGACATTAATAATGCACACAAAGATTTTTAAAATGAGCGCTTTCTCAATGTCATCTGCCAGCAGTAAATATGGAGACAATAATGGAAAATCCAGACCTGATCGTATGCCTGATGAATGAAATAATAATAATAATAATAATAATAATAATAATAATAATAATAATAATAATGTGATCAGGAACACGAGAACAGATTTTATTAAATGTTTCATTGTTGTTTGTTTCTTAAGTAAACATGAACAGGTTTAGGGATCAAAATGAGAGAACGGAACTGTCAAATAGAGGAAATTATGTGTAACTCCTAACTCTAGTTAACAAGTATGATCCATTATTAGCAACCCCAATTAGAAAATTCTAATGTGTTCATAGATTAACTAATATAAGTCAGACTGATGTAATAGAATATGTGTCTAATGTGTCGAATTTCATATATAAAAAAGAATGAATTAAACCGCTATTGTCTCAGGTGACCTCTAACATTAAAGCCTACAAATTGTTCTTGAATTCAAATGTTAGATGTATTTACAGAAAACAGATAACAAGCTTCATTGGATTGCTTACCTAAAGTAAAATTTCACCATACGCCACTGCAACCATCTATCTTGGATAATTCGTATCCAAGATATTCGCAGTGCTGCCTAATTTCTTCACATCACCTTGTATTAGGTTACTGTGTAGGTCTCTACTTGTCACTTGTGGTATCCAGTAAAAAATATATCTTTGTCTATCTTATATGGTTTGTTTCCTAAGAGAATAATCTATATATCTATATATCTATATATTTCTATCTATCTATCTATCTATCTATCTATCTATCTATCTATCTATATATATATATATATATATATATATATATATATATATATATATATATATATATATATATATATATATATATATATATATATATATATATATATATATATATATATATATAACTTATAGATAGATAGATAGATAGATAGATAGATAGAGAGAGAGAGAGAGAGAGAGAGAGAGACAGAAAGAGAAAACCGGATGTTAAAAAATTAGAATAGCACAACTGCTCTGGTCTGATGTATTTTGGAAGACTCGTGCTCTCTTACTCGCTGATAAGCGTGTTTAATGTTGCGAACGCGGCGTACAGAACCTTTAAGAAACTTATTTGTTCAATCTGCAGAATATGCTGTGCACGCTGCACGCACACACACGCATTTTGAGGAACAGCTAAGCCCTGTTGGTGTTAATAAGCAACCTCAAGATTAAAAGGTATGCTATATTTTGGTTGATGAAGATGGAATTCAAAAACTTGAGGATACCATTGTCTTGTGAATGTATGAAAGAGTTCGTTGCTCTGTTCCCTGCGGTATTACGCTATTCCATGTTTTCTCTGATTTCGAAATCGGCATCAATAGAACTAGAACTTTTCTGTTCATTTTCTTATTTGACAGCAACCAATCGTAGCTTAGGTTGGAAGTACACTAATTTCAAGACTCATGGAAGTGGAACCTTCTTGTTCATTTTCCACTCTGACAGTAGTATTCGTGGCAGATGAGGTGGGATCGCTAATTTCAATAGGCCTACTGTATTCAGTCTGTTGGCAGTCAGTAGTTGATACTCTTGTAAGTTTGGAGGTACTAAATAGGTATGTGACCTTTCTGCAGGCATCAGCATCTCCTTCTAATAGCTTTGTTTTTTTTCCACAATGCCACATCGAGTTTCACGATTTAAAGCTTCTTGCTCCATTCAGTCCGAAATTTTCTTTTATTTGTTGCATCTTGGAGGCGATTCGTTGGGAAGCGCACCGGGCGCCGCCCGGTAGCCCTATCCACCTCTGGGCGAGAGACAGCATTCTTGTCGAACTTCCCTTACAATTGCAATCTCCTCTGTCAGTTCCTCCTCTGTCCTAACACTTTCTTGTTGATTCATATATAATTTTCTTATGAATCTTCGATGCTTCCATTCCAACCTAATCTTCTTTAGAAATCCCAACAACAATTCCCAATTCACGCGGTCAAGAGCCTTTTCTAGATCAATAAATACAATGTACATCTCTTTCCCTTTTTCTATAAACTTTTCAGCGATCTCTCTTACCTCTCCTGAACCCGAATTGTTCCTCCTCAACTTTTTCATTTGTTCTACCATACAACCTTCTGTTCAGAATTCGAAGCAGATTTTTAGCTGCCTGAGATATGAGACTAATAGTTCTATAATCTTCACATCTCTTTGGGTTCGATTTCTTAGCCATCGGTATCATGATCATCTTCAGGAAGTCTTTTGGCCACGCTCCTGGGATTGCACAGTCGAAACAATTCTTTCCTGCCCTTGTCTCCCATATTCTTAGTGAATTCAATTGGTATATTACCTGTCCTGGTTGCCTTTCCATTCCTAATCTCAAATATAACTTTTCCAAACTCATCCCGAAGAATACTGAACCTTTATCATCCTCGCCTACTTCATTTTTACTTCAACATCCAGAGGAAAATATTACATTGAAATTCGGCGTGATCGTAAATACTTAATACTTAATACCGGTAAAGTTATGAATACTTTAAAATATCAAACAATACTTTCAACAAAGTGGATATTTATCTAGGACCAACATTGAGACCAAAACTTCATCCACGAAGAAATTAATCTCAAAGGAAGAAGGAATCAGGATTATTATTCAGTTCAAATTCTTTGTTTTCACGAATTCTGTCGAATAATTTAAAGTTTAAAATATATCAAACTACGTATAATTATGTTTGATGTACTGTATGGTTACGAAACATGGTCGCTTACTTTGAGGAAACAACACAAACTGAAAGTATTCGAAAATAAAATATTAAGGTGAAAATTCTAACTTAAAAGTGACAGAAATACTAAAACTTAATAACAAGGAACGGTACAGTTCAGGCCAGAAACTTCATCACGAGAAACGGTTTTCCTAATATTGAATGGACATTAAGTCAAGAAAGTTCAGGAGGGCAGGTCATGTAATCAGGATGGAATAAATAATAAATGTTTTCAAAATTATAACTAGGAATCCAATCGGCAAAATACAAACTTAAAGACCTAGGTGCAGATAGGAGGACAAAATAAAGATGAGGGTTCGCAGAAATAGGAATACAAAGTTAGCGTATTCAGTTGGCTACGGAGAAATGACAATGGAGAGCTTTTGTGAATGCAGCGTTTAACCTCCGGTAGGCCATAGAAATAGTTAGTTATTCTGTTGGAACATATTAGTTACTTATATACTATATGAAACAGTACATTGTCAAGTAGCAGATTATATCTGTTGTTTGTTTTCGCTTAATGATGAAACACTCTTAAAGTGATACACATACTCCTAACGGTGATGCAAATACTGCTAACAGTGACGCATATACTCCTAACAGTGATACACATACTCTAACAGTGACGCACATACTCATAACAGTGATATACATACTCTAACAGTGACACATATATTCCTAACAGTAATACATATACTACTAAGAGTGACACCCATATTCTTAAGTGATACACAGTCTAACAGTAATACATATATTCTAACAGTGACGCATATACTTTTAACAGTGATACACATACTCTAACAGTGATACACATACTCTAACAGTAATACACATACTACAACAGTGACGCACATACTCCTAACAGTGATACACATACTCTAACAGTGACACATATATTCCTAACAGTAATACATATACTACTAAGAGTGACACACATATTCTTAAGTGATACACAGTCTAACAGTGATACACATACTCTAACAGTGACGCTCATACTCCTAACAGTGATACACATAATCTAACAGTGACGAACATACTCCTAACAGTGATGCACATGCTCCTAATAATCATCCACACTTTTAACGTGAACGCACATACTTCTAAGAGTGATACACATACCCTAATAGTAACACAAATATTCTTAATAGTGATACACATATTGCTAACAGTGTCACAAATAATCCTAACATTGATATATTTCTAACAGTGATGCACGCTTCATAGAGCCTCATTGGTGAAAGGAACGCTAATCATCAATCCAAGCATATATAAAACTTGCTTTCGGAAAGAGAATTCACATACAGTACAAAGATACTACCTGCATCAAGTTCAACAATTTTGCGCTGAACTGTTATAGATATCTATACCAAAAATTATCAAAAATGTTTGATTTTTATTTTTTCCTGTTCTTGTTAATACTATACCTAATACGAAATATCGCAAGTCATTGTTGATAAAACTAAATTTTCGATTTTTGTGTTCTCTGTTGTCGTTACTAAGAGCTGGAAAATTCAGTGCGGCGATAAGAAGTCAGACGTGAAATAGTAAAGGTCCGATTTTTAAAATGGTTGATGACTTTAAGAATTCTTTTCTTGCGCACTTTTCAAAAGAAATAAGATTTCCGTTTATTGATAATCCGAGAAACACCATTAGTTGTGACCGTCGTTGCACAGAGTACCAGAGCTTCGACTCCAGTGGGAATAAGATTTAAACCTACAAATACGATGAAGAAGTGGTTACACGAGTTTTTATTTATACGCTACGAGCTTACTCTGTCACCTGGTTCTCAGTTAACGACATGTGTTTAAAATGTATTCTTCCATATGTCAGCATTCGCACTGATGTGCGCAGCTTTGTAATGAATGAGGAGCCTTCTATAGGTTATGTTCCAGCAGATGATTCCTGGGAACGCAGTGAAGATGATGACAGCGACCGGGCCACGTTACTATGTGCCGATGAAGAACTCAATTTCGTTAATAACTTGCCTGAGAACATAATACATGAAACCAATTCGCTTACAACAATAGCATCTGATGATTACAAAAGCGATGTCTCAGAGACTGGTTCGTTAAGTGACATCCCAGAATCAGAGTTCGATGGCATCATATTCGAATCTTCTGAAACCGAAACGAATAAGCAGAAGAAAAGACCGTGGTGGCGGAGATTACTCTGTTGCTTCACAGGATCGACGGCAGACTAGGAAATCTATGAACTTTCTCTTAGAGCATTTGCACACGTCCCCGGCAATGCCGGATCCGGCACCGACAATGCCGGAACCGGAACCGGGGCTGCTTTGCACACGCAGACGGCAAAACCGGAGCCGGATCCGGCAATGTCGGTGCCGGCGCTGCTTTGCACACACATCCCGGTAATGCCGGTGCCGAAAGGTAGTTTGAGTTTGAACCTGAAGGAGAGAACATGAGTCCGTTTTATATATTATATGAAAAGCTGCGGACATATGATTCGAAATTTTTTAATTAATTACTTTCGCATGTCTAAACAAACGTTCGATTTCTTAGTACAACGAATTAGTAATCATATTCAGCACTGTTTTTTTTTTATTTTTTTATTTTTTTTTTTTTTTTGGTAAGAGCCGTGTAATATTACAGACTGACTTGAATAAATGGAAGGGTCGTTCAATATCTGAGAAATAGCTCAATGCAAAGAACAAGGTTAATTGTATTACGTCAATCAAGTGACGTAGGAGCATTAACGTCTAAATCCCCAAATATCTTTTCTTTAGTACACAAAGGTATATTGTAAATTGGTCCGTATATACTCCTAATCAAAAGCATTCGCAGAAAAACATGGCTAAATTAATAATTTTGACAAGTAGTAACCCTATACTTAAACCCACAATCCAATAGTGTCAAATTGTCAAGAAGTTGCGAAAACTGGTGGCAAATTGTCCGCTTTGTCGAATTTTGGTGGCAAATTGACAGCTGGTAAATTGTCCTTACCCCGAACATCGAAGTGGCCCATTTTTATGTCTTCGATTGTACACTCATGTCCAAAATTATTGTCGCATGTCTATAAATATGTTGTTCTAGGAATATAATTTGATAACGATTTCGCCCGGTATTTCTTATAATGTTAGTATGTGTATAATCGGAAAGACATGTATGTGGTAAATTTCATGTCAAAAGAGCAGTAAATAAGAACAATACAACGAAAATAAAACTTTCTTGTCCATTTAGCAACATTTTGTTTTACTCATTCTAATTTTCGTATTTATAATTGTTTTCCTATGAAATTTACCACAAATATACATTTCCCGATTATACACACAGTATCAGTATTAAAAGTACTCTGCAAAATCATTATCAAAGTATATTCTTACAAGAAGACAGTTATAAATATGCGACAATCATTTTGGATATGAGTGTACATTTTATTTTCATTTATATATAATCTACATTTTATGTATCAACTGTAAGTAAACAGAAAGCGTTTGAATCACTATTGTTTTATATTATCCTATACATACCTGTCGCTTCTCGTTTCTTTTTGTCCATAGTGTCGAAGTCTTGTGCAAGGTTTGTATATACTTCTTTCCAGGCTTTCTGCTTTTCGACCTTGTCTTTATATGAGTCTGTAGTCTTGTCCCATAGACAAGATCTCATTTCCACTAATTCAATGAAATTCTAAACATCGTACTGAAACACTTTAATCATTGTCACTCGATGAACGATGAAATGAATTGTCACTGAAGCAAGACTTCAGTGCACTGCAGAAAACAATCCACTAAATCAAAAAGCTACTTCAAGCGGAAATAAGTAACATAGCGACACTCACGCAGAAAGTATGGCACTCCAGAATAGTTTCATATAAATGATAAACGTCAGTTTAATCCACCCCCTGTCAAATTGACCTACTTCTGTCCTTGATCCCCTGTGGGCTTGCATAGTTGCATACAGATAGACGAATCGAGTACATTCCTGGAATCGAACGGAGGAAACGGAACTAAATTGTAATTTTCTTCAGCATAGGAGGATTTTTTTCCAGGGGAGATTTTGTTCTAGATAGGCCTACATATGTAGTATGTCCGATACAACATTCATAGATAACGTTTTGCAATGCATCTTGCATCTTGTAAAACAAAAACATAGGCAATTTCGGCTGTAGCCTGTTGTGTTGATTAAATCAAATCATACTGTTATACAAGATATTCTTCTTTATGCATTCCTTTCCCTCTTTCAACAAACACCCCCCCCCCTTCCAAATTACGTACTATGATCTTGCAGGAGCCAAGAAAGACAATCCACACAGAAGGAAAATGCTTAGGAGAAACCTAATCCCTATTAATGATTGATGGAAGGAGTCTTGCAAACTATTATTTTTCTATATTTTCCCCTCGGGGGAGACTTAACAGAAGATCGAAAAAACAAGGTTATTTGCTCTTTGTGTGTGTGGATGTGTGCGCACGAGGTATATGGCCTTCTTTTGGTTTCTTTCTCTTTTTTTTCACTTTTGTTGCCATAATTTTAACATCTATTTAAATTTCTCAAAATTGAAACAGGCTGAGATCAAGCTATTTAAAATAATAATAATAATAATAATAATAATAATAATAATAATAATAATAATAATAATAATAATAATAATAATAATAATAATAATAATAATAAAAGTTCTACAAAGGCAACATTGCGGCTGCCTATTCACTCAGTATACAATCGTTCTATGGAACAAATACCAGACAAGACAGAGTACATATTTTTATTATGATCTATAAGGTAAAACAGTATGCAACCACAAGAATAGAAATTTTCTTGTTCTGTTTGTACATTTTCATTTCTTTCTGTAGTTGTGTTGTAGTTTTTATTTACTTTAATTTTATTTACAACCTTTGTTATGCTTGAAAATGCCTACTTCTACGATTATGATGGATATTTATACCGTACATACTGGGTTGCATAATTAACAGGATAGGCACTGGAGAACTATCCTAGATTCATAATTTCTTAGTATCTCCATTTTGTTCATTTTCGCCAAGTTGATTTTTTAAAAATTATGACTTCATATATGCTAAGACATATTCTCTATCAAAACGAATCCAACGAGCCCTTTGTTTAAATCGTTTAAGTAAGTTTCAGCTGTAGAAGATAACAAATTAATATACATACATACATATGTGAAACTCACTTTACGCGTTGCCGTAGTTGGATAATTCAAACAAGATCCGAATTTCCCTTGCTGAGAATTTATGTAAATAGCAAGCCACTATATTTGTGGTACCTCACAGCCATTTTGATTATTTCATTCTTCATTATATATTCATATGATGTGAAAAAAAGAAAATAACAAAAAACCTGAAGTAAACAAAAAATCCAAATACAGGAAAAGAAACAAGAATACACAACGCCTTGCCACTCACTCACTGTAGCTAGATTGAAGAAACCTATCAACAAGCCGGCTCCGTCTTTGCCGGCTGCGTGTGCATCTACGCATAATAAAATATTGCCGCCGTCAAAACCGGAGCCGGAGCCGGCACCGACATGTCGGCGGCTAGTCCGGCTGCATTTGCCGGAGCCGGGAGTTCCACCGGCTTTTTTGCCGGGTCGGAAAGCGTGTGCCAGCTACCATTTGATTACATTGCCGCCGACTCCATCGCCGGCATTGTCGGAACCGGATCCGGCATTGCCGGGGACGTGTGCAAAAGCTGTTACAGCGTTTGCACACGTCCCCGGAGAACTGTTGAAGCCCTTACAACAGGGTTGAGTATTCAGCTGTTAATATTTTTGTGCTGTCACTGTTAATGTTTCTAATAAACCCTGCTCGTCCTTGGATACTTTGAAACGCACTTCACTGTTTTGGCAAAGAAGAGAAAATAAAATTGTCCTTGTAGCTGCCGTGCCTTGGCACAAATTTTCTTTAAGGAAAAAGAAAAAATAATATTGGAAACACTTTATATTACTTTTGACATATTAAACGTGACTTGTCATCACATATTTAAAAAAATACCCTTTGGACAACAATTCGATATATATTGAATTTGGAATATTCTGAAGACTATTTAAAAGCAAAAGGAAAAGAAAGCATTATAGGATGAACGACAGAAGTGTCTAACTGCGAAGGAGTTGGAGTTACCAGTTTTCTCACATTGAAATTTAGAAAGAAAAGCAGTAAAATATGTTTACAATGAAATAGTTCGAACTTTCTTCGTGAATATATATGGTCTACCACATGTGGAGATATTCCATATTGTATATGTTTCTACTGCATTCTGTTTTTATTGTACACAACTTGTAAAGAAACTCTGTTTCTGTTGATTCAATGTGTTAATTTAATGTATTGACGGTATGTTTTGTGATACATCATTAACTGTAAACACATGTGACTGCCCATATACGTAGTAGTGAAGAAAGGGAACTGTATTTTTGGAAAAGAATATATTTCGAAGTACTACTAGGATCTACAGAAGAGAACAAAAAAAGATAAAAAGAAACTGGTATTGCTATGGAGTGTTCATAAATGAAAAGGAAGTTTCCTGCATTATATCTGTGAATACTATTTTGAGAAGTATTGAAGCGAATTACTCTTTCAGAAATATTTAGAATATTATTCAGTTCAAAAATGAAGAAAGAAAGAAAGGAAGAAAGGAAGGAAGAAAATCAGTTGTTACAGCTAATCTCATACTATAATAAATGAAACATCTGCGACAAATTTGTCATAACTTTTTGGTGTAAAAAGAATATATATTAAAGAAAACCGTTGCTAAAATCCGACTTATTATTTATAACGCTTTTGAAAGGGTAGACAAGGGCCATGTACCTTACATGGTCATAGTATAACAACAGTTACCAACATCTGTTTATAGCATGAACAATGTAGAAGCATTAGAACTTGTTTAAAAGATGGGGGCCGCGGTGGCTCAATGGTAGAGCGTTCACCTCTGGTGCTTGGGGTCTCGGGTTCGATCCCAGCCCCTGCCAAATGAACTTTGTGGTGGACAAACACCGTGTGCGTGGGTTTTCTCGGGGTTCTCCCGTTTCCTCCCACTTCCTTCATTCCACCATTTCATTCATTACTCATCACTGTCTCCTTTAGTCTAACGGGCATAACCGTGGGACGTAAAACTCACAGATTTCATTTCATTTACTTGTTTAAAAGTTTTAATGGAAATGATACACAAAAGGTTTGATAAACCAACAGTCCTTATATCAATAAGTTTCATAACTTTTTGCGCAATTAGAAATTTACTTTAAGTCGAAATTTTATAATAACCTAAGAGATGTTGTCGAAACCAAGAATGAAAAAAACTAGCACACATTTCATGCCTCTCAACTGACTTTCAAAATAGTTCTCAAAATAGATGCATCTCAAAATAGAATTTAGAAGTTTAATACTACTACTTACTTCCAGTGGCGAAGCGTAATCCCACAAGTAAGGTAGGCCCGACAAATTAATAGTACAAGTAACATTTAATGTATCAAAATGTTTAAAATTACAGTCAGAATTCTCATTCCTTATTGAGTTTTAAAAAACTACCAAATCTTATTTATTTTAAAGAGCTTTCTTAGCTGTATTTCTAACACTGTTTAGAGTTGAATTTATGTGCATGTATAGAAATAATTTAACAAGAAAGAATGAAATATAAGTGCACGGAAAGTAATCTATTATTATTATTATTATTATTATTATTATTATTATTATTATTATTATTATTATTATTATTATTATTATTATTCAACAAATATTTACATGGGGAAAACACGCAATATGTGTGATTGGAATATTCCCATTTAGCTCCACTACAAATATTTTAAAGTGCAGTTCATACTTTTTTCTGTGTGGGGATTCAAATCCTGCTCCCGCCAAGTGAACTTTGTGGTGGACAAACACCGTGTGTGGAGGTTTCCTCGGGGTTCTCCCGTTTCCTACCACTTTCTTCATTCATTTCTCACAATCACCGTCTCCTTTAGCCTATCCGGCATAACCGTGGGACGTAAAACTCAAAAAATTCGGCGTCAAGTGAACTTTGTGGTGGACAAACACCGTGTGTGGAGATTTCCTCGGGGTTCTCCTGTTTCCTCCCACTTTCTTCATTCCACCATTTTCATTCATTTCTCATAATCACCGTCTCCTTTCGCCTATCCGGCATAATCGTGGGACGTAAAACTCAAAAAATTCATTTCATTTTTTCTTCTATCTGGGATTTTCAGGGGGTTGAGGGGAATTTCCTTCACACTGTTTTCATTTCCTGCATATATGAAAATCGAGGGAGAGAAAAAGAAAGCATATTCTTTAATTAGTTGTCAAATTTCTTGGATAAGCGTTTGCTACTTGCAACTCTCACTTTAAAGTAAGTTCAATACTGCGTTTAATTAATGCATCACTTGTAAGACTTCACTAGAAATGTTAATGCTCAGAAGGAACTATATTTGAATCAACGTAAGATATTTAATATTGTATTCTATGGAGTGGCATATTTATGGGGCTGGCTTTCGGGCGTAAGCACTCACCGAAATTTTATCGCAACTTTTTATTTTATATACATAGGCCTATTATACATAGGCCTAGAAGGCCCCCCGGAACAAAATCCTAACTACCCCACAACCACTGATTCTATGAAATGGAAAACGACTAAAATTACACACAAATAATATTATGTTATCCTGATGTAGCGTTTGGTAAATTTATACATATGTTTAATGTATCAAACTTATTTTCTACAAGCTATTATTAACCAGGCACCATGCAGGAAAAATACAGCAACGTTGAATAACTCCTAAGAGTATATGCCTAAATTAAACAAGTTATCACTAATAGAAATACATAATTCTACACAGAAACTTCTTACTCTGCATAACATATTAGCATTGAAGGCCTTCACTGCTAAAACTAAACTCCCAGAGGCGAGCCTTCTCACCTTCCCAACAATGCGTGCAACCCCCAGCGATAATAGCTTCGCTTCCTGAGCAGCAAAGCCCGTAAACCTGTCCGTAGAGCTGGTGAGGTTCAGACGGAAGGGACTCAAAGTGTTTCCAACCTACTATTTTGTTACCGAAAAAAACACCAAATGTTGAAGTATTTACTTTATTTTATGAGAAACCAAAGATAAAGAAAATATACGGTAGAAAACAGGGTAGGCCCGGCCTCAGAGCCTCATAGTACGCTTTGCTACTGCTTACTTGATATATAAATTTTATTATCAGAAACTTGTTACTAACTGAGAATTTACGTTTTTCGAATTGATGCAACGCAGTGACTATCTGTACATATCGGTAAGTGTTATGCGCGAGTATGAGTGTGTTCTGCACAGATTTATTGCCCATTGGCAGGTGTATAAGCGACAGGTTATTCAAAAAGTCCGAAGCTTGCAATCACACAGACTCGTAGGCCAGTAATTAATGTCGAAGACTCAGTCGATAGTGACAAAGAGGATAGGACTGGTAGGTTGAAGAACAGGCGTCAGAGTATCAGACTTGTAGCTCACAACACGTATTTTCACTTCAGTTTCGCAGAAGTGGATCTTTTGATTCCGTTATATGTGACCTCTTACCACGTCTCTCCGTAGCGAGATGCACTATGAGAATGATCACAGTGGCTTCCTAGGACAATGTTGCATATACACGGAGTAATGTTGCATTTTGTGTAATCAAGAACTCCTTAATGGTAAAGATCTATTTGTCGGTGATTACCTGTGAACAAAGATGTACTCTTATGACTCTCTTCTGGCGTATCATGTCGCGGACGAGCAGCGTATTTTATAGACTGGAACTACCAAAATCCAGTTCGTAGTTCCTCTGTATTTGGACTCAATTGTCCTCATGTACGTGTATCTTCAAGTTCTGTCCGTTGACCTTAGTACATTTTAAGCGTGTAACTCCAGAATTTCCAGGGAATGGAATACGTCCGCTGTAGATCAAACCGAAGTCCTGAGTGCTTACCAATTATCCTACTTGTCCAGGCTGTCGTCCTAGCGAGTCAAACCCTTTCCTGCTCTGTAAGCATAATACCCGGGCGTTATAAGGCAATTTCACCTTCTGCCAGTGAATGCACCAGCTACCGCATCCCACGATTTGACCACAGCCCAGAGGGTCCAATCCGATCCGGGATCCCTAGACATACCTAGGGAGGTGCTTTTGTTCATTCCTGGCTCTTCCTACCTACCTCTATCGTTCAATCGCAAAATGATGTGACTAAGGTACTTCCGAACCCAATGGTATGTGTAGGTCACCATCTGGGAGGAACCATCGTACCCTCCCAGGACCGTTCAAATAATTCGTAACTTCTTTTAATTACGGTAGAGGTACATTATACATTACCAGACCTAATGGGTGATGTAGACTGTCTCCCTTTAAAGACAGTGATCATTTAGAAGCGGTGGCTCCCTTGGTAAAGTTCTGGATCCTGCAGCCACTAAATATTGAAAACATGGAACTAAGTATCAATTCCACTTCCTCTCTTACTTGTTACGAGGGGTGATCAAATGAAAATATTGAAAGTGCATTGCATTTTAAAATTTAACAATGAAAAGGACATATTGTGTATTATTTTTGAATGTAGTCCCTTTGATGTTGATGCAAGTATTCCACTGCTTCGGAAGTGCATGGATACCATGTTGGAAGAACCATTTTGGTCGAAATTGTAGCAGTTTTTTATACGAGGCACTGGTTACTGTCACTCCTTTTTCCATATACTGTTCCAAAATTACTCCCTTTGCATTGTAGAAGAGAGTGAGTATGACCTTTCCTGCTTATAGTTGAGTGCGGAATTATTATTATTTGGTTTCGGTGAAGAGCTATGCCCCCATTCGTAGCTCGCTTTTTTCGTTTCTGGTTGATGATAGTGAACCCAGGTCTCACCGTCTGTAACAATCCTGTCCAGAAATGCATCACCCTTGGCATTGAAACAACGCAGAAGTTCTTCACAGGCGTCGACGCGCCGATCTTTCAATTCACCAGTCAACTGAAGAGGGACCCATCTTGCAGACCGCATATTGAAATGCAGAACATGCACAATGTGTTGACCTGAATCAAAGCTAATATTAATGATTGTAGCCATTTCTTTCAGCGTAAGACGCATGTTTTCCTCTACAAGCTGTTCTAATGCATTGTTTACATCGGTCACTAGGCGGTGAGCCTGTCCCGGTCGAGGAGCATCCTCCATAGATGTTATGCCACTTTTAAACTTGCTACACCACTCAAATATTGCGAATCACCATACTTTGCTGTCATCCTGTGATGAATCTCAATTGGTGATGACCTTTACTGCTCAAAAACCGGATTATCGAACGCTGTTCTAACACGGTGCATGTGGACAGTGAGGCAGTCATCTTGATACTTACGCCGTCGCTTTCGTTGTTCTCGCACCAACACTCTGCCACTTGTCGGTCATTAAATACAACTTAAGGTATATTACTGCCACATACCGAAGCAATCATCCAACTTTACGGCATTTGATTGCATTTTTAAGGTTTCTATTTGATTCTTCCTCGTAATACTATTGAAGTACGAGAATGCGTTAGGATTCCGGTATCCCATTCCGAACCAAGAACAAGCACAAATCACTAATTGAGAACTTGCCACATTATCCTCCCTGTAGGGATTGAATTCGCCCCCCGGACACACCAACTATCTCCCTTGCATGCGTGTTGAAGACTACGTAGTTTTATCTCCCGAATCCAAGGGTATGGCCTAGTTGCACTTTTCTGAGACAGTATGTGAGCTTTCACCTCCGCCAGTACAGATAGCAGTTGACATTATCTATCTCAATGAGACTGTGACGAGGTCGCACGTATCCTCTCAGATCCAATGCCACTGATTAGTCACTATTTAGATATCCGGTCAAAACCTTTATTCCTCAATAGGTTGTTCTCCAGCCTTAACATGTAGTCCATAGATAGAAAGTATTACCAGCTGGAAATACGAGAATAATGTGTTTCCATGCACTTCCCGAGTTCTATCCCCCCCCCCCCGTCAGCACTACAGACACCATAATGCATGTGCCCCCTTTCTCAACGCAGGTTTGGGACTAGCCATGGAGGGGTTGAAGTTAGGATTTAGACAACCTGGGCGTTTGTAGGTCCAGACCGTTAGATTCTCGCACAGTATCTAGTACGTGCATCGTCGATGCAATTTTCTTCTTTCGCCATGACACTTTGCTTCTACAACGGTTTATGTTGGAATCAAGTGCGCATATTTATAGTGATCAACGCAATCCTTACAGCACGTGCGCTACTCTGATGTGAACGATTCATGACAATGGACGCCTGTAGGTCTATCTCTATGGTAAAGATGACGAATACATTGGCAATTCCAAATGTCTGTAGGTCCTGAGGTTGAATATCTCACTTGCACTCTTACCTAACTTATCCAGATCTACAGTCATTATCTTCCTTCTCCAACTGAAATTATCAAACAGGGGCAAGTAAAACACTGTAATCACAACATATCATACTCTATATCACCTCTAACTGTCATGTTCATGGTAACGTTAAGTTGGTTACTTATAATTGTGTATGATCTTTTAAAATTATATCAAATCCAGGGAATGATGAAAAGTGATGAATCCTATTGTTTTTCTTGTATGTGTAAATGACTGAAGTTTAGGTGTAAAACAAACGCATGTACACTAATAGAAGTTTAATATACAGAGCATAATCGCTATAGAAATCAACACCAATCGCATCATTATAAAAATATTCATCTTGATAACAAAACCACACCCTGACTTCATGCTTCACTGCATCTTTAGACTCAAAATGAAGTCCTTTCAGATGTTCCTTAACTTTCGGAGAATAACAGAAATCTGATGGAGCCAGATCTGAACTGTAAGTAGGATGAGATATGACAGTGAAGCCAACACGCTGAATCTTCTCGGTTGCCTTTGTCTTAGTGTGAGGGAGAGCATTACCGTGTTAAATTAGAGGATTTCAGTTACCAACAAACTGGTCGATTTCATGCTTTCAGTTTTGTAAAAGTATTACAGAACTGATCAGAATTGCGTACCCTTGAGCAGGTATTCCATATTCACTATACAATAAAAGTCCCAAAAGACTGTGAGCATAACCTTCCTGCTGGTGACACAGTCTTAAAGTTTTTCGGTGTAAGCGATCCTTTGTGTCAATATTCATGGAGGCGCCAGAGTGGATATGGTATACGTAAGTTTCATTATCGGTAATAATATCGTTCAAGAACTCATCACCTTGACGCTGAAGCAACAATTTGCAAATATTCTGTTTCATGTCAGAAGTCAATTTACGCCGAACCCGCCATTCATAAACTATTTCGTAATCCAGATCTACGATTAATGACCGCATTAAGTTCCGTGAGATACCACTGTTTATAGCAAGTTCTGCCTACATCATGTACTGATTCTCTCTAATCAGTTCATCAACAAGATTGAGATATTGTTCACTCGTTGCACTGTGTAACTTTCCACTTTGTTATTTGTCAACCGAGGCGAGGCTCGATCCCATGCAGTTTTCTGGACAAGCACGAACAGCTCAATTTCTTGGCGTACTGATATCTTTACAATTCTCCGCGACAACAACTACTATTCTTCGATGCGTTTCAAAGAGGAACATATTTTCTGTTTTAAGAAATTCGATCACCACACGCTGTTTCAGCTGCCCCAACACAGTGTTGTTCCTACAGCTGTTGGATTCCAGTATGATCAATATGTCAACAAAAAAGTGTAATTAATACAATGCAACAGTACTTTCAATCAAATATTTGCTTACATTCTGAAAAACAAATGAAACATTACTTTTTAGCATGCCTCGTACTTTTCTCTACGTTAGGTATGCCGATTTTTATACATAAGTTAAAATTAACGTCAGATTAGTGTTTGTAGTGAAAAGCTGTTTAAAATGGCATCACATGAACCCTTCTAATAAATTGTTGCGCCTAAATCTAAGCTGGTGGACTTTAAGATGACTACCATTGTGGTATTATTACCTTTATTCAAGATATGATGTCATCCCCTCTAGCCGTTCCGAACTTACGAGGTGCCTTTGCCTCATATTGTATACTGAAAATGCATTCAAAACTTGATGTCGCTTGGGGTATATTATTCAATTAACCTTTTTCTCTTCAGAGAATACTTTGGTCTCATATGGGACCATTTTAGCGGGCGAGACTCGGAAGAAAAAAATAAGGATCACTTTAACTATCTATCTATCGATATATATATATACTGATCACCAGTTGAATTAGAGACACCTACCTAATACCAGGTAGTACCACCTTTCGCTCTGATAACGGCGGCTACCTGCCGCGGCATTGTGGCATATCAATGCATATCTACTGTAAAGTCTCCCACAGAGTTCGCAGATTGGTCGGAAGATTGTCCACAGCCCGAAGACGTCATTCCATGGCCGACTTTTATAAATTTATGTGGGTGCGTATCAATGGCGGGACGTGTTAGCCTGTATGTTTTCAGGCAAGTCTCGATATTTAATTGGTTTATTTTTAGTTAAAATCTTTTATAAACACTGTCATGAAGAGCTGTGCTGTGATAAAGTAAAATATGCCGGTACTATTAGGATAAGTTGGGGCTGCCCTATCTCAGTCGGTAAAACGACTGACTTAAACGCAAGAGAAACGGGTTCAAACCCGGGTCCAAACTAAAATTCTTGTGATGCGACGCACCCACAAGATTATTTGTATTGGTGCCGGAGCCCCGGAGCACCCACGTAGTCGGCGCGCATGGTTCCGGATGTGTTCGATGGGATTGAGGACCGGTGACTGTAATGGCCAGAGAATTATTGCTTGATCAGAGGAGTGTTCATTAAACCAGTCTGCTGCCATCCTAGAGCAGTGGGCCGGTGCATTGTCCTGCTGAAAGGTGAGGTCACCACCCGGCTGTTGCAACCGAGCAAATGACATCACATGGTCATCTAGAAGCTTGTGGTAGCGTTCACCTGTGAGGGACAGTGACATACGTTTAAGAGACCCATTTCAGTCTATAGAAACGTGTCCCAGATGACAATACCACAACCACCGGCCTGTGCAGTTCCCTGCTGGTATGATTGATTCATTGCCTTGTGCGGTCCAAAGTATCATAATGTTGATATTATGATCATAATGTGACGCATTTTGGGTAAATAGGAGCAAAGTTACAAAGGATTGAAGATTTTACTTTTTTAAATCTTCTTTTTAAAGGCTACATTGCTTAAAATGACGTATATGGGTAAATTTTTACTATGATTATTGATTTCCTATGTTTATATAACAACATTACACAAAATGCTTTCTGATGTTTGTAATCACAACAAGTTTTCTTAATTACATAATTTTCTGGTCAACAGATTGGGAGCCTTGAAATCGGTGCATTGGCCAACATGATTGCCAGACCTCATGTCTCTGGAATTTTACCTGTGGAGGCAAACAAAAGGAAGGGAATCTAGAAGTGTGATTCTAGATAATAAAAAAAGGAAGAGTGTTCTAGATTTCTTTCCATCAATAAAACATAGAAATAAGCCTGTATTCGAAACTAAATCTACATATAATTGAATGGATAGTAGCAAGTATCTACCAATTGAATCAAGCAGCACTTATGTCCATTCGTCTGTCTGTTTTATCATCTCTCTCCTAAACTTAGTGGCTACGTGTAACGTAGTCGCTAACACTCTCGCCTTCGGTGCGAGCGGTCCCAGGTACGATTCCCGGTGGTCGAAAAGTGTAAAATGCTTTTTCAGACCAGCCATCCTGAATGAGGTTTTCGTGGGTTTTCCTCATTCACACCAGGCAAATGCTGGGATGGTACCTAACATATAGGTCCTAGGCCGCTTTCTTCCTTCTCTTTCCCCGGGTAGTGTGCTCCTCGATTGATGTCATCCCTCAAACGTGACGGGCTAACATGACCATAGATGCCGACATCCCAAAAATCTAAATCCTAATCCTAATCTTGTAAACTTATTCGATTTTAATGAAACTTGGTATATGCCTTCCTTAATCTTTAAAAATATCCTTATTGTTTGCTGTTTCAAGAATCTATCAAAAATAATTGAATAAAGGGATTAAAATTCTACCTTGCTGCACGTTTTAACACTCGGGCACACGCGTCTATTTCTTGCCGTAACCATACGCGCTACGGGGTTTCCCTGACTCTGAAAATAACTGCCCATGGATTTCTACTTTAAAGGTATTTCATTTAGAACTTTATACTACTATAACCTATGTATCTATTTGTTGGAAATATCAAGAAAGTTTCGTAATTGTTTTTGTGCGGGTGCCAAAAGTATGTTCTGTAAATATGTTGAAAAAACAAGGTAGCTAAAAAGCAAGCTATTTTTTTTTTTAAAAAAAAAGTAAGCACACGCGGTGACGTGGATTGGCCGCATTTTAGAAAAATTTATTCTCATTGTAACCTCTAATAGTGTTTTACCAAAAACTGTCTTTATTCTTACTTGAAACTACGTATGCAGAAATAGATTATACTAAATGAAAATACATGTAAACATTGACTTCTAAGGAAACATTTCAATTCTAAGAACAATTATCAATTATTCATTTGACAATTCACAAAACTTAATGATGAAGGAATGTGCCTCTCCCAAAATTTAAGATTGGTGCACAAATATACCTCTGTTTATGAAAGGTAATAAACTCTGTACTCATTCATATAAGGTAATAAAGAAGGATCAAAGAAAAGAAAATAGATCAATAACCTTCGAAACTTGAATATTCGGTCATTTTTATACCCATAACAGATAACGAGATAGACACCAAAGTTTACAATGGGTTCTAGAGAACGTTTACCGAATTTTGTTATTTAATAATTCTCAAATTTAAGAAATGATCCTATGTACCCCAACACAATTTAAATGGAAAAATCGAAGTATACATGTACTATAAAGGAAATGAACCCCTATACATACTCATATAACGTGTTAAATACTTATCAAAGGGAATAAAAATGTGTTAATTACTTCCGAAATTTACATTTTTCACAATTTTTTTACCCATGAAAAGGAACGAGATAAACCACCAGAAGTTATAATGGTATTTGTTAGGACCCTATACTATTATACCAAATTATAAATTGGACAATTTCTAAAACTTAAGGGGTGGGCCAATGTACCCCTCCTAAATTTTCAAAGGGTTGCACTAATGTACCTATATCTTAAGAAAGAGAGTATACCTCTGTACACGTCCATATAATCATATAAGGTAATAAGACTTCACTAAAGGGAATACATTGGGACAATAACCGAACACATGGTCGTACTAATTTTTGGCACTTTTTTAACCGTAAAAGGGAGCAACATGGACAACCAAAATTTATAGTGATACATATTAGGATCCAATAATTATAACATTTTTTTCAATTTGACAACTTCCAAAATTTAAGGGGTGGGCCAATATACGCCTCCCAAATTTCCAAAGGGATGCACCAATGTGCCTATATCTTAAGAAAGGAAATTGGTTCTTGTATATACATGCTTGAGATGGTCAACATGAAACTCGTGCATAGATGAACATTCTTGCCCACTCCTAGCAAAACCTGATATGACGCTATTGATTGTATTGGTTTGTTTCTGAAAAAAAAAAAAAAGAAAAATTAAGTATTTATGTTGGTCAATCAGTTAGTGTGAGGATTTCCCTGGATTTTCAATCTTTTATCGAAAATGTCCCTTTTTCCCTTTTTGATAAATTTACCTACAAAATTTTCGTAGATTAGGTAAATTTCCCTTAAACAACGAACACTGGTCTAAAGCTGTTCATCCTAAAACTCCCAAAAAGACTGTATGAAATCGCCCGCCATCTGTCACTATGTAGTTGTGCGAAACTTTTTCTCATTTCTTGCATTAAAAACAAACAAACAAACAAATATGGGAATATACGTAGAGCCAGATCTACATCTGAAAAACAGCATTGTTCATCACATTATATGAGTGTTGAATTCATAACATTAGATCTAACTAGTTTGATTTTTTTTTAATGTCTCCCATTATAACAGTATTATATGCAGTGGTCGAAGTGAGACGGTATGAGGTGGTATGCCATACTGCCTCTGGTTTTTCAGTAATGAGGACATACCGTCTCTGGTTTTTCAGTGATCAAGATAATATTTAAATAACAGGTATGTTGAGTTAAAATCATACCGCCTCTGCTTTTTTCCACTTCGAACACTGATTACATGATTATAAATTATATATTTAGTGTTGTGAATCTGTAATTTATCACTTAATTTTTATATATGAAATATAATTTTAAAAATGATTTTTGAATTATGTGGGTCACAGTGAATAGCAGTTACTACAAGCAGAATCGATGAGCTCCTTCGTGGCTAAGTGGTTAGCGCACGCGCTTTTGGCATGAGAGACCCAGCTTCGATTCCACGTTAATGAGTAGGTCCCGTCTCATTAGCGTCGCTGCTGAAAGGAATGTTAGACTCAAAATCAACGCAACTCAAGTGGGCCACGACACTAAAAAGATTGGATTGCTTTAGGATATATCAATTATATCTCTTCTAAACAAGTATAGTTTTATTAAGAATATGTATTATAAAAATGAGATTTCAACTTACAAAGTTTTATTTTAGGAAGTCCGAACCCTGTGGATCTCCAAGTGATGCGCTCAGCAGCGTAACACAAAAATATCGGGTGCCCCCGCAGGATTATTTTTGGGCCCCCTTCCCATGCTCATAGTAGAAGCCCCGCTGGATAGCTAGCCGAGTCAGCAAAAAATTATCTTGTTTTCCTAGAATTCGATATCTTTTCCTAGAATTCGAAGGCAAGTTTCAACAGGCCTTTAGTTGTTATGCTCACAGCCTTTTAGGGCTACCACCAGGTGCCCCGTGGGAAAATTTTGGTTGTGGGAACCCGCTGTTGCTATGCTCATAGTCTTGGACGCCTACAAAATGTAGAAACAAGATGAAACATGCCTTTTTCGTGTTCTTGTCGTGTATTGGCTAGTGATTGAACCCCCAAAAACCCCACCCCTTCTGCCCCAATTGATTGGTCTTCGTCTTCTCGTCTACTATTCTTCTTCTTCTTCTTCTTCTTCTTCTTCTTCTTCTTCTTCTTCTTATTATTATTATTATTATTATTATTATTATTATTATTATTATTATTATTATTATTATTTTGGAGGAGTGAAAGTGAAACAGACAACTAACCTAGATTGTAGCTTCGCTAACTTACGATATAAAGGTTCTGTATACAAAAATCCACTTTTTTAGGGAGCTGGGATCGACTTTGGTACTTGATGATTTTAGAGTTGAGCTAGTCCCTGTATGAAAAAAAAAGAATTTCACGTATATAGCACTTCGTTTTCACGACAGAAAGGAACGAATTAACTTAATGTCTTCAAGTATTCAATGCTTTCTCGCCGAGAATCGAACCCGGACCCTAAATATGCTTTCATTTTGAAAGCTCTCTCACCGGAATCAAACGCAAGATCTGTACTTCACGACCATTGAGACAAAAAGGAACAAATTAACCAAATGTCTTAAAATATTCAATGCTTTCTCACCGAGAATCAAACCTGAATCCTAAATATGCTTTCATTTTGAAAGCTCTCTCACCGGAATCGAACGCAAGACAAGTACTTCACGATTTAGAGTTGAATTAATCCTTGCAAGAAAAAAAAAGAATTTCACGTATATAGCACTTCGTATTGATTTTAGCGTAACAAACATAAAAATAAATTTAAAAAATACAGCATCACATTATTATTATCATTATCATCATTATTATTATTATTATTATTATTATTATTATTATTATTATTATTATTATTATTATTATTATTATTATTATTATTATTATTTTGGAGGAGTGAAAGTGAAACAGATAGCTAACCTTGATTGTAGCTTCGCTAACATACGAAATAAAGGTTCTGTACACAAAAATCCACTTCGGTAGGGAGCTGGGATCGAATTTGGTACTTCATGATTTTAGAGTTGAGCTAGTCCTTGCATGAAAAAAAGAATTTCACGTATATAGCACTTCGTTTTCACGACAGAAAGGAACGAATTAACTTAATGTCTTAAAGTATTCAATGCTTTCTTGCCGAGAATCGAACCCGGACCCTAAATATGCTTTCATTTTGAAAGCTGTCTCACCGGAATCAAACGCAGACCGTTGAGACAAAAAGGAACAAATTAACTTAATGTCTTAAAATATTTAATGCTTTCTCACCGAGAATCGAACCTGAACCCTAAATATGCTTTCATTTTGAAAGCTCTCTCACCGGAATCGAACGCAAGACAAGTACTTCACGATTTAGAGTTGAATTAATCCTCGCATGAAAAAAAAAAGAATTTCACGAATATAGCACTTCGTATTGATTTTCGTTATCACGACAGAAAGGATCGAATTAACTTAATGCCTTAAAATATGTAATGTTTTCTCATCGAGAATCGAACCAGGACCCCAAAGGATCAGTAACTTTCTTACTGTACTTTGACAGAAATAGCATTAGCTATTGAAGCTAAGAACGCAAGCTTCTCATTGCATTGGGTATCTATTTTGAATCCACTGCCCACAGCCCCCTCCTGTTGCTAAGTGCTAGGCAACGTCTGTAGGAAACTTTTTGTGCTGGGAACGTTCTCTGGATTGCTAAAATGAATATTATGGTTCATGATTGTTTTAAATCGTGTTGGATTTCATTGATTGCACTTTACATTATTGATCGCACGTTATATATTCCACACGTTACCTTCAATTGAAATAAATACTTTCGTAAACGTCACTCTGCAACGTTCTGTAGACTACAGCTAATTATGTTTTCCACCACACGCTTACACGCATGGAATCGAACTAAAAATCATTTATATGATACTATTCGACTAGACCACTGTGTCCCCCCTCTTGACCTCTAGGTTAACTATTATAGTTTTGTGGAACGTAAAATCATATTGTGAAATAATTGATGGAAAGGAAAATTCAGAAATTTTAGGTTCACGGCGTCTCTACTGTGTTCAGAGTTTTCATGATTCACCAAACACACCCAAAACAATTTTTTCATAATCTGTTACTTTTTTAACCGTTCTCGCTGGTCTAGTAGCTAGAACGCATGATTTTGATGCACGAACTCTGGGTTCAATTGTTGGTGGGAAGTCATCAAACACATTAGTTGTTTAGATTTTGCTTTAGACAGCACGTTTTGTCATATGTGGCCTCATCATTTCTGACAAAGGATCTAAATAGAAATCACTCCGTTCATCAATGCCATTTCCCACTCCCAGTAAGTCAGTTTTTACATCCCATAACACAATGCATATTTCAGAACCATTGGCATCGTGATTTCTTTCGTATAACTATCAACGTTATGCCAGGACCTGCAAGTTATAATAGAGATATCTCGGAGATAAGATAATGCAATGAGAACAGGGTCCGTTTTGTACGAGGTTATCTTACACGCTTCTCTGTAAACCTTTCTGTTACACCAGATTGAAATTCTGGTGTGCTTAGAAGCTTAGGTATATGGAATGAACTGTCGTTCATTACTTTAATGTTGCACAGCGGCATATAACATAATCGATTATCAAACATACATAAAGAAACGACCTGAGTCAAGGTCGTTAACTTTTCTGGAGCAGAGTGAGAGATAGTTTCATATAGGCCTACGTTTTGATACAGTTCTATTCAGCAAATGAACTTTCATACACAAATCTTTGGGATGTGCTTGTTTCCGGTTATGATTACCAATCCTTCCCTTATGTTCTCTATCCCGGAATTTCGAAGATAAAATAAAAGAAAATTAGATACTTCAGATTTACGCCTCGCATTGGCTAAAGAAGACGGAGGGGATAAGAATGAATAAGTGGTTGAACGAAGAAAGTGGGGGAAACGGAAAATCCCGACAAAACCCACGTATGCGATTTTTGTGCACCTTAAAGCTCATTTGGCGCGAACATGAATCAAAGCAGCGACCTCACGCACCAGAAGTAAGCGCACTATCAGTGAGCCATTGCGACCTCTAAATGAAATTAAAATACACAATGTACACTTATATAAAATTATATTTTTTCCATGATAGTTGCAAACTATAGATTTTTAAGCAGTGACATACGCAAAAATTTGTCAAGGGGGGATCAAGCACTTAATCTCGTATATATTTCCAGAGACATGATTTATATATATATATATATATATATATATATATATATATATATATATATATATATATATATATATATATATATACATATATATATATATATATATACTATTTTGCTATAATTTTTCTATAATACAGGGCCATTGCAAATGATCTTTCCGATTTAAAAGTTAAATAACTCATACCTATTTAGTTAAATGGCATGCATCTTTTGCTGAATAAAAGGAAAACTCAAAAACGTTTAGTGGCTGGCAAAGCTGATTGTTAGTTACTCATTCCACTATTAGAGCGACAGTAAATGAAGACAACATGAAAGCATTTTGTGTTTTCGAATTTCGTATAAAGGAGTCTGTAGTTAGCGATCAACGAAGTTTTTAGACAAAGTTCGAGTAACATCCACCAAGGGGGCACCCAATTCGGAAATGTCACATATGATTTATAAAAGTGTTGTATCTGCAAGACGCAGGGTAGCCAGGAGTTGATGACGAAACAGTTGATTGTGTGCGTGCAACTTTCGCTATGAGCCCACAGTAATGAAGCTTTTCCCACATAGCTTTTCCCGCAGCTGAAAAAGGATATGGAAAACTTTATTTTCCAGCAGGACAGGGAACGCCTTGCGAGCAGTTATATGCGAAGAAAACATTCGATTGGCTGTCTAACCATAACGTATGTGCTTTTCGAAAAGAGACCAACTCCCCAAACGTACCTGAAGCCAGGGACTGCCGAAAATTTTTGGGGTGTACTAGCTGGTATGGTTTACGAGAGGGACAGTGAGGCGAAATGTAAACATCACATGAAGAGTCATATCCGGCAAGAGATCAAAGCAATGAATGCCAAAGTGTTCTAGAACATAATGGAGAGGGCTTTATAAAAACTTCGGCAAATTAAGGATGGTAGTGGCTTTTCCATTTTCTAGTTGACTATTCTTATACTAAAGCTAGTCTTCATGTAGTGATTTGGGAAATAAAAATATAACTGGTTTTTAATTGAATATTTCGTGTTAGGAGGAACTATTTACTCACCTGTTACTTGATAAAATTTTACGGAACAATATCTCTCCGACACACTATATAAGACTTGTTTTCCGAGTTTAACATTAGCTCTAGAACAGCCGTTTCTCATATCGGGGAAAAAATGTTTCCAAACTCATATTTTCTGTCGTTAAGATTGTGTTTTATTTCTTAGTGTATTATTTTGTATAATTTCTTTGATTGCTACTACTGAATTGTTTTACTTAATATAATTAACAGTTATTTTTTCTGTCTACAGGTTTGGTCTTCAATTCAAGAAAACCAGTCAGCTGAACCTCAATATTACCGAAGAGAGTATCAAACGGTTTGTATGCACTTGGTGCTCCAAGCGTTTCTTTCAATCTTGTGATCTCAAGAGACATATTCGCATCCATACAGGAGAGAAACCTTATGTTTGTGATGTATGTTCTAAACGTTTCAACCAAAGTAACATTCTTTACAGGCACAAAAGAACCCACATGCCGAAGTAATATATATATATATATAGGGTGTTTGAAAAAGAATTCCCTAGTTTTAACTATAAATTTAATTGGGAAATGAATGAAAATCAATGAGTACATATCAGGAAAGAGAATTCCTTCAAGTTTAGTTTAATATTGGTAGACTTCAACGTGGGATTCATTTATGGCCCTGCACACGAGACGATATTCCGCTCCTCGCCACGTATTCACCAACATTTCAGATGTAACTGTCCCAACCGCCGCGACGATTCTTTCCCGTAAATGATTGATGTCTCTGATCTTTTCACTGTACACAACATTTTTATGTGGTCACAAAAGAAAAAGTCCAGTGGGGTTAAGTCTGGGCTTTGTGGTGGCCAAGGTATTGGGTCAGCCCTGCCTATCCACCTTCCTGGAAAGCGAGTGTCAAGAACCGCACGCACATGGTTACTGTAATGAGGTGGGGCGCCATCTTGTTGGAAAAACACAAGCCCCTTTTCCGCCTCAATATCGTCCATTTGGACAAAGACGTACTCTATAAGCATGTCATAGTAAACGTCCCCGTTTATTGTTTTTTCTACAAAAATGAAAGGACCAATCACACAATCTTCCATCAAACCGCACCAGACATTAAGTTTGGGAGAGTTGCGTTGATGCTGAATAGCTTCATGTGGATGCTCTGCCCCCCAAATTCTGCAATTATGATTATTAACTGTTCCACTGACATGAAATGTAGAATCATCAGAAAAAAGAATATTTTTTTTAGAAAATGACATCATCATCAATTCTGTGTAGAAAGTCAGCAACAAACTCATACCTTTCGATTTTATCAGCAGGTTTAATTTCATGTAACAGTTGCAATTTGTAGGCACGCAACTTAAGTCTTTTACGCACAACATCATACACAGTACCTTTATACACTCCTAATTGTAGACTACGTCTGCCCAATGACTTCTTCGGGTTCCGAACACAAGAAACACGGATATGTTCAACATCTTCAGAAGTTCTCGGTCTACTTGGCGATTTTGCTTTTAAAGCACTACCAGTTTCCTTGAAGGACTTTAACCAATGACGGATAGTTTTTGCTGTAGGTGGTTCAGCACTATGCTGACGTCTAAAATTACGTTGCACTGTTGTAACTGACTTAGTTTTCACAAGCCAAATAACACACTGCGCTTTCTGTTGCGGAGTACACATTGTTGCTGAGTTGCTCTGCTACACGCCTGCCTAGACTGAACTGAGGGAACAGAGGAAAAAAACAGCATTGGTGCCGTCTCAAGGTCAAGCAGACCTGCCAACTGCAGCGGAGCTAAACTTGGAGAGTTGATGAATCAAACACCACAAACTAGAATAGTGTATGTCACTTTGTACAGATTCTAGGACACATTAAAAGTAGGGAGTTCTTTTTTAAACACACTGTATAACAGAGTTTAACATTAGCTCTAGAACAGCCGTTTCTCATATCGGGGTAAAAATTTTTCCAAACTCATATTTTCTGTCGTTAAGGTTGTGTTTTATTTCTTAGTGTATTATTTTGTATAATTTCTTTGATTGCTACTACTAAATTGTTTTATTTACCTAGGTAATTAACCCTGTATAAATATACAGGGTGGTAGGTAACTCCACCGATAAACTTTGTGAGGCGATTCCTTATACGAAATGAAAGGAAAAAGTTCTAATAAACACGGGTCAAGAAATGCCTCCTTTCAGAGTTATGATCCATTGAAAATTCGAAAAATCATTTTTCAAAACTCTCTAACTTAGAAACTATAGGACCTATCTCAAGCGGTTTAAGGAATTACACTGAAACTAGTATGTTCTCTATCTAAATATCCATGTTACACCATCTTCCGTTATCGGCGAAAGGAGCTGTGAGAAGGAAGTGAAGTATAGGGATACTCCTTTAAGTACTAATGGTGCGTTCGTTTCCCTTGTGCCGATGAATTCTGAAATATGGATATTTAGATAGAGAACATACTAGTTCTTGTGTAATTCCTTAAACCGCTAAGGATAGATCCTATAATTTCTAAGTTAGGGAGTTTCGAAAAATGATTTTTCGAATTTTCAATGGATCATAACTCTGAAAGGGGCCATTTTTCGGCCCATGTTTATTGGAACTTTTTCCTTTCATTTCGTATAAGGAATTGCTTCCCAAAGTTTGTCGGTGGAGTTACCTACCACCCTGTATACAGGTTGGTACGTAACTTCACGGAAAAACTTTGGGATGTGATTCCTTATATGAAATGGAAGAAAAAAGTACTAATAAACACGGGTCTAGAAACGTCTTCTTTCAGAGTTATAAAACGCCGAATATTCGAAAAATCAAGTTTCAAAACGGCCTGGCTTAGAAACTATAGGGTCTATCCCAAGCGATTTAATGAATTACACAGGAACTATTATGCGTTCTGTGTAAATGTCCATGTTTCAGAATTCACCGGTACCAGCGAAACCAACGCACCGTTAGTACCTAAAGGAGCATCTCTACATTCAGGAGCGTCATTTCAGATGTTGCCTGGGGGGCAAAACCCCTTGATATAATTAAAATTTCGCGTTTTTCACTAATTTACTACTACTCTATTGATAAAATCTATATAAATCTCAAACTCAGGGGGGGGCAAATGCCCCTCCCTGCCCCTCTAAATGACGCCCCTGCCTACACTTCAACTTCCTTTTTACAGTTCGTTTTGCGGATAACGGAGGGTAGGGTGATAAAACATGGATATTTAGATAGAGCGCATACTAGTTCCTGTGTAATTCCTTAAACCGCTTCGGATAGGCCCTATAGTTTCTAAATCAGGGTGTTTTGAAACGTGATTTTTCGAATTTTCGGCGTTTCATAACTCTGAAAGGATACGTTTTTCGACCCATGTTTATAAGAGCTTTTTTCTTCCATTTCAAACAAGGAATCACCTCCGAAAGTTTTTCGGTGGAGTTAGCTACCATCCTGTATATATATCAAGGAAACCAAGGATCCCTCTTGTAGCGCGACCATCTCCAAATTTAATTAAATTTCGCACGAGGATTGTATAAGGTTTCGGATGGTTATGAGCAGAATGGAAGTTTGATATCGTTCTTATTTGCATTTCTGTGGACTCTCAAAGAGAAGCTACTCATCTTAATTCCGTCACATGGGTATAAAAGTGCCAACTTCGTATATGGTGTTTGAAGCTTGGGCTATACACACAGGCCTCTGTTTTTCTATATTTAGACAATGTTTTGAGTTCTATTAGAATATGTTCTGATCAGCCTTTCCAACGTACCCAAGTTGCGATATACAAATTGAAAGTAGACAAAAATTCTTTGCGCAATTCTGAGTGCCCATATTTAACCTAGTACAACGTTCTGTTGAACGTACTGATACCCATCACTGATGGCTATATCCTGATTAAGCGTAATAGTATTGACCATCTCCGTCAAAAAATGTACAGTTTCGAAGTTGGTCAAAAGGATTTGCATACAAAATTGTACGTATTTTTGGAGGACAATATCATAACTGTACCCTCTCTGATGTATTTTATCTTGCCACTGTTAAAACATGCTTTACGCTTCAGACGTTATATATATTTTAAATATAGGACCATGTCTCCTAATGAATAAAAACTTGCCTCAAAAGTTATTTCATGAATAGTTTTAGAAGAGACAGATTTTGTTCAGTGACTGAGTGTAGTATGAGATAAAGTCAGTGTATTTTTTTATGATGCTAAAAATACAGAACTGAAAGTATGAATAAATCAATTACATATATACATAAGCATGACAATACAACAATAGAAATGCACAAAGTAATTTTGATAAACATGTATTGTATTGAAAACGTTGATTACATTTTAGATGAAAGAGATCTGCGAACCTGTTTTGGAAACATTTCTGGTAAGTGTATTGCCTTCCTGATGATGTTTTGATTGTGCTTTTAAGGTTGTAAATTTATGTTCCTCTGGAATTTAGCAGTTACATTTAATCCAGTAGATGGCAAGTTAAAGGAAGAATCTGGGTCATGGGCGACACGTAAAACTGACGATGGCATATTGTTATTTACGTAAAACCATAATATACATTTCTCACCCACGAAACATTATTATACATAGCATGCAACATCCTGTCCAGGCTGTACACTTACAGCTGAAAGAACTGGGTGTTCTTTGTGTACTTCAAACGTATTAATCGTGAGTGTTTGATTGGTAGTATTGGGGTTTAGCGTATCTTTCAGCAGCGAGGATGAGACGTAGACCTACAGCTTACCGCAGGATCTCATCCATATGAGTTTTGACTGGAATCGAACCAGACTCTCTTAAACTTTGAACGCGTACGATAACAAATTCCCACGAGGAGCTCATTTTTAATCCGAATCCTGCAGTATCATTGGATAAACTGCTTACTCTGATCTTATTTAAACTAATATGCTTAAATTCATGGATTTCTTTTGTTCCAACAATTCTGTGCGTCCTGCTAAACATACCTTCTGGACCAACCAGAATTGTTTTATGTTTTTCTATATATAAAACTTGATGTCGGGAATATTATCATTACAGAATTTGAATAGATCATGTGGACTCATTACTTGGTTATCCAAGACCTGTGTAAACTACTGTGAGCTGCTAGTTATTTTGCTGTTTTTCGAATTCCATCACAAGAATATTTTCCGTTGCTCGTTCCAAAGAAATTCAATCGCTCAGTGTTATAAAGTTTCCTTCATACAGATATAACTTATGAAATTCTTAAAATCCTTATACTGAGAAGCTGATCCAGAGTCAAATAGTAAATGTACTTGATTTTTCTTATCTTTATCTTCAAATTCTCAGTCAGAGTTATATGAAAGGTTTGATCTGAACAGCAGTACGTAATATCATGACTAAGATTCGTCACTGCACATATGTACTCGTAGTCTGAAATCCTTTTCCACCAAAATGGATGACAGAGAGATGTAATATAACCTTGCTAATCTCCCCATTAACAACACTTGAATAACAAATAAATTTTTTGAGCATAATCTATCAATATAATTACTTCACTATCTTTAAGATTTTCTTACAGCTGCTTAAGGTCGATGTTTCAGTAATTTTCATGTTTTAACACAAAATGGCTCCAATAACTCTGAGCGCTAGTCCACTGAAAGTAATAAGTTTGACCTCTATTGAAGGTGTTGACTAAAGCCCGAACGAAATTATTACACATGAACTTAAGTGAGAGCATATCAAACGGAGGACAGTGAACTCAAACCCAGCCGAGGAAAGAGAGCCAAAGTGCAAGAATATTTAAGGTTGGGAGCCAGAGCCTCCTTAACAAGAACAAATGAAATTAGTGAACACGATCCCGACTGATCCCCAACTCATCTGAAAGTAATGAACTCGAGCTCCATTGAAGGTAAATAACCGCAAGCCCGAATGAAATTGAGCGTGAGCCCAAGTGAGTGCAAGCTCCACTGAGGAGAGTGAGCCCGAATCTAGTTGGGAAAAGTGAGGCAAAGCGCGAGCCCATTAGAAATTAGCTATCCTGAGGACTTTAGATTAGTGAACATCATCTCAAGTGAGCCCGAGCCCCACTAAAGATAATGAGCTTGAGCGCAAATGCAATTGAGATTAATGAACGCGAACTTGAGTTCAAATCAGCATGTTTCCCGAACAAAATTAGGGAAAGAGAGCTCCAGGAGATTTGTGAGTGAAAGCATCATAGAAGGAGCCCAAGTTAGTACAAGCCTCAACGAACATAGTGAGCGCGAGTTCCACTGAATGTAATAAACCCGAGCCTACATTTGTGTAAGCTTTGCTGACACCAGTGAGCTCAAGCTCTATTGATTTTAGTGAGCCTGTGCGAGTGAAGACGAGTTCAATTAAGGTTAGTAAGCCCGAACCTAAGTAAGCGCGAGCTCAAAAGAGAATGATGAGCGCGACCTTCGCTGAAGGATAAGATACCGATACCAAGTAAGCGCGAGCCTCATTGATGGACGTGAGCCCGAGCAAGTCTGAGCCTCTACTACGATGATTAAGCGAGAGCCCAAATAAGTACAAACCTCACTTAAGTCACTGAGCTCGAGCCCCACTGAGTGTATTGAGTCCGAACCTAGATAAGCGCATGCCAGATAGAGGCGCGAGCTCCAAAGAGCATAGTGGACTGCAAACTACATTGAAAAATGTAAGGCAGAGTTCGAGTAAGCACAGTCTCAACGAGAATAGTGAGCTCTTGCGCCAGAGAAAGTAATGCAGCAGAACACAAGTGAGTCCGGGTCCCACTTAGGGATGCGCAGGAGACAAGATTTGTGGCTGTCTCGTCTCGAAAATGTGGTGTAAAAGTGATGTCTCGACTCGAAAAATGTATATTTTTCTATTCGAAGAGCCGTGTCTCGACTCGAATTTTGTCAAGAAAATTCTGTCTCGACTCGTCTCGTGCGCATCCCTAGTCCCACTAATGTCATTGAGCACAAGCACCATTGATACTAGTTAGCCCGAGTTCAGTTGAGATTAGTGAGTTCGAGCTTTACTGAGTATAGTGAGCTCGAGCCAAGTAAGCACATGTCCTAACGAAATTAGTAAGCGCGTAGACCGAAGAGGCTAGTAAGTACCATCTTCTTTAAAAGTTACGAGCCGGACCTCGAGTAAGCGCAAGTCTCAAAAAGAATAGGAGCGCGAGCCTCACAGAAGGTAATGAACGGTATGATGTACGGTTGGGGGTCGTTTCGTCCAGAGACATTTAGTCCAAATAAATTTGGTCCAGGGACATTTGGTCCAAAGGACATTTCGTCCAAAAGACAATTGGTCCGGAGGACATTTCGTCCAAAAGACAATTGATCCAAGGGGTATTTCGTCCAAAAGACAACTGGTCCAAGAAACATTTCATCCAGAGATATTTAGTTCAAAGCACATTTCTCCAAAGAACATTTGGTCCGGTAACGGTTGGGGGTCCGGGGTTTGTTTCTATTAGAAGAGTAAAAGTGATGCCTATAACATTGTGACTCAGTAGCTTCTTCTTTCTAAAGGAAATTTGAAATAGAGATTTATTCCGCAATTTTCATTTCGATAGAACAAATATATGGTGAGATATTCAGAAAGACGTAAACGCCTGAAAACAAATGGCCACCTTTCTTTGCTTTCATTAATAATTTTACAAAAATACAGTTTTAGCTTCGCAGAAATACAGTTGTAGCTTCGTTGGTTAAGGAATTCACCTCCTCCCGAAATGATAAACAACCCTTTGAAGAGCAAACCCCCTCTTCATTTGAGGACAACATTGCTTCCGCATGGTCATGTGAATCTTCTATTTGGTTTAAGACTTTGCAATGGATATCTTAAATGCACTGTACTGTACCGAGAAAATTAGTATGAAAGCCAAAGTATATACTTTATTTGCACGAGGAGTAACACTGAAATAAAAATACAAGAAAAGTGAACAATTCTGGTTTGTCATACAACTCACCAATTATGTAGAAATGTCTGTCGAAGTTATACACTATCAGCAGTCTACAAATAGAAACCAGACTTGTGGTTAACCTGAAAAGATACCTATATTCTACACTAAATGTTCCAACTTTCATTTTATATTTGTCAATCACTTATCACAATGTTGCAGCCAAGAATGTGACTGTTTAAGAGTATTTTTAACGTAAAAAGAATATATTTCACACATGTGTATTTTTCTATTGTCAGTATTTCTTCAAAGAAACTTGACACATTATTTTTCACTTTTCTAACACAAGGGTTTGACTACCTAATATTTAACTTACTCAAATTTAAACTCCATTAAGTTTAGTTTCCGGTACTTATTTTAAAACTATTTCATTCACAACATTAAAATTTTAGATGTCACGTTAGCAGTTATTGCAGCAACATACTTCACACTCCAACCTTTCCCTCATTCCTGTTGTTCGGCCATTTTGTTTTCAGGCGTTTACGTTTTTCTGAATATCTCAGCATTATTTGTTCTATCGAAGTGAAAATTGCGGAATAAATCTCTATTTCAAATTTCCTTTAGAAATAAGAAGCTATTAACTCTTCTAATAGAAACAAACTCCGGACTCCCAAGCGTTACCGGACCAAATGTCTTTTGGACGAAATGTACTTTGAACTAAACATCCCTGGACGAAATATCCCTTCGACCAATTGTCTTTTGGACGAAATGTCCTCTTCACCAAATGTCTTTGGACAAAATGTCCTTTGGACCAATTGTATTTTGGACGAAATGTCATTTGGACCAATTGTCTATTGAACGAAATGTCCTTGGAACCAAATGTCTTTGAACGAAATGTCCTTTGGACTAATTGTCTTTAGTACGAAATGTCATTTGGACCAAATGTCTTTGGACGAAATATCCTTTGGACCAATTGTCTTTTGGACGAAATGTCCTTTCGACCAATTATCTTTTGGACGAATTGTCCTTTGGACCAAATGCCCCTGGATCAAATGTGTTTGGACTAAATGTCTCTGGACGAAATGTGCTTTGGACGAAAAGGGTGGTCACCTGCTGTACACGTAACAATTTTGAACGTTGAAGCAAAGATTTAAATGAAAATAAAAACAATAAACACTGCATGTTCACATACGAAGAATTTAATGTTTTCAGTGAGAAGCGAAGAGAGAGAAAGAGAAACCAATCAGGTTTAGCGATGCTCGCTTGCTTTTCAGCTTCACCGAGTTACGGGGTCAAAGATAGGTATGGGCAAATCCTCAATATTATAACAACCTTGTCCAAGAATACTGAGATTAAAACTTTTGTTGCAGAAAGTTTCGCAACAGTGTTTTAAAAATGAAATGAGTACCAAGGTATAACGTTGAACGATAAATTTGAAATTGCTCTCCTGTAAAATTCCAAAAATTGAGATACTCAACTTCGCCCCTTCACCGGCGAAATGTGCACACACAGAATTGCTCATTTTTTCTTTTGTCTACTTTTATCTTGTCTACTCAGATATGTTTAAAGACTAATTAATAATATATTCTTACCCAAGTGTGTAAAACTAGAGCCGTGTAGGTATACCACAGCTTTCAAACAAAGTAGAAATAGTTGGTAGTTTCGTATCCTCGTGTGCGGAGTAATAATAAGTAGCCACCCTTTGAGAGGCCATATAAATGCAACCAAACGAGGTATTGAACTGATATTTGCCACATAAGCATCCAAGACTTTTAAAATCTTCACACCAAGTTCCATTAGATTTGGAGATGGTCGCGCTAGGACAGCCATTAAAACGCCTCCTTTATGTGCAGTTACCTCAATGTATAATCATATTTGTATTAAATGTAGTAGAGTCAAGTTTGAATTTGTCTTTCAGTAAAAGATGTTTATTTAGCATGTTGCTATTTTGTTGCACCTGTTGGTATCGCATGTGTTATATCCGTGGTTTCCAAACTTTTTTGTATCACGGGACTCTGGCCCGTAAATCATAGTAATTAGTAGAATTCTGTACTCGAACTTGTGTGATTCATGGTCTTCTAAGTAATATTAATTCTTGACAAAATAATAATTTACTACTGTATTGTATACTAATTCTATAATTTTATGTAAATTATAACTGTTCTGAAGTTGCAATGAACTTAAAATGTATTTGAAAATAGCTATGAACTTAGTTAACTTCGTGGTAGCTACTATATCTGACATTATAATTATGTAATGCACTGTTCGTAGTAGTAGCAATAAACAGTTGTGGTGCTGAAAAAATAATTGCTATCTTTAATACAATATTTGCATAATATTGAATGTTTAAATCTGGCTGAAAGAATATTGACTAATATAACGTACTAAATAATATATTTTAATTTGAGGGTTACACTGTTTCATATACGATGCCACAAAATAATTTGTTCTTGGAAGCGAAGTTCAAAGTCTAATTATTTCCTTTCCACATGAAAGTTGATTAAATATAAAATTAACCTCCTTTTTTTTTGGGGGGGGGGGGTAACGTACTGTTAGAAACACTCCGCCTTATGCAGAGTCGTTTTGACATAAGTTTAGCGTCATACTAAAGGCCTGACTACTGCAGGAAACATATGTTAGTCGAACTCACTAATCACGTGTCGGAATGACTCTGCATAAGGCCCATTATGTTTAAATTCAAAGAGAAATGAAAATTTCTAGTTTAGTGTCCCATGATTATGCTCTTTAAGCTAAAAGAAAAGGATGATAATGCAAACGAATGATAGTGAAATTAAACGTTTTGTAGTCTTACATCGGATATCGAATTTGTGCACCAAAGATATTTAAAATTCAGAAGGTTTTAACAGAAGGTCCGTACTGAAATTTGGAGCGACAGGCGGTTTTTCGAAATCGATTCAGCGTCTTAAGAAAAGGTACTATCTCAACCCTTATTAGCCTACTAAAACTTGAAGTGGTAGAAATTTATTACAATTTTCAGTTTCAATATTGCTCTGCATATAGCAAGAACACTAAGAAATAGTGGCAAGCGGTTTCGTGAAATCAATTCAGTATTTGAAGAATCGATTCAGTATTCTCTACCCGCAACATTCTACTAAAACTGGAAGTGGTAGACATCTACTACTACTTGCAGTTTCAGTATTGATCTTCATAGAGCAAAGCCGATAAGAGATAGAAGTGTTGCTTTTGAATTGATTAAGCGTACCAAGAATAAGTTTCGTATCTTCTCTCAACATTCTTTACAAACCGGAAGTTGTAGAAGTGAACCATTTGCGGTACCAATGTTGATGACCATAGAACGAAACCGTAAGAGATTGAGAAAGCTGTTATTTTAAGCAGATTCAGCGTCTCAAGAAAAGACAATCTCTAAACCCGTATTAGTCTACTAAAACCAGTAGTGGTTAAGATTTACTAGTAATATCGGTTTCAACTTTGATCATCATAGATTTAAAATGGTGAAAGTGACAAACAGTTTTTGTGGAATTGATTCAATGTCTCAAGAAAGGATACTATCTCCACCTGCGTTCATCTATTTAAACCGAAAGTTCTAAAAGTTTACTATTACCTCCCGTTTGAGTATTGATTCCATAGACCGCAAACGGTAATAGGACGCGATAAACGCTTATTATAAAGATGCGGTGTTCGAAGAATAGATTTAATTTATATTAAGCATTACTCATCTACTGAAACTAATAAGTGGTAATTAACACTTGAACTTTCAGTATCAATATTGATTCATATAGTAATAATTGTAGAAGAGAAGAAGAAAGTGTTTTTGATATGGATTTAGCGTAAGACGAAAGATTTCATCTTTCACATTATCAGTTTATTGCAGCCGGAAGTCAAATATTTGTTTCAATATTAAATTCGTTTAGTTTGAAGGTCTACCGTAGTTTGACAACTGCGTTAATGTAAATTAACAACATTTTGTCAGAATAACTCACGTAGTTGTAGAAAAAATGTTCAAAATATGTCGCTTTCTTAGGAACAGTGGCGTATGTAAGGGAGCTTGGGGTTCAAATTCTTCCGTGAGCAAGATACAGGGCTATTGTAAATTATCTTCCCGACTTCAAAATTTAAAAACTCACATTAATTTATTCACAACGACATGCAACTTACAGTAAATGTAAGAGAAACTCTTTTTTAAAAAAATACATACGTGTTAGGATCCGTATCAAAGATGTTCAATACAAGTGCTTTTTGTTAATCTGATAGTGTAAATCTTACCACATTCTATCCAACATCTCAGAGTCAATAGGTGCATTGCTTTTTGGATGCGTACTCGAAGTTCAGGTAAATTGTTAAATAGTTGTGGATGATATGCTTGGTTTTTAACATAACCACACAAAAAGTACACGGTTAGAGACCGGAGAGAGGAGACAAGGAAGTAGAACCTGATCTTCACGACTAGCTCGTACTAGTCATTCATTTGGTAATTTATCGTTGGAGTCCCTTCTCATGTCACGGTACAAATGTGAGGGTGCCTTGTCCTGCTGGAAAATAAAATTTTCTATCCTCTTTCAGATGCAAGAAAAGCCATGTGAAGTTAGCAAAGTTCATTTACAGTGTCCGCCTCAAAAAACATAGGTCACATAGAATCCCTTTTTTTTTTTTTTTTTTTTTACGTGTGACTGCACGAAACACATTCACTTTGAAGGAATCACGAACATATTCTTTATAACAATGTTTTTTTCTAAAGGCCAGATCTTCACAATTTGTTTGGGGAGGGTAGCCTCATCACTAAACATAACTGACTCAATGACACCTTCTCTTTCCATAAGGTTTTTATTGCAACGAAGAACTCAAATCTCATATACTTGCCAAGAGGTTTAAGCGCCTGCAATAATATTCCAATCGGTACGGCTGAAATTTTAAACGTTTTTGCGAAATCTTACACACTATTGTCTGCTTTAAGTTAAATTCTTTGCTTGCGCAAACCCTTCATTGCTATGAGATTCTGGCGAAAGTCGCACGCACACGATCAACAGGTTCGTCATCAACTCCTGGCTACCCTGTTGATTTAGTCTATCAAATACAGCCACTTTCTTTAAATTGTGTGTACCATTTCCGAATTGAGTGTATACTTGGTCGAGCTGACCCGAACTTCATCTTAAAACTGCATTGAACTACAGACTCCTCTATATGAAACTCGAGAACACAAAATTTTTTTCCTCTTTTCATTTCTTATCATCTTGATTTACTATCGCCCTTAGATTTTGGAAATTGCCAAATTCAAAAATTTTGTACGGTAGCCTAGAACCAGGGTATGTACACGAAGAAAAATGCAAAATCCAGTCGGCATGTAAATGCTGTTTTTACCAGGTTACGCGCGTCACCACATTAAATAATGTTGTTTCATCAGTAGTACGATCTACACCACCGTCCAGCGAAAATTTTGTATTGTGGGACCACCATTTCAAATCTAGAATTAACGCCATACCCATTCCGACGGTGGTAACTAAGGTATAAAATGTTGTTACTACTTTCCTACGAGTGTCCCCTCTTGGTTCTTTCTAAATCTGTGACTCCCTACCTTACGAGAGTAATAGTTTTTAACACGAAATCAATCATGTGAATAAAATTATCCGACGCCGAACTCCAGACTTGGCATGGTGTTCCCACCTGCTGTACTTTTATACATGAAATTACATTACTTAATGAGCGCACCCGCGTAAATACAATGTATCCACACGGAAATCCTAGTCCTTTTTTTCTCAGTGTACCTCTGTGTTTTGGGAGATTTATTTCGTTCCCTTGTATGAGTAAAAATTGCCAAAAATTCAAATTTCGGAGTGTTTTTGACCTAATCTATCTTCTTTGATGAGATCTTATTACCTTATATGATTATATGGGAGTGTACAGGGATTCAGTTTCTTTCATAAAACATAGGTACGTTGGTGCACCCCTTTAAAAATTTGGAATGGGTACATTGGCTCAACCCACCAATTTTGGAAATTACCAAATTTAAAAATTTAGTATGGTAGTACATGATCCTATATGTATCACTGTAAATTTGGGTGGTCCATCTCGTTATCTTTCATAGGTAAAAAATGCCAAAAATTAGCACGGCCACGTGTTCGATTATTGACCTAATTTATTCCCTTTGATGAGGTCTTATTACCTTATATGATTAAATGGGTATGTACAGGAATCTATTCCCTTTCGTAAGACATAGGTATATTTGTGCATCCCTTTGAAAATTTGGGAAGTATACATTGGTCCACCCCTTCAATTTTGGACATTGCCCAATTTAACAATTTGGTATAATACTATAGGACCATAATAAATACCACTATAAATTTGGGTGGTCCATCTCGTTCCCTTTCATGGGTAAAAAAATTGCCAAAAATTAATACGACAATTTGTTCGGTTATTGAACAAATTTATTCCCTTTGATGAGGTCCTACTACCTCATATAGGCATGTACAGTGTTCATTCCCTGTTAAAGGCAGGGGTACATTGGTACGTCCCTTGGGAAAGGTACCTTAAACCACCCTTTAAATTTGGGAATTGTCCAAACAAAAATTGGTAGGACCCTTTGTAAATTTTGGTGGTTCATCTTGTTCCCTTCTATTAAAGTCAAATATTTGTACTATCACATGGTCGATGATTGGCCTTTGATAAGTCTTTATTTCCTTATGCTGGTATGATCTTGGTCTTGGTCTTGGTCTTCCAACCCTTGGTCTTGGTCTTGGTCTTGCATCGAGATTCCTGGTGCATGCAAAACTCTTGCAAAAACTGCAAGACCAAGACTCTTGCGCTCATCACTACTTTCCAAGCCCGAACCTTATCCATGATGAAAATTTGATCGAGATCGGTCGGGTGGTTCAAGAGTTATTGTTTTATTCATTTTCATATTTTCCCCTCCTTTCCTTCCCCTCCCCTGATTTAGATGAACAGTAACACTTCTGGTGCCGTTTAAATCGTAATTCCACCCCGGAATTTGGGGGAGGGGAAGATATATAAACATGATTTAAATGACCAATATCAGTGTGGAATTCATAGCTTTCGGAGTTGCTGAGATGAACAATGTCACTTTTGATTCCGTGTCCTGCAGCAAGGGGAGGGGAGGAGAATATATTAAAAAAATAATCGAAAATGACCGATATCAAAGAGCGCTTGAGTAATAGTAAAAAGTGAGTGGCTAGCGGAACATACTACTATTTTTTCGTAATTTAATCCAGCGAAGCGGGTAATTGATGCTATTCTTTAATATAACTGAAAAGTCATTCATCTAAAAAAAAAGTACTAGTTTATTTCTTCTACTATTACGCGAAATTCTCCCTTCTTTTGTTATCAATGTTCCATGTCCTACCACGATGAGGCGCTGGAACGAAGTGCGGATCAAAAGATAATTTGACGAAGTGTACACTATCTAGTGTTCACTCCATTTGTGGACTTCTAGTGTACATCCTCGAAATGTGCACTTCGCACTTTTGGGCACGGCCTTCATATATATGTTACCATCGCAGTCTACATCAGGGAGGGGGGGGGGAGGTTCGAAAGGATCTCAACTATATCGTCTGGTTGGATGACGCAGAAATCATAAGCAACAAGCTAGAACTTTTTTTTGCAACCATCCTTTTAAGGCCTACGACTATTATTTCGGGTTCAATGTCTATTATTTGACACAAATATTTGTAAGTTTTTTCACTCGTTGGGAAGCAAACTTTGTTAGACTATACTGACCAACTTCGTAAACCTGTGATGGTGTCTGCTCTGAAACAAGTGTTGCGTGTGTAGCATCTCCGGATAAGGGTTGCTCTTCTATCCCAGGCAAATCAATGCGGGTCGTCGCTGTTAGTGTCTTCTCCTTTACACGGGCGTAGTTACAGCTGTAGATATGCTACATCCAGGTGCAACACCCAGTCTTTTCTTCTTTGTGGGCAGTTTGCTTGACGTACCAGTACCGAATCGCTGCTCTTTGAGCAGAGTGGTTAAAGCACCTTCTACACCATGGGTGGGATCTTCTGCAGCATGTTCTCTGGAGAATCTTTTAAACACTTGTTCACGATCAATGGGATCTATCCCACACGTTCGGAATTCATTGATCAAATTTCTCTTGATTGCTGAGGTCATGTTGCAGTTGTAATCGTGAGTACGTGTGACACGTGCTACTACTGTGCTCATCTTCTTCAGTTTTCGTCAGTAGGTTAGAGAATATGTTCTTTGAAACTGTGCTTAATCTTGGATTTTGTACTTTGAAATCAGACTAAACATGCGCATTAGGTTTCCTTGATGGGTCTGGAAAACATAACATTTAGCGGCTGGCAAAGGTGTGTGGAGTTAGGAACCAAGCAAATAAAATAAATGGCATTTTCAGCGCACAATGACAATACCTCAACAAATGCAATGACAAATTGTCACCGATTTACGCCTTTTGACCCTCTAGACGTAATGCGTGTGGTAGACAGGGGCAATCGCCCCCCCCCAGAAGAAGAAACTTTCTTATTTTATATATATAAATAAAACCCATAACAAAGTTTGGAGCCCTTAAAAGTAGCAGTATGACAACCCACCGTCCTCCCCAGAAGTCGGTCCTGGATCCGCCCCTGATGGTAGAAAGATGGTTTTTAACCAGTCACGGAATGTGGCTCCATCCCATTCATCCGGTTTGAATCTTTGTCCGGGGATTGTATCTTGTACAATCACGGCGATTGTATCTTGTACAATCTTGTACAATCTTGTACAAGTTGGCAACATGGTTTGTCACAAATCTAGGAAATTATGGATCATACTTTTTGTGTAGTAGTGCAATTTAAAGCATGCTCTTTTGAAGTATACTTGATCTTAATCGGATAACTGGGTGAGACTGATTCATAAAGTGGGCAACACCATTTCTACTGGAAATAATGCAGCATAATTTACGTTTAATAGTGGAATTGAAAACGTATTGTTAACACACTTTTTGAGGCACGTTTGAACGTGATCAGTTTATTAGTCAGGGCTGACCCCAAGGCTCGTAATACTGTTTCTACTGGAAATTATGGAGCACTCTTTGCTTTTTAGTGTAATTAAAGCACACTACTAGCCAGGGTTGAAAAAAATAGTTTTTTTTAAAAAAAAAGAACAAAACAAATGTTGAAAACATCAAAAATACGTTTAAAATGTTTCAAACAAGTTTTAAAACACACACGAAAAAAACATGTTTTAAACATTTTGAATAGTTTAAAACATGATTTTAAACATATTTCAAAATCGTGTAATAACGAATTTATTAAGACTTTTTGCTCTTGCAACCGATCTTTTCATTTAGTTTATTCTTGTTAAGACTACACCGTGTTGGGTACAGAATATTTCAGTACAGATTAGTGATTCTGAACTTATTTCATATCACGACCCCCTTTTATTACACTCTCTTGTCAGTGACACTTGTAAGTATTTTCTTGGTTGTAATAAGCTTTTTAGGTAGATTTTTAAAATCTACCTACACAGCAAAAATGAGATGTTGAAACAACACAAAATGACTACCACTTTAGCGTGTTACTTGTGTGTCAATTCAACACCAAGCACTTCGCCTTCAGAGCATATCAGAAATACCTCATTACTGGCAATGAGTATTTGCATTGTTTTTTTATTGTTATTTGTATAAGAAAAGCTTTGTGAAATATATTTCGCATTTATGGCAAGTAACTAATAACATTCTATGCTTTCTGTAATTGGTCATAATGATATTGTTGTAAACCTGTGAATTATCTGACAGTAGTTACACAAATAGCAGTGCTTCCATCAGTTTTCTTTATCTGTTATTCTTGTGTCTTAGCACGTATGAAGAGAAGATGGCAGAACTGTTGCCTTATATGACAGTTGTCAGACGATTCACAGGTTTACAACAATATTATTGCGACCGATTACAGAAAGCAAAACATTATTTGTTACTTGGCATAAGTGCCAAATATATTTCGCAAACCTTTGCCCATATTAAACGATAAATAGCAATGCAAATTCTCTCAGGTAGTAACGAATTATTTCTGATATGCTCAGAAGGCGATGTGCTTTGTGCCATCCTTTCCCAGCGCCTTGCTTCGCTCTGCTCTAAAGCGTCACTAGAGCATAGTGACGAGTTTTGTAATCTCCTATCCCACTTTCCTGGTCACTGAAGCTAGATTTCTGTGTGTATCGGTTATCTAGCCCACCTCATCAGATACCTACGCAGGTTGAGAGCCTCTTTGGCCCACCTAGACCACTATACAAACGGGTGGTCTTCTTCAAACCTGTAACCTACCTGAATAGACGACCTTCGCAATGGCATCTGGACAAGGCCCCGGTCATACTGGACTACCTCCTGTTGTTGCTCAGGGTCCTTCTCTGACAACGGCAAAGATCGACAAACGAAAACCCCGCTAAGAGTCAGAGCCAAGTAGTCCAACGGCTCCTCTACAACAGCTGCTACCTTTTCTGCTGCTCTCCAGATGACACCTCCAACCAAACGTCATCATACACTGAGTGAGTCATCGTCAGCATCAAGCAATATGGATATCGAGATTCCCGGGAAGTCATCATCTAAATCAGTAGTTCATACTTTTCTTCTTACAAACTACGACGCCAAATACCATGATGTAAAGCAGATTTACTTACGTCTACTCAAATACGTTCCACGATCAGATGTCAAGCAGCTAATACCTACCAAGAATGGTATTATCATCCGACAGACCCTACCATCGCAAACACTCTTCGTAACACCTACTCTTTCGAGATCTTCGGCGCCTCGGCAAACCTTCAAAAGCTTGCATCAAACCAGGCGAAGTAACCTCCACCTCCTCGCAAGCCTTCAGCTCTATCTGTTGTAATACGAGGAGTAGATCCCCAGTTCACGGATGCCGAGGTTGCTGATGAACTTATCCTGGAGGGTCATTCAATCCTGAAATGCCTTCGCATAAAGAACGCATCCGGACCCATTTACATGGTCCGAGTTCTTACAAACAGTCAAGAGACCGTGGACGATCTTCTTAGCAATGGTGCCTACATATACTTGAAACAATATCGGTTGGAACCGCCTCACTCACCTCCGCCTCTTCCTGTACGTTGTGAGCGATGTCAAGCTTATAACTCACATCACACTAACGACTGCAGGAACCCTTTCAAATGCGGGTACTGTGCAGGTCCACATTCCACCAAGTCTTTCCCCAATCTCAGTAATCCACCGCAATGCTCGACCTGCCCAGATCAGCATCCTACGTACAGCTATAAATGTAAGGCCAAACCCGCTGCAGAGATGCTAAAACCAGACCTCACTATACCTATCCACATTCATAACACCGATTCTACTACTCCTAGTTCTGCACAACAACCGAATACCATCGACAATTTTTTGTCATTTCTCACTGTTACCTTGCAGAATATACATCCATTACTTACAACTACGCTCATTTTCATTCTACAGTTCATGAATATGCAATCTAACTTCTCTCTCCATCTATTCTCGTTATTTTTCATTATAGCAGCACATTTTCTCTTTCTGAACATTCCTTCTCTACAAAAAGCAAGCCTTTGTTTGAGCAGCTACCTCTGGAGGAACACGTTCATTGTTTTCTTCTCAACGAAACATTTCTTACTCCTAAAATCTCATGCAAACTCTCATCCTATCACATTCTTCGACACGATAATACCATTCCCACTCGACGTGCTAGTGATGGCGTAGCTATTGGTTTTCCGCACTCTATTTCACATAGAGTACACGCTACTGGAGATACATCACTGCCTGAACATCTTATCGCCACCTTACATTTCAAACAATGTTACGTGACTGTTGCTACCATCTATATACGACCAGGCCAAGTTTCTCTAAGTTTCTTTCAATATATTTCTGACAATTTCCGGACCTACATCATAATGGCCCACATTAATTACCATAGCCGATCAGATAATCAAAAACGCACCTTTTGCAATTATATTTAGACCCAAACGACGGGATTTATTCATCCCAATCCTAAACCAACTCAACCGGCTTCAAATACAACTCCCGATATAGTCAAAACATCACCCAATATTCTCTCCAAGCTCACTCTTTCTGTGCTTGACCCGCTTGGGAGTGATCATATCCCAATTAAAGCTACTCTTCAAAATCCAGGTACACCTCAACCCGCTCCGCCTACAACTCCCCGCATAGTGGCTCGTTTTGACCGTGCCCGTTTGTCTAACTATAGGGACTACCTTTTCAACAGGTTAACACCTTTATCCGCTCCAACTTCAGAGTCTGAACTATACGACACCATTGATGAGAGCGCTGATAGTATTCATCAGGCGTCCTTGCAGTATATCCCTCAGACTACAATTGATCCCTATAGACCAAAATTGCCACCACAATACTTACCTTTAATACGTCGTTCCCGTCAGCTCTATCGTGATTTTACTCGCACGGGCAATCTGGAATCGCTTCGGCAACATCGCTAATACCAGCGGGCGGTGCATAACTACCTCGTTGCCTATAAGACCAGAAGCTGGATTAAAACATGTAACACTTTCTCTGATACAGCACATCCAACTAAGTACTGGAAAAGCTTTCATCAGCTCACTGTAAAACTTCTCGCCCTTGATATCCACTCATTCTCAATGATACGCCCTTACACACTGACATGGACAAAGCCAATGCCTTTGCTGACCAACTTCAAGATGTCTTCACGCCACTTGGACCTGCTCTATCTGCTCGGACTCATCCTACCAACCGGTTCAATCTCAACTCGCCTTCACTCCAACACCATGTTGACCATCTTCTACCTGACAATTCACCTTTGACAGCTCCTGTCACCGTCACAGAAATCATCACCACCGTCTCTCCTAAGCGCAACACCGCTCCAGGTCTAGATTCTATTACGTATCACCATATCAAGGAAGGACCATACATTCTTCATTATCTTCTGTCTCTCATCTTCACGTTCATCCTCCATACTGGTTTTATCCCTAACGATTGGAAAACATCCAAAACCTTAATGTTCCTGTAACCGAACAAACCAGCTTCGTATCTGTCTTTCTATCGTCCAATTCAACTCACCCTCGTTTTCAGCAAGATACTTGAACGGATACTGGTCTCTCGCCTCCACACACATCTTGCCGATCACAACCTAATTCCCCTTCATCAGGCCGGATTCCGCCCAAACTACAATATCAATGATAAACTCCTCCATCTGACCACGTACATCAGTGCTCAGTTTAATCAATCTAAGCCTTCCTGTCTCGTCCTTTTCGATTTAGAAAAGGCTTTCGATAAAGTGTGGCATCTCGGCCTTCTGTACAAACTATTTTCTTTCCGACTTCCAATCTGTTACATTTGCTTCATTTACCATTTTCTCTCTAGCCGCCTGACCTATGTTTCTATCAATAGTGTCCTATCTCACCCTGTGTTTATCCATTCTGGTGTTCCCCAAGGTTCTGCCCTGTCCCCGCTTCTTTACTTATTGTATGTTGTTGACTTTCCTGCTCTTCCTGCAAACGTCAGTCTTTTTCAGTATGCGGACGATATGGCATTCCTGGCAACGGCGACAACTATTCAGAACATCAACCACATCCTTCAAACTGCCATCGACGCATTCATTCAACGGTGTGATACGTGGCGCCTTAAACTTAACGCCAATAAAATCCAAGACATTATCTTTCTACCACCAGGTAAACGTAGTCGTGTCCATCGCAATCCGGCCAACTTCAGAATCGAGATTGCAGGTACTCCCCTTGCTGCAAGTCCCACTGTGACATATCTGGACATTGTCTTCGACTCCCATTTGAAATGGTCTGCTCATCTCAAAAGTCTTGCTCTTAAAGTAACAAACCGTCTGAACCTACTCAGACGCCTAACTGGGACTAACTGGGGATTAAAACCTCACATCCTTCTTAACACCTACAAAGCTTTTTTACAACCTGTATTAACAGATGGATTTACAGCTTGGCTTTCTGCACCCGAATCATGCTACCGAAGACTGCAAATTCTTGAGCGCCACGCCCTCCGCCTTGCCTTCCGCATTAGATTACCAAGACCAACCAGAGACTTGTACGAGAAAACGCCTTTTCCGTATATCCTTTACCATCTGGAAGATCTCAGGCTCCGGTACGTTACGACGCGATTCCAGACTCACCATCCGCTACTGTTTGATACTATGCACCACGAAGCCACTCTCCGCAAACCCTCTTCTATTATACAGCCTTCCCCACCCTCTCTGCTGTTGACTCTATACAATTACGTTCTTCCGCCACATAGTCCGGACTTGCAACTTCTTGATGATTTTCTCAATGCCATCCCCCCACCATACATAACTCCATCTTATGTTGCACAGTAACCCTACCGTACTAATTGGGCTCCCCTCGTCCTCATTGCGTCCAGAGCAGCCCCTGGACAGAAGACAACACTCATTCGTCTCTTTAACACTTCTATCTGTGTTGTGTTGTGATGTGAAGTGCACCTCATAGTTTAATTTTATCACCACTATTCAACTCTTATCACTCTCCTGACGCATTGTTAGATAGAGTTCCTATCCTTTACCTATACTTATGATTATGGTTAAAGGCCATAATGTCCTGCAATATGGAAAACATGGTTATAATAAAGTTTATGAAATCTCCTTTGCCTCCCGACAATTGCCTTTCACATATAGTTCACCCTTCATTCTCCTCCCAAATAAAGGGCGTAACCCTTTGGGTGGGTGCTAGCCACGGCTAGAAAAAAAAGCTTTGTGCTTAATGTGTTAATTTCTACAATATTATTGTGGCACACTTGACCTCCCATCATATTATGTTTGATCCTCATTATATGTTTCACCCTTCAATCACCTCTCTGTATGTATGTGTACTCAATAAATGAGTAAATGAATAAATATTAAATATGTACACCTCTTAGACCAACCACATTAAAGTGGAAACAACTTTTCTATATATGAAACACTTACCCGAAGAAAGGGCAAACCCCTTTAAACGGGACGACGGACAAAAATAAAATGCTTTGTGCTGAATTAACACACAAGTAACATGCTAAAGTGGCAGTCATTTTGTGTTGTTTCAGCACCTCATTTTTTACAGTGTACTATAGAGATTTCACACAGTCTATCAATATACATGGCAAAACAAAAGTCCTCAACATCCTTGTGTGTTGAGAACAGTTGAGAGAGAATGATGAAACTTGGAAATGGTCTGACACATCAGATAGTACTATCAAGTATCATTGCGAACATCTTTGATTGGTATTCGAAATTTCAAATGCTAAGGGAGTCATGTTACATGTTTTAAGGCTAGAATTTTACCAGAAATACGATTATGCGGTTATTTTAGCCTTAAAGCAAGTCATTTCGGACTTACCGCTTCTGAAAATTTCCTAGTAATGCCTTAAGGGGCTAAACTCGCGTTTCGTAGAAGCGGGTGAGATTTTTGTTGCTAGAACATTGATGTTAATACAATTATTTTGAAATAATAAATTTTCGAAAGTAATGTTTGAAACACACTTCATGTTGTCCTAACTTTAGAATATTTTCTGCAAGTCTATGTAATTGTTTGCTTTTTAGTCAATAATTTATTGAAGAAAGGTAATATTATGGGCGTTCAGACCACAATGGATCCAAATCCATTTCCAATAAAGTTCAGTTTTGCTCAGCAAATGAATTATATTTCAAAACGTAATATCTTCGCAGTCAAGAGTCCAAAACAAATGAAATCATGTTTCCATGAAACCAAACCTTGCAAAAGAATGTGGGATAGTTTTACATGACAGCCGCTAAACAGGGGCGTCAGTGGATAGGAGGGCAGCCGCCCCATCCTCACCCCGAATTTCAGATTATGGGGGCAGTAAGGCAGTTTTAGAAATCTTTTGATAAGCGAAGTCCAACAGAACAAGCTTGAGGACTTTGTACCAAATAAATACGGAAAACATACAGATGATTAAAACTGGAAAGTTGCTTAGGCCAAATTTCCAGAATTTTAAGCAGGTTCGAAACTCGAAAGTAGAGCCATCTTTGGAATCCTTGGGCCAAAAAATATACAAGGGAGCAATATAGGCCTATAGCTCCTTACGGCCAATGGAAATGGATTATAACTGATGAAAATCCGCATTTATTCGATGTAAGGACTTCATATTTATTATGATGACTTTGCTCAGCAAAAGATTTGTAAATCTGCATTATTGTCCCCAAAATCTGAAATTAAGGGTAGGGGGAAGATGACCTCTAAACGAACGCCCATCTCTAGCGGAAATAATAGAAAATTCTAGATTGCATCTCATCATGTAGTTTTTCTTTCTTCCATCTCACATTCGTGGTTGTGAAAATATGACAATTTCCATCGGTGTATTCTTTTGTACACATCCTGCATTTATATAACGTAATTATGCATCATTGACTATGGCACTCGGAGTTTGACTTGTTAATCATTCCCACGCTTCAGCGTATACAATATAATGTTAATATATTAAATTTATGAGCAAGGAGGTGGAAATTAGCCCTCCCGCCCCATTCCATCAGCGCCCTTTAAAAAGCGGCTGTCCTATGAAACTCTAGTCCACACCCTTTCACGTGGTTTTTGTTTCATTTATTTCGTACCCTTAGCTACGAAGATACTACGTTTGCTGAGCAAAAATGAACCTTTCTGAAAATGGACTTGGATCTCTTGTGCTCTGAATGCCCCATATCTAAAAATATTTTATAAAAATTGAGTTGGAGCCAAATTTATCCCGCAACCCAAGTTTGACGAAACATAAAATTAGTTTGTTTAGTTTAATTGATTACAGTCTTGCATCAGTAGCAAGGCTATATGAGACAGGGCTTTTAGTTTAAAGTGGGTTCCGAACCACTAATTTTGAACTTTTACGTCGGATCTTAGTCTAAATTTATATAACAAATTCCGACGTCTCATGCATCTACCCTCAAAATTTAACGTTAAAAGACCGAAAATTGCGCTCTGTAGCGTGGTGCATACATACAGATAGTCAAACATATTGAGATCAGTGTCCCAGACACTGACGTTCGGCACTGATGTTACAATAACTATCACGCTTTAATGGTTACGCGGGCAACTGCCATACCTTGCGCTTTATCGCCTGGTCTCTTCATACAAGCTATACCAAGGTGTAAAGTTTTTAATAAAATTTAGAACTGAGGTGGGAAGAAGAGCGAAAAAAATGTTCATAATATAATGAAAAAGCTATTGTTGATACAAAATTAATTCTTACCTGAATTTTCCAGTTACATCTCAACCACATCACTGACGTTAGAATCATCAGAAGCAATTTCAATTTTTTCATAGCATTGCATTTTTCATAATGATTCTTCATTCTTTGAACTAAAACGAACATTTCTTTCTTACACGTTTTGCAGTGAGATGCACTGAGAAAAATCAGTTCTCCGGTCAGCGGAATATTGTACAAATATACGGAATCCTCTTGCTTACTACAGAAATCAGTACGGAGCATACGTTATCTGTATACTACATAGGCACTGCCCTTAGGTATTACATCATGCCTTTGCAGGATGTCTGATATCTAACAGTCCTCCTTATATTACATACATACGCGAGCCTATGATGTTACCTTCGTCAGCTATATATTATATACATCCATTTGTATGTGAGATCCTCACTCCCTATACCTATTGTTTCATATGGAAAGTGTGTATAGATGCAAACACTTACACTGAAAGTATTATAAAACATGCGTTTTCAGTTATACGTTTGCTGTACGTTGAGTCCAAAAATTACAGGATTTACAAATGTAACATACGGTTTTATGAACGCCACATATTTTTTTCTCAGTGTCGTATGGTCGTTTTCTTATATAATGAAGTTTGAGTTACTTTAATAAATTTGCTCCAAATGATGTCTTTTTTTCTTCCCGTAAAAGTCATGTTAAACGATTCCAAGCTGTACGGAGACTGAGAACCAACATGTACTGTATCAACGAATGCCTGTGACATTTTAATTTCAGAACCGCAATTTAGCAGATAACCTTTTGTTTGTTTCCTGAATACAACACAAAAAATTGTTTCCATGATAATTATTTTATTTATTTTTTAATATCAGTTCTACAAGTAGTCCAACCTTCGACTAGGACATTTTCTCCCAAGTTAACTGAGAAGCATATAAACAATACAATATATATTTAAAATAAGGGGGGAGACAAAATAAATTGTAGATCACCACATTGACCTGCTGTAGCAACGAAAAATCAAAACATTCACATGGGAAGAAAATAGTCTTCTGAATGGAGAGCACTTTTTGATCATTTTCTTTCTCTGGCAATTTTTTTTTTTTACAAAAATAAAATAAAATGAAAATATGATTAAAACGTCTTTAAAAATACACGTTTAAAACTAAATGTTTAAAACGTATACAAAATTTGTTTTAAACAAAACCAATTGTTTGAAACAAGTTTTAATAATTTGTTTTAAACAAAACAACCCTGCTACTAGCACATTTTTAGATATATTTGAACCTGATCGGTTCGTTGGGTGGGGATGACTCACAATGTTCGCAACACTGTTTGTACTGGAAACTATGGAACAAACTTTTTGTTTAGTAGTGGAATTGAAAGCACATTTTAACACACTTTCTTGAGACCTGTTCAAACGTACGTGCCAACCCGCCCACGTTTTTATTAAGTTTACTCAATAAATTTGAGATCACACTTTTAAAAAAAAAAAAAAAAATACGGTATTTATTTTGTGAAGAACACTTTTTGTGTCATACTTTTGGAAATTGTACTGAATTGGGCGGGGCCAACTTAACGCACTTATTAAAATGATTAGAAAGAGATTATAATTACTCTAGTTCAAATTAGATGCTGCTTAGAACGATTTCCAATATGGCGGTTAATTAGCGATTTATTTATCCCTCTTGATCTCCGAGTGCACTCTTATGACAATGTTTGGACAATGTTTCCTTTATCTTATATAATATATGAATTAATAATGAAACGATTTTAAACAAATGTAATTTCAATATTTTCGAGGAACATGAGATTATGACTTTTCCGGACTGGACACAGTCTCGCCTTGAATTACAAATATCTGTTTCGAGTAAATGTCGATAAGTCGTATCTTGGACTCGTCTCCAACGGTAAATCTTGGTATGGGCCTCGTTTCTTTAATTGCAATAATGCATGGAATCTAATCTAGTCTCGATTAGTGCTCTCAACGGGTCGGGTCGGGTCGGGTTGAAGACCGACCCGACCCGACCCGTGACCCGAATTGACTGACCCGACCCGACCCGACTGACCCGAACCGTGATCCGACCTGATTGACCCGACCCGACAACCCGACCCGATCTGACCCGACCCGATAACCCGACCCGAGTGACCCGACCCGATAACCCGACCCGAGTTGACCCGATTGACCCGACCCGACAACCCGACCCGAATAACCCGACCCGACAACCCGACCCGAGCTGACCCGATTGACTCGACCCGACAACCCGACCCGAATAACCCGACCCGATAACCCGACCCGACCTGACCCGACCCGATAACCCGACCCGAGCTGACCCGACTGACCCGACCCGACAACCCGACCCGAGTTGACCTGACCCGACCCGACCCGTAACCCGACCCGAGCTGACCCGATCCAAGTCGGGTCGGGTCGGGTCAACCCGATCCGTTTGAGAGCACTATGGTCACATCACTGGGTGAACACCAAAATGCACTCCCATTGGGAATTGAACCCGGACCACGTGTACCGAAGTCTTACACGTTAACCATTAGCTAGATCAAGCGGAGATTTGTATATGCATCTTAATGAATATTTGGCACTTTTGAGGTTTGGTTATTTCTTTTTATAACTGATACCAATGTCCGACGTGGGAGAAATTTATTTTTATTTTTATTTTATTTATTTATTTATTTATTTATTTATTTATTTATTTATTTTTATTTTATTTTTTTCTTTAGTTCTATGTGACGAAATACAGGTTGATATTTAATTATAAAGTACTAATTTTATTTCATCACTTTCAGCCCAACAACTGAAATTCAAACAATTCGCTCCCTAGGTCTTGGTCATCAATACTGCGTCTTATTCTTTGTCTTGCAGTCAAGTCTTGGTCCTGCATTTCGTAGTCTTGGTGATCTTTCATGCTATACAAGAGCCAAGAATGCTCACCTCATCGGTACAAATGAAGACCAAGTGTGATTTTGATTATGGAATTTCATACTATACGGAAAGCTAGACGCTCATCGCTACTTGGTGATCACCAAAACAAGGCCAAGAGCAAGATTACTATGCAATTCGTCTTGCATATCCAATCTTTATCTTGTTCTTGTATCGATGTCCTTGGGCTTGGTGAAATAAAAAGAAATATTCACTTTAAGCAGGGGTGTAGCCAGCAGGTTCGTGTAGGAAGGGCCCGTCGTTTTTGAGGGGGGTCGGCTACAATGTACAAAGCAAAAAATGTGTTGCTGCTAGTGTTTTTCAGGCCTAAAAGAAAGGAAAATTTTGGTTTCGTTTTGGAAAACTAAAAACACTATTTTATCTTATTTATTATTACTATTATTACTATTATTATTATTATTATTATTATTATTATTATTATTATTATTATTATTATTATTATTATTATTATTATTATCCATAAATTATATTCAAGATAGTTTTTATTATGCTTAATCAAGAACTACTGCCCGGGACCAAACGCTATACTTTTGTGCATAACTATAAAAATAACCAGAAAGTTCTGTCCCTTTTCGTGGAGGTCTGTGTTCAATTGGACCTCACACCGTGAGTTGAATGCGAGTGGAGATAAGGCGAACGTCAGTTGTTGGTGTGGGTATATCCAACATACTACCTGGTTGTGGCACTTCAGATACACAGTGAACTTGCGTAAAGACAGAGGGAACATGGGACATCCACAGAGCGTCATAAGAGCATGTATGCTGAACGAGTTCAAATGGAGGTCAAACGCCGCTGTAGCGGGACAGAAAATATGCCAGGCCTTTGCTGAGGGTGTCGTGACGACGCGGACAGTGCAGCGATGGTTTAACAAGTTTAAGGACGATGACCAAACACCCGAAAACACTACATGCCAGAAGACCAACACATGTACGTACAAAGAGGAACTGGGACTACAATTCAGTGTGTGGAGAAACCATTCGGCAGCACATCCATCAAGTTGGGAAGCACTACAAGTTGGGTCTCACATGTTTTGACCCCGGGCCAGAAGGCAACGCGGCAGTCGCATGGGTTTATTTACTATTTCGGAGCCATTTCTGGACAGGGCGTTGACATGTGCTAAAAAGTGGGTCCTATACGAAGCTCCACGGCGCCGTCATCATTGGTTAGCATCCCATGAACCGATTTCAAAACAGCCGAAACCAGCACTGTACCAGAATAAGGTCCTTCTGTGTGTTTGGTGCATCGTGCATCGGGAACTGCTACCAGCTGGTCAGAGTATCAATGCAACTGTGTAGTGTCAGCAGTTGAGCTGTGCTCAACAAAAACTCAAAACTCTGGAGCCATCACTTCTGAATTGCAAATGGGTCCTGGTTTACGGGACAACGCTAAGTCCCACGTGGCTAGGATGACTCAGGACACCATTCTCCGCCTTCGATGGGAAACAATATTGCAACCACTATATTCCCCGGGTATTGCACCGTCCGATTATTACCTGTTCCATTCTTTGGACAATCACCTTAGAGGCCCCAATTCAAATCCCTAGTAAAAGTCCAAAATGCACCTGATACCTTCTTCGTTTCACGGACCACCAACTTCTACCGCGATGAATTCCATGGCCTTCAGGAACGTTTTCAGAAGGTCGTCGATGTTGATGGGGACTATTTTTGATCTTCCAGGTTAGGTGACGTATCGATGTTCGAAGGTGGTGGGTGAAAAAGCAACAAAACTTTTCTTGGTTACCTTTTTAATTAAATTTAAGACCTTGTATACAGAACCTATGTACACAAGATTGATTTTCTTTAAATTTCACTTAATTTCTTTATAGTTTCCTTACAAAAATATTTATTTATTATTCGTGACTAAAAAAAAAAAAAACAATTATTTTATTACACTGAGTAGAAATAAAAGAGAGCGAATGAAATCCAAACTGAATAAAAACATTCTTTCTCACCAAATTTTCCATTCTCTGTCTTTTAAAATACTTGTTAAAGCATATAAAAATATAATGTACTTACAAATCAGTTTAGTACCTTTGTTTTATGGCTGTATTTATAATATCTTGTTAAAATGTTTGTCTTTAAACTGTCAAATATAAATCGCAGTAAATTGTGTAATCTGCTGTCACAAAAATGTATCCTATTTTTCGATCGGTATGGAAAAACAATATTTCTCCATACTATTTTACCATATATTATTAATTGTCAATAACTTTGTTACTTTTAAATGAAGGAAGCGAGATAATTTTACTATGGTGTTTTTAATGCTGGTCATTTGGGGGGGGGCAGGAAACCATTTGGGGGGCCTGGACCCGATGGCCCCCCCTTAGCTACACTCCTGAGTTTAAGGTCCCTCGATTCTGCTTCGAGGCTAAGGGATATGGTGACCATGAGAAATGAATGAAATGGTGGAATGAAGAAAGTGGAGAAACAGGAGAACCCCGAGAAAACCCACTACACGGCGTTTCTCCACCACAAAGCCTACTTAACACAAGCTGGGATCGAACCATGGACACCATGCACCAGAGATGAATTCTCTACCACTGAGCTACCGCGGCCCTGCTTGGGCTTGGTCGTCCATATCCAATCTTTCTTTTGGCCTTGCTTAAACAACTTTTAGTTTTGTTCTAAATCCAGACTCCATATTGGCGTAGATATTAATATTACAGTCGATTGGTAAAATCAATCTTCCACATTTAAAAATTAAAGTACACACAAGTACAAAAATAAGCATTTACCATAGAAACACTAGCTGAAAGTGTTCAAAATACATTTATGGGTTCTTTAAAATCAATTGAAAATTGCTATTTTTAATTACGCAGGTAGTGTAAAACAACAGTTTTCGACTCCAGCCGAGTTTAAGCTCAACCTAAACTTAGTTGACCAAAGTGAACTGACCCGACTGACCCGACCCGACAACCCGACCCGAATAACCCGACCCGACAACCCGACCCGACCTGACCCGATTGACCCGACCCGACAACCCGACCCGAATAACCCGACCCGACAACCCGACCCGAGCTGACCCGACTGACCCGACCCGACAACCCGACCCGAGTGACCCGACCCGATAACCCGACCCGAGCTGACCCGACTGACCCGACCCGACAACCCGACCCGAGTGACCCGACCCGATAACCCGACCCGAGCTGACCCGACTGACCCGACCCGACAACCCGACCCGAGCTGACCTGACCCGACCCGACCCGTTTGAGAGCACTAGTCTCGATCTTGCTTAGGGCCTACATCCCTGTGCAAGACATCGTTCGTTGCTTGTACTCAAATCTTCCTTCGGCCACATTTTGTGAGTGGATGTTTCGTCATGTGCTTTCTTTTGTGTACACTCCACTGTGGCATAAATAAATATTTTTCCGATTGTTAAACCACTGTCTTGATACTAGGACATACGTTTCCCATTAGCGTTTCAGTTTCAGTCAAGTAAGTCGTCTGTCAAAAAAGGTTGGGAACTACTAATATAGGAAAAATATGGTAATCGTGATAAAATCAAATCCGATGATCTCCACAGATTTACACCTTTCTGGTCCCTGCTGAAAAAGGGATTTTTGGATGTCTGTTGTCTATTCATCCGTATGTATGATAAATATGTTTACGCGTCTGGAAGTCGTACCGTTCAACGAATGGAGACTAGATTTTAAACGTAATGATTTTATAACATATCTGTTTCTTTTTCGTATTTTTAATTTTCCTCTACACTCACTGCCAACACACCTTTACTGAAGGCTGAAAGTCAAAAAATGCTATTTCTCGAAAATGGCTCTTAAATTTTGTTAATATTTCATAACTCATTTTTTCACTAACGACTCATTAGCACGCTACAAGTCGTTTTTATAGGAAAAATTCAGAAGAGATAGTCTAGTCTTTGAGTGTAGTTCTTCTTGGACGATTTTCTGAAAAACGACTCTGACTTTTTTTTTAATGTTTCATAAATATGTATTTATTAATGACATTACACTCGTATAGCTTAGGTGGTTTCTCGTTTAAAATTCACAAGTTGCTTAATCTTGGGATGAGTTTTGTTTGTGGACAATTTTCTCAAAAACGACGGGTGATTTTATGAAATGTTTTATTAATAATGCTACAATACGGCATAAGTCATTTTTCATGAAGAAGTCTAAAAAGGTTAGTTAATATTTTGGTGAGGTTTCTTTAGACAAAGTTTTCCAGAAACACAATATGTTGTTTATATTTCAAGAATAAATCATTCAGTAATAGCTGCAGCATAATACGATTTAGTTTAAGAAATTTCAACGAGAAAGTTTAGTGTCCCGTACCTTTTACTATATACCGTTTACATTTATAATAATGCATTGTTTTTAAGTTTGTGAGGATTTTGATTATTTTTCTTTCACTTTTCAGGTCGTGTGACCAGTTGGAAAAAGGCATTCAGCAGAATCTCGGTATTAGCGAGGAGAGTATCAAACGGTTTGTATGCAGTTGGTGTTCCAAGCGTTTCTTTCAATCTTGTGATCTCAAGAAACATACTCGCATCCATACAGGAGAGAAACCTTATGTCTGCGATGTATGTTCTAAACGTTTCAATCAAAGCAGCATTCTCCACAGGCATAAAAAAATTCACAGGCCAAAATGAAACAGTATGAGAAACGTTTTCTATTCCACAGTACGGCTGCGTTCCATTTTGTGTCTTAACGCTTAATGTTTCCAGTTAATTCCGTCCTTTATAAGTGAGCAGGATCTGACATGGTTAGTATGCATTAAGATCTTAGATTTAATATGAACTCTAAGCACTTTTCATTTTCGTCTATAAAGTTTTTTTAATTTTTTTTTTAAAGAAAATCTTAAAATAGTTGGAAGTAAACGATAAATACGATAAGGCAGCTGTTCCAATGAAAATTTCATGAACATATTATAATTGCAAATAATTATATTAGTATTCGAGAACTCCAAGGCCTATGGAAACCGATTGTTAATAGCGGGTTAGCCTAAATGATTCATCGGGTTTCAAAGCACTGTTTATTCACAACTATACGGTGTACAAAGACGGGTCATGCACGAAAAGATGAATACACTCACCAAATTTCTGGTACATTCTACAAGTGATCAATGACGTGCCCTTAGTCACCGGGCACACATCCAAATGATATTCCAGTTCCATCAATGCGTTCACTAGCATGATTCCGTTCCTCACAGCAGGAGTGATGCGTCCCTGCTGCAGTTGTTGGCATTAAGAGTACATAACCTTTGTCCTTCACATAACCTCACAAGAGAAAATCACATGGCGTGAGATCTGTCGACCTGGGAGCCTTGATTAAAACCCGATTAATCATTTAGGGTAACCCTGTATAAAAATTACAATTGTAATATGCTCATGAAACTTGCATTGGAACAGCAGCCTTCTCTTATCTATTGAACTATTGTATGATTTCCTTTAAAGAAATGGTAAATCCTAGGATATTCATATAATGAAAAGTGTTTAAATTCGTGTTGAATTGAAGCTCTTAACCCACACTACCTACGACGAATATATCCAGTCCCACTTTATGTTAAAGTGTGACTTTCATAATATTTTAAAAGATTGATTGGACACGTTATATAGAAGGAAGAAAGTATGCGAATGTTCTGCGGTTGTTTGACATTGTAACAAACTAAGATTTCACGACTTTTGTCATATTTTTCTTTCTAGTAGTGACACTGTGGTGAAGAAAGGTTAGTACAACATTTACTAGCCATGTGTTAGAAATATACTTTCAGAAATTCCTTTTAAAAAAAAATTAAAAACAGATTGCCAAATGATATTTAAAGTGAAAAGTTGAGTAATATACTGATTGCTTAATTTGCCAAATACTGCTGAACTGTATTTTCTAAAATAATTTCATTAATATTTCATTTATTGTAGTATTTGAAAATGTAAAATTTCGGAAGTTGTGTTCAGGAATTTTTATATCCAGTTCATTTCACAGTTGTACTATCTAGCATTAAATTTCATAGATGTTTCAAAGATTGTTATTTACGTAGTTTCAACTGTGTACCTGGTTTACAAATAGAAGATCAGGGACTGGGATGCAATAGAATACTACATTGAATTAAATTTTGAAAAAGGAGTAAAGAACTCTCTAGATCAGTGATCGCCAAACCATCGATCGTGAGCTACTAGTAGGTCGCGGGGATATAGACATTTACTAACTTGGATAGTTTCATTTCATATTTAGTTGAAATGTAAGTTTATAGGCAATAAACAAATGTAAGTTTTTTTTAAGGTAGATATTTCTTTTCGTTGGTAGCTCACAGTATGATTTAAAGACGCTACGGTAGCTCAGAATCTTCATAAGTTTAGCGACCAATGCTTATTATTATATCAATTTAACACACTAACGGTTCTCAAATGCATTCATTAATTCAGCTTTCTTTATACACAGATGAGCTTTATAATAGCATGATGTAGCTAACTACAATGTCACTATTCAGCTTTTTGGTAAGTTTTCCACTTGGTATTATTTCACTTCACGCACGGATTTATTTCCGAGTTAACCCAGCACCACGAATTAAGACGTAGCGAACTCCTGTCCAGAAAGCAAAAAATAAATAAATAAATAAATAAATAAATAAATAAAGACCTTGGAAACCGATGTGCTGACTACGCTTCACTCTGTTCGATGTGTGTCATCTAACCAGCCGTATCCCTTTATGGGCTGTAGCACCGGACGTTTAGCACTAGATAGAATAAATAATTAACTAAAACACGGAACCATTAGAAGGGGCCATTTTCTGTAGTTCTGTCGGTTGAAGATCTAGTAAGAAATCCATGTACCACATCTACCTAGTTACTTCATAGAATTGACCGAGATATTATAGCTTTGGGACATCCTATATTTTTAATACAAATGGTGAAAAAAAGCAATATTCGGTTTACAACGTCTAGAAATAAGTAAGTAAAAACGAACTTTTGTTATTCCATTACGGATTTAGCATTTAATAGGAAGTTCCACATGGATACACTCAAAGTCAACTACTATCGTAGGGTAGTCTGTAAAATAACAAAGTTAGCACTTAAATTTGAATTGCGATAAAAAATTGAATGGGACTCGGAAATCGCTACATAACCTTAATTAACCCTTTTAGGATTTTTGGTAACTTTTGTTACCATGGCGTAGTATCGTCTTTGATCGCTTATTTAGGTTATATAACGGGTATTGTAGCCAGTTTTTTTTATTGGTCACATCAAGGATGGACCAAAAAACCCCCTAGATGCGTTTTGGAACCGGATGGTCAGCTTGGCGGCGCAAAGTGGGGGCGGATGGACGTGACTTTTTATTTTATTCTTAAGTCTTTCAAAAAAATTTTCAAGCTTTTTAGTTTTCAAGATATCAAATTGAAACTTTGCATACGGATTCTGTGTACCTTTGGATATTTCTCAAAGTTTTTAGGGATCCCTACGCGAAACCGGAGCCGGACCCGAGGAGCGCAAGTTCTCCAAGGTCATTTGTTTCAGAATTTTTTTTAGGTTTCCCTCGATTTTTCCGGTTCAGGTGTATGGTACAGATATGGGAGTAACACTGTTGAAAGAGTTTGTTATTCTGAAGAAAATGACGTTTGAATCATGATTCTAGGCCAAATAGTAATGACGCAGTAAAGTTTTATATTATGTATATATACATGTATATATGGCTTAAATGCAAATTTCCAACAATTTTTTCGCCCTTTGTTTCCAAGATAAAAGATTGAAATTTTGCACACGTATTATGTACACCTTGTCTCAAAAAGGTTGAGCGCATTCTTTATTGCTGTTTCAAGGCAAAAATTTTTTAAGTCCAACTTCGGGTATCTTCGGAAAAAAGTAAACCAGGTTCGAACCCCGAAGCCAACCTTTGCAATCGGGAAAAATCTTGCAGATGTGTTTTTCTTCTTTTAAATGTAATAAGACTTGTTACCAAGTGTATAAAAAGCAACATTGATTGAAATACTATATAATACAATATTTCAAAACTTTGTATTAATGTCAGCACATGCTTGTTTGTCACTTTGCTCTCCATACTTATGGAACATTTAGATACGTAAACGAATCTTTTCATATGTAAAAGAATGCTGAAAGTTAAGACATACAACATAATTCTCGTCTGAGTACTAAAATAAAAGTCAAACTAGAACAAAAACAGTGTTTGCAGTGGATATGAATGTCATTATTATCTTAAATACTGTTATATATCGCTAGAAGTATTTTCGAACATCGCTTGTGTTGGCTCAGTGGTAAGCCGTTGGATTTCAAATCGTAAGGTTGAGAGTTCGATTCCCATCTGGGTCAATGCTTTTTTTATGAAATTCTATTTTCCGCAATGCATGAAAAATTATATAAAATAATTACATTAAAATACGTCAGTTGTATATATATATATAACATATAATCATTGCAGAACATAGTGATTATTATGTTTAAAATATAACAGGTGTTCACAGTACGTTGGTATTCTATGACATCTGTGAATGTTAAATACAAATTAAGAAAATAATACAATCGCAATAAATAAATTATGTAGTGGATTTATTTGCAGCTATTTATCACCGGAAGTTACTTCTCAATTTTCTCATTACAGCCAGTGATTTACGCTTTCTGAAAGGTAAAGAGACTATTCGGTTATAAACAGAAATTATTATACAAACTCCAATTTTCGTTACAGACACAAAACTCTCGATCCCCAAAACCATGTAAAGAGGAAATTTACGAACACGAAGTCATGTCTAAGAGACTTATTTATACTTTAGAAAGAAGGCAGAATAGGATTTCTTTCCAAAGGATTTCAGTTCAATAATCAGCAATGCTTTTGTATATGGATGTGTCCCTTTCTCTCCGCCTCTTATATATATATATATATATATTGTGTGTATGTTCCATCATGTAAACAAACTTCCTGCATATGGTGCTTACAGTCTAAAAAACTACTCTCGGTGTAAGCTATTGGGAGTTGGAGGGGAACAGGGGCGCCGGAACCGGGGTGCAAGGGGGCAGTTGCCCCTCCTGAAATTTTCAGAGGGGGCAAGATACTCGTTTTGCCCCCTCACTTTCAGACTGTACAAACATCACACAACACTGATTACACTGGTCGGCAAAATGAAACTTTTTTTCGCTCCCACGAACGAAAATAGGTGATTCCTATAGGTTTCGAGCTCCAGAGTTCGAATCCGTAACCCGTTTTTCTCCAGGACGTACCAGTTTTCAGGGAGGAGGGGGTGTTTCAATATCCGCCCAAAGATGCTATTCTCCACCATAATAATTTGCACGTTATAATTTAAATATCAAAATAAATTATGCTGATAAAATTGCATGAAATATTAAACACTTACGTGTCACTTGGTTTTCCTACTCCTCTTGTAATTACTACAGGGTGTCTCGCGTGTCACATTCCATCAGAAGTCTGCCAACATATTCACACTCCATTTACCACTGTAGCGGCTCTCCATGGTAACTATTTTTGCTGGTGAAACCTTTTCGCGTGTTCGTCAGAGACCTGCCCCAAGCTGTACATTTCCGGGAAGCAGTCCAGGTGGCAATGCAGGAAGTGTAACTTTAGGGACATATTACATCCCATGTTACGAAATGAAGTAATTAACCTGCCCATAATGTCTTTGTAATCAGGTGACTTATGATTCCCTAGAAAGTTACTGCACACTTTTCGAAAGGCCTCCCAGGCCTCACTTTCCACTTCATTAAGCTTAGAAGAAAATGTAGTATCCTTGAAAACGTCCCTGATTTGAGGTCCCGTAAAAACACCTTCTTTCTCTTGGCCTCGCTAAGTCTTGGGAATAGTTTTCTGAGATGATTAAATGCTTCACCATCCCGGTTCAGGGCCTTGACGAAAACCTTCATGAGCCCTAATTTGATATGAAGGGGTGGTAAGAATATTTTTCCCAAGTCCACAAGACGTTCATTAGCCACGTTCATTTCCCCTGGTGCCAGTTGCTTCCTTGGCGGCCATTTTGTGATGGTGTACTGATCTTTGCCTCGACTATCCCAATGACACAAGAAGCAGCAGAGCTTTGTGTAACCTCCTTGTAAACCGGTGAGGATGGCAATAACCTTAAGGTCAGCGCATACAGACCACTGGAACTATTCGTACTTTATTTTCTGCAATAGGTTTCGCATGTTCTCGTATGTTTCTTTCGTGTGTACAGCATGAGCAATAGGGATGGCTGGCTTTTCATTGCCATTTTGTAGTAACACTGCCTTGAGACTTACCTAGAAGCCTCCAATCTTCAGTGTTGTAGTTCAACTTCAGTTGTCCCATATGTGATGGAATGTCACTGCAATACACCAAATCACCATCCTTTGTAAAATTAGGAACTAGGCTCACCTCTCTTTTCCTATACATCGATATATTCACATCTTGGTTTAGTAGATTCCATTGTTGAAGTCGTGATGCAAGCAACAGGGCCTTAGACTTGGGAAGGTTTAAGTCTCTGATCAGATCATTCAGTTCTTCCTGACTTATCACATGTGGTTCATCAGTGTCAGACACTGGAGCGTAATTGGGATTTGACTGTGTACTCGAAGATTGTGCAACATCCTCACAAGCAGCAGGTTCTTCATCGGATGAAACACTGCACAGGGTGTATGAGTCTGGTGGTACGGGTACAGGTAAACAAATATCATGTTTCACAGGTCTCCTCGCGGAATCCAAGTTAGGATACTGTATTTTATGCTTCATGTTTTTTGAGAAACCTTTTATATTAGTCAGGCAGAAGTAACAGTCTGAAACATGATCACGGGGCTCGCGTCAAACCATAGGTACGGCAAATGGCATCGATTTATATGTACCTTTCAACTATCCTGTGAGAGTACGCGCACACGAGTTACAACTTTGTTTCGGAGCCCAAAAACGATCCTGGTCGCCGATTTTACACCCGAAGTACAGATGGTAGGTTGTCTTCAGGAACGGTGACAATGGCCTACTTTGTCCGTCGAAAATCACTTCCCCACATATGTAGCAGAATGAATCTGTCGAATTGTTGCAAGTTCTCGGCATGTTTGTTTAACGCAAACGTCAATATTTCACGCAGAAATATTTTTCACCTACGGTATACACAGACACAGCGTAATACCACCTTCTAACACGAAGATCAACTCGAAACTGAAATATTTGTTTCACGCGACGTGGTGTATGTCTTGGCGCTTTTTTTTAATAATCTGTCTGTCGTCTAGACAAAAGGGAGCCGACGAATGATCGCAAATTGATTACGAAACCTTTCTCCATCAATAACGCCTAGGTTTTAGTGTATGCAGTGTGGAACGACAATAAATCTTTGCAACCAAAGGGGAGGGGGTACGTTTCCGGGGGGTCGTGAGCTAGAGAAAAGAATGTTCCTGGGATATAGCCTAGTAACAGTTCTTGGATTAAGATAAAACTTCAGAATTATGTACTCCAAACACGGAAAACACATATTAAATACGAAAAATAAGATATTTCTTTCAATTATGGAAACAACACCCCGCCAAAAAAAAAACTTACGTCCTGGAACTTTCTCTTTGAGATATTCGTAATCAGCGTCTCGAAATCTATCCGGTACACCCTTTCACACTCGTGGGAGGATTTTCATGCCGACCAGTGTTATATAAACTAAATTTTGCTTTTTATAGTAATGCGAAAAAAATCTTTATTCCAGGTTCATCTTTCTATTTGAAACAAGGGACCGGGCGCTTTTTCTGCCCCATGTTAGACAAAAAGAGTTAGGAAAAAGAATTGAAAATTCTCTTTATTTCCATTGGTGTACAGTCTCAAAACACTGTAAATTCTTTTAAAATGGTTGTTTAAGTAATCGCAAGTCTGGAATATGAAACGAGTCCTCGAGCGAGATTTTAAAGTTTGAAAAATGTAACAGTTTAAACGAGTAACAGGATATTTAGGGCCTAAATACATTTTCCATAGAGTTAAATTAATGTTCTTACAAACAATATGCAGATTGCACTAAGTTTTATAGTGAGGAGGAAAAATGTATAAGGTAGGACTAATAATTCAGAGCATATGAAAAATGACAACTCTATTGTCGTTCCGTTCGTTTAATCCATTCACTACCATTTATTTCGGAGTGAGAAACATTAATATATGGGCTATTTTAAGTTGTTTTCAAACGTATAAATATATATAAAAGACATTTTCCAACGTTTCGTTTTTCGACGTGGGAAGAGTGGGAATTATGTATCCCTCTGATATTTTTACGTGTGACCTATATGTCCCAGTGGTATTGACATGAATGATCATCTTGTATTTTCAATTATGAAACGTATATTGTCAGAAAAACAATTTGGTCGAATTTATGATTAAAATATTTTACATTTCGGCATCCTTTTCCAAATTACAGTACATGCAACCACTGCTTTATCACTAGCACATTGTTCCTCACTTTCATCTGTTCTATTATCACTTTCATTGTTCACGTTCACTTCCATTACTGTCTATTTGATAATGTTAATAAGAATTCTGTGAACCATTAGCAGGCTTCTCTTTACCAGTGGAACAGCGATTCATAGCAATAAAATGTGGTAAATTACCAGGGGTCCTCTGAGAATGTATCTTGGGACACACATTTCCCAGTGGCAGTGGAAGGGTTAAGATATGAGTGCAGAAACAGAACACCTGTTTCAGCTCTCCTTTCAGACCAAGTTTGTAAACAAGAATAAGGAAGACAGTCACTGCTTATAATAACTAGTAGTGTTAGAATTCTAGCTCGCAATGGTCAAGCAATCAATGGACATCTGTATAGTACGGGTAATTTGATGTCACTCCTGGATGAAAGAAAAATGGATGTGCCTTTCTCAGCCAATGGATTAATCGACAGGATAATTGGCTTAGTGCTGATTGAAAGAATGAAATATTAAAGACTATGGGACATGCAATATAGAGAGACTTGGTAGCAGAAGCTAAAGAGTCTCCATTTTATGCAATCATAGCCGACTCCACGACTGATATTTCAAAGTAAGAACAGTTGTCTCTGTGTGCTCTGTATTGACTCTGATTCATCAAACCCAACAAAATATTTATGGAAATGATCACCCCACATGGCACAAAATCGGAAACAGAATTCACGATCAAAGATATTCTAACGAAACCTAACCTGAATGCAGAAAATATAGGCGAACAGTGTCATGATGGTGCAGCTATTATGTCAGGACGAGTGAAGTGTGTGCAGAAGATAACTTCGACTCAACATCCGAAAGTTGTATACATTCATTGCAACAATCACGCATTAGGTCTTCCATTGCAGGAAGTAGCACGAAAATGAGAATCTTTGTGTGACGTGCGTGCCATAGTGAAAGACGTTTGAAACATTAACCTGGATTCTGCAAAACGATAGACAACATACGCACGCCGACATTGTTCTTGAACCCTGTAAAACTATCAACGAAAGTAATCCTAAACATTTGCTGCCTGTTTGTCTTACTGGTGTGTTAGGCGAGCGAGTAGGACAGATTTCAATCTACTACAAACGAATTCAAATCACATTGAAAAAGAACCATCAGTAATACAAGTGGTCCAAATGATGATCAAAAAGTAATTCTAAAAGGGTATTTGAAAAGAATGAAGAAATTCGAAATGATATTTTTTCTGATAGTCAGTATACGTGCTTTTGTACCTTGCGGACAACTGGCGAAAGTGCTTCAAAATTCTGAAGCTTCTGCTTCTGGAGCTAAAAGAGCAGCAGCGATTTTATCTAGATGACACTCTGAGAAACCTACGAATGGACAGTGCATTTGAAAACATCTATAAGGAAGCAAAGGAAAATGCAGACAGACTACACTTAAAATTGCCCACTTCATCAAGATCAAACAACACCAATTAGGTTGGAGGAGACTGATAATCCTTCTATAGCACCTACCCTAGAACCTGTATCAGATCTTCCAAAAATGTACTTCGAAATCATCGACTACTTGTTGAAAGAAGTGCAGCGTCGTTTCAATCAGCCAGGCCTCAAAAAACTCATAAAACTCTAGATGATACTTTGTGAAGAAGCTATATGTGCTGGTGGGCCTATCTCAAGAGATTATTTGAAGCAGGAATTGGGAGTTCACTCGTCGGATTTTAACCTGGATAGATTATGAGCTCAGCTCAGGCTGCTTCCGCCTACTTTGATAACGACTGAGTCGCTGACGATCATCAGAATATTAAAAACTATTAGTGCTAAAACCCAAACTGTTCGCAGCCTTCTCGACAAGTTGTTCCTCTAGGGACTTTCGTTCTCACTATGCCAGCTTCTTGAGCATTGGCGAAAGATCATTCAGCTATTTGCGTCATATTTGAGGACGTCCATGACGCAGGAAAGATTGGCTCATCTGCTGTTGTTGCATATGTGTGGCGACCAGACTTAAACACCATTGCAAGATAATTCATATCAAAGACAAGCGAAAGAAAAGATACTATTGGTCAATTTTGAAAAGAAATAAATGTAGAATTACGTAAGTGAAAATATTATGCGTATTATAACTATTTAAATTACAAAATAGCACTTAAAATTCAATATAAACTTGAATTATTTCTTATTAATTGTGTCGTACTTTATTAGTGTGAAGTGAAGTGAATATAATGAAATTAGGAAGAGAGGTGAATGTAATAACAAACTGGATATATTGAAGTAAGTGTAGTAAAAAATATAAATAACTGGATAATTAGTGTAATTGAATTTTCTATATAAATTTTATGAAGTCTTTAGTAAAAATTCCATTTTTCCATTTCTGGTACGAAGTCAAGTAGGTAGAAAAAATACATTTTCTTATTCTTTACTTAATTATGTAGCCTGTTTTATAATGTACAAGTTATTTTCTACTACAAAGTGATACAAAGTTTGTAGTTCTAAATAGCAATTTCTAATATTACAGTGTACTGCAACACCAGAATTGGGTTTTTAAATATATAATTTTAATTTCTTCGTTTCCAAGTGATTTAAGTAGCTTTAAGATCCTTTAATAGTGTCCGTATGACCACGTCCAATACAGTTAAAAATATGTACCAGTATATAAAATGGTAAAAAATTGTACTTACAAATAGTCATTGTGAGAAGTACAAATTTTACAATTTTATATGTTTTTAATTCTGATTTCAGTGGTTGAAAATTTCTGCACCAGACCAAAATCCAGCACAAAACTGACACGGGATTAATTAATCTAAAGATGTAAACTAAGATGCCTCTAATAGATGGAAATTTCACTCTCACGAAACTGTTTACAGCTTCATTATATTATTATTATTATTATTATTATTATTATTATTATTATTATTATTATTATTATTATTATTATTATTATTATTATTATTATTATTATTATTATATAACCAATCAAATGAAATTATTGTTACATTACAAACAAATATTCGTATTATCTTACCTATGTTATATTCCCGTGTCTATTTTCAAGACAGCAGTTTGCTCCCCCCCCCCAGCTGAAAAATACTTCCACGCCACTGGAGGGGAATATATATAAAGTAAAAGCGATCGATATTAGTGTCGAATCCATAGTTCTCGTTGTTGCAGATATTAATAATTACAACGCCGAAAGCGTTAAAGTCCAAATTTAACTCTCATCGTAAAGCTCCTTTGTGGTTAAGCGTATAGCGTACACGCTTTCGGCGTGGGAGACCCAGATTCGGCCCCCAGCGAGAGCTCATGTAGTTCGGATTCTACGTTAATTAGTAGGTCCACGTCTCATATAGCTTCACTGCTGACGGGACGTTAAACTCAAAATCAACTCAATCGATTCAAAACCCATCATTATAGCGGGCGATAAAGGATGGAAAATAAAATGTCTCAAGTGACTGAGATTAGTGTCAAATCCATAGTTTGAGTTCGTGACGCTATTACAAACACAATGTCATTTAATGCCATGTTTTGGCATGAGCGACTATGCCACCTGAATTTTGAATTTACAGGAGCAACATTTGCTCACACAGCTCTAAATGTTTTGATGTATGTATACGTGTATATTCCAGCAAAACTCCGGAATGTCTGGAGCAACTTTTACCTAACATGCGAGACATACTCCTTTCAATCTATGAAAAAATATTGTGGAATTCAGATACCTCAAGGAATGGGAGTTGGGAGGAGTGACATGTAAAAATAGTGTAAAATAACTGATTGTAGAGTGTTATCTATTGTTTTCTGGGTCGTTCAGATGTGTAATGAGGCACTCAATGGCGTTATATCCAAATTAATCCCCATCTTCACAGGATGAGGGGCTTGGAGATATGATTAATAAAATGTAAAAACTTACTTAAATATTTGTAGAAGTAATAGTTTTCTGGAGTCGCGAAAGCGTTTCTAATAACTTTGGAATGTAGTTTGTACCCACTTCAAGATGGGCTTTTTAATCGTATCAATTTCTCACCTTAAGAAGAAATTACCATCTCAACTAGTATATGTATCAAGCTAGCCTTCGCAATCGAGAAAAAATGTGTAGATGAATGTTTCGTCTTTTAAATGATATATTAAATGTAAAATCAGAGATTAAGTGGGTCGGTGAGTCAAATGGTCAAGATTTGTGAGTGGGTCAGTGGATCGTAGGTCAACAAGGCGTGACCTACTGCGAAACACCATCACCGTGAGTCACACTGACCCATTGACCCACCAACCCATTCTGCTCAGTGCCTTCTAGATAGCATTTTCTGAACACTGGCAAGTTTGTCTACGTTTTACTTTCCAGACCATTTTTCTTCTTTTTTCGTTTGGTTGTAATGAAGAAAGAAGTTCAAACTCTTTTGGATTTTGATATTTCCAGTTGTAACAATAGCAATAGGACTTACTACTTGGTTTTTGAGATGCAGGCTGTGAGATTTTAGAAGAGCTAACTACTGGAAAAAATTGGTTTATTACAAGTATAACCTCTTTAGTCAGTAGAGAGGATGGCGTGGATCATGGATCAGACTTAATGACGATGTATTTTAGTGGGTCGGAGTTGGTCACAATGGTTCAGAGTTGTTTATAGTTGGTGGTGGGTCAGAGTGGGTCATGGTGGGTGAGTGGGTCACGTTGGGTGTTGTGTCATTGTGGGTCACGATGTGTGGTAGGTCAGTATGTTGTGAATCAAGGTTTCATTGACCCACACCATCTCTGGTCAACATTGCACTAAAGAGGAGAGGCTCCGAAGGTGCGCGTCGGCGATTTTCTCAAATTTTGCACATAGATAGTACTCCACCAGAATGCAATAAATCTCGAAACGGTTCACAGTACCATCTCACAGAACTCGAGATAGAGGGATTTGTTTGATTGGCTAAGTTAAGACTTCAATAATTTATCCTCCTACAAGCGAGATTTTCTTCATCGTTTCCGTGGCGAAGTCAGAAGAATATGCGGCGAGTAAACTTAAGGTTGAAGATTCGCGCCCACCACGGGATACTTGCTTTTTTCCCTAGTGTTTTCTACACTCACCTGAATATAAACAAATCAGGCATATGGGCGATTTAACATATTTTGGGGGAGGAATTTTGTGGTTCGTTGGCGTTTCGTCGAGTCTCTGCCGCTGGTCGTATAATTTTCAAAACGGAAGTGGAGCCACCACGGATCGTAGCTGCGGGATCACCAACTTTTGGCGAAAGGTCGCCAGTTGCGCATCGCTGGTCCACTGACGCTTACGGCATGGGGGCTTGTATCTGAAAACTAAGAGAATAAAGAAGCATGGTATCCATGAAGCCCGTTGGCACTAATAAAAGTCTGAAACGATGAAACAGATGTCAAAACCGGAAAACATGTATTTTATAACTTCAAAGGTACCCCGTGTCGAGGAAAAAGATTTGCCCCAAAGTTCCGCGGAGGGTCTCAGGAGGGGTGCAACTCAAAATTTGAAAATGGCAAGGAGAATCAAGTATTATGTCATTTAAAAGTATTGCTAAAATTTAAAAAAAAAATGGTAAGAGTCTCGAGTCTTTATACTAACTTGTGCAAAATAGCGAGCGTTCAAGATGGTAATAAATCCTTCATTGAAAACTCCGTCACCACCTCTTGAAATGTGAAACTGTGAAACTACCCAGAAGAGGTAAACACTTGTGTTACCATTGTAAAAGTATAATACACCAAGGTAAAACAAGAAGTGCCCCATTATGGGCTTATTACATCACTAATATTAAATTCTACGTTCCACGATTGTGTCTTTAAGCTAAAAGACAGGGTGATTGTGAATTATGAAATTAATGGTAGAATTCAGAATTGACCCACCACCAACTATGAACCGCTCTGAACCATTGTGACGAACTCCGACCCACCAACGTCATCAACTCTGACCCATGATCCACGTCCTTCTCTCCATTGACTAAAGAGGTTACACTTAAAATAAGACAATACTGTGAAATTATCACTTATTGGAGTTTGAATTCCTACCGTCAATCGCTCACGCACCGCTCTGTTACAATACCGGTTGATTTTACCTTTACGATATACAATGGTAAAGTGTTTCTCATCTTTCAAATTAAGATGAATTTAAATTTATCATATATAATTATTTCTTTCTTGGCTTACATATACATTTCAGTAGAAAACAGGATGAAATTTGGAAGTATCAAATCAAGATAAAGTAGACCAACGTAAAAAAAGAAAAACTAGTTTTCCATATAATTAAGCATGCCGTACTAATTTAAAATGCCCATGAAATTAAGCTTGGAATACAAATTTTATGTCATTTTTTCTCACAGCTTTATGGCTTGATTGCCTTATGCTCTGAACGATCCATATATTAAACACCAGCTTCAGCAATTATTATAATAGAAAGCAGTGGGTATAAAATGCGAAGAACTGTAGTTTTCATTCCTCTATTTATTTCTCAACTAATATCAATCGTTTTCGATAATTTTTACAAATCAACCCACTACCAATTTCCTATATATAGAACCCCCCCCCCCCCCGCTCATAAAAGACATTTTTAAAAATGCCAGGACACGTTCTGTTTATTTTTAATAAAGAGTTATATACTGAATTTCAGCTCTCTAAGTTGAACGGTTTGTAAGATGCTAAATTTTTCGCACAAATTCGAACCCCTACTCCCAACTAAGTATATGTGTTATAATGAAAGTGATACGCGTATGATAACTTCCCAGTTGGGATTGGAACCTGATTATATACCAAATGTCATTTCATTTGACTTTGCAATTTGACCGTGATGATAACGCAGACATAGTTACTTTCAGTTTTTTATACTAGGTATAATAATTCATATATTACAGGTGATTCAATTTTTTTTTCAGCAGTTATCTCCTCTAAAAGCGCACAAGCTGTATCTCAAAATTGAACTCCTATTGCTATTGCTACTACTCTTACGATTGCAAATATCAAAATCCAAAAGTACCTGAATTTTTTCATTAGAAACAAATGAAAAAAGAAGAAAAATGGAGATCTTGAAAGTAAAACGTAGACAAACTCACCAGTGTTCAGATGCTGTCTACAATGCACTGAACAGAATGGGTCGGTGGGTAGTTGGGGGTCGTTTCATCCAAAGATATTTTGTCCAAACACATTTAGCCTAGGGACATTTGGTCCAAAGGGCAATTTGTCCAAAGAACATTTTGTCCAAAAGACAATTGGTCCAAAGGATATTTCGTCCAAAAGACATTTGGTCCAAAGGACATTTCGTCCAAAACACAATGGTCCAAAAGACAATTGGTCCAAAGCACATTTCGCCCAAAAGACATTTCGTCCAAAGACATTTGGTCCAAAGAACATTTCATCCAAAACACAATTGATCCAAAGGACATTTCATCCAAAAGACATTTGGTCCAAAGGATATTTCGTCCAAAAGACAATTGGTCCAAAGGACATTTCGTCCAAAAGGCAATTGGTCCAAAGGACATTTCGTCCAGAAGACATTTGGTTCAAAGGACATTTCGTCCAAAAGACAATTGGTCCAAGGGACATTTCGTCCAGGGATGTTTAGTTCAAAGCACATTTTGTCCAGAGAACATTTGGTCCGGGAACGCTTGGGGGTCAAGGGTTTCTTTCTATTAGAAGTGTAAAAGTGATACATATGACATTATGACTCACAAGTAATACTTCCCAAGTGTAACACTCCAATTTTTAAAAAAATGGCAGGTAGATACTACCCATAAAACAAACGAATACGTGTTTTTTCTGCGGAAAAGTGGTTTTAGGGGGGGCAAAACCCCCGACTCAAAATTTTGAAAGTTGACGCCCGAAAGGCAAGAAGAAGAGGACCGAAGTGAACGAACTTGTGCACAGATGTTGCAGCCGTAAAATGAGGGAATACGTGTTTCGTATTTTACTGAAAAAAATGGTATGTGGGGCACAGACCCCTCCAAACCTTTGATCACGAAATATCAAAAGTACTAATAATAGTATGTCAGATGTGTGTAAAGGACATGAAGAATTGCAACGATACTTTGAGTAGGGACAATACGCAAAAAATAAATAAATACTGTTTTTTATTTGCTGCGAAAGAACGGTTTTAGGGGGCAAAAGCTCCCATCCAAAAGTTTGAAACTTGAGGCCCGAAAGGTCAGAAGAAATGAACCAAAGTGAATGAAATTGTGCAGAGATATTGTAGACATAAAATGAGGGAATACGGGTTTCGTATTTTCTTGAAAAAAAGAAAAAGGTTTGATTGGGACACAGACCCCTACAAAACTTTGATCGTGAGATATCAAAAGTGCTAATAACAGTATGTCAGAAGTGCTTAAAGAACATGAACAATTGGAACGACACATTGTCTAGGGACAATACGCAAAAAATAAACGAATGCGAGTTTATTTTCTGCGGAAAAACGGTTTTAAGGGACAAAATCACCCACACCAAATTTTGAAATTTGAAGCCTAAAAGGCAAGCAGAAGTGCACAGAATTGAATGAAACTGTGCACAGATATTGTAGACGTAAATTGAGGTAATTGGGTTTCGTATTTTCCTGAAAAAAAAAGCGGTTGCGTATATCACGGACCTTTTAAATCGTTGATTATACGTCAGAAGTTCTTAAAGAGTATGGAGAATTGCAACGAAACCTCATATAGGGACAATTCGCAAAACAATAAACGAAACGTGTTTTAATTTGTGCGGAAAAACAGTGTTGGGGCCTAGGCCTCCTTCGAAAAAAGCTAAATATTACCGTAATAGCGCAGGAAGTAGTGGACCAAAGCAAATAAAATTGTGGTAGATATTTTAGAGACCCTATGTAAAATAAGGTCTTTCGCGTTTCTGAAGTGTCCCTATCCGTTTTTCTTCAAATTTGGCACATCAACAGGAAACAGGAAATTAATCGACACGTGTTTTTGTTTATGCGGAAAAACATTGTAAGGGTTAAAGGAGCCTCCTGAAATGCTATAAAATACACTATACAGTTTGTGCTTGTTGTTGATCTGCCAAATTTGAAGAAATTAGATGGAGACATTTGTGAAACACGAAAGGCCTTATTTTACCTATCCAATATCTACATACAATTTCATTCGCTTCGGTCCACACCTTCCACCACTCAACGCCTCGGTCCGCTCAACAGTTTTTTCTTTTCAGGAAAATACGAAACCCGTGTTCCTTCATTTTATGTCTAAAATGTCTGTGCACAATTTAATTCACTTCGATTTATTTCTTCTTGGCTTTCGGGCGTCAACTTTCAAAATTTTTGGTAGGAGTTTTGTACCCTATAACCCTTTTTTCGCAGAAAATAAAAAAAACGTGTTCATTTATTTTTTGCGTATTGTCCATACACAAAGTTTCGTTGCAATTCTTCGTGTCCTTTACATACATGTCACATACTGTTACTAGCACTTTTGATATTTCATGAGCAAAGGTTTGGAGGGGTCTGTGCCCCACATAACCATTTTTTCCAGGAAAATACGAAACACGTGAGTAGTGAAAAAATGATCGATCTGGCTCAGCGTTTGCCAACTCACAAGCCCCTGGGAAAATGACCACCGTGCACCGTGAACCCACGGGAAAATGACCACCGTGCACCGTGTGCCCACGGCCTTTTACGACCTCCATTTAGGGGTGAATTCGTTCTCTTTTAGGGGTGTACTCGTTCTCTTTTATGAGCATATTTTTCAACCCCTATTTTAACATAGGAGATAACACATAAGATTACGAACACATAGAAGAGAAGATAACACATAACACTACGTAACACACAGCAGAACAGATAACACATAAGAGTACGTAACATAACAAGGGTGTATTCATTCTCTTTTATGAACCCCTACGAACACAGAAGATAACACATAACACTACGTAACACACAGCACAACAGATAATACATGGCGTATTTTCCAACCCCTATTTTAAGATAACAGAAATTACGAACACATAGAAGAGCAGATAACAAGGGTGAACTCGTTCCCTTTTCCAACCCCTATTTTAACATAGCAGAAATGACATAAGCATGTCCTCAAACTACTGACCATTGTGAACAAAGGTCAAACTAAGAAACGAAACAACATATCGAGGTGCTGTTTCCACATTTAGCAATTGGTCATCAAGGTCGAAAATTAAAACTCGAAAACAGAGCCACATTTAGCAATACGTCATCAGGTACTACATGTCCCAAAATTAGTGGTCATCGAGGTCAAAGACCAAAATACTTAAAACTAAATAACTCTTAAATGAATCCACATATTGAGGTGCTGTTTCCAAATCTAGTAACTGGTCATCAACTACTACAAGTTCCAAAATAGTGGCCATCGAGGGCAAAGGTCACAGTACTTAAAACCTAATTACTCGAAAATGGATCCACGTATTGAGGTGGTGTTTCCAAATCTAGTAACTGGTCATCAACTACTACAAGTTCCAAAATACTAATCATCGAGGTCAAAGGTCAACATACTTAAAACCTAATAACACGAAAACTGAGCCACATATTTAGGTGTTGTTTCCACATTTAGTAATCGGTCACCAACTACTACAAGTTCCAAAATAATGATCATCGAGGTCAAAGGTCAACATACTTAAAACCCAATCACTCGTAAACGAAGCAACATATTGAGATAGTGTTACCACATCTAGTAACTGGTCATCAACTACTACAAGTTCCAAAATACTAATCATCGAGGTCAAAGGTCAAAGTACTTAAAACCTAATAACACGAAAACTGAGCCACATATTGAGGTGCTGTTTCCACATTGAGTAATAGGTCATCAACTACTACAAGTTCCAAAATAATGACCATCGAGTTCAAAGGTCAAAGTACTTAAAACCTAATAACACGAAAACTGAGCCACATATTGAGGTGCTGTTTCCACATTTAGTAATAATATTGCTGAGATTCGGATATTATATTAAATCGTTCCATTTTTTTTGCAGTTTATCTAATTTTAGAATATTGTAAAATCGTTAATGAGTGCTGTTTTATCTTAATTGCTGTCTTCCAACTATAGAACACCAATTAGTGTTTTTTCTAATAACCTATTATTCTTAACGTTCAACAATTATTCACTGTAAAGCAATGCTTATAGAATTCTTTTCTCGGAAAAATCAGCTGTTTGCATGAAAAAGTAATTGGGACTGTTCCAACTATAGAACACCAATTAGTGTTTTTTCTAATAACCTATTATTCTTAACGATCAACAATTATTCACTGTAACGCTATATTGCAAAATTCTTCTCGGAAAAAATCAGGTGTTTGCAAGAAAAAGTAATTGGGACTGTTCCAACTATAGAACACCAATTAGTGTTTTTTCTAATAACCTATTATTCTTAACGATCAACAATTATTCACTGTAACGCTATATTGAAAGCAAAATTCTTCTCGGAAAAAATCAGGTGTTTGCAAGAAAAAGTAATTGGGGCTGTTCCCACTATAGATCACCAAAAGTGTTTTTCCCAATAACGTATTCTTTCTAAAGCTGTAAATAGAAAAAAAAACGGAATTTTACTTTGCAAAATCCGCACCGAAAATTTTGAACCGAAAGATATGCCGTATTAACTAGCTATGTATTATTTAAGCAAAACGAAGGGCTAAATTTGAGAAAGCGAACATGGACCATTTTACTCAAATTTGGATGGAGTATTTATCTTTGTATGAACCAGAAAAAATGAAGAAGATCCATTTTAACTAGTTCCATATTTCTGTACAATTTTGTACTACTCAAATAAACGAAATTTTATTTTTTGTACCAATCACAAGAAAATCACAGAAGGGTCATTTTATACCTTTTTTGTGCTATTCAAATAATAGAGGGAACAAATTTCAGTAGTCTATTTTATTTTTTTTGTACCAATCACAAGAAAAGCAAAGATATACCATTTTAACTATTTAAACAAATGAAAAGATAAATTTGAATGACCTATTCAATTTTGTACCAACGAGAATTGCCATTTTGTACTACTTCAATAAACAAAAAAAACCGAAGAAGGTATTTTGTACTACTCCAATAAACGAAGGAATGCCAACCAGAAAAAAAAGAAGTGAAGATTAGGTGGATTATTTTCTTTTATACCAACTGGAAAAGAGAAGAAGAGCTACATTAACTAGCTCATTATGTACTGTTTAAACAAACGAAAATTGACCATTATGTAACTTTTGAAATACTGAAATGTTCTATTTTTGTATCAATCAGAAAAACCCGAAGTTCATAATTTCGATGTTCTACTTTTCATACCAACCAGAAAAAATGAACTAGCTGAATATTTAAATATACGAAAGAATAAATTTAAGTGACCTATTCAATTTTGTACCAATGAGAAATGGCTCAGCAAAAGGTGAAGAAGGACTATTTTAAACAATGGAGTACTTAGTTTTGCACCATTTTGAAGTATTCAAATAAACAAAAGACTTATAATTTGTGTCAACTCTAAAATCAAAAAGGATTATTTTATATCATTTTAAACTAGTCTAATAAACGAAGGCATAAATATGAGTGAGCTATTTAATTTTGTAGCTGAGTATTTTAACGAAAGAACAAAATTGTACTAACTAGAAAAAACCGAAGAAGGCCCATTTTAACTAACTGAGAATTTCTGTACCTTTTTGTACTATTTAAACAAACGATGGAATAAATTTAAGTGACCTATTCAATTTTGTACCAATGAGAAAAGGCATTTAACTGGCTAAGAAGAAGGGCGAAGAAGGGCGAAGAAGGACTATTTTATAATTTTACTACTCAAATAAGCAATGGAGTATTTAGTTTTGCACCATTTTGGAGTATTCAAATTAACAAAGGACTTATAATTTGTGTCAACTCTAAAAACGGCCATTTTGTATTATTTCAACAAACAAAAGAAAAAGCAAAAAGGACCATTTTAAACTATTTAAATAAACGAAGGCATAAACATGAGTGAGACCAGAGAAAAACCGAACAAGATCCATTTTAACTAACTGAGAATTTCTGTACCTTTTTGTACTATTTAAACAAACGATGGGATAAATTTGAGTGACCTGTTTTTTGTACTAACCAGAAAAACCGAAGAAGGTACCTTTATACTAGCTCAATGAACGAAAGAACAAATTTGAGTGTTCTACTTTTTATACCAAACAAAGAAGAACCATTTTGTACATACTAATCAAATAAACGAAAGACCAATTTAACTAGCTCAGAATTTATATACGTTTTGTTTAGGTGTCCTACTTTTTGTACCAGCGTGAAATGTCTTTTTAACCAGCTTAGTAGTATTCAAATAAACAAAAAACCGAAGAAGGATCATTTTAACTAGCGCAGAATTTATGTAAGAATAATTTCGATGTTCTACTTTTTATACCAACGAGAAAAAATGAACTAGCTGAATATACGAAAGAATAAATTTAAGTGATCTATTTCATTTTGTACCAAGGAGAAATGCCATTTTTATCTAGCTTAGAATTTCTAGTGCATGTTGTATTATTTAAACAAAACGAAGGGCTAAATTTGAGAAAGCGAACATGAACCATTTTACTCAAATTTGACCATTATGTAACTTTTGAAATACTGAAATGTTCTATTTTTGTATCAATCAGAAAAACCCGAAGTTCATAATTTCGATGTTCTACTTTTTATACCAACGAGAAAAAATGAACTAGCTGAATATACGAAAGAATAAATTTAAGTGACCTATTTAATTTTGTACCAATGAGAAATGGCTCAGCAAAAGGCGAAGAAGGACTATTTTAAACAATGGAGTATTTAGTTTTGCACCATTTTGGAGTATTCAAATAAACAAAGGAATTATAATTTGTGTCAACTCTAAAATCAATTAAACGAAGTAATGCATTTCAAAAACCGAAGTTGAGTATTTTATAGCATTTTGTATTATTTCAACAAACAAAGGAATAAGCAAAAAAGGATCATTTTATATCATTTTAAACTAGTCTAATAAACGAAGGCATAAATATGAGTGAGCTATTTAATTTTGTAGCTGAGTATTTTAACGAAAGAACAAAATTGTACTAACCAGAAAAAACCGAAGAAGACCCATTTTAACTAACTGAGAATTTCTGTACCTTTTTGTACTATTTAAACAAACGATGGAATAAATTTGAGTGGCCTGTTTTTTTGTACTAACCAGAAAAATCGAAGAAGGTACCTTTGTACTAGCCCAATGAACGAAAGAGCAAATTTGGGTGTTCTATTTCTTTTTTTACCAACGAGAACCATTTTTAACTGACTTAGAATTTTATACCTTTTTGAAAAATTTGTATCAAATCGAAAAAAGCAAGGAAATACCATTTTTAAATAGCTCAGCATGTTACAGCTTTTTGTGTTTTTGGTCTACCCAATTTAAACAAACAAAGGAATAAATTTGTGTGAGCTATTCACTTTTGTTACAAGCAGAAAAAGGAAAGAATAAATTTGAGTGGCTTAAGCAAAGAAGGTCAATGGTAACTAGCCTATTGAAGAATGAATAAATTTTGTTTGCAATTAAAAAAAACGGAGGTCTATTTTATGTACATTTTGTACTACTCAAATAAACAAAGAAATACCATATTCTGCTACTCAAACAAACGACGGAATAAGCTCAGAATTTCTATACCTTTTTGTGTTATTCAAATAAACGAAGGAATAAATTTGTGTGACTTATACCAACCATGAAGGTTCATTATATCATTTTGTATTACTCTATTTCATTTTTGTAACAATCAGAAGAAAACAGCTCAGAATTTTATATCTTTGTGGTGTTACATTTTGTGCCATCCAGAGAACAATTTAAATTGACTCTCCCGTCACTAAGAAAGGCTTATAAAATATTTCAACGTAAGATTTAACAAACCAGAATTGCGTCATAATTGTGTAGAACAGACTCCATAGTAATTTGCGTAACATCATGCATGGCCATTTTTGATCACAGCAGAAAAAGAGATCATATCAAAGTAAGAAGTTTTCAAAGTTCCATGTTGCTGCAGATATTTAACATTTGTACTGCTAGTATAGTTAGGGTTGTAAGGTACTGCGTATTGCTCAACGATTCAATTATTTTTTAAAACTTTTTTCCTCGTCTAAGGTAAAGTATATGAAACTTCAAATATATATTTTTGCATTTATGTATTTTATTATAATGGAATATAAGTTTATGGAGTATATTTGGAAAATAATAGAACATACATCATGATGTTATATTGCCTTGAAAACATGTTATTAAACACGGAGAATGCATAGAATGCTTTTATTGTAGGTATATAAAATTATTTATTTGATTTGTTTTTGCTGAAGAGCAGAAAAATTACTAGCATGGAGATTGTTTATGTTTCACCTAGAGAAAAAGAAATGCAGCGTGAAAACGAGAAACCTATACTGTTAATCCAGCCGTCTGACCTCGATTTGCCAGATGAATTATGTGATAAAGTGAGAATCATATATCCAACACAAGAAATAGAAGAAGTGTATTATTTTAGACGCTATAATAGATATAATGATGAAATACTCCCGGAAAGTGATGATGACAGTGTTTCAAATATTACCTGTTTTGAACTGGAAGCTAATGAGTGTGACTGTACTAGTGAAACTATTAGTGATACATGTATTATACAATTATTTAATGAGTATACACCAAATTCAGTATTATTATGTGAGGCATGTTCTAAACATAATGAGAATGAAAAAGATCACAACTGTTTGCTGCAGTATGATTACGAATTATTGCAAAAGGTGTGGACGATCTTAATTAAACGTGAAATGAGAGAGAAAATCTATAAACTTTATATAGAGAAGCATTTTAAAAGTTGTAATATTAAGAACACTTATACTTTGGAGAAAAAATTTAATCTGGTATATGAATACATTACAGAGTGTGATTATTATATCAACAAAATAGTAGAAATGTTTTTAGAGAAAGATAAACAATTATTTAATTCTGTAAATGAACACTGAGCCCAATGTAGCATATGCATTTGATTGTGTAAGAATAGAAGAACTTGAACTGTTAAATGGATCAATTTGTAGTATTGTAATATTACAAACATTGGACTCTGGCAACTGAATTCTCAGTGAGAGTCAATTTAAATTGTTCTCTGGATGACACAAACATATACAAAATGTAACACCACAAAGGTATAAAATTCTGAGCTGTTTCTTCTGATTGTTACAAAAATGAAATAGAGTAATACAAAATGGTATAAAAATACCGAGCTTGTTATAATGGACCTTCATGGTTGGTATAAGTCACACAAATTTGTTCCTTCGTTTATTTGAATAACACAAAAAGGTATAGAAATTCTGAGCTTATTCCGTCGTTTGTTTGAGTAGCAGAATATGGTATTTCTTTGTTTATTTGAGTAGTACAAAATGTACATAAAATAGACCTTCTCCGTTTTTTTTAATTGCAAACAAAATTGAATAGGTCACTCAGTTTTAATAGCACAAAAGGTACAAATTGACCTTCTTTGCTTAAGCCACTCAAAATTTATTCTTTCGTTTCTTTGAGTTAGTTAATATGGTTATTTGATTAGTACAAAATGTTAATTCTTTCCTTTTCCTGCTTGTTTTCAAAACTGAATAGGTCACAAAAATTTATTCCTTCGTTTATTTGATTAGTACAAAATGGTATAAAATTCTGAGTTAGCTAAATTGGATCTCCTTCGCTTTCTTCGTTTATTTAAATAGCACAAAAAGATATAAAATGCTGAGTTATTTAAAATGGTATTTCTTGTTGATACCAAATTGAATAGGTCACTCAAGTTTATTCATTTGTTGATTTGTGTAGCACAAAAATACTCAACTAGTTAAAATGGCCCTTCTTTGCTTTTCTTCTGATTGGTATAAAATTGAATAGATCACTCAAATTTATTCCTTCGTTTATTTAAATAGCACATAAAGGTATAAAATGATCCTTCTTCGCCTTTCCTGGTCAGTACAAATTTTTTTCTTTTCCTGCTTGGTTTTTTTCATTTGTTTGAATGGCACAAAAGTACAGAAATTCTGAACTAGTTAAAATGATCCTTCTTCGGTTTTTTGTTTATTTGAATACTACTGAGCTGGTTAAAAAGACATTTCACGCTGGTACAAAAAGTAGGACACCTAAACAAAACGTATATAAATTCTGAGCTAGTTAAATTGGTCTTTTTTTCACTTTTTTCTTTCGTTTATTTGATTAGTACAAAATGGTTCTTCTTTGTTTGGTATAAAAAGTAGAACACTCAAATTTGTTCTTTCGTTCATTGAGCTAGTATAAAGGTACCTTCTTCGATTTTTCTGGTTAGTACAAAAAACAGGTCACTCAAATTTATCCCATCGTTTGTTTAAATAGTATAAAAAGGTACAGAAATTCTCAGTTAGTTAAAATGGACCTTCTTCGGTTTTTCTCTGGTCTCACTCATGTTTATGCCTTCGTTTATTTAAATAGTTTAAAATGGTCCTTTTTGCTTTTTCTTTTGTTTGTTGAAGTTGACACAAATTATAAGTCCTTTGTTAATTTGAATACTCCAAAATGGTGCAATTTCTTTGTTTTTTCGGTGGTACAAAACTAAATACTCCATTGCTTATTTGAGTAGTAAAATTATAAAATAGTCCTTCTTCGCCCTTCTTCTTAGGTTGGTACAAAACTAAATAGACAACTCAAATTCTGAGCCAGTTAAATGCCTTTTCTCATTGGTACAAAATTGAATAGGTCACTTAAATTTATTCCATCGTTTGTTTAAATAGTACAAAAAGGTACAGAAATTCTCAGTTAGTTAAAATGGGCCTTCTTTGGTTTTTCTCTGGTCTCACTCATATTTATGCCTTCGTTTATTACACTAGTTAAAATGATCCTTTTTTTGCTTTTTCCTTTTGTTTGTTGAAGTTGACACAAATTATAAAACTCCAAAATGGTACAATATTCCATTGTTTATTTGAGTAGTAAAATTCTGAACCAGTTAAAAATGACATTTCTCATTGGTACAAAATTGAATAGGTCACTTAAATTTATTCTTTCGTATATTCAGCTAGTTCATTTTTTTCTCGTTGGTATAAAAAGTAGAACATCGAAATTATGAACTTCTTAAATTGACTCTTCTTCGGGTTTTTCTGATTGATACAAAAATAGAACATTTCAGTAAGTTCAAAAGTTACATAATGGTCAATTTTCGTTTCCTTAAACAGCACATAATGAGCAAGTTAAAGTAGCTCTTCTTCTCTTTTCCAGTTGGTAAAAAAGAAAATAATCCACCTAATCTTCACTTCTTTTTTTTCTGGTTGGCATTCCTTCTTTTATTGGAGTAGTACAAAATGGTATAAAAGTCTGAGTTAGTTAAAATGAACCTGCTTCGTTTTTTTTGTTTATTGAAGTAGTACAAAATGGCAATTCTCGTTGGTACAAAATTGAATAGGTCTTTCAAATTTATCTTTTCATTTGTTTAAATAGTTAAAATGGTATATCTTTGCTTTTCTTGTGATTGGTACAAAAAATAAAATTTCGTTTATTTGAGTAGTACAAAATTGTACAGAAATATGGAACTAGTTAAAACGGATCTTCTTCATTTTTTTCTGGTTCATACAAAGATAAATACTCCATCCAAATTTGAGTAAAATGGTCCATGTTCGCTTTCTCAAATTTAGCCCTTCGTTTTGCTTAAATAATACGGCATATCTTTCGGTTCAAAATTTTCGGTGCGGATTTTGCAAAGTAAAATTCCGTTTTTTTTCTATTTACAGCTTTAGAAAAAATACGTTGTTGGGAAAAACACTTTTGGTGATCTATAGTGGGAACAGCCCCAATTACTTTTTCTTGCTTGCTTTCAATATAGCGTTACAGTGAATAATTGTTGATCGTTAAGAATAATAGGTTATTAGAAAAAACACTAATTGGTATTCTATAGTTGGAACAGTCCCAATTACTTTTTCATGCAAACAGCTGATTTTTCCGAGAAAAGAATTCTATAAGCATTGCTTTACAGTGAATAATTGTTGAACGTTAAGAATAATAGGTTATTAGAAAAAACACTAATTGGTGTTCTATAGTTGGAAGACAGCAATTAAGATAAAACAGCAAGCATTAACGATTTTACAATATTCTAAAAGTTAGATAAACAGCAAAATATAATATCCGAATCTCAGCAATATTATTACTAAATGTGGAAACAGCACCTCAATATGTGGCTCAGTTTTCGTGTTATTAGGTTTTAAGTATGTTGACCTTTGACCTCGATGATTAGTATTTTGGAACTTGTAGTAGTTGATGACCAATTACTCAATGTGGAAACACCACCTCAATATGTGGATCCATTTCCAAGTTATTAGGTTTTAAGTATTTTGACCTTTGACCTCGATGATTAGTATTTTAGAACTCTTAGTAGTTGATGACCAGTTACTAGATTTGGAAACAACATCTCAATATGTTGTTTCGTTTTCGAGTTATTGGGTTTTAAGTATGTTGACCTTTGACCTCGATGACCACTAATTTTGGGACATGTAGTAGTTGATGACCAATTACTAAATGTGGAAACAGCACCTCAATATATGGCTGTTTTCGTGTTATTAGGTTTTAAGTATGTTGACCTTTGACCTCGATGACCACTAATTTTGGGACATGTAGTAGTTGATGACCAATTACTAAATGTGGAGACAGCACCTCAATATGTTGCTTCGTTTACGAGTTATTAGGTTTTAAGTATGTTGACCTTTGACCTCGATGGTCATTATTTTGGAACTTGTAGTAGTTGATGACCAGTTACTAGATTTGAAAACAGCACTTCAATATGTGTCTCAGTTGTCGAGTTATTAGGTTTTAAATATGTTGACCTTTGACCTCGATGATCAGTATTTTGGAACTTGTAGTAGTTGATGACCAATTGCTAAATGTGGAAACACCACCTCAATATTTGGATCCATTTCCAAGTTATTAGGTTTTAAGTATGTTGACCTTTGACCTCGATGATCATTATTTTGGAACTTGTAGTAGTTGATGACCAGTTACTAGATTTGAAAACAGCACCTCAATATATGGCTCAGTTTTCGTGTTATTAGGTTTTAAGTATGTTGACCTTTGACCTCGATGATTAGTATTTTGGAACTTGTAGTAGTTGATGACCAATTACTAAATGTGGAAACACCACTTCGATATGTGGTTTCGTTTTCGAGTTATTAGGTTTTAAGTATGTTGACCTTTGACCTCGATGTTCATTATTTTAGAACTTGTAGTAGTTGATGACCAATTGCTAGATTTGGAAACACCATCTCAATACGTTGCTTCGTTTTTGAGTTATTAGGTTTTAAGTGTCATAGAAAGGGCGTATGCCACAGATATTTGTAATCAGCATGTCTGTAAACACTCATATACCGAGTTTCATCCAAATCGGTTAAAATTGTCATAGAAAGGGCGTATCCCACATAAACTATAAGACCCAGGTAAAAAGAATTCTTTGCTATGTAATCTGCTATGTCCGTAGATAGGCCAACTGCTATGTATTCTTTACTATGTTAAAATAAGGGTTGGAAAATATGCCCATAAAAGAGAATAAGTCCACCCCTAAAATGGACTATGTTTAAATAGAGGTGGACTTCGCTATGTTTCGTAGTCTCTGTGTGATTTCTGTTATGATAAAATAGGGGTTGGAAAAAGTACATAGTCTTATGCATTATCTGCCATGTTCAATTAGGGGTTGGAAAATATGCTCATAAAAGGGAACGAGTTCACCCTTTAATCTTCAGTATGTTTCGTAGTCTCTGTTTGATGCGCTATGTTCAATTAAGGGTTGGAAAATACGCCATGCTCTTTTATTAGCTGTGCTATGTATTATCTGTTGTGCTGTGTGTTACGTAGTGTTATGTGTTATCTTCTCTTCTATGTGTTCGTAGGGGTTGAATGAATACACCCTTGTTATGTTACGTACTCTTATGTGTTATCTGTTCTGCTGTGTGTTACGTAGTGTTATGTGTTATCTGCTGTGTTCGTAGGGAACGAGTACACCCCCTTAAAATGGAGGTCGTAAAAGAGAACGAGTTCACCCCTAAAAGAGAAGGCCGTGGGCTCACGGTGCACGGTGGTCATTTTCCCGTGGGCTCACGGTGTAAGGTGCTCATTTTCCCAGGGGCTTGTGAGTTGGCAAACGCTGAGCCAGATCGATCATTTTTTCACTACTCACGTGTTCCCTCATTTTACGTCTGCAATACCTGTTCACAATTTCGTTCACTTCGGTCCACTTCTTCTTGCCTTTCGGGCGTCAACTTTCAAAATTTTGGGTGGGGCTTTTGTCCCCTAAAACCGTTTTTCCGCAGAAAATGAAAAACACGTATTTATTTATTTTCTGTGTATTATCTGGCTGCCAAATTTTTATCAAAATTGGAGTGTTACACTTGGGAAGTGTTACTTGTTAGTAGCTTCTTATTTCTAAAGGAAATTCTGAAATAGAGATTTATTCCGCAATTTTCTTTTCGATAAAACAAATATATGCTGAGACATTCAGAGAAAAACGTAAACGCCTGAAAACTAAATGGCCACCTTTCTTTGCTTTCATTAATAATTTCACAAAAATACAGTTTTAGCTTCGCAGAAATACAGTTGTAGCTTCGTTGGTTAAGAATACACTTCCCAAAATGATAAATAATCCTCTGAAGAGCAAACTCCCTCTTCATTTGCGGACAACATTGCCTCCGCATGGTCATGTGAATCTTGTATTTGGTTTGATACTTTGCAATGGATATCTTAAATGTACTGTGCTGTACCGAGAAAATTAATATGAAAGCAAAAGTATATACTGTATTTGCATAAGGAGTAACACTGAAATAAAAATACAAGAAAAGTTAACAATTCTGGTTTGTCATACAACTCACTAATTATATAGAAAGGTCTTCCGAAGTTACACACTATCAATAGACTACGAATAGAAACCAGACTTGTGGTTAACCTGAAAAGATACGTATATTCTACACGAAATGTTCCAACTTTCATCTTATATTTGTCAATCACTTTTCACAATGTTGCAGCCAAGAATGTGACTGTTTAAGAGTATTATCTTTGGACACTAAGAATATATTCCACACATGTGTATTTTTCTATTCTCAGTATTTCTTCAAAGATACTTGGCGCATAATTTTTCACTTTTCTAACACAAGGGTTTGAATACCTAATATTTAACTTACTCAAATTTAAACTCCATTAATTTTAGTTACCGGTACTTATTTTAGAACTATTTCATTCACATGAAAATTTTAGATGTCATGTTAGCAGTTATTACAGCAACATACTTCACACTCCAACCTTTCCCTCATTCCTATTGATTGGCTATTTTGTTTTCAGGCGTTTACGTTTTTCTGAATATCTCAGCATTATTTGTTCTATCGAAATGAAAATTGCGGAATAAATCTCTATTTCAAATGTCCTTTAGAAATAAGAAGCTACTGAGTCATAATGTTATATGAATCACTTTTACTCTTCTAATAGAAACAAACCCTTGACCCCCAAGCGTTCCCGGACCAAATGTTCTCTGGACGAAATGTGCTTTGAACTAAATATCCCTGGACGAAATTTCCTTTGGACCAATTGTCTTTTGGACGAAATGTCCTTTGGACCAATTGTATTTTGGACGAAATGTCCTTTGGACCAATTCTCCTTTGGACGAAATGTCCTTTGGACCAATTGTCTTTTGGACGAAATGTCATTTGGACGAATTGTCCATTGGACCAAATGTCTTTGGATTAAATGCCTCTGGACGAAATGTTCTTTGAACTAAAAGGGTGGCCACCTGGTGGGTCTGTGTTGTTCACAGTGAGTGGTGTTTCACAGTAAGTCACGTCCTTTTGACCCACGATCCACTGACCCACTCACAAATCTTGACCCATTTCACCCACTTACCAACCGACCCATTGACCCACTCCATCTTTGAGTTTAACATGTTTTGTTTCATTTAAAAGACGAAACATACATCCACATAATTTTTTATCGATTGCGAAGGTTTGCTTAATATCATAGTTGAAATGGTAATTTCTTCTTAAGGTGAGAAATTTATATGATTAAAAAGCCCATCTTGAAATGGGTACAAATTACCTTCCAAAGTTATTAGAAACGCTTTTTCACCCCGAAAACTATGAATTCGACAAATATTTAAGTAATTTTTGAGATTTTATTTTTAGCTCTCCTAGGCCATCATCCTGTGAAGATGGGGATGAATTTGGATGTAACCTCCATTGGGAGCATCACTATCCATCTCAACGACCGAGAAAATTATGAATAAAACACTAAGATCAGTCGTTTTACATTATTTTTACATGTCACAACTCCCAACTTCCATAACTTCATACTACTACAATATTTTCTTCTTCGATTGAAAGTAATATGTCCCCCAAGTTTGGTAAAGGTTGTCCCAGTCATTTATAGAGAAACATTAAAATACATAGAGCTGTGCGAGCAATGCCTTCGATGCTGCCCTTGTAAATTCAAAATCCAGCTGACATGTTCGTTCAGAAGTGTTGCTATTTATCTCGGTGATAACGAAACCATGGAATCTACACTAATATCGGTCGTTTTGAGTCATTGTATATGTTACTCCCTTCGACTCTCCTTATTAGATGTGCTGGGGAATCTTACTTCTACTAAAAGTTGAACTTAAAGGTCATCAGAACTGCTCCCAATGAACTTGGGGATCACGAAAGATATGGATTGTATACTAACATTGGTCATTTTCAATTATTATTACATGTCACAAATTTCACACACTTTTTCAGGGTGTTAACGAGGGCTTAACTTACATGGCATCCGGAGTGCCACTCTTTATCTAAGAGACCCCAAAAATTATAGATTCGACTCTAATGTCGGTCTTTTTTATAATTTTCATGTCAGCCCCTTTCATTCCTCCTAGGACAGCAAACGGATACTGCCACCGCTAGGGCTAAATTTGGTCTTAAATGGCATTAAAATGTCTACCAATTAATTTAGCGAAAAGTGCTGCATTTAGAAGCTCGGTGTCCCTACGCACTTTTGCTCTCGGCGCCCCCAATAACTACATATTTCTCCGCTCCTTGATCCCTAACTTACAAATAAAACTTAATTCGAATATGCTTAATTAGTGAATTTATTGCAGTTAAATACCACTCACTAGATGCTACAGCTACAACTACGTAACAAAAAATAAATGGGAAACATGTTCTGAATTATTTTTGGATTTCTTACGCTATCATTAAATATATTAGAATAGTAAAAGAGGATTGCTCATGAAATAGTATATTTGCCCTCGATTTTTTAAACTTTATCATATAAAAAAAATAAAATTTTAAATTTGCGCTCTTCAATTATGTTGCCCTCTATGCACGGGACTAGTTGGACTAATGGGAAATGCGACACTGAAAACTTAAATTTCGACTCTAATATCGGTTGATTTCGATATTTTTATGTCGCTACGTAACCACCCTGGGTGCTAATGAGAGCTTAATTGGACTTGAATTGAAAGTAGAACTCTTTACCTAAGCGACCACAAAACTATGGATTCGATACTAATATCGATCCTTTTCTAGCATTTTTGATATGTATCCCGACAGTACTCTTTTCCAGATTGTAAGAAATATGATTAAAATTGCTCTAGTCATATCAGAATTATGTTGAAACACACACACACATCCACTTTCATATATATAAATACAGAGTGAGCGAGCGAGAAAGTGAGAGAGAGCGACCAAAGGCATCACCACTTCCACATTGCAAAAGCATATATATATCAGGTATTGAATTGAAAATCTATGTAAAGACCTTCTGCTGTGGTATGCTTCATAAGGACAATTCCAGTCTGCTCACGTAACCTTTGGGGTTCATGAATTTCCTGCGAGCGTTCCGACTTTGGATTATCTGTTTATATCTTCTTTTTATGCCTCGAATAATTTTTCAAGAACATCAATGACATGCTGTAATAAAAATGTTGAGAAGTAACCTCTATATGACAAATAACTGCAAATAAATACACTACATAATTTATTTATTGCGATGATATTATTTTCTTAATTTGCATTTAACATTCACATATAGAATGCCAACATACTGTGAACACCTGTTATATTTTAAACATAATAATCACTATGTTCTGCAATGATTATATATATATATATATATATATATATATATATATATCACAACTGACGTATTTTAATGTAATTATTTTATATAATTTTTCATGCATTGCAGAAAATAGAATTTCATAAAAAAAACATTGACTCAGATGGGAATCGAACTCTCAACCTTACGATTTGAAATCCAACGGCTTACCACTGAGCTAACACAAGCGATGTTCGAAAATACTTCTAGCGATATATAACAGTATTTAAGATAATAATGACATTTATATACACTGCAAACACTGTTTTTGTTCTACTTTGACTTTTATTTTAGTACTCAGACGAGAATTATGTTGTATGTCTTAACTTTCAGCATTCTTTTACATATGGAACTAAATGTTCCATTAAGTAAGGAGAGCAAAATGACAAACAAGCATGTGCTGACAGTACAAAGTTTCGAAATATTGTATCATTAAGTATTTCAATCAATGTTGCTTTTTATATATAATTGGTAACAAGTCTTATTACATTTAAAAGAAGAAAAACACATCTGCAAGATTTTTCCCGATTGCAAAGGTTGGCTTCGAGGTTCGAACCTGGTTTACTTTTTTCCGAAGATACCCCAAGTTGGACTTAGAAAATTTTTGCCTCGAAACAGCAATAAAGAATGCGCTCAACCGTTTTGAGACAAGGTGTACATAACAATGTATTATTGTAAAAACAAATCAGATACCTACATGAATCCAGGTCCGGGCCAGAGGGGCAGTGTTTTAGCTTGATTTTCAAAAAAAGGTTCCGGGTTTTTCCCGAATTTCCCGATTCAGGTGTATTATACAGACATGTGAGTAGTAGCGTTGAAAGTGGTTCGTTATACTGAAGAAAACGGCGTTTAACTCATGACTCTAGGTCAAATAGTAATGACAAAGTACATTTTCGAAGTGTATATACTCGTAGGTAACTCCACCGACAAACTTTGGGAGGCGATTCCTTATACGAAATAAAAGAAAAAAGTTCTAATAAACATGGAAAATGCCTCCTTTCAGAATTATGATCCATTGAAAATTCGAAAAATAAATTTCAAAACTCCCCTACTTAGAAACTATAAGACCTATCCCAAGCGGTTTAAGAATTACACAGGAACTGGTATACGCTCTATTTAAATATCGATGTTTCAGAATTCACCGGTACCAGCGAAGCGAACGCACCACTAGTACTTAAGAGAGTATTCCTATACTTCAACTTCCTTTTTACAGTTCCTTTCACCGATAACGGAAGATGGTAAAACATGGATATTTAGATAGAGAACATACTAGTTCCTGTGTAATTCCTTAAACCGCTTGGGATAGGCCCTATAGTTTCTAAGTTAGGGAGTTTTGAAAAATGATTTTTCGAATTTTCAATGGATCATAACTCTGAAAGGAGGCATTTTCGGCCCATATTTAATAGAACTTTTTTCTTTCATTTCGTATAAAGAATCGCCTCCCAAAGTTTGTCGGTGGAGTTACCTACCATCTTTTATATATATATATGAAAAAATGTCACCTTCAGACTTCCCGACTTTAGTTTTCAAGATACAAGATTGAAATTTTGCACGGATAATATGTACATGTTTAAAAAAATCAGATTCCTAGTCAACCCAGGTCTGGGCCAGAGGGGCGCAAAATTTTCGAAAAATCTCTCGCTTTTATCCGATTTTTCCATTTCTGATGTATAATACGGACAAACGAGTAGTACCGTTGGAGAGTATGCTGTATCCTGAAAGAAAAAAATGAAGCATGAACCATGATCCTACGATAAATAATGAGGAAGCAGTAGCTGTTTGAGTGAAAGTCTAAAATTTACGTCAAAAAGTGGAAATCCTAAAAGGCTTAAATATATATACACAAGCGTATATCCATTCACGACATAGTAATTACTAGAACCGCCATGGTGTCTTTATGGTTTCACCGCTACTTATTCTAACAATATTCAACGATTTGCTATGCATATCATGTCACACTAACCTCAAACGCATATTAATTTGTATATTATTTGTCTAAAAAGTATTAATACTTTTGGGATCGCATCTTCCTAACATACCTAATGTAAATTGATTTTACTCACATATAGAAAAGCTACACCGTATTCTGATCTAAAATCCGAATTTCCCCGACATCCGGATTATCTCCTGAAATTAAAAGACCGGTTTCGGGAAATAAGATCTCCGAATTTTGTATTTTTGGTCATTCCTAGTATGTATGTGTAACATTTATGGAGGACTTTAAAATTTAAGGAGAAGGGTAAAAACGTTATACTCAAATTTCACATTTCAATGTGTAGACATATAACAGTAAGGAAAGAATAAATTCTGTAAATAATAAACTTAATGTATGCTACCGTTAAACTAACACACAGACAAAGTGTGAAACTTTAGGTAACTTGATGAAGTACTAGGCAACCAACATGATGCCTGTGATATGCTAGGTTGCATAACTAATGCTTCTTTGTAGTTTGAAAATTAACAGCCCCAAACTGACCATGAGACACATAAATAGTGAAGTTGCAAAGGCACTTCTTTAAATTTTAGAATCTACTACAGCAAAACGGATATGATACTTGAATAAGATTGTCATTTTTAAAAAAAGCGAAAATTTCCGTTCTTTTCTCTATCCATCATATACCTTGTATCTTTGCTTGTACATATATGAGGGTCTTATGTTTTTCATTCCTATGATCCTTAGCTAATTTTATTGTTCTCTTAGTGTTCGTTTAGATTTAAGTTGGTTGATTAATGTACTATTCAAAATTGTGGTCTATAGTTCTCTAAATATGACTGGTTACCTATTTCGTTCACCTGTTAACGAGCTCTCTAAAATAAGTAACTTTAAGCCATATGCTTAGATAAAAAAATTCGAGGATCAAGGAAAATTTAATTTAAAATTAAATTTTAAATTAAATTTTCCTTGATCCTCGAATTTTTTCTATCTAAGCATATGGCCTTAAAGTTACTTATTTTCAGAGAGCTCGTTAACAGTGCTGCAACGACAATCCAGGCTCCACGTCTCTTCTAGAGAACTCTTCGACTCACAATTCTTTGATATCGTCCATTAATTGTAGTCTTCTTCGCCCTCTGCATCTCTTTCCTGTCACCATATCCTCCACCACGTTCCTCATGATACAGTTCCTATTTATTCAATGTCCCAACCAGTTTCTCTTCCTGGTCTTAATAATATTTAAAATTGTTCTTTTGTCCCCCACCATTTCTAACCCTCTCTCATTCATTTTCCGCTCATTCTTCTTCACATCCACATTTCGAAAACTTCTTGTCGATTTTTATCAGTTTTGCACAATTTCCATGTTTCTGATCTATACAGCACAGTACTCTATACGAAGTATTTTTATAAGTATTTTTCTCAACTCTTTCCTCCAACCTTACTAGTCAGTATTATCAAAGAATTTACAGTTTATAATCAGAAATAGAAGCAAGTTGTGATAGAAGTATTGAAAAATTAATTTTTATTAGCCCCATGGAATGGCGAGTTCTCTATTATAATATTTAACCTTTTCAGAAAGCTTGTGCGATCTAAGATCTAAGACTCGGGTGAACTAGTGTTCCATAAGACTCAATAAATTTCTAGTCTTGTCTTGATTCACGTCTCGTTTTCGAGACGAGATTTCCCTTGTTTCTCGTCTCGTCTCGAATTTGAAATATACAAGGAGCATCCAATAAGTCATTTACCTAGATAGGAAAAAATGCAGATAGGCTCACCTGGACATCACTGTTTTTCGATATAGTAGTCCCCATGAAGGTATATGCACCGTTGCTACTTTGTGGGCACCGAAGAAATCCCAGAGAAAAAAATAGTCTGTGTTATGACCTGCATATCACTGGTAAACAGCCTGTTAGACCTCATTTTCCGACGAACAGCGTTGTCCGCGCAGGTGTTTCTTCAGGTCTTGGAAGAGGAAATAGTCACTAGTGAGAAACTTGATTATCGAGCAGTGGTCCAACTTATGCAAATCCATTGTTCGCGGCGTCACACAAACATTCGCTACGAGGCGTAACACAAACACTCTGTTCACGGCTACAGCGTTACTCCGACTGACCTGAAATTCCGCAGCAAGATTCCTCACAGTGACCTTGGCGTGTGTGTTAGACGTCATTATACTCAGCCACTTCCTTCCTGTCTAGGTAGATAACTTATTGGACGCCCCCTTACTATTCGTTTCGAGAGAAGGACGATAAACCCGAATTCAACCATGAAACACTTTTTTAAAAAATACTCGTTCTACACACGTCCTTTCAGTAGAATAGAGGCACTCCAGCTCAAATTTGATCCCTCCTGTTCTTAGAATTCGATATAATTTCCTGGAATTCGGAGACAAGTTTCGACAAGCCTTTAGTTGTTATGTTCATAGCCTTTTACGGCTACCACAGAAGCCCGTGGGAAAATGTTGGTTTATGAGAACCGGTTGTTGCTATGCTCATAGTCTTGGACGCCTACCAGATGTAGAAACAAGATAAAACATGCCTTTTTCATGTTCTTGTCGTGTATTGGCTAATAATTTGAATCCCCAAACCCTACCATCCCTCTTGCGAAGAGCGTAAGCGGAACGTATGTGCTTGTGTAGATCATTCTGTTAGCAGCTGTTGCAAAGGAAGAAACGTGAAAATTTAAAGATGTCATCGTCAATGAGTTTATTAGATAAGCTTAATAAGCCATCAATGGTGCCCTTTACAAAAATGCGAGATTTGGAGATTGGAGTACCATTTCGTATTGTAAACTGTGAGATAATTACAACGGTATATGGCAGGAAGGCATGTGTGACATTTGAAGGAGGCGAAAAAGTGATTTTACCTGGACGTTGTACTGAAAAATTGGAAGCAGATAATGGTGCATTATTAACGTATTTACAAAGTGGGAATGTCTGTTTAATATATAAAGGAATGAAGATTAATGTATCTAACGTGCACGATCTTGAATATACTGAACTGGTTTACTCATCGTAAGTGTATGGTAGCATGTACAAACAAGATGAAACATGGATTTTCCTCTTCGTCCCCTTCCTCTTCATGCATGCGCAGTCATCTGTATGCATAGTGTCGTTATTCTGTGCTGGGCAGCGACTGGAGTAACATGTCTTTGAGTGCTTGTGCATCAACTATGGACACCAAGAAAGAGTACTTGTTAAATGTTGAATATGGACTTAATTCAATGAAAACGAAATTAATTTGTATTGGACTGGATAGTGATGCATTTGAACCAGTGATTCGTGTTGGCAAAGGACTTGTGTTTGGAGAGGAGTTAAATTTGGCAGAGTGGGAGAAACTTGTACATTTGACCCCATTTGTTACGGACTATTTAAATTCTCAAGTGGAAATTACATTTATAAAATCTCTTGGTAGAAAAAACGAACTGCTGGTGCGAAAAACTAATGGGTGAAAAAATAGTGATGTTAGAGAAGAAAGGAACACTTCATGCTCCTTGAAACACTGTGTACTTAACTTCAAGTGATTGGCTTTATTTCTTGGAAATATTACCATGTATTGAACATGCTGTGAAAAACAGTAAAGTTTGTAGTGGTGTGCTACGTGAATATTTTTACTTGTGTACAGATACTATTCGTAATCATGTACAATTGCAGTGTCTTACATGCAGAGGACTTGCCGGAATACATATCTGTGTAGATGAACAGCCCCTTGGTAATATTCCCACGAAATATATGTAGGTTGGTCTTAGTTGCTAAGGTAAATATTATATTTCATGATTTTTTTTAAAACGTGGGATTAGAAACAATATATGAGTCTCATAACGAAACACATACCCATGCAAAATCGTGTTGCTTAGCCCCTTGGTCCTATTCCCACGAAGTGTCTGTAGGTTATGAACCGAAGACGTGATATTCAAATGATCAAAGCGTCTCACGAAATTGACTTAGTTGCTAAGGTAAATATCGTATTTCACGATTTTTTAAAACCGTGGGATAAGAAACAATATATGAGTCTCATAACGAAACACATACCCATACACTCCTCCCGCAGACCTCCTGCGAATGGATTCCATTGATTGAGCATATTCTAATAGCGAAAGCTTCTCATAGCATATCATATTGTTTAAAAACGTAGGATGTGAAATGTGTTATAAGGATATTTACATGATGATGTCTGTTATGACAAATAATTAAAATCACTTATGTAGAGAAATTAAAGATCAGATTATGCCAAATGAATTTGCTGTTTATGTTAAATCCTTGACGGGAAATTGCAATATAACATATTCTCATAGCACAAAAAACTACGTCAACGAAATTTAGAATTGAAATACAGCCCCACAAAATAAACAAACTGAAACATGACTTTCCCAAGTCTTGATGTGAAAGATATTATCTTACGTATTGAAATCGTAATGAGATATGTTTTCGATTATGGTAGGCATGATCGAACTTGTTATGACATGTTTTGTAAGGCAAACACGCGCTCGTGCGCTCGTGCGCGCGCGCCTGTGTGTGAGTTTGTATACAGACAACATTTGTGATTCAGTGTCAATGTGTGTGTGTGTGTAGATCCTCTTCACTTCATATTTGTAATAGTGAGTGTGTGTGTCTTTGTGCAGGGTTGATCCGTTGGATGACTAGATCAGTGAATAAGTGTTATCATCAAACGATTTTATTAAAATAGGTAAGTAAAAATATATTATTAAAAATACTACGGTCTATGATTATTCCTGAAAGAATAAAACAATATGTTAGGTCTTCATTTAACTATAAATGTACTTTATATTCTATTTGAAATAATATTCATATATATATATTCATAATATTCATATATATTCACTATTTACATATACATATAGGAAAATTTTTGTTTTGCATTACGTAAATACATCCGGGGAGTAAAAATGTAAAACAAGTGTACGCAAGAGTTATTAAAAGAGATTACCGCATTTATTAAAGACATAGAAGAAGAAGAGGAGGTGATCGAAGTAAATTTAGAGACGCAAGTTCTTCTAAGAGAAATAGATGCCGTAATCGGAATAGAAGAAGAAGAAGATCATCATGAAAGGAAGAAAGAAGATGATGAAATAAAGAAAGGTGCACAAAAGGAGGAAGAACTCATAGAAGAAGAAGAAGAAGAAAAAGAAGAGATGCTCATCAATACCGCAGAAAAACAAGAAGAAAGAGATGCAGCTAGTGAAATTCAAATTGCAGAAGAAAAAGAAGAATATGAAGAACAACTATTAGAAATATTGGAATGTGCAGGTAATAGAATGATAGCAGAAGAAGAAGAAGAGAAAGCTTCCGAACTATTGCCCAAATTAAAAAATGGTTACAAGAAGGAGCAAAAGAAGAAGAAAACGTCGAAGAAAGAACAAAAGAAGAAGAAGAAGAATTGCTAAATCTAACGTTCTCCCAAATGATAGGAGAGACTTACAATGAGAAAGAGAAGAAGAAGACAGAAGATGAGTTCTACGAAACTGAGCTAGAAAAATGGATTACCAATTTATTTCCCAATCCTGAAAAAGAAGAAGATCGGCAAGAAGTAATATATCCATCAGTTATGGAAATATTAGCTGAGGCTAATACAGAACATACAGAAATAGAAATCGATTTAGACAAAATAGAAAAAAATGGACGAGTTGCTATCCGTATTTACAGCAGAACGAAACTCAAATGTGCAAGTAGGATTTGGAAATAACAGACGTAATGATGAAAACAATAGATTTCATATAATAGAAGAACGCAGAAGACAATACAGAAGATACAATATGGAGGGTACAATGTTAAGATTCCGCCTAGCCCCCGTGCGTGCAGGTGAAAATCCTTTTACTGTAATTGAAACCAGTCTACGGGCTTTAATAGATTATCTGCTACGTAATGTGGACCAGCATGATTACGTAGGAATAACGATCACAAATGAAGAAGAAGGACATCGCCCTTTTTGGTTATCGTTCAGAGAAGCAAGAAATCTTTCAGCAGAAGTTCTATGGACAAGTTATGAGAAAGTACTGCAAAGTAATGCGGCTTTTCTTATAAATGAAGATTGCATCGTGAATTTTCATCATGTACGTATGCCAAGAGGACAAGGTCGTTTGAAACAACATGTTATGAATACCGAGGAATATGTAAAGGCAAAAAGTGGTATTATCACAATTAAGAACACAAGTACAAGATGTTTAGCGCATGCAATCGTCGTTGCCATAGGACTGAAAAAATACAAAGGAAGAAATCAAACTGAATATAATAGATATGTAAAAAATCAAAGTAAATATATAATGGAAACAGAAGTAGAAGATCTGTGTGAAGCTGCCTATGTAGATCTCAGTCATGGTGGTGGAATTCCTGAAAGTCGTAAATTTCAGGAATATTTAAAGGATTATAAAATTACAGTGTATAGGGGATTTTCAGGAAGTGATGTTATGTTTGAGCTCCACCAAGTGATAATGAGAGAACTGCTTTAAATTTACTGTTCATAAATAACCACTACAACGTCATTGAAAGCTTGACAGCATGTTTTAGCTGTAGTTATTATTGCGAAAGCTGTCATAAGAAATATGAAAAAACATGATCATTTGAACCATTGTACAGCTGTATGTTATCGTTGTCATCAGAAGCCACCATGTGACTTTAAAGAAACCCATTATACTTGCAATGATTGTAATCGAGAATTTTATGGCCAGTCACGCTATGACTATCACAAGTCAGCTCCGTATCAAAATGGAAAGACTTTATGTTCAACTGTGAAATATTGTGTCCAGTGTTTGAAAATTTATGAAGTGAAAGAAAAAGGATCTCACGTATGTGGAGAAACTTATTGCAACATTTGCTATGCTATAGTACCACCCAATCATGAATGTTACATGAAAGTGAATGAAAGAAGAAAATCAAAAAAAGCCAATGAAAAAATTATCATGGAGAAGAAAGCTATGATTGTATTTTATGATATTGAATGTACACAAGACACGAAAATAGAAGATGAGGACGCAAACATATATGAACATATACCTAATGTCTTGGTTAGTCAGCATACATGTTACCGATGTTATGAAGACAACGACATCAAAAATAAGTGTGTCGTTTGTGGAAAACGAGAAAATATATTTGACGGAGAAAATGTAATAGAAGACTTTCTAAAACACCTTCAACAGCGACGTCCAAACATTAAATCAATAACATGTGTGGCCCATAATTTTAAGGGCTATGATGCACATTTCATCATTAAGACCATGGTTGAGAAGATGAATTGGACTCCAGAAGTAATCATGAATGGGGCAAAAATTCTATCTCTTAAAATAGGGAATGTAAAATTCGTTGATTCACTAAGCTTTCTTCCAATGCCCAAGAGTAAATTAAGTGGTTCATTTGGTCTTCAATCGGCAAAGGATATTTCCCACACTTTTTCAATCGACGTGAGAACCAAACATATGAAGGTACACTTCCAGACATTAGATATTATGGAGCAGATACCATGAAAGTAGACGAAAGACGCAAGTTTCTCCAATGGTATACTGAACATCGAAACGATACCTTTAAAATGAAAGAAGAACTCATCAAATATTGTGTACAGGATGTTGAAGTATTACGCCAAGCATGTATTTTTTTATGAATACATTTGAATCTGAAACAAATGTAAATCCCTTACTGGAATGCATTACAATCGCCAGTGCGTGTAATTTGGTGTATCGTAGAAATTTCTTAAAGGAAAATACGATTGGTATCATACCAAAGAACGGGTATCGATGGAGAAGTGTCCAATCAGTTGAAGCAGTACAATGGATAGCTTGGGAAGAAAAAACAAGAAACATACAAATAACCAATGCTGCACGTAGTAAGGAAAAACGAATTGCATCAATGAAAGTAGATGGTGTATAGACAGATCCCAATACAGGAAGAATACACGTGTGGGAGTATGAAGGCGATTTCACACATGGATGTATCTACTGTTACCCTAACGACAGAGATAAACCCATCTATAACAATGCTACAGATACCATGGAATTTCGATATGAAGCAACAAAGAAGAAAATTCAAAAATTAAAAGATTTTGGCTGTGAAGTGCATGAAATATGGGGCTGTGAATTTAAAAAACAATTGGCAGGAAACGAAGAGATGAAGAAGTATGCTATTAATCATCCGTATACAAAGAAAACACCATTAAATCCTCGTGATGCTTTTTATGGAGGACGTGTCAATGCCATACGTTTGTATCATAAAGCACAAGAATCTGAAGGAGAAACAATTCAATAAAAAGATGTTATTTCGCTTTATCCGCATATTTGTAAGACTAAGAAGTTTCCAATTCGTCATCCTACTATCTATCTGCCTGGAGATTCAAATATTCCCACCATTGAAGAAGTTGAAGGATTAGTTAAACTAAGTATTCTACCTCCAAAAATCTCCTACACGCAGTTCTTCCTTACTAGTCAAATGATAGATTGATGTTTCCACTTTGTCGTACATGTTGTGATGAATTAAACCAGTCATCTTGTAATCACAGCGATGAAGACCGAGTTCTACATGGTACATGGGTAGCAGATGAAGTAAAAGCATTAGAAAAAGGATACAAAATAATAGATATTCATGAAATTTGGGCATATGATGTTGTTCAATAAGATGAAGAAACAAAAAGTGGCGGCTTATTTGCAGAGTACATAAACACCTTTCTGAAAGCAAAAACGGAAGCTAGTGGATGGCCAGCATGGTGTGAAACAGATGATCTAAAGCAGAAGTACATTCAGCAGTTTTATGAAAAGGAAGGAATACGTCTCGATGAAAATAAAATTCAACATAATGCAGCATTTAGGAGTTTAGCTAAGTTAATGCTAAATTCATTTTGGGGAAAATTTGGACAACGTGAGAACATGGGTCATGTAAGCATTACTAATGATCCAAAGGAATTATATGAGAAATTAACATCTCATGATATAGACGTTCATCAAATATTTCCAGTAAATGATGATATGATATATGTATATTGGCAATACACAGATGAAGTTCCTGTTTCACTACCAACAGTAAACGTCGTCATAGCCGCATACACAACAGCTCAAGCAAGATTAGAATTGTACAAGTATTTAGATCAACTGCAAGAAAGATTATTGTATTTTGATACAGATTCAGTCATTTATATGCAAAAATCTGGTGAAGCTACAATTCCAACTGGTGACTTTTTAGGCGATTTAACAAATGAAGTACTCGAGTATGGTAAAGAGGCCTATATTTCAGAATACGTCTCGGCTGGACCCAAGAACTATGTATTACGTATTTTTGATCCCAGTACGAAGAAGGAGTTTTAACTATGCAAGATACGGGGCTTTTCATTAAACTATGAATCTTCAAATCACCTAAATTTTGATGTAATGAAGAAAATGATAGTAGCTAATGAAGAGGATGCGGAAGAAGAAGAAGAACCTGTTCCCACGGAAGTCAAAATTACCAATGAGAAAAAAAATTACCGCAGGAAAGACCATACTATTGTCAGCATGCCCGAAACAAGAATTTATAAGATAAATTATATAAATGACGTAGAATACCAAATTTATATGATACTCTTCCATATGGCTACACTACTTCCAACAAAAGAAGAGAAATGTAATAAGGCCCTTATAAATATACGTATGAAGAAAGAATGATCATACTCTTTAACATGGACACGACGTGGAAACATCCCTTTTCATGTATTGTTGCGGGACCAAGTGGATGTGGAAAAACTTCCTTTGTAATACGATTCCTGTCCAATTTATTACGTATGGTTAATACATCGTTTCGTCATATTTATGGTACTATGCAGAATGGCAAAATGCATACAGAGAAATTTCGACAAAAGTACAATTTATTGAAGGATTACCTCTAACAAAAGACTTTTTACCTGAAACTGGACCACATCTTATTATTATTGATCAAATGTGTGAAGTGAACCGCAATATAGTTGATTTCTTTACAAAGGGTTCTCATCATAGAAATCTTAGTGTACTATTTATAACACAAAACATATTTCATCAGGGAAAAGGAAGCAGAAATATGAGCTTCAATTGTTCTTATCTCGTATTATTTAAAAATCCAAGAGATAAATCACAAATTAAACATTTGAGTTATCAACAAACTCCTGAGAATCCAAAATTTCTTCAAGAAAGTTTTAACGACGCAACAAAGTTACCATATGGATTTTTGTTTATTGATTTAAAACAGGATACTCCAGATGAACTTCGTTTTCAAACAAATATCTTTCCTGATGATATTTATCATTACGTTTATGTTCCATCGAAATAGAAGATGTGTTTATAATATTTGTTTTAAACTGTGTTCCTTCATTCTGACAATATGTCTCCAAGAGTAAAACACGGAGATCTTCTTCGTACGCTGAGCAAAGCAAATCATAAATTACGTAAAGCTATACTGGCCAATGTAGACTCTTCAGTGATTCGAAGTATTTGCGAATGTTGTTATAATGTATTAAAAGGGAATGTACCTCTTACAAAGACACAGAAAGCAAGATTAAAGCGATACAAGAGGACGCTTCGATGTCTTGTGAAGAAAGGAAATTCCATCCAAAAGAAGAAGCATTTATTAGTGCAACAGCAGGGTGGATTCCTACCGGCATTATTAGCTCCTATTTTAACTGGTGCATTATCAAGTTTACTATTCCGTTAGTACAATGGAACACTCAAAGAAGATGATTATAGTTCCACCTAAAGTTCTTAATCGTATACAAACACCATCATCATCATCAGCAGCAGCAGCCCTGGAGAAACGTGAATCTAATTTGGATCAAGAAATACAAGAGATTTTACAGTTATCATCGCTCAGTGATGAAGAAAAGTGGAATCAATATAATAATATTCTTCAAAAATATTTACATTTAATACGAAAACAAGAAGAACCTGTGACACTTTCAATTACGTCAACTAAATCAGAGAAGCCTGAAGTAGAAGAAGAAATATTATTATCTATACCCAAAATGTTTCGTAAAAGAGCTGAATTACTACTACATAGAATGAAACATGATGATAATATCACGTGGGATAATAAAGGAACTGTTTACATCAGAGGTGATAAACTAGAAGGATCTCACATTGTAGATTTAATTTCTGATGTGTCGCGACCCCGGAAACACACAAATCCACCGGGATGGGAGAAATTTTGTAATTATTTATCTTCTAATAACACACCTCAAGAACTTATTGGAAATCCAAAACGTTTGTCATATATTTTACGACGAACTAAAGCATCACCAACAGCATCATCGTCAAGGGAAACATACCTCTGAAATCGTTTCCAGAAGACGACGAAGAAGAAGCAGAAGAAGAAGAAAAGGAAAAAGTAGTATCTCCTATAAGGAAAAGGAAACGTGCCTGTAAACGTCCAGTATGGTCAAGGTGGAAACCGTAAACAAACAATTAAGCAAGATTTACTACAACCCTTCACATCCTCCTCATTTTCAACTGTTAAAAATTGTGGATAGCTACAAAGAAGAAAATTCCTATACATAGTATAAGAAGATGGTTACTGCAACAAAAAACATATACGTTACACAAACCTGTACGTCGTCGTTTTAAAAGAGATTTCTATGTAGTCAATATCATTGATGATGAGTGGGAAAGTGATATTAATGATCTTCAATCTCTTCATAAATTTAATGATGGATATCGTTATATTCTTACAGTGATAGATGTGTTCAGTCGATATGCATGGGCTGTGCCATTAAAATCTAAAAGTACAAATGATGTCTTAAAAGCATTGAAACTTGTGTTCAAAGACAGAAAACCAATTACATTCCGAACAGATAAAGGAAGTGAGTTCACTAATAAAACAATACAGAAGTACTAAGAGGACAACAAAATAAAACATATTACAACTAAAAATCCTGATATAAAAGCTAGTATTGTAGAACGTTTTAACAGAACTCTAAAAGAAAAAAAGTGGAAGTATTTTACAAAGTATCAAACGTATAATTATTTAAATGTATTACCTCTTCTTGTGAAATCATACAATGAAGGTTATCATTCAAGCATAAAGATGTCACCTGCAAATGTTTCTCAAAATAACCTATTACAAGTATGGCATAATCAATATGATAATAAAATAAAGAAGAAGAATCCAAATTTCTCAAAACATCTTAAGATTGATGATACAGTACGAATTAGTAAAACTAAACGTACATTTGATAAAGGATATATGCAAAATTGGACTTGGGAAATATTTAAAATGAAGAAGATAATACCAAGAGATCCACCTGTTTATGAAATTGAAGATTTAAACAAGGTGCCACTGGATGGATTATTTTACACAGAGGAATTACAACCTGTGACGTTATCAAAGACATTGTACATAGATAAAATCATACGTACAAGAAGAAAAGGCAGCAGAAAAGAATATCTTGTTCATTGGAAAGGATATCCTTCTTCTTTCGATTCCTGGATACCTGCATCATCCGTAAAGAAGATCGAGAAGTACAATGGAACCTGATGGAGATTTTTACGTTACGCTTCCCAGTAATAGTTCTATGGAATATTTTCCTGACAACACCTTAATATCATACACTACGAAACTTCATCAAAGAATGGAATTCCATGAAAAGTGGGAAGTGGCTATTGTTGAAATTCATTATCCTCATTCAATATTAAATATAAATGAAGAAAATAATAAATTTTTTTACAAACCTGCAAAACGTGATGAATAGAAATTTATTACTATTCCTGTACGTTATTACACTGACATATCAGAAATGATAAATATAATAAATACGTACAACAGATTCACAAATTTACATATTTCTTATACTCGTCAGAGTAATACCTGTTTTATACGACGTCTTCATAAAGACATAGATGTAGACGTTGCATTATCACCAAGTGTTAGTGCGATGTTGGGGTTTGATCCAAGCGTTGATTTAAAGGATATGCAACAAGGTCAAAGCATTCCAAATTTACGTTTAGGACTTCCATCTACAATGTATGTGTATTGTGATATAATTCAATCTGTATTTGGTGGAGATACAGTAGCACCATTATTACGTATCATAAATATGAATTCTGTGAATCATACATTTGGAAGTAGTGTTATAGAAATTTTTAATCCTCCACATTATGTGCCTATAGAGAAGATGCATTTTGAACACATCAAAATAGATATAAGAGATAGTACAGGCTCTCTACTGGCATTCACTTTCGGAACTGTATGCGGTAAACTACATTTTCGACCAGTGCGTCAACATCGACAAATATGAATAATCCATATTTACAATATTATCAAAAACAAGCTCTTTCTGGACTGGAAACGTTTATGTTGGATCCCCTTATCAAGTTGGACATGGTATTGGAAGTTTCCTTGGAGGATTATTTCGTTCTGTCATGCCACTAGTAAAACAAGGAGCTAAAACAGTAGGAAAGGAATTATTAAAATCTGGAGCAAACGTTATTACTGATGTCATCATCGATAATCAACCTATTAACGAATCCTTTCATCAACGAATGGGTGAAGCGAGATCCGTCTTGCAAGACAAAGCAAAAAATAAACTGAAATCTATGCTAGGATCTGGATATCAACGAAGCAAAAGAAGAATTTCACATCATTCAATCTTTAACCCTTCATCATTACACATCATCAAGCGCAAGAAGAAGGGCAAGAGGAAACGTACACAGAAAACAAAGAAAAATCAGTCTTATAAGAAGAGGAAGTTATCACACGATACCTTTGATTAAATCATCACTATCATGGCTTTCTTACATCATCAATCCTGCGAGTGTGTAAAAAGTGAACTAGATATTTTTTCTACAAAACCAACGCAAACCAGTATATTGGATAACCATGTTGTTACATACAAACCAATCAGTTCACTAGCTGATAATGCTCCTATAGAGTTTGTCATCCCAGAAACGAGTGATGAATACATAGGTCTATCACATACTCTTCTTTACATCGAAGCTCAAATCGTTAAGCCTGATGGATCAGCATTTGTTGAAAGTGATTAAGCTGTGGCTCCTATTAATGACTTTTTAAATTCTATGTTCAGTGAAGTGGAAGTGTATTTAAATAACAAACTGATTTCATTTCCATCTCATAATCATCCATATCGATCATACATTGAAAAACAGTTAAATTATGATGATTCTGCTAAAAATACTCATCTTCAAGGTGCATTCTGGTTTCAAGATACTGTTGGACATATGGATGCAACATCTAGTGATAATAGAGGATTTCAACAACGTTATGAATTAACAAAAAAAGTGCAAAATTCGACATGCTTGGACATCTTCATTGTGATATTTTTAATCAAGATAAATTTTTAATCCAAGGAGTAGAATTACGTCTCAAGTTAATTCCTGCAAAGCCAAACTTTTGTCTCATCGCTAGTGATTCGTCTGTTGAGGCTAAAGTGAATATTTTAGACGCTGCTTTACATATTAAAAAGATTAATGTTAGTCCTACAATAAAACTAGCACATAACAAGCTTCTACAATCAACAACAGCCAAATATCCTCTCACAAGAGTGCAAATGAAGTCATTCGTCATTTCAAAGGATCTTCAATCAAAAACAATTGATAATTTATTTATGGGAGTATTACCAACTCGAGTGATTGTGGCGTTTACACAAAATGATGCCTACACAGGAACAATAACCTCAAATCCATTTCATTTCAAACATTTTGACATGAATTTCTTCTCTCTATACATTGATAAAAAACCTGTACCTTCAAAACCATTACAACCAAATTTCGAAAACAACCTCTATGTTTCCTCATATCAAACCTTATTCTGTGGATCAGGTATTCACTTTTCCAATCATGGCAACAATATTCCTCGGCTTGCCTTTCCTCAAGGATACACTATCTTTGTTTTCGACATTACTCAAGATGGAGAAGCCAGCGCTGTGCAGCATTGGAACCTTATACGTCACGGATGTGTTCGTCTGGAAGTTCATTTTACGAAGCCTCTACCAGCACCTATCTCCTGCATTACGTATGGAGAATTCCAATCTCTCTTAGAAGTGGATCATCAGAGGAACATCATCATGGATTTTTAAAGGTACGTTATTTAAATATCATACCATATATGTACATGTCTGCATTTTTATACATGATGTCCTCTACACTAGATTTATTGAATGCTTTGCAAACATTTTTTTTTATTTCAGAATCATTTCGTTGGCGTATATGCAGCCAATGAATTACCAACACATGTTCCACTACCTGCAGCTTTCATCATAAATACAGATCCCTCGAACAAACTTGGCACACACTGGATTTCCGTATATATTCATACTGATGGACGTGCCCACTACTTTGATACATTTGGATTTCCTCCATATGTAATACAACATATTCAATTTCTACGTAGAAATTCCACTTCTTATACATTTAATAATAAACAAATTCAAAGTGTGAAATCGTCCCTATGTGGGCATTATTCATATCTTTTCCTATGCTTCAAAGCTAAAGGAAAGTCCTTAAATGAATTTCATTACACTTTCTCATCAACTCCAGAAAAAAATGATCGTCGCTTGCTGTATTTACTTTTACAGGTAATCATGTCTTCATTCTTCTTCTTCGTTTGTTTTGATTACTTTTTCATATTATTGCAGGTAGTCATTTCTTATTATTATTATTATTTATTATAATGTGTTTGTATATATTATCATTTGTTGTTTTATTTGTTCATGATTATAGATAAAATAAATTTTAAGTTATGTTTTTTAATTTTTTTTCATTTCAGAGAGTAAAAGATGATCATCGTGTATATGGACATCATCATTATACAGAATGACTTCTATCTACGTTTCATCACCATCATCAACAGCAGTAGTATCATCTGCGTAGTTAATATCATTAATTGAACTGTGTATAGACAGCATCAGTGAACAGTATATGGCAGTTATCATCACCTGAACAGTGAAAAAAAATCTAACGTTCTTTTAAAAATGTACTATACTTACCGTCGTTTTAATTGTGTAAATAGTTTCATCAGCAATAAACACTTTGTATTCTTTTTTTCTTTGAAAACAAATGTTTTATTTCTTATTTTCTCCGTTTCCTTGTAAATAAATATGTTTTATGATCAATTATGTAATTAAATACACATATCATAAAACATATTTTTAAGTCATTGAATTAAAGAATTTCATAGTGGTTTAAAAAAAGATTCTAAAACTTATTTTTAATTCAATGATGTAATCACATAACTACATAATAATAATGAATTCAAATACTTAATCAGTTATTCTTTCGTAATTTAAATCAAGTATGTGAATTCAATATTATTAATATGATAGGACTTTTGTTTTTAAAATTTTAATATTAATTATTTTAGTTCCTTTTTTAAAAAATTAAAAAAGTCCTATCATACTTAAGACAAAGTTGTATAATACTAATAATAATAATTTCAAATACTAATTTTTATTTTAACATTCATTTCAAGAATTTGAATTCATTATGATTATTATTATTTTTATTATACGTATCACTTATAATATACGAGGAAAAAAATATGTTAGGATTTTTTCTTATAATAATTAGTATACTAATTAAAAATCATATCATATTGAGGTGTATGAAACGAACACAAAACACACACAAATAAAACATTTCACTTTCACTATATATATTTTTATTACATTTGATATTACGTTGTTTAGTATACATGAATAAACAAATCAATTTTCTTCTTCTTTATGAAGAGACGTTCACTTCATTTATACCCTCCGAAGGCTGAGTATCGGTTTCCCCCACCATGGCTGTGTCGATACACTATCAAATAAATCAGCCATAATTGAATCTATGAGTTTTTGTTTGCAAAATACTTTCATTTCCAATTTTAATCGTTCACCATCAATGTTCACATCACTGTTCTTATCAAGAGAGACACTTGGAAAACTGATGTTCATACCATTAATAATACTTTGTTCATCTACACTGGTATGTATTCCGGCAAGTCCTCTGCATGTAAGACACTGCAATTGTACATGATTACGAATAGTATCTGTACACAAGTCAAAATATTCACGTAGCACACCACTACAAACTTTACTGTTTTTCACAGTATGTGTAATACATGGTAATATTTCCAAGAAATAAAACCAACCACTTAAAGTTAAGTACACAGTGTTTCGAGGAGCATGAAGTGTTCCTTTCTTCTCTAACATCACTAATTTTTCACCCACTAGTTTTCGCACTACCAGTTCGTTTTTTCTACCAAGAAATTTTATAAATGTAATTTCCACTTGAGAATTTAAATAGTCCGTAACAAATGGGGTCTAATGTACAAGTTTCTCCCACTCTGCCAAATTTAACTCCTCTCCAAACACAAGTCCTTTGCCAACACGAATCACTGGTTCAAATGCATCACTATCCAGTCCAATACAAATTAATTTCGTTTTCATTGAATTAAGTCCGTATTCAACATTTAACAAGTACTCTTTCTTGGTGTCCATAGTTGATGCACAAGCACTCAAAGGCATGTTACTCCAGTCGCTGCCCAGCACAGAATAACGACACTATGCATACAGATGACTGCGCATGCATGAAGAGGAAGGGGGCGAAGAGGAAAATTCATGTTTCATCTTGTTTGTACATGCTACCATACACTTACAATGAGTAAACCAGTTCAGTAAATTCAAGATCGTGCATGTTACGTCCAGATACATTAATCTTCATTCCTTTATATATTAAACAGACATTCCCACTTTGTAAATATGTTAATAATGCACCATTATCTGCTTCCAATTTTTCAGTACAACGTCCAGGTAAAATCACTTTTTCGCCTCCTTCAAATGTCACACATGCCTTCCTGCCATATACCGTTGTAATTATCTCACAGTTTACAATACGAAATGGTACTCCAATCTCCAAATCTCGCATTTTTGTAAAGGGCACCATTGATGGCTTATTAAGCTTATCTAATAAACTCATTGACGATGACATCTTTAAATTTTCACGTTTCTTCCTTTGCAACAGCTGCTAACAGAATGATCTACACAAGCACATACGTTTGGCTTACGCTCTTCGCAGGAGGGGTGGTGGGGTTTGGGGATTCAAATTATTAGCCAATACACGACAAGAACACGAAAAAGGCATGTTTTATCTTGTTTCTACATCTGGTAGGCGTCCAAGACTATGAGCATAGCAACAACCGGTTCTCATAAACCAACATTTTCCCACGGGCTTCTGTGGTAGCCGTAAAAGGCTATGAACATAACAACTAAAAGCTTGTCGAAACTTGCCTCCGAATTCCAGGAAATGATATCGAATTCTAAGAACGGGAGGGATCAGATTTCAGCTAAAGTGCCCCTATTCTACTCTTTCGTCGCAGAAATAACGCGCTATACTCTTCGTTGCCTATTAGAAAAGAAATCTGTCCCTTAAAAAGAAATTTAGAGGCAAAAATTCTTTTTTTAACGTATAAAGAACATGTAAAACAAAGGTACTGAATTTATTTACGTACTTTATTCTTTTTGTTTTCCAAATACTGAATTAATAGTAAAAAGAAAACAGCTATTTACATTCTTTTGAAATTTATGTGTATCTTAGAAGTCACTTATGAGCGTCAAATGTGAAAAGCAATACATATTGATTACAGTTATTGACAGCGACGTCTCTTGAGGAAAGCCAGATCAGTAAAAAACAAATAATAATAATTATCGTTAAAAAAGCAAAGGAAACAAAATTTAGTTAATGCGCTAACTCTTGTATACAAGGAATTTTAAATTGTGTACTGTATTCAAGAATTAGTGCACTATTTAAGCTTTCTTCCTTTAGTTTGGAGCAATAAAATAAATGACGTTAATTTTTACCGAAGCGACTTCCCTCAAGAGCCCCCACGGTTATTATATAAAGCTACTTATTTAAAAACGCTATATCAGTTATTATATAAGCACAGTTTACCATAAAACTAGCTAATACAATAGTTGAATATACAATATGACGACCTACAATAGAAAAGCTAAAACACTAGCATACCTAATAAATGGTAATCCATGTTTGGTATCAAAACATAGAGTTATGAAAGGAACGGAGTTTCAAGCTTACATCCTTTAATAAAAATAAAAGATATTCCAAATCTCATTTCAACTAAGAAAGAAAAACATCTTGCTTGTTTTGTTCGTTTTAAATGATCATATCCCTCATTAGCACAAGAGGATCTTATATTAAAATATCAATAATCATTAAATGTTCCTTTCTCGTTTCCAGATGTGGTCTATTTGGAGTTTATGTACAGTCCTATAAAAAAACACTGACCACCGCCTTCTCTTTTTGTAAAGCACTGTATTCTTACAAGTAGACAGATCTAAGTCAAAAGAAATACGATTTTTTCCTGGGAACTTGTAGATTTTACTTCAAACCAAATGCAATGAAACCTCCCTTAACGAACATGTCCATACTACAGACAACTGACCGACCCGTATACTGAATCATAATCATATGTGCTGATTAACTGCAGCCCAACTGCAGAGAATATCTGCATAAGTATTAAAATATTTAACCCTTTGCACGAATATAATCATATCTTTAATGAGTGTGCCGTTGCATTTGTGATTCAGAAGACGTAATCATAAAAATTCAAACACTTGTTCCATAGTGTGACGAATCTACAAATGCCGTCCAAATTAAATTTTGAAGATTGGCGTTTAAATCACCGATGGGTAGCGGCCTAAACTTTTGGCCTTCCAATGCCTTTATTAGAAGAGTAAATGTTAAAGTAACAAAATGTAACCTCACGGCTGTAGAGAGGAAGACGCAACATTTCCCAGTTGGATCTTTGCAACACGTCTTGAATGTTGCGTGCAACACGGAGACAAGTATTATTTTCCATCACAACCACCCCAGAAATCAATAAACTAGGACTTTTGCTTTTAGTGGATGTGCAAAGACGGTTCAAAGTCATGTAGTATCGTTTGGCATTAATGGTTGCTCCTGATTGCTTGAAGTGAAGCATGGCAATTAGGCCTATATGGTAACCATGAAGCGTGATATCCTGTAGACATTTTTGATTTAATTTCTTGGGGTGGGCGGATGAAAAGTGTTTTCATTGTGCACTGTGAGAGTTTAAATTTGGTTGAAAATGGTGGCACCAGAATTCATCTGCAGCAATAATATATAACAAGAAGTCATCACCATCCAACTGACACAAGAACAAATATTCAAGAGAACATTCCATGCACTCCAACAATTGACAGTAGACATTCTGAGAATCCAACATCACACACTTTGTGACATCCTGACTGTTTTGCAGTCTTCTGAGCAGTACAATTCGTGTCCCTGGAATGGATCGAATGCTCAAGTGTCTGTTCTATGTGTAACTTCCGACACTTCCGCAGAATTGTCCTCAATGGCGATAACATGAGCTTAACCATGGCGGTAATAACCATTTCGACGTCTTAGTGTCATAGGGACGTATTTACGAAAAGTTAGTTATTCAGAATAGCGAAAAGATTTTTTTTCGTACTTGATTTTAGTTTTTGAAAATCCAAAATACTTTTTATTTTATCAACCACTTTTACAAGGAACTTTGACTTAATAATTTCACAAAAAACAAACATTCAACCTCTAATATGTCAGAAATGTTCGTATGTATATTTATAGATACGTTCCTTTGACACTAGATCGTCGATTTGTTCCTGGAAGTTCTCCTCTACTAAACTTTCTGGACCCCACCAACTACTGTTGCTTTTAATACGCAATGGACCGCCATACACGTCGGATGTACACTTCAGCTGGTTACATCTTTCAGTACTGAGAAACTGTGTGATAACGCGTTAATTTTGTTTTGAGTATATTGTGCATGCGGAACATCATTTTTCAACGGTTATTTGTGCAAGGACAAAACACATGGATCCTACTGTATATGAACTTATCACAGCATAGTAGTTATGGTCAACGGGCGGGTCTCAGTTGATCAAACCTTACTCTATATATGGATTATTACAGAACAGAACACTCTCAGATACGGTCTTGGACAATCTTTTTTTTCTCCGTAACGTTTCAGTAACCTCTTCATAACGAGCAGGAATTATTTCCAGTTCATAATACAGAAAACACTTTCTGCAATTTTAAAATAATTATGCGATACAGTAAATTAGACAAAAAGTTCCTTCTATAATCGCATGCTTGGAGAGTTTATCGACATTCTCGGTATTTAATAATGATGTTGATGGTCATATTGCGTTGCTTTTATTTGCAGTACATCCAGTGTGTGACTTAAGGGTCTTTTACAGAGAGATGATAGGTACTGGAGTAAAATATTACCACACATTTAGTACATTTTGCAGTACATGCCTATATAAACACACCTTGTAGACGATACTTGTGTTCCTTTAATAACGGAAATTCCTCCCCCTATCCCCCAGTAACTCGATAGCTGAGTATAGTATTTCAGAATTAGCTATATTCAAATATAACTTTTGTATTTACTATATAGAATTACCAAACAAGCTGTGAGGTATCTAAATTTGTGTAATCTATCAGTAACGAACACCTCTCATTTGCTGGCAAATAATCTTGTCCCATTCATGCCCATTATTAAAATATTTCAATGTACTACAACTTTATTATGTACAGTACGATTAGAAGAAAACGCATGCATGTAGTTTAGGATCTTTTTAAAGAGATACACTTGTGCAGTGATCTACATAGTATCTCTTCTTTAAATTAGATTTTCATTCATCTAATGTTGCTTTTATAATACAAAAACCATGGTCTTACAAATACATAGTAGAATAACTCCACAATGCTCATAATACTGGCTCCAAGGAAAAATCCTATCACACCTCCTACAGACACTGAAAGAAAGTAAGAAAAAATACGATTTTGATTGCATTCTTCAAATAGTATTAAAAATTAGCAGAGTTATCATGTAGTTCTTATCTTTTATGAATCCAGATAACTATGTATAGTTACTCTCATGTAACCATCCTGAAGCCCAACGTAGTACCTTGCTATAAATGCAATATATTTTACGTTTCTCTTTTAAAGGCGGGAGCACGGTTGGTCAATGGTAGAGCGCTTATCTCTGGTGCATAGGGTCCCTGGTTTGATCCCCGTCCAAGTAAGTTTGTGATGGATAACATAGTGTCTATGGATTTTCTCGTAGTACTTCCGTTTCCTCCTACATTATCATTCTACCATATCTTCCATCATCATTCATTTATCTTAATCATCGTCTCCCTTAGCCTAAAGAGCATAATCGTGGGACGTTAGACTGAAATATTTCCTTTTTTCTCTTTGAAAGTCTGTATTACTGGTTTCATTCACTAGTGAATGCATCCCTTTTACTGCTTTTATGATTTTCAATTGAAACAAACACATTAGGGCCAATATTGGAGAAGGGGTTATGGCACTATATATCGAACACTTAAGGACATTCCTATGAATATTTAATCATTATTTTCTATCAATGAGGAACAGGGCACTGTTTTAGCGATAAAACTGTAAAGGTGTTATTTATTGGTTAAAACCAACCCTTTATGACAATTATAATTAACAATTTTGAAATTTGAAGAACATTTAAATAGCAAAGTTGTATTACTTCATGTATCGAACGGGTTGTGTTATACATCCATCAATGAGGTTTTAATTATCGAACAGGCTGTTTTATATATTGAAGAGCGGGGTTTAAATATAGAAACAGAATATTTTATTTTTAAACAAGTTCACTTTAAGGACAATACTGATGTAGTTTCATTGTAAACACATTGCAATAATTCTAAAATATAAACTAAGATAGCAGACGCAAAGAGAAATACATATTAAAATATTCTAAGCTACAAAATGTTTGTTTCATATCGTCACTATTCAGCACAGAGAGGAGCATCTTACGTTAATCTTTTTGGTTGCCTTTCTTCTTCTTCGGTTCTTTCCGGTATTCCTCGGAAGATATTGCATACACTTTCTTCAGCTTAAATTGTTGGGGTTTCGCCGTGGCTTCAGGAAGTTTGAGAAACTCTTTGAAAAATCGTCACTACTACTTGAGGAAGGCGAGCATAATAATTCCGAAGCAATCTCATCTTGATGCAAAATTTTGACTTGTGAATTTTTACAAGGTGCCAGTTTTCGAAATGAAGGAACCTAGAAGATCCTTCTTGGGTGAAAGTACGTAAATATTTAAGCGTTCATTATGCCATGTGAATTCACCATTATCACTTTCTTACTCTTCGTTTTCTTCTTCTGAGCTTCAATCATTTGTTGTTTAGTTTTTATCAGCCAATTTAGTTTCATGTGTCACACTGTACCAGGTTTTAACACTTTTCCAATAAGCATCCAAATCTGAATAAGCATCACTCTGTTCCTCTTCGTCACGTCTTAGTTTGTCACGGAACATATTAATAACACGACGAGGCATGAATTCTTCCAGATCATCAAGCACGAACTTCAGTTTTTGAAGAGGAGTAGGGAACTTTTGTTGAGAAGATGAAGGGGTATTCTAGTCACTCTCTTGCTGTGGTTTTCCCACTGGAATCTTCCGAATATCGTCAACGCACTTGGTATAGTCCACAGCAGCAGGACTCAATAGATAAAGACCACACTTACGAAGTTCGCTTTTCACAATTTCTTGTTTGACGGCATCATTACAAACTTTCTTCAATTGGGGTGCAAAATTTACCTTCGTTACCGAGAGTTTTGATTTTCTCGTCCTAAAGAGCATTCTTCAATGCTCGTTTCAAGGGTGAAAATACGCCTACATCTTCTGGTTACAGAAGATGAGTGGCATTGGGGAAAAGACAATACACCAGTATTCGATAGTCGTGACAATATCCATTGACTTGAAGTGATAGATGATTCCTGTGCCCATCAAAAAAGATAGTAAAAGGAAGTGTGATTTCCTCAGTCTCCAGCCAAAACCGTTGAAGGTAAGTCAAAAATGTTGTAGTCTTCATTCAGCCACTTTCTGTTTTCTCATAGATCCATAGCTCAGGTACATTCTTCTTCATAATTTGCTTAAGCCGTATGTTCCTGTAGATAATCATGGTATGGGCGCAAAGCTTGTCAGCACAGAAATTGCCAAGTACTGTTATGCCCTCTTTTTCTTTAGATGTTGCTGTAATTTGACGCTGTACTTCTCTCACACCAAGGTACTTCCCTGACACCATGTGGAACAGAAAGTTTATTTTGTCTGCGTTGAGGATCCTTCTTGGGTCTTCCATTATTGCACTTAATCCCTCAGATTCAAGATAGCTCTGAAGTTCAGCAAACCAGCCGCGCATTCTCTCTTCCAAAACCGCAGCCCTGCCCTTGCTAGTAGTTTCAACCTTCTTCTGAGACAGACAAGGATGTCTTCCCATAAAACACCTGAATGAAATTTTTCCAGGTATTCCATGCTTGAACGATGTGCTTCTTCCTAAAGACTATACAATTTCCTGAACAGTGTCCACTAAATTACTTTTCTTAAACGGAAATCCTCTCTTTGCCATGTTCATTACCCATTCAGAAATTCCCTCTTCTTCTTGTGAGCTCAGGAATGGCTTCCGGTCAAGAACAATCTCAGTCTTCTGACGCCCAGATAATTTATCGTTTAAAGTTGTGATAGGAACCTGGAAGGTTCTCGATGCCTGCCTTAGAGACATCATACCGGACCTCACCTGCTGAACAGCTTGTCAAGGCAGATAACGAATAATGAAATTGTTTCAGTTTCTGACAGGTTTGATTCTGATTTTGAGGATACCTTCCTTGTTGGGTTTCTTAATTTTGCCCATTGTCAAATCCTGAGCAGAAGTTAAGGATACTCAACCAAAATGTAAACAATTATTTATGATTAACTTCAACTGGGTTACTAGTCTATACATTGAGAAGAAGATCCCGGGTCAAACGTGTGAAATAATGCGATCAGTAAGACGTAAGAACTCGATTAGATAGGCTCTCTTTGACGAAACACTACTAAAAATTGTAAATCTAAATATTTTTATAACGGTTTGAACCCAAGTCTATCAGATACAAGATGGATGGCTTACAATGCGGTCTAAAACTCGGTATTCAGTGCAAAAGAAATCAACAACTTGGTTAAATTAATATTTAAGTCACCAATAGCCCTTCCAATTACAATAATGTTCGATACAAAAGAACACTTTTCCTTAGAGGAACCTCTTTTATCGAACGGCATTCCGATATTACGGAATGGGTCTCGAATATCGAACATTATTTTCTTTTCCCTTCAAATAAGATGATAGCTGAAAAGAAACATTATAACAAATAAATATACATATATTGATATTAACACATCGTATTATTAAAAGGATACCTTATAATGACACCATCACACAAGGGAAAAAGGGTTATTACTGCGGTGCTGCACCTTACAAAAAAATATAGCGATTACTCCAATCTCCCACCAAAACCACAGACTAGGAAACTTTCCCGCATTCGCTAATATCGAAACGTATCGACCTATTGATTTTTATAAGGCCAGGTTTGGAAGGGTGTGTTCATAAATTTCAGATAATACGCAACGTTTTTGGTTTTCTTATTTCTTAACGAAATGACCAAGGTGTTCGATATTTAGGGGGCGTTCGATATTTACTGCCATTACCCTATCATATTTCAGGATCATCTCTGCACTCAAGGGAATGGGAAGAAAGGAAAGCAGATCAAGAAAGGTCAAATCCTCATTTTTCATCAAGAATTAGAAATTTTGAATTTCCGACTCCCCTTAAGTTCCGCTTGCTTTAAAGGACATTACGTCATACATCTTATAAGTTTTATCTATTCTGTGCATTTTGCTTCTTGTTTCATGTCTCTAGACCTATTATAAAGTGAGCCACTCACATTTGAAAATAATTCTATGTGTGTTTTCTTTTTATTTCGTTTAAAATTTGGTTAGGCTCCAAGGTGGTTACATGACGGGAAGGGCTTGAACTCGTAAAGGTTTAATACATAAACTCATTAGGAAATTGGTATATCTTGAAAATCATAATGGTGGCAAAAACTCAATTTCTACTTCGATTAATAAGTAGAGCAGATTCATAAAAGTACCAAGTCGAGGTAAAATTAAAAACAGGCAATACTACAGATAACGATATTCTAACCCATAAACATTGTCCTACTTCCTTTGCTTCATGACAACAGAAACAGTCGAAAGTACAATTTAGATTTAATGGGCCTTATGCAGAGTCGTTCTGACGCGTGATTAGTGCCATACTAAAGAGTTCGACTAACATATGTTTCCTGCAGTAGTCAAGCCCTTTAGTATGACGCTAATCATACTTCGAAACGACTCTACATAAGGCCCATAGAGTCTTGGTGCTGAACAGAACACTAAACTGTAAGAGCCTTATGCAGAGTCGTTCTGACGCGTGATTAGTGCCATACTAAAGAATTCGACTAACATAATGGTTCCTGCAGTATTCAGTCCTTTAGTATTTCACATGCAGGCTCATATTTCCAATTGCTCGTTTATTTTAAGATTTACGATTTAAACATCTTACTTTTAAATAACTGCCTCAACTGAGCATCGCGTTGCAGTCTATGCCTACCAACAAATGTAGCAATTGAATGAAGAAATGTAAACAAGTGCCCAGGGCTGTTGCGTCTGGAAGCAAGTGCCGTGCGTGCGTGACGTATGCACATTTCTTCTCACTAATATGAACAGTAAACCTGTCAGAAAACGACACGACTTATTTTCATTTGTTAGTCTTCCTCGTATACCTCCTCTCTCCTACCCTTCCCCCTTATGGTGCTGACGTCACTGTCGTGGGCCCTGCAAATAAGTCTGCTCCTTTGTTCTTTAATTTTCTCCCCTTTCTATTCTCCTTGACCCAGGGTATTTCACGCTAGCGATTATTTCATCCCACCTTGTCCTCCACTGACGTGGCAACGTTGCATTTTTCTTTATTATTGGGTGTTATACCAGAGTCGAGCTTAAACGGTTGGTCCGATTACGAAAATTCCATCATTTTAAATTGACAACCGACATTTGGCAATCAAAATGCTCTCTTATCATTTTTTCATATCTTCAATAGTTACCGAGTTGGTCTATGGCAAGGGACTTTTGACTCGGTCGGTATATATAGTAGCCATAACTTTTCCGGTCACCCTCGCAGTACTCCAGCTTAATGGTAGCAATCACATCTTAAAATAATCCCTGTAATACTAAATGCATTCTAGTAGACATTTGTTAAATGCATATTTTCGTGTATGCATGAATACTAGCCATTACTTAATCTTACTTTCAGAATCTGCCTTGAATATATTGTATATAATCGAAAATGTAATATATAAGTTATGTTATACAAACCTGTTATTTCAGTCAATCCTCGAATAACTCTCATTCGAGTGCTCGTCCTTGAAAGATGCACTATATTTTTCTGTGTAGCTTTCTCCCATAGATTTATATAATTGCTTCCTTCAGTCCTGAAATAAAACACATATCATCTAATATTTATACTTTTCTTAGCAGAATATTCTAGACTAGTGGTTATCTTTCGTGTAAATTATGGAAATTTCTATTACACCAATATTATATAAAAGAGTTGCTTGTTGAATGTTTGGAAAATAATCTACAAAACATACAATAATTACATTATCCTATAAGTGTATTAAATTGTGAGATCATAGTTAGTCTTCCATTACTTACTGTATCCATATTCAAAATTTGATTTTAAAAGTATACAGTAGGTAACTATTAAGTAAAATCATTATTTCTGTCTCTGCATCATGGTTAAATATTAATTTTCTATCGTTTGCGGGGTTATTAGTATTATTATCGTCAGGATCGCAAACATTACATTATGTTTAAAATTCACTTCTGCTAACAGATTAAGTAAATTGCAAACACATGTCTTTTCCCTACAGATTCATATCTGAAATATAACAAAATTAAAAACACAAGAACTCAAAGTTAAACCATACCGCATATTATGAGCATGCTTTAAGGCCACATTCCGTACAAGTCTTCGTTAAAGTTGGCGGGTCTCAACCTCACTGCAAAAGCTGGAATAAGCAATTGTAAATGCGTTAAATTTTACGTTGCGCTGACGCAGATCCTTACAGAATGAAACCCTCGATATCTGTGCAGCTGCATACGACTCCGTCCTCCTCAACTGCGGGTAAAGACTAATGGAATTAGAAAAAAAATGGTTCAAACCAGAGATTTACAAAATCAAGCTGACAATTGGTGGACGTATTCAGAATGTTGTCCTAAATAACATATTCAATGTCCCAAAAACTACCGCTTGTGGAAACAGAGATATGACGTGATCAAGATGGCCACCGACATAATTTATCCCTTAAATTTTAAAATGTCATATCTCCTTGATATTTTAAGCTAGAAAGTTCGTTCTTGCTTCATTTCAGAGAATATATTAGAAACCGGACCACTTGTCATACAGTGCTCTTCAAATATTACGTGTTAAATTGAAAGGAGTGCGTATTCTCAATTTGTGTTTTAGGATTTAACCTTGAAATGAATTCATATACGGAAAATATTCTGAAATAATAGTAATCTGACTTTTCTAGAGCCTTCCAAATATCCTAAAACGATTGTTGTGTGTCTACAACTAATGGAGCCATTCAGTTTTGTGTGGAGTTAACAGTGATTACGTATTACGATTTGTTGTGATGGTGTAACATTAGATAGCGCAGCAATTTAAATTATTAACAAATGGTGACAAAATTCCCTTTGCTATAGACGTCCATCGTTCAATAAATAACAATGGGTATGTGAAATTTGTGTTTGACAACACTTATAACTACTTTAAGACTTGACTCATGGAACTTTCCATACTATTGAGGGCAACACAATGCCTGGATCTACATGTAGAAGTAATTTTGTAGCGAAGTTGCATATATCTTCTACAGATTACAATTTGTAATCGTTAGGCTTCTGTACGGTAATAAGCTCCTATCAATGATCTTTGAAGGTAGGGACGTAAAGTTAATCAGTTGAAACATATCAATGCGGCTCTCCTCAGTCACAAAGTGTCAAAAGTACTCTAATGATTTATCTTTTCTTGATGTTGGAGTATATAAAGCCTATAATCTGTTTGACATAATCTGATAGGAAAAAGAAGAAGTTTTTCCCCCACCACGTACAGGTGAATGTCGGTGTTCCGTCTTCCACCATCAGCCCCCACACACGAAGGTATAGAGTGTATCTAAATAGATCTAAATAATAAAATTCAACATTCATAATAATGTATTATAAAACACTGAATTACATTTACCTGTATTAGTGAGATAAGTAATACATGTGTTTTTATAATGGAAATTTTATTGAATAGTTGTATTGTTTATTTTCCTTCTTTTTGGCAGTCGGGGTTGTGACATAATGTTGGAATGGCAAGGGATGGCAGAGTTGGTAATTTAATGGGTATATTTACTCAGTGATACAATAATTTCATAATAATATAAAATGGAAAACCAAAAATGAAATTTTAAGCTTTACGTCCAAGGACGCCCATGTTGTGGTTTCCAAGTATAAGCGACGTTTCAAATATAGTTTCAAATTTTGCTGTAAGTAATGCAAAAATTCTATTGGATTTTCGATATTCTAAGTACAATTTCTTCTAGGGGGGCAAGCGCCCCACCTTGCCCCGCTTGATGGGCGCCCTTGTTTACGTCCCACGGTTATGCCGGCTAGGCTAAAGGAGACAGTGATGATGAGAAATGAATGAAATAATGGAATGAAGAAAGTGAGAGGAAACGGGAGAACCCAAGAAAACCCACGTACACAGTGTAAAATCGAAAACCAAGTGTAATATGTAGGGTAAATTATCAGAGCGTTAAGATAACAACAATAGAACCTGAAATTAAAAAAAAAAAAAAATACTTCTAGTTTCCTCTCTTATAAACAGATGTTCTTACATTTAAAAGAACAAGAAGAAAAAGAAATATATATACAAACTTTACTTTTTAAAATATTCCGTTCCTTCGAAGAATGACGGGACGCTTATACATATTAAACAATTCAAGATAATTTAGTGGTTCAGAAAGAGTGTTCCTTACAATATCTTATGTTAATGCAACATGGTAACATACATAATAATTGGTCATGCAAAGTACGCCAAACGTAAGTAGTTTATTAACCGAAGACTGAGAACTGAAAATTTTATAATTGAACTTGCCATAACATGTTTCTTTAGAGTTTTTTAAATAGTAAGTTTAAATGTAAACCAAATCAGAAGTAGAGAATATTTAGCTATGGCATATATATTTTAGCGTCTATATAAGTTAATGGATTATATACCTAAGTCTTTTGTAAATCAAAAATGAAACTAGAAGCGATATATCAATCACAAAACTCTTTCTAATGTATATGAAAAACTGTGAACATAAAAATCTAAGTAGAACATGATCTGAATTTGACATCAGTGTAGAAAGTGAAAACAAGAAAAGTAGTATTATAAATTAATTTTATTATACTAAGTATAACAGCAAGATGACGTTTACTTACGCACTGATAAAAATATAATTTCCTGACAGCTGAGTGCACGACAAGAAGCATTTGCAATTCAACCCAAAATCCTTCTCTCCAAATGTATTCACTGGCTCCAATTTATCTGAAATAACGTGGCAAATATGAAAAAAAAAAAAACTGTTAACAGTTAAGACTAACAAGTGTTTGTCTATGATTAAATTATAACAAAAATATTCAGCTAACAATTAAAGGAGGCAAAAGTAGTTTTCACATTCGGTACCATTTCCTATTCTAAAATACATAGGTTTTGCTTGATACGTTTTCAAAAATGAAAATACAATCGATTAAGAATAATAATTTTAACTATGTTATTCAAATTATAACACACTTGTAATATAATAACGGGAACGAGGCCTATGGAAGACGGAGGTTCAATGCCACATTGACAAAAGCTCTCCATAGACTTCTGTCCTTAACCAATTAGATCTAATTTCTACTTTGAATTTTTATTTCTGCAAAATCCATCTTAATATTGTCGTCCCATCTGCTCCTAGTTCTTTCTAATGATTGTTTTCCGATCGGATTTCCAGGTAAACTTTGAAATCTTTCCTACTTTCTTCCATTTTGGCAGTATGACCTGCCCACCTGACTGTCCTAAACTTGATGACTCTAATAGTGTTTGGTAAACGGTATAAATTATGCAGTTCCTCGTTATGAAGTTTCCACCAGTCCTCACTCACATTCCTTTCGGGTACGAATCAGGGGCGTCATTTCAGACTTCGCTTGGCGGGGGCAAGAGCACTCCAGACATAAGACTTTCACGTTTTGTACTAGTATATTAGTAGACAATTTATTAAAGTATATGTATTCCTCAAACTCTTTGGGGAGGCAATTGCCCCCTCCTTTCCCCCTAAATGACGCCCCTGGTACGAATATTCGTGTCAGGATTTTATTCTCAAATACTTTCAGTCTGCGTTCTTTCCTCAAAGTGAGCGGCCATATTTCGCAACCATACAGAACAACAGGCATGATTGTCGTTTTATACATTTTAAGCTTCAAATTCCTCGACAGAATTTGCGACGAGAAAAGATTTCGAACTGAATAATAACACAAATTTCATGCTTTTCGTTCCCATTTAATTTCCTCATGGATGTGGTTTTTTATATTAACAATAATCGTGGATATTTGAAAGTATATACTTCGTCGAAAGTATTATTTGATATTTTGATGCTTCTATAATTTACAATATTAGATCCCTGCGAACTTCCATTAATTTACTTTCCTCTACATTTACTTCCAAACCCATGTCTCTGCAAGCGTTTAATACGACCTCTGTACTTCTTGCTATTGTTTCCTGTCATTTTCTATTGTATTTACTTAATCAGTAGTCGTTTTAACCTGGTGAATACCATTCAGCTCTAGAACATAAAAGTAATTATATATATATATATATATATATATATATATATATATATATATATCAGGGATGCAAATAAGCAACAAAATTTTGCTCGCCCAAGAAAGAAGCTACTAGCCCACATCCCACAATAGAAATCATTTACTTTCTCTCTGTATGATATTAAATACTCGCCCGCACCGATGAACCACTCGCCTGCAATGTATAAAATTATCACTTCAAAAATCACAAAATTAAGAACAAAGAAAATAGTTTGGAAAGCTTATAATCATTCATAGTTTCATCAATCTAATTTAATAATAGAGAATTTAGGTCAGTGTTTTTCGTAAAATGTACGTGATTTATAGATATAAAATCAATTTACAGAAAAGTTGTCTGCAAAACTTGTATACATGCACTACTACTTTAAAATATGAAATTATGTTCTCAATTGTCACTGTGACTTAATTATTGTTATATTTAACAGTAAACATGTTTCTACTAGTAAGAAAACCCATAAATTTATCAATTTCCAATTTCCTCTGTACACAGGCTGAAACAATGGTGAAGAATACAGACGTTCTCAGTTTTATAAAAATATAAAGATAAATGATGAGATTTGTTGGTGTTTTGTGGCCTGATTTTCACTCATCATAAATATCAGCGTAATTTTGGTCAGGTAGAACAAAGCTTTCTTTGCCAATTCAACACTCAATAAAGGAAACTGTTAATTTTAAAATAATGAATTATATGATATACAAATAGTATTTATAGAGATATATGTAAGTGTTCCTAGATTATGAGCAATATTACCTTGTATTTCTTGTATACACTTTTTTCCATTTTCATCGCACAACTTTTGTCCTTCTGAAAAATAAAATATGTATTCTTAATCCGCACATGTTTAAAATAATTGTATAGAAGAATAGAGACTTAAAAAAGAAAATAATGAATATTACTACATATAGATTTGTTATGCAGGGTGTTGAACATACACCGTACTATATGTTAGTCTGGTTTTCCAATATCGCGATTATCTCAGTCTGCTATTCTTTCTGCAATACGACCTACACTTTCTGAACAAACAATACGGATAGTTTTTGAACCACAACACTGTTAGAAAGTCGAGCCCGATAATGTTGGTTTCAAAAAAGGGCAAGAAGAAATAAACGAAACATTTAAGTGTCATACATGTGTATAAAAAATGAAATAAAATGAATTGCCACAGAAGGTGTTGGAAATATTCTCCTTGAACGTCCAAACACAACTGAAGAGTACGTTGCATGTTTCTGAATTTGGTTGCCAGAACTTCTGGTTTTACCACCTGGATCTCACAGCGGATGTTTTTCCGTAACTCATCTGATGTGCGTAAGTTGTTTATTTCTTTTATATAACTACATAATAGATAATCAAGTGCGGGTAATCGAGTGACCTTGGAGGTCATATTCCTCGTGAAATTACTCTATCCGGGAAAAAATGATTCGATAGAACATAGATACATCTTCAGTATGATATAAATGCAAGCTTGTGCAACCACCTCTTTGGATGTTCCTGGATCTATTACCTCATAGACCAGCTATCATTCAAGCTTGCACAACCGTCTGTTCTAATCTTGACACCTCTAATTTCTTAAGAACTGACATTTCGTAAAAATTTAATGAAATCCTTGAAATATTTATAGTATCAAATTAATATTGTCGGAGCTACCTCAGAGTATGACATGTGCTACATCTCATTGTACTATGGCTCTCACATTATTCTCATTTAATAAAATACATGATCCGAATTCTATATGAGAAATTTTGTCTTAATCCAAGTTGCTTGATTTCAAGACAGTGGTGATATAAAGTTCCCGTTCCCTTTATTAAAACTATAGTCAACTAATTCAAACTATATTAATATACACCGTAGCCTATATTTTATCCTAAAAGGTCAACGCCTAATATTATTTTCAGAGAATGTTCAGTAATTTCATTTTACTTTACAAATCCCGTACAGGATGGTATATGAGTCTTCGATTCAACAGGGATTTTATATATTTGGAGCACAGTTAATTTGATTTATAATTTAATAATTTAGAAAACGATTTTATAATTTTTATGACGTTACTGTATTCCGTCTATTATGTATTCAAACAACTCACACTATTCGACTTTCGATCTCATACAACTCAAATACGGCGTCATTGCACTTACAAGCAATGTACAGAACAAGGCATGATCAGATCCGACTCAAACTTCGCCCAGAGAACACATAATAGAAAAGAAGAAAAAATGCCAAATTAGAGCTGCCCCCATCCAGAAACACCGGAGATATGCTCCGCAACATAACGCACCACGCGACAATATGATATAAGGTAAATATTGCAAGATACCAGTTTATGTTGGAAACGGAAAGGGTGGGTAGCACCAGGATATCAAGATATTTGATATGCTATAACACTGACTTGGCGGCCATCTTGAAACCCGCCATCTTGGATATGGCGTAAGGTATTGAAATGAGAAGCGGGGTATATGATATATCAATGTAAGGTAAAATGCAAAAGGAAAACCAGTGATGTAACCGCGAAAAACATATGTGTAATGGTATGGACGGGACGAAGTGTAGAAGACTCGGGCAAAACAAACGTGTATTCGAAGGGCAGAATAATAGGGCAAGACCCCACGATAAATGGTACGCGACAAGTAACTGCAACAGTGTCTGTGCATGGAAGTGCATCCGCCTTGACAGATTATGCCTTCCGAGGATATTGGTGCCTTTCTCTGATATTGTGACTGTTTGGGACCGTCGTGAAACAGTGTAGCAAACCGTGCAAAGGGAAAGATACATTCGTAAATAAATGTAAGCTTGAACAGGGCTGGCCTTTCCCATCCGTACGCACTTTGTTTCAGATAGTGTTGTTTAAAGAAACGTGGACCGAAATGTCTCTTGTTCACACGAAACAACAAGAAAATTGAACAAGAAACGTACAAAACGGTGTCCAGGAGTGGGCTTCAATCACAAGTAGGTCGCGCTTTTGATCACCAATTCAAGATGATATGTCCTACACTCCGGAGTGAGGTGCCGAATTGCTGTTCCATAAGAGGTAGTCCTTTGTAGATTATGTAGTCTCCAAACGAGTGATCGTATCGCGGGTTGCAATTGTGGTTTTCACTGTTCCAAACGGAATCCCGATATCCTCGGAAGGCATAATCTGTCAAGGCGGATGCACTTCCATGCATAGACACTGTTGCAGTTACTTGTCGCGTACCATTTATCGTGGAGTCTTGCCCTATTATTCTGCCCTTCGAATACACGTTTGTTTTGCCCGAGTCTTCTACACTTCGTCCGTCCATACCATCATACATATGTTTTTCGCGGTTACATCATTGGTTTTCCTTTTGTATTTTACCTTACATTGATATATCATACACCCCGCTTCTCATTTCAATACCTTACGCTATATCCAAGATGGCGGCTTTCAAGATGGCCACCAAGTCAGTGTTATAGCATATCAAATATCTTGATATCCTGGTGCTACCCATCCTTTCCGTTTCCGACATAAACGGGTATCTTGCGATGTTTACCTTATATCATATTGTCACGTGGTGCGTTATGTTGCGGAGCATATCTCCGGTGTTTCTGGATGGGGGCAGCTCTAATTTGGCATTTTTCTTCTTTTCTCTGGGCGAAGTTTGAGTCGGATTTGATCGTGCCTTGTTCTGTACGTTGCTTGTTAGCGGTACGCATGCTTTCTTCCTTGATATAATAATACGAGTAGATTCGGAACTTTGTAGCAACTCCATATACTCGTATTAGGTTTCAACGAAACAGCAGTCTTTCTTTCTTGATATAATAATACGAGTAGATTCGGAACTTTTTAGCAACTCCATATACTCGTATTAGGTTTCAATGAAACTGCAGTCTTTCTTTCTTGATATAATAGTACGAGTAGATTCGGAACTTTGTAGCAACTCCATATACTCTTATTAGGGTTCAACGAAACAGATAATTTTTTTATTATGTAAACAGCAAAAGGAATGGTCAGATTTTAATCTAAAAGGGGCCATCTACATATTACGTAACGCTATTTTTGACCATTTTTTTACCTCCTCCCCCCTTGTCACACTCCGTAACACAAGACCGAACCCCTCCCGCCTTCGTTACGTAACACTTTTTAATTTTTGTTTTTTTTTAACCAATTTTGCTTAGTTTGGAGATTATTACAAAAAAATTATTTTAATGGTAGAACATTTTATTAAAAAATGCTTGTATTCTGAATATATTTGTAGTGGTTTTAGCCAATAAATCAAAATACATATTAGAAAATCGTAGAACCGTAGTAATACTTTAAACCCATAAGGTTGCTTAATTAACCACCCCTAATTCTTCGAAACTGTATACTGTCGTTTTCCCAAGGAGATCGCACCCATCCTTTTAGCTCACCAATGATGACAAGAAGGAAATACCGCCGGAAGATGCAGTTGAAACAGGAACTAAAGAACTGACATCGACCTCTTTTTCATCGATCCAGGATGCTTCGTGCATTTGAAGTTCGTTACTGTTGACGATGCAAACTTCTCTTTCTCGTCGACCACATATTCGAAGTGGCTGCACACATGAAAGAACAGGGGCATCTCGTTTGTGAACAAACTTTCGAACATTTTCTTTGAATTTTGGATTTTAGTTTACTCCTCTTCAAATTCTTCTTGTGCTAAATCCAGTGCGAGAATGTGAATAAACTCGATTTCTGCATAAATATTCAAATAAAAAAAAAAAAAAAAAACAATCAAATCCAAAAATCAAAAAAGATGAATATCCGACGAATTAGGTTTTTAATTTCTAATTTTGATCTGCAATTCGTGTATCGTTCCGTCGCGGAAAATGCTATTTCACGAAAAATAGTTTCTTCTGTTTCACATGCGAAAGCCCTTAGAAGAAAGGAGTGATAATGATTCAAACACAAACGTTTTAGATAATATTTTTAGAAATAGTGATACGAGTGGGAACACGAGGGCATTTACAAGCGGTGGTTACGATCACTAACAACAAACTCCAGGAAAGCGTGATTCCGTAAATCTAATGATGCAATAGCCACAAAACGGAGTTTTATTTTATTGTAATATATGAAGGGTTCGACACCAGTCTTGCTGGTGTCTAGTGCGTCTTGGAATCCCTTCTGGATAATTCAATTTATATAGGTCTAGGCTATAGTTCGCAATTTTCCAAAACAATAGAACTATTTATTTATCTATATATACAAAAATGAAAGTGACTGTGTTTGTAACTTAATAACTCTTAACCACACGACCGATCTCGATCAAATTTTCAACATGGAAGAAATTCTGGCCTGGAATATTTTTTATCATTTCAGTTTGAAGACGCAACTTGAAGGGGGGGATAAATGATCGAAAATGACCGATGTTAGTGTCAAATCCATTGTTTTAGTGGTCGCTGAGATAAACAGTTACACTTTCGATGCCGTTTAAATTAAAATTTAGCCCCACAACTTGTGGGGGGATGTATAAACATGATCGAAAATGACCGATATTACTTTCGAAATTGTAGTTTTCGGTGTCGCGGAGAACAGTGACACTTCCGATGCTGTTTAAATCCAAATTCGGCTCCCATTAGTACTCCTAAGGGGGGATGGTGACATGTAAAAATAATTGAAAATGACCGATATTAGTGTCGAATTCATAGTTTTTGGGGTCTCTAAGTTCATTGATGACAGTTTTGGTATCCTTTATGTCCAAAATGAAACGTATTCTCTCCATGCGAAGAACAAGTATTTTGCTAGTTTATTTATTAAAATGAAAAGAACTGAATAAAATTATTTGTTTAAAAGATTGCATGTAAATCTGAGAATAAAAATAAAAAATTGCAGCAAATAAACATGCGTTACGTAACGAAGACCTAAACCCCCTCCGCCTCTTGTCACGCTTCGTAACGCAAGGCCAAACTCGCTCCCTCCCTCTTCCGCGTTACGTAATATGTGAATGGCCCCAGAGACCTAAATCCATTCCCCATCTTTTATTATCATCATGTTTTATCTCCGTCATTCTTTTACAAATTAGTACGCTACAAAGATGACTTGGTCCTAGATCTGCATTTGAAGACATGATATGAAACTTTGATTGAGGATATGGAAGAAGGAAATATCTACAAAATTATTTTTAAAAACTTAAGAAAGGTCATGCCTGGCATAATTTCAACAAGCTAAATGCTTCGTACCTGTATTAATTCCCACAATGTGATCAGTACAATTACATAGTCTTATTTTCTCATCTAGTTTGCACTGAGCGATGCAAGCAGAAAAGCTGTAAAACTTGAAACTCCTAATTCCATCATTTTCGTCGGGAAATTTGCAGTTTCTTGATTCTGGAGGCAGTGACAAGACATCCTGATCTGCCCGTTCGGCCTCTATCTTCACGATGATTATCGATTCACGATAAGAGTCGTAAGTTTCGAACATTGTGGAACTTCCGAAGCCTCTTTCTAGAGGGACGTCATATTCAGAAAATATGTAATACTGAAAAAGATCATAAATTACGTAAAGTAAAGTAATAATTTCGTACATTTACTTTTTAACTGTTTAAGAACGAAACTGTTAACAACTTAGTTAATTACGGAAATAAAAATACAATGTAGACATCACGCCTCATCAGTGACGTAACTATGGGGAGCAAACGGGGCTTGTGTCCTGGGTGCCGGATTGGAAGGGCTCAAAATTTTGCAAATATATAGGGGAGTGTTTTGATTTGGTTGGTCAGGGGGAGCGCTAAGGTGAGTTCTTGCCCCTGGCAACAACTAGCGGATTTCCGTTGCTGCGCCTCATAACTAGAAAGTGTCTTGAAGGGTAGCAAATGAACTCAGAGTTGGAGGTGAGGACAGAGAGTGTGAAGTTAGTTCAAGTAGAGATTATTGTAGATACGACTAATAAGTATTACATTTACAATATTAGGATAGATATGATGTTGAGATCTCGTACAATTGCTATCAAGTAGACCTTGTAGGACACTTGTAGGACATATTTAGTCGAGTCCTATCAGGCTGTGGTGTGATTTCAAGTTCATCCCAAATAAGTTTATAAACATTTATTGCATTTCTAATTTCTACAAATTAACTGATGACTACAAATTTCTAATCTTAACAAATTAATTCTCAGCTTGTCATTTTAGCTGTGTTACAGATTTCTAACAGGCTCAATCTTCCCCCTATGTTTGAATGTTCTTTGGCTTTTCAACCAATTCAGAAAGAAAGTTATAGGATATGTTAATATTATAGAAATTAAATTTGAAACAAAACCAAAACTAATTCTGCTTTTATTCATATAAAATGCTAAAATCAAATGTGTTACAAGGGCAATTCGTAAAATAAAACGCCGTTTGATTCTTATCAATGAAATACACTCGCAGATACAGAGCTTTTATTATACACATTAGAAAAGTACATTACATTACTTTAAAACATATTCGCCATTCCAATTGAGGCACTTGCCATAATATTTTCATAATCATAGGTATTCTGTCTTTATTGGCAGGTCACTTGCCGCAGCTGAGAAGCTTCCATGCTCCACGGTCCTCCGCTATATTCTTCGTCTTCGCGTATGATCTTTCTGTTTTTAAATCATCCATTAATTGTAGTCTCCTTCGCTCCTCCCTCTCTTTCCCGCCACCATACCCTCCCGGACGTCCCTCATGATACAATCTCTTCTTAGGCAATGTCCCAACCAGTTTCTCTTCCTCTTCCTAATAATATCTAAAAGTGTTATTTTCTCACCCACCATTACTAACACTCTCTCATTCGTTTTCCGCTCGACCCAACTAATTCTTTCCGTTTTTCTCCACGATCACATTTCGAAGGCTTCCAGTCGATTTTCGTCACCTTTACGTAATGTCCACGTTTCCGCCCCATACAGTACAAAACTCCACACGAAGCATTTTATGAGTCTTTTTCTCAACTCTTTATTCAAGGTCCCACAAAACAGACTTTTCTTCCTCCTAAAGGCTTCTTTCGCCATTCCTATCTTGCTTTTATTTCACGTTCGCACTTCATGTTATTACTAAGAATACTACCTAGATATCGAAAACTATTCACTTATTCCATTTTCTCCCCTCCTACTTTTATATTTGACAAAGACCCATTTGTTCCAATCACTATGGCTTTTGTCTTTCTAACATTTATTTTCATCCCATATTCTTCAAAGCCCTTTCTCATTTTTTCTAATATTTTATTGATTTTCTTTTCAGATCCTACAACAAGCGTCATATCGTCTACAAATCTTATGCATCTAATCATTCTACCTCCTACCAAAATGCCATCTTCATCATGTAAACTCTTTTTTACTATCTCTTCTAGATAGACATTAAATAGTGTTGGCGAGAGGCAGCATCCTTGTCGAACTCCCCTTCCAATTGCACTCTCTTCCGTCAGCTCTTCCCCTATCCTAAAACTTACTTGTTGGTTCATGTATAAATTTCTTATGAGTCTTCTATCTTTCCATTCCAACCCTATCTTCGTTAGAACTCCCAACAACAATTTCCAATTCAAGCGGTCAAAAGCCTTTTGTAGATCAATAATATAACATACATCTCTTTCCCTTTTTCTATAAATCTTTCACCGATCGCCCTTAATAATCCAATTGCATCTCTTGTGCCCTTGCCTCTTCTGAACCCGAACTGCTCCTCATCAACTTCTTTATTTGTTCTTTCATATAACCTTCTGTTCAGTATTCGGAGCTGAATTTTAGCTGCATGAGATATGAGACTAATAGTTCTATAATCCTCACATCTCTTTGGGTTCGATTTCTTAGCCATCGGTATCATGATCGTTTTCAGAAAGTCGTTTGGCCATTCTCCTGTGTCATATTTTACAATGTTTAAAATTCCTTCTGCAAAATGTCTCCCTCCTGTAAATGATGCCAGTCGCAAAGAGCATTGTAAAGTGTGTTGTCATTATGCAAGCGGTGCTCCGCAAGCCACTGTTTTATGTGCCTGAAGATAAAAGAGAAAGTTCAGATATCGTAAACCGACGGACTTCACGGACAGTTTTGTCAATTTCTTGCACGAATTCATTGCTGACTACAGATAGGCGCCAACTTTTTGTCACATCCTGCGCGTCAGTTCGTCCATCTTTAAACACATGACACCATTCACGTAGGACACCTTCACTTATCATATTCGGCCCGTAAACACCATACACTTCGCATACTCAGAAATCGTATTACCGCACGCTCTTCTCATTTGGCGGGTTTTTCCATTAGAGCGTTCATTTACAATTGTTATAGTGAACGAGCGAACTGCAACACAACCTTCTCCTTACACTGCTTACTGTTTACTGAACTACTACTACTGATGTTGCTTTTCTCAGCCATTTCTTGCACATGTGCCAACGGAGAGCATACAGAAGGCACACGCTTTCGTGGTGTAGATATGGTCTTGAGGTGTGAGGAACAGGATGACGTGGTGACAACCTATCACCTTGGGAATGTCATTCAGGACACACTTCCACAGGACCAGTGAGCAAGTGATCAAAAATGGGTGTGTTCAAGTGCCTAGTTGGCAAGAACAACAAGGTCACTCGTTCCTTTTTTGGCTTCCGACAATGTGTGGGGTACCCAATTGCTTAACTTATATCAGTTCCCTATTCTATGCAGGTGCAGTCTACTATTTCAACGGAAACATGGAACCTTTCTGCAAGTTCATCACACCTTAGAATACTGTTCTCCTTGATGACTGCTTTCAGGGTCTCGTCATCCAACACGTGTGGCCGTCCACTGCAATCTTTATTTCGAAAGGCTCACATTGTGCGAATAGAATTGCTGTAACCAATGCCTGGCGGAGCGTTTGTTCACGGCACTTTCTCCAAGTGCCTGACATGTGCCGCTGGCAAGCCCAATTTAATGTCATACAACAAAATACAAGCAAACAAGTTGCTTCGATACCTCCATTTCTCTTCGACACTGGGCGAACTATGACTGCTGTATGTGCGTAACAGGCATGTATTACTGAACGTCGATGGTCAGACTAACTCCTAATTGTTTGGAGGCATGTGCGTCATTTCGCTTCCTCTCTGTGAGTGCATAATAATTGAGACGTCAAAAACGGAAAGAACTTTTTTGGTTACCGTACATATACATTGAAATATAGTTACAATTCCCTTCCCAGAAACAACAAAAAATAATGAAATTTCTTTAGATACAAAGATCATTTTAGATTTACCTGTAAAATTGACATTTTATTGTTGCGATAGTCTTATTCTTAACGTGAGATATTTAGATATATACTAGGGTGGACCATTTATCTTGACACGCTCTTATAACTTTTAAACTAATAAATACAAAACGCTGAAGCTTTGTACCATGCAAATCTTGGCCAAGGAAAAAATGTTTTACATACTCTGCGATACTAGTGTTGCCAACCAAAATAAGGTTTTCAAGCTGTATTACGTATATTCTTGTATGTTTAAATTGTAAATGTTAAACGAAAACTTACACATCAGATTTGTTATTCAGTATTGGAAACTAAGGACATCACAATATCACAAGCATCCAAATTTTGGTGGCACCTATGGCAGTAACAATGAAAGCAAGATGGACAGGGCAATGCACATCCAAAATGCTTTAGTCTTTAATATTATGATCATAATTTGATGGATTTCAAATGAATAGGAACAAAGATGCAAGGGACTAAAAATTTGATTTTTTCAAAAACCTTTGTTTCGAGAAACTGCTTAGATAAGTACCTCATTCAGTTGCGTAGATCACTTTTAATAGTTGTGAAAATAGTAATGCAGTTTACAAAAATATGATATTTCAAACTGTTCTGATAAATACGGGTAAAGTTTAGAGCACTGCTTAAAATTATGTACTTCCCGAAACTTGTAATTACATCTACCAAAATGTATTGTTATAATGTCATAAAGCAAAGTAAATTTGTAACGTTTTTAAAAGTTCCCATAAAATAGGCCATTGCAAGCAATATATCAAATTTAACAAATTTTTCTTATCTCCGTAATGATAATGATTTGAGGCATCAAATTCCTGTAAATGACATTATGATCTATTGAAAATTATGGACGTAATTCGGTGCGATAATTATCTGAACTATTTTTCAAAATAAAGTCCCTTGAAAAAGAATCAAATTTTTAATTTCTTGTAACTTCGTTCCTAGTTGTTCTAAGTATGTAATATGAGTATCATAGTATTTGATATTAAAGTATTTTTCCAGACAATCTCCCAACAGAATTGTCAAATATGTTTGATTCCAAAGGCAGGTGTAAAGTGGATAAGAGGTAAACCTTGACAGCAGTGGACACGGAATGCTTCGGTGGAAGTCGAAAGTGTTAGGACCGTCAGTTCCATGGTTCCACCGTTCTGAATAAAGAGCACTAAGATATTTTGTCACACGTTTATATGCCAAGACGACTTGAAATCTACAGTGACGAGATACATTTCAGCGCCCTTATTCTGAACACGGAGAACCGTGAAACTAGCAGTTCCTAACCTTTCAACTTTCTGCCGAAGTATTGTGTGTCCACTGATATCAAAACTCAACTTTAGACTACTTTCGACCCACTTTCAAATCAGAACATATCTGCAAATTTTGTTTGGAACATATCTGAAAATTGTGCACTGTAGGGAGTCCCTTACGCACTCATTGCACGTTGGCGAAATATGCATTTTTCGATCGTGTATATGGGACTCCATTTATGCTGATATGAATCGCCAATGAAATTTGCAGTAACGCGTGTTGAAATCTAGCTTTTCCATACTTTTGTACGGTATAGTTTTGAAACTATAAGTTTCTAGATCACAATGAACTTTTTTCTTAATTCGATATGAAGAATCACTTCTTTCAGTTTGCCAGTATAGTTCATTACTACCCTATACGTAATATAATATCCGCGGTGATCGCCTGTGAATTCCATAAGAATTTGATGATAGTGTTCAAAACTAGACCATGAAACTATTTAACACCCTACAGTGGTAATACCGTAATTGTATGTAAATTCACATAATTTCATAACACATAAACTGTTCTTAGGCATCCAGCATGCCTAGTTTGTGCAAGTGGTTCATCTGTCCCTTACAACATAGATTTTGAAAATAAATGGACGATTATTTTGATCATTCGGAGTGGAATTTCACAAAATAAGCCCTTGTTGAGCTTCCCCATATTACTCGTAAGATCTAATGTAATGTTGTACGGATATTTAAGAATACCTTGATTGTTGACCATTGTCAAGTTTGTCACATATATGTGTTTTAATAATATCATCATAATATTACTATCAATTTAAAAAACATCACTTCGTTAGTAGTCCAAAACAATGCCACAAATTCTATGAAGATAGTCAAGAAGCACTATGTAAATAGTGAGTGATGGTGTGAAATAAATTAGTGTACGTATTTAGACTACGCTGTGAAACAAGTCAAAAGTTTCATTCGAAGCCTTACCTTAATTACATTAGAAATTTTCTTCAATGTGTAATCCCAAAACAATGGTTTAGATGTTGATAACACATATGGAACACTAGTATACCTGCAAAGATGATAGTGATCAGTAATGAGTTCCAATATTTTCATGCGGTATCTTTATCAGAACTATCAATCTGACACTGATCTTATCATAGCAATTTTTTATTAGTGAAAATGTTAACAACAACTCTGTGGTTATTCCTCATGATGGCGTTGCCTTGTTAGTGAATTTCATAGCTCTTCCCCGTAAGAAAAATGTCATCGTAGCTTTTACCTTTAAAAAAATGGCCATTCTCAACAGCACAACTCAATCATGGATAAACGAAATATATATTATATACACTACTATAGTCAATAAGTTCGTGGATTGGACGCAGTGTGGCGCTAGTCGTATACTACAGCTGATAAGTGATATCCGGAGGAAGCAGTGGAAGTCCATTTCTCGACCCAGCAAGAGGCAGGTCTGTGCATAGAGTGCAAACAGATGTACCGTTTCTGTTGTGAAAGGAGTTGATTAAGCCGCGGCGGACTTGGAGAATGTCGCAGTTTGAGCGAGGGGCAAACATCAAGTTCTGCCGAAAACTATTCAAATCCGCTACAGGAACGTTGCAGATGATCAGGCAAGTAGAAAGTGAAACGTCCTGGTCCACAGTGCAGTGTTTAAGTGTCACCAACGGTTTACAGAAGAGAGAAACAGTGTAGAGGATTATGAAACAGTAGGTCAGCCAACAGTCCGAACAGAACGCAAAATCGAAGAGGTTGCAATGGTTGTGTGCGCCAACCGTTCGCAGTCGGTAGATGACATCGCAGCAGCAGTACGTGTCACAACATTCTGCCAGATGACTTGAACATGTCGCGTGTCACCCAGCACAGTGTCCCACACATTCTAACACAAGACCTACGATCAGAATTGCTGACGCTAATGGAACGTTCTTGGTTCGGATAATAACAGGAGATGAAACATGATGTTTCCTCTACGATCCACAACTAACGAGACAAGCAGCGGCCTGGAAATTCGCGTCATCTCCAAAACGCAAAAATCTGAGCCAAGACAGGTCAAAAGAGAACGTGATTCTATAACTATTTTGAAGGCCAGTGTGGATCTGTAGGCTATAATTGTCTCTGTATGTGTGCGTGGACGTTCACATCGAACACAGCAACCATAGTTTCCACTGGTTGCCTATATTCTGAGTACCAGTCTACGAATTTATTGACTGTGCTAGTACGGTATAAATACTATAGTAGTACACTACTAGTATATATATAAAGTTACAGCTTAAGGTTAAACTACTCCATGTATAAATAAATGAACTGTAAATGTGTTACTTGCATTCTTCCACTAGAGAAAATAAGACGTCCTTCCTGTTGTGGAATTAGGCATGACTATTAGCCTACAGTATCAACTTCATCGTATTGAGCAGTTACTAGCGTACATGATAGAATACATGACTAAGATGTCAACAAATTCTTGTTTTCAATTGGCCTAAATGCAAATTGTCAACAAATATTTATGTCAGATTGATCAGGCTGTTAGCAAGGGTGTTTTACGTCAGGAGTTGCCCTTTACACTTCTTGTAGGAGTAATAGCTAACATCAGTAGAGAGGAGTCACCTAGGGCTGTTTTTTTTCCTACTGCGCATGCGCAAACAAGCTACGCCCCCTTCACGCTGATTGGCTGGCGCCGGTCACATGACCCCGCCCACGGCCCGCCCACTTGGCCCTGCCCACGTGTAGAAAATCGAACACCTTGAACCGTCCACCCACGGTCTTTTACGACCTCCATTTTAAGGGTGTACTCGTTCCCTTTTATGGGCACTTTTCTCAACCCATATTTTAACATAGCAGAAATTACACAGAGACTATGAACATAGCAGATCGATAACACATTCTTCAACCGCCTATTTAACCCTTTGGGGAACTTTTAGTACAATTTGTACAATATGCGTTTTTCATGGTATTTTGCGTTATTTCTCTTCTATTTGAGCTTTTTCGTCCGGTTTTTTTTTTCAAGTCCAGAGGCATTGTAGAAGACATTACGTATGGTTTCAGATCTTCCTGCGTCGAGACATAGGAGGTGATGACGTCATAAGTCTAAAATTTGTATTTTCGTGTATGTACCTTTTGGGGGGTTTATGTAAAGTATTTTTGGCGGGCTTATTTTTGTACGTAGAAGATTGAAGTTATGCAGAAACATGCAGTCCACCAAGTAGTATTTACCACATGTTTTTTTCAGATTTCTGCGTTAAAACAGGGGAGATCCAGACGGTCAAAAAGTTGAAAAAAGAGATATTTTTACCCAAAAATCCCCTTTTTCCTCATTTTCCCGCCTTAGATACATAATGGAGACAAGTGAATGGTACCGCCTGAAAGGCAGTTCTATTCTGAAGAGAATGATGTGCGACACATGGCCCTAGGGTAATTAGGGAAGTGTCAGGGAATTTATATCAAAATATACTTCTGTATAGAGGAATTTTGGACATTTTCGGTATTATTTTTTGCGGGCTTATTTTTGCACCTAGAAGATTGAAATTGTGCACAAACATTCAGTCCACACAGTAGTATTTACCATATTTTTTCAGATTTCTGCGATAAAACAGGGGGGTACAGAGGGGCTAAACGTTGAAAAAGGGAAATTTTCACCAAAAAATCCCTTTTACGGGATTTTCCCGCCTTAGATACATGATGCGGACAAGCGAATGGTACTGCCTGAAAGACCTCTATTTTGAAGAGAATGATGGGCGAAACATGACCCTAGTATGATTAGGGATGACTCAGGGAATGTTTAAAAATTTCCCTCTGTATACGGGGATATGGGACATTGTCGGTTTTTTTTGGCGGGCTTACTTTTGCACCTAAAAAATTGGAATTGTGCATAAACATTGAGCCCACCGAGTAGTATTTACCAGATTTTTCAGATCTCTGCGTTAAAACAGGGGGGTCCAGGGAGGCTAAAAGTTGAAAAAAGGATATTGAGACCCAAAAAATCCTGTTTCTACTCATTTTCCCGCCTTAGATACATGATGGAAACACGCGAGTCATACCGCCTGAAAGGCAGTTCTATTCTGAAGAGAATGGTGGCCGAACGATGACCCTAGGGTAATTAGGGATGTCTCAGGAAATTTTTTACCTGAGTTCATGGTGTTTTACGGTAATTTGGGGCATGGTGGGAATTCCTGATAAAATTTCTCCCGCCCTTGGTATTCAAGATAGAAACTTGGAATTTGGCACACACATTCAGTATACCAAGCACTATTTATCAGATTTTTTAGATAGCTACGTTCACACAGGGCCGCTCCAGAGGGGGATCAAAGTGCGAGAAAAAAATTTCCCTCCGAAATTTTCCTTTTGACATAATTTTTCCCGCTCCTGGTATATGGTATGTGGTATCATTTGAAAGCCAGCTCCATTCTGAGGAGAATGAGGTATAACCATGATCCTAGGATAAATAGTGACGATGCAGTAGCTGCTTCACTGAAAGTCTTAAAAATAGCCCAAAAACTCAAGATCTCTTAAGGGTTAACATAGCACATATTACATAAGACTATGTAACATAGCAGAGCTAATAAAATAGCATGGCTTATTATCAACCCCTATTTTACCATAGCAGCGGAGAATACCGAACACATAGCAGAGCAGATAAGACATAAGACTACGTAACATAGCAGGGATGCATTTGTTTCCAACCCTTACTTTAACAAAGCAGAAATTACATAAGAAATCGAATACCCTGAACCGTCCAGCCATGGTCTTCTACGACCTCCAGTTTACGGGGTGTACTCGTTTCCTTTTATGAGCATTTTTAGGGATGTATTCGTTCTCTATTTTAACATAACAGAAATAGCAAAGACTACCAACATAATAAGGGGATGTACTCGTTTCCAAGCCTTTAATTAACATAGCAGAAATTACATAAGACTGTGCATCATAGGAGGGGTGTATTCGTTCCAACCCCTATCTTAACATAACAGAAATAGCAGACAATGAACTCATTATAACAAAGATTACAATCGAACACACTGAACCGTCCACCCACGGTCCTTTACGACCTCCATTTTAGGGGTGGACATAGCAGTAGCACAGATAGTAGTTTTAGGGGGTGTATTCATTCTTTTTGATGACCATTTTTTCCACCCCTAATTGAACATATCAGAGAATACATATGACTACGAAACATAGCAGGGGTGTATTCGTTCCACGGGTGTACTAGTTCCCTTTTGTTACTACCTATGTAACGTAACATAGAATACATAACATGGTGAACACAGAACTACGAACATAGCAGATTGATAAAAGACAATGAACACATTTTCCAACCACCTATTTAACATAGCACATATTACATAAGAATATGTAACATAGCAGAGCTAATAAAAGAGTATGGATTAATTTCCAATCCCTATTTTAACATAGCACAGCTAATAAAAGACTATGGCTTATTTTTCAACCCCTATTTTAACATATCAAAAATTTTACATACACTACGAACAAATATTTTAACACTCATATGTAATAAGGGCGTGTACTCGTTCCCTCTTACCAACCCCTGTGTAACATAGCATTCGTCAATTAGTGCATGTCCCAAAAGTACTGACCATCGTGGTAAAAGGTCAAACTCGTAAACGAAGCCACGTATTGAAGAGGTGTTTCCACATTTAGAAATAGGTCATCAACTACTACATGTCCCAAAAGTATTGACCATCGAGGTCAAAGGTCAAATATTTAAGCCTTCTCAACTTCTAAATAAAAGCAACGTATGGAGTTCCTGTCTCCACACTTAGTAACAGATGATCAACTACTACAAGTCCTAAAAGTACTTACCATGGAGGTCAAAAATCAAAACTTTAAACCCGAATAACTCGTAAACGGAGCGACGGAGAAATTTTGTACCAAGCAGAAAAAGTGAAGGAGGAATAAATTTGAGTGGCATATTTACTTTTGTATTAACGAGAAAAATCAAAACAACACCATTTTAACTAGATCAGAATCTCTGTAACTTTTTGGGTTATCAAAATAAGCGGCAAAATTAATTTGGATGGAGTATTTATTTGTATACTAACGAAAAAGAAAGCAAAGATATGCCATTCTAAGTAGCTGAGCATTTTATATAATCTTGTAGTATTTAAAGAAACAAAGGGATAAATTTGAGTAACCTACTCAATTTCCTACCAACGAGAAATGCCATTTCAACTAGCTCAGAATTTATGTGCCTTTTTGTGCTAACCTAGAAAAGGCGAAGAATGTCTGTTTTAACTAGCTGAGAATTATATGTCTTCTTGTACTAATTAAAAAAACGAAGGAATAAATTTGAGTCGTCTATTCAATTTTGTGCCAATGAGAAATGCCATTTTTAACTTGTCTAGATTTTCTAGACGATGTTCTAATATTAAAACAAACGAAGGGGTGAATTTGACTGACCTATTCAATTTTGCACTAACTACCTGCGTGTTTTAAACCATTTTGCACTATTTAAATAAACAATCGGATAAATTTGTACTAAGCAGAAAGGACCATTTAACTGGCTCAGAAGTTCAATACTATTTTGTACTATTTAAACAAACGAAGGTCTCTTGAGCGAGCTTTCCAATTTTGTAGCAAGAAGAAAACAGCGAAGAAGGACCAATTTTTTTAACTAACTCAGAATTTTATATCATTTTGTAATACTCAAATAAACGAAGAAATAAATTTGGATGGAGTATTTAGTTTTGTACGACCCAGAAAAAAGTGAGGAATGAATAAAATTTGATTGGATTATTTCCTTATGTACCAACTGGAAAAAGTGAAGGGCCATTATAGCTTTTATATTATTCAAATAAACGAATGAATATATTTTTACTTACCAGCAAAAGCGAAGAAGGTTCATTTTAACTAACTCAGCATTTTATACCTTTTGGTACTATTCAAGTAATCGAGGGAATAAATTTGGGTGGTCTATTTTATTTTTGTACCAACCAGAATAAAAGCAAAGAAGGGCCATATTAAATAGCTCAGCATTTTAAACCTTCTTGTACCATTAAAAAACAGCACAAATTGAGTAGTCTATGTTTCTGTACTCATTCGAAGAAAAGCAAAGAATAACCATTTTAAGTAGCTCAGCTTTCTATACCTTTTTTGCCATTTAAGGAAAGGAATAAATAAATATGGGCGTCCTATTTCCTTTTGTACCAACGAGAAAAAGCGAAGAAGAACCACTTATAACAGGCTTATATTTTTATAATTTTTGTAATATTTAAACAAACGAAGGATTAAATTTGTACCAAACAGAAAAAAGCTACACAAATAAACAGAGGAATAAATTTGGAATAACCACAAAAAGCGAAGAAAGACCATTTTAACTGGCTCAGCTTGATATACCATTTGAGCTACTCAAACACATTTGAGTGGCCTTTTGAATTTTGTACCAACGACAAATCTTATTTGTAACTAGCTCAGAACTTCCAGGCCATGTTTAACTATTTAAACAAACGAAGGGATAGATTTGAGAAAGCAAACATGGACCATTTTAACTAACTCAGAATTTATATCATTTTGTAATACTCAAATAAACAAAGAAATATATTTGGAAGGATTATTTAGTTTTGTACCAAGCAGAAAAAGGAAAGACTTAACACTTTGTACTAATCAAGTAAACAAAGGTATAAATTTGTACTGACCAGAAAAGCGAAAAAGGATCAACATTCTATACTTTTTGTGGCATTTAAAAAATAATAAATTTATTGGGGTGCCCTATTTCCTTTTGTACCAACGAGAAAAAAGCCAAGAAGGACCATTTTTAACTGGCTTAGAATTTTATATCTTTTTGTAATATTTAAACAAACGAAGGGTTAAATTTCTGTGACCTATTTAGTTTTATAGCAAATAGAAAAATAAACAGGGCAATCAATTTGTACTAACCAGAAAAGGCGAAGAAATACCATTTTTAACTAGCTCAGAATTTCTATACCATGTTGTACTATTTAAACAAACGAAGAGATAAATTTGAGTGGTTATTCAATTTTGTAGCAAGAAGAAAGACCATTTTAACTAACTGAGAATTTTATATATTTTTGTAATACTCAAATAAAGGAAGAAATAAATTTGGATGGTGTATTAGGTTTTGTGCCGAGCAGAAAGAGGAAAGAATTAATTAAGTAAACAAAGGAATAAATTTGTACTGACAAGAAAAGGCGAAGAGGGATCATTTTAACTAAATCAGCATTTTATACCTTTTAGTGCTATTCAAATAATCGAAGGAATAAATTTGAGTGATCTATTTTATTTTTGTACCAATCAAAAAAAAACAAAGAAGGTTCATTTTAACGAGCTCAGCATTTTATGCCTTTTTGGGCCATTTAAAGTCCTATGGTTCTCACGGAACAATTTTTATAGAGGGGCGGCTCTAAAGACCAATGTTTCTTGATCACTAACTAGATATTTGAATGTAAGATTTAACCAACCAGAACTGCCATTGGTTACAGAAGACAGTTGTGTCATAATTCAATTTTAACTTAATTGTGTAGAACAGACTCCGTAGCAATTAGCGTTATTAAGGGATGAAGACGTTCTAAAGGAAACTGATGAATGACGACGAATCATGGCAATTTTGTATCACAGTACTGATTGAGGAAAACCCAGAAGGAAAACTAGACGAAGAAGAGATCATACCAAAGTAAAAAGCAGCTCACCAAGGAAAAGAAAAGTTTTGAAATTTGCATGTTGCACACCATCTATAGAAAAGTGCTTAATTATTCATTCTGTTGCTGCAGATGTTTAAGCTTCTCAATATTAATGCACTTTAAATAAAATAAAAAGGGAACGGTACGAACGAGTTACCTAACATTTGTATTGTTAGTATAGTGAGGGTCTTAAGGTACAGTGTATTGAGCGCAAATTTGTTTGTTATATAAATATAGGGTTCATTTTAACAAGCTCAGTATTTTATACCTTTTTGTGCCATTTAAAGAAATGAATATATACATACGGATGTCCTATTTCCTTTTGTAGCAACGAGAAAAAGCGAAGAATTACCATTTTTAACTGGCTTAGAATTTTATACCTTTTTGTAATATTTAAACAAACGAAGGGACAAACTTGTACCAAGCAGAAGAAGCAAAGAAATACCATTTAACTAACTAATATTTTTTGTGCTACACAAATAAACAACGGTATCAATTTGTACTAACCAGAAAAAGCGAAGAAATGCCATTTTTAACTAGCACAGAATTTCTAGACCATGCTGTACTACTTAAATAAACGAAGGGATAAATTTGAGTGGTCTATTCAATTTTGTGACAACGAGAATTTCCATTTTTAACTAGCTCAGAATTTCTAGACCATGTTGTACTATTTAAACAAACAAAGGAATAAATTTGTACTGACAAGAAAAAGCGAGGTAGTTTCATTTTGTAATACTCAAATAAACGAAGGAATAAATTTGTGTGACCTATTCAGTTTTGTAAGGAAGTAAAAAGGAAGGAAATAACATTTCGTACTAATGAAATAAACGAAGGAATAAATTTGTGTGACCTATTCGTTTGACCAACCACGAAAAAAGCGAAGAAGGTCTATTTAACTAACTCAATATTTCTGTACCATTTTGTACTACTCAAATAAACGAAGGAATAAGTTTGGGTAATATATTTCATTTTTGTACCAATCAGAAGAAAATCAAAGAAGGTCTATTTTAACTAGCTCACCATTTTACACTATTTTGTACTACTCAAATAAACGAAGAAATAAATTTGAGTGATCTATTCAATTTTGTAGCAATCAGAAGAAAAGCAAAATAAACGAAGGAATATATTTAAGTGTTCTATTTTTTGTGGTACTATTTTGTATATTCTTGTGTCACCCAGAGAAAGGGTAACTTTAAAGTAGCATTTCTAAATAAATTTTAATTGCCTTTCTCGTCACGTAAAAAATGCACTATATAAGGAGCTTTGAAATTACACTAAAAATAATGTCAATAGCCGTTTGCCTTCCACACTAGTAAGGGGCCCTATGTTATATAAGAAACAAATTTGCGTTCAATACACTGTACCTTAATACCCTAACTATACTAACAATACAAATGTTTAGTAACACATTATTAACGTTCCTTTTTATTTTATTTAAAGTGCATTTATATTGAGAAGCTTAAACATCTGCAGCAACAGAATGAATAATTCAGCACTCTTTCTGATTCTTACTTTGATATGAACTCTTCTTCTGACTTTCCTTCTGCTGTGATTCAAAATGGCCAAGCATGCTGTTTCTTGTTTTCTATTATTGTCACGATTCCTCGTCCTTCATCAGTTTTCTTTAGTACGTCTTAGTCCCTTAATAACCCCAATTGCTATGAAGTATGTTCTACAGAATTAAGTTATAATTGAATTATGACACAACTCTCTTCTGTAACCAATGGCAGCACTGGTTTGTTAAATCTTAGGTTCAAATATTTAGTTAGTGACCGGGAAACTTTGGACTTTCGCGTCGCCGTTAGTATTTTGTAAACCTATATTAATGTAAGACCTAATCCGCTAAACACACGTCGATACCCATACAACTATGAGCCTTGTTAGTGACGGGAGATGCAATTAAACATTTATTTAGCAATGCTACTTTAAAGTGGCCATTTCTCTGGGTGACACAAATATATACAAAATGTAGCACCACAACTTTATGAACCACTCGTTTATTTTAATCCCTCACAAAGGTATAAAATTCTGAGCTAGTTAAAATGTATCATCTTTACTTTTCTTCTGTTTGTTACAAAATGAAATAGACCACCCAAATTTATTAGAGTAGTACAAAATGGTATAAAAATACCGAGTTTGTTATAAAGGACATTCTTCCCTTTTTTCATGGTTGGTACAAAAATAAAAGGGGCTTTTTCTGCTTGCTATAAAAGTGAATAGGTCACACAAATTTATTCCTTCGTTTATTTGATTAGTACGAAAGGATATAAAATTCTGAGTTAGTTAAAATTATCCCTCTTGTTTTTTTCGTTTATTTGAATAGCACAAAAAGGTCTAGAAATTCTGAGCTTATTCCTGCGTTTGTTTGAGTAGCAGAATATGTTTTTTTTTGTTTCTCTCTGGTTGGTACAGAAAGTAGAACATCAAAATTTATTCCTTCGTTTATTTTAGTAGTACAAAATGTATATAAATACTGAACTATTTAAAATAGACCTCCGCTTTTTAATTGCTAATACAAAAATAGAGAAGCAAAAAAAATTTATTCATTCTTCAATTTTTATACTTGGTACAAAATTGAATAGGTCACTCAAATTTAACCCTTCATTTATTTTATTAGCACAAAAGGTACAAATTGCTGAGCTAATTACCATTGACCTTCTTTGCTTAACCAATTCAAATTTATTCTTTCGTTTGTTTGAGTTAGTTACAATGGTACTGAAATATTGAGGTAGTTAGAGAATGGACCTTCTTCGCTTTTTTTCGTGGTTGGTACAAAGCTAAATAGGCCAACCAAATTTATTCCTTCGCTTATTTGATTAGTACAAAATGTTAGTTCTTTCCTTTTTCTGCTTGCTACAAAAGTGAATAGGTCACACAAATTTATTCCTTCGTCCATTTGAGTATTACAAAATGATATAAAATTTTGAGTCTGGTTAGTACAAATTTATTCCTTTGTTTGTTTAAATAGTACAAAAAGGTATAGATACTCTGAGCTAGTTAAAATGGTATTTCTCGTTGGTGAAAAATTGAATTGGTCACCCGAATTTATCCCTTCGCTATTTTAACTAGTACAACATAGTCAAGAAATTCTCACCTAGTTAAAAAGGCATATCTCGTTGGTACAAAATTGGGTAGATCACTCAAATGTGTAGCTTCGTTTTGTTTGAGTAGTACAAAAAGTTATAACATGCTAAACTACTTAAAATGGTCTTCCTTCGCTTTTTATTTGTTATTTGTGTAGCACAATAATTATTAGTTAAATGGTATTTCCTTGCTTTTTTGTTTGGTACAAATCTAACCCTTCGTTTGTTTAAATATTACAAAAAGATATAAAATTCTAAGCCAGATAAAAATGGTCCTTCTTGGCTTTTTTCTCGTTGGTACAAAAGGAAATAGGACACCCCAATAAATTTATTATTTTTTTAAATGCCACAAAAAGTATAGAATGTTGATCCTTCTTTGCTTTTCTGGTCAGTACAAATTTATACCTTTGTTTACTTGATTAGTACAAAGTGTTAATTCTTTCCTTTTTCTGCTTGGTACAAAACTAAATAATCCTTCCAAATATATTTCTTCGTTTATATGAGTATTACAAAATTATATAAATTCTGAGTTAGTTAAAATGGTCCATGTTCGCTTTCTCAAATCTATCCCTTCGTTTGTTTAAATAGTTAAACATAACCTGGAAGTTCTGAGCTAGTTACAAATGAGATTTGTCGTTGGTACAAAATTCAAAAGGCCACTCAAATGTGTTTGAGTAGCTCAAATGGTATATCAAGCTGAGCCAGTTAAAATGGTCTTTCTTCGCTTTTTGTGGTTATTCCAAATTTATTCCTCTGTTTATTTGTGTAGCTTTTTTCTGTTTGGTTCAAATATAACCCTACGTCTGTTTAAATATTATAAAAAAGCATAAAAATCTAAGCCTGTTATAAATAGTTCTTCGCTTTTTCTCGTTGGTACAAAAGGAAACAGGACGCCCATATTTATTTATTCCTTTCCTTAAATGGCAAAAAAGGTATAGAAAGCTGAGCTACTTAAAATGGTTATTCTTTGCTTTTCTTCGAATGAGTACAAAAACTTAGACTACTCAAGTTGTCCTCAGTTTTTTTCATGGTACAAGAAGGTATAAAATGCTGAGCTATTTAATATGGCCCTTCTTTGCTTTTATTCTGGTTGGTACAAAAATAAAATAGACCACCACAAATTTATTCCCTCGATTATTTGAATAGCACCAAAAGGTATAAAATGCTGAGTTAGTTAAAATGAACCTTCCTCGCCTTTGCTGGTAAGTAAAAATAATCCAATCAAATTTTATTCATTCCTCACTTTTTTCTGGGTCGTACAAAACTAAATACTCCATCCAAATTTATTTCTTCGTTTATTTGAGTATTACAAAATGATATAAAATTCTGAGTTAGTTAAAAAATTGGTCCTTCTTTGCTTTTATCTTCTTGCTACAAAATTGGAAAGCTCACTCAAGAGACCTTCATTTGTTTAAATAGTACAAAATAGTATTGAACTTCTGAGCCAGTTAAATGGTCCTTTCTGCTTAGTACAAATTTATCCGATTGTTTATTTAAATAGTGCAAAATGGTTTAAAACACGCAGTTAGTTATTGCAAAATTGAATAGGTCACTCAAATACACCCCTTCGTTTGTTTTGATATTAGAACATTGTCTAGAAAATCTAGACAAGTTAAAAATGGCATTTCTCATTGGCACAAAATTGAATAGACGACTCAAATATATTCCTTTGTTTATTTAATTATTACAAGAAGACATATAATTCTCAGCTAGTTAAAACAGACATTCTTCGCCTTTTCTAGGTTACACAGAAAGGCACATAAATTCTGAGCTAGTTGAAATGGCATTTCTCGTTGGTAGAAAACTGAGTAGGTTACTCAATTTTATCCCTTTGTTTCTTTAAATACTACAAGATTATATAAAATGCTCAGCTACTTAGAATGGCATATCTTTGCTTTCTTTTTCGTTAGTATACAAATAAATACTCTATCCAAATTAATTTTTCCGTTCATTTTGAATAACCCAAAAGGTACACAGGTTCTGATCTAGTTAAAATGGCGTTGTTTTGATTTTTTCTCGTTAATACAAAAGTAAATATGCCACTCAAATTTATTCCTCCTTCCCTTTTTCTGCTTGGTACAAAATTTCTCCGTCGCTCTGTTTACGAGTTATTTGGGTTTAAATATTTGAACTTTGACCTCGATTGTAAGTACTTTTGGGGCATGTAGTAGTTGATGGCTTGTTACTAATTGTGGAAACAGCACCTCAATATGTTAGTTCGTTTACGAGTTATTCGGGTTTAAAGTTTTGATTTTTGACCTCCATGGTAAGTACCTTTAGGACATGTAGTAGTTGATGATCTGTTACTAAGTGTGGAGACAGGAACTCCATTCGTTGCTTTTATTTAGAAGTTGAGAAGGCTTAAATATTTGACCTTTGACCTCGATGGTCAATACTTTTGGGACATGTAGTAGTTGATGACCCAGTGCTAAATGTGGAAATACCTCTATAATATGTGGCTTCGTTGCTATGTTAAAATAGGGGTTGGAAAATAAGCCATAGTCTTTTATTAGCTCTGCTATGTTCAAATAGGGGTTGGAAATTAAGCCACACACTTTTATCAGCTCTGCTATGTTACATATTCTTATGTTATGTTCTGTTATATGTGCTATGTTAAGTAGGTGGTTGGAAAATGTGTTCATTGTCTTTTATCGATCTACTATGTTCGTAGTTCTGTGTTCACCGTGTTATGTATTCTATGTTATGTTACATAGGTAGTAACAAAAGGGAACGAATACACCTCTGCTATGTTTCGTAGTCTTATGTATTCTCTGATATGTTCAATTAGGGGTGGAAAAAATGGACATCAAAGAGAATGAATACACCCTCTAAAACTACTATCTGTGCTACTGCTATGTCCACCCCTAAAATGGAGGTCGTAAAAGACCGTGGGTAGACGGTTCAGTGTGTTCTTTTGTAATCTTTGTTATAATGTGCTCATTGTCTGCTATTTCTGTTATGTTAGAATAGGGGTTGGAACGAATACACCCCTCCTATGATACATAGTCTTATGTAATCTCTGCTATGTTAATTAAGGGTTGGAAACGAGTACATCCCCTTATTATGTTGGTAGTCTTTGCTATTTCTGTTATGTTAAAATAGAGAACGAATACATCCCAAAAAATGCTCATAAAAGGAAACGAGTACACCCCGTAAACTGGAGGTCGTAGAAGACCATGGCTGGACGGTTCAGGGTATTCGATTTCTTATGTAATTTTTGCTATGTTAAAATAAGGGTTGGAAACAAATACATCCCTGCTACGTTACGTAGTCTTATGTATTATCTGCTCTGCTATGTGTTCGTAGTCTTCATGTATTCTCTACTATGGTAAAATGTTCAAATAGGCGTTGAAAACGAATAGACCCCTGCTATGTTACGTAGTTTTATGTATTATCTGCTCTGCTATGTGTTTGTAGTCTCCATGTGTTCTGTGCTGTGCTAAAATAAGGGTTGGAGCGAATACATCCCTACTATGTTACGTAGTCTTATGTATTATCTGCTATGTTCAAATAGGGGTTGAAAAAGTGATCATAAAAGAGAACGAATACATCCGTGCTATGTTACGTAGTCTTATGTATTATCTGCTCTGCTATGTGTTCGTAGTCTCCACTGCTATGGTAAAATAAGTGCGGCATGTTTGAAAACCCCATATCCCGAGTTTGACATAAGTGCGCAGTAGGTCATAAAAGAAAACGAGTACGTGAGTCCAGACGAGTCCACCCATTAAAGATTATCTGCTCTACTATGTGCTCGTAGTCTCCACTGCAATGTTAAAATAGGGGTTGATAATAAGCTATGCTCTTTTATTAGCTCTGCTATGTTATATAGTCTTATGTAATATGTGCTATGTTAAATAGGCGGTTGGAGAATGTATTCTCTGCTCTGCTATGTGTTCGTAGCATAAAAGGAAACGAGTACACCCCGTAAACTGTAGGTCGTTGGACGGTTCAGGGTTGGAAACGAATACATCCCTTATGTATTATCTGCTCTGTGTTCGGTATTCTCCGCTGCTATGGTAAAATAGAGGTTGATAATAAGCCATGCTCTTTTATTACCTCTGCTATGTTAGATAATCTTATGTAATATGTGCTATGTTAAATAGGCGGTTGGAGAATGTGTTATCGATCTGCTATGTTCATACTCTCTGTGTAATTTCTGCTATGTTAAAATATGGGTTGAGAAAAGTGCTCATAAAAGGGAACGAGTACACTCCTAAAATGAAGGTCGTAAAAGACAGTTTGTGGACGGTTCAAGGTGTTCGATTTCCCACACGTGGGCTGGGTCAAGTGGGCGGGGGCGTGTTCAGGGGCGGGGTCACGTGACCGGCGCAGCCAATCAGTGTGAAGGGGCGTGGCTTGTTTGCGCATGCGCATTAGGAAAGAAACAGCCCAAGGTTACCCCTCTCTACTAACATCCTTATTCACAGCCTGTTGCATGATGGACGCTGGAACAAAATGTAGCGGCGGCTTAGATGTTAGGGGAAACCCGATCCAACCATACTATAGTTCATCAACACATTATAACTCATTTGCAAGCCTACCGTGAAATTTTAAGGAGAAAGTTAAAATTTAGGGGATCCCGTCTCCCCTAGATGCTCCGTGGATACGAACTTGCGCTGCAATACTCGTTTTCAGCACTAGAGTTCCCATATCCTATCTGTGTCGTCAATTAATTTCTCATGCAACTGTTGGATGAATTTCTGTTGTTCGGTGGTAATCGAAACTTCGTCTTTGTTTTTCTACCATCCACGGCGCAAATTATTTTGTTGCGAGAGTGGTATAAATGGAATGGTTGTTTGATGGGTTACTCCAAGTGTTGCCATACTTGGTACAATTGTACCAAATTTAGCCCGTTTTGTCATTAATCGGCCCGTTGGTAGTACGCTGCCATTTTCAGCCTCTTTTGTGAAAATCTTGGTACAACTCTACCCAGTACCACATTTAACAAATACTTGGTACAATGGTACATTTTCATAAATATTTTTTTCTTATATGACCATTATAGTTTTGATTTATTTGCCATTTTGAAATAGAGGCGTGTTTGGTTTCCTTACGCTACATACCGAAGATAATAACTAGGGTTTGCAAGTTGGAGATCTAAAAATTGCCTTAAAAGGATCTATGAAAAGACCTAAAAATATCTTAAAAAGGATCTAAATACTGGAAAAAAGGACGTACAAATAAGACCCAATTTAATTACTGTTTACCCGCGGACATTAGGTCTCTCGACACTTCTGCGCATGACAGAAGTAGAACAGTCCACTACAAAAAATAGGTATGTGTAGGTACAGGCAACAAGTGTTCGTTTTCTCCTCTGGGAGCGACTCTGGGGGCGAGAGAAAGAAGGCTGGAAGTTTAAACATAGTTGCCAAGCTACATAAATTGGATCCAGATCAGCAGTACATTCTAGTCAGGCGATGATGTCACGCACTGAATAGAGCGCGCGCATTTTAAATGCAGCCTAGCTTTGTGTTTCTAGGGGTTTCGATATTCGGTTGATTGCGCCAAATACTCGCGCGAGGACATAAGCTATTGTCTTTCTCTACAGTAGACACACGTTTGTGGTTGTGTAGTTTACTGTTTTTTCTAGTTCTTTCTCTCACCTGTTTCGTGTTTATGCTTGCGCTTGTGTGTTGTGTGTGTGTGTGTGTACGTGCGTTGTTTTGTGTATATTTTAATACGATGGAGCCAATACCGTCAACCAGCGCTGCCGTGAAGAAACACTTACGTAGTGCCGAGAAAAGACTAATCCATAATGTGGTGACATTTTGTGACAAAGAAGCGCTAGAAGACCGTCTTCTAATTCCCCTTTCTCAGGCTACCAAACGTGCAAGTGTAATTGCGAAAGTTTCAGAGTCAACTGTGAAAAGAATTCGTAGAGAAGCGAAAGGTGAAGATGTGCCGAAATTTCAATCGCCAAAAAAGCGCCAGAAAAAGGCCACTATCGAGAACATAGCTTTGGACGATTTTGATAGAGACGTTATAAGGAGAGTTATACATGAATTTTATGCGAACGAGAAAAAAGTTCCTACTATCCCCAAATTGCTTCCTGTGTTGCAAACACGTATTAATTTTCGTTGGCAACGCGAAACTTTAAGGAGAGTTTTACATGAAATCGGTTTTAGTTTCAAGAAGTGTCAGAACAAGCGAAAGTTTATAATGGAGCGGAGTGATATAGTGTTAGCTAGAACTCAATATTTGAGAACAGTACAACGTTACAGGAACGAAAAAAGACCGATCGTATTTTTGGATGAATCGTGGATAGACAGCAACTTAACCTTCAGCAAATGTTGGCAAAGTGGTGAAGAACATGGAGTTGTGGAAACCGGAAATGCCTCGCGACGCATAATTATTTTATGCGCGGGGGGAGAAATGGGTTTTATACAGAATGCCAATTTAATGTACAAAGCCAATTCGACATCTGGCGATTATCATGGTCAGATGAATTCCACAATCTTCGAAAAGTGGACAAGAGAAAAACTTATTCCAAACCTTCTTGAACATGCTGTGGTCGTTATTGACAATGCGCCATATCACTCAATACAATTAAACAAACCCCCAACATCATCTAACAGAAAGCAAGAGATCATGGATTGGCTTTCTGTAAACAACGTTCCTCATTCCCCAGACATGCGTAAAATTGAACTGCTAGACCTGGTGAAAAAGAACGCACCCACAACGAAGATATTCAAATTCGACATGATGCTCCAAGAGCATGGATTCATGGCTTTGAGATTACCCCCATACCATTGCGACATTAATGCCATTGAGTACGTTTGGGCAGATGTGAAAAGGTTTATCCGTGACCGAAATGTAACTGGAGATCTAGATATGATGACTCTGTTTAAGTACACTGAGCAGGCGATTAACAGTGTTACCGTGGAAGAGTGGAAAAAGCATTACTCTCATGTGGTGTCATTGGAAAATACGTATTGGGAGAGAGATGGAATCATTGAAGAAGTATGTGATCCTATAGTGATTAGTGTAAGTGCGAGTGATGATGATGATGACAGTGATTATTCTGATGACAGTGATGAATGAACGGATCTAACCTAAGGTGAGCTGTTTAGTCTTATTTACTTATTTTGTTTAAAATGCTATTTCTTTATTTTGTTGTTTAACATTTTATTACTTATTTATTTATTTAGTTTACTTATTTTATTGCCTTCAGTTGTTACTACTGCGCACTGGAATGTGGGACAATGTAGCTAAAGGAATCTGCTATATCCTATTATTAAAGTACTATCACCGGTGGATGAATTGTTACGCTCGTTACCTTGCAATTAAGGGGTCTCAGGTTCGATTCCCGGTGGAGACTCAGGTGGCTCGGTCCCACGTTAAACTGTGAAATTTCATCTTGAGAGGACATCGCCAGCACATAGACATGAACAACAAACTAGCATCAGTTCTTCTTATCATGGCTCTTGGGCTCTCTTTTAGCAATTTAATGCGCGAATTAGTTGTTAGAAACCATTATATCTCCCCCCCCCCCCATTGATGCACTCGAACAAAAATCATTCTACCACACATTTCACTACTACGGGTAATAATAACCGATTATCGTGCTTTCAGTGATGCAGGCCCACTTCGATTTCATTCTCATATTATTATTCATAAATGGGGGCGCGGTGGTAGAGCGTTCACCTCCGTTGCTTGGGGTCCCTGGTTCGATCCCAGCTCGCGACGTGTGGACCTTGTGTGAACAAACATCGTGCTCGTGGGTTTTCTCGGGGTTCTCCTGTTTCCTCCCACTTTCTTCATTCCACCATTTCATTCATTTCTCATCATCAGTCTCCTTTAGCCTAGCCGGCATAACCGTGGGACGTAAAATTTAAGATTTCATTTTTTTATTCATAAAATCTTATCAGCTATAGTTTTGGTGCCGGGTTGGTAACACTGTTCAAACAAACCACCCTCGCCAATAACCAATGCCTTCCTTCCTCTTCTTCTTTTACACTTCTCTCCTTTCATTAACATAGACTCTCCTTGGCACTCTGCCAACTGGAGGTCTCTGCCGAATGGGCGATCTGTATAATTACATATTTAATGAATATAATGCTCAAGAAATACAAGCTTCTGGTAGGTTAACGGTCTGTCTTTCTTCCACAAACTGAAGTACAAACTAAAATAAGAAAATTTCCCCACCCTCGCCCCTGGCTGGAGGACATTGTTACGCCTCCTTATATGACTTATGATTGTTACAGATCTTTTCTTATCAGTCCAGTCGTTGAAGAATGTCTTATCTTTTGAATTTTCTTTAGTAAAAATAAGATGTTTAAGAGATGATGGTGATTCGAGTTAATGGCCAGTAAATTTATTGTCGAAAGATAAAGTTCATAAAAAGACGTTGAGACTTATAAAAAAACTTTAAAAAGACCAATTAACAAAAAAGCCATAAAAGGCAAAAAAAGACAAATAAAATCCACCATTTTCTGGCCTTCAATGACCCAAAATCAACATATATTATGTTAAGCCTCGTCTTCGGGTACTCGTAAAAAAGAGGATTTTTCTTTAACTTCCGGGCTTTAATAATAACTGTTTTCCCTTTTACTTTGCGGCCTATGTTATATAGCTCCTACGTGCGAGAAAAGTTTCATCTACTTGCACGGTTGTTCGGGGTAGTAGTATTTGCGTCACCCTGTCTCACTTTGGACTTTGACCCCGAGATATGTGACGTCATAGGTCAAAGGTCAATGACCTTGGCCCGGGGTCAATGACCGAAGGGTACCAAGGACAACCCCCTCTAAATTTTGGCAGGGGTACCTTGGCCCACCCCCTAAATTTTGGCAGGGGTACATAGGACCACCCCCCTTAAATTTTAGAAATTGCCAAATCTAAAAATTGGGTGTGGTAGCCTAGGACCATAGTATGTACACCTTGTCTCAAAAAGGTTGAGCGCATTCTTTATTGGTGTTTTGAGGCAAAAATTTTCTAAGTCCAGCTTCGGGTACCTTCGGGAAAAAGTAAGCGAGGTACGAACCTCCAAGCCAGCCTTTGCAATCGGGAAAAAGTTTGCAGATGTGTTTTTCTTCTTTTAAATATAATAAGACTTGTTACCAAGTGTTTAAAAAAGCAACATTGATTAAAATACTTAATGATACAATATTTCGAAACCTTTTATTAATGTGAGCACATGCTTGTTTGCCATTTAGCTCTCTATACGTAATGGAACATTTAAATACGTTAAAGAATCTTTCCATATGTAAAAGAATGCTCAAAATTAAGAAATAGAACATAATTATCGCCTGAGTACTAAAATAAAAGTCAAAGTAAAACAGAAACAGCGTTTGTAATGGATATGAATGTCATAATTATCTTGAGATTCGTTATACATCGCTAGAAGCTTATTTCTAGAAGTCCGTGTGTTAGCTCATTGGTAAGCTGTCGGATTTCAAAACATAAGGTTGTGAGTTCAAATCCCATCTGGGTCAATACGTTTTTTAAAATTATATTTTCCGCAATGCATGAAAAATTATATAAAATAATTACATTAAAATACATAAGTTGTTTATATATAACATAATCATTGCAGAACATAGTAATTATTATGTTTAAAATATAACATCTAAGATAATTTTCACAGTAGGTCGGTATTATATATGAGAATGTTAAATACAAGTTAGGAAAATCGTTTAATAGCAATAAATAAGTTATGTAGTGTATTTATTTGCAGCTATTTGTCATACAGATTTAACTTCTCAATATTCTCATTACAGTATGTTATTTATATTCGTGAAATACAGTATATTCCTACGGATATAGAAAGTATATAAACAGAGTATCCAAAGTCGTATCCTGCTTCAAGACACATAACTTTTCCCGATCCCCTTAACGTCACGGGAAGAAACACAAATTCTCTTTAGAAAGGAATGTCGTTACTTAGAGTCTCATTCGAATACGTTGAATATGCTTTTGTGTATTCGTCTCTCTCTCTCGCTCTCTCTCTCTTTCGCTTTGTTTATGTGTGTGTGTGTGTTGCGGAATATCCCAAGTTTAATACAACATTTGCAAAGTATATGAGCATCATTGTCATCGAATACCAGAAATTGGAAGTCGTGTTTCTTCAGGTTGGGTTTGTGTGTTCATGTTAGCTCACTGGTAGAGTACGGACTTGCCACTGAAGAGATCTTGAGTTCAAAGCCTACAGCTAATTATCATTCTTTTGTTAGTAGGATTGCACAGAAATCGGATACAAGGAGTGGTTTACTTCTAGAAATATTTTCAGAAGCGTTTAGGTAGTCCTGAAAAGGGCTGTTTTCAGGAGTTAAGGCGGGGACATTAATATTGTGTCCAAGACCCTTCTGAATTTATTACACGCTCCATTCTTCTGGGCATGGAATCTATTACATGGGTGACAAATCTATCTCCTTCCCCTACCTCCAGCCATGCTTCGGAAACAAGATGCCACAGGTCATCCTGAGTTCTTGGTGGATCTGCCTCAGGCCAACTTTCCCTTAGAGTACGCTTCACTTCTGCCCACATATTTTCCATGAGATTGAGGTCTGCTCCACGAGGCGGCCAGTCGATTAAATCAATCTCAGGGTGCCCTGGGAACCATTCCTGAACCACACGGGAAGTATGTATTGGCGACTGGTATTGCTGGAACTGAATTACACCATCAGGCTGAAATACTCGTACAGATGGCACCATGATATTACTGATAATGTCTAAGTACTGAGCATTGTCCAGATGTCCTTCAATTCTATGAAGCTGTCCTGCTCCGCGACTGGAAATCCAACCCCAACATAAAATAGATACATAACCACTGCGATTGCAAGCAGCCACATATCCATGGTCATATCGGGTGCCTCTCGGACGATACACAAAACGGCGTCCCTCCTTTGATGTTGTGAATATGGATTCATCTGAGAAAACTACGTTTTCCCAATTGAGACCCACATTCGCCTGTGCAAACGCGAGACGGTAAATTTTGTGGTCGTCTGAGAGTTTTTACTTCACGGCAGCAACACGGCCACGTAACCCAGCATGACGAAATCAAAGAGGTATGATATAAAACTAATAAGAACTGTATATAGAAATACTAGAAAAATACACATGAAACAAAACCTGCACATTGAAATACAATTAAAATTAAAACCTAATGAGATACCTAAGCATGCTGTAATTTCACTAGTGCAGCAATGCCCGGTTCAATCTTCATGACGAACATTATCAAGCCATCTTCAACTGATAAGCGATTTCTTATCTTTGTTTTAATGTTTACCATAAAAAAAACACACTTTCGCACAAGTACGATATAGCAAATGGAATTATTACTTTTAAAGCAGCAATCACCAGACCAGGATATTCTTCTCTCCTCATCAGGCAGAACTTGTCCAAGTCTTCGTTACAGAAAACCAGTTGCAAAGACTTGTCGCATGATCATTCTATTATTTGGTCAAGAAGTTGTGGGCTTAGATCGGATACGTTAATGGCCTCTTCAATGAAGGAGTTTAACATCCATCTTGAACCAGCACCTTCGTCGTTGGGAATATAGATATTACAGTTACTGTATCCACTGTCAGTGTCGGGCGCCGAAAAGAGGGGCCACACATTTCGGAGGAAGTGTGTTACTCAAGTTAGGAAAGTGCATGTGCAAATGTGTAAAATAGAAGGAAAAACGTAATAAAATGTGCTCAAAATTAAGGAAGGTAGGGTTTATTTTGAAAATGTTATTGAGCTTCGTGCCAACCATGGTGGCGCTTCGTAGCTAGTCTGTCGACGTCACTCATATATACGGTGACATCGTACTATACTCTCGCCCCGGGCAATGATTTTCCATGGCACTGTTCACTATAAACAAAAAAATGGATTCTACTATTATAGAAATAGGTATGTTAAAAATCCCACACAAGCTTATTATAAAACAAATTATAAAAGGGTCGCTGGCAAGAGCGTGTGATAAAAGGGGATCGTGATAGGAATTAGATTGAGAACCAATGGCCTATAGTAATTTTAACCACATTTCTTATAGTTTCAAAAAGAGTGCTGTCGGGTTACCTATGGTGAATGGGAGGGGGATACATATAAAAGATTGCTAGAAAATGATCGATATTAGATTCATAGTTTTCGGGGTCGCTTAGATAAATAGTGAGACTTTCAATTTCGCTTAACTCCGATTAAGCTCTCATTAGTAGGGATGGGCACGAACGACTTTTCTTTGAAACTCGACTCGACTCGAAACAGACATCTTTGAGATCTACTCTTGGACTCGGCGTGAAAAATATCTTCCAACTCGACTCGGATTAGAGTCAAGTCGAACCAAAACGAGCCAAATCCTGTGTGTAGTCCTACCTAGACAATACATAGACAATAATTATTTTATCATCAATTATACTACTGTTACTACAAATAATAATAATAATAATAATAATAATAATAATAATAATAATTATTATTATTATTATTATTATTATTATTATTATTATGACAACACCGTGTACAAACATGAACAGTTAGTAAAGGAATACTAAAAGCTAGTTGACTGCCGACGTCGGTAGTCATGAAGTCTACAAGGCAAGGACATCGTTCATTACCCTAAGCTGTAAGCGTCGGTGGACTACAGATGTCAACTATTAACCTCTCGCCAGAAATTGGTGGCCCCGCAGCGACGATCCGTGATGGCCCAAGTTCCATTTTGAAAACTTTACTACCAGCGGCAGAGACGCGATGAAACGCCAACGAACCACAAAATTACTCTCCCAAAATATGTTAAAATGCCTATATGTCTGATTTGTTTATATTTAGGTGAATCTAAAAAACACAAAACAAATACCCCGGGGTGGACGCGAACTATCAATATTACGATTATTAGGCACGTGTTCTGACTTCCCCACGGAAACGATCATAAAAAGCTTGGTTGTTGAAGGATAAATCATTGACGTCTTAATTTAGCCAATCAGACAAACCCTACATCTCGAGTTCTAGGAGGTCATACCGTGAACCGTTTCAGATTTATTGCTTTCTGGTGGAGTACTATCCATGCGCAAAATTTGAGCATAATAGCCGACATGCATCTTCGGTGCCTCTTATCTTTAGTACAATTTTAACCAGAGATGGTGTGGGTCAATGAAAATTTGATTTACGACCCACCATGACCCACTATCACCCACCACCCAAATGACCCATTGGCCCACTCTGACCCGTCAACCATCGTGATCCACTCTGATCCACCACCAACTCTGAACCATTGCGACCACTCCGACCCACCAAAACCCATCGACATCAACTCTGACCGATGACCCACGTCCTCCTCTCCATTGACTAAAGAGATTACACTTGTAATAAAACAAGACTGTGAAATTATCACTTATCGGAATTTGAATTTCTACCGTCATTGGCTCAAGCACCTCTTTGTTACAATACTGGTGGGTCTGACCTTTACGATATATAATGGCAAAGTGTTTCTCATCTTCCGAATTAAAATGAATTTAAATTTATCATATATAATTATCTCTTTGTTGCCTTACAGACACATTTCAGTAGAAAATAGGGTGAAATTTAAAAGTTTCGAATCAAGGAAAAGTAGACCAAAGAGAGAGAGAGAGAAAAAGAGAGAAAAATAAAAAAAAGAGAGAGAGAGAGAGAGAGAGAAACTAATTTTCTATATAATTAAGCATGCGTACTAATTGAAAATGCCCATGTAATTAAGTTTAGAATACAAATTTTATGGCCATTTTTCTCTAACTTTATGGCTTGATTGCCTTATGCTCGGAACGCTCCATATATTAAACACCAGCTTCAGCAATTATAAATAGAAAGCAGTGGGTATAAAATTCAAAAAGAACTTTAGTTTGCATTACTCAATTTTTTTCTCAACTAATATCAATCGTTTTCGATTATTTTTACAAATCAACCCACTACCAATTTCCAATATATAGAAAATGCACCCCCGTCCCCCGCTCATAAAAGACAATTTTAAAAAATGCCAGGGCATATTCTCTTTATTTTTAATAAAGAGTTATATGCTGAATTTCAGCTCTCAGTTGAACGGCTTGTGAGATACTAAATTTTTCGCAAAAATTCGGACTTCTACTCCCCCTAAGGATATGTATTATAATGAAAGTGACACGCGTATGATAACTTCCCAGTTGGGATTGGAGCCTGATTATATACCAAACGTCAATTCAATTGACTTTGCAATTTGACCGTGATGATTACGCAGACATAGTTACTTTCAATTTTATATGATACATATCCTTATTTCATATGTTACAGATGATTCAAAAATATTTTTTCAAGCAGTTAGCTCCTCTAGAATCTCACAGGCTGCATCCCAAAATCCAACTCCTACTATCCTATGACAATCCAAAAGTGACTGAACTTTTTTTATTAGGAACAAATGACAAAAGAATAATGGAGATCTTGAAAGTAAAATGTAGAAAAGCTCGGTGCCCCAATAACTACATATTTCTCCGCCCCTTCATTCCGAACTTAAAAATAAAACTTAATTCGAATATGGTTAATTAGTGAATTTATTACAGTTAAATTCCACTCACTACATGCTACAGCTTCAACTATGTAACAAAAAATAACAACTGTGAAACATGTTCTGAATTACTATTACATTTCTTACGCTATTATTAAACATATTAGAATAGTAAAAGAGGATTGTTCGTGAAATAGTATATTTGCTCATGATTTTTAACTTTTTCATACGGAAAAAAATATAATATTATTCAAGTTTTAAAATTTGCACTCTGCCCTCTAGGCAATGGGACTAATGTGGACTAATGGGAAATGCTGCACTGTTAGCGGCGCTGAAAACTTACGATTCAATTCTAATATCGGTTGATTTCGATATCTTTATGTCGCTACGTAACCACCCTGGGTGCTAATGGGAGCTTAATTGGACTTGAATTGAAAGTAGAGCTATTCACCTAACCGACGAAACTATGGACGAAACTATGGATTCGATATCGACCCGTTTCTAGCATTTTTGATATGTATCCCGACAGTACCCTTTTTCCAGACTGTAAGAAATATAGTTAAAATTGCTCTAGATATATCAGAATTATGTTGAAACACACACATAAATCCACTTTTATATTCTGTATAAATAGAGAGTGAGCGAGCGAGAGAGGGCGACTCAAGGCATCACCACTTCCACATTGCAAAAGCATATGTCAGGAATTGAATTGAAAATCTATGTAAAGACTTTCTGCTGTGGCATGCTTCATAAGGACAATTCCGGTCTGCTCACCTGACCCTTGGGGTTCATGAATTTTTTTGCGAGTGTTCCGACTTTGGATTCTCTGTTTATACCCTCTGTTTATGCATCGAATAACTTTTCAAGAACATAAATGACATTCTGTATTATGAATGTTGAGAATTACTCTCTATATGACAAATAGCTGCAAATAAATACACTACATGATTTATTTATTGCTATTGAACGAGTTTCTTAACTTGTATTTACATCCTCATATATAATACCGACCTACTGTGAAAATTATCTCAGATGTTATATTTTAAACATAATAATTACTATGTTCTGCAATGATTATGTTATATATAAACAATTTATGTATTTTAATGTAATTATTTTATATAATTTTTCATGCATTGCGGAAAATATAATTTTAAAAAAAGTATTGACCCAGATGGGATTCGAACCCACAACCTTATGATATGAAATTCGACAGCTTACCAATGAGCTAACACAAGGACTGCTAAAAATAAGCTTCTAGCGATGTATAACGGATCTCAAGATAATTATGACATTCATATCCATTACAAACGCTGTTTCTGTTTTACTTTGACTTTTATTTTAGTACTCAGGCGATAATTATGTTCTATTTCTTAATTTTGAGCATTCTTTTACATATGGAAAGATTCTTTAACGTATTTAAATGTTCCATTACGTGTAGAGAGCTAAATGACAAACAAGCATGTGCTCATATTAATAAAAGGTTTCGAAATATTGTATCATTAAGTATTTCAACCAATGTTGCTTTTTTAAACACTTGGTAACAAGTCTTATTATATTTAAAAGAAGAAAAACACATCTGCAAACTTTTTCCCGATTGCAAAGGCTGGCTTGGAGGTTCGAACCTGGCTTACTATTTCCCGAAGATACCCGAAGCTGGACTTAGAAAATTTTTGCCTCAAAACACCAATAAAGAATGCGCTCAACCTTTTTGAGACAAGGTGTACATCTATTAGTATTGAGGGTCTATGTCGTTCCCTTTCATGGGTAAAAATTGCCAAAAATTTAAATTTCGGGGGTTTTTGACCTAATTTATCGCCTTTGATGAGGTTTTATTATCCTATATGGTTATATGGGCGTATACAGGGGTTTATTACCTTTCATAAGACATGGGTATATTAATGCACCCCTTGAAAAAATTGGGAGGGGTACCTTGGCCCACCCCTTTAATTTTGGAAATTGCCCAATTTAAACATTTGGTATAATAGTACAGAACCCTAGTATGTATCATTACAAATTTGGGTGGTCCACCTCGTTCCATTTCATGGGTACAAAATTGCCAAATTTTAGTACAACCACGTGTTTGGTGTTTGGCCCCATCTTATTCCCGTTGATGAGGTTCTATTACCTTATATGGTTATATGGGCGTATACAGGTGTCCATTCCCTATCATAAGACATGGGTACATTGGTGCACCTCTTTAAAAATTTGGGAGGGGTACCTTGGCCCACCCCTTAAATTTTAGAAATTGCCAAATTTAAACATTTTGTATTATAGTGTAGGGCCCTAATATGTATTATGATAAATTTGGATGGTCCACATCGTTCCCTTTTAGGGGTACCAAATTGCCCAAATATAAACGTAAGCAATACGTAGTACCACGTGTTTGGTTTTGACCTAAGTTATCCCCTTTGATGAGGTCCTATTGCCTTATATGTTTATATGAGCGTATACAGGAGTCTATTACCTTTCATAAGACATGAGTATATTAATACACCCTGGAGGGGTACCTTGGCCCACCATTTAAATTTTGGAAATTGCCAAATTTATACATTTGGTGTAATAGTATAGGACCCTAATATAGATCACTATAAGTTTGGATGGTCCAGCTCGTTCCCTTTTAGGCGTACAAAATTGCCAAAATATAAACGTAAGCAATATGTTGTACCACGTGTTTTGTTTTTGACCTAAGTTATCCCCTTTGATGAGGTCCTATGATTACAGGTGTCCATTTCCTATCATATTGTTGCACCCTTCTTAAATTTTGGCAATGGGGGTCCACTGAAATTGTCCAATTTAAGCATAGTACAGGACCTCAATATGTATCATGATAAATTTCGGTGGTCCTTTCATGCGTACAAAATAGTACAACCACGTGTTCGGTTTTTGACTCAATTTATCCTCTTTGCTAAGGTTATAAGGTATGGACGGGTATCCCCTTTCAATTTGGTAGGACCCTTAGGGTGTAGTACGGTCACGTGATCGATGATTTGGTTTTGATGCGCGACGGGTCCCTGCTCAATGTTCTCTAGGAATTAGGTGGAAACTTTGTCCAGGGTTCTCGTCTTATATCGCACAGTTCTTTAGAAGAATCTGATAACGTTGTATGTAGAATGGACAATAAAAACACATAAATAAGCATAAATTGTATTTTATTCATTTTTCTGGTTTCTTCTTTTTCTTTCTTATTGACAATGTTTGTATATTGAGCTGGGTTTCTTGATTAGACCGCCTCCTCTTCTTGGTTGTGATGATTTGTTTCCATGTTTTGCAGCATAGCACCCGTTTGCAGAGCTTCGTATTGTGAATTCTGTAAAAAGAACGAGGAAAAAGATGATTAGTATAGAAATAGATGATGATTAAACAAATACACTTTCAATGATAAATATGATAAAATTACCTGGAAGGTATATTGCAGCAGTCTACGATCATTAACCGTGGGTACTGTTGTGAACAAATATTGAATTTCACGCAGAGATTTTCCTTGGGCTTTACAGCACAAATAAAAATAAGCATAATAGCCACATACAGATGAACCAAGACTTTGCATTTGGCTATTATTATATTTATAGTACATACAATGGAGTTTTAAGAATGCAACATGTTGTGGTACATAAGGAGGAAGGCCATAGCTGTCAAAATATTCTCCAACACCGCGATTATCAATATAAATTGCAATCCAATGGCTTCCTAATTTTGTGGATGGATCTGTATTTAGAATCATTGCCAGAGGTACAGAAATCCGTGAGGGCAACTCATCGCTTCCAAATACCCCGGTAAAATGATTTCTGAATAATGGACTACCGTTTAAAGCACTAGCTAATTGTAATGTATTCAACATCGTGAATGGAAATGATACATAGCGTATACGTACCTTGTAATTTAAAAGTCCAGGATAATGTTGCGCTGGTGGTCGATCTCTAGGAGTGAGGAAAACTCCCCATACACAATACAGTTTGCAGGTGCTGCTAATTTCTCTTGGAAATGAACTTCCAATCGGATGGCTCCATGTCGTTGTAAATTCCAATAGTGACAATCTCCAGCAGAAGAATCGGGAGTTAGGTCAAATACAAACAGTGTATATCTTGTAGTCGGATCTTGAAATTGTATTTCCAGTATTGGTAAAATGTATGCCAGAGCCTGAGAACAATGTGTGGTACGATGAAATGTAGAGATTTTCTCCAAAGTTGGGTTGCAATGTTTTTGAAGGTACAGCTTTTCCATCCACGTACAATGTAAAGAAATTAATGTTTAGATGTTGAAATTCAAATGGATTGGTGGTAATAGTTCCACTGGATGCTTCATTCGATGTAAATCCTACAATAATACGATTTGGCAATGTTCCCATAAACAGGTTATCAATAGTTTTGGATTGTATATCCTTCGGGATGGTGAATGATTTCATTTGAACCCTTGTCAGAGGATACTTTGCCGGTGTAGATTGTAAAATTTTATTGTGTGCCAATTTGACACTAGGGCTGATGCTGACTTTTTTCACCTGCAACGATGCATCTAGAATATTGATTTTTGCATTGACACCACTTTCACTGGCCATGAGACAAAAGTTTGGTTTTGCAGGAATAAGTTTCACACGTAATTCCACTCCATGAATTAAAAATTTATCTTGATTAAAAATGGCACAATGAAGATGTCCAATCATATCGAATTTCATACTTTGTTTTGTCAGTTCATAGCGTTGTTGAAATCCTTTGTTCTCACTTGTGGTTGCGTTCATATGACCAGCCGTATCTTGAAACCACATTGCTGTTTGTAAATGTGTATTTTTAGCTCCATCACTATAATTGAGCAGTTTTTCCAGGTACGAACGATATGGATGATTATGTGACGGAAATGAAATCAGTTTATTGTTCAAGTAGATTTGTACTTCACTAAACATAGCATTTAGAAAATCATTGACAGGTGCAATTGCTTTATCCGTTTCGGTGAAGGAGGAACCATCTGGTTTCACAATTTGTGCTTGGATGTATAATAAAGTTTGTGGCAAATCAATATATTCATCACTGCTACCACTCACTACAAATTCTATTGGTGAATTTTCAGCTATTGAACTAATTGGTTTGTAGCCTATAATACGATTGTCCAGAACACTGGTTTGCGTGGGTAACATTGAAAAAATGTCCAATTCACTTTTTACCCATTCACAGGATTGATGATGTAAGAAAGCCATCGTTGAATTAATCAAAAATATCTGGTGACGATGCCAATGATCTCTTCTTCTTTTTATGTGATAATTTACGTCTCTTCGTAGAATTGATGGTGTTGTTGATCGTTGGAAGGTCAACCTCAAACTGAGAGCAGTCATCCCATTTTCGTTTATGATATCCACTTCCCAGCATAGTTTTCAACTTATTTTTAGCTTTTTCTTGTAAATTTGTTTTTGCCTCTTGCATCCGTTGATGAAACGATTCTTCCAGCGGTTGATTCGAGATCACAACATCATTAATCATATTGGCACCTGATTTTAATAATTCTTTTCCCACGGTTTTAGCTCCTTGCTTCACAAGTGGTAACACTGAACGAAATAAGCCACCAAGGAAACTTCCAATGCCATGTCCTGCTTGATAGGGACTTCCCACATAGACGTTGCCGATACCGGATAACGCTTGTTTTTGGTAGTATTGCAAATACGGATCAGTCATGACGACGACGACGGAAATGTAGTTTTGTACACACCGTTCCAAAGGTGAATGGCATACGATGACCTGTGCTATCCCTTATATCAATTTGTATTTGCTCAAAATTCATTTTTTCCACCGGAACATAATGTGCAGGATTAAAGATTTGTACTGCATGACTTCCAAAAGTATGATTCACAGGATCCATGTTGACAATTCGTAGCAAAGGTACCATTGTATCTCCAACAATGACCGATTCAATAATGTCACAATAGACGTACATTTGTGATGGTAAACCTAATCGTACATCCGGTGAATATTGTCCCTTTTCCATATCTTTTAAATCACTTTTCGGTTCAAATCCAAGCATTAAACTAACACTTGGTGAGAATTGTACAGAAGTATGGATTTCCTTTTTGGGATGTCTTATGAGGCATATATTATTAGTTGCGTCATGAGATATAAATAAATTGGTTTCTTTATGATGTATATTAATTGCATGAATAAGATCCCGCATATTGTTATACTAGCGTACAGGGATCGTTACAACCTTCCACGGTTCTTGATCATTACTACTTGATGATTTGTAATATATTTTATTGTTTTCACTGTTAATGTTCAGCAAAGAATGTGGATAATGAATCTCTACAATTGCCACATCCCATTTCTGGCAAAACTCTACACGTCGTTGTAATTTCGTAATATATGAAGTCAATGTATTTTCTGGAAAATAATCCATGGAACTATTACTGGGAAGTGTAACGTAAAAATCTTGATCAGGTTCCATTCTTCTTCTTCTTCTTCAATGAAGTTGCAGGGATCCACGAATTGAATGAGGAAGGATATCCTTTCCACTGGACGAGATACTCCTTTCTGCGACCTTTTGTTCTTGTACGTAATATTTTATCGATGAGGAACGTCGAAGGGAGCGGTACTGGTTGTAATTCTTCTCTGTAGAAAACACCATCGATGAGTTGATGATTTAAATCCTCTAGTCGATACACTGGTGGGTTTCTTGGTACAATGGCTTTTACTCTGAATATTTCCCAAGTCCAGTTCTCGAGGTAACCCTTGTCAAAGATACGTTTTGTTTTACTTATACGAACAGTATCACCAACAGATAAATCCGTATCTTGTTTTGAACGGTTTAGCTTTTTGTCGTATAAGTTATGCCACACCTCCAGTAAATTGTCCTGAGAAACGTTTACAGGTGCCATTTTAATACTGGAATGCCGACTTTCATTGTATGCTTTTACAAGTAAAGGCAATACTTTGATGCAATTGTATGTTTCATATTTGGTAAAGTATTTCCACATACGATGTTTCAATGTCTGATTAAATCTTTCTGCGATGCTGGCTTTAATATCTGGATCCTTTGTTGTAACATGTTGCACGTTGTGTTTCCTGAGAAACTTTTGTACTGTCTTGTTGGTAAATTCAGTTCCTTGATCACTACGTAGCACAATTGGTTTCCTCTCCTGGAAAATCATTTCAAATGCATTCGCTATATCCTCGACACTTTTTGATTTTAGTGGTACAGCCCACCCGTACCGACTAAACACATCAATCACTGTAAGAATATAGCGGTAATTGTCATTATAGTTTTGAAGTGATTGTAAATCATTTAAATCACATTCCTATTGATCATCAATGTTGTTGACAAGATAAAAATCTCTACGGAAACGACGACGTACAGGACGATGTAACGTGTAGGTAGGTTGTTTGTTTAACCAAAGTTTTATTTTGGCTAGAGGTATAGATTTTCCTGTGGCTTGCCATAATTTCTTTGCAGTAGAAAATGATGCAGGGTGTGCTGGATTGTAATAAATGGATTTCAACTTTTTGTTCATGGTTTGTACGTTGACCATTGTGGAATGATACGTTTTCTTTTTGGTCGGACTTCTAAAACATCATCATCATCATCTTCTTCTTCTTCTCCGGAAGAAAATAATTCAGGTGCCGGTTTTGGTGGTGCAGATCCTTCAGATGCTGTTGTACCTATTATGCTTGACAATATAGTTTATCTTCGTGGATTACCAATCAATTCTTGAGGTGTGTTTGACGATGCAAGGTAGTTGCAAAACAATTCCCAGCCTTGAGGATTAGAATGTTTCCTCGGTCGAGTCACATCACACATTAAATCTACAATATTGGATCCATGTAGTTTATTGTCGTTGATGTACACTGTTCCTTTATGATCGCACGTAATTGCGTCATCTTGTTTTAAACGACGGAATAGTAGTTCGGCTTTCTTACGATACCTTTGTGGTATTGCGGCTAAAATTTCTTGTTTCGTGCTATCGTCAACATTCGGAACGTCACCATCAGGTTTCATTGATGTAAGTGTAAGTGGTATTGTTCTTCTTGTTTACGTATCACATAAAGATATTTCTGTAATATTCTATTGTACTGATTCCATTTTTCTTCATCACTTGGATACGATGTATTCAATATAGATTGCATTTCACGATCGAGATTAGATTCTCGATTTTCACTCACACGGGATGATGATGCATGCATTCGTTGAAGCATTTCTGGTGGCACTAAAACCATCTTCTTGCTATGTTCCATGATGTTTATTGTTTAAAATAAATACTGGATAACACACTTCCTACAATAGGTGCAAGTAATGCAGGTAAGAATCCTCCTTGTTGTACGGCTAAATGTTTCTTCTTTTTATCCAATGATTTTGTATTGTCTACGAGATAGCGGAGCGTGTTCTTGTAACGCTTTAATCTTGACTTCTGCGCACTTGTCAGTGGAACATTGCCTTTTAAGACATTATAACAACATTCACAAATACTATGAATTAATGAAGCGTCTGCATTGGCAATAATAGCTTTACGCAATCTTGGTTTAGCTTTGCGCAGAGCACGTAGCAGATCAGCGTGTTTCACTGTAGGAGACATCGTGACAGACTAAGTCATTCTTTTCACATGCACAATAATTTAAACATGTTTTGTTGGTAAACATAATGATGCAGATCGTCAGGAAAAATATTTGTACGAAATCGCATTTCATCGCGTGTATCTTGTTTAAGATCCATCAGTAAATAGCCATGTGGATTTCTTGTTGCGTCTGCAAAACTTTCTTGTAGAAACAGTGGATGTTCAGGCATGATTTGATAACTCATATGCTTGATATGTGACTTGTCATGTGGATTTTTAAACAACACCAAATACGAACAATTTAAACTCATATTTCTATTTGCTTTACTTCGATGAAATACATTTTGTGTTATAAAAATCACACTAATATTTCGATGATGTGATCCTTTCGTGAACATATCAACAATATCACTATTCACTTCTCGCATATGGTCATCAATAATAATCAAATGTGGTCCATCTTGAGGATGAAAATCTTTCATTCGTGAAAGTCCTTCGTGAAATTCTACTGGAACCGGCATTGTTGCATACACGTCTTGCCATTCTGCATAATACCAGTATATCTTACGAAATTTTGCATTGATCATGGTTGGGAGATGTGACAGTAATCGCTTCACAAAATACGTTTTTCCACACCCACTAGGTTCTGCGAGAATACAGGTAAATGGATGTTTCCACTGTGTATCCATGATGATCACTAACACCTTGTTTCAAAAATGATGCGTATTTAAAGCGAGTACAAAATTTTGTTGTTTTAGTTTGCAAATTTTTGCACTTACTGGTGTGAAAAGGAAAAACCGTTCATCTGTTTATCGAATAGTTGAAAAACCGCTTATTTGTTAATCGAATAGTTGAAAACCGTTCATTTGTTAATCGAATAGTTAAAACCGGATAAAGTTTAACGGTTAACCGTGAAAGCTGATCAATGTTTGATTTAAATTCTATTTGAAACTTTTTTCGTTTGAAATTTGTTTTGAAATTTTTGTTTCAAAAATTGTTTGAAAATTTTTTGTTTCAAATTTTTAGTTAGAAAATTTTTTTCGTTTCAAAAAATATTGCTTCAGACTTTTTTGTTTTCCAAATTCTTTAGTTTGAAAAAAAATATTTTCGTTTCAAAATTTTTGTTTGAAAATTTTTTCGTTTCAAAATTTTTCGTTTCAAATTTTTGTTTTGAAAAATTTTTAGTTTCAAGATTTTTGTTTAAAAGTTTTCGTTTCAATTTTTGTTTTAATTTTTTTAGTTTGAAAGTTGAAAAAGGTTTAAATGCCATGAATCTTGTTCAAAGTTTCCACCTAATTCCTAGAGAACATTGCCCAGGGACCTCGTCGCGCATCAAAACCAAAATCATTGATCACGTGACTGTACTACAACCGAAGGGTCCTACCAAATTGAAAGGGGATACCCGTCCATACCTTATCAAATAGGATAAATTGAGTCAGTAACCGAACACGGGGTTGTACTTAAAAATTTGACAATAGGACCACCGAAACATATTGAGGTCCTGTACTATGCTTAAATTGAACAATTTCAGTGGACCCCCATTGCCAAAATTTAAGAAGGGTGCAACAATATGATAGGAAATGGACACCTGTAATCATAGGACCTCATCAAAGGGGATAACTTAGGTCAAAAACAAAACACGTGGTACAACATATTGCTTACGTTTATATTTTGGCAATTTTGTACGCCTAAAAGGGAACGAGCTGGACCATCCAAACTTATAGTGATCTATATTAGGGTCCTATACTATTACACCGAATGTATAAATTTGGCAATTTCCAAAATTTAAATGGTGGGCCAAGGTACCCCTCCAGGGTGTATTAATATACTCATGTCTTATGAAAGGTAATAGACTCCTGTATACGCTCATATAAACATATAAGGCAATAGGACCTCATCAAAGGGGATAACTTAGGTCAAAACCAAACACGTGGTACTACGTATTGCTTACGTTTATATTTGGGCAATTTGGTACCCCTAAAAGGGAACGATGTGGACCAACCAAATTTATCATAGTACATATTAGGGCCCTATACTATAATACAAAATGTTTAAATTTGGCAATTTCTAAAATTTAAGGGGTGGGCCAAGGTACCCCTCCCAAATTTTTAAAGAGGTGCACCAATGTACCCATGTCTTATGATAGGGAATGGACACCTGTATACGCCCATATAACCATATAAGGTAATAGAACCTCATCAACGGGAATAAGATGGGGCCAAACACCAAACACGTGGTTGTACTAAAATTTGGCAATTTTGTACCCATGAAATGGAACGAGGTGGACCACCCAAATTTATAATGATACATACTAGGGTTCTGTACTATTATACCAAATGTTTAAATTGGGCAATTTCCAAAATTAAAGGGGTGGGCCAAGGTACCCCTCCCAATTTTTTCAAGGGGTGCATTAATATACCCATGTCTTATGAAAGGTAATAAACCCCTGTATACGCCCATATAACCATATAGGATAATAACACCTCATCAAAGGCGATAAATTAGGTCAAAAACCCCCGAAATTTAAATTTTTGGCAATTTTTTACCCATGAAAGGGAACGACATAGACCTTCAATACTAATAGATGTACATACTATGGTCCTAGGCTACCACACCAAATTTTTAGATTTGGCAATTTCTAAAATTTAAGGGGGTGGTCCTATGTACCCCTGCCAAAATTTAGGGGGTGGGCCAAGGTACCCCTGCCAAAATTTAGAGGGGGTTGTCCTTGGTACCCCTCAGTCATTGATCCCGGGCCAAGGTCATTGACCTTTGACCTATGACGTCACAAAGGTCGGGGTCAAAGTCCAAAGTGAGTCAGGGTGACGCAAATACTACTGGGGTCCTCCTATTTGGATGTTTTTAAAGAAAGCACTTTTTGATTTGGACTCATGGAAGAGGGGGAGGGAGTGTTCTAGAACTTTATCTTCCTTAGTTTCGTGTTATAGAGCCATGAATTACACTGGTATAAAATAATGAATTCAGCCATTTTTCTTTCAATTTGATACTATTTTTCAGCCACTCCAGAGCTAGGATTGTGGCAACATTCATTCCTTCTGCTGTTAACTTTAACAATCAATAACAATAATGATAATAATTCTGTGCTCCCCAGTGATATAAATATGTATAAATAACAAACCTTGTTTGCTTTGATCCTATAATGTAGCATAGAGTTCCATCTGATATTAACGGCTGGAAATACTGGCAGCAATCAAACGAAATTCCTTCAACAGAACAGTCCATGAAGATTTGGTCACACATCCTATAGTTTAAAAAATCAAACATGTTAGCAAATAAAGAACTAAAAACTTATATTAGGATAATTTACATGAAACATTAAACTTAGAACAAAGCGTGTTGGTTGTTGTCTTGAAATTACGATCATATAAAAAAACTGAAATAGGCTATAAAAGTTTGACTGAGGTATAACTTCCAGTACTAAAAACATTGGAATTGTTTGGTTCATGGTATATATTAAAAACACTGGCTTCCTGACATTCTCCTCCCCCCGTGAAATCGCACATAGCGTCAGAAGATAATACATTTAGGAAAACATGTAATACTTCGGATTTGAGGATATGAAATATCCTATACTCCTAGGAACCCCAATAACACAGAAGTTTTCCGTAAACTTGCCTATTGTTCGTCTAGCAAATAATGTGAAAGTTTTCGATTTTGTATTTGCGGGAAATTCAATGCAAACTTGGAATGTTTGTAGCAAATTAAATAGCATTTGCAATTTTTATGGAATAGTAAATTTAATGCAACAAATTTATACAAATGTAGTTTCAAAAATTTGCAATGGCAAACATTTGGCAAATTTCAGAAAATTTTGCTTCCACCTATCTAGTGCGCTTGACAGTTTCAATTTAAACTTGGAATGTGTGTAGCAAATTAAATATTATTTTCAAGTTTTATGAAACAGCAAATTTGATTCAACATATTATATACAGATGTAGTTTCAAAAATTTGCAACTGCAAACTTTTGGCAAATGTTCTTCCAGCTACCTACCCACAATACACTGCGCTTGTCAGTTTCACGAAAGAGACGACATATTTTTGTTTTCTTTGTGCAGTGTACTGCTAGTTATTGTATTGTTGTATATTGTATTGGACGTGTGGGTACTATACAAATTGGTAAGTGCACAGTAATAGTTGAATATTCTTTTATTTTGTATAAAATGAAAAATGTTACAGGAGTAGTTGTAAATTATACAAAATTCGTGTAGCGCTTGCTAGTTACTTGAGTCAGACCTTTCAATCTGATGGCGCGAATAAGGCAATAGGTTTATTGGATGCAAAAATTTTACTTCGAACCTCATACATTATAGGGGAAAGTTGTACAAAATGGGGACCCTTATATACTTTAGTAAATTTATTACCATTTTTGTAGGTAAATAATGAATGAGCTAAAGTTTTTCATTGTGAAATTTACGACAGAGCCAGATAATCCAAGAGCTGTAGTGCCCATATCGTGGATAAACAAAGAAGAGTCGTTTTGTTTTTATCCCGCATTCTTTCATTACGAGAAGCTTAGCAAAGTTGTGAGACATGAGTCACAACCAAACAAGGATTGGCGAGGGTTTTCAGTATGTGATATGAGGAAATATACTGAAATATACTAAGTTGCTGCTTTTCGGTGTTTATTTCATTTGTTTCATGATAAGTAATTGTTTTTGAGTTATAAAGGACTTGGTTCTCATTCTCATTGTGAAAGCTTGAGTAGGCAGGGTTGAGCCTACTTGTAAGAAGTCAGGGAATTTCGGATGGTTAGCGTTTCTTAAGGGGAAGTGATTACATAAGTCTTATCGGTTAGTCTTTGCCTCATCCAAGTATATTTGGAGAAACGCATGGTTTTGTTTTCCAATACTTCCCCTTTAAAAATGGTGAGGTTAAATGTTACTGAACCAAGCCGGTTTTAGAGAATTTACAGGTAGAATTGGTTAATTTCCGTGCAAAGAAGAAGTGAAGGTAAGGTAAGTACTATATTTTTATGCAAAAATTGATTGTATGGGTTTGTTTTTAGTAGAATTTAATGAGAGAGAGTGTTAGTAAGCAGAAAGGACTACTTCGCGAAAGGGCACACCTGTAATGAAAAAGTCGTGTTTGTATGGAAAAGTAACATCGGAGGTAATTAATTTCGAAAACAAAACACAATGAACTCTGCGGGACTTCTAACGCGACTTACTGCTACTACTACTGTAATTAATTTTAAGAACAACACGACGAGCCCTATGGAGCTTCTATGCCCGACGACCTACTACTGTTACTACTACCAGGATTCCCACTCATCCTGGAAAATCTGGAAATGTCCTTAAATTGATTTTTCATGAAAACATCTTGGAAATGTCCTTGAAATTTGGAGAAATACTGTATGTCAGATTTTTCATAATTATAATGAAGATTTTAATTGATTGCTATTTTTGTTTGCTGATCCTGTTTTTGTGGTGAATAATAATTTGTCATGATCCTGCATGTGTGGGTGGTTGGTGGACTTCCTTTCTCGCAACAGGATGGTTGGCTGGGAGAACTTATCTCTTATGTCATCCACTAATCTGCAAACCATTCTTCGATGCTGTCTTCACTAGCACTATCCTCCAGAAACTGTGTTTGTACCAGTATCAATCCTCCATAAGCAGTCTATTTTCGCAACAGTACTTACTCTTCAGTAAAATTTCATGTGAATGCTATTTGTGACAAGTAAAGTCTTGCTTTGCGTTATTGACAAACTCAAAGCTATCCGTAAAGCAGCTTCGCTAAAGAAGAAAGAGATTATGCCTGTAGATGAGAAAATCACACAACTCCATACTAAGTTGAAAAACTTGTAATATAATTCCTTTTTCCCCATAATTATATCCATCACAGTGTCACGTAATGAAGATGCCATGTACGAAAAATTGATGTTCATTGTTTGTAAATTTGTTCAGTGCAAAATATAAATTTCATGTAGAAAGAATGAAAATACTTGTGCTGGATGTGGGTGGATCGGATGGCTATAATGAGAATTGGAATGCCACAAAAACAAAAAGAAGCACATTACACTCTACTTCGTGTATTTAATTATTGTATATTAATACTGTACTAGCATTAAAATTCACTGCATAATCTACTGTACTTTTCATTTCACTGTTATGAGTTTTAAACCTACAGTTGCAATTCTGTTATACCTTGCTGTATCGAAGTCCTGGAAAATTGGTGATTTGTCCTGGATTTTTTTGGGGGGAAGAGGGTGGTAATCCTGTACTGCTCTCGAAGCTTTGTCTCTTTTTCTCGATTTCCAACCGGCTTGGCTGAGTAACATAAATGCCGAATGGCGAGAAACATTAAGTTACCATATTATTTGGCATTTTTTTAAAAAATCGTCATATTAAATGCAATACGGGTGATCAAAACGCAATTTCTGCCGAACTATATATTCATACGAATTTTACTTGTCTTATTGGTGTTTTTGTCGTTTAGTGTGCGCAGAAGATAATTGTGGATAAGCGAAGAAATGCAGTTCCTTAATCGCATACATTATATTGTTCTCTTGTTTATATTAGTCAGCTATTCAGCAGCGAGATTAGATCTGCCAAGGACAGATTTAACATCTAATTTAGAAACAGAGCCAGAAGAGGAGATGGTTGGAAGACCAAAACGGAAAACAAAAGTACACATAAAAGTGTACCCAGGTGAAGAACTAGAAACATCTGACTATGTGCCTGGTGTCTCACAACAGAAGTCCCATGCGTTTTCCGTATTGGAAACCTTTTTTTCTATACCATCACCTTCAAACGTACCGGAAGAAACGCACTCTGGTTCAAGTAGTGCTGAACAGAAGAATGAAGATAGTGGCGTAGGAGGAAATGTGATTGTAGACGAAAGGGAAACTACCAGAGTTCCGTCTTCAAATCACGCTGCGATAAGTGGCAAGTTTTTTAAAAAGTAATATAGTATTAAGTCCAGATTTCCGCTCCGACCTACTCAGTGCTCCATTAAAATAAGAACTATGAATCTTATTTGCAAATTTTTGTTCAGAGTTGCACAAAATAAATGTATCTTTTCAAACATTTCCTCTATTATTCCTATTCCATAGCTTAATGTTCACATCTTACATTGAAAAGATGTTGTACTATCCCTCCGACTTTAATCCGTATTCTCCTTCGTGGCCATACCATTACCTCAATTTCTAGGACATTTATTTTCGTTTCGTAGTCTTCACAGCTATTTCTCACTCTTATTAATTTCAATTTAAAACTCTGCGAGAAGAGGAGCCCTATCAATTTTCGTAAGAAATTGTATTCCCTTTTTAAAAATATTGATATAAGATCCTGATTCCTGAACATGTTATCGAGACAAACTGTAGTTGATAACTATGACTTTGTAACGCATTTCGGTATTCTATTTCAATAGGAAAATGTAATTTATACTGTAAGAATAAGTTTCTACGTATAGTACACTATTCCGGGCATCTTAAGTTTATTGTACCTTGTATTGTATCCGTTAATGGGGATAGTCTCTCGAAAATCATTTTAACTGACCAATAGTAAAAAAAAAAAAGCATTATTGAGCTGAGCGAAGCGAAGCTCTTATACTCGGGTTAGCCGTTTGGTTGTCCGCGAACTCCTCCTAGACCGTTTGGCCGATCTCAACTAAACTTAGCACGCTGATAGAGTATGTCGTGCTGAGTGACAACATAGGTCGAAATCAAAAATCCGATGTAACATCGAGAAATAATGACCGAAAAACGCTTCCTCCTAGACCGTTTGACCGATCTCAACCAAACTTAGCACGCTGATAGAGTATGTCGTGCTGAGTGACAACATAGGTCGAAATCAAAAATCCGATGTACCATCGAGGAATAATGATCGAAAAATGCTTCCTCCTAGACCGTTTGGCCGATCTCAAGAAAACTTAGCACGCTGATAGAGTATGTCGTGTTGAGTGACAACATAGGTCGAAATCAAAAATGCGATGTACCATCGAGGAATAATCACCGAAAAACGCTTGCATAGACTTAACATGGGGAAAAAGTTTTCACGCGATTTTTTTTGTCAACAATTAAAAATGGCATTTATTATTGCATAATGGCCAGGAATGATTACGTAGTTTAAGCTCGCTCAGCTCATTTCATTGCAATCGGGTATATCCATTGCATTCCTAGTTTTATAAGGACCTTGTAGATAAAGGGATCTAAGTATATCTTGTCGAAAAAGCCTTTTGATATTCATAAAGATATACACTGCACCGAGTGCATCTTCTGAACATCAATAAACCTTAGTAGCAAAATACACGCCTTTACTTCCGAGGCTCTGATATGTGTGCTGTAAATTTTATTTTGACATTTCAGAAATTTTCTTCTGGGGAAAGTGTGACAAAAACACTGTAAAAAGCACTTCATTGTAGTATTAGCTACTTATAATTTATTTATTTTTTTTTACAGATCAGAGTACAACGATATTATATATTTGACATCTGTGACTTACTTCCATTTCTAATTGTAGCTATTTTGGGCAACGGTGCTTAAAAGTGCGCAATCTGTTGTGAAGAAGAAGAAGAAAAAGGTAGAATATATGTGGAGATAGATAAAATAATCATGTAATGAGAGTTGCTGTAACAAGATATAGTTATTTCGCGTTGCTATGACAACGGAAGAAAGATTTTTCATGGAGTTTTGAGAATAAAAGTTAATTGTGATATGCATTTCATATGCCTAATTTCTCTTGTAATTATGAGTAAAAATTAAGGTGCTGGATCGTGTTGACTTAATCAAACTGTGGACAATAATTGTAGAAGAAAGGTAAAAGAATTTTAACGGTAAGTTAAAAATAGTCTGAAACGTCACAAGAGAATATTTGAAGAATTACTTCGCCTTGAATCAACGGTAGGAAATGTTTTCGCTAAAGTTACATGGATAGAAGAAGAGCTGAAACAACGTCCGGAAAGCAGTTTGTCCTCTTCTGTGGAAGGAAATGACCAGCTTTCCTTCATCACAATTCTACCTTTGCCAACGATGGAGGAATTTACACTTGTCGACGGGGAATCTATCCAAGGAGCAGTGACAATATGTATCTAAGATAGAGAGCAGCGACAGTAACCTAATTTCATAGTTCATTTACAGTGATGTGTAAAACCTTCTAAAATACAGTTAACCCTTAAGAAATTACGTAGAATTGACAACATGGACAAAAGATATTTCGGAAGATACTTCTTCCTTCATCAGTTTGTAATATAAAAGGATCGAACTTGGAAGATTGAAAATTATCCTGATTTCAAACTGATGAAGAGAAATATCTTCCAAAATATCTTTCTGTGTATATGTTTTCAACGATGGTGATTAGAAAGTTAGTTGAACGCTTTTGACGTATAGTTAACTTTTGTACTTTGTTTGAAGCCACTGTTAATGATAATATTTCTTTTTTAAGAAAGCAACTTTCTACTACGTTCGAATAGTTAACGTCCTGTATATTGGTAAAATTTTTGCTTTATTTATTTTTGTAATAAATATTTTTCTCGTACGCTATTTATGATGATGTGTTCTCTCCGAAGGCAGGTCTTGGTCCCGAAGGTCCCTAGGCAAGGTGGTTTGCCACTGAATTTCATGGGGTGATGATCACGTCCTAAGGACGGGATCTACAGTTAAACGTGGGATTCAAATCGTTGTGTCCCCACCGGGAATCGAATATGGGACATCTTGATTAGAAGGCGACAAGCTTAAATGGGGACAGCTTACATTATTAGCAGAGCATATTTTCTTTTTATGAAAGGCCTTAGTACTGGATACCTCGGTGCCTCAACGCTTGATGTTTGCATTGTTTTCCTGTTATTCCCTCCGACTGAATGAAACTTAACGAAGAAAACACAAGCACTAAACTTACAAATCCTACTTATGTATCGAGACTTTTTTGCTTATTCTATAGAATTCTAATTGCACGACTTCTGCACATGCGTTATGAAAATATGTATGTATGTTCCAGGTGCAACTCCTAATGTCACAGGGAGGCACAGACGTCAAACCCATACAATCAACGTAATGCGGAAAATTCTCAGTGACCAGTTAGCTGTAGAATTCTCCTACACAGGAAAGAGGGGTTTCAAAGAGGAGAAAATTGAATGTTTCTGCAAAACAGAAATATGCAAAATTGTTCACAGTTAATAACACTAATTTTAATGTTGTTTTAATACCTGAAGGATACAAAATTACTTGAAAATAATTAGGACAAGTATAGAAATCTAAAAGAATGCTCTGATTTGTTTAATTTCACGTTATGATTCGTAGTTTTACTTCGAATAAAGAAACCATTTTCCGGCGAAATTAAACTAACGCTAAATTTACGATTTTAATTAAATATGTCGCTAATCATTCACATTAGCCAGAAAATAATTACTAGAAAGTGTAGACAATATCATTTTTACATCAAATAGCATTCACACGCTTTTGTACGCACTTTCACCTTGCAGCAATTTGAAAAATACACATATTTTTAAATGGATGAAAAATTAAAATGCATACCAAAGGCAAGTGACTATTCGATGTGAAATAATAGTGTCTACACTTCAGTAATTCGGTAAAAAGAATTGGAAGATCTAGAATAAATATTAACGAAGATATGAATGACACAAAAATATTTGAAAGGGGGTTTAGGGAGGGAAAGCTGGATAAGCACAGCAGACCACTTTTGAGAAATTACACTGGTCGGCATGAAAATCATCTCACGAGGGTGAAAAGGTGTACCGGATAGGTTTCGAGAAGCTGATTACGAATATCTTATCGAGAAAGTTTCAGCACGTAAGGTTTTTCTGGCAGGGTGCTGTTTCCATAATTGACAGAAAAATCATATTCTTGGTATTTAATATGTGTTTTCCGTGTTTGGAGTGCATAATTCTGAATTTTTATCTTAATCTAAGGCTATATGCCAGGAATATTCTTTTCTCTAGCTCACGACCCCCCGGAACTATACCCCCTCTCCTTGGATTGCAAAGATTTATTGTCGTTCCACACTGCATACACTAAAACCTAGGCGTTATTGACGGAGAAAAGTTTCGTTATCAACTTGCGTATTCGTCGGCTCCCTTTTGTCTAGACGACAGACAGATTGTTGAAAAAAGGTGCCAAGACATACACCACGTTGTCGCGTGAAACAAATATTTCAGTTTCGACTTGATCTTGGTGTTAGAAGGTGGTGTTACGTTGTGTCTGTGTATACCGTAGGTGAAAAATATTTCTGCGTGAAATATTGACGTTTGTGTTAAACGAACATGCCGAGAACTTGCAACAATTCGACATATTCATTCTGCTACAATGTGGGGAAGTGATTTTCAAGGGACAAAGTAGGCCATTGTCACCGTTCCTGAAGACAGCCTACCATCTGTACTTCGGGTGTAAAATCGGCGACCAGGATCGCGTTTGGGCTCCGAAACAAAGTTGTAACTCGTGTGCGCGTACTCTCACAGGATGGTTAAAAGGTACACATAAATCGATGCCGTTCGCCGTACCTATGGTTTGGCGCGAGCCCCGTGATCATGTTTCAGACTGTTACTTCTGCCTGACTAATATAAAAGGTTTCTCAAAAAACATGAAGCATAAAATACAGTATCCTAACTTGGATTCCGCGAAGAGACCTGTGAAACATGATGTTTGTCTGCCTGTATCCGTACCACCAGACTCATACACCCTGTGCAGTGTTTCATCCGATGAAAGAACCTGCTGCTTGTGAGGATGTTGCATAATCTTCGAGTACACAGTCTGATCCCAATTACGCTCCAGTGCCTGACACTAATGAACCACATGTGATAAGTCAGGAAGATTTGATCAGAGACTTAAACCTTCCCAAGTCTAAGGCTCTGTTGCTTGCATCACGACTTCAACAATGGAATCTACTAAACCAAGATGTGAATATATCGATGTATAGGAAAAGAGAGGTGAGCCTAGTTCCTAATTTTACAAAGGTTGGTGATTTGGTGTATTGCAGTGACATTCCATCGCTTATGGGTCAACCAAAGTTGAACTACAACACTGAAGATTGGAGGCTATTCGTAGATTCCTCTAGGATAAGTCTCAAGGCAGTTACTACACAATGGCAATGAAAAGCCAGCCATCCCTAATGGTCATGCTGTACACCTTGTCTCAAAAAGGTTGAGCGCATCCTTTATTGATGTTTTGAGGCAAAAATTTTCAAAGTCCAACTTCGGGTATCTTCGGGAAATAGTAAACCAGGTTCGAACCTCCAAGCCAGCCTTTGCAATCGGGAAAAATTTTGCAGATGTGTTTTTCTTCTTTTAAATATAATAAGACTTATTATCAAGTGTTGAAAAAAAGCAACATTGATTGAAATACTTAATGACACAATATTTCGAAACTTTGTATTAATGTCAGCTCATGTTTGTTTGTCATTTAGCTCTCCATACGTAATGGAACATTTAGATATGTAAACGAATCTTTCCATATGTAAAAGAATGCTCAAGCTTAAGACATAGAATATAATTATCACCTGAGTACTAAAATAAAAGTCAAAATAGAACAAAAACAGCGTTTCTAGTGGGTATGAATGTCATAATTTTCTTGAGAACCGTTATACATCGCTAAAAGTACCTTAGCAGAAGTCCTTGTGTTAGCTGACTGGTAAGCTGTCGGATTTCAAATCATAAGGTTGTGAGTTCGAATTCCATCTGGGTCAATGCTCTTTTAAAAATTATATTTTCCTCAATGCATGAAAAATTATATAAAATAATGACATTAAATACATCAGTTGTATATATATAACATAATCATTGCAGAATGTAGTAATTATTATGTTTAAAATATAACATCTGAAATAGGTAGGTGTTCACAGTAGGTCTGTATTATATATATGAGAATGTTAAATACAAGTTAAGAAACTCGTTCACTAGCAATAAATAAATCATTTAGTGTATTTATTTGCAGCTATTTGTCATATAAAAGGTAATTCTCGACATTCATAATACAGCATGTCATTTATGTTCTTGAAAACTTATTCGATGCATAAACCGAGGGTTTAAACAGAGAATCCAAAGTCGCAACGCTCGCAAGAAATTCATGAACCCCAAAGGTCACGTGAGCAGACTGGAATTGTCCTTAAGAAGCACGCCACAGCAGAAAGTCTTTACATAGATTTTCAATACAATTCCTGATATATGCTTTTGCAATGTGGAAGTGGTGATGCCTTTAGTCGCTCTCTATTTATACAGAATATAAAAGTGGATGTATGTGTGTGTTTCAACATAATTCTGATATATTTAGCGCAATTATAACTATATTTCTTAGTCTGGAAAAGAGTACTGTCGGGATACATATCAAAAATGCTAGAAACGGGTCGATATTAGTATCGAATCCATAGCTTCGTGGTCGCTTAGGTGAATAGTTCTACTTTCAATTCAAGTCCAATTAAGCTCCCATTAGCACCCAGGGTGGTTACGTAACGACATAAAAATATCGAAATCAACCGATATTAGAATCGAATCGTAAGTTTTCAGCGCCGCTAACAGTGCCGCATTTCACATTAGTCCACATTTCACATCAGTCCCATTGCCTAGAGGGCAATATATTTGCAGAGTGCAAAGTTTAACACTTGAATAGTATTTTAATTTTTTCCGTATGAAAAAGTTAAAAATCAAGAGCAAATATACTATTTCATGAACAATCCTCGTTCACTGTTCTAATATGTATAATAATATCGTAAGAAATCTAAAAATAATTCAGAACACGTTTCACATTTGTTATTTTTTGTTACGTAGTTCTAGCTGTAGCATGTAGTGAGTGGTATTTAAATGTAATAAATTCACTAACTAAGCATATTCGAATTAAGTTTTATTTTTAAGTTAGGGATGAAGGGGCGGAGAAATATGTAGTTATTGGGGGCGCCGAGAGCAAAAGTGCGTAGGGGCGCCGAGCTTTTAAATGCAACACTGGTCGCTAAATTAATTGGTAGAAATTTTAATGTCATTTAAGACCAAATTTAGTCCTAACGGTTGCAGTATCCGTTTGCTCTCCTAAGAGAAATGAAAGGGGCTGACATCAAAATTATATATATAAAGACCGACATTAGTGTCGAATCCATAATTTTCGAGGTGGATTAGATAAAGAGTGGCACTCCAGGTGCTTAATGATATAGAAAATTAGTTTTTCTTTCTTTTTTTTACGTTGGTCTACTTTTCCTTGATTTGAGACTTTCAAATTTCATCCTATTTTCTACTGAAATGTGTCTGTAAGGCAACAAAGAGATAATTATATATGATAAATTTAAATTCATTTTAATTCGGAAGTTGAGAAACACTTTGCCATTATATATCGTAAAGGTCAGATCCACCAGTATTGTAATAGAGAGGTGCTTGAGCCATTGACGGTAGAAATTCAAACTCCGATAACTCTTGTTTTATTACAAGTGTAGCCTCTTTAGTCAACGGAGAAGAGGACGTGGATCATGGGTCAGAGTTGATGTCGATGGGTGTTGGTGGGTCGGAGTTGGTCGCAATGGTTCAGAGTGGTTCATAGTTGGTGGTGGGTCAGAGTGGATCACGATGGATGATGGGTCAGAGTGGGCCAATGGGTCATTGTGGTGGGTGATACTGGATCATGGTGGGTCGTGGATCAAATTTTCATTGACCCACACCATCTCTGGTTAAAATTGTAATGAAGATAAGAGGCACCGAAGATGCATGTCGGCTATTATGCTCAAATTTTGCACATAGATAGTACCCCACCAGAAAGCAATAAATCTGAAACGGTTCACGGTATCACCTCCTAGAACTCGAGATGTAGGGGTTTGTCTGATTGGCTAAATTAAGACGTCAATAATTTATCCATCAACAAGCAAGCTTTTTATGATCGTTTCCGTGGGGAAATCAGAAGAACACGTGCCTAGTAATCGTAATATTGATAGTTCGCGTCCACCCCGGGGTATTTGTTTTGTGTTTTTTTGACTCACCTAAATTTAATCACACATATAGGCATTTTAACATATTTTGGGAGAGTAATTTTGTGGTTCGTTGTCGTTTCATCGCGTCTCTGCCGCTGGTAGTAAAGTTTTCAAAATGGAACTGGGGCCACCGCGGATTGTCGATGCGGGGCCACCAATTTTTGGCGAGAGGTCAATAGTTAACCATCTGTAGTCCACCGACGCTTACAGCTTAGGGTAATGAACGATATCTTTGCTTTGTAGACGTCATGACTACCGACGTCGGCAGTCAACTAGCTTTTAGTATTCCTTTACTAACCATCTATCGTTCATGTTTATACACGGTGTTGTAATAATAATAATAATAATAATTATTATTATTATTATTATTATTATTATTATTATTATTATTATTATTTGTAGTAATAGTAGTATAATTGATAATATAATAGAATAATTATATTGTCTATGTATTGTCTAGGTAGGACTACACACCGGATTTGGCTCGTTTTAGTTTGACTCGACTCTAATCCGAGTCGAGTTGGAGGATATTTTTCGCGCCGAGTCCTAGAGTAGACCTCAAAGATGTCTGTTTCGAGTCGAGTTGAGTTTCAAAGAAAAGTCGCTCGTGCCCATCCCTACTAATGAGAGCTTAATCGGAGTTAAGCGAAATCGAAAGTCACACTATTTATCTAAGCGACCCCGAAAACTATGAATACGACACTAATACCGATCATTTTCTAGCAATCTTTTATATGTATCCCCCTCCCATTCACCATAGGTAACCCGACAGCATTCTTTTTCAGACTATAAGAAATTTGGTTAAAATTACTCTAGGCCATTGGTTCTCAATCTAATTCCTATCACGATCCCCTTTTATCACATCCTCTTGCCAGCGACCCTTTTATAATTTGTGTTTTATAATAAGCTTGTGTGGGATTTTTAACATACCTATTTCTATAATAGTAGAATCCATTTCTTGTTTATAGTGAACAGTGTCGTGGCATGGAAAATCAGCGCTCGGGGCGAGAGTATACGACGATGTCTCCGTATATATGAGTGAGGTCGACAGACTAGCTGCAAAGCGCCACCATGGTTGGCACGGAGCTCAATAAAATTTTCAAATGTAAACCCTGCCTTTCCTTGATTTTGAGCACATTTTATTACGTTTTTCCTTCTATTTTATACATGTGCACATGCACTTTTCTATAGGGATGCACGCGAGACTTCTCGCAGTCTCGCAACATTTATGAATTACATTTAATTGTATATTTAATAATTTTACATTTATTGAGTTTTCTAAGTTGAGCGTTAATGCCTCCAGGAACAAAAAAGTGATTGGGGTAATAGACATTTTATGAGATTTATTATTAATCAAGATTAATTTTCAGAATTAAAGCCTTCTTTAGTTTCTAAAAAAGAAAAGGTTTGTAAATTGGAAATTTATTACAGCATAGATTTAGGACTTTTTTTTGCGACACACAAACATACACGCAGGCGCGCACGAATACATGAACTTCTATTTTTGGTCTGAAAAGCGAATAAGACTCCCTATTGCTGCGAAATATGATATTTCTGTTGTTTCTGTCTTTTGCACATTACTACTAGCGATTAATGTTGGGGGATGGCGGGGAAATCCCCTCTCATCAAAGTTTATCCCCGGCCCGGCTCGCAGAAATAACATGGTATTTTTACATGGAATAAGTATTTTCTTTCTATATATTTATCAAAAACATCCCCCTCTAGTCCGGAAGTTTAATTCAAATACTGGTTTGGCAGGATGTCCCTATAGGTTTCGTGGGAGATGGTAGGAATGGCCCTATATCTGTCAGTAATTCCATTTTCTAGATCTGGCAGTATAAGTTGAAAGCGAAAGTTGATAAAATGCGATAATCCAACATTGCTACAAGCGCGAACGAACCAAAAGAATTGGGTCGTATTGTGTTGTGAGGAGTTCTTTTGTTGTGTACAAGCGCTTTTGGTGGTATAAAAACATCATTATTCTGGAAAATCACCCTTCAAGGAAACGACCAAAACGTGTAAATGTTGATAGTGGCGACGATATTTTAGAAGAGCCAATGAAACTTTTCCATTTCTCGTCTCGTCTTGTCTTGCGTGCATCCCTACTTTCCTAACATAAGTAACACACTTCCTCCGAAATTTGTGCCCCCTTTTTTCGGCGCCCGGCATTGACAGTGGATACAGTAACTGTACTATCTATATTCCCAACGACGAAGGTGCTGGTTCAATATGGATGTTAAACTCCTTCATATAAGAGGCCATTAACGTATCTGATCTAAGCCCACAACTTCTTGACCAAATAATAGAATGACCATGCTACAAGTCTTTGCAACTGGTTTTCTGTAACGAAGACTTGGACAAGTTCTGCCTGATGAGGAGAGAAGAATATCCTGGTCTGGTATCTGTTGCTTTAAACGTAATAATTCCATTTGCTACATCGTACTTGTACGAAAGTTTTTTTTCATGGTAAACATTAAAACAAAGACAAGAAATCGCTTATCAGTTGAAAATGGCTTCATAATGTCCGTCACGAAGATTGAACCGGCCATTGCTGCACTAGTGAAATTACACCATGCTTAGGTATCTCATTAGGTTTCAATTTTAATTGTATTTCAATGTGCAGGTTTCGTTCCATGTGTATTTTTCTAGTATTTCTATATACAGTTCTCATTAGTATCATATCATACGTCTTTCATTTAAATTCATTTTTAAACAACTCTGCACCCTTTGACAATGTTCAGTAGACTTATTTTTTATTGTCCTTTACAGTATGTATAAAAAATAAAAGTATGCCTATCAGAACAAAATTCAAAATAATTTCCGGTATTAGATTCTAACTATATTTATCTCTTCCGCTTATCTTCGCGACCCCCTAGGGGCCACGACTCCCAGGTTGAGAAACCCTGCTCTAGGCATACATGAGATATGTTGGAACATACATACATACACTTTTATATGTATAAATGCAGATAAGAGAGAGTAGAGAGAGAGCGATTAAGGTATTACCGCTCTCAATCTCTTCACTTTACTTTTGCGATTCGTGAATTTCTTACGTGACAGTTTGGGGCTAGCTAGTTTTTTGTCTTCAACCACGATCCAATTTTCGATATTCTCTACCTAAATGCTGTAATGCGAATATTGAGAAGTTACCTGCGTATGAAAATAGCTGCAAATAAATACATTACATAACTTATTTATTGCTATTACACGATTTTCTTAATTTGTATTTAATATTCACATATAACATACCGACGTTCTGTCAATAACTCAAATGTTATATTTTAAAGATAAGAATTGCTTATGTCGTGAAATGATATGAATATATATATTCAACTGATATATACAGCTGATGAATTGTAATGTAACTATTTTACATAATTTTCATGCATTGAGGAAAGTAGAATATCATAAAAGAATCTCACCTCAACGGGTATCGAACTCACGATTTAAACGCTCGGGGGTGTACCACTGAGCTAACATGACCGCTTTTCGGAAGCTGCTTCTGAAATATAACTGAGCTCATACGTAAATTATTTTTTTCGTATGGAAATCACAATGACGAAACGAGAGTGTGAATATATAGTTTCGAAATATTGTATCATTAACTATTTCAATCAACTTTACTTTTTTTCTACACTTAATACCATTTCAACATGTCTTATTATATTTAACAGAAGGAAAAACATATCTGTACATTTTATCCCGATTGCTAAGGCTGGCTTGGAGGTTCGAACCAACAGCATAGTTTACTGTTTTCAGAAGTTGGACTTCGAAAGTGTTCGTCTCAATACAGCTATCATCATATCGCTCAATCTGTTTGGTATATGGTATATGTTTTTATACGTGTAAAGTCAGTATAAAAATTCATTCTTTAAACAGCTTTTCGTATGTATTAATACTCCTTTATAAAAACTGTTTTTAATATTATTATTACGGGGCACCATTTTCAGATTTCTTTCGCGAGTCGTTGACCAAGTCGTTCCCCACAATAGGCGTGTCGTGCAATTAACCAACCACACGTCAGGTACTAGCTTTTACCTATTGCTTCCTGCTCACAGCTCAGAACATTGGTAATTATGGATAGACGTACAGCAGTAATTACTTTATGGGAGTTGGAAGGCTATTCTGCAACTGCAGCTAGCAGGCGAGTAGGTGTCCCGGCCTCTACAGGAAGGCGATGGATTCGGAAATATGGTCCTACACGTCAAAATGGTAATTTACGATCTTCTGGTTGTCCGCATGTGTCAACCGAAGCCGAAGATACGAGATTACTAAACGAAGCCCGGTTAGACCCACTACGGACGTCTAGACAGCTAAGGGAAGCTTCTCTCTTTCCTGGTAGTAAGCATACAGCTCTGCGAAGGCTTCGTCATACTGGGTTACGTGGCTGTGTTCTGCAGTGAAGGAAAAATTCTCAGACGACCACAAAATTTACCGTCTCGCGTTTGCACAGGCGAATGTGGGTCGCAATTGGGAAAACGTAGTTTTTTTTAGATGAATCCATATTCACAACATCAAATGAGGGACGCCGTTTTGTGTATCGCCCGAGAGGCACCCGATATGACCCTGGATGTGTTGCTGCTTGAAATCGCAATGGCCATGTATCTATTTCATGTTGGGGTTGGATTTTCAGGCGCGGAGCAGAACAGCTTCACAGAATTGAAGGACACCTGGACAGTGCTCAATACTTAGATATTATGAGTAATATCATGGTGTCATCTGTACGAGTATTTCCGCCTGATGGTATAATTCAGTTCCAGCAAGACCAGTCGCCAATACATACTTCCCGTGTGGTTCAGGAATGGTTCGCAGGGCAGCCTGAGATTGATTTAATTGACTGGCCGCCTCGTGGAGCAGACTTCAATCTCATGGAAAATATGTGGGCAGAAGTGAAGCGTACTCTAAGGGATAGTTGGCCTGAGGCAGATCCACCAAGAACCCAGGACGACCTGTGGCATCTTGTTTCCGAAGCATAGCTGGAGGTAGGGGAAGGAGATAAATTTGTCACCCATTTAATAGATTCCATGCCCAGAAGAATGGGGCGTGTAATAAATTCAGAAGGGTATTGGACACAATATTAATGTCCACGCCTCAACTCCCGAAAACAGTCCTTTTCAGGGCTACCTAAACGCTTCTGGAAATATTTCTAGAAGTAAACCACTCCTTGAATCCGATTTCTGTGCAATTCTACTAACAAAAAAAGATAATTCTCTGCAGGCTTTGAACTCAAGACGACCTCATTAACAAGCCCGTGCTCTACCAGTGAGCTAACATGAACACGCAAATCCAACCTGAAGAAACACGACTTTCAATTTCCGGTATTCTATGACACTGATGGTCATATACTTTGCAAATGTTGTATTCAACTTGGGATATTTCGCAACACATAAACAAAGAGAGAGAGAGAGAGAGAGAAATGAATATACAAAAGCATATTCAACGTACTCGAATGAGACTCTAAGTAACGATATTCCGTTCTAAAGAGAATTTATGTTTCTTCCCGTGACGTTAAGGGGATCGGGAAAAGTTATGTGTCTTGAAGCAGGATCCGACTTTGGATACTCTGTTTACACACTTTCTATATACGTAGGAATATACTGTATTTCACGAATGTAAATGACATGCTGTATTGAGAATATTGAGAAGTTACATCTGTATGACAAATAGCTGCAAATAAATACACTACATGATTTATTTGTTGCTAGTAAACGAGTTTCTTAACTTGTATTTAACATTCTCATATATATAATACAGACCTACTGTGAACACCTACCTATTTCAGATGTTATATTTTAAACATAATAATTACTACATTCTGCAATGATTATGTTATATATATACAACTGATGTATTTAATGTCATTATTTTATATAATTTTTCATGCATTGCGGAAAATATAATTTTTAAAAGAGCATTGACCCAGATGCGATTCGAACTCACAACCTTATGATTTGAAATCCGACAGCTTACCAGTGAGCTAACACAAGGACTTCTGCTAAGGTACTTTTAGCGATGTATAACGGTTCTCAAGAAAATTATGACATTCATACCCACTAGAAACGCTGTTTTTGTTCTATTTTGACTTTTATTTTAGTACTCAGGTGATAATTATATTTTATGTCTTAACTTTGAGCATTCTTTTACATATGGAAAGATTCGTTTACGTATCTAAATGTTCCATCACGTATGGAGAGCTAAATGACAAACAAACATGAGCTGACGTTAATACAAAGTTTCGAAATATTGTATCATTAAATATTTCAATCAATGTTGCTTTTTTGTACACTTGGTAACAAGTCTTATTATATTTAAAAGAAGAAAAACACATCTGCAAACTTTTTCCGATTGCAAAGGCTGGCTTGGAGGTTCGAACCTGGTTTACTATTTCCCGAAGATACCCGAAGTTGGACTATGAAAATTTTTGCCTCAAAACACCAATAAAGAATGCGCTCAACCTTTTTGAGACAAGGTGTACATATGAAAGAAACATGCGAAACCTATTGCAGAAAATAAAGTACGAACAGTTCCAGTGGTCTGTATGCGCTAACCTGAAGGTTATTGCCATCCTGTTTACGAGGAGGTTACACAAAGCACTGTTGCTTCTTGTGTCATTGAGATAGTTGAGCCAAAGATCAGTACACCATCACAAAATGGCCACCAAGGAAGCAACTGGTCCCAGGGGAGATGAACGTGGCTAATGAACGTCTTGTGGATCCGGAGAAAATATTCTTACCACCCCTTCATATCAAATTAGGGCTCATGAAGGTCTTCGTCAAGGCCCTGAACCGGAATGGTGAAGCATTTAATCATCTCAGAAAACTATTCCCAAGACTCAGCGAGGCCAAGGTGAAAGAAAGTGTTTTTACGGGATCTCAAATCAGAGACGTTTTTATGGATACTACATTTTCTTCTAAGCTTAACGAAGTGGAAACTGAGGCTTGGGAGGCCTTTCGAGAAGTGTGCAGTAACTTTCTAGGGAATCATAAGTCACCTGATTACAAAGACATTATGGGCAGGATAATTACTTCATTTCATAACATGGGATGTAATATGTCCCTAAAGTTACACTTCCTGCATTACCACCTGGACTTCTTCCCTGAAATGTACAGCTTGGGGGAGATCTCTGACGAACACGGGGAAAGGTTTCACCAGCATATAGCTACCATGGAGAGGCGCTACAGTGGTAAATGGAATTTGAATATGTTGGTAGACTTCTGTTGGAATGTGACACGCGAGACACCCTGTAGTAATTACAAGAGGAGTAGAAAAACCAAGTGACACGTAAGTGTTTAACTTTTTATGCAATTTTATCTGCATAATTTATATTGATATTTAAATTTTAACGTGCAAATTATTACGGGTGGAGAATGGCATCTTTGGGCAGATGTTCAAACACCCCCTCCTTCCTGAAAACTGGTACGTCCTGGAGAAAAACGGGTTACAGATTCGAACTCAGGAGCTCGAAACCTATAGGAATCACCTATTTTCGTTCGTGGGAGCGAAAAAAAGTTTCATTTTGCCGACCAGTGTTATACGTTTAGAAATATATTAACAACTAGTAGAGGTTTCAGCTTGTTACAATTTTTTACGTCAATTTTAAATCGTAATGGTCAATAACAGGTTGACTGCCAAGGTGATTTGAGGGTACTGGTCCCAGGAGGCCATAAAGTTCTTCTTGCCTTTGGCTCGATTATGGATAGTTATATCACATTTTTGTCGCGATAGTTTTTCTCCCGAAAATGTACCAATGGACGCCGAGCACCATATGTGATGCTCATGGTCTTTCACAGTAATTTGTGACAATGAGCATCATATATGATGCTCAAGAACCTGGATAGGTTCGTAATTTGTCATATCAAACATGAGCATCATCTATGGTGCTCATGGCCCCAGAGAGAAATAAGGTGAGCACCACATATGATGCTCATGGCAGTGAACCTGTCGTGAAACATTTGATCAGTAATTGTCAACATTCCATTTAATAGGTGAAAATCGTCGCAACAACGCAAGTAGTTAAATGAAATGGCACTTGTATTATAAATAATCAGATAGAGCCCGCGACATAAACGGATTGCAGGACTAATGAACACTAATAACTGACCAATATTTCTACGCTGCATCCATCTGATGAATTATGAGATAGTTCCATTTCATGAAATTGATTTATCTGTAAATGGAAAGCTTCAAAACAGACATTGTTTTCTTTCTTCATTGCTTCTTAGGCCATTTTGGCTTTATTTCTTCTATTTATTTATATATTTACTGGTTAAAAAATTCAGATACGACTCTGTGGCACATTTACATTGGAATGTTTAAAAATACAACAGAAAACTTCATTTAAAAAGTGTACGAAATTAGTTATTACATAATTTACATTTTTTGTTTGCTTTTATTGTAATTTTTGACAATTTGTTACTATCCTTCGAGTCATTATAGTCAACATAAACGAGTGATAATGCACAAGAAACCACTTACTCGTCTCTCAGTACTTTTACGAATCGCAGGTGTCACTATTGTCGACGACATACGCTAAAACCTCCAACTAACACTTCTTTTTGTTCTGCTTTCACGTATCAGTTTCATCATTACACTATTATTATCTCGTCTAAACAAAATAGATTTTAGTACCAACTACTATAGGGCCTGTATGTAAATTCAAATAAGAAGTCGAAATACAGTAATTTATTTATTGTTTTAATTTTTATTATTTATTTTTTAATTTTTTATTTATTTTATTTGTTTATCTGTAGATGCTGTTCTGAAAGTTCATCGCAATTCAACAGACGATGTTATCAAGAAGTACTTCCAAGGATTTCTTGGGGCATGTTTAGTACAAGGGGTCCAGAAACGCGTAAAAAACACACAATTTACAGGAGAAATGAGTGATGCAAGTACTTAGACGTAACATAACGTAACCAAATCTATCCTAACCTAACATAAACTAACGTAAGCTAACCTAAACTAACGTAATATTAGTAGAAATAAGCGAAATTCTATCATTTTTTTGGAAAATTATGCGGGACCCGTACACTAATATATAAACTAACCTAACGTAACCTAAACTAGCCTAACCTAACTTAAACTAACCATCCCTACCCTAAACTAACCGAATGTGAACAGAAATTACCAAAATTGTAACATTTTTTAGAGAAAAGAGCTGGACTCCTTCTGCTAAACATAGGCCGATTTCTCAACCAAGTCAGAACCAGGTTGGCTCGGAGGTGAGTCAGCCATTTTTTTTAGTAATTAATAGACTTTATGATACACTTTCTGTGACTGTTTCTTGAAGCTGAATCTAATCTAACAATGGAAACAAAAGGAAATCATTTTATGTCTGCTCCGGTCTATTCGCCAAGATGAATGGAATGTTCGAAAATAACAACATGGTACGCGGTAATATTTGTAATTTCACCATTCTAATAGAACTAATCACGAAAAATCCTCTAATAAGTAATAGTCGTAGTCGCTATATGGCACAGCTTCCCCTCCCAAAGTAAATTGACATATTTCGTGATTTTCTCTAGAAACGAACTGTTTCTAGTATAAAAGGGGTGCAAAACTACCGATGAACCTAATTACAAATAACGTCACCTGCAAACAGAAGAAGGAAACAAAAATTAGGATAATATGAACGTAACACAATACCAGTTATATCATTTGGGCGTGTAATTCAATCATTTGCACAATTTAAAATGATTTTCTTTTAAAATAGTTTTCATAATGCTTTTTGTTTTCGTGGGAGGCCGAATATATTTAATTTACACTGTTTTAAGGCAAAATCTTGTTCTATACCACAATAGAACTTCTTTGAAAAACTAGTACAGCTCGCTAATTTTAACCATGTATACTCGTGTCAGAAATTTCGGAAACTATCTAATTCCACTGCTCGTCATCCTTTGACACGAAAACCACCGTAACCTGAAATGTATACAATGCAATATAAAGTTTATTCTGGAAGAACTAATTGCCGCAATTTTCAAATCAACCTTTAGCACTAAAATTGGTTATAAATATAATGAATGAGTTTATCAGCGAGAATGAGGAAAAGTTTCAAAGTGATTCCAATCGAATCCGTTGATCAAACATTTCTCTTCATAAAACATTAGTTGTGTATGAACATCATTATCCGAAAAAGAAATAAGGAATTATTTTAAAAAGTGTAAATGGTCGCTTTTTTGAAATTTTTCATCCGATCATTCTCGCTAGCGAACCTATCCGCCATATTTTCTAAACCGATTTTTTAACCAAGTTTGTTATCAATCCGTTCAAAATTGGTCAGTTACGTGGTTCAAAAGAAACGTTATATCACTCGTATGTGTCACTCTGTTTCTTTGATCCTGTACTAAGGGGTACATTTTTATAACAAATGGTTCCTTGCCAATGATGTGTTCACTCTTGTCTTAACGTCACAAGTGTTATCTCTGTATATGAAATTCAAAGTTTTGAGTGACTGACTGACTGATCCTCGAACAGGCCTAACCGCTTAAGCTAGAAACTTGAAATTTGGGGAGTACATAGGATTTGTGACGTAGAGTCCCACTAAGGAAGGATTTTTTGGAAATTCGACGGGGAAGGGGAAAGGGGATGTGAAATATTTTAATAAGATGGCCATGTCTCCGAATCCCTTAAGCTTAGAAACTTGAAGTTTTGTATTTGGACTTCTCATTTAAAATAATTAAGCAGTATTTCAGGACTTTTGCAAATTCGACGGAGAAAGGGGGTAAAAGGGTGTGGGAAATATTTTAATAAGACGACCATATCTCCGAATCCATTTTAATAAGATGATCGTATCTCCAAATCCCTTAAGGTTAAAAAACTTGAGGTTTTAAAAATAGACTTCTCATTTAAAATAATTTGACATGTATTTAAGGATATTTGGAAATTCGACTGAGAAATGGGAAGAGAGAGTGGGAAATATTTTAATAAGATGGCCATAGGTCGGAATCCCTTAAGCTCAGAAACTTGAAGTTTTGTATTTGGACTTCTCATTTTAAATAACTTGACACGTGTTTAAGTGTTTTTTGATATTTTAGTAAAAAAAAAAAAAAAAAAAAAAAATAGGAAAAGAGGTGGAAAGGGATGGTTTTTCAATTATTAAAATAATTAGACACGTATTTCAGCTTTTTTATATAAGATAGAAGGGAAGAAAATAGGCGGATGAAAATTATAGCATTCACCATCGCAGCCTTTCTTTGATTAATGACCAAATAATCGTTGGCAACGAAATTTAATAAGAAATCTCTAATTTATGCTTTCAAATCGCAACAATAACTTCAACAAACATATAAAATATAAGATAAACAAAGGAATGAATTATAACTTACTACTGCTCTCTTCTGGTAACCCGGTGAAATTACGCTGAAAACTAAGGACGTGATGGAAGGGGCTCAATTGTTGGTCTGACGCAGCGAATCAGGTACGTTCAGCAAGTTATAAATACAGACACATCTAACGTAGAGTTTATTTTCAGAGAACGTCGAAGCAGTGCACACGCATTAGAGGACAATGAAAGGATAACAAGAAACCAGATCAGAAGAAGGATCGTAAGACGCAATGTAAAGAATGATTGTGCTCTCAAATGTAAGAAACATCGTGAGTGCTCCATAGGTCTTCATTTCTTGTCATTTTTTGTATTACTATTTTTTGTTTCGAACCTTCAATTTATAAGAACATAAAATTCAGTAAAAAATCGAGTACTTTGTGTGTAGACAAGATTTGTATTGGATTGAAACATATTTCTGAAGAAAATCATTAATTTTTGTTGTTTATATAGATATATTACAAAGTGAAAGTGTTACTTGATACAATTTGTACTTCATTCTGATACAGTGTTATCATTTTGATATATTGTAATTACGAATTTTTTTCTTTCATATGTAGTAAATCTCAGGGAATTCGTGTTACTATTCGGTTCAAAATCTCTTGTCGTCGCGAATTCTGTCGAGGAATTTGAAGCTTAAAATATATAAAACGATAATCATGCCTGTTGTTCTGTATGGTTGTGAAACATGGTCGCTTACTCTGAGGGAAGAACATAGACTGAAAGTATTTGAGAACAGGATCCTGAGAAGAATATTCGGGCCCAAGAGGAACGAGAATGGGGAATGGCGGAAGCTTCATAACGAGGAACTACATAGTTTATACGGTTTACCCAACATTGTTAGGGTCTTCAAGTCTAGGAGGCTTAGGTGGGCAGGTCATGTAGTTAGAATGGAAGAAAGTAGAAACGCTTTCAAAGTCTTGACTGGTAGACCCATAGGAAAACGACCATTAGGAAGACCTAGGCGCAGATGGGAGGACAATGTTAAGATGGATCTCGCAGAGATAGGAATACAAAGTAGAAACTGGATGCAATTAGCTAAGGATAGAAGTCAGTGGAGAGCTTTTGTGAACGCGGCACTAAACCTCTGGGTTCCATAGGCCATAGAGTTAGTTATGTAATAAATCTGTTATTTCATGCTTTTAGCTCCATGTGTTTGTTCAGCAATCCTAGAATTATATGTACTAATCAAGATCAACAGTAAAGCAGCAGAGGGCCATTTTTATGTTATTACTTATTTGTCCCGTGTAACGTGGGTTCCTATCACCATGGCATGGCGCGTCCTCAGGTTGCAGATCGAGGAGAAGGCCTCTAGATATAGAGGTTTAGCTGCGAATATACTGAATAAGGAGTCGCGGACAGCAGACTAGGAGTGGTCCTCCAGCTTGGGAGTTTGGGTAGGCTAACAACCTCATCCTGTAAAAAAAAAAAAAAAAAAAAAAAATTGTTCAAAAATATTCACAAAAGCCTCGGATAAGGACTGATAACTTCGCACGACCTCAGTGAAAGAAAATAGACATGAGATTTGGAATATTAGAAGTCTTTATAGGGCAGGCGCGTTAAAATCCGTAACGAGTGAGTTAGAAAAATACAGGATGGACCTAGTAGGAATTCAGGAAGTTAGGTGGGAAGAAAATGAATCTGTGAATTTCGGAAATTTTACGTTCTTTTACGGGGAAGGAAATAAAAATCACCAGTTAGGAACAGGATGTTTCGTTCACAAACGAATATTACCAGCAATTAAACGGGTTGAATTTGTTATTGACAGACTTTCTTTTATTACTTTTAAAGGACGGTGGTGTGATATTATTGTTTTCAATGCACATGCCCCAACTGAAGATAAAGATGTCGATATAAAAGACAGTTTTTACGAAGAAGGGGAACGGACATTTGACCAACTCCCGCGATACCATATGAAAATTCTATTAGGAGATTTCAATGCGAAGGTAGGACGAGAGGATATTTTCAAACCTATTATAGGGAACGAAAGTCTGCATAAGGAAAGTAATGACAACGGTGTTAGACTTGTGAACATCCAAAAACCTAATCGTGAAGAGTACAAAATTCCCACATCGCGACGTTCATAAATACCCTTGGGCATCACCAGACGGAAAAAACACATAATCAAATTGATCACGCTTATGGATGCGCACGAGACGAGTCGAGACAGGATTTTCCTGCCAAAATTCGAGTCGAGACACGGTTCTTCCAATAGAGAAATATACATTCTTCGAGTCGAGACATCACTTTTACAGAACATTTTCGAGACGAGACAGACACAAATCTTGTCTCGTGCGCATCCCTAATCATGTTTTAGTAGATAGAAGAAGGCAATCTAGCATAATTGATGTCCGGTCGTTTAGAGGGGCTGATTGTGACACTGATCACTACATGGTAGCAGCGAGAATACGAGAGAGATTATCGTTGAATAAAGGTAATATTCATTGTCCGAAAACGGAGAGACTCAATTTAAAGAAATTAGAAGAGAGCCAGGTAAGAGAGGAATACCAGATTGAAGTTTTGAATATATTCTCGGCTTTAGAAGATTCGGAGTGCACTAGTGTTGAGGATACCTGGATTGAAATTAGAGATAGCATTAAAAGTTCAGCAAAAGAAAAATTGGGATACGCGGAAATACGTAGGAACAAACCATGGTTCGACCAGGAATGCATAAAACTAGCAGAGAAGAGAAACCAGGCAAAATTACGCTGGCTACAAAATCCGAATGAAAGAACTACACAAAATTTCGCAGATATCAGGCGGGAAACTTCCAAAACTTTTAGAACAAAGAAACGGTTTTTTTTGAAAGCTAAAATTAAGGAACTTGAAGATAGTAAAAATAAAAAAAATCCGGGACATGTATAAGGGGATCAGCGAATTTAAGAAAGGCTATCAACCTTGTGCTAATATATTAAAGAAATCTGACGGTATAGCTCTCACTGATACGGATAGCATCTTAAATAGATAGAAAGATTTCTTTGACGATTTGCTTAACACGCAACCAAAAAATAGTGTGTGTGGAGAAAAAGAGATACACACCGCAGAACCGTATATTCCAGAACCCAACCGAATAGAAGTAGAAATCGCTATAAAGAAATTAAAGAAATACAAATCTCCGGGTGTAGATGAAATTCCAGCTGAGTTAATTTTAGCTGGAGGCGAAAAATTGTGGAACAAGATACACAAACTCATTCTCCTTATCTGGAACAAGGAAGAATTGCCACAAGGGTGGAAAGAATCAATCATTGTTCCAATTCACAAGAAAGGCGTCAAAACTGACTGTAATAATTATCGAGGCATTTCTCTTCTGTCAACATCCTATAAAATCCTTTCAAATATTCTATTTCCAAGATTGACCCCATACGCAGATGAAATTATTGGAGATTATCAGTGCGGATTTAGACGAAATCGATCAACTATCGACGAAATATTTACCATTCACCAAATACTCGAAAAAAAGTGGGAATACAATAGCCCGGTACATCAACTATTTATTGATTTTAGAAAGGCGTACGACTCTGGTAGAAGAGAAACATTATACAACGTTCTTACAGAACTTGGAATACCGAGAAAGCTAATTAGATTAATTAAGGTATGTTTAAATGAATCCCAAAGTAAAGTCCGGGTAGGAAAATTTTTGTCCACGAGCTTTCACGTTGAAAGTGGGCTGAAACAAGGAGATGCGTTGTCACCATTATTATTTAACTTTGTTCTGGAATACGCTATAACGAAAATCAAAGATAGCAACCAGGGCCTAGAGTTGAAAGGTATTCACCAGGTTATGGCATATGCTGATGATGTAAATTTAATAGGGGATGATAGGAGAACAATAGAAAGAAATGCAGAGATCTTATTAAACGCTTGCAGGGACATGGGTATAGAAGTAAATGCAGAGAAAACTAAATACATGGAAGTGAGTCGGGACCGTAATACAGCAAATTATGGATGCGTTAAAATATTAAATAATGCTTTTGATAAAGTGGATATTTTCAAATATCTAGGATCAATATTAAGATATGAAAATCATTCACGAAGAAATTAAATGTCGACGAAAAGCAGGGAATTTATGTTATTATTCGGTTCAAAATCTCTTGTCGTCGTGAATTCTGTCGAGGAATTTGAAGCTTAAAATATACAAAGCGATAATCATGCCTGTTGTTCTGTATGGTTGCGAAACATGGTCACTTACTCTGAGGGAAGAACATAGACTGAAAGTATTTGAGAACAAGATCCTGAGACGAATATTCGGACCCAAGAGGAACGGGAATGGAGAATGCCGGAAACTTCATAACGAGGAACTACGTAAGTTATATGGTTTACCCAACATTGTTAGGGTCGTCAAGTCTAGGAGGCTTAGGTGGGCGGGTCATGTAGCTAGAATGGAAGAAAGTAGAAACGCTTTCAAAGTCTTGAATGGATGACCAATCAAAAAACGACCATCAGGAAGACCTAGGCGCAGATGGGAGGACAATATTAAGATGGATCTCGCATAGATAGGAATACAAAGTAGAAACTGGATGCAGTTAGCTAAGGATAGAAGTCAGTGAAGAGGTTTTGTGAACGCGGCATTGAACTTCCGGGTTCCATAGGTCACAGAGTTAGTTAGTTATTACTTATTTGTCATACATTTATTTTTATATACCTTTGCAGTAAATGCAAGTATAGTAAAAATGTTTTGCATCGACGTGATTGAAGTTAGTTCACACAGAAATTGGTTGTTATTTTCAGGCACACATGGGATTTCAACACTTTGGAAACTTAAAATTCTGCTGATTCTCCATTGTATTGCTAGTATGCTGCATCCTTACTTTGGAAGCATAGAATGACTCATATTTTGTTTCTGGAAAAGGAGGGGTGGCGAAAAGGGCCAAAATCGGCCCCTGCGAGGGGTTGTTTTTAAAGTAGCGGTACGGATTGAATTTGACCTATATGAGCAATCTATAAGATATAAAACGTCAACAAATAATAAGCATTTTCATACAGTGCAGAGTGGTTTATAGGAAAATATTTGTGGAAGGAGGCTTGTTGCAAGAAAATCCTTGAAAAGGGGGTTGTTTTTCGACATTTACTAAGTTATTACGTATATAGCGCAACGGAGTACGAAAATGATTTTTAAGTATGTTGTGTAGGAGTAGATAAGCGTTAACATTTGTAAAAATGGCCACAGTACTCTACAGCGCTCATAGTGTAAATGAAACCTTTTTGCCTTATCAAAAGATGTCATAAAACGATGTGTTCAGACTGTTCGTAGGGTTCTCATGTGTGAATTCGTTCCGAAACATCTCGGTTTCAATCATATTACTAGAGATGATTTTATTCAGAAACACACCAGAGCATTTGCGAAGACCATCTTCACAAAAGGAGAGGATAAAAATGAAATGAAATGAAATCTTTGAGTTTTACGTCCCACGGTTATGCCGGTTAGGCTAATGGAGACGGTGATGATGAGAGATGAGTGAAATGGTGGAATGAAGAAAGTGGGAGGAAACGGGAGAACCCCGAGGAAACCCACGAGCACGGATTTTGTCCACCACAAGGAGAGGATAAAGCTGTAATAGTTGTGGATGGAACTTACATTTATATAGAGAAGAGCTCGAACTACCAGTTTCAGAGGAGGACATATTCAATCCATAAAGGTAGATCCCTGGTTAAACCCATGTTGATTGTGAACACCACAGGGTACATTTTGGATGTCTTAGGTCCATATTTTGCAGGTGGGAACAATAACGATGCCTCTATTATCACAGCGCATATGCGACAACAAGCAGAGGATTTAAGACGTTGGCTTAATGAGGATGATATCATCATCGTAGATAGAGGATTCAGAGACAGTGTGAATCTTTTGGAAGACTTGAATCTAATAGTAAAGATGCCACATTTCCTACAGAAACAAAGTCAACATACTACACAAGAAGCTAATGAGTCGAGATTAGTTACATCAGTGAGATGGGTAGTAGAAGCCTCAAATGGTTTGCTAAAATCTTTTCAAGCTCTAGCCCACGTCGTGCCCAATTCTCAAGTGCCATACATAGGAGACTATGTCAAAATTGTAAGTAGCAGCTGCAATGCATTTAGGCCTCCTCGAATAATGGAAGATGATGAAAGTGCAAAAATAATTGGAGAAAGAATGTTAGCATTGCACTTCCATCCCAATGAATTGCAACACCGCGTGACTGCAGAAAAGTGGTTAAGAAAAAGGATTATTTGGCAAGAAATGACTGCTGACACTTTGACCGACTTCCCTCGTTTAACACTTGAAGAACTTAAACAACTGACCTTGGGTATATATCAGCTGAAACAGGCGAGCTATACAACTGAACATACAGATGAATTAGGCTTTACAAGTTGTTCTCACACAGAGAATGTTCAGATGTAATAAGAGTTTTAATTCAGAGCCGACACACATCGTCCAAGATACACACTCTATGGATACAGTATAATATAGCTACAGTTGGATCTTGGTATTGCCAGTGTAAAGTTGGAGCACGTGTTGTTGGATGCTGTGCTCACATTGCTTGTGTGTTGTGGTTTCTTGGTTACTATCGACACCTTCATCACCAACAAGAAAGACACTCCGCACATTATCAAGCTTTTATACAAGATGCTGCAGTTGGCTGGTCTGATGACGAAGATGTTGATGATTACAAAGCAGGAGACTCAGATTGACAGGAAAGTGAAAATAGAACCGTGTGTCTCTCTACATGTTGTGTTACGGCTCTGAGTGGTCTGTGAAGAACAAACTAACAAAATGACTATTGGGATATTGTCATTCTGTAGTAGACCTATATCACGAAGTTCTAATAGGGGATACCACAAATAGTGTTTTGACAACATTAAAAAAGGAAAAGTTTTGTCTTTTTAATATTCATTTTGTTTCGTTTTCATTAGTAATGTTAGTTTCTTGTCCATGTTACCTAAAATATAATAAGATTGTGCATTTTTTGTTAACAAATGGTGCTGTGTAAAACCTTAATTGCAAAATATATATTGTTAACATTCTGTTTTTCATACATATCTGCTCTAGTACTACCATTATAGCATAAATGAACTGAAAAATCAAGGGGGCCGATTTTGGCCCTTTTCGCCACTCCTCCTTTTTATACCTTTTTGCAGCTACTTTTTGTAGTGTATAATATGCAATTTGCAAACCACTATTAGCTAGAAATTTGAAATGTAAAGTTTATGTAGAAAAATTATGAAACTCATGTTAGTCATATTATTATAGCTGCTTGAGGTTTGGGTCCTACTTTAAATCATATAAAACGCGTAACGAAGCTTATTCCGGCTACAATCTAACAGTCATTAACTGTAGCATGTAAAAATATCATTTAATTATAAAAATATATTTAAACATTACATAGAGTGGTGCTTTAATTAAATGCAAAAGAAAAATTGTAGTATTTTGTGATTTTGTATTCTCTTCACCTCAAGGAGCTGCAATATGATCTGACTTCTTAAACAAGTTACAGAATTTTCCTACATAATTTTAACTTTGAAAATTTCCTGCCAAACGTACTTTGTAAATTACAGCAAAATTCACTACAAAATAAGTAAATGTAAAAAGGTATATACATATTGGAGGAAGAAAATACGTGAGGCATTCTATGCTTGCAACGTAAGTATGCAACATACTTGCAATGCAAGTTTGCTTCATAATTGCAATATGAATTTTCTGCATGCTTGCAGTGTAAGCTTGTTTACTTGCAATGTACGTTTGCAGCAAATTTAAAGCAGACTATCGGCAAATATTATAAGGTTTTCAACAAATCTGCTACAAATTTTGGCACACTTCCCGTAAATTCTTTTGAATGTTTTCAGCAAAATTTCAAAGAAAGTTTGCTTTTTCTGGCAAGTTACGTTTGCTGGAAATTGTAGGCAAATATTGCGTCTTTGTCATGGCAAACGTTTCATTTGCCTTTGCAAACATTTTCGTTTGTCATGCAAACTTTCTGAAAGTTCATCAGCTGCCAACTTCGTTATTTGCAACAAATTTTCAACAAACTTTCCGTTTGCAAAGAAAATTTTTTTAGCAAACCTTTTTGCTTGCCTTCGCAAACTTTTAAAAATTGCAAATTTTTTGTGCTAAAGCTTTGTCATATCTTTTTCGAAATTATCAAATCATGTGTCCTTATAATGATTAAATTTATGAATGTTCATTCTGACTCACTAGATAATATCTCATAAGACACAGGCCTTGCTCGTGTAAGCTCTCACGTGTCGGTTTCCCTTCTTAATAATATACACATAGTGCTATCTGACAAATAGGTACTTACGTGTTTATTTATTTCACAGGTGTAGAAATTGCAGTACCGTATCAATTCCATAGCAGGAGTCGAGGCTAATATTACTTCAAAATGTGATTATCTTATTTTGAAAGGTTATAATTAAGCTTTAAACAAAAATGTTTTGATAAGGAACTTACATATCACTATAAGTTGGATCCACAAAGCAAATTGCAAGTGCAAAGTTTACTGTTTCGTTCCGTGATCCGTCCGTTTGAATCTCATATGCAGATGAACTGTAATAGTATTGAGTCCAAAGCGATTTAGTGGCGAATATAGCAGTTCCAACAAAAAAGAACCAAATACACATCCAGAGCAATCTATTAAAATGAAAAATATAATCAATATTTGTCACAAAGTATTGCTTTCAATAAGAAGTTTAGATTCACAGTAGTCTATCTTCACTTAAAAATGAAATTTTGGTAAATTACCTTTGTCCTTATATTCTGACAAGTACATCACTAACAAAAGCATCATACCTCCAACAACACTTCCTGCAGATGTAAGATATGAGGTCATACTAAAGTAGCATGCAGTAAAAAGCGTCAACACTATTTATGGTACCGAACATATCAACATCAACTGTGAACTTTGGTTCCTTACTTTGTATACAAGTAACAAGAAACGTTTAATATCGCTACTGCAAGAAATTGTAACGGAAGTAATCTCAAACAAGTAATTATGAAATTTTTATTACATGTGTTTCTTTAATTTACAATTATTCAGCCATGGCCTCATATCTTGAAATATTAATTTAATTCATTTCACAACATTAAACAAGGTTGTCATTTTGCACAGCAACCCAAGTCGGGTAGGGCTCCATTGCTTCTGAATGCAATTGCGAATGCGAACTGCGAATTTATGTGCCTCTACAAGATCTGAAGGTTTGCGACTGTGACTCAAGTTGAAATGTCAATTTCAAAGCTTTAATGTGAAATATTTTTGCTTGAAATTCGTACCTCATAGTCTTGAGAGTACGAAGAAGACGAATGTGGATAAATGACATATTTTTATCAAGAAATGAGGAGGGAGAATTTAACTTATTGCTTCAGCTAGAGCAACAAGAAGAAAAGTTTTTCGAGTATTTTGGAATGACACCTGCGACATTATATTACGTACTTCACAAAATCTCACTAGGAAAATTTTCACCATGAGTAAAAAAAACCGTTTTTGCTATTTCTAATATATTTGTCAATATTTACATGTATTCGTAAAGTCATTATTTGAGGAATAAAGGAAATATAAATTAAATAAAAAGTTGCGGTTCGGGTATTAATTAAATCTTCATATTTTAAAGACAAAACGAAGAAAAATATACATACCTTCCACTCCAAGTTCCTTGCTTACATCTGCCCATAATTTGTTCACGACGTGTCGTTTGTGGTAATCTGGATGAGCTTGGTTCCATAATGGAACTTTATCAAAAACTATTTATTAAGGCATCAACATCTATTTCCATTTTTATTTTTATTTTTCTTATCTCCGTACCTCGCAACGTAATCTGCTTTCACGCAAAATGAACTTTCTCTCACGTAGCGCTCAATTCTTCTGCAGAAGACTCACCATTCGCACGAATTCGGACGAACAATCCCAGCAGATTATGATCATTCCCATCTTTTCGTCGTTTTTCGCAATTCGCAGGTCGGAACTAGTCGAGGCACTCCAATTTATTTACACGTGCTGGGAAATTCGCATTCGAAAGCAATGGAGGCACGGCCTAACAATACAAATTTCCATTGTTACTTTCATATATTTAATATATTTATATAATACAAGGTGTCCAATATACAATGCAACCCGAAGTTTGGAATATAGAACTTTTGAACCTGGAGCGATACACAAATAATGATTATACCAAACTGAAGCTTTGTTCGTGCATATATTTTTAAACTAGGAAGCAACGATTGAAGTGCACTAGGAACCGCACGGTGTTGCCAGATGTAACCGAAGGTGTAAATCAATTTTTCAAAACATGTAAATTAACTCATAACTCACACGTATGGAAACTCTGTCGTTAATTTTCAGTTTGTTTAGTTGGAGTAGTTTGAAAACTATGGAGCAGAAAAAAGAATTTTTCATTTCCACCGATAACCAATCGGATGAGGGCTCTCTATAAGGGGGAACTAAGGCAACCGTAGTGTTCTTAAATTAACACTCTGAATTGCCAACACTGCTGATGTTTCAGTGCATTAAAAGGTGGGTTAAGGATCTGTCTACATTATGCAGTTCCTGAAAACAACGAAAATGAAACTGAAATCATTCTGATAAAACTTTTACTTATATGTACCCGGCAACACTGCTGTTCATTTCTATGGGACTGCTTAAAGCAAGAGGTATACAAGAACAATCCTCGAAGTAATACAAGACCTGGAAACGAACATTCGCAGTGCCATTGAGAACATTAACACTTGTACTCTTCATAAAGTTGCTGCCAACATGATGAAACGTGTGAACCAGTGCTTGGATCAAAACCAGAGGCACTTCCATCATCTGCTGTAGAGCTGATAACTCATTTCGTGATAATATTAGTATTGCCGGGTGCATGTAAGTAAACGTTTTATCATGACAATTTCAAAGTTTCATTTTCGTAACAACGAACAGAAAATTTAATATTACAAATTAACGTGAAACGACTCTACTAGTTAAATTGTTTTTCATTCTTGAGGATATGTTGTCAACGTCGATGAATACTACCTGTCTAAATGAATGAAATTAGTAATTTTTCTATCTGTTATCTTACTTATTGGTATGTAGAACGATACAAATAAAATAGTAATGCCCTAAGCTTAGAATTTGATACCAACTAGAATAATGTTAATCCCCAATTGCACTGAAGTTAAGAGTTCCTACATATGTACAGAGTGGGGCAAATAAAAGTGACCCGAAGAACAGAGTTCCAGGGTACAAAGAAACAGAGCAAAAGAAAGGAAATAGTTCGCTGAGCTGCTTATAGCAGAAGTTGAAAATGACCACCATTCATTTCTTGAATAACCATATGAATGAAAATGGTCTTTTGCAAAAAACAGATCTTATCTGACACGATTTTCCGACTAATAGTTGCATTGCACTCTTTGCTGGCATTGTGGCAGCACTAAATTCACGAGCAAACAAACTGACCACACCCTTTCCACGAATTTGTTTTCACGTAAGTTTCCACAACGTACACCTTCTGCTGCATTGTGAGTACCATTTTCACCTGTGCACTGCTCAACTCACACTGACACAACCAGCACTAAGATCTGAACCGGTGGTGTGCGCCTCACATGGTGTGGTTCCATGCATACATTCACGTCCAATCGTCGGGGGCCACTTTTATTTGCCCACCCTGTATATATATAATCTTGTATACTCTGGTTCAGAACATCTGTTTAGTTTCTTTCTTTGACACATTGTCAGCTGGAATCTGCATTTTTAATTTGTTATTAAAGATGTTCGTTGTGCAAACCTTTTCTTTCTTATAGTCTGGAGTGTATGACTTTTAGTTACATATGTTACACGTTAGCGGAAACGATCCCGTTTCGATTTCATTATTTTCAGAGTTACAGTCTAATTAGAACGTCACAGTCTCTGGCGACTCCAGTCGACGTGCTCCTTACAGTTTTGGCCATTCAGCTAGGAGCACGCTACATTGGAAGTGGTAGAACTCAATCGCTTCCGGTCAGTCGTTCTTTCAAAAAAAAAAAAAAAAAATGTTCCGGGGGCACACTTATTATTCTGGGGGGCACTATAGACTATTATTTTGATCTCCTCCGGGGGCAGTCTCAGAGCTCCGGGGGGCAGTGCACCCCAAAAAAACATGTTTGGAAGAAACACTGCTTCCAGTTTGTTGATCGTTATAGTATGCATAGTGTTTCAAAGCTGAAATGTTTAACTTCTTACAGATAATTCCTGTAAGCTAAGAAAGATGGATGATTATTGTAAAAGAATGATATAGTAATTGAAAGAATAAGAATGTCCTAAGGAGGAAAGAGTCAAGAGGAAACTCAAGCACACAGTGTTGTTCAGAACAGATAGATGAATAGATTATATGCTTACATTATTGACCCTAAGTATTCAACCAAAATCTCACAGTACTTTAATACATAGAAATGTTTTATTGTGAAAACGTGTGGTGTCGAGGCATTTAAGTCATAATCAAATAAACAAAACATTAGTTCACTTAAAATATAAGATGCCATAAAGTAAAATGTAATGAACACATTGTAATATTATTTATTAACTCTTTTAATTGAAGTCTAGTTCTCTTGTTTTTACCTAATCAGTATGTTGTGAGAATCTCTGAATCGTTGCACTCCATGAACTGAGGATACGTCAAGATATTCCTTCAAAGCATCCTTGAATGCAAACAAAAACCTTGAAAAACAACTAATTTTCCTTTGTATTTGGAAATTGGTACTAATCCTGAAATGAAGAGAAATGTAACATAATATACATGTATATATATACAGTCCTTTTTTTCTAAAATATGTTTAGATGTGCAGCGAGTCTAACTTTACAGCTAATTTAGCCTAACATAACCTTTACGCTTGTAAAGAATATGTGAAAGGGTGCATAACCAAGTACAAGTTACTATACAGTGCAAAAAATAAGAGAATTCTACGAAGCACCCTAAAATACTTAAAGATTACACATGTCAAACCTCCATGTATAAACCCTTGAGTTGTAGTAATTGTATTTAATCTTGATTTTGATATACTGTATTTTTTCTAACTCTGCAAATTCCACAATCCGAATTCTATGGAATGGGATGTTCCAAAGTACTCTCGTACGCCCGTGTACCCCCACGATATATATATATATATATATATATATATATATATATATATATATATATATATATATATATATATATATTTAATATATATATATATGAAATGTTTCGATGCCAAGTGGTGTAACTCCCAAATTGAAGTTTTCCAGGAGAGAACTTTGAACTTTAAAATCTCACGTAAATCGCATGAAAAGAATGTTATTTATTATCAGGATTTCCAAAGGAACTCCATAATTATGTTTTTGGTTGCAACTGTAAAATAGATATGATTTTTTACATGAGATATTGAACTTCAAACTTGTCTCCTGATTTTTTTTTTTTTATTTCAGAAATTATATCACTTGACATCCGTGCGGCCCATATATGTATACACAGGTATGTAAAACTTAAGGATAAGTTAGATTAATTTTGTAATAAAAAGATAAAGTAACTGCAGGTATATACGCCAGTGCAGCTAAATACGCCAAGTGTACAATGCCGGAACGTTTCCGACGAAATCCGCTAAAATGCGCCTCCAATATGTGCCGCGGACTTGGAAAACTCCGATTTGACAAATGCTCCGGGAGACAGCACTGAGAGCGCCACGCCGTGCAGTGTTGTTTGATTCGGGAAGGTGGAAGGATGTTATTATTTCAATATAGGTAAGAATCCGTTACTAGTACCGTACTAACTCAGAAAAATATCGATTGTTTACAGCAATGTACGCCTTATTTCATGTCCGTCTAGGAAACAGTTTGTTTTGTAAGTGTAACTTCACTATTTGTGATTCCATGGCTACTACATCAATATCAAGCATAGTGCAACGAAATACGCCATGGCTTGTGCAGGACTGCCTGCAGGAAGACAAAGATGTTTCCATTGGCCCTACGTGTTCCATGTAATATCGGTGTAGTTTTCTTTTTTAAGTTACAGAACAGTGACACTGTTTGTTTATCTTCTTATGGACCAAAACTTTCCAGTTCGGAACTTCATTTCAACTTTGGAGATTATCGTTTTTACATTTTATATTTTTATCTTCACCTTGAACTTTAGCAATTCTATTTCTTGCTTCAGCCATGTTGTGTAGTAATATTTGAGTTCATATAATGCAGACGATGTAATCAGTTGCAAGATTTATTAAAGGTTTCTAGTAGTATCCTAGGCTTGGCGTAATTACCTGCACGTGTTGGTAAATACGCCACTTTGTAACACTTTTTTCTTACCTTGGGTGCAAAACAGAAGTGAGTGTTATCATTGCCACATTTTTTTTTACACGCAGGAGAGGCTACTCTGCAACGCACATGTGTTGTATTTTGTGTTCCATGTAAATTAAGACCTTGTAAATTCCAACACCCTTAACATGACGTATTTACCTGCACCTACCTTATTTCGTAGTCTATGGAAATGAATGAAAGCTCTGCAATATGTTGCCAGAGATCTACCATATGTGCACAGGGTACAAGATGTTGCCAGATGACATGAACGTAGTCATAGTCAACGGGACCCTAGCGCCGAATGGATCTCCTTCCCCAACATGAAGCAGTCGAATGAAAAAGACGAAACTATGTGTCAATCAGAGAGTTATTAACTTGCATTGTAAGATATTACACATGGCCAGATAATAACGTTTAGGTGAGTTCACATGCTAAACAATCGAAGAAGGATTAAGTGTGACGAGTGTGACCCAGGAGTTTGGTACGTGTATTTGGAGCATTCTAAACTACAGGTAACACTGTGCGAAAAATAGGTGGTGGTCGACAATGGTCAACAACAGCAGAGGACGACTACTACTACATTGTGAAACAGACAAGAAGGGATAGATATAAACAACAGGTGCAATTGCAAACACATCTAAGAAGAATATAAGTTGCTCAATCTCATTCCATAGTCGCACGTCGGCTGCAGGGAGTAGTCTCTCTGTCCGACAGCCGTTACTTCGTATTCCGTTACATCGGCGGTACCATTTGCAGTAGTGCCAAGAACATCAGGACTGGGTCGAGGAGGAGCGACGTCACGTTCTCTTCTCAGATGAAAAAAGGCATTGTCTGAGTAATGATTCTGGATGGAAACTCACCTAACGAGAGGTGACAAGACGCAATGAACCCAAGAACATTGTCTGATATTATCATTTTGGCAGTCCGGTGTACTTGTGTTGACATAAATAAAGTTATTTGAGGATTTCAACCTCCAAATTTTTGATGTGGGTCTTTTCAGAGGTTCAGTCGGCACTGTCTTTTTTCTAAATGATAATGCACGATCACATCGAACAGCGCGGGTAGTGGAAGGAGAGAATATTTGGTGAATATACTGGCCTGCCTGTTTCCTCGACTTGAATCCCATTGAGCACGTTTGAGATGCTATGTGGGGACGTCTTGCAGCAAATCCACTGCATAAAAAACATCTAGTGGTTGTGAACAATGCTTCGATATTTTTTTTAACTAATCAAATTATTTATACAAAGCCTAGTTGAATTTGGAATAATAAGGAAGTAATCTTGTATAATGATTAATTATTAATTCCAGCAGATAGACTGTAAACATCAATTATTCGATATCTTAAAATAAACCCTTTATTTGTAAAATAAATTAAACATTCTTTTATACCTTAAGAATTTAGATTCTGTAAAATACATTCAAAAATTTTACAATAATCACTTAAACTTAGAAAAGTCAAACACAGAATGCCTAAATAGAGAATTATGTTTATGTAAAGTTACAAAATTAAATTATTTACTTGTGTGATTTACTCTGAAAAAGTTTTTTAAAGTACATATTTAATGTCAAATATAGAGGAAAAGTATTTCAAAGTAGAATTTTGGTACTTATATCTTTGAAGCTAGTTGTATAAACATACGATGACGTAAATAGAAGAAGAGATGAAAGTAATGTAAGGAGTTAAGTTTGAAAATATATACACTAGTCAAGTAAAGTAACCAATGAAATATATTTATAAAATCATGAATACCTTTGGTGTAAAGATCCATCCTGATTTCTTGGATGTGATAAGTTTGTAGACAAGAATGTCCAGTAGAGGCTACCATAATTCTTGATATTAACAGTTCTTTGTAATCTTCTTACGTGTCCTTCTGTTCTGGCAACTCTTTGAATTGGAATTTCTTTCAAATTCTTCTTTTTGAAGAATATTTTACAACAACCCTCAAGGAGAAGCAAATAAACCAACTCAACACAGGCTAATACGCTGCCGCCGAAGAAAAATCCTGCAATGCCCCCGAAAGATACTGAAAACATAAAAGCAAGAATTTAGAAAAAGGATTTTGCTTATTTTATTAGCACAGGACTATGAGAAATAAGCAATACAGGAAACTAACCATTTTTTTTTAGTTACATAGTTTTCGTAAGGTAAGAAACATGGTTCTATGTTAATGAAAATAATGCAAAATTAACTACATACTAGCGTTGCACGTTTGAAATGAGGTGAAGTGCAGGCATATCCGTAATCCACAATTTGAAAGATTTATACACTGGAGAAGTAATTTATGAGAAAGGCAACTAACATAGCGAACACATATGTATATTATGGAATAAATTAGTGAATTAAAATAATATACATCATTGTGATAAATTCAACGTGAATTGATAGTAAGCTTTCGTCATATGAAGGGCTACAAGAAAAATTTTTACGGAGGGGTATGAACGTTAATCTTTGTTCAATTCTACCTACAGATAACGGCATTGAGATTCTGAAAGAGAAATGAATATTCAAAGTTTTGTGAATATCGCTGTTTAATCATCTTATTTGTAAAAGACTGTTTCCCATTAGATGAAAATTACTGTATTTCCATTATCTATTACGAACGATTGGTTTGTCTTGGGTAATCAAAGGGCCTCAGTTACTCACAAGCAGTTATTTCAAACGAAAAATAATGTAGATTCATTTTTAAGACAGTTTCATTTATTATAACTTTCACAAACAACAAAGTAATAGCCTCTTACATCTTTTTGATATTCAACTGCAATGGTAAGCGTAACAGAATATTTCAAAAATGAAATTTGTGGACATACACTAGAAATATACTCAATATTGTTTTAGTGGAAACAGAACTTTATATTTGTTCAAATTATAGGTAGACATATTTATGTGAAAGTGTCGGCCCCAGATACCAAGACTAAAGTGCGGCAACTTATGAAAGACAGTGCCTATGTCTGCAACAACGCATGGAGAAACAGGCAGAATGCATTCATTGAAAATGCTATGCTTTAGGTATATTGTGATTTTACTTTTCAGTATGAAGCTTTCTCTTCTAAATGTACTCTAGCTTACCTTAATACGTATGGACACTTTCTGTCTGAGGTATACATAGGTATTTGCTATATTTAGTTCTGCAGTTTCGACTACAACAATACTCTTGATTTTTGCTTCCGAATGACGATAGGAGATAAGAAAATATAATGATCGTTAAAAAAAATCAAATTTGAGATTTCGATAGATTTTCATGTTTTATGGCCCCTACATGCCGAAAAAAGGATTTTTGGATATCTGTCCGTCTATCTGTTCGTTTGTCTCGATGAAAGATAGGATATTCATTCACCTAGAGGGCACCGCGTTCGACATATCGAGTTCAAATCTAGAACTTAAGGTTTCTATAAGACTCCTTAAGGGGTGTTTCTTTGAATTTTCCTCCTACCTCCAAAATAAGAGTAGAATACTGAGGTGAAATCAAATTAGTGATTTTCTCAACGGTTCAGACGATTTATTTCATATTTCATAAATCAGTGTTCCACTAACAACACTAAGTTTTATGATATGATATAAATCCAGAAGGGGTCGTTCATTCTCAGCGGGTAAGTTTTCCTGGACGATTTTTTCAATAACGACTATAATGATGTTTTTTTTCATATTTCACAAGTAAATATTTCATTAATAACCTGTCAATACGACCTAACTCCTTTGATCCGAAAATATCCAAAAGGGGTAGTTTATTTCAGACTTCAGACTTCAGACTTCAGACTTGTCATCGCGGGTTTTGTTTTCTTAAAGTATCGGGCTAGTGTGCCCCTGCCTTCCATATGTTGTGTATCATTCCTTGGCTTTGTATGCAGACGTTCGTTGTTTCGGTGGAGTCGCTACTGTCGCGCCCTCCTTTGTTTTTCCCAGTGGCTGTTTGGTTGCTTTACATCCTTCTCACGGAGGGCGCGGCATTCTGTAGAGTCTTCTTCGTGGGTTTGTCGTTCCTATGGCTCTTACTGTTGGGTTGGTGGAAATTTCTTTCTTCCTCCAGAACTTTGTAGCTTGGTTTCGTCTTACTTCCTCTAGTAGCGGAAGGTCCAGATCTTCGTGCAGTTGAGATATTCGCGTGTCTCTGGAGTGGCCGGTGATTGTCCTGACCACCTTGTTTTGTAAGACCTGCAGAGGACGTAGGTGTGTTCTGTACGTGTGTTGCCAGGCATTATGTCCATATAACAGTATTGGCCTTATAGACATCGTATAGATGTGCCTCTTGATGTTCTGAGACAGCGAGGCTGTGAGTAGCATTGGGAGCAGTGCCGTGAAGCGCTGTAGTGCCTTTTTGATGGTGGTCGGTGTATTCCCAGGTATTTCGCCGTGGCTGTGGTTGTGAGTGCCGTTGCGCCCATTGTGAGGTTTATTTCTCTCCGCTTCCTGTTCCTGGTGAAGTCCACCACAGCTGTTTTCCTCGCATTGGTTTTAATCCGCCAGTTCTTGGTCCATGTCTCCAGGTGGTCGTTGTGTCTCTGGAGGTACAACGTTGCGTACCTGAGATTTGAGTGACTGGCGAATACTGCAGTGTCGTCGGCAAATGTGGCGATCGTTGTGTTCGGTGTTGTGGGGATGTCGGCTGTGTATACTGCGTACAGGAGAGGGGATATGCAGGAGCCTTGAGGTACTCCTGCCCTTGCAGTCCTTGGCTCTGTTGTGCTTCCGTTGAATGATACTCTGAATGTTCGGTCTTCCAGGTAGGATCTGATGGTTCGTATTTGGTATTGCGGAAATTTCTGTTGGATCAGCTTGTGTATGAGCCCTGCGTGCCACACCTTATCGAATGCCTTTTCGATGTCGAGGAATAGTCCCAAGGTGTGGCCGCCCTCGTTGAACCGTGCTGTGATTATCTCTGCTACTCTGACCAGCTGGTGTTCGGCACTGTGTACCGGTCGGAATCCAAACTGGTGGTCCGGGATTAGTTGACGATCTGAGATGTGCTGTTGCAGCCTTCGCTGGAGTATTCTTTCGAATACTTTGCTAACGTGCGATAGAAGGCTGATTGGGCGGTAGTTGTTAGGATTGGTCCGTATTGTGCCCGACTTCGGGATCATCACTATGTTCGCTTCCTTCCAGGTCGTTGGGAAGTGTCCTGTACGCACTATACTGTTGAAGATACGACACAGCAGTACGATTGCTTTTCTTGGAGCTTCTCTCAGCGCTGACGAAGGTATGCGGTCAATTCCAGGGGCCTTGCCAGGATGGATCGTCCTGAGAACTGCTCTGATCTCCCGTGGCTTTGTGAGCGCATCCGGTGGTAGCGGGTCTTCTACTTTTGTGTGCTCGATGCTAGGGGTAGTTTATTGTTGGAGATGAGTTTTTTGAGAAGATTCTCTCGAAAAGGACTCAGGAGTTTGTTCATATTTCATAAATAAATATTTAATTAGTAATCTTGCAATATAGAATAACTCATTTGTTCTAAAAAAAAATTGAATACATGGAAGTGCGTCGGAATACAGGAAATTATGGATGCGTTAAAGTATTAAATAATACTTTTGATAAAGTGGATAGTTTCAAATATCTAGGATCAATATTAACAGAGGAAAATCATATTCACGGAGAAATTAAGTATCGACTGAAATCAGGGAATTCGTGTTACTATTCGGTTCAAAATCTCTTGTCGTCGCGAATTCTGTCGAGGAATTTGAAGCTTAAAACATATAAAACGATAATCATGCCTGTTGTTCTGTATGGTTGCGAAACATGGTCACTTACTCTGAGAGAAGAGCATAGACTGGAGGTATTTGAGAACAATATCCTGAGACGAATATTCGGACCCAAGAGAAACGGGAATGGAGAATGGCGGAAACTTCATAACGAGGAACTACATAATTTATATGGTTTACCCAACATTGTTAGGGTCATCAAATCTAGGAGGCTTAGGTGGGCGGGTCATGTAGCTAGGATGGAAGAAAGTAGAAATGCTTTCAAAGTCTTGACTGGAAGACCAATCGGAAAACGACCATTAGGAAGACCTAGACGCAGATGGGAAGACAATATTAAGATGGATCTCGCAGAGATTGGAATACAAAGTAGGAACTGGATCCAATTAGCTAAGGATAGAAGTCAGTGGAGAGCTTTTGTGAACGAGGCATTGAACCTCCGGATTCCATAGGCCATAGAGTTAGTTAGTTAGTTTATTTTTGAGGACGAGTTTTTTTTTTTTTCTCAAAAGCAATCCAGACGATTTTACTTATATTTCATGAAGTGATGTTTCATAAATAACCCAAATATGTAACATTCATTTATCATTGAAAAGCCTACAAACTATAATTTACTTTTGAGGCTCATATTTCTTCGAGAACGAAGTTTTCCAATAAGTGAAGTTTGTGTTTCATAAATAAATACTACAGCGCAACATGATTTAGTTTAAGAAATTGGAGGTAGAACGTTTATAGTGGTTCATATTTTTTATTTGGTTAAGCTGTTGAACACCACTTTCATCTTTCCTATATTCACTCACAATCCGACTTCTTTGTTCTCTAACAGTAAGATAAGCTTCATCATATCTTGAATGGTTTAGTTTGCGAATAAAACGCTTTCATCTCGGAAAGGAAAATGAATCAGATACTCCTTATTTACGTTTATCCCTCTATTCTCGGAATTAACAAGACGAAACATATATGCAATTAAGCTTGTAAACAGCTTATGAGAAACAGTATTATTTTGTCGTGCCCCTTTCTCTGTTCTTACAGTCTTTACACAACCAAATATTTGTATATTCTTGCTGGCTTATTTATAGATGTTATCTATAACTTCCATGTTAGTTTTTTGAACAACGCTTGATTTAAGAATCTTAATAATGCCGGTTTTTTTTTCACTGAATCGAAAGCTTTTCTCCAAACATAGTCCAGAAGTGCACACATAATGTTAATTCAAACATAGTCCAGAAGTGCACACATAATGTTAATTCATACTTCTTTGATCTTGGTATCAGTTTTTCAGACTACCTAAATATGATTTACTGGGTACTAACCACTTCTAAATTCAACCTCTTTTCTTGGTTGAGCAAAGTCTTAACTCTTCTATCACATCATCAGTACTAATACGAGTTGAACGTACCACACACACACACACACACACACACACATATATATATATATATATATATATATATATATATATATATATATATATATATAAAGAGAGAGACAGATGAGCGGCTCGGAGGAAGGTAATGGTAAGCGCCATCTCCATCGAAATTGGTTTATTACGTGGAATGGGTTGGAACACGCTCACAGAACAATATGTAGGTAGTTGAGATTTGGAAATGTAGGCCTATCCATATATGGCAGAGGAGATTTGCTTTAATGTGACATTGCACTGCACTGCGTGGGGATATTGAAATTTCTTTTTCAATTTTCTCAAAGTTTTAAAAAAATGTTTATCATTATGTTCCCCCGAGCTGCTTATATATATATAGTTTTATTTAGACCAAAGATTACATTTTACTTTATATGGAATTTAAGTCTCATGTAAGGCACATGAAAATGAAACTAAATTAAACATTGCTATCCACTTACCTAACATTTCCAACTTCCCAAAAATAACGTCTCGTTTGTATCTCATTCTTGGGAAAGAGTTCATCATGTAAACAATCATCTTGTACTTGTACCTGTTTAAATAGGCCTCATATATACATTTTAATCATTTTCATTGAATAAACTACATGAAAATTAATTTCAAAATATAGCAATTAACTAACTCTGCGATAGTTGGATAAGACTTCCACTCATCTATATACCGGGGGATTCAATAAGATCGTGCCAGGCCTATATCGCAGCTAATACTGCAAGTACGGCCTTCAAACAAAAAATTGCATTACCAAATCGTATGTGTAGAATGCAATAAAAATAGTAGCGAGACCAGTGGCGTCTCGTGAATACCTCCAACGGGGGAAAACTTCAAAATTTACAATGGAAAGTTGTATAACTGTTGGAATAGTTAGAAAAGACATTAAATGTCATGCAACTTTTAGAGGACAAATTTTATCATATCCTTTCCCATTTAGCCGATAGAGGCGTTGTTGCAGACTTGTATCTGACTACCCGTAGCAGGCCTTTATCTAAACTAATAATGCACATAGATCCGTCAAACAAACAATTGAACTACCAAATCGTATATGTAGAATGCAATAAAAATAGTAGCGACACCAGTGGCGTATCGTAAATATCTCCAACGGGGGTCATCTGCAAAATTTGACATGGAAACAGGGGTTGGTTGTGCCTCCATTGAAACAAACGCACAATGGGAGAGACGAGAGCAAACACTCTCGCACCATCTGACTTTCACCTACAGTGCCCGAGAATCATCCTGGCAGTGACGTAGACTTCGCTCTTGCTCAAATGCCATCCCACTGGTTAAAGCAGACGCTTCGTTCAATTCAACGTCCAATCCCAGGAAAGAGAAAATGCGCGAACACAAATACCAACTTAAAAGCACGCTCCGTTCTCTACAACAGAAAAGCGAAAGGAAATGAACCGAAATGGGAGGCTCGTTTTTGATAAATATACTTGTCATCTTTGTATAACGATAACTGGAGTTCGAGGAGACATAAATGCTTCATTTTTTGCTTTTATATTTAGATAACTTTCATGAAGAATATGGTTATTTTATATTTGAATTTTATATTATAAGTATGTAGAAAATAATTTTAAATGATAGCCATTTATGTTTATTCTGTTTTAACAACACTCAGATTTCAACATGCTACAAACTTTCGTTCTATTGAAGATAGACACAAATATGCAGTGGACGAAATGGGAAGGGAAGTCCAAAGTTTATTTTAAAGAAACCCCCATGTCTTTACCTATCACGGTCCTTGAGTTAGAGGATGATGTGTGAACGTGTTTCCTGGTCGCGGAAACAGAGCATGGGGGTTAGTGAATGTAGCTTCGAAAAGTATAACATTTACCAATAGGACATAAGAACAGCACTTCCAGGAAAAAACACACAAACAAATTTAAAAAAACAAAAGCGAAATGAAATGAACTGAAAAGCGCGTGTTTTCTTGGTGTAGGGCTGTACAGTCTGTGCTGACTGGTGAAAGTTGTCAATCCTTTGTTTTATTCTCCTTCTCGAAATTTTGTGTATAAGAATGGATGATAGCACCTTAAAGAAAGACAAGCCGTTGCGTTGTGATGCAGGAGACATTGTTTTTTAATGTTTACAACTTTTCTTGCAGCAAACAGTAATAAATCTGACTGTTCATGAAATCTCCCGAGCAACATGTATCAGTGAGAGATCCGTGTGGCGAATTGTGAAAGAGAAGGAGTAAAGTCTGGACAACCCGTCGTAACACCCTGTAAAGCAAGGCCAAATACACAGAAAAGACAAACAAATTTAGATTCTTTCGATGAAGTAGTAGTTCGTAGAACAATTCAAAATCTCTATGCTGAAGGCATTGTCGCCACCTTAAATAAATTATTGTGCGAACTTAAGAAAAGCATTGACTTCAAAGGTTCTGAGTGGGCATTACAACAAATAATGCGCAAGTTGGGATTTAGGTTTAAAAGAAAATTCTATGGGAAATAGAAAACTGCTTTTTAAAAGGAAAGATATTGTCGTTTGACGACATAAATATAGGGTCTAATCTTATTTTTTCTTTCTTTGTCGTAACAATGCACATATATATGCTAGTATTATTCAAATACATTGTTATCGAAATTCTCTCTAGTTCGCTACCAGCATTATTTTAAACTGTAGTTACTACGTGATGTGCGAAGCGTTCAGTGCGCCATCTAAGCACTATTTGTGAATAGTGTAAGTTGGTAGCCTTGCAGCTGAGAGCGTTGACGTCACTGCCAAGATAATTCTCGCCGACTGTAGTACCTGCTTGGCTGGGTTGAAATGAAAATTTAAATGTACAACTCCGTATCTCATATGTTAAGTACCGGTGAAATATGGTGTTTTCCTTTTTAATGGCATCGATTTAAACGGTATCGGAAAGATCATTGATAATCTCGGCGACATCGAAAACCATGGATTCGACAGTAATATTGGTAATTTTCGATCATTTTATTATCTCCCCCTCTCTCAAGTCGCGGGGATGATTTTGGATTTAAACAGCATCAGAGGTGTCACTGTTAATCTCGGCGACCCCTAGAACTATAGATTCAATACTAATATTGGCCATTTTCGACCGTTTAAATATATATATATATCCCTCTCCCCCCATATTGCGGGCCATGGCATCGGAAGTGTCACCGTTCATCTCAGCGACCCCAAAAAATGTGGATTCAGCACAAATATCAGTCATTTTCGATCATTTTTAAATATCTCTGCCTCCCCCTAGCCCAAGTTGCGGGGTTAAATTTGAATTCAAAACGGGGTCGAAAGTATCACTGTTCATCTAAGCAACCCAGAAAACTATAAATTCGACAGTGATAGTGGCCATTTTCGATCATTTTTATAATCTCTTTCTCACCTTCCCTCAAGTGGCTAAGGGTGCGAATGAGACAAGATTTGTGGCTGTTTCGTCTCGAAAATGTGCTGTAAAGTGATATCTCGACTCTAAACATGTATATTTTTCCATTGGAAGAGCCATTTGTCTCGACTCGAATTTTGTCAGGAAAATCCTGTCTCGACTCGTCTCGTGCGCATCCCTACAAGTGGTGGCCTAATTTTGGATTTAAACCGGATCGAAAATGTCACTGTTCATCTGAAGGATTCCGAAAACGATGGATTAAACACTAATATTGGCGATTTTCAATTTTATATATATATAGGTTACGTACCAGCAATATTTTTTAATAATATGAGACTAAGCACAACAGCATCGACCATACAAAACTTGTTTGGATCCATGCTTGTTTGGAAAGTTCTGTACTGTCAACTGTAACTCAATAAGTACGCAAGAAATGGCAGTTTAATTCAAATAACGGTTAACCTCCTGTGTTTTAGTTGGGACATTGTTTTACCAACTTAAGTCACATGAATAATCTATTTGTTTAAAATGATTGTGCGCAATCTCAATACTGCTTAGCCATTCACTACTAAATTACTAAATGTGGCTCCGCGTAGCGTAGTCGCTAACGCTCTTGCCTTTGGTGCGAGCAGTCCCGGGTTCGATTCTCAGTGGAGGAAGTCAGTTGAAAAAGTGTTAAAAAAGCTTTTTCAGGCCAGTCGTCCTGAATGAGATTTTCCTGGGGTTTTCCTCATTCACACCAGGCATATGCTGCGGTGGTACCAAACGTGTAAGTCCCAGACCGCTTCCTTCCTTCCCCAGTCCCTTCTTCCTTCACTTTTCCCGGGTAGTGTACTCGCCGAGGGACGTCATCCGTCAATCGTGGCGGGCTAACATGGTCATACATGCCGCAAGCCCAGAAATCTAAATCCTAAGTCATTACTAAATGTTGTTCAAACAATTAAGATAATTTTTATTGTTAGTTGAAGTTTTGCGGTCCTTTTGAGCTCCGAGGATATATGAGACGTGGACATACGTTTATAGTGGAATCCAAGGCACAGTAATGCGTTTAAATTTGTAGTATTTTCTAGCCGGGAATTGAACCCGGAAACCCACAGCAGTGAATCAGGTACTACGTGCACCAAAGGGTCATGCACTAATCACTAGACTTAAGATGGTTTAAAGCCTCTAAACGAAAGAAAATTTTTGAACACTACTGATATCGAACAATATGACAAAACAGCTCGAGAGCATTTTAAGAAAAGTTTGGAGCATACTTTTAGAGATGAAAGTATGTCTAAACCATCGGGAATACGCAACAGTATAGACGCATATGATTACTATATCGATTATAATAGCAAATAAAATTTTAAGTTTAAACGTAGTGTGTTTTTATAGGTGTACTTTACGAAATAAATTGTCACACGTTACAATTATATTAAATGAATGTTCTACTTTAGAGTGCTTATGCATTCGTATTATCCGCTTATTGCGAGGCGGGCACATTTGAGGCTTATTCTGGGGGTGACATTAATTTCATCCCATTTTCCTTTGTGGTAGTTAGACACAAATCATCACATTTCTCCCCCCCCAAAAAAAACACATTTCAAATCAGATTATTGGGGGGACAGTCCCCCCAATTCCAAGATTGGGAGGAGCATGTCCCCCTCAACCCCCCGGTATTTTCGCCAGTGCATATGAGGATAATTATGGATATTGTCCTTCCTTAATAGACTGGCTGTAATACTGGTGAGATTAGTAGGTTGTACAATGCTTAGGATGAAAAAAAAAAACTAATTTATCAGTGCAACGTAATCTTAAAATGAAACTAAATGATTTTCTACTTGACAAATCAAAGGACTTAAATTATTTCTATTTGAGTGGGAATGGACGGTGAGGGTAAATGAAAAATTCACTCCTCAATTTCCAAGTTATGTACACTGTAATAAACCAAGCTCCTTCTTGAGGTGTACACTATGACATTGCTACTTCATTTGTTCTCATTCACAATATTTGCGATCAAAATGTTAGTGTTAAATAAATAAATAAATAAAATTATGGTCTACAGCTTTATCGACTCCGTTTTTCTCTTTAGGCTACTCGTAAATTTTCTTTAACCCTTCAAGCCTGGAGATAAATTCCCTTCAGCCGCTGCGAGAGACAGTAATTTTAAATCACCAAAACAGCAATTTTCGCACACTGATGCAAAATTGAACATATCTTAAAAAGCACTTGCTCAATTACAATGAATTTTCAGGACTTATAAATGAAACTCCACACTATAGACAAATGTATAATTAAAGACGTTTATACTACAATAACAAAAAATATAAATATAACATTACATGTTGCGCTTACAAAATACTCCTTCTGTCTTGTGTTCTTGTTAGTTTAGAACTCCAACTTTGGGTGCTTCAATTGGAAAACCAATAAATGGCAACACATTACAGTCTACTCTTAGTGGCATGTTTTCGTTCCCGTGGGAAAACAACAGATGGCAGAATATGGATCATTTCATCTGTAGTACACGAACGTATACGTGTACGTCGAACTGCCTCTAGAACCATTATGAAGGTCCGTACACGTGTACGTCAATCCGGCTTGAAGGGTTAAATCCTACACAACTGATATTATGTATTTTTCGTCTTTAGGCTGCTAGTTCATAACGCCTGCTGTGATTTGGAATTTAAATTGTCTAGTATTAAAGGTAAAATAAATTAATAAAAAAAGATAAATTGTAGATTATCTCTAGAATGCATATTTGTAACGAATGGATACAACTAAGATATGTGACAGAAATAAAGTGGTTAGTTTCTAAAATTTAAATTAGTATTCTGTACTGAACATATTAATGTACTTCAAATATTTTTTTATTTTAAACCAAAAGTGAAAAGTGAATCACTGTATGTTTCAAGCTTAGATTCAAATATATATTGTATACATACAGTGCCGTGCCGTGGAAAATCAGCGCCCGGGGCGAGAGTATACGACGGCGCCCCCATACATACGAGTGTTCGACAGAGCGGCCGCGAAGCGCCACCATGGTTGGCGCAAAGCATAAGAAATTTTCAAAAATAAACCCTGCTTTTCCTTGATTTTGAGTACTTTTTATTACTTTTTCATATATATACTTTCGTTTTTCCTCCCGAATTTTACGCCCCCTTACTTCAGCGCCCGGAACCGTCGCCCCGCTCTCTCCTCCCAGGGCACGGCACTGTATATGTATAATCCATTTTACCATCCGTGTAAAACGAGACGTGTGTCATAATTAACCTCATCACATGTAGAAATACATTGGGAACGACTTCTGTTAGTTCTCTTCTCTGTAAAGGAACATATAGCATTAAAACAGATATTCATACACATTTGCATACATTACTACTAAATATATTCATTTACACCATTTTGTGATATATAAGGTAAGTCTTAAACATTCAACAATTAAACATTAGCATGATTGAAAAAGTTGTTTACTTTACAAGCAAACATTTCTTTAATACCCACATAAATAATTTCGAATGAATTCAAAATGGAGTGAAACTTTTAATTTAATGTATAGCGTATACAACTAAGGGAGAATTTTTTGAAATTCCATATGATAGGGGAAAATGGAGGTTGCAAATCTTTCTCCAATATCTCAGAATCCTTTAAGATTAGAAATATATCTCGCAATACCTTAAGGCTAGAAACATCAAGTCTGATCCTTGGGCTTTTCATTTATGATAATTAATCAGTATATTTTAATATTTGACCTATAAAGGTAACCAAGAAAGTTATGTCGTTTTTGTGAAGGTCTGTGTTCCATTGGACCTTACATCGTGAGTTGAATGCGAATGGAGATAAGGCGAAGGTCAGTTGTTGGCGTGGATATATCCAACATACTACCTGGTTGTAGCAGTTCAGTTACACCTTGACCTTGTAAGGACAGAGCGAAAATGGAACCCCTACAGAGTGTCATAAGGGCGTGCATGCTTTATGAGTTCAAACTGGGGTCGAACGCCACTGCAGCGGTTGTATATGTCATTCCTTTTGTGAGAATGTCGTGACTACGTGGATAGTACAGCGGTGGTTTAACAAGTTGAACGATAGTGACGAAACACTCGAAGACGCACCACGTGCCGGAAGACCAACACATGTACAAAATCAAGATATCCAGGCAGCAATCTAGGCGAACAGTGGCCAGACATATGAGGAACTGGTACTAAAATTCAGTGAGAGTGGAGAGACTATTCGACAGCACCTCCATCAACTTGGGAATTACTACAAGTTGGGTCGATGGGTCCCACGTGAGTTGACTCCGGGCCAGAATGCAACGCGAGCAGACACCTGCAGTTCTGAATCGCAAAGGGGTCTTCCTGTTACAGGACAACGCTAAACCTCACGTGGCTAGGATGACTCGAGACACCATTGTACGCTTTGGATGGGAAACACTATTACATCCGCCATATTCCCCGGACATTTCACTGTCCGGTATCACCTGTTCCATTCCTTGTACAATCACTTTAGCGGACACCAGTTCAAATATCTAGTAGAGGTGCCAAATGCACTTGATACCTTCTTCGCTATACGGCCCACCAAGTTTTACCTCGATGGAATCCATGGCCTTCCAGAACGTTGGCATGGCCTTCCAGAAGGTCGTCGATGCTGATGGGGATTATGTGTGATCTTCCAGGTAGAGGTCTGCACAAGCTCGGGCTGAGCCTGCGGACTCGGGCCTACAAAGCATATATCACTTCGGGCCCGGGCCGGGCTCGGGACGTAATTTTTTAAATATACAACTATATTTCTCGGGCCTTTTCGGGCCCAACTTCGTAAATATACTGTAGAATTATATTTCTTGGACTGTTCTTTCCGGAGAACCTTTAAGGCACAATACAAAATTAAACCTGTAAATGCTGTAAATCAAAATACAAATTTGCGTTAGTTATTAAGTTACTGTAATTCAGACTTATTTCGCGCTCATTTGATTATTACAGGAGTTGAGGCCTGGTTCGGGCCTAAATGCTAAAACATATTTCGGACTCGGATCTGGCCTCACACAGGGGCGGATTAAGGCTTTTATGGACCTGGAGCCAACTATTTCAAGGGGGCCTTATGTTACGAATAATGATAATACTGTATTAGATTCTGCTTCGCAGATAAATTAGAGAAGATTTAGTTTCACTTAAGGCTAAGATACTGAGTAACGACACACGAATAAAAGGAAAATCTCAAAATTCTCTTTTGATAAACAAGATAGCAATTGTACGTTCCAAAATTAATGGGAGAACATTTCATCATGCTTTTCGCGTGTTTAATAATTTTTCCCAAGACATGTTAGGGAATGACTTTTTAGTCTCTCAGAGAGCCCAAATTGATTTGAATAGGGACACTTTATTGTAAAGGAGATTTGGAAAATCTCCTAAATTTGCTCTAAATAATGACAGAGATATTTCAAAGGAATTGTAATAATTTGCCAATAATTTGGTTTGTAATAGAGGCCCCTAACTCCTTCACAAAATAAGTATCGTGAAGACGCTGGTGGAAGAAGACTTAATTCTAGAGATACCGCGAGCGTGGCGACCGGGAAACAATTAGTATGGGTCTGAAGCCTATAATATAATAAGTTAATTGCTATATTTAATATTAAAGAGAGGGATTTTAGGGGCTTCATGTGCCTGGGGGCCTCGGAGCCTAGGCTCCATTGGCTCCGCCCTTAATTCGCTCCTGGCCTCACATTATAATTAGTTGTAAGTTGTGTTTCACACACAGGTGTGTGATAGTGTGATGTTATAACTATCAGTGTGGATAGCGCTTAATAGTGAAAGTGAAGTGTGTGTTTAAAATGAAATGAAATATTTAAGTTTTACGTCCCACGGTTATGCCGATTAGGCTAACGGAGACGGTGATGATGAGAAATGAATGAAATGGTGGAATGTAGAAAGTGGGAGGAAACGGGAGAACTCCGAGAAAACCCACGAACGCGATGTTTGTCCACCACAAAATCCACACGGCGCGAGCTGGGATCGAAACAGGGACCCAAGCACCGGAGGTGAACGCTCTACCACTGAGCTAAGGCGCTCCCCAAGTGTGTGTTTAGTGATTTAGTAGGAGAATGTGGTAAATTAATAAGAAATCATACAGGAGAGAAGCAAATTACATACAAAGGTGAAAAAACCGAATCATACAGGGAAAATCTGAACGAAAAAAAAAAAAGAACAAAGGAAAATACTATATTGATGGGCTAACAAGTAAACCTTACATTTGGGTGAATTGAGTTGCTGACTGAGACACATATGAGAAAGTAGTACTAAATGTGGTCAGTATTTCAGTGAAGTTGTAGGTGCGAAGCTCCAGGGGTTTAGGAGATACAGCTACCAGAACATTACATGGAAGTACAGAATAGTCTTCATACAGTTGGAGGTAAAAGCTCTGTAAGACCTCTTGTAACGACAAAAGGTGAATAACAAATATATGGGTACATATTAGGACTAGGGGGAAGTCATATAGTAAGGGTATACCTGGCGGCGGCCATCTTGAAATTCGCCATTTTAAATTAAGGTTAAGTTTTTAAAATAGGAATAGGGTCATGTGATACATGATTTAAGGCGCAAATTTAATTAGAAGAACAATGGTGACGTTAATTTTGATTTACGCGCAATTGGTAAAAAGTTACAGGGAAATGAAATATTGTTGCATCATATGTATTAGTCCTTTACCCCACCTTGTAATTTTGTGTTAATGATAATAATTAAATAAAAATCAGGTGGATAAATATTAGGTCTATAGTAAGAGTTGCCTTGATGGCGGCCATGTTCAAATCCGCCATTTTGAATCAGACAAAAGTTTTAAACAAAACGCATAAGATTGACATCTTATTAATAGCAAATTTTACCATAAATCCAACGGTATAACCATTTTTGCTTTATCATTAACCAGCATTTGTTATTGCACAAACAAGTTGCTAGTTTAAGTTAAAATGACCAAAGTGGAATTGAATCATAATTGAACGGATCTTTCTTCCAGAAAAGTACTCAATTAATACAATCAATATGTAGTTCAGAAAAGAATGCATGACTTGCACAAATGTTCTGCTTACAGTGAGCACACCTGGCAAAGACAATCGAGTTACACTTGACTCATTTGTCGTTAAAAATTCCGTCAAAGCAGTAGTCGTAAGGAGCGATCCATTTAATTTTGTGGTGGTTAATGATAAAGCAAAAATGGTTATACCGTTGGTTTACATATGATGCAACAATATTTCATTTTCCTGTAACGTTTTACCAATTGCGCATAAATCAAAATTAACGTCACCATTGTTATTCTAATTAAATTTGCGCCTTAAATCATGTATCACATGACCCTATTCCTATTTTAAAAACTTAACCTTAATTTAAAATGGCGAATTTCAAGATGGCCGCCGCCAGGTATACCCTTACTATATGACTTCCCCCTAGTCCTAATATGTACCCATATATTTGTTATTCACCTTTTGTCGTTACAAGAGGTCTTACAGAGCTTTTACCTCCAACTGTATGAAGACTATTCTGTACTTCCATGTGATGTTCTGGTAGCTGTATCTCCTAAACCCCTGGAGCTTCGCATCTACAACTTCACTGAAATACTGACCACATTTAGTACTACTTTCTCATATGTGTCTCAGTCAGCAACTCGATTCACCCAAACATAAGGTTTACTTGTAAGTATACACTAAAGCAATGAATGTGATCAGATTAACGCTAACTCAACTTAAGTCAGAAACTAGAATAGATTAGTTTGATTAGACAAAAAAGACAAATCACTATTAGATAACAACAGTTAGTAGTTAGGATTTGCTGTTTTTTAAATTTAATTTTGTTTTGTTTCGGTTTGTTTGCTTTGTTCTGTCTGTCTGTTTTGTCTGTTTCGCAACCCAACGCTCGTCCTGGTCTTTGTCCTTGTTCCCGTTCCAAAAGAAAATGAATGATGAAATAAAGGTTGAATAGTGATACTGAAATAATGATAGCTCGTTTCGGTTCAAATCTTCAGGTGCCGAAACCGAAGAGGCGTGTCTGAGCAATGGATAAAAAAAAAAGAAAAAAAAGTGCAGACCTGTACTTCCATGTAGGTTTTAGGTGACATATCAATGTTCGAAGGCGGTAGGTGAAAAAGCGACAGAACTTTCCAGCATATATGTGTCCAAACCAGAAGACCAATAATTCCACACTTCTACTCCTTTCTTTTCACCTCTTGTTTCCTTTGTATGAATATAAATATTAGAATAGAACAAAAACGAAGACGTACAATACCACACTTGTTATGCAGTGTAGTAAACTAACGTTGCTACTTGTCACAAACATCCACATTTTGATTACCTCTACAGTAGTAATAGCGCAAATGAGACAGACAGGGCAATGTACATACAAAGTATTTTAGTGTCCAATAATATTGTCGTGATATGACGGATTTGGAATGAAAATGAACAAAGTTACATGGGATTAAAGTTTTTACTTTTTTCAATAGCCTTTATTTCCAGAAACTGCATAGATAAGTGTCTCATCCTATTGTATGGATGGTGTCCAATACATATCGAGATCACAATACCATTTACAGCAATTTGATGTCTCAAACCGTTCTGGAGATATGGTAAAAATGTTAAGGTTTGCAACACTGATTAAAATTAGGTGATTTTTATAACTTATTGTAATTACACATATCAAACAGTATTGCAATAATGTTGTAATTGGCAAAGTGTATCAAGAATTATTTCTAAAACTTCCCACAAATACGCTATTTTAACAAATAGGGGAGAGATTGATAAAATAAACCCTGCAGGTAAAATGATCCCCTATCTAGTCCTGGATCCAGAGTACACGGCCGTAAAAATTTGTGGGTGCACGGAGTTTTATTGTTGTATCGTCTTCTTCAAACTATCGTTATCTGCTTTTTCTTGGATAGACATCTCAATTATGGTCACTTATCTCCAGTGATTTATTTGTGGATTTTCTAGAAGGGGGGAATATTTATGCAAGATTGTGTTCCGTATAACAGAACAACTTTAAAATGGGGTTGGGCAACGTTATTTTTAAACATACCTACTTTGAACTTATGGTACTAGTTTGATAGGGGATCCCCAAATTCATCATTTTCTAAACTTTTTTAGAATCAATTTTATGATAAATACAGATAGGTACGTTAGATAAGATTTGGTTAGGTAGATTAGATTGCATGCGTTAGTTGCATTTTTTTGTCCTACTGCTGAGGAGAAGTGTAGAGCATCCAGTAAAAGCCCTATAGTTGCATTGCAATCTGCACACCTTGTCATAACAAGTATCACACTGCTACGTAAAACGGTTTTGCTATGACAAGTAATTCTTTAGTATTTTCTAATTTGGCCCTTAAAGACCAAATTCCCCGCCCGAACAATAAACACAACAAAAGGTAAGAGTTTACTTTGGGCAGAACAGTGATAGATGCACATTTACTTGAGCCTAATTTTATTAAATAGAAGGGGAAAGACACTACTAAATGTCCTCATTATCGTAAATAAGTTTTAGTACCATTTTGCTCCTTGTACTTCATAAAATTAGATTCAGGGGTGTGTGCACCTATCACTGTTCTGCTGAAAGTAAACTTTTGGCCAACAAAACATACTGGCATTAAAATGAATCCAGAATTGAACAAAGACAGGGTTAAGCTGAAGCATGATTTACGGCATGTTATCTAACACAGTGTTTAGAAATTAACAATATTTTCACACCGCACCTCATTTTAGAATAGTGTAGCAATACGAGGTTGTTTTACATCGAATACCGTCTTTTTCCCAGTTGGTTTGTTGGTAGTAGCATGATGTCATGATGTCCATTTTTTTATCCAGCTGATGGCATACTTTTCCGCATTGAACGAGGTAATATCTGGTCCATTGACGTTTATGAAAAGAATAAATTCGAGGGTTTTTATAGATAAATGGTTTCTAGTATCAGTATGCTGGAAGTTTAAGCTTGAAAAGCCTCTCTCACACTCTGCAGAAGAAACTGGAAGAACACTGACTTCCATATCAATATTTTATAGATTTGGGCCAATATTAGGTTTCATCTTATGCTCTAAAAATTCCTGCAGAATTTTGGCTGAATCATCAGAGGAAAATTTTAACTCTTCTATTTTTATTTCTTGTTTTATTTTATTTTTTTACTGGAAAATTAATAATGTTCTTTATTATACATCAAATGACATAAAATTAATTTTTTTTTTGTTCGCATTATATTAAAACTTTATCATGTAGATTTTAAAAATTCTAACATGAAAAAGTTGAATATGTATTTATTTGTTTAGAATTTTGTATCAATTATTTTATTTTATTTTATTTTTGAAATTTGCATTACTTCTTTGTCGCCGTTTAACTTTCTTGCAGACAATTCTTCTCGCCAGTTGGATTGTAGCAAATCCTTGGCCCCACTGAATGTTTCGAGCGTATGTTATCTGCTAGACAATTGCAATCTTATTTTCTGCTACTTCTCAAGAGAATTGTCTCAAGAGAATTGCCAGTGAGACTCCACAAAACTGATCAGTTTCTTCAAACTAACGTAATTGTTCCATGGACATGCAGCCTTTTTCTTTCAACGCTTCCAGAACATTTACAGTTTTTCAATTTTGCTTATTACCTGTACAAGGGATGCAGACCTTTCTTGTAGAAACAGGCTAAGGATATGTAGATATTCCTGCGCATCTCCGACCATGGACATTTCATGGACAAAATTCCACTTAGTGAGTTTTACGTACAGATCTGAAAATATTGCCCGCTGCTGAAAGCTTCTCAGCAAATTTGTAGAAGCTTCTCGAAAGTGTTCCGCTAGCGCAGGGTAGGACTTCCGCAATGCTTCTACTGAACGGTATGAAGAGCCTAACCACGGTACATCAAAAGGTTTAGTAATATTATAGAAGCGAATACTTAGTTCTCCTGATATTAATTCGATTTCTCTCCTGTTCTTCGGGGACATTGAGTAAACACTGTGCAATCCCTCTACAAGGCTTTGAAAATGAACCATATCTGAAATCGTATTTACAACGTTATGAACAGCCAGTTCCAGCTTATGACTCATGCAGTAAAACACGAATAAATTGGTGTCTAATTCTTGCTGGAGTAAAGAAACAGCACCATTTATTGCACCTTGCATGTTATTTGCGTCATCAGTACAAATTGCTATGTCTTTCCCGTAATATCATTTTGGAGAGATTCATACTTTCACATATTTTAACTATGGAATCACAAACCTCTCTGCCTGTTGTTACCTATAACTCAAATAAAAATAAAAATATATTGCTACACACCATATTAACTACAGTACGGATATACACAATGAGAACAGATTTATGAGACAGTGAAGGATTCGTCCATCATTAGCGCGAAGGGTTCATCGGAATTCGCAAGATACTGGGTCATTTTTCGTTCATTTCTGTAGCTACAAAGTCAACGTAACATTAGAGTAGAGAACTTGTTCGAGGTTTATTCCATTTATTTCTTACTATTTAAGAAGATGCACGGTAAACGACAGACGATTTTGGGCTTTAACATAGCAGTTCTAAATATCACAGTTGTCTTTTTAACACAAATTTCATTCACAATTAATACGAAAGCCTCTTACTTTGTATGCCGGAAATACTTGTCTTTTAATCGTCAGGAGTTTTTCCTTTATTAAAATATAATCTAATATCCATCTCCTTATGTTCTCTTTAAGGTGCTTGTCAACGAAGAAACTACCAATTCACAACTGCAGTGACTTCTCACTGATAACTAAAAATGTTTATTATTATTATTATTATTATTATTATTATTATTATTATTATTATTATTATTATTATTATTATTATTATTATTATTATTATTACTGTGCTACTCAGATGAAGTATGATAATCAGTGGTATCAGCTGCAAGATTTTTCTTCGGGAAACAATTATATAAACAACACCAGCATAGCTCGCGACAATAAACATACTAAAAAAGTAAAGAATTGTTACTAAAATATGGAGTTGAATTATTGTACTTTAAAACAAAACTTCTTAGATTGTATGGCTTAAGAAAGGTGGAAAATATCTTCCCAGGCTGGGAAGATTGAATTAAACCTAGAGACAGGGAAACCAAAACTTAGAAGGGGGGAAATTCCCAGGCTTCCCTGGCTACAAATAAATCCCTGCTTATCTCCACAGACGCCATTCTCCAATATGGCAGCCAAATAAGCGATCATCATACATAACTAAGGAACTAAGTCATTTAGGAAAGTCATCTTGGTGTCGAATCATAGGTTTTTGAGGTCCAGAGAATTCAAATATTGTTATAAAATTGTTATATATTGAAGTATTTTATATCCTCTTCAGTCCCAAACTCTTAGTTGGAATCGCAGAGATAATAGTTTTATATATTATGAAATTGGGGTGCTGTGGAACACATAAATGACAGTTTTGTTGGGGTAGGGTTGACGGGATGGGGTGGGGGGCCTGTTCAGCCGGCTGAACATTTGTAACAAGGCACTATATTTCTGTACATAATCGGATACTTATTTTTGGAAGAACAGTGAGATTCACCTTCTTAAATTTTGAGTACATTTATTCCGATATTTATCGTACATTCAGTTATGTATGTTGACTATGTTAAAATAATATAGCATGTGTACAATATTTATGATGTGTTTATATTAATAATTTGTGGACTATTAGTTCTTTTCATTTCATTTCCCTTTGTGGATTCCATTATCCGGTTCACTTTCCATAGAAATCATAGAATCAGTTCCTGTTTTCCTGAATGCAGAATCATATTGCATTAGATACACTTGGAACCTGTTGATTTTGAACACACTGGTTTATTGTTTATGTGTCCACTCGCTCTTCTCTGGTGAAACAACTAGAAACAGTTCTTTACCTGGACATTCGACTAGCTACTGGCGCGCTTCGCACTAGTCCTGTTGACAGCCTTTATGTTGAAGCCAACGAACGTTCACCTTAATTATTCTGTACACGTGCTGTGTTTTTCTAATCACCTCTGTAGATTTTTTGTGTGATGGCTGGGTTTACGACCTCTATGCTGCACGTCGTCGCTGTACACATCCATGGTATATCCATGTGTGTGAGTCTCCTTTCTGACGAATTTGTGTGGCCCTCTCTTTCCTTGCTTCAATTTTTTGTTGTCCTGCCAAGGCCGCTTCGATCACCACGGTATGTAGGCTTCATACCCCAAGCAGCATACTAATTCCCAGGTGTACCAGAAACAGTTTTCCGCACTCTTAGAACAGTACACTAATTTTAATGTGTTCTATACGGACGGTTTAAAGAGGAAAATTCTGTTGGCTGTGCCTTTGTCATTGATGAGAGCAACTCAGAATATAGCCTACATCGCCTGTGTTCCGTATATACTGCTGAATTTACTGCCATTAAGCTTGCCCTGGAACATCTTCTCACGCTCTCGTTCGGTCGTGTGCTGGTTTGCATCGATTCTCAGAGCGTAATTAAGGGCCTCCAGGAGTCTTCACTAAGCACGCCCTCGTTGAAGAAATTCTTCTGAGATCCAGCCATCAGCTCTAACACCAGGACTGTGTCATCGTTGTCTGTTGGATGCCGGGTCATGCTGGCATCCGGGGAAAAGAACGTGCTGTCACCATCGCCAAGAACGCCGTATTGGAGCATATTCTTCCTTACTGCGATCTTTACTCATTTTTCCACCTTGATGCGCACTCATTGGCCAGCAGTTTGGGACCAGCCTAATGAAAATGGACACAGTTAAGCCGCTCATCGGAAAGTGACATACATCTTCTCGCTCTAGTCATCGAGATGAAGTGTATTCTGACGCGTTTTCGTATCGGACACTCTCACCTGACACATGAATATTTACTGCGTGGTTTGGGCCGTCCATATTGTGAGGAGTGTATTGTCCCTCTGAGTATTCAGCACATTCTTGTGGAATGTCCTGAATATTCAGATCTCAGAGAACGTCACGGATTGCCTTGTACCTTTACCCGCGCTTTGTGGATGATGATGGTATTGTTAGCTTGGTACCTCAGTTTCTTCATGCTTCTGAGGTTGCTCACATTCTCTGTGCTTTCTAGTCTCTTTATTCTTTTAATTGCTGCGACACTTTTAGCTATTGTTCTACCTTATTATTGTTTTATCTATATTGTTCTTGTTATCTATTTTTATTCCATATATTTATTCTTTTATGATTGTTTCTTATTTTTAATTTTGCAGCACTTTTTGTTTTGGATATATTCATTTTAGCTTTTCCTTGCGCTTCTATTGATGCAGTACTTGTGCGAGCAGCCGTGTCGATCGTGACACGGACACATAGCCTCAATGCTGACGTCCCTATTCCCGTCCTACATACAGATTACTAAACTGATAAAGTAGAAATATTAATAAGCTAGGTACACTCATCCCCTCAATGAATGCAGCCTAAATTCAAGAATAAAAAATGTGGAGCAACATTATTTTTACCTCTTCCTCTTCAGAGCTTAATACTTGAATACTAACTGTTTCATTCTCAACCCACCACTTTCATAAGGATCAATATCGCTTTCATCAATCATTTGAAGTACATCATCCTGGCCAAGGTCATCGAAGCCAAGGCCAGTCGAAACTGATTTAATTCTTTATGCAAATTATTATATGCTTCCTTTTCGTTATTACCCCAGAAAGCATCTCTAAATCATTTTATCGAATGCTTCAGAGACAATTAACATTCCTTGAAACGCTCGGGAAAATAATGTTTTTCATTTAGTACACTCTTAATCGAATTCACTCCGAAGTTCTCTGTTTCAACCAGAGCATTATCGAAACCGCTACCAAGAAGGTACCTTCCAGCACACCGTAGAGCCACTTTTGTGCAATGAAATAATCCAAGCATTGGCAATATCATAAAATTACTCTGGGTTATTTAGAACTATGTCCACAACTGTACAGAACACTCCTTCGTCGCAGAAGACCGGAAGATTGGGCAATGAAATAATCCAAGCATTGGCAATATCATAAAATTACTCTGGGTTATTTAGAACTATGTCCACAACTGTACAGAACACTCCTTCGTCGCAGAAGACCGGAAGATTGGGCAATGAAATAATCCAAGCATTGGCAATATCATAAAATTACTCTGGGTTATTTAGAACTATGTCCACAACTGTACAGAACACTCCTTCGTCGCAGAAGACCGGAAGATTGGGTTGTCTCAATTGTTGTTCACAGATTCAAAGTTTTAAGGGCAGTACAAACAGTAGCGTAATCAGTAACTGGGGAAGAAATAACTGAGAGAAACCCAACTTATTTAATTGGTACAACCTCGGATGAAATTAAAGAGTGCTTACTGCTCCACTTTGGTGATGCATGCTGAGTGTTGCCTAAAAACGCACCACATCGAGTAAGATAAATAACAAACACTGTTTTTAGAGCAGATGTGGATGCCTCATCAGATACATAAATGCCAACATCTTCAGCAACTTTAAAGTTGTTGGGAAGACCAGATTTGATTGTATTCTTTCTTTGGTTTAGTAATGACATCATCATCTTCCAGTTCATTATCATTATCGATGTTTGCGACATCACTGTCTCCTGCTGCTTTCATAAGTAAGTGTGTTTTGCTAATATTGAATAGGGATTAAAGAATGGTAATACATCAGACTTCGTCATCTCTTCCAGGATTATAGAAAGTTTGTGGAATCATAGAATTTGTCGCTTAAGTTAAAATCTATTTCCTTAATAGCATTACGTAGAAGTATTCCTGCAGTCTTTACGGCATTGTGAGATCTAATCATTTGGGCTAAAACTTCTGAACAGATCAGAAGAAAATACAAGCAAAGGTTTCTTTCGGTTTTTTGATGGACAAAACTTGATTTTGTCCTCATATTTCCTAACCAAAAATATCTTCACCTCATTGTTGTAAATTGGAATACTGTTATCGAAGTTGTTCATCAGCTTCCTAATTTTAGAAAGCGTGAAGCCTTACTGAGCAAAGGGTCAATAACTGTTTTGCTTGCTTGTATAACTGGAATTTCTGTAACAATTTTGTACTTTTCGGCTCTTTAACACTTGACAGGCAGTCATATTTTCTAAGATAAGCTTTTATGCAGTTTCCATGGGCGAGTACATCGGCCGCAAACAACTTGTACTCTCTAAATCTTCGATAGGATCTAATACTTAATTTTTAAAAATCCACCTCTCCCCTATATCAAATTTTACATTTTTTCCGTATCTTCCAAAAGTTTGAGATAAATTGCTATAAACGGTACTGTTTTTTTTTTATCTATTGAAAACCATGTATGATATTTGATGTGATACTTACTTAAACATTTTTTCAAATGAAGTCTTTTCAAAACAGTAAAATTTTTAATTTCTTCTTTCTTTTCTTTTATTCAAAATACATCATATGATGACTGCAGTATTTACCATTAAAGTACTTTGGATGTGCATTAATTACCCCGTCCGTCTTACTAGCGTTATTATTACTGTAGAACCTCCAAAATTTGTTTACTTTTAGGTGTTTGAGATACTTTAGCGTCTTTAGTTTGCAACACTGCATGACAAATATGATATTTTATGTTTTCTGTTTACATGCAAGTTTGAAATATGTAATAACTTGACGTAGTCCTATTTGAAACAAAATAACAATGTATGTTGAGTTGGCAACACTGTTTACCTTGTGATGATATAAAATACTCCAATGTTTCTTGAGGATATTTGCATGGTAAAATATTTCAGCATTTTTTGGTTTATTACTTTAAAAGTTACAAGGAGATAAGATAAATGGGCCACCGTGTATACATCACGGAAAATTAACAATGACATTGTTTACCTTTTAACAAAAGAGACACTGACCAAAGCTTAAACTTTATTTTAAATTATAATTTGTAACTGTTTCGGATATCTAGCATATCCTTCTTCAGACACGATCGAAATTAATGAAAATACAGACATATATATAAATGTTGTTATAACAGAGTTTAAATTCTTTAACCGTCGTATATATAGCCATTGTTATAAAAAATTTAAATTCTTTTAACAGTCATATATAGAGTCATTGTTGTACTTTTTTATTTTTATTTATTTATTTTTCTTATTTACCGAGTCCTTCAGCCAATCCTATAAGTCTTCGTGTTCACTTTCCAATTCATCACTTCCTTCATTTTTGGTTCTTATAAGGGCCTTTTATTTTTATTTTTTTTTATTTTTATTTATTTATTTATTTATTTATTTTTTATTTTATTTTTTTCCTCTATGTTATTCAAACTTCCTTGCCATGATTCATTAATTGGTAAGCCCCCTGTCCAGTTCATCAGTTTATCTCTTCCTACCTTCTTTATCCAATCCGCTTCTTTCCACTTCCTTATTATCATTCTTTTCTCCATCTCCAATACTTCCGTCTTATCCCAATTAATTGCGTGATTCGTCTCCTTAACATGTTTGTATATGGCATTGGTATCTTTTTTCTTCCTAACATCATCTTCATGTTGTTTTATCCTTTCTTTCATTCTCTTTCCTGTCTCTCCTATATATGACATATCGCAGTCCTCACACCATACCCTGTAAATGACCCCTTCTTCCTCTTCATTAATCTTTTTAGTTCCTTTTCTATTCTTCTTCTTTATTGATCTTAATAAAGTTTCTCCACTCTTTCTATAAGTTCTGACCCCTCCTTTCTTCAATAAATTCTTCAGTTTCTCCGTTTCTTCTCCCATACTTTCTATGCCATGCCATTTTCCACTCTCATCCTCTTCATTCTTCTTTCTCCCTCTCTTCCTCTTCCTGCGTTCTTCTTCCTTCTCTAACACTTTCTTGCTGTAACCGTTCTTCTCTAACTGTCTGTAGAATTTCTGTATGCTCTCCTTCCTTCCTTCCTCTTCGTCCTCCATCATTTCTATTCTTCTTATCATATTTGTTATGAAATTTCTCTTTGTACTCCTATCCACGTCGCTCCTCTCATGGCAGTACACTCCCGCTGAGCACTCTTTCTGGTACCACCTCGTAACCAGGCCTTCTCCTTGTTTTATTATGGTCATGTCTAAAAAGTTTATTTTTCCATTTTCTTCCAACTCCATTTCCAAACTTATGCCTTTTTCTTTATCTTCCACACTATCTTTGAAGTTCTCTAATTGTCTCCTAGTCCCTTTCCACAAGCCTAGACAGTCATCCACATACCTACAAAATATGATCAAGTTCTTACCCCCTTCTTCTTTCACCTTTTTCTCCCATTTGTTCATAATTATTTCTGCCAGTACTGGGCTCAGCCTCGAACTTATACTGATTCCTTTTCTTATTTTTACCACTTTCTCACCGATTATACAATAACTGTTTTCCCATATTAACTTCAGAGCCTTAACTACTTTTTCTTTTGTCCATCCTTTTATACTTTTACTACCCATTTCTTCCTCTATGACACTTATTATTGCTTCTCTACTAAGGCTCGGGAACATAGCCTTAACATCAAGACTAAACATAAGCTTTCTGCCTCCAATAAGATCCACTCTTCTTAACAATTCCTTGGCTTCTTCTGTGTTCTTCACTCTGCACGATTCTTGTCCTTCTCTTATGCTTTCACAAATCTCCTTCAACTCCTTCTCTAGTGGCTCCCAGTAGTTGCCTCTACAGTCTAGTACTGGTCTAAGCTTCACCTCTTTCTTGTGTAATTTTGGGAAACCTTTCATTCTTGGTATCCTTCCTTGTATATTTATCCATTTTTTGAAACCTCTTCCTTCTTTCATTACTTTCTTCAATAGATCCTCTTCCTTCATATCCTTATCCCCTATAACCTCATATGTATTGTCACATAAATCTTCCAGTTTCTTCTTGTACCATTCTTTCTCCATAACTACCACTGCTCCACCTTTGTCCGCCTGTTCTATTACTATGTCCTTCCTACTTCTCAACATCATAAGACCCCTTTTTTCTTTCTTCTTCAAATTCTCTTTACTCCTTTTCTTCATGCTGTTCTTCACTAACGCTACTGCTCTTCTCCTTATCTTCTCTCTCTGTTCTTCTTCTTTAACGTCCGTTAAGGCCTCTTCCACTGAGTAAATCAGCTCTCTAAAGTCTATTTCCCCTTCTTTCACCTTGAATTTGTGTCCTAAACTAAGAAGTTCTTCCTCCTCTTCCGTTATTCTCACGTCTCCCAAGACCACTACTCTAATTTTTTCTCTTTCTTTGCTTTTTTCTCTGCGCCTTTGGTCAGTGTCTCTTTTGTTAAAACAATTAATCCAAAGCCATGAATAGTCTTACTATTGTTTACCTATGACTTATTTAATTTGCAGAAGATGAAAGATTGTGCCATTTATTCGGATGCCATTTAGAAAAGAAAATTTACTTTGAGATCATTTTCCTTTAAAAGTAATTTTACAATAGTACACAGCAAAAAAATAAGGTGTTGAAACAGCACAAAATGACTACCACTTTAGCGTGATACGTGTGTGTCAATTCAACACCAAGCTTTTTTTTTTTTTTTTTTTTTTTTTTAGGTAAGGGATTAGGATTGTGAAAGTTCTTTACTCATCTATTTTGTTTATTTCATCATATTTGGCTTCATATGAAAGCAAACTAACCCCAGCCATTACACCCTCTCACATTGGCAAAGTTTTCAATACATGTTGGTGGTGCTAATACATTTACAATAAATGGTCTAAGTGCAATGCAAAAACAAGAAATTAAAAATGGAAAAAAAAACGTAAAATTAGTCAGGAGAAATGAAGAATAGATAATTCTGTGCAAGATATATTTATGGTGCAAATATATATATATATATATATATATATATATATATATATATATATATATATATATATATATATATATATATATATAATTAAAGAATAAATGTAATTAGGTATATATTGCAAGGATCCCCACATCACAACAGATGCACGTGTCAACTCAACACGTGCTATTATTTATAAACAACATAGCAGACAGCAAGCCAACGCGGAAGGACACCGAGGAACGCCGAAAGCAGACGGACCTCACGGAAGGACCCGAGGAGAACAAATAAAAGGAGGAATACCGAGGGACCCAGCATCAGTCGTTCAACTGATCAAATCACCTACACCGCCCTGAGGTCGCACTGGACTAGGGGTACACCCATCCTTCCCGAGGTCGCACTGGACTAGGGATCTTCTCAACAACAAAGCCTTACGAAGCTGCCTTGAGCTGAGGGGGCTACCCTTCCAAAGTCACCGAATCGGCAGGTGCCTTGGAGACTGCCTTGAGAGAAGGGGCACCGTGCAAAACACCTATACTCCTCTACTTGGACATTAACGAGAAAACATTATTGTTCTCTGTAATCAAAGACGTTTTGTATTTATCAAATTTTATAATAAAATTGGTGAAGGAATAAATGTCGGTCCATTATTGACTCTACCAAAATCATTACAATATAAACATGTATGATAATGATATGAAGTGCATTAACGTCACAATCACATTGGGAACATTAGTTGAGACACATGATAGATTTTCTGTCTCGGGGCGACTTGAGACTGATGTAAGACGTAATGATAGCCCAATGTTAGTAGAGAGTGCAGAACATGTGCTAAAATGAAAAAAATATGAGGTAGATAATCTCTGACGATGTAAATGTCAAATATTGCTTTCTCTGTAGCGTTCAAATTTGTTGTCTGAACATAGAGTGTGGTGAGGATGTTGAGCGGTGAGTGCTGACGTCGAGAAGGAGCATCTGTAAGGGCATCAACTCTTAAAGTATCAAGATAGTGTGGATGAGCATTTGTAACGCGGGATTGAATGTTCCTTGTCCGGAGTGTAGCAATATGATCGAAAATGGTTGGAAAGTCTATGTGTTCGTAGGTCATGTAATTTGGATATTGCAAGCGAATCCGATATACCAGGCGAATAACATGGCGTTCCATAATTGCTAACTTCTCGTAGAGTTTAGTGAAGCATGACACCAGGCAATGTGACCAAATATGAGAAATGGTCGAAGAAAAACTTTGTATGTCTTTAGTAAGATATTCGCACTTAGTCCCCAGGTCGTGCCTGTAAGGCGGCGTAGAAGATTTAATCTAGTTGATGCTTTTTGCGCCAGTTTTTGAAAATGGGGTTTCCAGGTGAGTTTGGTATCGAATACCGCACCAAGATGTGTAGCATAGGCGGTTAGTCGAAGAAAATGGCCATCAACTGATACACAAAGGTTAGCAGGATTTCGGCGTACTTTAGTTCTACGTTTAGGTGGAAGGAAAACAAGGGATTGTGTTTTCTCCGAATTGACAGTTAACTCAGTAACTTTCCTGCACCAGATAAGAAAATTGTCGAGTGTCAGTTGTAGGCATCTTCTGATCTGAAGCATAGTTTTGCCAAGTGATAAAAATACTGTGTCGTCAGCACATTGGAAAATATAGACATTAGGCGTTGGTCTAGGCATATAAGATATACAGGATGTTTCAAAACAACACCGACAACGTTTGGGAGGTGATTCCTGATATCAAGACAAAAAGTATAGATCAACTTGGGTGCACAAATGCTTCCTTTCGGAGTTATAGTCTGCCGAAAACATGAAAAAATGAACTTTAAAGGCCCATAGCTCCAAAATTATGAGACCTATCGTAGTCGGGTGAAGACTTCACTTAGGAACTGCCCTACAAAAAAATCAATGTTTCAGAATCCTAAGGTACTAACGCAACAATTTTTACAGAGGGAGTTTGGCTACGAGCGTATAAGTTGAAGTACTCGCTAACTACCTCTATAAAAACTGTTGCGGAAGTACCGCAGGATTCTGAAACATGGAAACATGGTTGACGATGGCTGTTTCTAAATCCGGCGTCCTATATCACACACTTATCCTTGCTACCTGGAAAGCAGACAGTCTCGAGAGACAGAAACAAATGCTTCTCAGATTTCTAATATAGCATAGCGTTGATGTCATACTTATCCAAGAAACATATTTTACTGCCCGCATCACTACTTGGAGCCTACCCAATTACATTGTGTACAGACAGGATAGAGTGGGTAGACGAAAAGGAGGATTGCTACCTATAATCAAAATAACTCCAGGAGTTCCATTAGTATTGGTCATCGGGTACAGGTCCCCGGCCATACACTTAAAACCGGCAGATTTCGATAGCATTGCTAACTTAGGACCGAAAATCATCTTAGCTGGAGATCTCAATGTTAAGCGTGGAGAATGGAACTCCATTACTCCAAACACTGCTGGAGACGCTATAAATCAATATCTACTCACGTCCAACTTCATCATCAGTGCTTCACCAGACCCAACTCATCATCCAGAATTCGGCGACCAACCCGATGTGCTTGATGTCGCTCTTTGCAAAGACATATCTTTTATTGTCCATCCTTATGTCATTTCGTATTTAGACTCTGACCACGATCCATTCATTTTTCACGTCTCAGACTATAGCATTGCCCATTCTGCCCCTATCTTCAAGCAAAAAGAAACTGATTAGGATGTATTCAAACAAGAACTGAACACTATGTTCGATCTACGAGAGTGACCAGCTACTATTGAGGACACCGATCAAGCGGTTTTTCACATCACATTAGCACTTCGAACAGCAGAGGCAGCGAGCTCCACTACAATAATCTCCCTAACGCAGACAGGTCAATGCTACAGTCTACATCTCCAATTCTATCTTCATTTAAAACGTTGGGCTAGACGCCAATGACAGCACACACTACATCCAGCATTCAAGACATTGTGGAATAAACTGCGTGCGAAGCTCAAGATGCTCACTCAACGACAAAACCAACAGTACTGGGAAGACACTTTTCGAAATTTCACAGTAAATGATCGCAAAATTTGGACATATCCTTCAACGTGCTACAAATGTTTGCAGAGCTAAAGTAATACAAGGACCACAAGGACTGACTCAAGACCCTCAGTCGCAAGCGGATATTTTCGCTGAGTCTCTGAAAGAACAGTTCCAGACCAATATAGTACGTCTTGATCCCTATTTCAAACTGCACATCCGAAATGTCTGTCGGCAAAGACAGCATCTGAGCCCGATGGGATTCGATTTTAGATCCTGAAATATCCAACTAGAAAACTGCTGGTCATTTTAACCTACAGTATTTATTTAATGCCATATTTCATTTATGCTACTTCCCGAAGACCTGGAAAGAAGCTCGTATCACCATCCCCAAACCTGGAAAGAATCCACTACTCCCGGAAAACTATAGGGCGATAAGTCTTCTGTCACACATGAGTAAACTCTTTGAATGTGTGTTTCTCTGGAGGCTGAAACAGCATGTAATTACTAGAGACCTTGTACCATTCCATCAATTTGGGTTTCTTACACAACATAGCACTACTACAAAACTGGTACGAGTAGTGGATCACTCGCTTTGTACAGAAAACAAAACACCCTTGGAGTCTACCTGGATGTTTCAAAAACATTTGATAAAGTCTGGTTAGCAGGACTATTATATAAACCATACACTCAAGGTTTTCCAAATCGTTTTCTGCATTTACTTCGTTCATACCTTATAGTCAGAAAATTTCATATGTCTGTTGATTGTTGAGTTGAGTTGATTTTGAGTTTTAACGTCCCGTTCAGCAGCGAGGCTATATGAGACGTGGACCTACTGATTAACGTGGAATCCCAACCACATGAGCTCCCGCCGGGAATCGAACCCGGGACTCTCACGCCAAAGGCGCGTACGCTAACCGCTTAGCCACGGAGGAACTCATGTCTGTTGATTGTGTCAAATCCACGTCTAGATCTATCAAATCAGGTGTTCCATATGGCGCTGTACTTTCACCGCTTTTATATAATCTGTACACAACAGATCTCCCGACCTCACCTCATTGCGTTTTCGCAACGTACTCCGACGATACTGCCTTTTTCACGACCAATAACTTACTTGCACACTGTTACATCTACGTGCAACGTCAACTCAGGTTTTCAGGAATGAGCAATACGTTGGAGGATTAAAATCAATGCAAACAAAAGCTGTGCTGTCATCCACAGTAGGAGACGCATCCGCGTCACTGGAAATTTAATTTATGAGAACACACGCATTCCTCACGCTACGCACGCCTGTGACTTTAGATCGTGGTCTAATATTCGCCGCACACATCAGAGACATAAAACATAGAGCATTACGAAAACTCTCGGCGTTATACCCCATCTTTTGCTGCATCTTCCTTTCTCAGAGGTCCGACTTCACATCTTCAAGATGATAGTCCTGTCTACAACCCCTATGCAACATGCTTCACACAGTCATATACAAACCGTCGAAAGTGTGCAAACTCGAGTTGGTCGTATCTGGCCACGACAGATAAACACTAAACAGCCAGATTTTGGAAGATCTAAAGCTACCCACTGTTAGAGACGTCCTACGGTATCTCCACAATAAGTTCTTGCGTACTTTACCCGCAAATATAAATGGGACACCGAATGCGTTCTGCGGAACGTCCATCGAATAACACGTATTTAACATCTTTTCAGAACTGGTAATGCAGTCATAATCAGCTATTCTGCAATAGTTGCAGATGTAGACTCCCATACATAAGAAAAGAATAGTAATATCCAACAAACCACCTGCACATCTTCATATATTCTCTATACCATACTACTTATGGAGTCGAGGGTTCTGGCTCGATACTCTATACATATCCACAAAATGACTGTGACCGTGACTTGGTGCTGAATTAACACACAAGTAACACGCTAAAGTGGTAGTCATTTTGTGTTGTTTCAACACCTCATTTTTTTGCTGTGTACTTATTGTACTATTGACTAAGTTCTTGCTATGTTTAATCATACCTCTTTCTCTAGCAATACATGCCAATCCGCTTGAATTGCATGTTTCGTATTTCCCTACAAGATCAAAAAGAAATTTTAATAATTAATTGCACACGAAATTCAGAAATTGTCTCTGAGATATATTGATGAAGTTAAAGTTTTAATAATAATACATGAGTAATCAAAGTCAAATTGTGTTGTATATGTATATGTTTGAAGAGTTTATACGGTATATGTACTATTTTTGTATAAGTTTCTACAGAAAAAGGCACTCGATTAATAATATTTCGTAAAACTTTAACTTTTTAACTTCCTTGTTATATTTTAGTAAATCTTATATATATATATATATATATAAAGTTGAATCAACTCATTATATTAAAGTTGAATAAATTCATAAAATAATTATACTAAGCATGTAGGATTTAAAATAAACCCAATTCAAATCAAGACAAAAAACTGGTATAAAAAGATTTCAAATTTTGGTTTATATATATAAATGTATACAATTATATATATTCAATGTGATACTTTTTATACCATATATACAGGGTATCTCAAAAATCCCCTGACATAGGGTAACTTATCAGAGCTACAACAAACTGTAAGATAGAAAACCGTCTTCAAATATAATGTTTACAACCTAAAGTTAAGAAATGTTTCAAATCATACAAGCCGTTTGGGTTGTACAATCTTTATGCCCCCAATGTTAAATAAAAATACAACGTTGCAATTTACCTGGACCCACAACATAACTGAATGAAGTTACTGTCGTTGTGGGTCCATGTAAATATACTCCCTGTGTATATACTGGCGGATCCAGGATATGATCAAGGGAGGGGCTAAACAATAATTTGCCGTTTTATCCAGTGTAAAGCAGAATTGAAGCCCATTTTATCCAGTGTAAACCTGATCGTCAAGGGGAGGGGGGGCTATAGCCCCTTAGCCCCGCCCTTGTATATATATATATATATATATATATATATATATATATATATATATATATATATATATATATATATATATATATGTATATATATATATATATTATAAAAGATGTTTTTAAAATCTTATAACACCTTGGAGGCGATTCTATACATATAAACAAAAAAATAATTATGTAACAAAACGTTGGAAGTGGTTCAAATCAAACATTTGCAATTTCAATATTTTTCGCCGTAGAACAGAACCAATAATAGATACCAACTAACTCTATCATCACAACCCGCCACACTATATCGAAACCGGAAGTGGTAGAATTTACTCGTATGTACTTCATAGAGCAAAATTGTAAAAGATATTGAAAAATGTTTTCTTAGCAATTGATTCACCGTCCCAAGGATAGATTGTAACTCCTCTATTGAAATTGGAAGTGGTTGAGGTTAACGACTTTTGATTTCAATATTTATTTCCATAGAGCGAAAACAATCGGTGATAACGAGTAATAGCTTTTAGATATGGATTCAGCGTCCGAGGAACAGGTTCTATCTTTGATCTTGTTATTCTATTGCAATCAGTAGTTGTAGATGTATGTACTACTTCAAGTTTGAGTATTGAATTCACATAGTTTGGAAGTCTACAATAGTTCACACTGTGATACGAAACTTGCTTGTTTTATTTATCTATTCTCTCTCTTTTTTTTCCAATTTTTTTTGTTTGTTTTTGGGTGCTATGTACTCTCACAAAACTTTTGGGAGTTGCTTGAGCACCGGAGTAACCCTCAGAGTCGCCACCATTACTGCCTGACATTCGGAGTCTGTTCTAAACACTATCTATAGCCTATAATACGTCCTGTCTTCATTTCTATTTTTTAGCACTTTTTCCTCTGTCAGGTTATACGTATAACAATGCAGAGTTCTTCCGTTGTCTTTCCCGTACTGTAATCTTCCATTATCGCTTACCAATATTAATATAAGTATGAGAGTTGAACGGTATTCACCAGGCTATGGCATATGCTGATGATGTAAATTTAATAGGAGATGATAGGAGAACAATAGAAAGAAATGCAGAGATCTTATTAAACGCTTGCAGGGACATGGGTTTAGAAGTAAATGCAGAGAAAACTAAATACATGGAAGTACGTCGGGACCGGAATACAGCAAATTATGGATGCGTTAAAATACTAAATAATACTTTTGATAAAGTGAATACTTTCAAATATCTAGGATCAATATTAACAGAGGAAAATCATATTCACGGAGAAATTAAATGTCGACTAAAAGCAGGGAATTCGTGTTACTATTCGGTTCAAAATCTCTTGTCGTCGCGAATTCTGTCGAGGAATTTGAAACTTAAAATATACAAAACGATAATCATGCCTGTAGTTCTGTATGGCTGCGAAACATGGTCACTTACTCTGAGGGAAGAACATAGACTGAAAGTATTTGAGAACAAGATCCTGAGACGAATATTCGGACCCAAGAGGAACGGGAATGGGGAATGGCGGAACTTCATAACGAGGAACTACATAATTTATATGGTTTACCCAACATTGTTAGGGTCGTCAAGTCTAGGAGGCTTAGATGGGCGGGTCATGTAGCTAGAATGGAAGAAAGTAGAGACGCTTTCAAAGTCTTGACTGGAAGACCAATCGGAAAACGACCATTAGGAAGACCTAGGCGCAGATGGGAGGATAATATTAAGATGGATCGCGCAGAGATTGGAATACAGAGTAGAAACTGGATGCAGTTAGCTAAGGATATAAGTCAGTGGAGAGCTTTTGTGAACGCGGCATTGAACCTCCGAGTTCCATAGGCCATAGAGTTAGTTAATTAGTTATGAGAGGTAGTTGACCCTCTCCCTCTCAACCTACGCTTCTCTCATGGCGTCCACGTAATCTTCCCTCCCCACGTCCTTTGGGGAATTCTTTTCGCTCTCATTGTACACATCTGACTTGTGCACCTTTTGACATCTATTCGCACACCTGTGCGAATTGTCGCGTTGCCACGATTTGAATAGAAAGGACATTTTCTTACACTTTCGGACGCTCGTAATTCAGGAAAGAACCTTTTTTTATGAAGTTTTGTTTTATTTGTTTGTCTTTATGCAGAACTGCCTCAGACGCTTTGGAGATGACCTTTAGAAACGTTTGTATATATATAGTGAAAAAAAAAATGAAATTATATTTTACTTTCTTACCCATGTTGTAAAATAAAGGAGGAGAGCATTTGCATTCATCCATCAGTGCCAGATATTCATCTTCTAGTTTACAAGCCACTGGAGTATAAATAGAACTGACTTCAGACTTCTTCTCATCATAAAAATAGCAATTGCGTTGTTCAACTGTGAGTTCTTTGAGTCTTGGAGAACTTACAACTTGAGATACCAAATATGAATAAAGATACATGTTTTGCTTGTTAGTTCCAACGTACAATAAATAATTCTTCAATTTGTCTGGATAATCATATGGGGAATTTAAAAACGCCTGTAATTATCATAACAACAATATAAATATAATTTGCAAATATATTTAGATAAAATGCTTTTTTAATACTACACCGTCCAACAATTACGTAATAAGACTGATTTAATTGTGGCGAAACAGTGAATGTAATTCACAAACTAATATCGTCGACAGCGTCACAAACTGTCGTATCTCAGTTTTCTAAACTTTTCAGGAGAGCGGTTTTTAGGTTTTCACACAACTTTGAAAAGCCATAACTCAAAATCTATTTTACCGAAAGAAGAGAAAATTTACCAAGTTATAACTTAGATAATAAGAAATCAGTATAGAAAGTTTTATGGAATTTGCCTGTAAAAGCTTGTGGAAAATTTGGCGGGAAAAAATACGACAGTTTGTGACGTTGATAATCCTCTCTTGTGTGAAAGATACGACGCATATTTTTTTATACTGAGAACTACATTAATAGATGAACAATCGGAATATACTGCACTTTTATTGAAAAACTTCGTGTTTATTATACACAAAATAATTTAAGAAATGCTTCCTGAGATTCTTGAGAGTAAAACGAAATTCCCGAGAACACACAAGAAACACAATATTAAAAGCATACTAACCATAACATAAAATAATGCTATCAAGTTGTCATTGCCAGAATATAAAATCTTGCAAAGTAATTTGCAAATTGCATGCTTTGATATTGCACTTGAAAAGGATGGCTAATGTGGTAAGTTTCTGTAAAATTGAACACGTTCAGGGTTTTGAATGATTGGAGTTGGGCCCGAACACAATGATAACGTGTCCTCGTAGGCGTGAGAGACCCAGGTTCGATTCCCGGCGGGAGCTCATATGGTTCGGATTCCACGTTAATCAGTAGGTCCACGTCTCATATAGCCTTGCTGCTGAAAGGGACGTTAAAAATCAATCAATCAAAACGAGTCCTCGTACTTCCCTGGAGTGACAATTTTTTACAAGTCTGCAAAGTAGGAACTTCTATCTGGTGGATTCAATCTGCGTTATTTTCAGAGAAATAGTTATGTAAGTGTCCTCAAAATGACTTGTCTTAAATTGAATGCAGTTTGGATCAGTCTTTGTTCACTTTCACTTCGCGGATTTCCGTCCAATTGATTGGATCTCCATTTTCGTCATGTCTAACTGACAGAATACAAAGACATTGGAACAGAGATGTAGTCTCATACATCGCTTCTGTCAACACAATGAATGGTATATGGGTTCTTTTTCCTTGCCGGTTTAACAATCGGTTCAAGTTGCGAGGGTACAAAATTACTGCCACAGTGCTTAATAGATGTGCTTATAGCACTGTGTACTGAATCTCCCTCATTTTGTCCATGCCTAGATTCAAAGAATCGGAGAGAAATTTTTGATGTTCTTACGTGTTTGCATCGCATACCCCAGCATAGCAACCAAGCTGAACTCCTACTAGGTCCATCCTGTATTTCTCTACCTCATTCGTTATGGATTTTAACGCGCCTCCCTATAAAGAATTCTAATATTTCATGTTCCAATCTCATGTCCATTTTCTTTTGCTGATGTCGTGCCAATTTATTAGTCTTGGTCCGAGCTTCTGTGATTGTTTCTGAAAAAGTGTCTTTTTTTCTATTACAGGATGAGTTTGTTAGCCTCACCCAAGCCCCCAAGCTGGAGGGCCACTCTTTTTCTGCCCGCGACTGCTTATTCAGTATCTTCGCAGCTAACCTCTATATCTAAAGGCCTTCTCCTCGATCCGCAACCCGGGGTCGCGGGTTCCAACCCTGCTCCCGCCAAGTGAACTTTGTAGTGGACAAACAGCGTGTGCGTGGGTTTCCTCGGGGTTCTTCCGTTTCCTCCCACTTTCTTCTGTTGGTAGAAAGTGTCATGGTAAACTACACAGACTGTGTAGCGTAAGATTTATAGTCTGTGGTTGTTATGTTGATTAAGATAAACAAGATGTATTGAAAGATTATGAATATATGTCGTAAGGACAAAGATTAGGAAGATTGTAAGTATATGAATTCAGAAAGATTCAAAGAAATTATTATATAAAGATATAATAAGAAGATTAGAGTTGAGTGGAAGAGGAATAAACAATTCAGATTATATAATAGTGTATATATGTGTTTGCTTTATAGTGTAAATAAGATTCCAGATAGATTACGTTAAATTTAATTAAGCTACTAACACTAGCCAAATTATTCCTTACTTATTTTATAAAGTAACAAATGGCGCAGTCGAATTAGAAGAAAGCTACTTTCCTACAATGGCAAAGTTTCCAGCAGGGTTAGCAGTGAAGGCATAACTTCCAGCGTTGCCAGTGGTAAAACAATAAAGACCAGGATCTTATTAATGCCTAGGTTTATGAAGCTTTTGGGAAAGTGCCATTTAGAAGATACAGCTAAGAGAAAGGATTGAAATCAGTCCAAGAGTTCCTAAAAAGAGCGATCGTTGGTTTTAATATAAAAACAAAAATGTAAAGGGGGGAGAGTGTTGGTAGAAAGTGTTGGTAGAAAGTGTCATGGTAAACTACACAGACTGTGTAGCGTAAGATTTATAGTCTGTTGTTATGTTGATTAAGATAAACAAGATGTATTGAAAGATTATGAATATATGTCGTAAGGACAAAGATTAGGAAGATTGTAAGTATATGAATTCAGAAAGATTCAAGGAAATTATTATATAAAGATATAATAAGAAGATTAGAGTTGAGTGGAAGAGGAATAAACAATTCAGATTATATAATAGTGTATACATGTGTTTGCTTTATAGTGTAAATAAGATTCCAGATAGATTACGTTAAATTTAATTAAGCTACTAACACTAGCCAAATTATTCCTTACTTATTTTATAAAGTAACATCTTCATTCCATCATTTCATTCATTTTTCATAATCACCGTCTCCTTTAGCCTAACCGTGGAACGTAAAACTCAAAAATGTCATGTCATGTCGATCCGCAACCTGAGGACGCTCCATGCCGTGTAAATATATATGTATACAGCCCCGCATTGATCAAGTATAACATTCTAGCTTATAAGTTTATTTGATTCGGCTGTTCCGAGCTTAAGATATAAGTAAAAGTACATTAGGAACAAATGATAAAGAAACTACGTGGATAACAACAAGAAATTATATAAAAAGCAATGAGTTTATCAGTACGGGACTGTATACCTACTTCTGGGCTAATTTGTATATATAAACAAATTGCTTTGAATATAGGCGTATCTGTCCAGTTGCGAAAGATCTGTTACTCACAAACTGTCGTAACTCAAGATACGACTGTTTGTGAAAATGGTTTATATGCTTCATCTTAAGATAATACACAGTGACGTCATCACCACCGTCAAAACAACGCACATTACAGATGTGTCGTTTTGGGAAATTGTAGAAGCCAGTGTATGCAACTACATAGTAAAATATCTCAATTTTCGATTTTTTTGAGATACGACACTTTGTGACGCTGTCGACGATATGTGCATTCGAAAGAGTAATCCTCCTCTACAATCTGGCAACATTACATTTTTGCACGCGAAGCACATCAGAACATACATTATTACCAGCAGTCGAGAGGTCCTCGTCACGCTAGTAGCATGGAGCAGAGAGCGTATATAAAATTCTGTGTTGAACTGAATAAAAGTGCCACAGAGCCTGTTTATTTGATGCGAAGAGTATATGAGGATACGTGTATACCTCGTGCACATATCTTTAGATGATGTGAACGTTTTATACGTGGTATAAAATTGATTGGAGATTTACCTCGGTCAGGTTGTCCAATGTCTGTTCATAACGAAGAACTCATCGCAAAGGTCCGTAAACGTGTGCAAGAAGATCGTTGCGTGACTGTGAGAATGAAGGGAAATGAGTTTGGTGTTAACTGGGAGGCAATTCGTAAGATCTTAGTGGAAGATTTGGGCAACAAAAACATTCCATTGTGATTTGTACCACACTCATTGTCTGATAAACTAAAACAAGAGCGTGCTGCGTACGCCCTTGACATCCTGGCAACAGCTAGTAGGAATAAACATTTCTAGGGATGGCCAGAACCTGTTCCTGGTGGAACCGGTTTTCGGGTCTGAACGGATCCGGTTCTAGAAGATCCGGTTCCGGAACCGGTTTTTCGGATCCAAGTCTGGAACCGTTTTTTCGGATCCAGTTCTGGAACCGGTTCCCAAGATCCAGTTCTGGAACCGGGTTTTCGGATCAAGGTCTGAAACCGGTTCCGGAACCGGTTCTGGAAACCGGATCTCCGAGAATCGGTTCCGGAACCGAAACTTTGTGAGCAATCCCTACGCTAAACCCGAGCTGCTGACAGACTGTGAACAGTGTGCTAGATGAAATGGTGGAAGCGACAGGCAGGCGCCCAGGCGACGGCCGCTTGTCTCACTTGGCTAAATAAACTGGGTAACTGGCAAACTCATTGGCTAAACAGGCAAACTGGCCAGTTCATTTCGCTAAACACCCACTGGTGGACCAAATTTTTTTCTGGAGGCACAAGCGGGTGTGGGCGGGGAGGGCACAAGCGCATAGTTCTCTTTGCAATATTTTGAAGATGAACTTTGTGACTCCTTTACGGATCTTTGTGGCTTTCGAATCCAGGTCTGGAACCGGTTCCTAAGATCCGGTTCTGTAACCGGATTTTCAGATCCAGATCTGGAACCGGGTTTTCGGATCCAATTTTGGAACCGGCTCTTAAGACCCGGTTCTGGAACCGGGTTTTCTGATCCAGGTCTGGAACCGGTTCCTAAGATCCGGTTCTGGAACCGGGTTTTCAGATCCAGGTCCGGAACCGGTTCCGGAACCAGTTCTGAAAAGCGGATCTCTGAGAACCGGTTCCGCCGGAACCGGATCTTCGTGGCCATCCCTAAACATTTCCTACTTTCCATTGTTATGATCCAGCTACTAAACGCTAGAGCGACTATATTTGTAATCGAATACCATCTTCATAAAGTATTTATCAACAAATTTCCTTCTTTTCGATAGAGATTGAAGTCCTCAAGAAGCTAACCAATATCCATGTTCGTCTGAGTAGTAATATTTTTTCGTTTTATAACAAAGTAGCCAAATAAAACATTTCTGTACAGCTTCGATTTTGTTAACAAGTATAAGACGACTGAACCAAATTCAAGTTAAGATCTAACAGGTGTGTTTTATAAGTGCACATAAGAACAACCATTTATAAAATCAGGCCATTGATTAAATACAAAACCTAGTGTTTTTCCTTGTTGATTGCACGATATCACTATTGCACTATAATAATAATAATAATAATAATAATAATAATAATAATTATTATTATTATTATTATTATTATTATTATTATTATTATTATTATTATTATTATTATTATTATTATTATTTTATTTCTGCAAACAGCTCTCAGACAAAAATATATTAATATACAGTTATTTTGAATACACTAGGAAAAATATTATAATATTGAAATTTAATTATCAACTAAGCAGGCCTTAGCGAGAAGGTTAATATATTCAAATTTCCAAGGTTTAGGCGGATGTCTAAAATGAGATTAACGCTCAATTTCTTAAATACTACTTTCGGAACAATGTAAACTAGTGGTGTTGTGTATTGTTGAAGCGAGCCATCTTCGTTTCCTCTCTTTCTCATTTAAACCCCGATTTATACGATATAAGCCTATAATGTCAAGCAAAACACATTATGATTTACAAAAATCGGAGTATTAAAATATTCTCACGAAAATACTTAATTTACAAACTGAGGGGAGGGGCGATTTGCTCTCTATTGATCCAGTTTACCTCCATCAAAACTATTGGTAATCCTCGTAGTGTAAATGGTTTTCGCTACATACATTACTCACCAAAATAGAAAATATGAGAAAATTAAGTTTATGTATATCACTACATATGATATGAACGGTGTCTTCCCACTTTGTCTAATTCCCCGTTTTGTCCAACACTTTATCAACTGTCAATTACAGTTAAATTCACATCAGCCATTTTAGGTGGAAAGCCAATTCCCATTTTTCCTAATTCCCATTACGCCTAACGATTTTATCAGGAAGGAAATACTCCCTATATAGAAGATATACAACACTTCCATAAATGACAACCTTTGTTAATAAAAGCAACGATTATTTATTTCATACAAAAAAAAACAGTTGAAAATGCTCCAAGAGCATTGCCAGAACAAACATAAAAAGAATGGAGAGATGAGCGGGAAGGATAAGTGTGATTGTTCCTACATGTAAAAATAAATCTTTTTATCCTCACCTTCTTCTGTTTCTCGCAAAAATTCGCAAAATATCATTTCTCTATGACTTACGGTTCCCGAGATATGGATCCTTAAATTCGAACTTTTTGGCCAATATCTGGGGAATGGTGGCCAGTTGGCCAGTAGCCATCGGTTACTATTTGGTACCAAAATGTTCACCATTCTCTTAGGTATAAATCAAAGCCAATATGATCTCTCTATGACTTACGGTTTCCGAGATATTTCTTCTTAAATATCTCGAAATGGGAACTATTTTTCGGCCAATATCTCGGGAACGGTAAGTCATAGAGAGATATATTAGTGTTAATCAATACCTAAGAGGATGGTAAATATTTTGGTAACAATATTAACTGGTACCCACTGGCCAAACCAGTGGCCAGTTGGACAGTGGCCACCAGTTATTATTTGGTACCAAAATGTTTACCATACTCTTAGGTATTGATCAACACCAATATCATTCTCTATAACGTATGGTTCCCGAGATATGACTCCTTAAATATCCGGAAACCTTCCATTTTTTGGCCAATATCTCGGGAACGGTAAGAGTGACGCGAAAAATGTCATCACTTTATCAGATAGTTTTTGATGCTCTATCGATTGGAGGGCACAAAATTTTAAAAAAACCGCAAATAACAGACAGACGGACAGATAGACAGACATACAGGTATAGAGAATTCAGTAATGAACTTTTTAAGTTCGTTGATAACTAAAAAAAATTACGAAATTATTAGATCAATTTCCGGCTACGCCGCACAATGACTATGTACTGGTTTCTTCATACATATTGTGTTCTATATCTCACTAGACGTCAACGTTACTTCTTGAATTATTAATAGTTTGTGTAATTACTTGAATAAGCATATTAAATATTAAAATGAGTACGGACCAACATCCATTGCCTTCTGGAAAAGTGTATAATGTGGGTATTTTGTTGAAATAGATAAATTCAGAATTGACATATTGTTCTGATGGCAATTGATTACCAGTAATAAGAACTGATCAGTCAGGACCACTAGCTAATCACTAGCCACAATTTGTTCACTTCTGAAGTGTGAACAAATGGTAGTTCGTGTGTGGCTGAAATCAATGAGTTTTACAAATCATGTGCATTTTCCATTCTGATACCTATGCATATAAATATATTAGTTTCGTATTCAAACAAGATACTATAAAAAGCATTAAGAAGCTGACAGTTTCATTAAGTAATGCTAACCTAGTGGTGAAGGATGATTATTATTATTGTTATTTATTGCAGTGTTTATTGTTATTATTTATTGTGTCTGTATCATTTTTGAGGAGCAGAAAAGGCGGAAAACTGCTGAAGGACTGTGTGTATTCACACTGCATAATTACAATATCAAATATCTTTTGTTATAGTTATCTGAAATAAGTATTTTTTTAGTAAGCTCAGTTGTTCATTGTGATAAGTTGTTAATATGATTGTAGATATTTATTTGATGTAAGTTATTTTTTGCATATTTGAAATATTTTGTTATCTAAAATTGAAAATCACTAGGTTTGTGACTATATTTTCCTGAACCGCCAGATCGATCTCGATCAAATTTGTAACATGGATGAGGTTCGAGGCTGGGCTGGTTTTAGACTATTCACTTTGATGGTAGAACTGAGGGGTGGGGGAGGAGGTATTAAAAATAAATAAAACTAAATAACTCCTGAACCACTCGACCGACCTTGTTTGAATAAATGTGTTTTTGTAAGTTCCCATCAGTTATTTATGTATAAGTATGGAAACACTGTCAGATATTCTATATGGGAATATTTCCTTCCTGATAAGATCCTTAGGCGTAATAAGAATTAGGCCAAATGGGAATTGGCACTTCATCTAAAATGGTGGATGTGATTTTTATCTGTGATTGACAGCTGATAAAGTGTTAGGCAAAATAGTAATTAGGCCAAATGACGAGTAAATCGATATAAACTCTATAAATTTTTTTGTTTCAAAATAGAGCAAATAACGTGCTTATTTTTTCATGAAATCATCGGTAGGAAATATAGACTTGTTACTTTGCCTACACATTTAATCCACTGAAATATTGAAACACTTCGTAAAAATATATTTATACTAAAATACTGAGAGAATGAATAATTATACATGTACTAACTTATATATGGTTTCGTTTTTAAAATTATTAAGTATTGGATCTAATTAAAAACATACATCATTAGAATACTTTTGGGTGAAGCCAGAAATGCAGGTTCGGTTGGATTCAGTTCGATGTATTTTCGATTCCATGTAGACCATTTGTGGAAACAACACTATCCAAGTGTTTTTATATTAAGATATAATGTTCTCTGATTCGTTGAGATAATATATGGAAATTAATTACTACGGAAAACGTATTCACTCTTTTCCCTTACTTTTATGTATTAATCAATAATGATACCGTGTAATTATTAACTGCATTGCTAATATTACAATAATATTAAAAGTAATGGAAAGATTAGGACTGAGGAGCCACTTTTTGCATATTTTTAAAATTTAAAAATGTATTCAAGAATTTCTGTTAAATTTTAAAGTGAATCATACAAAAAAAAAAAAAAGTAACCAGTTGCAATTTCGTGGCATCTTACCTCTAAACCGTTCGTGGGATATACCAATACACATCTGGGTTGAATATCACTGCTTTCGATAGAATTATTAAATATCTTCTCTCTACCGCATGTTAGTCCATATCTGTAAAAGATGTGGTCATCTGTAAACTTCAAATTTATTTTTACATGTTTACATGTTTTTCTCCTAATGTGATATCGATATGCTGTCTTGATATATATCCGTTGCAGCTGATTTGCATAGAAAAATTCAAGTTTTATTGTGCGTATAATGTATAGTTGAGAGGTTAGTGCATATCGGTATCATCATTGCATATAAATAATATTTCGTACAATTATTCCCTTTGTCCATTTTTAAAACTTCATTGACTGGAGTTAGTTTCTGCAGAGAACTTTGAGTTCATAGTCCATGACCTAACTTAGACATTTAAATTATTAATATACAATATATACCCAGGTCTAATACATATTCCTCTTCCTTTGTTTACGGGTTGTAGGACACATATCTTTGTGTCAAAAAATATATACTTTTTAGAGGTCAAAAGTAAAATATTTTGAAAGTCAAAGGTCACAAAATTTGGCCATTATTTATCCTCTTACTTAAATTTGTGGAAAGTCATTGTCGGAAATTTGAAATATGTTACGCATGAACCAAGGTAACCTACAAAATCTAAGGAAGGTGCTTTTCGGACCAATTTTACCTATAAAATTTTAGGAGAAATGCGTATTTCTAACGAGTAACAAAATTGAACAAATGAAGCTTCAAAGTCTTCAACACATCGGAATTGTTCCGATTAGTAACAATCAAATTCCTCTAGGGATAGTTAAAAACTATTTATGCGAAAGGTAGAATCAATTGTTCCAAAAATATTCGGATCTGAAATTTGTATCATGTGTAAATCAAGTGCTTCAAGAAACAGTGAACCAATAGTTTTCCAATTTCTCAGTAAGTGACATTTCATCATTGAAACATTGCCCAATAACAACTTCAGACAGAAAGAACATTTTCTCCGTTACAAAACAAACGGAAACATTACCAGAAAATACTGAAAAATGTGTAGTCGTTTATTGCAACTCAACTGAAAATAAGCTTGCGAGTTGGAGTGTTTTAACATAAATAAAATCATAGTCCTTTGTATTAGTGTAGTCTATACCGAGGTACATACACTAATTTATTGTACTGTAACTTACATTAGCAGACAGAAATCACTCGTGCCTATATGGTAAGGGAGACTCGGATTCGATTCCCGTTGGTAGCTCACGTGATATGGGTTTCACATTAAGTTGTAGGTTTACGTCTCATATAGCTTCCGTGCTGAAAGGAACGCTAGTCTCCAAACCAAGCACCATTACCAGATAGAATAAACTTGCTCAACAAATGGTAGAATAGAATTATTAGACATTTTTCCACTGTACCGCATACTTTGGTACAATATTTACCTCTTTATTGCATATTTGAGTTTATTTTCCTCGCAATTTTTAGTGCATAGTTGCATGTATATTGCGACAGTTTTTCGACCATATCGATCCGAATTCTAGTCATCAGTAAGCACAATATATTCTTCGAACATCAGTTCTAGGTACTAGTATTATCCCGATCAAAAGATTGGAAGTAAGAAATTAAGAATCCATGCATTTTTGACAAGATATTTATAATCTTATGTACCTCTTTAAAAGAAATGAGTCGTATTAGTTGGGCTATCAAAAATCATATACGTAGATTTGGAAACTAGTATTATAATGCTCTTATGCTGGTTAGGTACTTTCTACCTAGGAGGGGTGAAAAAAGGTGAAGGAAAACCTCTTCCAAAGTGTCTCAGTTCGGAAGATTCACCTCTCACAAAGTCCCGTTTCAGAATAGCAGAAATGTAGTAACTTTAGATATAACTGTATTTTGAGATTGTTTCATATGAAAATAAAATCAGTGTTAATCATATTATGAGTCACTTGTTTTTCTTACTTTTATGCTTTACTTCGGATCAGTAGATCTGCGTTTGTATAATGAAAACTAGCTTGTGTAATATCGTGATATCGTCAACACTGAAAAACTTTTTGATATTTTGGAAGAACGCTTTATAAACCTTTGGCAAATTATTTAGCAAATATTCTAAGAATATTGTATGTATATTTTTGTTCTCAAATTAATAGGATATTTCATGAGCATAGACAATTTTAAAAAGCATGCAATTTTATTTGAAGGCTGTATTCGAAAAGGAGAGTGTTTGAATTTGATAGAACTTCCCCTCGCGTACGTTCTTGAATACTAGCATAAGAGTACCAAAAAATACACGCAGGAAGAAAATGAGATCTTACCTATATATAGTAGTTATTGCAGTGTTGTACCCCATACATGGTCCATATGGAGTATTGAAGAATTCTGCCTCATATCGTATCAAGTTCTTTAACAGTGAAAGACATCCTCCAACTATTTTTGGCATTTGCCTAACCTTTAAGTACAATTTGGTAGAATTAAAAATGAAATAAGTATAATCAACAATAGTTTATTATATAAAAAGAAAGAAAAAGTGTACGGCTTCAACGAAAAGGAACGCCTAACATACAAAATATATGTAAGAGAATTATCGCGAATTGACTATGAATAAGTGTTACTTAGAACTAATATTTAAACTACAAATTAAGATAATCTTAGAAACAAGAGAAACAAAATAAAAATCGGGAAGACAGACACTGGGAATCGTAAAGAAAGCTAAATATGGATGAACACGTAGATTTACGTATCAATCTGTATGAATATAGTTTTGACAATACACAACAGTATTCTAAAAACTGTATTGATTCAAACAATAGGGAAACTTTTTCAATTTTATATTTAAATACTAGAAGTATACGAAATAAAATTAATGAATTAGAACTACTGTTACATAGAATACATATTGTAAAAGTTATAATTATTGTTGAGACATGGTTGTATCCTGGTGAAATTGAATACTATAATATTAATAACTATAATAGGTTCTATGTGTGTAGGGACTATAATCGTGGTGGAGGAATACTTGTTTATATCAGTAATGAAATAATTTGTAGACAATTATATAGATAAAGCGTATAGTGTACTAGGAATACAGATAAAATTTATGTCGAAAAATTTAATGCTTTTTAGTATATATAATCCAAACAAGAATATGGTTAATGAACTGTTAGATGACATGGAGATTGTGTTAACTAGTTGTATAAATTCATCCATTCTAATGGTAGGGGGACTTTAATATTGACACATTAAACAGAGATTCAACTGAAACTTTGAAACATATACAGTTTTGTGGAAATTATGGCCTCTTAGAGGCAAATATTAAATATCCGACCAGGCTGACTGATAACAGTAGAACCCTGATAGATCATGTATTAGTAAACGATTTAAGTGAAGTGATTTCTGTTAATAATATATTAGCTGATATAAGTGACCATAATATAATAATTTGTAACATTATATTTCAACGAGTACAATATTATGTAAACAATATGGAACATTCACGTTTACTTAAAATAAATTATAATAAACTAAATAATTATTTTAGGAATACAAAACTTTCTTTAACTACTAATTGTATTGATGAACAATACGGTAAATTGATAAGTATACATCAGAAGGGATTGAAATATCTAAACATAAAAGTACGCATAAGGTCTGTAGGAAAAGATATAAACCCAAGTCTCCTTGGATAAACGAGGAATTGTTAAGTTTATTAAAAATGAGAGATAAATATTACACTTTAATTTAAAAATTCCCAGATAATATAGATATACGTAATGAGCATAGAAAACTTAGAAATATGGTACAAAGTCGAGACGACAACTAAAGAGGGAGTATTATAAAAAAAAAAAAAAAAAAGGAATCTTTGTCTGACAGTAAGAAATTTTGGGAGTGTTGTTAAAGAAATATTAACTAATAAGATAAATAATGATATAGATTGTATACAATTGAAAATACCTTAGTTGATAACGAAAGTATACCAAATGTGTTGAATGTTCATTTTGCAAATATTGGTAAAACACTAGCATCAAAGATACCCTTACTAGAAAATACAGCTTTGAATACGAGTATACCATACAACCGCTCATTCTTTTTTTTACGCCAGTTACCCACATGGAAATTATTAGAATTATTAATTCGCTAAAGAAAAAAAAAGAAATCAGACAAAAAATGGATTCCATAATGAATTTTTAATAAATCGCAAGGACACCATAAGCCATACTTTACCTGAATTAGTAAATCTTTCCTTTACTCTAGACGAATTTCCAATGCAATGTAAAACTGCCAAAGTCATTCAATTTATAAAGGTGGAGGTAAGTTAAATCCGAATAATTATAGGCCAATATCAGTATTAAACTGCATTTCCAAATTAATTGAGAAGTGTGTACATAATAGAATGGTAACTTATCTAGAGTCTATAAATTATTTTTATAAATATCAATACGGTTTTAGGAAAAAATCAAGTACCTTAAATACCGTAACTGATATAGTAGTAGAAATTTAAGAATGTTTGGATAACAATAAACTTGCAGCAGGATTGTTTATTGATTTAAAGAAAGAATTTGATACACTCAAACATAACATATTGCTTCAAAAGCTAGAAAATTTTGGATTCAGAGGTATATCTCTTTCATGGTTTAAAAGTTACTTGTCTAATAGATCACTATATGTCTTAGTAGATGGAAAAGAAAGTAATGAGGCTCAAATAGGGTATGGTGTTCCATAAGGTTCCATATTGGGACCGTTACTGTTCTTATTTTATATAAATGATGTTCATCTGCTTAATCTAATACATAGAATAACTTTATTTGCTGATGATAGTGCTATATTCTATAAAGCTGATACTATAGAGGAACTGATAACATACATTAAAGAAGACTTATCTACATTATATCATTGGTTATGCATAAACTCGCAGTCATTAAATTTAGAAAAAGCTCATATATTTTTTCACAAGCCGTTGTCAAAGATAATTCTGTCTAACAAAATTGGAATTAAGAATTTGGAGTTGAAAAGAGTCGAATAAACTACATATTTAGGGATAATAATAGATCAACATCTAACTTGGGAATTACAAATTAAAAATTTAGAAAAGAAAATAACTCATATTGTAGAAATTATGTACCGCTTTAGAAAAACCCTAACAACGAACTTAAAAAGAATGAGATACAATGCATATGTACAGTCATTTGATATATTTGTGTATTATTTGGGGACATGCTAATAAATCAAAAATACAACCACTCATAATATTACAAAAGAAAGGCATTAGAGCAATGTATGGTCGACCTACGGACTATTCAAGTAAGAGTTTATTTATGGAATCAAATATACTGCCATTCGATTTATTAATTAAAATCCAATCCTGTATGTACGTCCATAATGTACTTTCAAATAATATAAATAGTAACCTACTTTTATAAAATCATTATAACTTTTTTAACCAACCCTTTTATTCACAAGAGGATTTCTTGGAATTAGCGTTTAGCCAGTCGAAATTCGCAGATGAGCGGAACCATGGAATTTTTCTACCCAGAAGGTGCCTGTCCTCTCAAGATATTTCAGCACCCCTCGTCAAACCGTATTTGGGAAGGTATTTATTCGTTCCCTCACTCACATCTACGTAGTCTGCTGTCCAAAGTATTAATATGTTCAATTATCAGTTATTGATTGATACACTGCTCCACAAAACTTAAGTAACTCGAAGAAAGTGGCAGAAAATAAAACGACACGATCATTGCACCAAGTATAATGAACAAACAGACGGTCCAGATGCACAATGCAACACAAGTGAAGATGAACAATACAGTTAGGATGTACGAGTACAGAGTGACCAAAAAGTTCAGCAGAACGATACCTCAACAGGTGAAGCTGGATTGTGCGAGGACATAGGCGGTCAATATGGCGTGTGACAACCACGAACAGCTATACAGGCACGTCATCTGGCCTTCATGTTGCAAATCTGAGTGTTGATCAAGTCTTGCGGCAGATGGCGCCACTCCTCGTGGAGAGCTGTTTGCAGGTCAGGAAGAGTGCGTGCTGGTGGACTGCGCTGCGCTATTCGCCGCCCAAGAGCATCCCACACATGCTTGATGGAATTCAAGTCCGGCGAATATGCAGGCCATGCAATACGCGTAATGTCTTCGCTCTCCAGATACTCGGGCACAACATGTGCACGGTGTGGACGGGAATTGTCATCCATGAACAGGAAGTCTGGGCCAAATACTCAGCGGAGATTGCGCACATATGTATTGAGAATTTCATCCTGGTACCGTTGTGCTGTCAAAGTGCCATGTTGCACAGTATGGAGGTCCGTTTTCCCATCCAGCATAATTCCACCCCACACCATAATAAAACCGCCGGCATAGAACAATAAAACAAAAATTGAAGATCTCTACCTCGTAATTGTTGTTGTGGTTATTTGTACAATTTTGTTTAAAATTTATTTCATATATGTGCATACACTTAGAAATGCATGTGCCAAGAAGAAAGCTAAATTACAGACAAAAAATACCTTATTTTGTATATATGTGAGATTCAATTGCCTTAATGTATCATCCTTTTCATACTGTATGAAGTTTTGAAGAGTCGATGAATTGATATGTGCAACTTCAAACAAAAAATCTTTATAGTACGCTTTCCTCGTTTTGTTGTAATCTCCAAAGATCCTTAAATTTATTTTTTTTAAAAAAAAGAAAGAAAATATAAATGAGGTTAGAAAAGAAATTTGTGGTGATACAATAATTATACTACTTTTTATGTACCAGATAAGTAACTTTACCTTAGTTCTAGAATAAATTATTATTCATGAAATGTTTTGACACTTTCATTAATATTGTTGAGAGTACATCAGAATAATGTACACATTTCGTATTGTACTATGCAAACATACCTAGGTATATTGTTTACAGTGGTGTAGTCTGGAAGAAAGCCAAGATTTTTTTTTTAGAAAAAAAGTAATTTTTGTGCTTGTAATACTTTGAATATTTAGAAAGTAAACAAGAACTGTCTTGAATTCTAGTGCTACTTTGCTAAAACTATGCACTGCTAAAATTATTCTAATATGTCATAAATGATGTGACATTCGTGGAAGATTACGCTACGCTTAGCTTCTCGTGGAGATATTTTCTTAACCAATAGAAATCAGCGGCAGCTTTTGTCATTTGTTGTCACTTGTCCTCAAGCAATAGGAAGCCCTCGAGGGTCGTTTGCAGGAAGCTGATCGTCTGCTGGATGATTACTGCAAACTTGAAACACATACCTTTATATTAAATCAGACGAAAGTAGTGCAATATTTTATCTATATACCCATAAATGTATTCTTTGGGGGAGTCCTTCCCACCGCTCTCCTGTGCATCCGCTAGTGTCTTCAAGGTTATCGCTAGAGAGAAGCTAGTGCAAAACGCTCTTTTCTTTAGAATTTACATTATCTGACAGCCATCTTTCTAATGTCATGCTGCTTGCGTCTACCCTTCTGAATAAATGACGCCTTCCACCTGTACAGAAACTGATCCCATGCTGACCAACTAATGACCTTATAAAATCTTGTTATACCTACACATAGCCAGCTAGTCTTCTAAAGTCCACCCATTTTGGATGATAATGAATATATTTTAAAAATATACACAGAAAACGTTATCTGAACCTAACTTTTCTTGTATATAATAATAATAATAATAATAATAATAATAATAATAATAATAATAATAATAATAATAAAGGAATTCTCTACGATACCGTACATTATAATATATCATGTCCTTTTGCTTGGTTAACCAATTGAAGCATCCAGCGACTAACGCTGTATAGCATATTTTGCAATGTGTTATGCTACCAGTAGAATACGTTGTGCACGAGATCAGGAGTTCAATTCTCAGTGAGAGAGCCTTGAAATTTGTCCATGTCTCATATAGTCTCAGTGTTGAAATAGTTGCTAAAAACTTCAATCGAACTAATCAAATCAAAACATCTTTATCATATGAGTTGATGTGCTTTACACACAGGGTTGGCAAGGTAATTTACTTGTTACGTATTTTACGTAAATTACGCGTAATTTACTAGTAATATACGTCATGTAGAAAACCAGTTTTTTACGCAAACGTAGAAAACTATATTTCTTTCATTAAAACTAAGATCATTTTGAATAGTCGGTTATATTGTAAGCTTAGTTTTCTTATTTAAGCATTAAAACATTATTATCTTCTAAACATTATATTTAAAAGTAATGATTTCATGCCAAATCATAGTAATAAAAGATAATTTTGGATAGCCCCTCGCCGGCCCACTACTACTTTCCACCTATTAGCGTACACCCAAGCACAACCACCCAACATATAAGCACACACATTAAAAATATGTGTTGGTTCGGATATGTTTGAAAGTATCAAGTAACCTTTTGATTATAACAATTTATTGTTATACCTTTGCAGCTTTTAATATAAAATTCAAAACATTTCAGTATACTTTGAACTTTCTATTAGAAAAGAAAAAGAGATTGACTGTTAGGCTCATTTCACCTTCATATTACACACTAACACACACATAACTGATACGAAAAGTACTGATCAGAATATTGAAATAATGAAATTTTGGAATAAACTGATTTGTTTTTCTTCCACGTCTGAACGATACTATATATACCACTTCACTTAGCACTGGGACATATTGAATTTTCGATATAAAAGTTATTAGATTCTCATTTTAAACACACACAACTGAAAAAATATAAAAGCACCCAACAGAACATTATATTACATTTTTCGGAATGAACTCATTTATTTTGCTCTTTTCTTCCAAGTCCAACAACAACACTAAATATATTACTTCCCTTAGCACTTGACTATCACTTGAACATTTAATGTAGAAATTTTTCATGCTCATAATAAATAGACAGAACTGAAGAAAATACTCAACAGAAAATTGAACTACTTGTTTCTTCGTTTTTTTTTTTTTTTTTTTTTTTTTTTTTTTTTTTTTTGAAAGAAACAATTTATCTTTCTTCCTAGTTCGAATACTGAATATATTTCGCTTGGTTCTAATAAAACTGCGTATATCATTTCATTTAAAACAGCCATTATTTTAATTCTAAAAAAAAAAAATGTTACATGCCATTTCCATTATACCCAATTCGAACACAATACTCTTAATCGCACTAATATTCATCACTTGAGTGGTCTTGTAATTTGAGGGTGTATATTTGAAGTAGTTTCTTCGAACGTTCGAAGCTGAGCCGGTTTCTTGTGACGTTATGGATAAAGGACCAATTTGAGAAAAAGTCTTTCAATTTGCGCTGAAGATGCTAGGATGTTCAGTAACTTTATAGCAAATTCCGACAACTCCTTATGTTACCGAGTAGCGAAATACCAGAATGTGCGTGGTGTTGTAATTCCCTTCTTCATAAGTTCTTCAAAATGTCCACATTTTCCCCGATATTGCTGGTAGCTAGTTATTCCTGAAGAGCCGAGGTTTTCCAACAGAAACTCCTCTACTTGTTCGTGATGCTTTTCTCAGACATTGCAGAAAGTCGTCACAAATGGAGACCACGAAGGCTTACCATTGTTGTTATATTGCACAATAGTTTCTTCCATGGCTTCTCTGGCATAAAACTTTTCTCGATTACAGAGGGTTTAAAACATGAAACATGATGAAATGGGTTTTGAACAGTCACGCGTGCAAACCGTATTATACAATGCTACTTTAGAAAGCCAATACAAAATTCCCAGTATTTTACGTAAATTACGCATTTTTTACGCGTATTTTACACGTCACGTAGAAAACCTTTTTTTACGCGTAATTACCCAACCCTGTTTACACAACGACATATTTTCGCAATTCCCATGTTGTTCCTGTACAGGTGTGTCAGCTGAGGAGTTTTCCACTGTATCTGGCGACTTTAACATTGCATATACAATGAATCTTGCTTAACAGTGGGTTGGTGGAAGATTTGGAGATTTCATAATTGTTACATTTCCTATTTGTTTAGTTCAGTAGTTTTCTCGGTAGATTTCCCGATGAAAACAATAACAAAGATTGAATTCAGTTGAAGGAAATGTCGCTTAAAAGTTGAGTGTAAGAGTTGGATCCACAATGAACCCATCTCTCTCTTCCCTACACTATGGCGAAGAACTTGTTATTTTACAGACTTATGCGCCATGTACGCTCCATGAGACCGACAGGTGGTTCGCTCAATGTACCGCGTCGGACCGACATGTCTACTTTGGTTCGTTACTTTCTTAGGAGGTCATAAGTTCGATCTTGTTGAGACTTCCCCACTAGAAGGAACCAACACAGCTCCTTTGAAGAGTTTTGTGCTAACAGTCCAGTAACATTGCATTTTATTTATTCTTTTTTATCTACAAAATTATATGGCGGCCCATTTGAAAAAAAAATCACGGCGGCATTCAACGTGTTACATAAATAAATACTTGAATATAAAAAAAATCACATCTAAAAAATTACATACCATCGTGAAAGAAGTATAATGGTAGGGAAAATGTGAATGTATAGGGTATACATTCAAATATACAATGATAGGAGAAACACAAAGACATGTACAGTACAATCTAATAGGTTTGATTCTTTTCGTGTTATTTTCATACTCTGGAATAGATGACTAGGAACTAAGTAAATTATATATATATATATATATATATATATATATATATATATATATATATATATATATATATATATATATATATATATATATATATATATATATATATATATATATAGGAGAAATAAAGTAAATAGCTAATTATTTACCCATCTATTTTTCATTGAATTCTTTTAGTAGTAAAAAGTTCTAAAATGCCCCCCCCCCAAAAAAAAAGACCAGTTGTACACTCTTGTTCTCCATATGTACAAGGTTATTATTCTTGTATTCCATCTTCCAAAACTTTCTCAGCATTAAAAGGATGTCCAATTGAGACATCTCACTTTATAACACAAATATTACTAGTAAGTTATTACATTAAGAAAGTTAGGTCTCATAAATCTATTTCTTTTATTTTGTTGTCCCACGATTATGCTTTGAGACTAACGGAGATAATGTTGAACGAAATGATGGAATCAGAAAAGTGGGAGTAAACGAGAGAACTCTGAGGAAACCCACGCACATGATGTTTGCTCATCACAAAGCCTATTTGGCGGGAGCTAGGATCGAACCAGGGTACCTAAGTACCAAAGACTAGTCACTCTATATCTCTAAATTTTGTTCCCCCATCTGCACAGATATGAATCATGTGAACTATGATTCTCCTAATTATTATATCACTAGGCTATGTTTCACAAATATACTTTTAATATTGATGAATTTTTCCTTTCTTATATAGTAAGTAAACATATACTTTAAACGTATACTTATAGTATACGGAAGTATTGTATACTGAATTTACAGTGTTGTGTGTCGTAATTGAAACCGCACATTATCTTAATAATATTGTTTTTTTTTTTTTTTTTTTAATATTCACTGAAAAAAATTGCAATTTTGTTCACATATAATATGTACTTACTCTTTCAAAACTGGGTTAATTCCTCTTGTGAAGACGTTCTTAGGACACGCTATCATGGAGGGCAAAGGTACTCGCCATTCGTTGTAATTCTTTTCGATTATCACAACGGATGGATTGTCTTGGAATTTCCTCCATGATTTCAAAATGAGCAAGGTTGTACATAAAAGTCCAAAAATAAAAAGCAGTATCCACAATGCCCTGCAAAACAATTTTTCTTCTTTAGAGTCAGCCTTTTTTAAAATCTGTACGTGTAAAAGAATACCATATTGGCCCAAATATACGAGTATAATACTTTAAATATACAAATAATGTCATAAAGACTATACTCGTGTTACAATTATAGCCTAGCCCTTTACACTTGTAAAGAAGTTGTTTCATAATACAGATGACTATATATATCTAAAGCTACTACGTTGCCGTAACTTGATAAAAAAAATTGTCAGAACATAATTACGTCTATAGTTAGACCACTGAAAATAGAAACATTTGTAGCCATGCTTCTAAAATTTACCACCTACATAACACAGACTTAGTTTAACCCCTTCGTTAACTACTGAGTTTTATCGTATATGCTGAAGCTACTAAATAAAAGGATACTTAATTCCAGTTTGTTAATGCTATTTGTAAATCATTATCAAATTCAATATAAAAATGCACAGTTTATAAAATGAATTTTGCTTTGTATATGGCGTGAAATGAGCCCTCAATCCACACGAAGTGCATTCCGCCCATTCCTTATCACCATCTGAACAAGATTTCTTCCCACACACTAAGTTGTAAAAGTTGTCTTCATCTTCGAATGATGTTTCATAACGTAAATTTCGTCTACAGTTTACTTTAGAGTTTTTCTCTTTACTCGGGTCAATTGTCTTGACAGGTCCCTCTTTTCTTTTCTGTTCCTCTTTCTTTCTTTTTGTGCACACAGAGATCACTCCTAATTTTTCGGAAATGTTTTTGAAATAGCACATTCCTTCCGTTTTGTTTTATTTTTACATTGTTTCTTTGCATTATATTGTACTGATTTTATTTGCGATTTATTTGTATTGTATTCTATCACTATTTTAAAAATAGATCCATCGTTAAAGTAAATTTGATTTTCTCTATCAGTAAATCTAAATATAATCATGTATAAGTTTTGTAATTATTGAAATAAAACTCGTATAAAAAAATAACTATCAATAATGACAACACTTAGATAAATTTGTAATTGTGCTTTTTACCATTTGAGGATGTTGAATTGAATGGGACTAGCTATTTGAAACTATATCCGTCGATGTGGTTCGTCGACTTTAAATCACTATGCAAAATTAATATTTTATTCAAGTGAAAAAAGTTTCTTTCTTCGTTCTTTACGCTTTATAGCAACAGGAAACCAGTTTTCTTTTTTTCGCACGTAGGTGTGCTCCAAACTTGTCTCTGGGAATAATACAAAGAAACTACTCTTTATGGAACTAAATTTTTGTCTAATTAGCAGAGTACTTCGGCGAAGCAGACATTTGACTTTCCTTGACTGAAGTTACCAACTTACGATTTTGGCTACTAAAATTACCAACTTACCAAGTTACCAACTTACGATTTTGAGTGTGCTTTCCATATAAATGATTATCAACGTCTAGAAACCTTTCTAAATACGAAATTGTTATATTGACAGACCAGGTGCTCTTCACACTGACGCTTTATTATCTAAATTACGGTGGAAACAACACTTGCGATTTGTGTGATTTGCACGTGAATAGATTACTTTTCAGAATTGCCAATCCATATTCTTTTCTATTAAACTGTTTTCCATTTGACTAACATACGATATATTCATTAGTTATAGATTGAATTTCTTAAGTTGATCTGCAACACTTACTCCACCTCGACAGCAAATTTTACTTTCCCACAGGACAAAAAGACGTGTTGCCAGGACTACATAATATACTATAATTATATTTGCAATAATTATGAATATAAAATTTATGGATTTTTTCGGAGCAAATCCTAAAAGGCACTGTCAACTAAAGGCGTTCTTTCGGGGTATTCTCGAATATCAGTGAAGGCGAGGAGTTCGCCTCTGTTACTTGTAAAGGGAGGCACGCAACAGCCTCACTCACTCACCTCAGGCCTTCCAGTATTTACAACCACGTTCAATATTGAAAGACAATTATCAAAGTGAATAGTGTTCTAGTGTACGCTACTTAAGGAATAACTATGTTTAAAAAGTTTCATTGAATTCATCGTCTTCGAACTTGTATAAAACGCGCAATTAGATATTTATCCAAATGTGGTCATTTTTACCATTGGCATAAGCAGTAGTTCTTTCGGTAAACATCGTATAGCCTATCTACCTATTGTGCATTAGAAAAAAAATCATTCATGAATTTCTTACCTCTCGGCAATTGATTTCTTTCCCTGTACAATTATAGGAAGTCCATGGAAAGATGACTTCTCAAGTATCGTATTAAGTTTCTTTTGCATAATTAGCTTTTTTTTCTTGATATCACAGTAAGTCCAGATTTGTCTACCCTAAAATTATAAAGTTTATCTCAGATGATGCTACAATTAACAGAATAAACAGTTTTGTTACTGTAAACATATAGATATACAGTGTGTTTATGAATTCAATGGCATACATTCTGGAGGTGATTCCACACATCAAAATACGAAGAATTTTCATATACACGTAGTCCTCGAAACTCCATGGTTTTCGAATGAGAGGCATTCGAAAACGAGATAAAAGCTTCTCTAGAGCGGTAAGTTTTCGACTAGCATTCAACGTGGACCTGGCGATTTATAATTTCTTCACAGAAACTAACCTTGTATGGTACTATTCAAAACCGTAGATGGAAAGCGTGCGCAATGACTGCGAAAGGAACTCCCCACAGGACATGAGGGATTCCCAAAAAGCTTCTGAAATAAGGGGAATCGAAATAAACATAGACGGAAGAGTGCATCGCTAGAAAACAGGAATTCGTTCTCGACAAGTCGATATTGCAGTCTAAATATGGTAGAAGAATTTTCCATGTCATGCGTGGTTGGATACCAACTCAGAGGAAGTTAGTGTTTTAGACGTGCAAAGAACCTCACGGATAGAGATCATTTAGTGGGGACAGCACAACTACGTGAATTGTTGGGTATTTCTGGATTATTCTTGTCATAGGCAGAGTTATAACATTCCTAGGTAAACGATTATCTGGACGAAAATGTTGTCAATGAGCACCACGACCTTAATTAATATACTGATCGCTAAGCTACTGATGAGACCACTACTCTTGAAAACCCTTGAATACTCTTGAAAACGCTACACACGAAGGATGCGATGCAGCATAATGATAGATGGGAACATTGGGTGTGAGGGTAAGGAACTTGCTGACCACGAAGTGGCAACAATGTTAGGAGGAGGACAAATCACCGCTAGGCATAGGAGATATAGCTTCGAGATCAATTGTCTTACACTCACAACAGGTGTTCGAAAGGTTGGCCACCAACTTCAATAACGTCTGCAACAACGTACCGTGTTTCGTCGCAATCTAGAAAAAAAAAGTGCATCCTCACATCAGATTGTGCCAAATGCTATTGAGATGCACTCAGTGAGTTTCCCCAATGTATTCAACCGTGTTTATTATACAAGGTACTTCACGACCCCCATAGAAAAAATTTAGCTTGGCGAAGTGTGGAGGAACCACATACTCGCTTAAATTTGACAGGAATGCCCTCAAGAAGTTGTGGTATGGCATTCTGAAAAAACTCTAGTTACGCTGCAGTACTCACAAAGAAAGATTCCGATTTTGTGAATTCAATTGCTGAAAATGATTGCTAGCACTGGATTCAGCACCAAAAGAAACGGAGGAAAAGGGGGTTTCTAGTGGCTGACCCTATACGGGGTGGGAGATAAATGAGGGCAAAGTGCGAAGATAGAATGTAGAAAATGTCTAGAAATACCATGTTAATTTCTAGTACAGGGATAGAGGTCAAATGTTGGACATGAGGAACGCATGTATAGTGCGCTCAGTGAATAGACGCAATGTGACTCATACAGCTCCTTCGTGGCTAAGCAGTTAGCGTATTAGCCTTTTGCGTGGGAGATCCGGGATCGATTCCCGGTGGGAGATCATGTGGTTCGAATTCCACGTTAATCAGTAGGTCCCGTCTCATATAGCCTTGCTGCTGAAAGTGACGTTGAACTCAAAATCAAATCAACTCAAGCAATGTGAATCATGGGGACATCTGAAAAGCCGCCATGTTGGAATTTGCGCAAGAATATACGAGAAAGGGGTCATGTGACATTTGGCTCTTAATGCACACCGTCTATTGGAATCAGTAGTGGCTAACAAAGTTTGAGACCTCTCTGTTTAATTGCAACTGTTATGGAACTTAAGAATGATTATATGGTTAATACAAAAATGGATACAACAGTGGGCACATTTGAAAAACGATAAAGATGAACAACCGGGCTCGTCACAGCTGTCGCCGGTATTGAAATTGAGGCAATGCTCGACAGGTGTCACTAATGCGCCAGGTGCTGTTTGCAACTATCTAGTTTTGTAGAAAGCATATCTAATCATAGCTTGGATCGTTGGTGCTGTAAACTGGAAGTTAGTGAGTGATTGCAACTTAATGGAGTTGTCCCTTTAAGATGTTTACTTTGAAGTCAAATGACAGAAAAACTGTTTGTTATATTATATTTTACAAAATTCTTATACGGACGGAAGAATAACACATCCAATGGTTGTATGAGTGATGTGCAACCATCAGGGATAAAGAGTCGGGTAAGTTCAACATTCTTCGGCTTCTGCACCAACTCTTTATCTTTATTGGTTCTCCATAAATCAACGAGGAGCAGCAGTTTTATCTGCTCTATAGAAGGCCAGAAAACGTCAATCATGAACTCTTTCAGATTGTCTTTGGTCATATTTGCACTTTTACCAGCAAATCAACCAATATTGAGTGGATCGGGACGTTTGTTAGCTGGACAGTGGCCTCATTCACATTTGTGTTTGTTCCTAATTCACGTTACCTTTACGACAATATTGATACATTGCCATGGCGTGGAAACGCCTCCTGTTACAGAGGTCTCAATCTGTATTGGCCAGTATTATTTTCAATAGACGGTGTAGGTCAAGAGCCATATGCTACATGACCCCTTTCCTGTATATTCTTCTTGAGCTAATTCCAAGATGGCGGCTTTTCAGATGTTCCCCCACGACTCTCATTACGCCTATTCAGTGGAGCTCTATATGCATTCCTCATATCCAACATTTGACCTCAATTCCGTTTCTAAATTAACATATCATTTCTAGACATTTCCTACGTTCTATCTTCGCACTTTGTCCTCACTTATCTCCCACTCTGTATACGGTCTGCCACTAAACACCCTATTTTTCTCTGTTTCCTTTGGTGCTGAATCCAAAGCTAGCAATCATTTTCAGCAATTGAATTCATCAAATTGGAATGTTTCCTTGTCAGGTGTGGCGGTAAGAGGTGAGGACCGAGAAGATGACTCCCAATAATTCCTGACAATTCCTGCAATTTACAGAGATATGATTTTTTTTTTTTTAATTTTCGCTGCCGGACACTGTGTGGATTATCCACCTCCTATACATGGCTATTGCCGGAGTTAAAAATACCTTCGAGTGTGAAGTGTGTCTAATCAGTAAATACCAAGCTTGGGAAAAATTTTGGTAGTCACACGCTAGTAAAGAAACTACCGGACGAAGTTTTGACGTGGTGCAAAATGTAATTAGTCTAAAATGTAATTGAAATCAGTGGAGTAACTAACGGGCCTATAGGGCCAACACTGCGAGGGGACAGAGTAAAAGGGGGCATTTAATTTTCGAAGATTAACTTTATGATGTTAAAAGGTTAAAATTATGTGACGTTCCAACTATATCTCATGTTTCCTGTAACGATAGCAACACCTAAATGATGATAATTCGGTGAACTAAAGGCCAACGAACTATACACTGACCAGCAAAAACATTTTGTCTACACGCTACTTTTTTATCGTTGTACTGACGTAAGAACCGTGGGACACAGCAGAACCGCTCGCCGGACGGTGATAGAGATCTCACTCGATCAGTCAATGTAATGCTTGTGGATAGATCGTGGAAGACCGGCGATATATATATATATATATATATATATATATATATATATATATATATATATATATATATATATATATATATATATATATATATATGAGTTTGGTAGGGTAGCCAGACGATTGAGAACGGCATTTCGTAAACATCGCGACTTGTCGGGTATTTGCTATCTGATGTGCTTACTGTCTTCCAAAGGTGGGAAAAGGGCGGTGAAACCATCACCAAACCAAACTTCATTTCATTAAAAATGTCGGACATCATAGATTCTCAAGGTTGGCAAAAAAGATAGGCAAAAACTGTGGCACAATTAAAAGTAGTCTTTAGCAGACATTAGCAGTGGACAAGGCACGATTGTCTCTGAGCACGCAGTTCAGCGCACAATGTTAGATATGGGCCACCAAACCTTACGTCTCACTCATGTATTAGTGTTAACCACATGGTATATAGACTGAAATGTACACGTGTAAATCGTCATTGGGCCGCAGAGCAATGGCACAATATTGCATGGTCAGATTAATCACAATACTGCCTTCATCACATCAATGGCCGGGTCAGAATCCGTTGTCTTCCAGGAAAACAGCTGCTCGAAACGTGAAAAGCAGGATGATGACAGGCCGATGGTGGCTCCATTATAATTTGAAAAACTTTCATGTGGCCATCCATTGGCCCAGTTATGCGTGTGTGGGGGGGATACTATGGCGGCTCCTAGTTATCAGTAGGCCATTGCTGGTGACATACACCAATTCATGTCGGCTATATTTCAACAGGCCAACGCTCTTTGTCACAAAGCCAACTTTGTGCTACATTGATTTCAAGCAGCACAGTGGTGAATTTCAAGTGCTGCAATGCGTACTCCCCAGAATTCACCCGATCTGAACCCAGTTGAACAACTTTGGGATATCACTGAACTTCAGACTCAAGCTCATCAACCCCTTCCGCGGAATTTACGATATCTAAGTAATTTAAGTATGCAGATGTAGTGCGTCATGATTCCAGCCACCTATCAAGGTCTCATTCTTTCCATGCCAAACCACATTGCTGGTGTCATGCTAGTCAAAGATGGATATGCCGTATATTAAGTAGGTTGTCATAATGTTCTAGCTGGTTAGTGTATATTAATAACATAATATTGTAGATGATTGAGTTCTTACTCAATCTTGAGCATTGAACGCCGAGAAAGTCACCACATTAATATTGACAAAGTAGTCAACGAATTCTCTCCCAAAAGGTTCATCGGTTTGGAAAATTGTGAACAGGATCCAGAAGTTTTGGTGAGTCTTCATACATTAATTATAAACATGTTATGTGTTAATTTATTTAGAAAAAAAGCGTTTCTGTTAAGAAACTTTAAGTTCCATGAAATTGCATAATAATAATAATAATAATAATAATAATAATAATAATAATAATAATAATAATAATAATAATAATAATAATAATAATAATATGTTCAATTTTTTGCATAATATGAGCAAGCAGTGACAGACTGGATGGAATATCCAAATCAAAAATACGTATGTTCTCTAAAAATTTTACGTGGAAAGTGCGGGGCCTTTTTGACATTTTTGCTGGGAGGCTTATGCATCCAAGGATCATTGTTTCAATCTGTATACATTTTATCAACATATTGTCACCCGTTCTCAAACAAACCCTTAAGTTGGGTACATGTTTTCTTAGCGTTTTCACTCATTAATCAATCTGATAACAGAAATTCGCAGTTCTATGTATCATGACTGGCGTGAGAGACAAAGCGGACCTATTTGTTTCAGTGCGGTATATAGCTTCAATGCTTAAATGTAAATCGCCAGTAGATTCTACCGAAGAAGCTTGTTATTGTTATTGATTTGATTTTAGCGTCCCTTTCAGCAGTAAGGCTATGTGAATCCTGGATCTACAGCTTAACGTGGAGTCGGAACAACATAAGCTCCCGTCGGGAAACGAACCTGGGTTTCCCACGCCGAAGGCGCGTACGCCAATCGCTTAGCCACAAGGGAGCTCCCGAAGAGGGTTAACAGAGGAGATGGACAGGGCCGCAACTAGGAGGGGGCAGAGGGGGCACGTGCCCCGGGCGCGTGGTTGGAGGGGGCGCCAGAAAGAAGATAGTGTATCAATTGTTTTAAAAATCGCACCCTTTCTCTTGAGGAACTTATTCTAGAGGTTAAAAGAAATCAAAAGTTTACTTGGCCTTTTCCATGGGACCTCTTTTAGAGAGAGAGAGAGAGAGAGAGAGAGTCTCTTCTAAGTAGGTGCAATGTCATACATTAAAAACCTAATATTGCATGCATTTGTTCCCTTGGGCGACCACAGAGAATCCGCCCCCCTTTCCTTTTCCTACCACAAGGAGCTGTTTGTCTGTATAATTCCATTGAGTTGAGTTGATTTTGAGTTTAACGTCCGTTTCAGCAGCAAGGCTATATGAGACGTGAACCTACTGATTAACGTGGAATCCGAACCACATGAGCTCCCGCCAGGAATCGAACCCGGGTCTCCCACGCCAAAGGCGCGTACGCTAACCGCATAGCCACGAAGAAGCTCTATAATTCCATTGAAAACAGCTCTGAAGTTTAAAACGCTGTTATCAATAGGGGCGGGGGCGAAAAGTTACCGATTTTTGTTGCTTGCAGGTGGTTCAAGAGTTTAGCTCAGATGCGCCCCCTGTAATGTTACGCAATTGCTGCAATGATTTTAAATAGAGGGTAGTTTTGTGGCGGAAAAGGTAAGTTACACGCCTCGGTGTATTTAATTGTTTCTTGTACGCCTACCAAGGGATTTTGGGAGTGAAGGCTGTATGAAGTTTTATCTATTAGTTTTGCTTGAGAGCTTTTCGAAGCATTTTGAATTGTTATCTATCAGTCCAACTTATGCTTTATTATGCTTTATTGTTAATTTCAATCATTGTTTTACATTAATCGTGTATAATGTATAATATTTACTATACATTAAATAATCTAAATATCTTGATCTATTTATTAATATTTTATGAAGCAATTTCTTTCATATTTAATGAACTTTCTAGTTAATGCACTGTAAAGAGATATGCTTTGCTCGAATCAGTTTTTTCTATCACTTGTGTGCACCTTAGAGGTGCATATATACAGAAAGAGAAAGTATACAGAAAGGTGCACAAAAAGTACAGAAAGTGCTCAAGTTCGAGAGGTACACATAACAATATAGTGTGGAGTTCTTGTGTGCTTCATTGTTGATGGAAAGTTTTATTTTCTTTTCTTCTTTTCTCCACATCAAAGGATTACACCGAAAATTTTACAGAAATAAAAATAAGCTTTTCATTGTTGCATTGTTATGTTCTCAATGATTTTGCATTGTAAATATTTTTTTAAAAAAATATTAATATAGTATATGTTAAACTTGCAGTTAAATAGAATTTCCAAGAATTATGCTATATACTTTAAATTATGCTTTATTATTCTTTAAAATTAGTTTCTTCTGGACCCTTAGACAACCACACCCATGTTCAAGGTACCCACCATATGTCTAAATTGCTATTATGCTTTTTATGCTTTTGGGTTGCTCTGTTTATAATATACCAGATATTTTCAAGTTTATTTTGTATTGTTTTTATATTTTTAAATGAAAGCTTATGTACAAAATTATTTTTGGGTTTATTAGAACTAAATGTTATTTCAATTATAACTTTATGATGTACTAGATATTTTCTAGTTTATTTTGTATTAGTTTCTTATTTTAATATGAAAGCGTATGTTCATAATTATTCTTCGGGTTATTAAAACTAAATGTGTTATTTCAATTAATAACTGTATAATGTGGCAGATATTTTCTAGTTCATTTTGTTTTGATTTCTTCATACAACATTAAAACAAAATGTATGTACAAAATTATTCTTAAAACTTGTGAGCACATAACGAATGTAATATATTTTTGTGGTTAAAGTAAGTTTGATTAAAGTACTTAAAAATCGATATAACTGGTTTCATTAAGAATGTTATTTACAGTTGCAATCCATGAGTGATACTTTTCGACTAAACCTGGGGGGGGGCGCCGAATTGTGTGTTTGCCCCGGGTGACAGAAACCCTAGTTGCGGGCCTCGAGATGGAAGATATTCTTGGGCACTGAATCCATATCAGAAACCTGGTTCTAGGCATCTCTTTCCTAATTTCCTCTACGGAGTATAAATATTGAAACCGGAAATTATAGATTTCTACCACTTCCGGTTTTAGTAGATTGATAAGGGTAAAGGTGGATGGAACCGGTTAGTCTAAACCCATTAAAAACCACTAGTATTGGCATCTCAGTTCTACTAATATTGTAAATCTGCACTCTGTTGGTAAGAGAGCCCAAGCAATAACAACAAACCATTTCCACCCACTCGCTTTATTAATGATATATCCATGATCAACAATCCAGTTTTTTTTTTCTCCATAGAAATATTTGTGATCCCTCTCAACTTCATCTGTGTCGAATAGGTGTAATGTCATGTTACCCAATGACACGATAGAAGGATGATTAGTGAAAGAAGTTTCATATTTGAGCAATAATTTCTAGCAGCGCTCTTAAACGTAACCAACACGTTACATGTTTATTTTAAACATACATAAACTTGAAACTTACAGTACAAAGGAGGTTCAGAAACTAAGGTTACAAGGCCGATATTTCTGGAGTTTCGTCTGTTATAGAGGAATTAGGAGTGGGAGGTAATTTTAATGCATGGAGTTGGTAAATGTTTAGAGTTTCAGCTACTCGCCACCTACAGTGCTAGTTGTAGGTAATCACAAATGGCGACTCATTTGGAAAACTGGTATCGCCAACAAGTCCGCTTAATTATTCGATTTCTGTAGGCGAAATACGTAACCGCGACTGAAATTCACGGACAGGTGGTAGAGATTTACGGAGAGACTAAAATTTATTGTTAGCATGTCGCAGAATGCTGTTGAAAGTTTGCGGTTGATAGTGAAAACGTCACCCAGCAGTGGCTGGCCCAGCACGCCATCAACAGATTTGAACACAACTCGCGTGTAGAAGCTGATTCAAGACAACGGGAGGATCACGTTACGACATCTGATACACTTTCATCTGTTCCCGCACTTGAAGAAGCACCTCGGAGGCTGTCGTTTCACTTCAGTCGAGGAAGTGAAACACTTCGTGACAACGTGTCTGAACACACAAGGACAGGATTTTTACCAGGAGGGATTCTTGAAACCCATCTTACGATGCGATAAGTGCCTCAACCGTTACAGAGACTATGTCGAAAAATAACCTTGATGTATGTACTATCCCTTGGCTTTGTTGGTTATATGAAATAATATGTACACGTTTCACTGCAGATTTTGTAACCTTACTTTCTGAACACTCCTCGTAATTATATTTTATTCTATTTAATACTGGAGCTGTATGTTGTAATCTCCATGAGCAATATGTTATTTGTATGTGCCAGGGGCGATCGGGGCGATCCCCCCAGAAGAGGAAACATTTTTATTTTATATATAAATAAAACCTATACCAAAGTTTGGAGCTCTTAAAAGTAGCTTTCAGTAGTAGTATTACAACCCACCGCCCCTTCAGAAGTCGTTCCTGGATCCGCACCTGGTATCTGTAATATATTTATATAGCCTATGCATATTTTAGATTATATAACTTAGATAATAAAAGCTATAATATATAATACTAATCCTGTCTCTCCAACGGAATTAATTGCTACTGTTATTTTTTTTTAAATAAATTGTTCATATATTTAAATAAAAGTTCTCTTGATTAGCTTAGTTCTTCCCTCTTTGGTTCATTCATTCTCGAAAGAAATAAACAATATGCTGAAGTTTAAAGATAGTTGAATTTCTGTAGAAGTTCAAGTTTATTCTGTGTGTAAAGTCTCAAAGGTGTTTTAATCATAGATGAGACAGGACTTTCCTCACGTGTCGGTTGTAGCCGCATACTCGCCGCGAGAGGTTTCTTTCCCGTATCTTTATGAAACCTATGGAACGATGTGTAGAGGCGGCAGTTGGCCACTGGCTTCACGCACTGCTGCGGGTTTTGCTCCATTTATTAACATTTTATCATAGGCCGCGCGCAGCACCCACTCGGTTGTGCCGCGGTATTTTCCCGCTCCATGTGTGCTCACGTAGTATATAGTTTATTTGAATTGAATTTCCACTCTGTATCAGAATTACCTATAATAATAATAATAATAATAATAATAATAATAATAATAATAATAATAATAATAATAATAATAATAATAATAATAATAATAATAATAATAATAATAAGTACATTTGGTAGAGTACGTCTATATACCTGTTCAATTTGGAGAAAATTCTTTTCTTATGTAGTTAACTATATTTTTAACACCACACTGTACAGTCTACTTACACCTAAGTTCAAACTTTTGTATTTGACACAATACGCATAACACTTAATTACCCTTATATGCTCTAAGGAGTAGCGTACCCAGGAATTTATTTCGGGGGGGGGTTCAAACTAAATATGAAGCTATTTTATATTAAAATTGCTAAAATTGCCCCTAAAATTAGGCTAAATTTTTAAAAAGTCGAAATTTCGGGGGGGGGGTCCGGACCCCCGTGTCCCCCCCTTCCGTACGTCCCTGGCTCTAAGCTACCACGAACTTTTCAAATTCCACTTTAGCATCTCCCTCATCAGAAGATACTTCGAAATGAAGGATATACAAAGATTGCATTTACCAGGTTTGACAGATAATGTGAACAAAAGAGGAAAAACACATTTGAAGATTATTATGAAAATGAATTAAATTTGCAGTAACTTGAATAACTGAACTATGTATGATTGTTTCAACACTAGGAATACATTATTTTGCTTCCCAAAGAATTATAAAGAAACACAGAGAGACTAATTATTGTATCAAACAACTTCAACTTGCGCACATATTTCAGAAATATTTTAAAATGCAACTCTCTTTTTGGAAAGTTAATATTCCTTCCAAATTGGATATTCCATATGATGGAATGATTCTACAAGAAAACAAAATTCATTATATTATTAATTATTACAAAAATGTATTAACTTACACTAAGCCTTCGAACTAACTTAAAGGAAAGAGAGAGATAAGAGATAATAAGGAAAGAGAGATAACCTGTCCCTGCTCTTCAGCTATACAATAGCCAGACCAAAGTTACAATAGTTACTACACTGAAGTAACCTAATATCGTTAATACTTCGGAGAAATATTTGATATAGTCGAAACGCAAACTCACACTAGAGAAACAAGGAGGAGTATTCCCAAAGCGCATGAAAATATGTGGAAGTTGTATATTTGTTGAAGCTGATAATTATCTTACTATGTTCGTATTAGTAACGTAAGTTATATTGATATTAGTTATGCGTTTTTTAAATGTTCATGACTACTTTCTTTACTTACCTACACCAATTTTTTTAATGCACTTGAACTACATTACAGTTGGAAAGAAAATTTTATAGTAAATATCTAATGGTAGGTACACTATTATGTGTAAACATTAGGTACATAGGTGTTGGGAGTAGTTGTAATATTCTTTTAGCCACACGTGAAACACGCACGAAATTGTAGGTCGCATGCGATATCAATAGGATTACAATATTCCTAAATTCCACCTGGTTAACTCGTTATATAAACATTAATTTTCTACACAAAAATACAAAGTTTATTTCTTTACTTCCAAGTTTGCTTTTAAAGCATTCTGAGAAAAACATTGAAATTCATAAAAAATGAATATTCACACAACGTCATGTTAACTTGGCTCATTTGTATTTTCACTAGATATTTTTTTTCAACAACTTCTTCTTTGAATACAAATAGTAAATTGGAATATCTAAATTTGAATTGACGATACACTTGAATCTAGAAAATGCAAACAAATTAGCTAATTTCTGAAAATGTGTGCGGACGGAAATTTTTATAGAGAAAATGCGAACATTTCCTTGTCAGTGCTGACGTATAGTAAAACTAGATACCACAAACTTTTTTTTATATATCTATGGATATCATATACAAGTAAATTGAGTTTTCACTACAAACTCCTAACGTGTCTAAGGAGAGAAATTTGTATCATAAGTGAATAAAAATTTAGATTAAGGATCCATGTGCGTACGTTTCCGTGCTATAATTATAGTATTAGCGAAACGTTAATTTCTACAGTTGCTTTTGGAAATAAAGAGCTCTTCAGAACACAAACTATATGAGATGGATTATAGCTTAAAATGAAATCCATTGGTGTAACGACTGGCTCTCGCTATTTTAGTGCACACAATCCTGGTCTCAGTGAGGAAGACTTGACATTTTAATGTACAGTGTCCGAAAAAGGGTGTACCCTTTTAAAAAAATATTCTTGGGTCCTCTGATGTGATATTAAAATCCTTTATATATCAAAAGCAAGGTATAAATTATATCAAAATTTTGTATATGCAAATCCATGGAGTTTCTCAGGATTGAGTTGTAAGGCTGACTAACCTAGTTGAGAATAAGCTTACCTTTCTGGAAAGGTACCTACCAATATGAAATATATATATATATATATATATATATATATATATATATATATATATATATAGATAGATAGATAGATAGATAGATAGATAGATAGATAGATAGATAGATAGATAGATAGATATATATATATATGAGGACCTTGTTAAGCCGAGTGACTACGCTATAGGTTATGATGATTTCTATGACATCCTTCAGTGGCCAACTACAGAAGCCATGTGTAACGTAGCCAGTGAATATGAAGATGAATAGTTCAATTTAGATATACATAGAGGTTTAGAAGGGAATCCAAAGACATACATAGTGTTGTCCTTTGTAGGATACTGATAACGTGATTAACGTTGTTACTGTGGGTACATTCCTATTCTAATCATGTTCCGACTTTTCATTTGATACCCAAATGCCTAGGAATAGTTAATAACTTTGTGATTTTCTTTTCAAAACAGAATACAACAACAAATGTTATTTCGCTTGCAAACTTTATATTTTCTTCCGACGCAATTAGTTTTATTGCAGAAACCCATTAACTGAAATTTTTATATAAATTTTTATTAATTACGTAATAACTATTTTAATCTAGTTATAGAGCAACATCCAATTCGTGAACAAATTAACTAATACTCCAAATTTTGTGAAACCCTCAAATTTGTTATTATCAGAGTTAAAACGTCTTTTTCGTTTTCCCTAAAATTTCAAAAAGTGTATTTAGCAGGTTTCTGAACTAAACGATTCAATTAGGGGTTGGCACGGTATCCTGCCAAAATTTCTAGGGCATCGACTACTATGACGCAATACTACATGATCAGGTTCCCATACATTTCTTACCCAATCAGAGCCATGAAGCCATAACGGGGGGAGTACTACTTAAGGCGTGTTTGACACGGAAGAATCTTTCGGAACATTTCTTGTAGTAAAAATTTAATCATTGAATGATTGTGTAGATAATTCCGTTGGTCACTATAAGTATATCAGCATTTTATTCAAAAAGAAATAACACTAATTTATATGCAGTTTCCAACTCTGTTTCCACATGGTTTATATTTAACAAACTTTTGAAGCAAAAATGATGGGGTTTCGTGCACAAACGAGCACATACGATGCATTAAAGAACGGCACTACTTTCAACGTTTGTGCTTAAAGTCGGAGGGTCAGCATGAACTTGCCCAACTACCAGTTTTTCGTTCATATGCTGAAACTAATAACGCAAAAACGATGGAATTTTCTTGCACAAACGATGCACTAATCAACAGCACTACTTTCATCGTATGTGCTTCACAAGTGGGAGAAATGCAAGCATTTTATTTCAAAAGAAATAGCAAGAATTTGTATCTAGTTTCCAACTCTGTTTTCCGTTTTCTGCTTATAACTCAGGAACTATTGAAGTAAAAACAAAGGGATTTCCTGCACAAAATAGCACAAACAATGCACTAACGATAGGCGCTACTTTCATTGTTTATACTTGAAGTCGGAGGGGGGGCAAGTGCACGCTGACCCCACCAGTTTCCAAGTCTCATATCTTTCATATCTTTCAAACTAATAGAGTACAAACGATGGGGCACCATGTACAAACGATGCACTAAGCAATGACACTAATTTCATTGTTAATGCTTCAAATGTAGGAGAAAAGCAAGCATTTTATTGCAAAACTAATAGCAAAAATTTGTATCCAGTTTCCAAGTCTGTTGTCCATTTTTGCTTATAAATCAGGAGCTATTAAAGCACAAATGACAGGGTTTCGTGCACAAACAAGCAGCACAAATGATGCACTAACAAATGACAGTAGTTTCGTCATTTTTACTTAAGGTCGGGAGGCCAAGTTCACGTTGGCTCCTTGCTATTTTTTCGCTCAAATCTCCGAAACTAATAATGCACAAATGATGGAGTTTCATGCACAAAGAGGACAAACGATGCACTAACCAATTACACTAATCCCACCGTTTGTGCTTCACATGTGGGAGGAATGCACACATTTTACTTCGAAAGAAAAAACGAAAAAAATTATCCAGTTTCCAACTCTGTTTTCAGTTTTTGGTTCATAATTCAGGAACTATTGAACACAAACGATGGGGTTTGATACGCAAACGAGCACAAACGATGCACTAACGAATGACACTAATCTCATCGTTTGTGCTTGAAGTCGGGGGGCCAGCGTGAGCTTGGCCCCCTACCAGCTTTCCTTTAAATCTCCGGAACTAATGAAGTACAAACGATGGGGTGTGGTGCACAAACGAGTACAAACGAAGCACTAACCAATGACACTACTCTCATCGTTTGTGCTCCAGGTCGGGGATCCAAGTTCACGCACCTGAAAATAGAGAGTTATTAGATATACCAATTCGTTGAAAATCTTGTACTCTTCCTAAATTATTTTAAACTTTCTTTCAGGTTAGAATTCTAGATACGTCGTTAAACGAAAGAAATAATATGTAGCCTTCCAGTTTTAGGTTTCAATATTATGTTCTGTAGGCTAAAGGAGATGGATGATGAACGAAAGTGTGTGATTATTTAAAGGAATTAATAGAATGAAAATGTGGTAGGAAACGGGAAAAACCTTGTGATAACTTACGGCCAAAATGTTAATTGTCAGTCTTCTTACAAGAAGTGAGCGCTCTTCCACTTTCCTATTAAACGTCCTGGCTCTCAAATTCTTTTTTTTTTTTTTTTTTTTTTTTAATGATCTTTAGGATTACCACTCTTGACAGTGACACGAGCACAAAATTCCCAGAAGAGTTCAAAATTCGACCATGCTCTACAGAGGGATTCAAACCACCAATAGGTTTCGATTCTCAATCTCAGCCTAACGCCTCAGATTGCTACAGGCTACTACTAGCCATCGTGTTCTCTACATATAAGTAAATATTATTATCTAGTTATGTGTTATCTAATCTAATCTAATATAAATAAAATAAAGAGTTTGTTTGTCTGTCTGTGCGTCTGTGTGTCTGTCGGTCTGTCTGTGTGCGGCCTGGGAACCAGACGAGTGGACCGAGAGTTATCAAATTTGGATCACGGGTACCTTGGTTCAAGCTCAGACCAAGGCGAAGCGTTTTTTCAAATTTCGAACCAGGGGGTCTCAGGGGTCCTTTATCGGGATATGTAAAAGTAGTAGAAAATGACCGATATTAGTGTCAAATTCATAGTTTTCACGGTCGCTGATATCTATGGTGATATCGCACTAATTTTCAAATTCACTCATTCGGTTGCTTGTCGGGTGTCATCGGGGGGATATCGAAACAGTAAAAATAATCCAAAATGACCTATATTAGTGTCAAATCAATAGTTTTCGCGGTCACTGAGATGGATGGTGGTATACTCACAGGCGTTGACTTCCAAATGCAGCCCCCATGCGAAGAATGGGTATTTCAGGTAGTGATTTAATAAAAGCAACGAATATTATCTTATAATGATAGACTAGGAACAAATGTTAACTATAAAGTGTTCGTCCCAGGAATTGAAAACATACAAATATAATGTTCGCAAGAGATTACACACAAATATAGTAGTATTTACTTTTATTATTGAGGTAAATTTTTAGGAAAACCGTTTTCTTTCGACTCATTTTACATTGTGAACAAACACTTTCAAACAAAATAGTTCTATTAACAAATAAAATAATATTACTACCTACTACTTTTATATACGAGTACATTTTATGTTTCACGTCTTTAATCTTATCTGATCAAAAAATATTAATTGTTTGCTACTTTTACTGTATGTTACAATTCCACCATGACGCCACTGTATATCGCTTCTTGGGGCAAATTAATCACTGTTTAACAAATCAGCAGATGTGTCAACTCAATTCGATTCTAATTCATTTAGAAGTCCAAACGTAGAATCAAACTTAAAGTAGCCTTCTTAGTGTTGCATTTGTACCACTATTATTGTTTTTAACATATGTTTTAGAAGTGTAATTATAAATATTGTTTTCTATTTACTAAATACTGTAAACTTACTTTGAAATTTATATATTACCTGAATTTTAAGATGGAACCATGGACAGTGTCGTAGGTTGAATTTTTAAAAGGAGAAACGCAAGTGGTTACCATAATACTAACCAATTAACTCTTGTAAAGAAAGAGAATCAAAGTTATCAAATATAATGCATATGAACAAAGTATATTTTATTTAATGCCACGGGAAAAGTAATCAGTTGCTTCATATGGTCCCTAGATCTTTCCTAGAAGAAACCTAAGGCACGTAAATACTGTCATATAATAAGTGAATTATCCCTTACTAGTGCATAAAGTTTTTTTTATTAATATAGAACAAAATGGACAATTAAAATCATATTTTTCAGTGCAAATAGTCAAAGCATCCAAAAATAAGAATAACCTGAGGCCAAGGTTGTGTGAACTGGAAAATAAACTTTCCCATAACAAGCTATAGCGTAACACCTAGCTGACCTCGATATGTGCATCTGTGATCTCACAATTGTTTGCAGGAAAAGTTAAAAACAAAATATCTGGTGATGTTCTGGTGGACAAATACACGGATTTTCCAAAACTGAACGGAAAAACAAAAATAACCTTTATATTTGTATACATAGCAATAATATTTATTAGGAAACTATTTTTTGACTGATCTAAGATTCAAAAATATAGTGCCAACTAGTTGTGACAAACAAGAACATTTACGAGAATAAAAAGACAGATTTTATAAACCAAGCATGCATTCTTTTGGAATCATTCATTCGGAATCCACCATTTCGGATTCACTTCGTTCCGTTGAGAGCTTCGACATGAAGTCTCTGCGTAGCTGTCGTCAGGACATTAAGTATAAACTCAGAAAGAAAGTATAACTAAAGTATGATATAGATGATAAGTCAAATTATCTATTAGCAATTTACATGTTTTTGTAGTCATTGTATGTTTCTTTCTTTTAGTACCGTAATATAACTTATTTGTGCATTTGACTTATGTGTAATTGTTTCTTTTATTCTGAATATTAATTGATTGCATTGTGCATTCTTATTATTTTTATTCAATCTCTTTTATTTTACTATCTGTCACATCCGAATGAAAGGTCATGGATCATTTGGGTAATGGTCTCCATGTGACAGGCAATACACTATAACTATAATCCCACTATACTACCCGTTCCATTATTGTGGTACACTTTACCCATTACACCGTTGAGAATTAATTTTATATTTATTTTATATATATATATATATATATATATATATATATATATATATATATATATATATATATATATATATATATATATATATGTTAATACATCTCGAGGTAGGCCTAACCATAGAGTTAATTATTTTAGAGGCATAGAGTTATTTTTTTTGGTTTTAGTTACGTAAGCTTCTATTGCAAGTTTTCTCTGAACACTTCCCCTTCTTTCTGTTTTCGTATTCCATTAACCCTCTGAAAACTATTCACTTGAATTTATTAGTTTATCACCTTCAGATCACAAGCTAAATATTTCACTTCTAAATGTATGATATTGATAGTTTAGTGCTTTAATTTTTGACTCTTAACACTACTCACCATTCAAAATTTGCTCACAGAAAGGTCGTATGTATTGCCGTGAATATAAGCAGCCTTGGTTCGTAGTTCGTTGATATAGGAATCCACTTGTTTTTCAGGCAAAACATCTAACTGTATATGTTCTTTCGAAAGGAACATCTTAAGATTTAACAGTTCTGATGTAAAATGAAAATCTGAAAAAGAAAGAAATTAGTGTTAATATTCAAACAATTTGTAGGTTTATCTTCTTAAAAATATTGAAGAGTAAAAGTAAATAACAGGAATATAATAAAACATCAACATTTCTGACTGCGTAATATGATTTATGAAAAATTGACTTTGCAAGATTACAATGATCTAAAACCATCTGGCAGAGCTACATCAGACCAAACATAGAAAATATAGTAATTTTAAGAAGTACTTCAATTAACTTACTTAAATCTAAATTAGGTTATTATTAGGAAATTATATCAAAGAAGGTTTTTTTTATTGCATTTCACTAAGCAAATATTGTTGTCTTATTTCGATCAGCGTTGTTGTGATAACACAATCATGTTATGGCTGGACCCAATTCAGCTCTGATTGGCTGAGAGACGTTACGTGGTATAACTCTATCACCAACGTTATTTTTTAACTTTCTCTGAGCCAACGCTCCAAATTTTGTGAGGTGTGCATAGGACCATCGCTTAAATTTTGGAAATTGCCAAATTTTAAAAAATGGCTTGGTACAGTAGAACCAAGATATGCAAGTTTCTCTGTAAATTTGGTTAGTTTTACATGGTCTCTTTTATTGTGAGTAAAACATTTTTAAAAATATACGTACTTTCCGTGTACTCTTCAAGAGGTTTCCCTCACTCAATTAGCATCTAGTAAGATCAAGTGGCAGAATTACTACTCCAATTCATTGGACATAATTAAGATGTAATAAATACCGTTTAAGTGGGAATAAAGGGTCAGTCTTAGAGAGAAAAAGATCTAATCATGGACGATTTTTACGATTATGTATACTATACGTTTTTTCTCATATATTTGTACTGGAGTTTCCAATTTAAAAATTCAAAATATAACTACAATGTTGTGAGCAGTGAAGCCATATCTAGCATCTTGATGCTAGATCTAGCATAATTCACATGCATTTAGCATCTAGCATCTTGACTTTAGCATCTTGGCCAAATCTAGCATAATTTCATTCTTCCCTCTGATGAACAGAAAAAGAACGAAAATTTAGATGGTTCAAGGACCGTCGGGAATTAATCTTCTTAGTTGAAGCGATGGTTGGAACAATGAGACCAGTCAGTATTTCCGCGGTTGTAATTTATTGTTGAATTCAGGGAAATGTTCAAAAACAGCGAAACGTGACTCTACAAAACATATTTACTAACCACAGTTTTATTACTGTCAACTGAAACCTGGCTATCTGGGATGTTTCTGGTTTGGTTACCTGGGATGTTTCTGTCCCTTTCAATTTACAACTTGAGAGGGGAGGGATATGAGAGTCAGGGGACAGCTATCTATCTATCTATCTATCTATCTATCTATCTATCTATCTATCTATACATATATATATATATATACTAACAGGCCTGTGTCTGAAGCGGCATGTTGTGTATATATTTCTTAAAATGTTATCCATTCATAAAACAAATTCGACCTTCCTCCCCTATAATGTGCCATTTACCAATTTATTTCATTATCATTCCTGACAGAGTCATATTAGCTTTGTACATAAATACAGTTTAAACACTTCATTAAAATAATGAACATAAGTAGGGGCGGGCCTTTAAAATTAGTCAGGAAAGATAATTTGAAAATCTGGCATAATTTATAAAAATCTAGCATAATTCAGACTAGTGCTGTTGAATTTTTGTGACATTTGCGGTTTTCGGTTTTTGAGAAAACCGGTTTTCTGAAAACCGAAAACCGCAAATGCGGTTTTCAAAACCGAAACCGCAAATGCGGTTTTCAAAACCGAAACCGCAAGTGCGGTTTTCAAAACCGAAACCGCAAATGCGGTTTTCAAAACCGAAACCGCAAAAGCGGTTTTCAAAACCGAAACCGCAAATGCGGTTTTCAAAACCGAAACCAATGTTTTTAATTACACCTTTTAACAATTGTGAAAGCATCTATCGATCGATACAATTGTATTGATTTATGTCTGTGTTTCAACTTTTTTTTATTTGCTCCCGTTTCCTCCCACTTTCTTACGGTTTAGAACTCCGTAAGTACTGATGTGAACTTGTGTGTTACAAATACTGACCTGGGATCATTTGCACTTTTTTTTTAGTTACTTCTTTGATGACACTTCCAAGGTACTTTTCGGTTGCAGGGGGGGCCGCGGTGGCTCAGTGGTAGAGCGTTCACCTCTGGTGCTAGGGGTCTCGGGTTCAAACCCTGCTCCCGCCAAGTGAACTTTGTGGTGTACAAACACCGTGTGCGTGGGTTTTCTCGGGGTTCTCCCGTTTCCTCCCACTTTCTTCATTCCACCATTTCATTCATTACTCATTATCACCGTCTCCTTTAGCCTAACCGGCATAACCGTGGGACGTAAAACTCACAATTTCATTTCATTTCATTTTTCGGTTGCAGGGAAGCAAACTGGACCCCACCTGATTTTTATATATTTTGTAAAGTAGAGCACGAGGAACACGAATCTTAAGGAATTTTGACATTCCGATTTCCCGAACTCGAGATACTAGAACTTATACAGTAGTTTTACATAGTATGTATAAAATTAACGAAGAAAGTTCTGTCGCTTTTTGACCTATCACCTTAGAACATAGATATGTCACCTAAGACCAGGGGTGTAGCCAGCAAGTTTCTGTAGAAGGGGCCCGTCGTTTTTGAAGGGGGGCAGCTACAATCTAAAAAAAATGTGTTACAGCTAGTGTTTTTGAAGCCTGAAAAAAACTGGAAAATTTTGGTTTCCTTCCGGAAAACTAAAAACACTGTTTTAGCTTATTATTATTATTATTATTATTATTATTATTATTATTATTATTATTATTATTATTATTATTAATAATAATAATAATAATAATAATAATAATAATAATAATAATAATAATAGTAGTAATTTCATAAATTATATTACAGATAGTTTGTATTATGTTTAACCAAGAACTACTGCCTCCGACCAAACATTATACCTTTGTGCATAACTATTTCAACACACAGAACCGATCTATATAGGTAAACAAGAAAGTTCTATCGCTTTCTCACTCACCACCTCCGGACATTCATATGTCACCTAACACGTATCTGGAAGATCAAGAATAGATCGACAACCTTCTGCAAACGTTCTGGAAGGCCATTTATTCCATCGCGGTAGAGGTTGGTGTTCCGTGAAGTGAAGAAGTTATCAAGTGCATTTTTCACCTCTACTTGGGATTTGAGTTGGCATCCTTTAAAGTGATTGTCCAAGGAAGGGAACAGATGATAATCGGACGGTGCAATGTCCAGGGAGTATGGCGGATGCAATAGTGTTTCCTATCCAAGGCGTAAAATGGTGTCCCGGGTCATCCTAGCCACGAGGGGCTTAGCGTTGTCCTGTAACATCTCTTGAACACGGCTCAACTGCTGACAGTACACAGTTGGATTGATGCGATGACCAGCTGGTAGCAGTTCCCGATGCACAATGCCACGAGCAGTTCATCAACACACAGGAGGACTTTCTTCTGGTGTAGTACTGGTTTCGGCTGTCTTGGAACCGTTCATGGGATGCTAACCAATTATGACGGCGCCGTGGAACTTCGTACAGGACCCATTTCTCATCACATGACAACACCTTGTCCAGAAATGGCTCCTTCCTCAGACGAGACAGCAAAGAAACACAGGTGTCTGCTTGCGTTGCCTTTTGACCCGGAATCAAGTTATGTGGGACCCATCGACCCAACTTCTAGTGTTTCCTCAGTTGAAGGTGCTGCTGAATGGTTTCGCCACTCACACTGAATTGTCCCCATGCCGTAAGCGTCGGTAGACCACAAATGGGCAATTAGCGACATCACGCCAAACATTGGCGGCAGAGATGCGACAAAACGCCAATGAACCACAAAATTACTCCCCCAAAATGTTAAATCGGCTAAATGTGTGATTTAGTTACATTAAGGTGAGTCTAAAGAACACTTTTAAAAAGTACAAAAAAATTACCCCGAAGGGGACTCAAACCACCAACCTTATGATTACTAGGCAAGTGTTCTTCCTACTTCGCTACGATGGCGATGAAGGAAACGTTGCTTGTAAAGGGATAAAACGTTAAGATCTTTTTAATTTGGTCAATCACAGTGCTCCTTTAACCGTGTATATTCGACGATAACTGTTTGGAATTAGATAAAATGTGTTCGCCATGTAATTTTGTAACAAATGACGCGTGTCTATTTACTTTATTTCATAGTTCTCGCATACTCACTTTCTAATGATCGACGACAGTTGTCATCTAAATTCATACAATTATCGCACTTATCTCAAGATTTTTCACGTCATGATGTTGAGGCAGAGGTTATTCTTGACCCTCGGAGCTCACTTTAGGAACAATTCGTCAGCAAAAAATAATATATAATAATAACCGCATGCACATGACTGGCGACAGTTCGTGTTGGTCCCTTCACGATTCTCCGCGAAGAATCTGAGAAGTGCGGACCAAGACGAAGTTCTCGCTGGTCGCTGCTACGCGGTGGTACTTGAACACCCCGACGCGAGATATATATTTCGACTCGACGAAACCCGGCCGCCAGTTAGGGCCAACTATCGCAGACCTACGCAAAAAGCGACAGAACTTTCTTGGTTACTTTTATACATAAGACTGATTTTCTTTGAAATTGCACTTAATTTAAGATTTTCTGAAAAAATGTTTATTTATTATTCGTGACTAAAAAGACATAATTATTTTATTAACAGTTATATCTCACTTCCTGTTTTACACGAAATAGCATTTTAAAAAGCGAATGAAATCCAAACTGAAAAACTGAATAAAAACGTTGCTTTTCACCAAATTTTCCATGTGATAAAAAGTTTTCTTGAAACACTAATTACAGCATATAAATAATATAATGTACTTACGATTTAGTATAGTACCATTGTTTTATGATAGAATTTATAGTTGGGGGCGCGGTGGCTCAGTGGTAGAGCGTTCACCTCCGGTGCTTGGGGTCCCTGGTTCGATCCCAGCTCGCGCCGTGTGGACTTTGTGGTGGACAAACAACCGTGCTCATGGGTTTTCTCGGGGTTCCGTTTCCTCCCACTTTCTTCATTCCACCATTTCATTCATTTCTCATAATCACCGTCTCCTTTGGCCTAACCGGCATAGGCGTGGGACGTTAAACTCAAAGATTTCATTTCATTTCATAGAATTTATAGTACCTTGTCAAAACGTTTGTCTTCAAACTGTCAAATACAAATCGCCGTAAATTGTGTAATCTACTGTCACAAAAAGTATACCATACTATTTTCGGATTGCTATGAGGAAGAAATACCATACTATTTTGTGATCGGTATGGTAAAATACTATTTTTCCATACTATTTTACCGTAAATTATTAATTATATGTAAACATTGTTATTTTTAAATGACTGAAGCGAAGTAATCTCACGATGATGTTTTAACATCTGGTCATTAGGGGGGCCAGGAAATCATTTGGGGGGCCTGGCCCCGTGGCTACACCCCTGCCTAAGACGTACCTGGAAGATCAAAAATGGTACCCATCAGTATCAACGGACCTTCTGAAAACGTTCGGGATGGGCATGGATTCCTTCGCGGTAGAACTTGGTTTGCCGTGAAGGAAAGAAGGTATCAAGTGCATTTTGCACCTTTACTACGGAGTTGGACTTTAGTTCTCTAATGTGAGTGTCCAAGAAATGGTTCAGGGATAATTGGGCGGTGCATTGTCCAGGGAGTATGGCGGTTGCAATAGTGTTTCCCATTTAAGGCGTAGGATGGTGTCCCGGGTCACTCTAATCATGTGGGGCTTAGCGTTGTCCCGTAACGGTAGAACCCCTTAGCGATTGAGAAGTGCTGGCTCCAGGGTTTTGAGTTTTTCTTGAACACGGCTCAACTGCTGACAGTAGACAGTTGCATTAATGTTCTGCTCTGACCAGCCGGTAGCAGTTCCCGATTTTTCTCCAATCCCAAAAAGCGGGTGGTTTTTCGTGATTAAGATAGCGAGGGACGAATATAGAACCTGACAATCGAGTGGTACCTGCAAAAATCGGGTAATATGACAACACTAAGCTAAATAGAAAATAAGGTATATCCCTATTTAAGATCACTACACCTGCAACCCATGAAATCCAATTTGAAATCTCATCCACTTAGACTGAGATCTTTTATATTATCATTACTCTTTCACTTTGTTTCTACTCATTACTCTTTCTTAAAAAAAAAAAGAAAAGAAAAAAATTAGATCGCAATACACAATTTTATTGTTGATTTGTTGCCACTCCGATAAATGTGAATGTTGTGGTTTTGCATGTGTTGACTGGTTTCTTATCGCAAGTCCCAGACACCTGCAATAGTTCATACGTGAAGGGAACACCGATCATATTTTATTCTATATCTTTTTACTTCCCAATAACGATAGCCGTGCCTCTTTGTGAGAAACTGCAACTTATTTTTTTTTATTCTGCCAATTGTAAAAGAATACTAAACAAGAATTTCCCTACACGTTAAGACATTTTAAGAAAAATATCTTTTTTCACCTCTGCAAATTTTGAGCATTTTTCCCCTACGTCGGGGGAAATTTCCCTCCATCTGGCAACTGTGAGCCGAAGATGGGAAAGATTCTTTGCTGTTTCCTCGTCGTTACTTGATAATAGTGCTCTCGAATTTTTGTGACTTCTGCAGTTTTCGGTTTTTGAGAAAATCGGTTTTCAAAACCGAAACCGCAGATGCGGTTTTCAAAACCGAAACCGCAAAAGCGGTTTTCAAAACCGAAACCGCAAATGCGGTTTACAAAACCGAAACCGCAAATGTGCTTTTCAAAACCGAAACCGCAAAAGCGGTTTTCAAAACCGAAACCGCAAAAGCGGTTTTCAAAACCGAAACCGCAAATGCGGTTTTTAAAACCGACATTTCGGTTTTATGAAATTTCACTTTTTTCAAAAACCGGTTTTCGGTTTTTTCAAAAACCGATTTCGACAGCACTAATTCAGACCCGTATTTGGCATCATCGCGAGTTTCCAGTGTGGCAACCCTGGTTGTGAGGAACAGTAAATAATTACAATCGTTTTACAGGATGAAAAAGTTTATCGGTTTGATGGTCCGTGCCAATCTTGAATCCGAGCATTAAAAATTGCCTCGGTGGAGAGAAGCTCTTCCACGTTTAATTTGGTTTTAGATTCTAAAATATTGCACTAGAGGAGAAAATTTAAGGCCCATCTAAAACACAATTATTCGATTTCTTCAGGGTTGCGCATACAAAGATACAGGGAGTGACATAGAACACTAGATTGTCCTTTTTAAATATTGTTCTGTTACTATTTCAGTGTATACTTGTATAATTTTATATCTTAGGTTAGGTTAGGATTTAGATTTCTGGGCTTTCGGCGTCTAAGGCCATTTAGCCCGTCACGTTTTGAGTGATGACGTCCCTCGGCGATAGGGATGCATTCGAGTCGAGTCGAGTCGAGATTTAAGCCTGTCTCGACTCGACTCGAGAAAATGTTGTCTCGACTCGAAAATATGTTGCCGTCTCGACTCGTGTCTCGACTCGACAGTCTCTGTCTCGACTCGACTCGAATTCGAGTCGAGACGTCTCGAAATTCGAGTCGAGACAAAATATATGAGTTAAAATATACACACACATCAGCCAGACCATTATGACTACCTACCTAATTGTTAGTATGTCCACCTTTTGGCACGAATAACAACGGCAACGCGTCTTGGCGTGGTCGCAATGTTCCTCGGTGGGTCGCTGGAGAGAGTTGGCACCACATATGCACACACAGGTCATCTAATTCCCGTAAATTCCGGGGAGGGGGTGATGCGCCCTCAGGTCACGTTCAATCACATCCCAGATGTGATCGATTGGGTTCAGATCCGGAGAGTTTGCACTTGGAACTCGCTCCTGTGTTCCTCGAACCACTCCATCACACTCCTGGCCTTGTGACATGGTGCATTATCTTGTCGAAAAATGCCACTACCGATGAGAAACATGGCCGTCATGAAGGAATGTACGTAGTCTGCAAGCAGCGTGTGACGCCTCGGTCGTCATGGTGCCTTCCTCGAGCTCCAATAGACACATGGATGCTCACCTGAATGTTCCCCAGATAATAATTAAGCCGCAGCCAGTTTGTCTCCGCCCCCCAGTACAGATATCAAGGAGCTGTTCCCTTGGAACACGACGGATTCGCACCCTCACATCGTCATGATGAAGATGATATCGGGATTCATCAGATAATGCAACGCTCTGCCATTGTGCCAAGCTCTAGTGGCGATGGTAACGTATTCATTTCAGTTGTAGTTGCCGATGTCGTGGTGTTAACATTCGCCATCGGTAGGAGTGTTCGGTGCACCGTGTGTTCAGACTAGTGTTGTAAAGGTCTGTGAAAAAAACAGAAATTTTGGGTAAAAAAACAGTTTTTTACGGTTTTCCCGAGCTGGGGAAAAAACGGAAAATTTGGGTATTATCAGAATCATCATTTTTGCTAATCACAGAATCATTTTAGTTAATATGTTAAATCAAACATATTTCATAGAGATATCTTCATTGTTGTATGTAAAATTCCGGAAATTTTGAAACCATTAGAAAGAAATCATTTGTTCGGAAATATTGGCAAAAACAGGAAAATATAGTTTAAAAACTATTTGTTGGCCTGATGCTAGTAATCTTACTTGCTGTAACATGTCTGCAACATATACAGTGGGAAGTCGAAAATTCGAACTAATTGGGACCACAGGTAGTTCGGATTTTCAAATTGTTCGGATTTTCGAAAATGACCAAGAAAATGCCATTTAGGCTTACATATACTGTACGGTATGTTCTTCTATCGATACAGTGGTTATTCAGTACATACAGTAATTACAATACCGTACGTAAGGCTACTTACATTTAATGTTTCTGAAGAACCTGCTTGTACTCTAAATAACACTGTTCTTGTAAGTCACACTTAAAATTTATAGGCCTAATAAAAAAAATAAAAATACATGACGAACAATTACATATAAATGAACTTTTGTAAAAACACTGACTTCACATAACGTCGATGGACACGCTATTGTTTGTTTCTCGCGTTAAGACAAAATGTAAAAAGCTTCTAGGGACCGCGTTCGGATTTTTGACGTTAGGATTATCGACGTCCTACTATATATGCAATGTATTTCGCTAACGGAAAAATACTTAAAGCAACAGGTTTTTGTTCTACTTTACACACATATACCGCACAAGTGAGTAAATTTGAGCAGCGAGAAATATATTAAGTGAAACTTCCGTTAGTTATTATTACAGACTAGCAGAATATCCGTTCTTCGCACGGGGAGAATACGTTTCATTTTGGACGCAAAGGACACCAAAACTGTCCCCAATGAAGTTGTGAAGCCCCAAAACTATGAATTTGACATTAATACCGATAATTTTCAATTATCTTTACATGTCACCATCCCCCTTAGAGTACTAATGGGGCTGAATTTGTGGATTTAAACGGCATCTTCTGTTCATCTCAGCGAGTATGGATTCGAGGCCATTTTCGATCATGTATGTATATATAGGTAGATATATATACATATATACACACAGAGGCGGATCCAAGGGGGCTATCGCCCCCCTCTCTTCACACTCAAGTATACACTGCATAAAATGGGCTTCAATCCTACTTTACACTGGATAAAACTGCAAACTATGGTTTAGCCCCTCCCTTGATCATATCCTGGATCCGCCACTATACTGTATATAATTCTCAAAAAAATTAGGGGTTCAGCTGAAACATCACACAAGACCTTAAGATAGTGTATGAATAAGCTTGTGTTTGACTCATATATATCTTACAAAAAGGAATGCTTTAAGATACACTAGAAAAATGGGGCACATACTGGTGTTGGGGCACGGAAAACCTTGTTCACATGGCTCATGACACAAGACGGTTATGTGTGTACCTCTCGAACTGCTCACAAACAGGCAAGGCAACAACACTGATTGTTCCTTAATATGTCATATGATCACTTCGAATAACCAACAGAGCCTCGCACCTGCGTGGCATGGATTCAATCAGATTATCGATGAGTTCTTGGGGAATGTTGTGCCACTCATCCAGAAGAGCGACTTCCAGCTCTGGAATGGTTAATGGATTTACTGGCCTAGCGGCAATTCGTTGCCATGCATATTCCAGACATGCTCAATTGGAATGAGATCCGGAGAGCATGCTAGCCACTTCATCCGAGCGATACCCTCAGCATCCAGCATCTCATCCATTAACCGAGCTCTGTGAGGATGAGTATTGTCATCCATGAAAAGGAACGAATCACCAATGGCACCAGCATAGGGAAGAGCAAGAGTTTTCGTAATCTCATCCCTATATCTGAGAGCCGTCAAAGAGCCATTTCGGATGATGTGGAGCTCAGTACGCTCACCAATGCTGATTCCTGCCCACACCATCAGTCCACCACCATGATACTGGGATCTTTCTCGCACAAACATGGGATTCTGTCGTGTTCCACAATCTCTCCAGATGAAAACACGTCGATTATCAGGCTCCACACTGAATCGAGATTCGTCAGAGAACAAAACATTGCCCCATTCATTGCGTCCCAACCCACGATGTTCCTTTACCTTCGCTCTTCGATCAACACGGTGTCGTGCAGTTAATGGGACACACACCATAGGCCTACGTGCGTAGAGACCACCTTCTCGAAGGCGATTGCGGACCGTTTGAGTGGATATTGTGCGTCCTGTTGTTGTTCGGAAGGCTTGCGGGAGCAGAGTTGTATTCTGACGCCGGTTTTGACGGGCTGTTAACAAGAGATAACGATCGTCTCTGGCTTTGGTTGCTAGTGGACGGCTCTGTCTTTGTCTTCTTCGAACACTTCAAGTTGTTTGTAATCGATTCCACAATCGGGAAATCACACTTTGTGCCACTCCTATGGCATGTGACACCTCCCGCTGTAACTGACCAGCTTCCAACCTGCCGACAGCTCGCCATGCCAACGATTCTGGCAAATCACGTTGTTGCGCAATTTCACTACGTAGATTTGTGACGCACTAAACACAATGAAAACAAAGGTATCCTGGAGCTGGAATGTATTGGCAGCGCCACACTACAAAATGATATCTGTTAGCGCCACGTCACTGATCACGTGCACAGATGTTCCAAACGGTTCGTTTGCACGTTGGGCCTTCAGGATTTTAATCTGAACTGGACAAGATACAGTGTTCTCACATTATTCGTAAGAAGTTTTACATGTGTTTTCATCTGATTCCCTAATTTTTTTGATATATATATATATATATATATATATATATATATATATATATATATATATATATATATATATATATATATATATATATATATATATATATATATATATACAGTGAAACCTCTACTAACGGACATATTTTGTAATCCCCAAACACTGTAATAGGAAAAAAAACATATTGGCAAACCTCTCTAAAGCGGACACTCTCTAGTACGGACACGGACAGTCTTTTTTGTCTTTTATAGGTATTATTTACCTCCGTATTACGGACACTTTCTCTGGAAACAAGTTGGAAAGTGCAGTAAAAATACATTTTTCATACGCAGTAAAAATACATTTTTCATACGTATGTCACCAAGGAAGAACATGTGGGTGTGACAACATTTTGCCTCCTCAACTGTCTGTTCAGCAACCCAGAGGAAGGGTCTCTGTTTCACAACACCCTTATATCCTTTGCTTGCATTCCACTCCCACCCAACCTGCTTCAGAAAAAAAAAGTGATTGACAGTTGCCCACTGTTTGGAATGACACATCATTCTACTGTCCCGCTGGATCTCTAACCAAACAGGAAGACAAGTTTGGTATTTTTGACCACGGGTACGCATATTGTCTTTTAAAAAAAGTCATTGCTGGACTGCAATTAACTCACAAATTAAAGCAACACACCGAAACGTAGTAAGTAGAGATAAGTATAAAGTGCAGAGAACTATAACATCTTATTCCCATGTTGTGCCTCGAATTGGATGGCGCAAGATAATGCAGGTACAGTAACATTTTGGTAATATTCATAAATATGTGATTCATGCAAAAAAAAATCTAATTGCATATTACCTTGTTTATTAATTTACGTAAGAAAATATTCAAACCTCTCTAAGGCGGATACCTCTCTATAGCGGACAATTTTTGATTCCCCACGGCTGTCCGCTTTAGAGAGGTTTCACTATATATATATATATATATATATATATATATATATATATATATATATATATATATAGATATATAGATAGATAGATAGATAGATAGATAGATGTAGATATATATTAGATAAATATACCCATTCTTCGCATGGGAGTCAAGGCCTGTGGAAGTATTACCCTCATTTCCGCGACCGCGAAAACTATGGATCTGAGACTAAATCGATCATTTTGGATTACTTTTACATGTCTCGGTATATCCTCCCCTCCCCGCCGATTCTCGGTCCGCATACAATGGTAGCTGAATTTGCAAGTGATCACTAATGAAAGTGTCACCATTCATCTCAGCGACCGCGAAAAGTATGGATTTGACACTAATATCGGTCATTTTGTATTACTTTTACACGTTACGGTATCCCCACTCCCCGCTGACTCCCGGCCCACATACAATGGTAGCTGAATTAGCAAGTGATCACTAATGAAAGTGTCACCATTCATCTCAGCGACTGCGAAAACTATGGATTTGACACTAATATCGGTCATTGTGGATTACTTTTACATGTTTCGGTATCCCCACCCCCCGCTGACTCCCGGCCCACATACAATGGTAGCTGAATTAGCAAGTGATCACTAATGAAAGTGTCACCATTCATCTCAGCGACCGCGAAAACTATGGATTTGACACTAATATCGGTCATTGTGAATTACTTTTACATGTTTCGGTATCCCCACCCCCCGCTGACTCCCGGCCCACATACAATGGTAGCTGAATTTGCAAGTGATCACTAATGAAAGTGTCACCATTCATCTCAGCAACCGCGAAAACTATGGATTTGACACTAATATCGGTCATTTTGTATTACTTTTACATGTTTCGGTATCCCCACCCCCCGCTGACTCCCGGCCCACATACAATGGTAGCTGAATTAGCAAGTGATCACTAATGAAAGTGTCACCATTCATCTCAGCGACCGCAAAAACTATGGATTTGACACTAATATCGGTCATTTTGGATTACTTTTACATCTCTCGGTATATCCTCCCCTCCCCGCTGATTCTCGGTCCGCATACAATGGTAGCTGAATTTGCAAGTGATCACTAATGAAAGTGTCACCATTCATCTCAGCGACCGCGAAAAGTATGGATTTGACACTAATATCGGTCATTTTGTATTACTTTTACACGTTACGGTATCCCCACTCCCCGCTGACTCCCGGCCCACATACAATGGTAGCTGAATTAGCAAGTGATCACTAATGAAAGTGTCACCATTCATCTCAGCGACTGCGAAAACTATGGATTTGACACTAATATCGGTCATTGTGGATTACTTTTACATCTCTCGGTATCCCCACTAGTGTTGTAAATAGAAAAAAAAACCGTTCGTATTTTTTCAGAAATGTACGTTTTTTTTAGAAAAAAAACATTGCCTCTCGTTTTTTTCTAAATTTCGTTTTTTTTCAAATAGTCATTTGTAATTTATCTTACGTCATTTAAGTCTGAAGTATTTTTATGTAGGTGTAATTACCATAAAATGCAACATAAATTAAACACTATATACTGATACGGTACAAATATTTTACAATTTATATGAGTAGCGTACCTACTAATAATCCGGGTTTCTGTACTGTTTCACCAATATCAACCAAAAAATAAAGGTATAAATGAACATTTGTTTGTTTGGTTTTTTTTTTTTTTTTTCGTGAAATTAGGCCTTTAATAAGTACAAAAGTAATATCACGAACAGTATAAAATGCAAATAAGTTGTCTAAAGGTAAAAACTAATACTAATTTGCCTACTAATATTTTTCTAAATATCATATATAAATAATTTGTCGACTAGATATATGATATGCATTGCTGGCTCTACCATATGTGCAACACGTGCATTTGCACGGGGCTGCATTATCTGTCATAAGTATCTTATTTAAAATAAATATTTCTTGTAGGAGACAGACTTCATGATCATGGTAGCTAAATTTACTAAGCTGACCTTCTATTTCAATACTACAAATTTCATTCATAAATTATGTTTAGGTCGCATTAGTTTAAGTCACACGATCAGTGCTAAAGCAAATGGTAAAATAAATCCCAGAATAAATTGCTTGATTGTTGTCAAATACAGGAACTCAATTCTCGAATGCATGTCTCCTTTGGTTAGTTATCAGAGTTCTGATATGAAAGCTTCTCTTGTCTTTGTCGCAAATAAGATCGTTATCATTGAAGGTGGAAACACTTTAAAAAAAATAACAGATGTAGAAGGAAAATCAAGAAATAAAGGTAAAAGAGCTAGTTGCAGTATAATTGCAAACTGATAGGTTGAGATTGAAACTCGATATTGAATTCTATAAAAAGGATTAAAATCTTTCAGATGTATTTGCTTTATCTTTCACTAACATAATAGATTAATATTTAAAGAAAAAAACAAACACAACAATATTGTATTTGTAGTAAGTATTTAAGCCTTTCTGAGTGCGAGTGTAGTTTCCTTCCCTTTCGTTGTTCATGCTGGAGTAGCATACTTAAAATCATGACTTTTAAGATTTGTTCTTTCTGGAGAAAGAGGGAGGCGGCAAATTACGTCATTGCGCGGGCGAAAAATTGCATTGGGCCGGCCCGATGATATGTACACTCATGTCCAAAATGATTGTCGCATATCTATAACTGTTTTCTTGTAAGAATATAATTTGATAATGATTTTGCAGGGTACTTTTAATACTGATGCTGTGTGTATAATCGGAAAATGTATATTTGTGGTAAATTTCAAGGAAAAGAATTATAAATACGAAAATGAGAAAGAGTAAAACAAAATGTTGCTAAATGGACAATAAAGTTTTATTTTCGTTTTATTGTTCTTATTTACTGCTCTTTTGACATGAAATTTGCCACATACATGTCTTTGCCGATTATACACATACTAACATTATAAGAAATACCAGGCGGATTCGTTATCAAATTATATTCCTACAACAACATATTTATAGACATGCGATAATAATTTTGGACATGAGTGTACATACAAGACATGAATATAGGATGACATAATTTGAAGTAATGCAGGGTGTTTAAAAGTTAATATTAGGGTTTTGAAACTGTAGTATCTATTACAATTACTTACAATTATAAGTGTTATCAAATGAAAGAGCAACTCAAACAGTTTTGTACACACGCATGCTATGCATTGTTTCCTCTGTCTGCCGTTAGAAAGAGCAAGTAGCAAAGATGGAGACTAGAGACCAGAAAGCTTTGTGTGTTTTAATTTTGCAAAGACTGAATCTGTAGTTACAGTGCAACCGTCTGTGTGAATTGAATGTTTTGTGCCATATGGCGGAAAGTTTATGGGGCTTTCTCACCTATTGACTCAATGTGTGCCATGTGACGAATGAAGCTCACATCGAATACTTGAAGCAAAAACTGTTTGAGGTGTTCTTTTATATGATGTATTGTTTATAATTGTACGTAAAATGTAATTAGTACTACGAAGACTTAATTCCCCGATATTCATTTTGAAACACCCTGCTTTTCCCAACATCAGTATTGGAACTAAGATGTAAAAAGGAGAGATTGTGATTGTTTACAACAACGAAATTATTATTAGTTAAGACTATAATTACTACAACAACACAAGTTAGTAGTCCAAAAAATGTAATTAAATGTACACTCGTAACCCTTTCGCACCCAGGTGGCCAAAGTGGCACATACGCGTGTGTCACTTTTTTAATCCGCTCCTGTATGGTTAGTAATTAAGATATCGGTATATAACTTTTTCCCAAATATGGTTGGTCCATAGTTTATCATTTTAGTTTCTTTTTCTTCTGCGTGTCGAATTTCCTTCTCAAATTTCACCCCAGCCAAAAATTCGAGAATTTTCGAATTTTCTTTATTACTTTGCCCCTGTAGCTTCATTCGTTGTAGAGAGACCTCCTTAAGACTTGTGAGGTAGATACGTCGGATGGATACCTAATTGTTGACATCAATTGGACGGGCTTGCGCGCAGTGTTGCCAACTACGGAAATTAAAATCTCCTTAAATTTGGGCAAAAAATTCAATTTTTTTTTTTTTACAAACCGTACCTATACGTCCGAATGCAAGTCAACTTACGCCAGTCGAACATTTGTCCTTACTGAACAAACTCGGGTACATATCGTTACAGTGGGGTAATTAGGGAATGCACGAAAAATTCGGATTTAGGTTCTAACTCTTGATTTTCTCCTACTTTTCTGTTTATCGAAATATATTTTTGGTAATTAAAAGCATTGTTTCTTAAATATCGCTATTATACTTGTAGGATATATTAGTAATGTACCAGTGTTTATTTTAAGATAGTTTTCGTCTTCTGGTAGCAGTGTTGCCAGCTACGGAAAATTTTAATTCAAGATGTTAGGGGAAGATTATGTGTTTTGTCCATTATATCCCTCTTGTTGGCTACATAGGAACAAAAGTACCAGTATCTGAAAGTCTTGTCTTTGCCCTTCACAACGCACTATAGAAAGTTTCAATAGAATAGTTAGGGGAAGTACAGTTGAGGTTTACAGTAGACCTTGTTCTCTAAGTGGAAAGATAACTGTGATTTTTTTAGGTAGACTGAAATATTTTTAATGACCTGCTTACTTTATTAGATATCGTCACAATACTTGTAGGGTGTATTATAGGGATACCAAAGCTTCTTTTATGATAGTTTGTGTATGTCTGCTATCACTGTTGCCAGCTACAGAAAATTTTAATTTCCGATTTTCGGGGGAAATTTTGAAAAAATCCCTTTTTGTCTCTATTATTTCCCTCTTGTTAGCTACATTCGAACAAACGTACCACTGTCTGAAAGCCTCGTCCTTAGCCTAAACAGTGCACCATAAAAAGTTTCGGTAGAATAATTAGGGGAAGTACAGTTGAGGCTTATAATAAACCATGTTCTGTAAATGGTAAGAAAATTGTGCATTTCTGAGTTAGAATGAGTTTTTTTTTTTTTAATTTCATGCTTACTTTGTTAGATATCGCTATGATACTTGTAGGATATATTCTTAGGGTACCAAGGTTTACTTTCAGATAGTGTACGTCTGTTTTATGGCAGTGTTTCCAGCTAAACCAATTAATTCCCGATTTTAAGTGAAAAGTTCTGCAAATTTCCCTTTCCCCTCTATTATTTCTCTCTTGCTCGCTATGTTGGAACAAATGTACCACTACCTGAAAGCCTTTTCTTTAGCCTACAGAACACACCATAAAAAGTTTCAATAGGATAATTAGAGAAGCTGTAGCCCCGGCATATCTGTTGATTTTTGCTTCTGAGGCGTAAAAAGTGTCAAAATTTCATGTGTATGGAAACAGACAATTTTATCTTTCTCTCTTTCAATGGAAGCCAGCGACTTCAGGTTTTCACTGTACCTTGTCAACGCACCAAAGAATTTTCTTAGGTGACTTAGACCCATATGGCAACAGTGGTGCTAGATACAAAAAAATCTTGATATTCGGTTAGGGATTTTTTGTAAATTTCCACCCCTACATTTCCCTCAGTAACTTCCCACCCGCTCGCAACACTGCAATGTAACGTACACCAAAAAATAGCCACATTCCTTCTCTAAAAACAAAGTCTTAACCATATCAATAGGGTAAATGGTTTTTGAGCAATAAGTCTCTAACTGACAAAGTAGGAAAACGCCAAAAATGATCTGGGTCCGAAAGGAATAATCACACGATTTTGCTCGTATAGGTACAAGGAAACAAACGATTTGTAAGTTACGAGGGCTTCGACTCAAGTTCTATTGATTTCAATAATCTTCAACATAAATCAATAAATAATAGCTGCCAGAAAAAAAAACAGATATTTGAAAAAAAACATGAAAAAGAACGATGTTTTTTATTGAAAAAAAACTTCACAGAAAAAAAACCGTTTTTTTGCAACACTAATCCCCACCCCCCGCTGACTCCCGGCCCACATACAATGGTAGCTGAATTAGCAAGTGATCACTAATGAAAGTGTCACCATTCATCTCAGCGACTGCGAAAACTATGGATTTGACACTAATATCGGTCATTGTGGATTACTTTTACATGTTTCGGTATCCCCACCCCCCGCTGACTCCCGGCCCACATACAATGGTAGCTGAATTAGCAAGTGATCACTAATGAAAGTGTCACCATTCATCTCAGCGACTGCGAAAACTATGGATTTGACACTAATATCGGTCATTGTGAATTACTTTTACATGTTTCGGTATCCCCACCCCCCGCTGACTCCCGGCCCACATACAATGGTAGCTGAATTTGCAAGTGATCACTAATGAAAGTGTCACCATTCATCTCAGCAACCGCGAAAACTATGGATTTGACACTAATATCGGTCATTTTGTATTACTTTTACATGTTTCGGTATCCCCACCCCCCGCTGACTCCCGGCCCACATACAATGGTAGCTGAATTAGCAAGTGATCACTAATGAAAGTGTCACCATTCATCTCAGCGACCGCAAAAACTATGGATTTGACACTAATATCGGTCATTTTGTATTACTTTTACATCTCTCGGTATATCCCCCCCCCCCGCTGATTCTCGGCCCGCATACAATGGTATCTGAATTTGCAAATATCGCTAATGGAAGTGTCACCATTGTTCTCAGCGATCACGAAAACTATGGATTTGACACTAATATTGGTCATTTTGTATTACTTTTACATGTTTCGGTATCCCCGCCCCCGCTTACTCCCGGCCCGCATACAATGGTAGCTGAATTTGCAAGTGATCACTAATGAAAGTGTCACCATTCATCTCAGCAACCGCGAAAGTATGGATTTGACACTAATATCGGTCATTTTGGATTACTTTTACTTGTCTCGGTTTTCTCCCCCTCCCCGCTGACTCCCGGCCCACATGCGATTGTAGCTGAATTTGCAAATCATCGCTAATGGAAGTGTCACTATTGATCTCAGAGACCGCGAAAACTATGGATTTGACACTAATATCGGTCATTGTGGATTACTTTTATATGTCTCGATATCTCAACTCCCCCTTCCCGTTGACCCCCGACCCGGTGCCGCATAGCATGAATTTGGAAGTTAATGCGATCGGAGTTTCGCCATTGATTTCAGCGACCGCGAAAACTATGAATTCAACACTCATATCTGTTATTTTCTACTACTTTTACATGTCCCGGTAAACAACCCCTGAGACCCCCCTGGTTCGAATTTTGACAAAATCGTTTAACTCTGGTCTGGAGCCTGGACCAAGGTATTCGTGACTAAAATTTGGTAACTCTCGGTCAATTTGTCTGGTTCCCAAGCCGGTTCCGGTAAACGCCTCCCCATGAGACTCCCCTGGTTCGAAATTTGAAAACAACTTTTCGTCTTGATCTCGGGCCTAGGCCAAGGTACCCCTGACCAAAATTTGGTAACTCTCGGTCCACTCGTCTGGTCCCCAGGCCGCATACAGACAGACAAACTCACAAACAAACTGTTTATTTTATTTATATTAGACTAGATAGATTCTTGGAAATTATACCAGATTTTCATATTATCTTTCCGAACTAATTTTAAAGACCCGCTCCTACTTATCTTTATATGTATACAGTATATCTATATTTATATCTATATATGTATATAACAAACGCAGGAATTACCCCATAAATAACACTCCTGGAGGACCCCTTTCTCAAACACTTGTACAAACTTCAGTTTTCGTACCGGATGATTACCGAGACCTGGTGGAAAAAAAAAATAACTGCTTTTGCGTTCGAATTAAAAAAAAAAAAAATAGTTCTCCTCAGATTAGTATTCACTGATAATATTTTTATAAAATTTAAATTTGATGGGTAAATCAGTGGACTTTGAATACATCCACATCGTATTTACTGAGTTACAAAATTGTGTACCTCCAGACATGGGCGGCCGAAGAAAATTTTCTAGGGGAACATCTTCAATGTTTGCTATATTAGTCTGGCATTTAATGTTCATGGTTTGTTATATTACGTATACATTTTCGTGAGCCAGGGAGGTTCATTCTTATCAAACACGGAGATTATGAAGGAGCAGATCTACTGTACAAAATATAATAAAAACATCTCTTTCGGATTTCTATTATCCCGCAGTCCAACCCCGAGACGGAAACATAAGAGATAGGTTTTTTGTTTTTAAACAAGATAACGTGTCTAGCGAATGCTTTACATTGTGAAGATTATATTAGTGAAAATTAAACGAATATAATTTTACAACTTAATATACATATTACTAAATGTTTAGCTCCCCGTTGCTATGTTGTTAGCGATGCGCCTTTCTCGAACGAGGTTTGATTTATGGTAGGAGCTCATGTGTTTCAAATCCGACATTAAACTGTACGTTCACGTCTTGTAGAGCTTTGCTCCTAAAAACGACGCTAAACTATAATCTAATTTAATATTATTAATATTAAAAAATAATGACTTATCAATGTGACGTCAATTTGGCAGTCATCAAATCCATTTTATACTTTCACTTAATCCAGTGGATATTAATATAACAATTACGAGACACACGCGCATATAAATACTCAGAAACAAGCACATACACACGTATACATACACAAATATGAACACTTCAAATCTATTTACATGTGTTGAACTGCACTGCATCAAGTATCTTCTCATGTATCTGCATTTTCTGATTCATCCACAGATTTCTTATTTGTACGCATCAATCATTTTAGCATTTTCGGGAAGGTTCAGGGTTCGTTCTTCATTTAAAAAGTTGGTTCTCTGTATTGGAAACAGAATGAGGGGAGGGTGGGGGAATTTATACTTTATGAATGGATAACATTTTAAGAAATATATGCAAAACATGCCGCTTCCGATGCAGCACTAAAGCATTTCTTTTAGCGGTGAACTACTAGTGGTATACCCCCTCCCCTCTCAAGTTGTAAAGTGAGAAGGGACAGAAACATCCCAGACACTCAGGGTTCAGTTGACAATAATAAAACTATGGGTAAGTAAACATCTTGTGCAGAGTCACGTTTTGCTTATTTTTGAACATTTCTGTGAAATCAACAATACAACAGCGGAAATACTAACTGGTTTTATTACTCCAACCATCGCTTCAACAAGGGATAATTCCCAACGGTCAGTGTTCTCTTTCTCTTTTTCTGTCCTCGTTCTTATTCTCCACATCTTTAATGAAGTAGGGGGCGCCCAACCTCTCGACATTTGGACGTCTTTTCCTCTTGGTTTCGCCACTTGTTGAAGACAATCACCACAGCACTCTTCGAACACCTGACAAGTCCTGCAGTTTCCGAAATTCTCGTGCCGAGTGTTTCTGAGCGAGTACTTTCTTCAAAATATTATTAAAAATTATAGAAAGATTTTCGAGACATTCGAGTCGAGTCGAGATTTTTACCAGCTGTCTCGACTCGACTCGAGTCTCGACTCGAAAATTCGAGTCGAGAAATACGTTTGTCTCGACTCGTCTCGAATTTTACAAAGAGTGTCTCGACTCGAATCTCGACTCGAATTCGAGTCGAGTCGAGTCGAGATTCGAGACATGTCTCGACTCGAGCGCATCCCTACTCGGCGAGCACACTATCCGGGGAAAGAGAAGGAAGGAAGCGACCTGGGACCTATAAGTTAGATACCACCCCGGCATTTGCCTGGTGTGAACGAGAAAAACCCAGGAAAACCTCATTCAGGTTGGCTGGCCTGAGAAAGCGTTTCACACTTTTTCGGCCGAGTGCCCCCACCAAAAATCGAACCCGGGACCGATCGCACCGAAGGCGAGAGCGTTAGCGACTACGCTACGCGGGGCTACTTTATAATGTCTTATTAACTTACTTTGCTGTCTCTGTAATGTCGATAAACAACGTTTGATTTCAGTATATATTTGAAAAGAAACTGTATAAAATATAGTGTTATTATAAGTGGTCTTCCCTACTTCAAGGTTTAATAACTCATGTTTGTTTATTCATTATAACATACATATTTGTTAAATGAAATTAAAATCCTAAAATCTTTAGTGGCTTGGAAAACATGCTTAGATACGCATTCTACTGCTAGGGTAGGGTGACAGTTAATCAAAATGGTACTAAACGAAGACAGGAAAGCATTTAGTGTTCTCGAATTAAATGTAAAACAATCTGTAGTTAGTGTTCAACAAATTTTCATAACGAAGTTTGGATTAGATTCATCAAGAGGGTACTCAGTTCTGAAGTTGTACAGAAAATTTAAGAAGGAATCAACAGGCCGGTTAGAAGGTGATGAGAAAACACTTGATCATGTGTATGCAAATTTCGGGGCAAGCAAAGGAAATTCAACAATTCGTAATAGTCCATGTAAGTTAAGAATTGAACAAGCAGGAAACAACAGCGTAGAATATTCTACAAAATATTTTATATCCACTTATATACAAGGGTAAAAAGTGAGGGGAAACGCGTGGGATGGCGTCATCCCACCCCCAAATATAGGTACGGCATCCCCCCAGTTCCTATAAAATTACAATGGGCTAAGATAGGCAGGGGGACGGCGTGACATAGTAGTAATTGTAGCACCCTACCGAACTCTTAATAATCCAATTTGGGGCCATCATGGACCATAGTGAATGAATCAGGGATGTTTTGGCCCGGGATTGCGTCACCTATTGAAATTTTGCTTATGTTTATTCAGGGGCCATGCACGCTGGTACGAATGAATCAGAGGTACCTTGGTCCTGCTATGACGTCATTGAATTGGGAGTATTGGATCAGAGGTCATGATGATTCTTTAAAATTACTAAAAATATGGTCTTGATGATTCATTACGTTATGAAATAGTACAGGTTTACGAATGCTTTTTTTTTTCGTTCCCTTTTATGGCATAAAATTTGGAGATTGTTATATCTTTGATGAGATGGACTAACACGGGTGCAAATGAAATCTTTAGTTTTACGTCCCACGCTTATGCCGTTTAGGCTAAAGGAGATGGTGACAATGAGAAATGAATGAAAGTGTGGGAGAAAATTGGAGTATCCCGAGCATAATGTTGTCCACTACAAAACTATTTTCGCGGGGTTTGAACCAGGGACCATATACAGCAGAGGTGAACGCTCTACCACTAAGCCACCGCACCTCTACTGGTATGAATGAATTAGAAGTAGTTGGTTCGAGCTAATATGTTCGTTTGACGTCACTGAACTGGGATTTTTAGCTTGGAGCTTATGATGGCTTGTTTCGTTCCCTTTTATGGGTATAGAATTACCAAAACAAGGTTTGATCTCTTTCTTGATGACCTATTACATTATGAATTAGTAGACCCCAGTAATAGTATAAATTAGTATTAGTATTAATATGAAACTGAAAACTTTGGAGTTCCTTTGTGGCTAACCGGTTAGCGTATGCGCCTTTAACGTGGGAGACCAGTGTTCGATTCCCGGAAGGAGCTCATGCGGTTCGGATTTCACGTTAATTAGTAGGTTCTATTTTCGCTGCTGAACTTTGGGAGGAATACTTGATTTTTGAATGTTATCCCTTTGATGAAATGGACTAACACTGGTGCAAATGAAATCTTTAGATTTACGTCCCACGATTATGCCGGTTAGGCTAAAGGAGATGGTGACGATGAAAAATGAATGAAAGTATGGGAGAAAATTGGAGTATCCCGATCATAATGTTGCCCACCACAAAACTACTTTCGCGGGGTTTGAACCAAGGACCCCATACAGCAGAGGTGAACGCTCTACCACTGAGCCACAACGTCCCTTATTGGTGCGAATGAAGTAGAGGTATTTGGTTTGAGCTAATGTGTTTGTTTGACGTCGGGGTGACCCTATTTCACTCTTGATTATACAATTTGGGGACCCACATGGACCATAGTGTTAATATGAATGAGTTAGAGATGCTTTGGTTCGGGATTGCATTACCTATTAAAATTGTGCTTATGTTTACTCAGGGGGCAGGGATCACTCAGGACACATAAGATCACCTTGATTTACATAAGGAGTTGGGGGGTATAGGACCTCGTTCCCTTTGATGAGTATAAAAATATCAATTTCGGAAGTTTTTTTTTTTTTTTTTTTTTAGCTTATCCTATTATCTTTCACGAGACATTTTCGTTATATAATAGAGTACAATGGTTTACTTTTTGGGAGTCATCGTTCCCTTTGGAACCTTATTACGTTATATGGAGACGTATTTAAATTATTCCCTTAAATTTGATAAGTACTTTGTGATCCATTTTGTTCCGCTTCAGGGGTGAACATGGATACCTTGCAATCGTCCCGAGTTCGATTCTTGGTGCTGGTTTAGGAAATGTTGAATTTAACGTCCCCAGCGAAAACGATGGTGATGAGAAATGATAGGACGAAATAGGGGAAAAACATGAACTTCCTTGACTGAGGATTGAAGCAGGAACCTCACACATTAGAGACAAGCGCTAAGCGACCGTGCCCCAATGAGAAGTTTTAGTTTGTTGATTACTATGTTATAGACAATGCAATGGTCCCGAGTTTGATTCTTGGTGCTAGTGTTAGGAAATTTTAACGTCTCCTCGCGGCTAAGCGAAACGGTGATAATGAGAAATGATGAAATGAAAAAAAAACATCATAAACTTACTTGCTTGCGGATTGAAGCAGAGACCTCACACATCAGAAATAAGCGCGTGGATAAATAATAATGACGTTACATTTACTCTTTGCTTAAATCTGATTAGTTCATTGTAATAACTCTTACAAAACATTGATATTGGTTTGAATGATTTAAACGTTCAGCGTTTGTGTTTAGTTTAATTAGTAAGGGTTTAACTGATGGAAAACTGTTCCGACAGCACTTATATGCTTGTTATATGTTGTTTAGGTTCATGATTAAAATGTTCTCAATATTGTGTAAAATTTCTAAGCTTGATTGGTTCTTTATTACAGTATATGGATGCGTATAGAACAAGGGTACATGGACGAACGTGATTGGTACCAACTTTTTGTGGGTTACTTTGGCAGAACCAAAGTCATGGTCCCCAGAACTAATGTTAGTATTTCATCACCTAAAATTGCTAAAGATATAATTTGGGAAGGTTTCTAGTCTCATGTATTCTCTTTATTACGTTATAGCCATGCACCGTCTATATTTAGTCTCCGAAGGTCATGAGTTTGATTCTCGATGAGAGTTTATATGACTTTGATATTAACTTAAATTCTTGTGCTGTTTAGGATTTATGCTCTACATAGACGTCGTCTGAGCTCTTCAAAGTAGAGTTTGCTGTTACTTTATTTACATATAATGAGGATATGCGTACCTAAATGCACTCTTCTTAAGCTTTTTGATGAGAGAACCACGATACTTTAAGATCACCTTCTTGGTCCTGGTGTTAGTTCGTGTAATTTATATCTTAAATAAAATTGACTGTTTAGTTTAAATCATCATTTCAAAAATATTTTAGTATGTGCCAAAAATTTTCAGTGAATGCAAAGAGAGAATATTTTCGCGGTTAACCGCCAAACGTTATCCGGTTTTTAACTATTCGATTAACAAATAAACGGTTTTTAACTATTCGATTAAATTTTGAGTCCACTAATTTCCAGTTATTACAAAAGTTCAAGTGAAAATTTGAAACTAAAATTTTTCGTACTCAAATTTTCAAATCGAAAATATTCAAACTGAAATTTTCGAATTAAAAACATTAAACTAAACTTTTCGAACAAAAAAGTTGAAATCAATATTTTCGAATTCAAATTTTCAAACAAAAGAAATCAAACTGAAATTTTCGAATTATAAACATCGAACCAAAACTTTCGAACAAAAATTTGAAATAAAACTTTTCGAATTCAACTTTTTCAAACCAATTTTTAGAACTAGAAAGTTGAAACTAGAATTTTCGAACAAAAAATTGAAATAAAACTTTTCGAATTCAAATTTTTTCTAACCACACAATTTCACACTGAAATTTTTAAACTAGAAATTTTAAATTAAAATTTTCGAAAAATGAAATCAAAATTTTCGAACCAAAACATTTTAGTACAAATTCTTGAACTAGAAAGTTGAAACTAAAATTTTCGAATTCAAATTTTTGAAACCAAATAGTTTCACACTGAAATTTTTGAACCAGAAATTTTAAGCTAAAATTTTTTGAAGAATGGAGTCAAAATTTTCGAACCAAAACATTTCAATCCAAATTTTAGAACTAGAAAGTGAAAACTAAGATTTTCGAATTAAATAAATTTATAACGAAATTTTCAAATCAAATTTTTTGGACCTAAAATTTCAAACCAAAATTGTCGAACTGAAAGTTAAAGTTTCGAACAAAAGAAATAATTCGAAATTTTCAAACAAGCTTCTTGAAAATATTTAACCATAGCCGTTTACTGATTTTAAAATTTAAATTATCGTGAAGAAATATTTTGGACTAAGTTTTGAGAGATGAACCGTTTGGTAAGCCATAGCCAGACCGAGACATTGATATTGCTTGAATTGAAGTTTAATCAAGTTTTATTTCATCAGACAGTCCTAACTTACGATCCGTTTTAGTGCATTTTTGTTTCAGATCAACGGCCAGCCATAACCGGACTTTTTTTTTTCGTATCATCATGAAAGCACGCAGTTTCTTCTGGTCATAGCCGGACAAACCCGAATCCCTACCACAGAACAAACATAAACGCATATTTTCAAGGCCTTGAGTCGAACCTCGTACGAGGGTCACTACGAAAATTTTGAGATGTACGCATTGTTGTGGCACAGTATTTGAATTCCAACAATTGCGTTCGGTAGTGGTATCCAGAGCGAAGAAGCGAAGCAAGTTTCAACTCGCCTCGCTTATCGGCATGGCCGTATCACCTTCACTTGTTTGTTGATGTGAGCATTATTCGGCTGTCTAGAATGGAGCTCGAATGGGAACATTTTCGGGCAATGATCCTTTACGATTTCAAAAGTGGTATGGACGAGACACAAAGCCTTGACCGTTTGCAGGGGCATTTGGGGACCTTCCCGTGCTACAATTTTTCGGTGGTTTGGTGAATTCAGAAGAGGCCGGATATCGCTTAAAGATGAAGAGAGAGCTGAACATCCGGCAACAGCTGTGTCAGATGAAAACATTGCCGCTGTGGAACAAATGGTTCGAGAAAATCCTCGAACAACTTTCAAGGACATTGAATCTACAGTGAACATTGGATCGCCAGCAGTAACAAAAATTCTTCATGATCATCTTCGGCTCTGGAAGATTTCATCTCGTTGGGTGCATTACACTTTGACTGGACACCAGAAACGCATGCGTGTGGAATGGCATGTATAAATGCTTGCAAGATTTGATGGAGGCAATTCTCGACGCGTCTCTGACATGGTTACTAGAGATGAGACTTTGATCTATCAATTTGACCCTGAAAATAAACGCCAGTCTACAGTTTGGATCTTTCCAGACGAAAATCTACCCACGAAAGTGAAACGAAGGCGAAGAGTGGGTAAGAAGATGGTCGGAACTTTCTTCTCCAAATCTGGCCATGTTGCAACTGTTCCACTTGAAGAACAAAGGGCTGTTACTACTCAGTGGTACACCACTGTTTGCCTAACAAAAGTGTTCCAAAAGCTTCGGGAACGGCGTCCAAGAACTGGATTGCATGAGATCCTGCTTTATCATGACAACGCGTCCGCACACACGGCCAACATCACAATTCAGTTTTTAGAATATACGGAGGTCAAACTTATGACTCATCCGCCGTATAGCCCTGACCTGGCCCCGTGTAATTTTCTTCTGTTCCCAGGATTAAAGATCGCATGCGTGGGAAGAGATTTTGCACCCCTGAAGAAGCTGTAGTAGCTTACGAGAATGAACTTTCAACACTTGAAGAAAATGACTGGCAACACTGCTTCCAAAACTGGTTTTCGAGGATGCAAAAGTGTGTACAGTGTAATGGTGAATACTTTGAGAAAATGTAAGTGTTAAATTGATTTTAAGTATTTAAGTTTTTTCACATCTCAATACTTTCATAGTGACCCTCGTATGCATGCGAAAAGCAGTTTGCATCTATTGACTTCGTGAAGTTAGAAGAGTGAGTCAAGAATTAGACTATCGGATTGATGTGTACCGAATTACGAAAGGCACTCATATTGAGCTTCTTTGATTTGAAACGTTACACGTTTTTTTTTTGTTTTTTTTTTTGTTTTTTGTTTTTAATTTTGAAAGTTGCTTGTCATTGTGAGAAAAGTATATGTGAGTAAAGTGTATACGATAATATTTGCCTTTCACTACTTATGTTGAAAACATCTTTAAAACATTATTAGCAAGGTGATAATGCATAGGCTAACTATGGGTATGTCCATGGTAACTCACGTTACGTGATGACGTATATTTTGAAGAATACTAACCACAAATAAACTTAAAAGCTCCGTTTTTTTTAAAGCTGTCATATTTATACAGATAATTACCAAATATTGTCATTTTATATGATACACCAAACCTAGGAGGAAAAAAAATACTATAGTAACTCACGTTACAATTTTTTTCCTTACATTCAGAACCTCTGATTTTTCAGTACATTTTCTTTTGCCCTGGCATAGCTATGTGAATGAAATTATTATGTAAAATAGGGACACACATAATTTAATTATGGCAAAAATATTAAATTTTTATTTACATTTTATGACTACTTATTTTATTGGAATATGCAGAGAGTCTGGTAACTCACGTTACATTTGTCAACGATCTTTTATTATTAAGTATAAGAAACATACATTTATAATAACTTGAAATAAGCACAGTTTAATTAAGTTAAAAATTGAACTTTTCTTTAAGAAAAGGTTTCATCAGTTATATGAAATTTTACTTGGGATACCGACAGAAAAAAGTGAGACCTATGTAATAATAAATAAAGCTTGTATAATATAATCAACATTAAAACTTAGTAGATGAAAGGTAACCTACGGAAAAAATAAGAAAATAGTAATTCTCTGAAAAAATAATTAATGATGCCAGACACATACAACTATATTTTTATCAAAAGAACAACTTTACTAAAAATTATCACTATATTTCTTTCATGAATTTTTGTCCCTGTTTCCGTGGACATGCCCTTATATAAAAAAATAATTAAAATAAAAGTGCGAGGCTCCAATAATAAATATAAAACATTATTGCAACATGTTACCCTTTAGTGCCTCATTGCCGATAATAAAGCTAAAGTGACGAATCCTCCATTGAGTGTAAAGTGCTGAAAGCAATCCTTTAATTTCTCTTCTCAGAAATTCCTCAATATTCGTAAATGCTTCAATATTGGAAACCTCCTTCCAAAAAACATGGCTCAAATTAAGGGTATTTTCCAGGATATGCTGAGAATATCAAAATATATGTCTGTCCATAAGATTTGGAGAGTTAAAAAGATAAGAAACTGTTTAACTTCTTGTTTATTAATGAAGGATGCTAAACATCTTGCCTCATATTTTACTTGTAGGGAGAACAAGTGATATTATAATAAAGCGTATCACAAACCTAATATTCTATTTAAAATCCAACTTCTATCCCACAGTCCAAATAAGCTGTTAATTGTAGAAGTTGTGAAACATATTGATTACACAGCGAACGTAGATTCTAATCATGTATTCTTTGTGTTGTTTCGAATAATTATAGTTTGTCATGATATTTAGAGAAAATGAAAAAGAAAAATAATCCATATCAGGTATGTTGCACGCAGATTCAACACTTGATAAGTTCTGAAAATCAATAATTACTACATATAACATACATTGCGTGTATGAACTCGTAATGTTTTTTGAAACAAACAACTTCATTAAAAAAAATAATTGTATTCCTATTTGTAGTACTTATCTATAGTCTCACAATTATTGCATAAACTCTTCAAAAGTTAATAATAATCAAAATTTACATATGAGTCCATTAGCCGTGACCCCATCACTTGAGATTACTGATTGTAAACATAAATTTTACCTATACAGAACGCAATGTAAATGTGATCATCTCCTGTCCGTATGATAATTAGCTTGAAAGCTCAAAGAACACGAAAGTCCGTCACAAAGAATTATAATTTTCATCGGATTTAGAGGCTCGCTTAATTAGAACATTATCACTACAATCCATACTCGTCGAAAGAAATGACTCTCAAAGCAACTGTGTTGAACGAATAAACAATTCGTTTCCTTACTTTAATTTTTAGTACTGTTGCCTGGTAACATTAATCATATATACATGCTATACTTTCATATATGATTTCCAAGTATATCATGTAATACTTTTGTCATGAATTACAACCTAGCAATTTTTAGTTTTTAAATACGTAAATATTTCAAGTAGCATAATGATTCATATTAGTAAATGCCATCGAAGTTCGAGGAACACAAAAGAATAGTGGTGGTTTTAGACTCATACGAAGTACTTTCAAGGTGGCAGGAAAGTTAGCAAGACTAGAATACACACGGAAAATAATATTAATTGTAAATCTATGTCGAAGTTTGTTTCCGGCCAATAAAATCATTATGCAGTTCACGATGAGAGAATTTATTCAATATTTAACTAATAGGTAATGTCAGTATCCATGAAATCAACACCGAGTATTAAATTAGAGTTTCTCATAAATTAGAGATAAATTAGAGTTTATCAACATAGATGAAGCTCAGGAATGGGATGGATAGATTTTATCATTTCACTTTGACAGAGCAATGCAGGGGTTGGGAAGGAGGGGGAGATGTATAAAAATAATTATAAATAAAAATAAAAGTGACTATGTTCGTGAGTTAATAACTCTTAAACCACCCGACCGATCTCGACAAAGTTTCCAACATAGATGAATTTCGGGACTGAAAAGTTTTTTTTTTTTTTTTTTTTTTTTGTAAATTCACCTTGACGGTAGAAGCTAGGGTGGGGGAAAAGGAAGGAGATATATATATATATGAAAATAAATAAAACTTAATAACTTTGAACAACCCAACCCATCTCAATCAAATTTTCAACATAAATGAGGTTTGGACCTGGGATAATTTTGTCATTTTACTTTAACGGCACAAGTAGGGGAGGGGGAGGGCGGAGATATATGTAAAAAAAAATAGAAGTGACGGTCTTTGTGACTTCATCACTCTTGAACCACAAAACCGATCTCAATCAAATTTTCAACATAGACGAAATTCAGGACTGAAAAGTTGTTTTTTATATTTTCTCTTTGACAGTAGAACCTAGGGGAGGGGGAGGGTATAATGATTCTTTAAACAGCCAAACGATCTCAATTAAATTTTCAACATGGATTATGTTCGGGCCTGGGATGATTCTCATGATTTTACTTTGACGCTGCAACTTAGGGGTTGGGAGATATAAAAGTATACAAGAAAGTTCCGTCGCTTTTTTACCTACCACCTTCGAACATCGATATGTCACTTAAGAAGACGTACCTGGAAGATCAAAAATAGTCCCCATCAGCATCGACGGTCTTCTGCGAATGTTCTGGAAGGCCATGGACTCAGTGGACCGTGGCTGTAGAACTTGGTGGACCGTTAAGCGAAGAAGATATCAAGTGCATTTTGCACCTCTATTAGGATTTGAACTGGCGTCCTCTAAGGTGATTGTCCAAGACGGTGTCCGACGGTGGTAATCGGACGGTGTAATGTCCGGGGGTATGGCGGACGCAATAGTGTTTCCCATCCAAGGCGTAGAATTGTGTCCCGGGTTATCCTAGCAACGTGGGGCTTAACGTTTACCTGTAACAGGAGGAGACCCATTTGCGATTAAGAAGTGCTGGCTCCAGAGTTCTGAGTTCTTCTTCAACACGGCTCAGCTGCTGACATTACACAGTTGCATTAATGCTCTGACCAGCTTGTAGTAGTTCCCGATGCACGATGCCGCGAGCATTCCACCGAACACACAGGAGGATCTTCTTCGGGTGCAGTGTTGGTTTTAGTTATTTTGGAACAGGTTCATGGAATGGTAACTAATGATGACGGCGCCGTGGAGATTCGTACAGGACTCACTTCTCATCACATGTCAACACCTTGTCCAAAAATGGCTTCTTCCTCAGACGAGGCAGCAAAGAAACACAGGTGTCTGCTCGCGTTTCCTTCTGACCCGGACTCAAACCATGTGAAGACCATCGATCCAACTTGTGGTGCTTCCCAAGTTGATGGAGGTGCTGCGAATGGTTTCCTCACTCACACTGAATTGTAGTCCTAGTTCTTCACATGTCTGACCACTGTTCCTCTTAATTGCTGCCTGAAGATTTCCACTTTGTACATGTGTTGGTCATCCGAGTGTTTCGTCACCGTCCTTGAACTTGTTAAATCACCCCTGTACTCTCCGCGTAGTTACCACATCCTCACCAAAGGCCTTGCATATCTTCCGCCCCGCTGCAGCGGAGTTTGACCCCAGTTTGACCTCGTACAGTATACACACCCTTTGATGCTCTGTGGAGGTCCCTTGTTCACTCTGGCCTTACGCAAGTTCACTGTGTAACTGAACTGCCACAACCAAGTAGTATGTTGGATATACTCACACCAACAACTGACCTTCGCCTTATCTCCATTGGCATTTAACTCATGATGTGAAGGCCAATTGAACACAGACCTCCACAAATAGCTACCGAACTTTCTTGGTTACCTTCTATGTGAAAAAAAAAAAATAAAAATGAAAGTGACAATATTTATCACTTAATAGCTCTTGAGCCACCCAACTGATCTCGATCAAATTTTATCTAGATGAGGTTCGGTCCTGGGATGGCTTTCCTTATATTATTTTGACGGTAAAACTAAGGAGAGGGTAGTGGAGGGATATATATATAACTTAACTCTTGAACCATCCGACCAATCTTGATCAAATTTTTGGCATAGATGAGGTTCGGACCTGTGATGATTTTTATTATTTTACTTTGACGGTGCAACGTACGGGAGGTGGAGGAGGGATATCTATCTATCTATCTATCTATCTATATATATATATATATATATATATATATATATATATATATATATAGCTAGCTAGATAGATAGATAGATATAAATATAGATATATGTATGAAAGTAACTGTCTTTCTGACATGTTGAGGAAGGGGAGGAAGAAGATATATAGAAATGATCGAAAATGACCAATATCAATGTCGAATCCATGGTTTTCAGGGTCGCTGTGATTAATAGTGAAACTTCTGATGCTGTGCCTCGCAACATGGGGGAGGGAAGGGGATATATATATATATATATATATATATATATAATCATTGAAAATGAGCGATATTAGTGCCAAATCCATAGTTTTCGAGGTCGTGAGATGAACAGTGACACATCTAATGCCGTATAAATCCAAATTCAGATTTGCAACTTAGTGGAGGGGGAAGTGGAGATACATAATATTATAGAAGTTACCAATATTAGTGTTGAATCCATAGCTTTCAGGATCACTGCGAAGAACGGTGACATTTTCGATGCCGTTTAAATCTAAATCCAGCTACGCCAGAGGGGTGAGGAGGGGAGAGAAATATAAAAACGATGGAAAATGATCGATATCAGAGGGCGCTTTAATAATTGTAGAAAGTGATTGATTAATGGAACATATTAATATTAATTTCTTTATTTAACTCAGCGAAGCGGGTAATTGATGCTAGTGTTCAATAATTTTAAATATATATTTAATGTTAGTTGTTATATTTTAAAAACGTCTTTTGCGTAGAGGAATATAAAAAGTGAACGGAAAACTTAATATGGTCTGTGAAGAGACTTGGCGTGTCCTCCTTTCACCTTCTGGTTATATGTGCTATTCTTGGATTGATCTTTTACCATGTGTTTGATGAGGACGATCTTGCATTGCCAAATCTATTATTCAAGTGCTATTAATATATGTTTAGTGTGCTGTTAAATTTTGTTTTATGATACCGTTAAAATGATTCATGATACGACTGACAGAAAAGTAGAACGAATTTATGCGTTAGATTTAACATTACATACGACGTTGCGCTGGGATTCGAGTCCTGTCTTGCACTGAGGATAAATACTTTTATTGTAGCATTTCTTTCGTCATCATTATGTGCATAATTCCAACTTCTGCTTTAGACTACAGAAAATAACCATTCAAAGTATAATAAAAGATAAATACATAACATTATTGGACACTGATATTATTTTAGCTTTTCACAATCCCGTCATAATTTAACAACTTTCGCTGTTCCAACTTAGTTTGTTTTTTAGAAGAAGGTATGTAGTATTGATCTTGGGAGCGGAGAGTCACTCTAGGAGGACTAGTTCGCTGGTCATGCTACAATTTAGAGAATAGAACTTTACTTCTGTCATAATTCTTGTATAAACAATAATAACAAAAATGCAATTCCTGTAAAAATGATTTTTTGTGCTCTAGCGAGTTTTCAAGAAACTCGCCTCATATGCAAGTTAGTTGGGAACCTGGGGTCCCACAATAGTGTTTCCAATCGATCCCTGCACCTTCTAAGTCCATTAGATTACCTTCCCCCCCTTACTTTGAAGCAAGAAAGCTTTAAATTTTTAACTATATGACTTCCCTCAGGAGCAGCCTCTACTTTTAATTATGTATTTGAAGACATATTGTCCTGCTAAAATACATTAAATATGATAATTTCTTAATTAGTTTTTTCTGCAGTAGTAATAAAGTTCGGTCGGACACATGTTCTTATCTTTATTATTATTATTATTATTATTATTATTATTATTATTATTAGACAATAGACAATATTACTTACTCACCAACCAATACGCATTTCTTGGATTTTTTCGAATCAAGTGAGCAACACTAGTTCATTCATGTCTTAGGTCTCAAACACTATTTATGAGGTTTTAAAGATACTCAAATCACAATATGTTCCAATAATATATATGGTATAAATGTTATTAGATACACCCTTCATACAAGTCTCAGGACGCAGAAGGATTCTGAGAACTTCTAAATAAAGGAATACATTTTGGACCTAAATTTACAGAACGAGAGAGAAGTGAGTCGTCGAGAATCGAGGCAATAAAAAAGTTTCCCAAGAATTAAGACAAGACGAGACTTCTATAAAATTTACGAGACGAGATTATAAACCTTATTTTTCGTCTCGTCTTGTCTCATGGGCGAAACCAGTTTGCACCAAAAGATGTAAACTAAACTCTATTCAAAGTTTATCTGAACATATTTATGATAATATTAAGCGTGGAGTAGTCAATTATTTGTTCCATTTTAGGTGATCCGTGGTAGTTTATACGATGGTATGTTTAGTTTTCTTTGCTTAGGACGTATGTTAAGGAAATAATTCAGCAAATAATTAGGTTGGAAAATTGAGGAACTGATTCTCGTGAGGGCTTCCTCACCCTCAAATAACCTCGCCCTCAGTGATGTGAGGGCGAGGACGAGCGAGGGCGATGGATATATCCCTTAGCGAGGGCGAGGGTGAACGAGGGCGGGTGCCAACTGCCACTGCCAAGGCGAGGGTGTGCGAGGGAGGGGAGAAGTTTCCAGTACGGGAGCGAGGGCGAGCGAGCGCGATGGGCAACCATCCTCGCGAGAGCGAGGGTGAACAAGGGCAAGGGCCAACTTTCACTGCAAAGGCGATGGTGCGCGAGGGTGATGGACAACTCCCTTCGCGAGGGCGAGGGTGTGCAAGCGCGAGGGTGATGGACAACTCCCTTCGCGAGAGCGAGGGTGCGCAAGGGCGAGGACAAGTCTCCAGCACGAGGGAGAGGGCTAACTGTCACTGCGAGGGTGAGAGCCAACTGCCACTGCGAGGGTGAGTGAGGTCGGAGTAAAATGAACATCTATGCGCTAATCACTTAGCCACGAAGAAGCTCAAATATTCATTCGTATAGGGCCTGCAGTACATTACATTAAAAACACATGAACCTCACAAAATAAACTTACACAAAGGAAACCACTGTGCATTAGAGCAACTTTCTTATTAGCAAACAGATCTGCGCACGCGCACTGGGCAAATAGCTCCCAGCCTGAGATTTAGCACAAGTCCAAATTTCGCGATTGAGATTGACACAGAGATGTAGCGGTTTACGTTGAATATAACAACACTTTATCAACAAAGTTGTCTTAAATTTTTCTCCAATCCATAAAAACGGGTGTTTTTTCGGCGTAATTAAGAGATGATTAAGCGGGCCACGAATATATTGGGTAATAAAATATATGTAAATATAGAAAATACTGTATTATATATAGGTTGGCAACTCCTTTTTCCAGGGGTGAAGCTCTTCAGATCTCCACAAGACCTTGACAGTTTAAAACACCATGCCCCAATATAATTTTATATCTTTAAGTAATTGTTGAAGATAAAGAAAAGTAAAGATCTTAAAAGAAAAGAAGCATAAAAGAAGTAATCATTATCATCATAGATACTCTGCCATTATTGACAGGTCACTTGCTGCAACTGAAAAGTTTCCATGCTCCAAGGTTTTTTGCTAACCTCTTTGTCTTCACGTACGATATTTCTGTTTTAATATCGTCCATCAATTGTAGTCTCCTTCGGCCCCTCCGTCTCTTTCCTGCCATCATACCCTCTAGCACATTCATCATGATACGGTTCCTTCTTAACCACTGTCCCAACCAGTATCTCTTCCTCTTCTCAATAATATCTAAAATTGTTCTTTTTCCCCCACCATTTCTAACACCCTCTCATTCGTTTTACGCTCGATCCAGCTAATTCTCTCCATTCTTCCCCACACTCACATTTCGAAAGCTTCCGAAATTAAAGAAGTGCTTAGAAAGAAATAAAAAATAAAAAATACAAATAATAGGGTATGAAATTCCAGAAGGTACACTCATGTGCAAAATTATTATCGCGTGTCTATAAATATATTGTAGGAATATATAATTCCATAACGAATTCGCCCGGTATTTCTTATAATGTTAGTATGTGTATAATCGGCAAGGACATGTATGTGGCAAATTTCATGTCAAAAGAGCAGTAAATAGGAACAATAAAACGAAAATAAAACTTTCTTGTCCATTTAAAAACGTTTTACTCATTCTAATTTTCGCATTTTATATTTTTTCCTATGAAATTTACCACAAATATTTACCACATTATTGTATATATACAGGGGTGGACTGGCTATGTAAAAAGGGCGCGGTCACATACTCTGGGAGGGCGCCGCCCATCTGAGGCTTTCGCTTGTATGGAATACTCCCTCCTAATAAAAGAAAGTCCCGGGGGCTTCCCTCGGAAAATTAGTACACAAAAAACAACAAAAGATTAAGTAGCTATTGCAGTTAATCATGATAGAATTATACAAATTCAATATTTTCATAAACAAACAAAGAGACTTTGAGTACTAAATACGAGGCGTGTTTTTTAAGTAAGGTCCGTTTTGTTGTAGACACTAGTAGTTCGCGCCATACCGCAACTAGCGTGTGCGTCGTGTACCGGCATGCCTCGGGAACAACTGTGCTCAGTTTCAACTCTGTAGCTGACTTGTACGGTTGTGTTCTGTGCTTTCACAATGTTTAAGACTATCAAGTCGCCCGCCGCGTGTGAGGTTCGCTCAGTGATACGGTTTTTGTCAGCAAGTAACTAACCTGTCTGGTGCAGAATTCATCGACAGATTTGCGAAGTGTACGGTGATACTGTTACAAGAATTCAAAAATGGCCGTGACAACGTCCATGATGAGGACCGCTCCGGTCGCCCTTCTTCGATTACAGACGATTTAGTGGCTTCAGTTGAAGCGAGAGTTCGTGAGAACAGGCGCTTCACAATAACAGGTCTCTCAAACGAATTTCCTGACGTGTCGAGATCAGTGCTTTACAAAATTGTTTCTGAACACCTAAAGTTTAGGAAACTGTGCTCCCGTTGGGTCCCGAAACTCCTAAAGAGGACCACAAAAACCAAAGATTTGAGTGTGCCATGAAGTTCTTGACTCGTTATCACGAAGAAGGTGACGGCTTCTTGAGTCAGATCGTAACTGGAGACGAAACATGGGTTTCGCATATCACGCCCGAATCGAAGCAACAGAGCATGGAATGGAGACACACACACTTGCCTGTAAAGATAAAGGTAAAGGCCAAACAGACTCTGTCCCAGCGCAAAATCATGGCGTCGGTGTTTTGGAATAGGCATGGTGTTTTGTTGGTCGACTTCATGCAGCGAGGAACCACTATCAATGCAGAAGCATACTGCCAAACACTATGAAAGCTAAGCAGAGAGATTCAAAACAAACGACGCGGCATGCTGACAAAGGGCATTGCTCTTCTCCATGACAATGCAAGACCTCACACTGCAGGTCAGACCCGCGATTTGTTGAACAGTTTTGGCTGGGAAGTTTTAGACCACCCACCCTACAGTCCTGATCTTGCGCCGAGCGATTACCATCTGTTCCTCCACCTCAAACAACACCTCAGTGGCAACCGTTACAATGATGACGACGATGTGAAAACGGCAGTGAACTCTTGGTTATCGGAGCAGGCGGCAAGTTTTTATGAAGAGGGTATTTTGAAATTGGTTGAGAGGTATGATAAGTGTTTGAACATTCTTGGCAACTATGTCGAAAAATAGAGTAAAGTATGTACTTTCTGAAAATACATTTAAGTTACTTTTTTGAAATAACCTTTCGTTGTGTACTTATGTTCAAACGGCCTTACTTTAAAAAACACGCCTCGTATATTAGGACTATATAAATCTGCATACTTTAACTGAGACTACAAAAATCACACCAGTTCTTTAAGTTCTTCGGCTACATTTGTTAACAGCTTAATTATAACTGAAGATTCGAGTTAAGTTTGGGGCTTATGCTATTTTTCATACTTCTGTCCTTTTAAAGCTATGTTCATCATGACATTAACTTATTTTTCATCTATTTTTAAAACCGTTAATAAAAAGTATACATGAAACATTTACTACAAATTAACAAAAGTATATTTAGAATTATATACCTACCTAGCGAAAAAAGAAATTCAAAAAGAAAACTGGAAAATGAAAGTAAAATCACTGCTTCATGCTTGCTTCGCACTGCACTGCTTCGCATCTCCTTGCTTTTATCACACATTTTGTCAATAATAATATTGTTGTCTATTTGGTCAGAATGTCTCTTTCTGAGTTCATCAAGAACAATGATTCCAGATGTTCATCTGTAAGTCTTGAACGGAGTCTTGTTTTTATGTAACGGCACTAGCGCCTCTAACGGCGGGAGTGGGAGGGAGAGACATGTAAAAATGATCCAAAATGACCGAGATTAGAGTCAAATCAATATATTTCGAAGTCGCTGAGATCATTAATGGTACCACTAAAGCCTAAAACAGAAAGGGCAAGGCCGTAGGCCGAGTAAAGACGGGATCTGGGGGCGGAGCAGTGGGGGTGGGAGGGTTGATATATAAAAATCATGCAAAATGACCGATATTAGAGTCAAATCTATAAATTTCAGGGTCCCTAAGTTCATTATAATGACATTCCCAAAGCCAAAAACAGAAAGAGCGAGGCCGCAGGCCGAGCAAATACTGGGATTTGGGGCGGAGCGTGGAGTTGGTAAGGGTGATATGTAAAAATCGTCCAAAATGACCGATATTAGAGTCAAATCTATATATTTAGGGGTAAATCTAATATCATTAATAGCATTTCCACGCCGAAAACAGAAAGAGCGAGGCCGCAGGCCGAGCAAATACCGGGGTCTGGGGTAAAGCCCTAGCTGGCCAAAGGCTAGCAAATTTATAAAATAATTATGTAGCTTTTTTTTTTTTTTAATGTGTTCAGATAGGAAACTGCGCCTTCCCGAGACTAAGACGGGTCTTAGCCCCTCCCGAGGAGGGCGCAAAGGCACTGATATGAGGAGGGCGCAGCGGCCATCGGGCCGGTACTTGATTATGGCCAGTCCACCCCTGTATATATATATCCCGATTATGCACATAGTATCAGTATTAAAAGTATCCTGCAAAATCATTATCAAATTGTACATTCTTACAAGAAGACAGTTATAGATATCATTTTGGACATGAGTGTACACCATCCTGGCGATTCAAAACACTATTCTTTACGTTAGATTTACAGTGCGTGTTTGTGTACCTAGTCTAGAGAAAAATACGAAGCCGTTAATAAAAATAATGTCTTCTGTTCGTTTTCTAGAATGTAAACAAATATTTGGTCTGAGTACTATTGCATTATGCTTAATATTATTCATATTAATTATTCTCCCTATCGACAGGTCATTTGTCTATTTTTTTTTTTCTTAGGCTCAAATCAGGAAATGTTTCTTTCACGTTTGTCGGTCTTCAACTTCTCTTTTAACTACTAATATTTTCTTCTGTTTTTCAAAACATCGATCAGTTGTGTTCTTTTCCTCCTTATCCCTTGCTGCCTTTTCATCTTTCCCTCTATGGCGTTACGAAAAAGATAATTTCTTTGCAAAATGTGTCCAATCCAATTTTCCTTCCTACAAAGAGTGCTGGCTAAAATCATTCTCTTCTCTACTACTCATCTTAAAATATTTTCGTTTGTTACTCTCTCCGTCGATTTTAAGTCTCTCCATCTTTCTCCAACACCACATTTCTAAGAATTTCTTTTCTAACTTCTGTAATGTCAAAGTTTTAGAATCATACAATGCAATACTTTATATATATATATATATATATATATATATATATATATATATATATAAAGATATATATATATATCAGATTTTTTCTCTTTAATTAAGGGTGATCTTTTCTTGTTGAGTGTCTCTTTGGCCAGGGCAATTCTTGACCTTATCTTTTGGGTGCAGTAAGTGTCTCTCTTCAAAAACTTCCGCAAATGTTGGAAATTATTTTCGACCTCTTCAAGCTATCTTTTTCTACTCTTATTCGTAGAAGCGTGTTTCCACGGAATATTCTCATGATTTTCGGCTTTTCAATGTTGATGTCCGTTGTATATTGTTTCCCAGTGTTAACTATTTCATCCACAATCTCCTATAGTTAGTTCTTCATTAGTTCTAGCTATAATAACCGTGTCATTCGCATTCCTGACTTGTTAACGACCTGCCCTCTACCTTGAAAACTCAAATTTCCATTAATGGTTCCTTTATTAAGCATTCAATGTAAACATTGAATAATCGGGGCAGTATACTTCGTTACAGTTTCTTTTCATTAATTTTATTTGTCAATTTTTTCAAATTATTGCCTGCATGTTATTGATTTTATTGGAATGTTACATAATTCTCAAAATGTTTCTAGTGTGCTGATAGTTTCTCTGTCTGGACCAATAAGAATTGGACACTATAGGCTTTGATGCTTTGAATGGAGTTCCAGTTTTGTTCTTCTTTTAATTATGATTTTATACAGGGTGATTCTTTTAAAACTCACGGATCTCATTTGGGTCTAGAATTTTTAACTGAAGTCCGATTTTCATGCGGTTTGTGACAAATGATCAAGGATGGATGGGAGATTTATGGTACTATGTGTACTGGTTTAAATTCGTCCGGAGTAATATCGATCACGCCTCAAGAAAAACAGCAAATTTTTGCCAGTGTACCTTACAATTGGAATGAGATTTTGGATTTTTTAAGCGGAATTGCAGATAATTAAGTGTTAGAATACAAATTAAGTGTTAGTAGTAACACCCATAAATCATATGTTGATAGCTATAGCCGGTTTCTTGCCACAAACGACGTAGAGATTTCTTCGGCGACCTAAGGAGTCGATAACTGACATCTTCCAAAATAGCCGCCTGCGTATACTATGGATATAATCGGGAAATGTATGTTTGTGGTAAATTTCATAGGAAAATAATTATAAATACGAAAATTAGAATGAGTAAAACAAAATGTTGCTAAATGGACAAGAAAGTTTTATTTTCGTTTTATTGTTCTTATTTACTGCTCTATTGACATGAAATTTGCCACATATATGTCTTTGTCGATAATACACGTACTAACTTTATAAGAAATACAGGGCGAATTCTTTATTAAATTATATTCCTACAACAACATATTTATAGACATGCGACAATAATTTTTTGACATGAGTGTACATATTGAAATTTTGATTCCCGTTAGGGGCTGAAAGAGGCTCCGGAGGATATACCATTATATAGCATTTTCGTTTTATTTTGACTTGAAGAATAGCATTCTGTTGTCCGTGGGCCCCTTCCTTAATGATAGAATGTTTCTCTTTTGACCTCAAACAGCTGTGATAAATTCCCCTTTGAAAATTCGACTTTTCTTTAGCTACCTTTTTGCTTTTCAATAATGCATACACATCCACTATGGACTAGACGCCATACTACTGAAAAGCTGGCCGTACAATTGACGACATAAAAATTATGGGTACTTCGACATTTTACAGCATTTGGACTTTCAAAACGCAAGATCTCAGTTCAATACTTGGAAATTATATAACTAGTGAAAACACGGGAGTAGATCAGCACTCCCTTTTCTGTCTATTAATTCAAGTTTTGGGGCAAAAAGTTCATAAATGTCAGCTGATGTCTCATCCTTTCCTTTTATGGCGAAGACTTACGTTAGATCTTTCTCGTCTGCGATCTTGGAACATCTTCCATATTTTCATTATCGATATATACATAACTATACTCAAACATGGAATTAGCAGTATTTAACAGAATCATGAACAATAGATGAAACAAATAATTATTCTAAAAAATAAAGTTTTGATGCGACACTATAAGTGGAGCATTACAAACTGAAAGAACGGATACGATGAGTTCGGCCAAAATGGTGCCTTTAACTCACCACAAGAATGCCCTCCCTCACACTAGTACAATTATAATAAAAACTTACAGCACTTAGGTTGTATTGTCCTACCTCATCTTCTACAGAGTTCAGATGTGGCTCCATCACATTTTCAACTTTGTTTGAAGCTTAAGGACACCTAAGAAGACTTCATTTTGATGCTGACGATACAGTGAAGCAAGAAGTCAGGCTGTGGTTTCATAATCAAAATTAATAATTTTACAATGAGTTAATGAAACTGGTCGGAAGTTGGCAGATATATGTTGATTGCCAGGGTGATGATGTAGAAAAATAATGATTGAGCCCTGTAGATTATTGTAGATGTGCTACTTGTGTATATGCATTGTTTTATACGGATACCTGTAACTGTTTTCACATTACTTTTCAGCATGCGCTGGTATTGATACAAACTTAACGTGATCGTAAATAGCCAAGTAAAAGCTGTTAAGACGCATGTTAGGTGGAAGTAATATAGGGTATGATGGTTTGTAATCAGAATATTTCAGCTCCTTTTATTTGTTTATTTTAGATGTGGTGCGGTACAAATGAAAATAGATTAACTGTTGTGGCTTTGCATATGGCGCTTAAGACTACAATTGAGATATTCAACCTCCTGCAGCGAATCAAGTTTATCAATGTGTTTGTCACCTTTACTATAGAAAAATGAAACTGCCGATATCCACAGTCATAGATAATTCAAATTAGGATAGCACACGTGCTGTTGACTCCACTGGCCAACATATATATGCACACTCGACTGCAATAATCCGGTACGGAATCAAAAGTGTTATTACGAAAGAAACGAGATTGTATTCATGCTGCATGTCTCAGACACTGCGTAGGAATCTAGGAGTCTAGATCTACAAACACCGTAAAGGGCACTTCCCAACTAGGTATCTACTCCGGAACAGGGTTATGAAAGCATATTTTAGTTCATAGGTGATTCATACCACGGACGGAAATATATTTACCATTGAGGAATTCTTGAACGTCCAAAATGACCCAGTGTACATACGATATCATCTAAAGAAGCCGCTATGGTAGTTCCTAAAGTGCATCCTGGCATGCTGTTCTTGAAGATGTCATATCATGGAATCATGAACCTCAACTTCTGCAAAACTGGAGTGAAAATGCATGCTGTGAACCATCAGTCTGATGTTCTGATACCTGTTGTTTAACCTCTCAGTCACATCTCCTTTGCCAAATCTACTGAGTCTTACAACAGGATTCATCTTCGTTTCCTAAGTCGATCCATGTTGCCAACTTTTTCACGGTGGTCTAAAGACGGGATGGGAGCCCTCGTCTCAATCTTTTGGACTATGACCCGTGATCTAAATTGGAGACCAAGATGTGCTCGAGGTAATACATGATATTCCGTCCCTGAAACGCTCTCTTGTGCAAGCAGGAACAGCATTTCCTTTAGAAGCGTAACTGCTGCCATTAATAGCTGGAGTACGTGTTTAGGAGTCTGTGTGAAGCTCACACTGTGAGCACCTGCGGCGCACTGTATCTGTCGATTGTGCACCATACTGTAGCCAATAAATCTTTGTAAAGAAGATACCTATTCTTGTGTATACCACGCACCGACATGTACAGTCAGCTACAACGACTTATCAAAATGATAGTCGTAAACCTGGTTCGTTTGCTGAGGTAAAAATTTGAAGTGGTAGTATTTCTTTGACATTAAAAATATTAGCTTTGCTATTTTATACCATTAATCTCACCGTTTTAATAAAACTGACAACGTCTATAAACGTTGTTAAACTGGTTTATTATTTGATATAACTTATAATATCCTTTTCTTAAAACTGTTAAGTACACAAACTCACTGACTAGGTAACCTTAAAACATGTCCATATCAACAACTATCCCATAATAATAATTTACATATATTAAAAACATTCTTCTTTTGTTAATATGAAATGAACATTCTACTAAGTATAGTGCATATGTATGAGTACTTTCTGCCCAAGGTACAGGTAAATATTACACAAACCAAAGTATTTTGTTATATAAAAATGTCGCTCGACAAAGGGACTGAATATAAAAGTCATGAGTAGGCTTGGCTTTTATCTTCAAGAACCACTGGTCCGTTTACATTAGTGTTCTTTACATTGTTTATGTCCATCATATTTTAATCGCACCTTGTATATCTATTCATTACATTTTACAATTACATATATAAATACATTCATAATAAATCTTTCATTTCATCAAATACCTATTTTTAACAAGAAAGTTTTAACACAAATTAATATAATGAAAACAATTTTTGTGCTTGATTAATCATGAATTAAATTACAATCCTTCACGTTAATAAGAAAGAATTCAAGTCATTGAAAAATTATCGTTGATGAATGAAAATCAAAGAAAATATAATTGAACAAAAATCAAAAATTAAACACAATCTACGTTTGAATAAGCACATGTAAGTAAATAAATCTATTTTACAGAAACAAAAGACACCCTTTTGTTATTATATAAATACATTTTTATTATTATTATTATTATTTTTCATTCCTATTTATTTGAGCAAGAATGTCAGGTGCTACTAACTCTTTCACTAGATGCATCCATTTTTCCTTTGTATACGGAGTAGGTTTCCAAACCTTTAACTCATCTATATTGCGAAGTCCAATTGACATCCCCGTTTTAGCGTTCAACAATTCGAAAACTTTAGGATTTATTTCCTTAAAACATAAATAAGGACCTGAGAAAATGTCACAAAATTTATAAATCCTCTTTAACAACATATTACTTTGCGGATGTTGTTTAACAAAAACTAAGTCATTGACCTTGATCCGATATTTTCCTTCTTGCAAAGACTCTACTTGCGTATTACGTTTCAAAAACTTGTTATGTCTTCGGATCTTCACCATATTCACTAAACTGGATGAATCCATAATTGTCGAATCTTCTAATTTGACATCAAAATGCTGTTCCACAGGGAAAATCAAATCAGAGCCATTATGCACATTAGCAGGAGACACACCTAAAGTGTCTGATATAGAATGGTTCAAAAGGCACGTAATTTGGTTGACATGCTTAATCCATTCAGCATGTTTATCCTTACAAAAGTGCCGAAACAACATACCAAAATTGCGATGTACATTTTCTACCACGGAGCTACTTGGATGGTACGGAGTCACAAAATGAATTTTAATGTTGGCCTTGTTCATGGCTTTGAGAAACACATCACTTTTGAATTGTGAACCGTTATCGCATAATATATGCTCGATAGGGCCACAATGTGGAATATATACATTCAGAATTTTATTCACGATAGCAGCGGAGGTTGCTTTACGCAAGGGATAGGCTACCACATATCGTGAAAAGATATCCATAGTTGTTAACAAATAAACTTCTCCAGTAGCTGCTCTGGGTAACGGTCCATATAAATCAATCGATAGAAATGAATGTGGTCTCTCAGGTGTTATTGAGAGCATTGGTTTTTGTATAGCCTGATAATTATGCTTAATTTGCATACACTCAATGCAGTCATTGATATAATTTTTGACCTGAGCTCTCATTCCCTTCCAGTAAAAAGATTTATTAACCAAGGCACATACCTTCACATACCCAAAATGTCCGAAATCATCATGGTAGGCCTTTAATATGCGTGCGGTTAACGTAGGTGGAATGCAAATTTTGTTCCTAGATTTGAATTTAAAATCCTTAATAAGTAAAATTCCGTTATTTAATTTAAATCTGGAATTCCAGTGTTTGGGACAACTACATCCCTCGCCACATGAAGATAAATGTTCCATGATTTGTTTATATTCATGATACTTCATTTGATGTTCTCTTAAATCTTCTATCGAAATGGTAGCTATTTCATCCTGTAAGATCTTAAATTCGTTAATGGACAAAATATGTTGCTCTTCTCCAGGAAACAGACGTGATAAGGTATCTACGGGTCCATTATCTACCCCTTTAATGTGTTGTACTTCGAAATCATAAGCTTGAAGATCTAACGACCAGCGAAGTAATCTGTTATTATATCCTTGTACGCTATTGAGGTATCGCAATGAATTATGGTCGGTAAGTACTATAAAATGACATCCGCTAAGATATGGAGCGAATTTTTGTATTGCAAAACGTATAGCCAAAAGTTCAATTTCTGTCGTGGTGTATCCCTTTTCAGCTTTCTTTAGAGTACGACTAGCGCAATGTATAACAGCTGGTTCCTGAATGGTTGGGTTAGGTTGCCAGAGTACTGCAGAGATTCCAAGTTGAGAACCGTCACACTGTACATAGAAAGGAACGTCGTATCTGGGGTGGTTCAAATGGATGTTTCGTTTTACGCACTCCTTCAACTTATTAAAACTGTGTTCTTGAATAGGACCCCATTGCCATGGTACCCCTTTCTTTATGATCATAAATAAAGGCTGGGCTATCTCAGCGAATCGCGGGATGGCTTTGCGAAACCAATTAAAGAGTCCTAATATTTGTCGTGTCTGTTTCATTTCATCTGATTTCTGTTCTATCCGTCTACTTAATTCTTTATATTGCTTATTAGATTCGTCGAACTTCTGGTCCATTCGTCTACTTAATTCTTCATTTTGCTTGTTAGCTTGGTCAAACTTCTGTTCCATTTCGTCAAACTTCTGTTCCAATCGTCTGCTTAATTCTTCATTTTGCTTGTTAGCTTCGTCAAACTTCAGTTCTATCTTCTGTTCCATGGTCTGCTTTAATTCTTCATTTTGCTTCTTTATCTCGGTAGACATCTGCATTAATTGTCGCTGTAAAGCTAACAAGATATCTTCCGATGTCAATCCTGGTGTTACACTAGTCTCATCACTGTCACTAGTATTTGATTCCTGCTGCATTGTTTCGTTGTCCATTTTTCTAATGATTACTTTACCACTTCGCAATATGGTTAAGTTCGTATTCATAAAAGTAAATTCAACCTTACTCTTCTTCTTCGGGAACTGAATTTACAAAGTCCCGGGTGAGGTAAACCAAATTTTTACAACGACTTATCAAAATGATAGTCGTAAACCTGGTTCGTTTGCTGAGGTAAAAATTTGAAGTGGTAGTATTTCTTTGACATTAAAAATATTAGCTTTGCTATTTTATACCATTAATCTCACCGTTTTAATAAAACTGACAACGTCTATAAACGTTGTTAAACTGGTTTATTATTTGATATAACTTATAATATCCTTTTCTTAAAACTGTTAAGTACACAAACTCACTGACTAGGTAACCTTAAAACATGTCCATATCAACAACTATCCCATAATAATAATTTACATATATTAAAAACATTCTTCTTTTGTTAATATGAAATGAACATTCTACTAAGTATAGTGCATATGTATGAGTACTTTCTGCCCAAGGTACAGGTAAATATTACACAAACCAAAGTATTTTGTTATACAGCCCACGAGTTGTCAATTCGATATATGCAAATTCAGTTACGTAAGAAGTTGCCAATATAAGTAAAGCTTAGGAATGGCACTTACATCTGAAATAAGAAATAGAATTAAATTTCTAAATTTTATCTTGTGAGCAATCTAGTGAGTGAGAGAGGAACAACTGCTAATTTGGCGTAATTTGTCGATTTTTCATACTTGTTTACGAAAATGGTTATGGTAAAAGAAATTAGATTTACGCAAATTTCGAATTGCGCAAAGCTCTTGAACGATCTATTTAAGTGAGGGCTGGCTGCATATCAAAACCTTTGTCCGCCATTCGTCATTAAAAATTGTATTAAATTTTACTGACATCTTGTTAACATTGTAAACACAGATTGAAGTGAAATCTTTGAATATTACGTTCCACGGGTATGCCGGCTAGGCTAAAGGAGACGGTGATGATGAGAAATGAATGAAATGATGGAATGAAGAAAGTGAGAGGAAACGGGACAATCCCGAGGAAACCCACGCACACGGTGTTTGTGCACCTCAAAGTTCACTTGGCGTGAACTGGGATCGAACCAAGGACCCCATGCACCAGAGGTGAACGCTATACCACTGAGCCACCGCGGCCCCTAAACAAAGATTGTGAACCCTCGGTTGGGAACCACTGTTATACAATGAATTAGTAAAGTATTTCATAATTTCAAAAGCATTATGAATAATAAGCCAGGTTAATGCAACGTATGGTTTTTTAATACTTTTTAAAATCCAAAATAAAAATGACAAATTTATCGCAGATTATTCCATCTAATATGGTTGCAGTTACGGAAAACAATTATTAATTTATTGTCTTCGTTTTTCGTTTGAGTATTTATCTAAACATGCGAAAGAAAATATGTTACTTCAATAAATCTTTTAAACTGTTTCTCAGCATGCTTTTCCAGCTTCATTCTTTTCAACGCTGTTATGATTCTCGTATTTTCAACCAGTTCTCATCCTATTCTTGGCCGTCTTTCAGATTCTTCTTCGAAATTCCGTTTTCTTATCCAAAACTAAAGAACTTTCTTCATTTCTTGGGCATCCACATGTGTTTACAATTCATTTGAACCATCTGGATATGGATTTACAAAGTCTTCAAACAATGACAGAAGTTGTAACACTTCTTTACACAACAACATTATACAAGAAACCTGCTATACAATTAAAAGTTAACACAATATATATTATGGTCCACTTGTGGTAGCCTCGTTAGTAAAGGAAGTAGTATTTCATATTAAGCACCGGATATTCGGTTGGTTCAATAATTTCTAAGAAAACTGTTGAATCCATTCTCATCAAATTAACTTCCCAGTCAAATTCTTATACATACTGAGCTGCATTATTGTTGTACAAGTAGCCGAAAAGTTTTGTAAATATTTTCCATTTCACCTAAAGTCCATTATGTGAGCCAAGGCACGGCAGCTATATTCATAATTTTCTTCTTTTTTTTTTTTCATCTTCCAAAATGATTAACAGTGCAATCTGATCTTTGATATAGGGGTTCTATTATTACTATTGTCGGCGTAGTTAACAATTGCCAAAGATTCTCCCCTATTGGAGGCGTCTCTAGTTCTTCTGGACGGCTTTCATCGTATAACAAGCGTTTCCTTAACGACAACCACCACTACAGCAACACAACAGTCTTTTCCACCATGGTCTCTTGTGGTGTGAACTTAAGCTCTTTGTACTGGAGTTGATTATTCCATCAAATTCAGATTCCGGGATGTCGCTCAAATCATCTTCCGATAGTTCGTTAATATGATCATCTGATCCAATGGTAGTAAGGGAATTGTGTGTATGAATCCCTGCAAACACAAGCTTCGCAAACTGAAATATGTCAAATTTCTGTTCTTCTCCATTATTTTCCATCTTCAAATACCAAGAGGAGTCACTCTGTGTGTCGCTCAATGAGATGGAAGACAGATAGGAATCTACTCTCTGCATTGAGGGATCCTTATGTAGCTCACGAAATTTACGAAAATCAGTTCTCACACTAACGTACGGAAGGATTCCTTTAAACTTCATATCTTCAAGCGAGAACCAGAAAACAGCGAAACCAGTTACAGCACTGTTGCCACACTTGGTACAATTGTACCAAATTCAGCCCTGTTTGTCATTCGTCGGCCCGTTGGTACCACGCTGGCATTTTCAGCCCCTTTTGTGAAAAAGTTGGTACAATTCTACCAATTCAGCACCATTTAACAAATACATGTCACATTTTCAAAAGTGTCAGTAAGACTTTCTCTACACTTCCTTCTTTTGATGTCTTCCATGGAAGGTTCTAGGACCCTGGACCGGTTTTACATTTTTTTCAAATGTCAGTTAACTTATATTCTTAGTCTATTATCCTTCTTTGGTCATGAAATAAGCGAAAATAAGGTGCAATAATTTATATTTTAATATTTTATTATAACGTACTGTTTACGCACGTACTCGGAGATGATTGATTTGTCCTAGTTTTATATATATTTTTTTTTCATATATGGCCATAATACTTTTTTGGTTTATTGGTCACTTTGAAATAGAGGAGCGTTTGGTTTCGTTACAATACGTACCGAAGATGATAACTTTTCCTTTTAATTTGCGGCCTCTGTTATAGTTCCTACATGCGAGAAAAGTTTCATCTACTTCCAAGGTTGATCAGGTTCCTCCTATTTGGATGTTTTTAGAAAGTAATTTTTAAAAAGAACTCTTTCTTGATTTGCTCTCTTGGAAGAGGGGGGTGGGAATGTTCTAGAACTTCGCCTCTTTTAGTTTCGTGTTATAGGACCATGTATTACACTGATATAAAATAATGAATTCAGCCCTTTTTGTTTCAATTTGGTACTATTTTTCAGCCCACTCCAGAGATAGGACTGTGGCAACAGTGAGTTACAGTATATGTGAACGATGGTCTTACAACTTCTTCATCAAAACGATAGGTATATATTAAGTTACCGTTGCTGTCGTAACTTTGGTATTCTCTACATCTTCGCTCGCAGCTGATTGTTAAGGGTGCGTCGTCAATATAAGGAAATGATTGCTCGAATTTTGCAAGAAAAGAAGTTTTCTTCCAATCAGTCATCGCTTTCTTTTTAGAGACAAGTGTCAACGTACGTCTGCTACAAAGATCAATATCGCTGCACTGAATTTTCAGGCTCTTAGTAACGATAACAGTGAGCACAAGAATTGAAACTAATTCTATCAACAATGCTTTACAATATCCTATATTAGACATAACAAAGAATAAACTAAAAATATTAGCATATTGAAGACAGGTCAATACAAAATTATGAATATATACATATGTTTGTGCATGAGTGTTCTGCTCGAGGGAAAATTTTATAACTATTGCCGAGCGGGTTAGGTGGTATATTAGGGAAATACAGAATGGCTAAAGTTGTCAGTTTGTTCCTCAGTAATTTGATTCTACGAGAAAGTAGAAGTTAGTGACTTCGAAGTCAAGGGATAGCTTAGAAATTAGGATCAGGAATTCCAGGTATATGGAAACTGAGAAATGAGTATTTTACCTTTTTATAAATAAAAATATGTGTGTGGAGGAGAGGACACCATGTTGGTACAGTGGCAGAGGGCTAATATCTAGTGCAAGAGGTCCCTGGTTCGATCGTTGGTGACACGAGATCTCCGGGTTCTCCCGTTTTCCCGACATTGGAATTCCATCAGTTATACCTTCATTCACTTCCCTTAATCACCAATCTCCTTTAGCCTAAAGGGCATAAACGTGGGATACTAAACTAGAATGCTCATTTAAACTCCATTCGAGTTTCTGTGTATGCATCGTTATGCAACACCGGGATTATGAAGGACAGAACCCACTATTGCCATGAATTCAGAACAACGACTTGGGATTGAATCCGGTCCATCATCTAAGATCAACGCTTTGTATAAAGGCCATTCCCCATTGCACTATATTTCCTCTAAGGCAGCTGGATTACAAGATCATGTAACTGGCCGTTCATTTGAGCATATTAATTCCTATTCCTGCTACAGACGGAGTCTTGTAGCAAGAAGCCAAACGCTCAAGTCAGTATAAAAACAATATAAGTCACGAAAGTATTGATGACAACCAACAAGAGTCTGCATATGAAATGAAGAAACTTAAGTATTCTTCAGTCTAGGCACTTTTAGACATTTAGCAACTGCTTAAACCACTTCTAATTCTAAGGCAAAGTATAACTACTTGGTAGAACTAAGGTATTAATAAGCTTTATATTATTAATTAAAAAGGTAAAGCCTTGCATTATTCATGCAACAATTTTTTAACTGGCTCATCATTCCCGTATATTGTGATCAAAGATGGCGTGGGTTAAATAAAACTTGTCCTACTGACCCACCACCCATCGTAACCCACGACGCAACAGGGCTCTTCTGACCACATACCAAAACTCATCAACTTTGACCCATGATCCACACACACCCTTCTGTCCACTGATTAACACCGGAGTGGTCGCGTGGAACACTATTGTGATCCAGGGGTATATCTATTGTTGCCGCTAGGAATTGATAGAGCAGCCCTTGAGCAGCCATCTACCTTCCCCCACATCATGTGGAACAGACCAGTGCTGTCACAGCTTTCCTGCTGCCAGAAGTGCGTTTACCGGGTGTTCGTTTTTGTAGCTGGATCACTATTGTGATCCATGCGACCAAACACGGACTACATTTTTTAAAACTTGACCTATTTTAGTTTTTGGAATAACTGTGTTTATTTTCTATATGTTGCGTATATTTAGTGTTTAAAATGTCGGAGCGAGGCCGTGAACAGATACGTGAGTAGTTAAATGAAACAGAGATTGACTGTGACAACATTATTGGTATAGAAGACTCAGACGAAGTAGAGGAAGACCTCTTGATTGATAACAAAGTGTCTTATGAATTCGACAGTAATGGAGTTCAATAAACGAAGAAGCAGAGGCTTCCACTACCTGCAGGAGTAGCAGAGAAAGATATTTCAGTAGAAGCAATACCTAATCTTGATTTACGTGAGTTTTACATATATAGGGGGAAAGGTAAGAAAAGAGAGCTTGTATTTGAAGCCTCAATTGCCACGTACTTCTAGAGTTCCATATATCAATATAATACATCCTTTTCATACACCTGGTCCTTAGGATGATGCTAAAAATACTCGTACACCTGTTGGGGAGTTTGCTTGCCTGATTGACAATAAAATGAATAAGTTTTGTTATAAGTTTGTTGTGAGTTTTGTTAAAATTACAAAATGTCTTATAAATAAGTGTGTTTACTTTAAATAATAAAAAGAATATTATTAAAATGTGCGTTATACTTTGCTTTATACTCTCCACCCAACATATAATAACAGTACTATAAATATAACCGTTTGAATAAAATTAAGCTGTGGATCACAATAGTGATCCACGCGACCAAACACGTAATCTGAAAAGCGCGACCACTGCAGTGTTAAGTTCACACTTGCAATAAAATAAGGATGCGAAATATACTGAACTACAGCTCCTTAAGTTGAACGGCTCCTGAGATGCTCAATTTTTTGAAAAAAATTCGGACTCCCACTCTCTTAGGATATGTATTATAATGAAAGCGATATGATAGCATCCCAGTTGGGATTAGGGTGTACCTACATACCAAAAGTCATTTCATTTGGGTTTGGCATTTGGCCGTGATGATCACGCACACATAGTAATATTCATTTTTCTATATACTAATTCATATATTACAGGAGATTCAAAAATATTTTTGCAGAAGTCAGCTCCTCTAAAAACGCATTTGCTGCTTCTGGAAATCCAAGTAGTAATTGCTATTACTATTATTACAATTACAAATACCAATATCCAAAAGCGCCTCTTCACTTAGATACATGTCTTCTCAGGTAAGTAAATAGAAACAAATGAAAAGGGAAGAAAAATGGAGGCCTTGAAAGTAAAACGTAAACAAATTGAATAGTTTCAGAAGATGCTGTCTACAATGCGCTGAGCAGAGTGGGTCGGTGTGCCGTAGTAGGTTAAAGTTGATCAGTGAGTCACGGTGGATCGCAGTGGGTCACGTTCTGTTCACCCATGACCCACTCACAAATCTTGACCTACGATCCACTGATCCACTGATCCACTCCGTCTCTGGTTATGAGGGGATATTTTTATAAGAAATTTTCAAACAACTTAAGCGTTAGTTGGGTTAGCTGTAGAAACGAGGCGCTCAATCCGAGAAAAAGCTTATTACGGAAATAGCCTGGAAAAGTGTACACTAAAATAATTCAGTTTTCTTGACATACACATAAATCTAATAGAAGGTAGGGCAGTGGCGGCGATAATTGATCCACACGCCTAACGTGGCGCGAGGGTGGAGAGGAGGACATTTTCAGGAGCTTCCTCAAGTGATTGGCTCGTACTGTGCTCATTGGAGAATCTTTATACACCCATTGAAAGATAAGATTTTTTTTTTCAATGATAAACACCCATGCACACTAAAATCTTGCGCGTATATTGTAATACACAATTTTTCGCGTTTGTTACATTTTTTTCGTCTTTCGCTAAAGTTGAGTGATTAGTAAATGAAGATGATAGAAAGCAATCCTTGTAAGAAAATGTCCCTCCCGCCCCCCAAAATATTAAAATATTATAATTTTATATATATATATATATATATATATATATATATATATATATATATATATATATATATATATATTTGGTCTAGGAATTAATTCGTGCGGTTGGTACGCACACATTGAAGCTGTAGTACAAACACAAAATACATAAATACCTTAAGAAAAATATTGTCCATCGCTAGCCACCACTTTCGCCCATCTGTCAGGCAATGTACGGATTCCGTGGCGAAAGAAGTCCTCATCCTTGGAAGCGATCCAGTCAGAGACCTATGTTTCGATATCTTCTGAAGAAGTAAACCGCTGTCCAATCAAATCGTTGTTCATGCAATCGAACAAGTAGTAGTCCGAAGGAGCAACGTCTGGTGAATACGGCGGGTGGGGTAAAACTTCCCATCCGACATTTTCTAAATAGGTTTTGACCGGTTTTGCGACATGTGGGCGAGCGTTATCATGTTGAACAATAAGTTTATCATGTCTGTTCTCCCATTCTGGTCGTGTTCTGGCCAGAGCTTGCTTCAAACGCATTAATTGTCGTCGATAACGTTCTCCATTCATAGTTTCACCCGGTTGCAGCAGCTCATAGTACACCACACCTTTCATATCCCACCATATGCACAGCATAACCTTTGCACAGTGAATATCTCGTTTTGGTTGTGATGGACCTGGTTCACCTGGTTTCACCCAGGCCTTTTTTCGTTTAGGGTTCTCGTAATGGATCCACTTCTCATCACCCGTAATAATTCGATGCAGAAACCCCTTTCTGCTCTGTCGTTGAAGCAGCAATTCGCAAATGGTTTTTCGTCTTTCAACGTCTCTGTCTTTCAATTCATGTGGAACCCAATGTGACATCTTTTGAATCATTCCCATGGCTTTCAAGCGTTTGGAGACTGTTGTTTGATCAACGCCTAATGCTGCTGCAAGTTGTTCCTGCGTTTGATACGAATCCTGCTCGAGCAATGCTGTCAATTCTTCGTCTTGAAATTTTTTTGGCTGTCCAGCTCGCTCTTGGTCTGCCAAGCCGAAATCACCACTTCTAAACCGTGCAAACCACTTCTGACACGTTCGCTCAGCTAGAGCATGGTCACCATACACTTCCACCAAAATACGATGACTTTCAGTCGCACTTTTCTGCATGTTAAAGTAATGCAGCAGGACACCCCGCAAAAACACTTTATCAGGTACAAATTGCGCCATGTTCACTTAACTACAAACTGGTGTTGTTGACGCTTTAATCCACTGCCCTATACTACGAACGATACGCGATGACAGGGGTTTGCAACACATGTGTGGATACACGGAACTGTGAGACGCTCCGTTCGTTGCGCCATCTCTTGTCCACCCGCACGAATTAATTCCTAGACCAAATATATATATATATATATATATATATATATATATATATATATATATATATATATATATATATATAAGTGAGAAAACAAAATTAAGCTCGATTGAGTGAACCGTGGCAATCGTAACTTCGAGGGATTATTGTAGAAGTGAAGGAAAATTCAGAATTTCCCTTAAAGGAGAAAGGTAAGGGACGGAAGGGAGGATTGAAAGGAGTAAAATGTTAAATATGTTGGTTCAAACTTGGCGTCTAGAATGTCTGTCAAACATATATTAACTTCTGACCTCAACATTTCGTACACAAATATAGAAACAATATAAGGCTTTCGAGGCTTCTTTCGAGGCTTAAAGCAACGCACTACAACTAGAAAAATCTTAAAAATCTGAACGTATGGTAAAAAATAGGAATCTCATCCAACGGAAGCCTTATGGATGAATGAGTAGAATGAAGGACTGCAAACTCGTATATCATTTTGACATCGGATCCAATCCCATTTTCTTCTCTTTTTCCTTTCCTTTTTGTATTTCTTAGAATAGTAGAATTCTTGTAAGATTTTCATATTAGTAAGAACTGAAACAATATAATAAAAACTAGCTTTTGTTTTGCTATGTATCTATTCAAAAGCTCAGTAGGTATGTTGCCAACCAATTTTTCGAAAAATCAGGATTTTTTTATCCAAAATCTAGGAGACACAACTTACTATCAAAAGATGTTAATTAGGAAGATTATTTTCTTTACAAGTCAAACAGTGAACCATCAATGATTATCCTTAAAAATAAAAGCTTATCTTCTTCATCTGCGTACATGTGAACATTGACTCTGCTGCTAGGAGATTGATCCACAGGGAATCCGCAGCATGAGGTGTTAGAACTGAGCCTTTTTGTGTGCAGCAATTCTTGCAAAGTTTGAGTACTCAGTTTGTTTCTTTGTTTTGTCTTCATCAAACTTACGGTAGAAAATAATTTTTCTACAGCGGCCATTGAGTGAGGAAGGTAGAGCGCAGACATAGCAAATGCGAACAAATTCGGAAACATTAACTGGTTAGCTGCATGGGTTACATGCGTAGGATCCAAACTTCGTAGCATCCAAACTGCGTAGGATCCACACTGCGTAGAATCCAAACTGCGTACGATCCAAACTGAAACCGGCGTAGGATCCAAAACAGGTAAGGTCATATGATCGAAGAATAAAAAAACAATTATTTTATAATCACAGAATATTAAGTAAAAATATTTTTTGAAGTTACATAGGCAAAAACCGGCGTAGGATCAAAACTGTATACGACCGAAACTGCGTAGCGTCAAAACTGCGTAGGAACAAAACTGCATAGAATCCAAACTGCGTATGATCCACACTGCGTAGGATCCAAACTGCGTACGGTCCAAACTTATAGAAACGAAACTGACAAATATTATTAAATAATCATACAGGGGTGTACCCAGGAAGTTTTTCTTGGGGAACTATGACTTATTCAGAAGGGCCGGAAAAGCTAACCGAAAGTCTTGTCTCAGCAGGGGCGTCATTAAGGGGGAGTTAAGGTGAGCCTTCCCCTCCAAAGTCACCAATATCTGATCAAGTTGGCAAATGCCTTGTTCAGATGTGAATTGTCACTTCTTTTATAAACTTTGCAGGTGGCACAATTGAAGGTTTATGTAACTAGTCTAGGCTTTTGCTAGGTGAGGCTTCATCCTAAATTTACCAACTTCTGAACAAACTGGCAATTAAAATGCCTTATTGGCAATATTTACTTAGAAGAATGCCGCTACGTTCAACTGACTTACTTGGCTTAACATTTTCTTAGTTACCTAGTTGCTGTGAATTATCACTTATTTGTGGACTTGGCAGTTGGCACAGTTGAAGGTTCATGTAATTAGTCCAGGTTTTTGCTAGGTGGGGCTTTGTCCCAAAGTTACTAACTTCTGACTAAGTTGGAAAATAAAAATGAGTTGTCAATATTTACTTAAAAGACTGCCGTTACTTTCAATTGACTTACTTGGCTTAGCATTTTCTTACTTTAGCCAGTTGCTGTGATTTTCAATTTCTTTATGAACTTGGCAGTTGACTCAGTTGAATGTTTATGTAATTAGTGTAGTTTTAAGTAGGTGGGAATTTGATGCCAGATACAAAATTTCCTCATCCTACGGCCTCGCACCTCATAAACCTACAAACATACCAAACTTCCTAGTTTTTATTAGGATTTCAATTACGGTACCTAAAATATGAGATTTTATACATCCAAAAAGTCTATTTAAATTACTTTTTTTTTTAACTCTTTAAAGCTGTTAAAAATGGAAAATATTCACTTTTGGGAATTTTCTATATAGTTCCAGGAGGCTACAAACTTTGTCAAATTTAATCGTTGTAGTCCTGCTGGAAGTGCCTAATCAGTTTTGGATGTAGAAAATGTTCCATAAATACCTTGGGATGCTTTAAATTGAAATAACATGGAATAATTTTCAGTTTCCCATAAAGCACAACTAAAGTTTTAAACTTATTTTATTTATTTGTTGTAATTTTCATAGACAACCCTATCCAGACCCTACAATACCAAATTTTAATTGTTTTTTACATTCCAATTTGTGGCCCCTGTGGCGTAGTCGCTAACGCTCGTGCCGAAGGCAAGAGCGGTGCCGCTTTTGATTCCCAGTAAGGCCACTAGATCAAAAAGGTGTACGGCCTTTTCATCCCGAGCTATCCCGAGTGAGGTTTTTCCTGAGTTTTCCTCACTCACATCAGGCAAATGCCGGGATGATACCTCACATATAGGCCCCACGCCGCTTCTTTCCCCTCCTCATTCCTTTCTTCCCTTTCCCTCCCCGGATTCTGTGCTCGCCGAGAGACGTCATTCATCGAACGTGACGGGCTTAAGGCTGTCGATGCCGCTAACGCCATAAAATTGTATAAATATATAATATATAAAACTATATGAACAGACAGAAAATAACGCATGCTTCTGGTTAACGTGGAAACTTCAAATTTGGCATATTTGTTCATGTCCGGAAATGACCGACCGAAAAAAGTGCCAAAAGTGAACATTTTTAGTTTTTAGGAGGTCTAATGGGAAGGAGAAAATTTTCTCCATGTTATTCTTATAAATGTTTTTTTGGACATTAAAATCTTATGTTTTAGGTACCTAGAATTGGAATTAAAAGTTCAAAGTCGGTATCCTTGTAAGTTTCCGATAGCATCATAGGTGTAAATCACCAAAAATTTTTAAAAAATCCAAATTTATTGAGGTTTTATGAGCAACTGAAAAATTGTAGCATTCCGGTACTAACCCACAACAAAATTCCGAAAAGTGAATGTTTTGTGTTTTTAGGGATCTAATGGGAAGGGGAAAAATATTCCCCATGTTATTCTTAAGGGAGATGTTTTGGCCACCAAATTATTGGACATTTCGAGTAGGGCCCCAATGGTCTAACCCAGAGGAAAATTCAGAAAAGTGAATATTTTCAGTTTTTAGGAGGTCTAATCGGGAGGAGAAAATTTTTTCCATGTTATTCTTATGGGAGATTTTCTCGACCTAAAATCTTATGTTTTAGGTACCTAGAATTGGAATTAAAACTTACAAGTTAGTATCCTTGTACGTTTCCGGTAGCATCATCCAAGTAAATAAAAAATACAAAAAAATCTAACTATTGAGGTTTTATGGGCAACTGAAAAATTGTTCCCATGTTATTTAAATGGGACATGATTTGGCACCCAAAATTATTGGGCACTTCGGGTAGGGCCCCAATGGTAGTTTTGGCATGATTGTAGCAGTCTGGGACTAACCCACAGGAAAATTCCGAAAAGTTGATATTTTCAGTTTTCAGGAAGTCTAATGGGGAGAAGAAAAACTCCATGTTATTTAAATGGACGTTTCCTTGAGACATAAAATATCATGATTGAAATGGGAATAGGAATTTAAAATTGGGTATGATTGTAGCCTCATGAGGTGCGAGGTCGTAGACCGAACTAAAATGGATACCCCCTCCCTGTGCTCCTTTGTTTCCAGGTCCATTCGGCTGAACTTGGGGTTCGCTAAAACTAATCGTTTCAGCTACTCCAAATACTATTAAATAATTCGACACTAATATATATATATATATATATATATATATATATATATATATATATATATATATATATATATGGCTTGCTTGCCATACATACATGCGCTTGTCAAAGGAGACCTTAGGATAAATTAGTAGTAAATTGAAGAGATTTCTTCGAAAACTCGATTTCCGTACCCCAAAATGCAAACATTTTTAAAGAATAAGTATGACGATGGCGAACACGGCTTGTCTAGGAACTGTTTAGTGACATATTTTGGTTTGAGATATAGTACATGAAAGGCAATTGGTGTTTATTCCGAGAACAAATTACAAACTTCAAAGTACCAAAGTACTTGGTCGAAAACCTTTGAGGGATGGCGTCCCCCCTGGGCCCCCTGCATAAACTTTACAAGATTGGGAAGATATATCCTTATTTATATTGCATAATTACATACCTAGAATAATTACATAAATCTTCAATTGTGCCAACTGCCAAGTCAGTAAAAGAATTGATAATTCACAACAACTAGATAACTAAGAAAATGCCAACTCGATCAGAAGTCGGTGACTTTGGGAAAGGAGGCTCCCTCTTCCCCCTTAGCGACGCCTTCTGTTCGTATGCAGTGTGGATCCTACGCAGTGTGGATTCTACGCAATGTGGATCCTACGCAGTGTGGATCCTACGCAGTTTGGATTCTACGCAGTGTGGATTAGTATTAGTAATATGAGCAGTATGATAAGTAAAGATTATAATAATGAGAAGAAGAAGACAACAAATGTATTGTTTGGCCCGTTCAGTAACGAAGGACTTCGGCCCGTCTTGAGTGTTCTCTAGCACTGCTATAAAAGTTTCAGAATCCAGAGACAACCATACCCCAGCCGAGTTTCGAGGTCAGAACCCTTGAGTAGCTGGCTTGATGAGTCAATCCTCACGAACAGAGGTCTCCAAGAAGAAGAAATAACATAGGACAGAGTTTCTCAACCGGGGGGGTCGCGAAGATAAGCGAAGGAGATAAATATGATTAGAATCCAATACTGGAAAATATTTTTAAATAATTATTATTTTGAATTTTGTTCTGATAGACAATTTTTATTTGTATACATACTGTCAAGAACAACAAAAAATTGGTACTCTGAACATTTTCAACAGATGCAGAGTTGGTTAAAAATCAATTTAAATGAAAGAGGTACGATATGAAACTAATGAGAACAACATATTGAAATACCAGAAAAATGTAATTGCATTTTATTTTTTATCATATAACCCAAAATTGAGGGAATTATGAAGTTTTTAAATTTTCAAACAGCCTCCATTTTGAAATAGTATGAAGATCGGAATCGATTTTTGTAATATGAATGAACGGACCAAATTTGGTTTTAATCCATTCGCTTTTAGGGAAATTACTTTGTTCACTGTATACAAGAAATAGATTCTACTATTGTAGAAATAGATGCATATCGTGAGATCTCTGCAATAGGTATATTAAAAATTCCACACAAGCTTATTACAAACCAGAAATTATAAGGCGGTCGCCGGCAAGAGGATGTGATAAGATGGGGGTCACGATCGGAATTAGAACACTAGTATAGGATTATTATTATTTCTTTGTCGTCGTCTTATTATTATGCCGACCTCATGTTCGTGTTGGTTGAGGAGTCAAGCCAGCGTTCAAGGGTTCCGAGTTCGAATTAGGGCTGGGTTATGATTGTTTGTGGATGTTAAAAGCTTTATAGCAATGTTAGAAGACACTCAAGAAGGGCCGAAGTCCTTCGTTACGGAACTGGCCATCTTTACTCATCATACTGCTCATATTACTAATATTAATCATACTACTACTACTACTACTATTACTACTACTACTACTAATAATAATAATAATAAACATACTAATAACAATAATCATAGAAAGCCATTTTTGCGTTGTGTTTCCAGTTTGTCCCTTTTCTCCAGGGGGTAAACGTGTTCGTTTGGAACTTACGATCGGTGTATTGTATCTTGCTCCATTTGACATCGGTTCCCATCAATGACATATTAAGAGATCCCAATCACCACCGACTGTTATCATCTTGAGTTTGCAATATTTGTCATCGTGAGACAACAGGTTCTAGTATATCGCATTGTGGCATGTATGACCAGAGTACATAACTTCCAGGGGCTATGGAAGAACAATCATTCTACTTCCGGTTCAACGACGTCGCGAATTGTAAGACTAAGCATATATCCATCTTTCAATATGTCCTTCCACTTGTACAAGTTTCAATGCGATACTCGTCGAGTAGTTGGATAGCTTTCCTTGTTAGTACAAGTTCATCTGAAGTCACTATCTTGTATTTTAAAGAGTTTCAGTTATTATGATTAGTTAGTAAAGGATTTAAGATTTTGAATTCATGTTCCTTTGAGTAGTTCCCATTTTTTCCGTTTGAGGTCAGAGTGGTTCAAAGAAAGAACAGTGAGACTGAAGCATTTTAGGAACAGTGAGATGTCTCTCTGTTCCTATTATACTTATGGGTTTTGGATCAATGTTAAAATGCGTTATAATTTCCTGCATATGTCTTGTCAGAAATCATGTGAAGATATTGTAGCGCAAGCAGCTCCATTGGAATTTTCTAGAGGCAGCAGAATGGGTGAGCAATTCCAAAATAATAATAAAAAATAATATTTTCATGCACCAAGGAACAACATAATTGAACAAACCACATATTCCAGTTTCAAGGAATTTAAAATTTTGTCATTACCCTCTCTTTACATATTTCGACTGCTGCTCTTTGCCAAAAACAACATTGACTTATTTAATTCACTATCAAAACATAAATATGATACCAGGCGTAAGGATAAAATCTCCAGCAAACAGCACTGCACAAAGTTATATGAAAGGAATCCAATTTTTATGGGTACCATATTGTATACAGGACTCCAAAAGTGCATTACCACCTACAATTTTTCTTTTACTGCAATAGCAGGCAACCCAAAAATCTCGAAGGTCGGGTTGGTTGTGAATTCGAAAGGCGTTGGACCAAACCTCAATTTTGTAACAAATATATCAGTGTGGCAAACTGCAAATAAGAGAATAAAACCAATTGTTAAGAATGATAATTTTATTATCGTGACAGTTGGATGACATCAAAAGTTAGAAAATGATCTTACTTAAGCAGTTCAAAAAAGATGAATGGTTAAAAACAGATATCAGAGAAAAGCGTTTCTCCCCTCGCCCCCCAAAAAAAAACGAATCTCATAAAAAAAGAAAGTTACATAATGTAAAGGTTTAATATAACAGCCACACCCAAAATTTAGAAAGTTGACACTCGAAAGGCAAGAACTGGACCGAAATGAATGAAATTGTGCACAGATATTGCAGACGGAAAATGAGGGAATACGGGTTTCGTATTTTCCTGGAAAAAGCCGTTGGGTGGCGCACGGACAACTCCAAACATTTGATCACGAAATACAGTATCAAAATTGCTAGTATGTCAGATGTGTGTAAGGGACATGAAGAATTGCAACGAAACTTTACGCATGGAAAATACGCAAAAATAGACGAATACATTTTTTATTTTCTGCAGAAAAACGTTTTAGGGGGCAAAAGCTATTATCCACAATTTTGGGGCCAAAAGCTATTATCCACAATTTTGAAAGTTAACGCCTGAGAGGCAAAAAGAAGCGAACCGAAGTGAATGAAATTGTGCACAGACATTGTAGACGTAAAATGAGGGAATACGGGTTTCGTATTTTCCTGGAAAAAGCGGTTGGGTGGGGCATGGACCCCTCCAAACCTTTGACCATGAAATATCAAACGGCTAGTAATTGTATGTCATGTGTGTAAAGGACATGACGAATTGCAACATAACTTTTTGTATAGACAATACGCAAAAAATAAATGAATACTGGTTTTTACTTTCTGCGGAGAAACGGTTTTAGGGGGCAAAAGCTTGCAACCAAAATTTTTAAAGTTGAAGCCCGAAAAACAAGAAAAATTGATCTGAAGTAAATTAAATTGTACACATAAAATGAGGGAAACGGGTTTCGTGTTTTCCTAAAAAAAAAAAAAAAAAAAACGGTTGGGTGGGCCACGGACCCCTCCAAACATTTGATCACGAAATATCAAAAGTGCTAGTAACAGTATGTCAGATGTGTGTACAGGACAAGAAAAATTCAAACGAAACTTTTGTATGGACAATACGCAAAAAATGAAGGAATACGGCTTTTTTTATTTTGTGCGGGGAAACGGTTTAAGGGGGCAAAAGAACCCATCCTAAAATTTTGAAAGTTAATCCCCAAAAGGTAAGAAGTGAAACGAAATGAATGAAATTTGGCTCAGATATTGTAGACATAAAATGAGGTAATATGGGTTTTGTATTGTCTTGGAAAAACGGTTGGGAAGGGTATGGACCCCTCCAAACCTTTGATCATGGAATATCAGAAGTGCCAGTAACAGTGTGTCAGATGGGTGTAAATGACATGAAGAATTTAAACAAACCTTTGTGCGTGGACAACACGCGAAAAATAAACGAATACGGTTTTTTTTTATTTTCTGCAGAAAAACGGTTTTAGAGGACAAAAACTCCCATCCAAATTTTGAAATTTGCCTCCCAAAAGACAAAAAGGAGTGTACCGAAGTGAATGAAATTGTGCACATTTATTGTAGACATAAAATGAGGGAATACGGGTTTCGTATTTTCCTTAAAAAATGGTTGGATGGAGCACGGACCCCTCCAAATCTTTGATCACGGTATATCAAAAGAGCTAGTAACAGTATGTCAGATGTATGAAACGATATGAAAAATTGTAACGAAACTTTGTGTATGGACAGTACGGAAAAATAAACGAATACCGTTTTTATTTTCTGCAAAAAACGGTTGAGAGGGCAAAACCCCTCACATAAAATTTTGAATTTTGACGCTCGAAAGGCAAAAGGAAGTGAACCGAAGTGAATGAAATTGTGCAGATATTGTAGACAAAATTTGGGAATACGGGTTTCCTATTTTCTCGAAAAAAAAAACTGTTTAGGTGGGACTCAGATCCCTCCAAGACTATGATAGTGAAATATCAAAAGTGCTAGTAACAATATGTCAGAAGTGCTTGAAGTATATGAAGATTTGGAACGACACATCGTGTAGGGACAACACTCAAAAAATAAACGAATACGTTTTATTTTCTGCGGAGAAACGATTTTAGGGGGCAAAAGCCATACCCAAAAGGCAAGAAGAAGTGCACTGAATTGAATTACATTGTGCACAGATATTGTAGACGTAAAATGAGATAATTGAGTTTCGTGGAAAAAACGGTTGAGTGAGGCACGGGCCTTCTAAACCGATGATTACGAAATATCAAAAGTGGAAATACGCATACGTCATTAGCTGAAGAATGTGGAGAATTGCAACGAAACTTCATATAGGGACAATTTGAAAAACAATAAATGAAACGTTTTAATTTTTGCGGAAAAATAGTGCTAGAGCCTAGCCACCATATGAAAAAAGTAAATATTACCGTAATAGCGCAGGAAGGAGTAGATCGGAGCAAATGAGACTGAGTAGATATTATATAGACCCTATGTAAAATAAGGTCTTTCGTTTTTCTCAAGTGTCCCTATCCGTTTTGCTTCAAATTTGGCAGATCAACAGCAAATTGGAAATAAATAGACACATGTTTTTGTTTATCCTTAAAAACATTGTAAGGGTTAAAGGTGCCTCCTCAAATACTACAAAATACACTACACTGTTTGTGCCTGTAGTTATGTCAAATTTGAAAAAATCGGATGAAGACACGGAACTTGTGAAACATGAAAGGCCTTATTTTACATATCCAATATCTACATACGATTTCATTCGCTTCGGTTCACTCTTCCCGCCACCCAACGCCTCGGTCCACTCAACATTTTTTCTTTCAGGAAAATACGAAACATGTATTCACTCATCTTGCCTCTACAATATTTGTGCACATTTCACTTCGGTCCACTTCTTGTTGCCCGTATGGGTCAAATTTCAAAATTTTGGACGAGGTCTCTTGCTCCCAAAACCCGTTTTTCCCCGAAAATAAGAAAACGTATTCTTTTTTTTTTTTTTTTTTTGCCTATTGTCCATACACAAAGTTTCGTTGCAATTCTTCATGTCCTTTACAAACATCTCACATCCTGTTAATAGCACTTTTGATGTTTTGTGATCAAAGGTTTGGAAGGGTCCTTGCCCTACCTAGCCGTTTTTTCCAGGATGTGCACAATATCATTCACTTCGGTTAACTTCTTACTTTTCGGGCGTTAACTTCCAAATTTCGAGTGGGGGCTTTTGCCCCCTAAAACCGTTTTTCCGCACAAAATAAAAAAACCCGTATTCATTTATATTTTGCGTATTGTCCATACGTAAAGTTTCGTTGCAATTCTTCATGTCCCTTACACACATCTGACATACTAGCAATTTTGATACTGTATTTCGTGATCAAATGTTTGGAGCAATCCGTGCCCCCCAACCGTTTTTTCCAGGAAAATACGAAACCCATATTCCTTGATTTTTCATCTGCAGTATCTATGCACAATTTCATTCACTTCGGTTCAGTTGTTCTTGCCTTTCGGGTGTCAAATTTCTAAATTTTGCGTGTCGCTTTTATATTAAACTTTTACATTATGCAACTTTTTTCCTTTTTACGAGATTCATTTTTTGAGGGGGAAGGAGAGAAATGCTTTCCTCTGATATCTGTTTCTTGCGATTCATCTTGTTTGAACTGCTTAAGTAAGATCATTTTGTAACTTTTGATGTCATCCAACTCCGTCACGATAATATTATTCTTAACAATTTGTTTTATCCTCTAATTTACAGTTTGCCACACTGATTTGTTTGTTACAAAATTGAGGTTTGGTCCAACGCCTTTGGAATTCATAACCAACTCAACCGCCGATATTTTTGGGTTGCCTGCTATTGCAGTAAAAGGAGAATTGCAGGTGGTAATGCACTTTTGGAGTCGTGTATACAAGTTTCTCTCATTCTGCCAAATTTAACTTCACTTCAAACACAAGTTTGGATTTTTGCGTATTCAGGCGGAAGAATTGTGGTTAGATGGTCCTAGAATACACCGCTTTTATTTTGTTTTGGTGCAGGTATGATTTTGTAGAAAAGACAACATGTTTGGTATCTTTATTTGGGCAGGGTTATTTATTGTATCCATTACCGATGTAGCTTAAGAAGCGAATTGTTGACTGGACGCTGGCTCAGATCGAATAAAGATAAATGCCTTCAAATGTTCAATGTTCTCTCTCATCGAGAATCGAACCCGGACCCATGTAAGTACTGGAGTTAATAGAATGGAATTTATTGTCACTTTTTGGTACTGTGGATAAATTATACATTTTTTTTTTTTTTTGCTTAAATGGGGTTAAAAAGATTATTCTAGTTTTATCCAAGGTTTGATACACCGAGTGTGGTGGTTGAACCACGAAGAAATCCGCAGAAAAACACGTTTCTTAACAACACTATTAGTTAGTTCTAGACTACTCTATTAGTTCTATAGTGAACAATGAACTTTTAAAAAATAGAGATAATGTTAGGTTTTATTATAAAACATATTTTTAATTTCTCACAATATATTTCGAGACTATTGATTCGAAACCGAGAGAATGAAATCAGAAGAAGAATCGATGATTATGATGCAGATGAAACTGAGACCATATGCCGAAAGACAGAGTTTCATCCGAGGTTTGATACACGCTATAGGTATTGAACCCACAAACAACTCCATAGAAAACACGTTAACTACAAAGAAATATTCGGACTACACTATTAGTTCTACAGTGAACAATTAACTTTTAAAAAATAGGTAAAGTAATGTGTTATTGAGGAATTGATGATGATGATGCTCAGATTCATCGATTTGATCTTAGTTGCGAAGGGGGATATAGCATTTCATATTTTTTCAAAGACGTAGAATGAGAATTCGTACATTCAAGTCCCCTATAGGCATTGAAGCTGGCCTAGGGTTGCACGTGAAAGTTGTTATTTGAAGTACTGCATCATCGAAATTTAGGATACTATTGTTTATTATTTTGACATTTTTCAAATCACGTTCCCATAGGAAAATAGGATGTTGCCATGACTAGTTTTCAAAATCCCTTTTGCAGGAAGCACAGAATCGATTACATCATATTTATTTGAAGACGTAGGATGAAAATTCGTATACTCTAGTCGAATATTTTAAACACGTTGTTTCACTATGAAAGCTCATTGTTTGTTGAGAATCCTCTGCATAATAAGTTTTTATCTTCCATTTCATGTACGTTTTACTTTTTCGTATTGTTCTTCGATTTCGTTTACCTTAAATCTATATGTAACTGATGATTTTTTTTTTTTTGCTCGTATATATATATATATATATATATATATATATATATATATATATATATATATATATATATATATATATAACGATCGGGATCCTCTGTTAATCGTCCGGAATATTTCGTTAATTGTGGGATATTAAATGGTAGTTTAGAACCCTCTTCGACCATACTTTCTGTGTTGGCTATATACCGTAAGTGTTCTTGCCGGGTCTAGTCTGCGGCATAAAGTCCTGTCAGTTGAATTTATAGTTTTAGGAGTGAAAAAAATCTATAGCAAATACCTAATATGTCTTAAGTTTACTTTTGGTTAATTTAAAAAAGCGTCCGGCAGGGGTGTCCAATTCAATCGGTTTAGATTGAGTCCAACGCTACTAGCATGTAAAAATACTCTGCTAAGGCAGTAGGTAGATGAATTAGTACAAGGGATTTTTGAATTTTCTCCCACACCCTTTAATAATCAAGAACCCTGTTATATACAAATATACCATAAATCACTATCACTGTGGTCCGGAAGCCAAAATAATGTTATCTATGAATTTTGGTTGTAAATGGAAGGTCCCTAGGCTCAGGCAGCCAATAGAAAAGATTCTCCATGCACACTAAGAAGTTGTGGTTAAGAACTGTTTTCTAGGCAAGCGAACGAGTGTGTGGAAAGTACCCACAGAGCTCCAGGCAAGCTAAGAGGTAGGAGTGACCAATCGGAATTGATGCCTTCGAAGGTATTGAGGCTTCTTATGTATCCTATATTCCTGAGTCTTCATAGTACTTACTTCTGGGTGGTGATAACGTTCGTCCTTTTTTGGATCACATGTTGATAATGCATGTCAACTGCTTGCTTGTAGTAATAGTAAAGTATGTCGCTTTGTTGATAAAGGCACGTGTAGGATATAACAAATATTAAGATGGATCTCGCAGAAACAGAAACGCAAAGCAGACACCGGGTCTCGTTTGCTGAGGACAGAGGTCAATGGAGAACTTTTGTGAATGTGGTATTGAACCTCTAGACTTTATAAGTCATAGAGTACTAGATTTAATGTCCCTATTCTCTTGAATGACAAATGATGACTCTCGTCATCAACTGTGCACAAAGCTTAAACAAATTTATAAAGATATTCATGCAACATCATCTCTACTCTCAGACCTAAAGAATGCTATTTTAACTCCATACAGGAGTTCTAACGGTTCAAAACATATTAATATCAGCAGACTCGAGGAATTTTTCAAATCGTGGCAATAAAATCGAGTGAAACTATCTCAAATTTAAAAGTGTAAATTTCTTGAAGCAAGCAAGCATTGTTTTTAACACATTCTCAAGGATAGTACATCTTTACAATGTTATTTTTACCTCATTAGAAGAATATTACACGCTAAGTCAAATATCTCTCAACACCTCATGTAAAATGAAAAGGAGTTGAACTGGCCGCAAATTATCGTAATAGAAACGTGTGAGGCTGGGAGTCGGCCTCCATGTTGGTGACCGCAATCTCAAAATTAAATTTGAAAATTTTAAATACTTAAGAGGTCATACGATACATGAAACAGGGCTGAAAGTTCAAAACAAAAGTAATGGTGAGTTTACCCTTTCCAATGGTAGTCACCCAACCACATCAAACTGTTCACTTGTCAGGCTCACATGATTGTACTGTAACCAATTTTGGCCAGCTCTACTCCTTTTATATATAAAGTTGGTCCAAAATTTCGAAAGTTTGAAATTTTATCGTGGCACCCCCTAAATTTGTTCTACCTTCCAAATAAATAATCCATGCAAAATTTCAAATCAATAGCTTAATATTTAGAGGTTGCGCAATCCACTTAAAGTTTAACAAAATTAGTGGTTTATTGTCACTATATTGTCACGTATTGACAATGGGATACACTGATTTTGTGCATTTATTCTCCTATACCCAATTCATGTAATTATTTATTACAAATCAACTATGCATTGTAGAAGATGTTGTTCCAACAACGATCAACAAAGTCTTATCACGTTATATTGGTATATCATGTTGATACATCCATTGCGTTTTGTATTTATCATGCCATTAAAAACAATGTAAACTTTACAAATTTTAAACAATTTACCGCAATGACGAATTTGTTCTCATTTGCGTTATAAATTGCAGCTATACTTTGTTTTGCGGTGGCTGAAATCACATTTCATTTGTTTTACGATTATAATCCAGGAACACCGCAGTCGGTGAGACATTTGGTGGCAGTAAGCTGATAATACCGAATTGTTCCCGTTCGGTATTGTTCCCGTTTACTTACCAGAATAAAATGTAGAAGTGTGGTGATGCAGTTTTGCCTTGGACTGTAGTGTAACAGTGATTTTGGGATAAAGTTGATATATACTTCGTTACTGTCATGGCAGAAGCCACTAGAAGAAACACATGCAGAAACAACAATAAGACTAGACTTTATTTACTAGAAAAAGACAAGGAAACTCTGACCTGAAGTAAGATACTTTCGAACGGCTATGTTTTGCGTTTTTTCACCATCATCTAACCTTTAAAATAATCCATGATAGTGCTAGAGATGTTTTATGAGAAACTATACAATTTTAGGAAAAGGCTCATATCCCAATTCGTAAAGAAAAGCATGCAACTGTGAAACTCGAAAAATTAAGAGACCAATGGGCAAACCAGGCACGTAGCCAAGGGGGGGGGTCCGGGGGGTCCGGACCCCCCCCTTCGAGACCAGAAATGAAAAAAAAATAAGGAATAATAAAAGAAAATGAAATGACAAAAAGAAGGATCAGCGTTAAAAATTAAAAAGAAAACTACAGGAAGCTTTTGCTTACTCTTTCTTATGAGGAGATTTGTATTACTTGCAATATGATGGCGAGGTAAGCGAGATATTCTGGAAGAGTCAGGGAATTTGAAATTTCAAGATAAGTTATTTAATTCTCAGAATTTCCGCTACTAGTCAGGGAGATTTCAAGCTTTCGAAATCATAGTGCCGTTGTGTAACAGCGTGAACATTTTAAATCATACTTTCTCGTCATCGCATCCTTGCAGTATCAAACATGCTGTTTCAAGGACAATTTTCTATTGCTCCTTTAACCTGTCATTTGGAACCGACAATAGTTGACGGAATAATAAAAACAAAAATTTATGTTGAAAGAAACTTCTGTTAGCATTTGATTCAACAGAGAAAGAAACGCATATATTGTAAAACTAGTTGAACATACACATGCTTCGCACAGGGGCTGTATTTAGAAGTCAACACCTGTGGGAGTATCACCATGGATTTCAGCGACGGCGAAAACTATGAATTTGATATTAATATTTTTAATGGAAACTTAAGATCGGAAATATTACTTCAGGAACTATCCTTACGTGTCCCTTCCCGCATCACCCGGAATACCCACCTATTCCATCTTGCCCGTCCTAGGTTGGCTGTTATACAGAGGTCTCTTTTTTATAGAATACCAAACTGTTATAATCAAGTAACAACTGATGTGGACATTTTTTCGAGCTACCCAGTGTTTGAAAGAGCAATTAAACGAACTTTGACGGAATAGTTTTACTTTTACACTCTTTTTTCTATGTTGTTGTTGTTGTTATTGTTGTCTTGTTTTTTTTCTTTCTTTTTTTTTTGTTAGCATGTCCCTGTGTAAAATGGCAAAGTTATGCTGTATCTGGGAATTTGTTCAATAAATAAATAAATAAATATCGGTCATTTTAGGCTGTTTTTACATGTCTCGGTATGCAACCCCCGCTGACTCCCGGCCCGCATACAATTGTAACTAAATTTGCAAGTCATCGCTAATGGAAGTGTCACCATTGATTTCAGCGACCGCGAAAACTATGGATTTGACACTAATATCGGTCATTTTGGATTACTTTTATATGTCTTGGTATCTCACCTCCCTCCGGTGACCCCCCGGCCCGGAGCCGAATAGCGTGAATTTGGAAGTTAATGCAATCCGAGTTTCACCATTGATTTCTGCGATCGCGTAAATATGAATTCGACACTAATAGCTCAAGTGGTAGAGCGTTGGCTTCGTATTCGGGAGGTCGTGGCTTCGTATCCCGCTGCCGACCATCCTGACTGATGTTTTCCAGGGTTTCTCTCAGTTCTACCAGGCAAATGCCGGGATGGCACCTACTAAACAGGCCCTGGCCGATACCTTCCCAAATCCTTTCCATTGTTAATGTTGTTGGATATCCAGTGTAAAATAACCTCTGAACTGTATCTGGTGATTGTTAAATAAATAAATAAATATCGGTCATTTTCAACTACTTTTACATGGCCCGGTAAACGCCCCCCTGAGACCCCTCTCATTCGAATTTCGACAAAAACGTTTAACTCTGGTCTGGAGCCTGGACCAAGGTATTCGTGACTAAAATTTGGTAACTCTCGGTCAATTTTTCTGGTTCCCAAGCCGGTTCCGGTAAACGCCCCCCTGAGACCCCCCTGTATCGAAATTTAAAAAAAAAAAACACTTCGTCTTGACCTGGGACCTGGGCCAAGGTACCCCTGACCAAAATTTGGTAACTCTCGGTCCACTCGTCTGGTCTCCAGACCGCACACAGACAGACAAACACACAAACAAACTTTTTATTTTATTTATATTAGAAGATAGTTTACAAGACAGTATTGAGTATGTACTTTTTATAATAATTGAGGTCATAACGAAAATAAAATTGCTATATTTGAATAAAGAGGAGAAGGACGTAAATATTGTAAAATCTTTTTCAATACTATTTTTTATTATTTTGCTCAAAATTTCTTCATAGTTTGTTATTAAAATACTTGCCAACATATCTTCATTTTATTGTCCTTACAAACCAATGTATGTTGATAGTAAAGTAGTTTAGATTGATCGAGCTCCTGGGCCTTCAGAGTTTCATGTTACCCCCCCCCCCCCCCGTTACGAAATCCTGGCTAAACGAACTAATATATGTTCCAGTAAAAGAGTTTAGAATGATCGAACCCCTTTTGTGATGACCACAGTATTACATGTCACGGACCCCCCCCTTCACGAAATCCTGGCTACGTGCCTGGGCAAACTTAAAGAAAAGCAAGAACCGAAAATCTACAAAAACAGAAAGAGAATGAATGCAAGTTTGAATAGGGGATGCCCTTAGACTAATCAGAAATAAGGAAGGCAAGGACTTTCTCATTACTCAGATGGAAGAGGGACGACGTTGTTATACGGTGTCAGTGTACAGAACACTTGCTCAAAAGAAAGCCAAGATGGCAAACAAGAAAAACGAAAACATAAATTGATGGAGGCAATTATTAATGCTAACACTGCCACTAACGCAGTTACGCTGTTTGTTTCGATCGATAGTGACAGTGGCAGCAGTTTGGAATCAAGTAAAAACTACTCTGATGACGAACTGAAACCTACGCAGCAGCACACTCTGCAGAATTCCTCAGGCAAAAATGAAAGCAGAAAACATGAAGGAAAGTTGTCACTCCCGAATTTGCTTCTATGTTAGGCAGCTCGAAATTAACTGACAGAAAAGCAACTTTTGTTATAGTAGAAGCGGCCAAAGGTTTGGGCCACAATCTGGACGAAGTTACCCACAGTCGTTCATTCATCAAACGAGTTCGTGAATGAAATCATCTTGAGTCAGTTGCTATCATAAAGAGCAAGTTCCAAACAACAAGTGCACTCGTTGTCCATTGGAATAGCAAAATTCTATCAGATATAACAGGAAAAGAGACCATCGATCGCCTACTTGAAATAGTATCTGACATGGGAAAAACTCCATTGCTCGAAAACCCAAAACTGAAATTTGGAACTGGACAAACCGATGCCATGCTAGGTCGTTGAGATCATGGAATATTATTGACCAGATAAATGCAATGGTAATAGGAAATCTTTCCTGAAAATCCCTCTTAAATATGAAACAGACAATCCAGCCGTTTACGACGCACAGGGAAAAAGTGTGGTCATCTTTGGTACTTGAGCCAAGAACTCATTGGCTTGGCGTTCTTCGACGTCGAACTGGCCGCAGAAACAAAGCAAGAAATGGTGAAAAACTTGAACACAGACACCAGTAATCATGAGCCTCCAAAACGCCTGCATATACCTCAAGATGCTCTTGTTTCACTACAGGATGCCGAGCAGCGGCAAAAATCTGTTTCTAACATTAGGGGGCGTAAGACCGTTCCCGTAACTTTTTTTTTTTTTTTTTTTAAGCGATGTTCAAAATATTTATGAAGCTGAAAAAGAATGATTTGGAGGATCTGGGGAGCAGAGTTGTCTCCAACATTGGGAGGTGGGCAGATTTGAGGAGATGAGACTCACAATACGGTAGATGAATCTGATTTCTGAGGTGAACCTGTTGTATATCAAATGCTGAAGATGAAGTGGCAGTCGGACACAAATCATCACACTTCTCCCCACAAAAAAAAAAAAAAAAAAAAAAAAAAAAAAAAATATTGGGGGACAGTCCCCCCACTTCAAAGATTGCGGGGGGTGCGGTGGCTCAGTGGTAGAGCGTTCACCTCTGGTGCTTGGGGTCCCGGGTTCGATCCCAGCCCCCGCCAAGTGAACTTTGTGGTGGACAAACACCGTGCTCGTGGGTTTTCTCGGGGATCTCCCGTTTCCTCCCACTTTCTTCATCCCACCATTTCACTCATCTTTCATCATCACCGTCTCCTTTAGCCTAACCGGCATAACCGTGGGACGTAAAACTTAAAGATTTCATTTCATTTTTTCAAAGATTGCGGGGGACATGTCCCCCTCAAACCCCGGGATTTGCGCTAGTGATGTCGAGATCAAGAATTTGATAACGAAGAACACGATGCAGCTTTTTGAACGGCTGAGTATTCCAACAATTTTTCTTGCACAAAATACGAAGCCATGGAAATCAAAAACTGACTACTTAGCTGGTTATGAAGTTAGTTAGGCAGAACACGAAGATTCCCTCACAAAAGAGTATAACGGTATTATCACAAAAGACGAGGAACAGAAACGGTACCTATTAGGAGTTGTTGCGGAACACAGGAAACAATATCCATACTGTTCAAAGAATATCCTAACTACGTACACTCAATATGCGAAAGTATATAAATAGTGTAAACAAATGAACTGTACAAAGTTTTAATAATGCAAATACAATCAGCAATTATGTGCTTTTATGTCGAGTTGTGTAATATGTATAACAAAATACAGTAAAACCTGTCTTTAACGGACCCTTTATTAAACGGAAAACTGTCTTAAACGGAAATATTTCACGGTCCCATGAATTTTGGAGAACAAAACGTGTAAAAAGTCACTTCATTAAGCGGAAACTGTGTTACGCGGACAACGGAAAGAAAAATAAACATTTAACGGAAAATTCTGAATTCCGGACTACAGCGTTTAGATGTTTAGACATTTTGTGAGACATATACATTACACTGTCTGCGATAAAATGTTAGTTCTTTTGTTAAATATTTCTGGACAGTGTTTACCTTCCCCAACCACTACTCATATTCACCCCCCACAAATTGTCGTTAATCCCCGCAACTTAATCAAAAATCATACGGAATGTCGGAAAGAAGAAAATGAGATAGAGGAAGAAGAGTAATACGATACCGAGTTCGAAGAAGAGTGTAGAATAAATACATATCAAGATGCTCTCAGAAGTTTAAAGGAACTGAAAAAATTGTCTTATGACAAATGATTTACTTAGTATAATTCTGATTCACTTAGTATAATTTCTCAGGCTAAAGTGTATGCGGAAAGTCAAGCAGCCAAGCCGCAATGTACACGGAAAACCCTGATTGGCTATTAGAAAAATAAGAAAACGTGTGCAGAGTATATTTTGTATTCCTTTTAATTTTTTGTGTATTTATTCGTAGAAGAAAGAAGTACTGTAATCAAACAATGTACGTAGAGCAATATATTTTCTCAGTATCCATTTATAAGCATGCATTTTTTTTTAAGAGGAAAGGTCTACCTCCACTAAGCGGAAACCTGACTTTAACGGAAATTTTCGCAAGTTTCGTTCGATTTCGCTAAAGACAGGTTTCACTGTATATAAAAATATATGTGTATATATATGGTAAAGTGTATATACCAATAGTATTCAAGATTTCAATCGGCTTACGCAACCATTAAAAATTGTTGTAAAAATTTAAAATTTTTAACAATGTATCTATTTTCAATCGTGTAATAAATGCTAGGGGTGCCGCAGGTGAAATTCGTAAAAAAATGTTTTCCCTAATTTTTGAACCACCCTAATATATATATATACTGTTCCATAATTGCTGTAATTTTCCAGTGCATTGGAAGAAGATGAAGTTTTCACACTATTAATGTGAAATTTGGCATTCTTATTGAAAAATATCTGAATTTTTCAAATTTCAAAACTAAATAAGAGAAAATCGCTGTTTAACCTCTCCTTTGGGGGCGTAAACACAAAAGTTCATTTTCCTTATGGGAGATTCAATGTTAGATTTTGAGAGCAATTTTCTCCAATAATTATTGCTAAGGATTTTGGGGCAAATGCAATATTTGTTACAAACTGCAATAACACTCATCCGCAATGCTAGTTCAGTCGTCTCAAACATCATTATGGGTAAGACTCCCCCTTCGGGAAGCAAGGGGCGTAAAAAGGTAGTGGGTGGAGTATTACCAAAATCCAAAATTTTATTTTGGGAACAACTGTAAGTGTCAGATTAATCAGAAATGTCACAGAATTAATATTCCGATGCTCCTTGCATGTGCTAGTGACTGATATGGGGCTACAGCCTCCTTCCAAAAATCACATTAAAAATTCACCATAATATCCTTAGCAGGGACATACCGGAAGAATCTATTATTATTATTATTATTATTATTTTTTGATCAAATAATGTGAAATTTGGTGTTATATTAGTAAAAAGGTATGTCTTTTTTAATATAATATTTTATTTTTCTAACGTACCACCTTAGGGGGGGGGGGGGACGAAGCATAAGGTGATGAGTTTTTATAAAAAATTAAATTTTATTCTGGAAATGCCAGTGAGTGTCAGATTAATGACGGATGTCACAGAATTAATATCCCGATGCTCCTTTAATGTGCCAGTGAATGATATGGGGGCTACTGCCCCCTTCCAAAATCATATAAAAATTCGTGATGAATATCCTTAGAAGGAACATAGTTTTTTTTTTTTTTTTTAAATCAAGTAATGTGAAATTTGGAGCTATTGTTGTAAGAAGGTATGAGTTTTCAAATATGGAATATTATTTTGGTAACGAAACGCTTTAGAGGCAGCGAAGCATAAGGTGATGCATTTCTATATATGAATTCCAAATTTTATCGTATGGTGTGAGATTTCGACTTCTTGGTGGCCATTCGACACTTCACCCCATAGAAATATGTCGTTCCCAAACTCTTTCTGAAAAGATTTATAGTCCTATTTGAGCTATGTGGTGGTGCTCTATCTTATATGATCCTAATTAATCACTTTGACCTAAATTTGACGTAAAATGTAGTGGAAATGAGAAGCAATTCACAAACGATTAAGCCAGTCTATCCCTAGTTTCATTTGCTATGTAATATTCATTTGCGAAGAAGTCGATCTAACCCAGATGTTGATTACCGACACGAACTTCTATTGAACTGTCAACACGTAAGTCGTAAATCGTTGGTGTGTTGCGATAAGAAAAGGTCTGAAACTATTGTCAGTCTAGATGAAGAAGTTGAGTTAGGAATTAAACGGTGTTTTACAAAACAAAGGATGGTTGACATTTCCTGAAATCAATTTACAGTGGGAGCCAATGTATGACTTGAAAATGGAAGTTGAGTGTTCCAATGCTTCTTAAACTTAGCCTGCATTTTGAATGAGCCAAAAGGAGAATTCAAGAAAATAAGAGAAGGTGATGTGGTTTTTAAAGTGATTCTGGGACCAGGGAGGAAGAACTGAAGCCAGCTTTGGAGCATTACTTTTGTGATATTTCCGATTATTTTGACGCTCACGGCCAATAAAGAAAAGTCTGGATTTTTCTTGCCGCCTTTGTTCCCAAATAAGAAGGAATGGCTATAATAAAATTAAAGACTCATGTACCATCAGAGATGCAATAGGAGCAACAAGAAGAGGAGTGTTACAATATTTTCTAACTAAAACTGCTAATTTATAGGTAAATTCTTATAAATAATTAAGAGAAAATTGCTTCCCACCTTTCACATTGGAACCCCAATTAGAACAATGAAATTTTCAGTTTACATCCCTAAAAGAGATCCACACATGAATATTATAATATTGTCGCTTTTACTTTTTTCTAAACAAACATTTTTCGACAATAATGTCTAATTCACATTAATTATGAAAAGTCTTTAGTTTCTGCCAGCAGGTCTTTAGGTGAAGACATTCATCATGATTTCTATTGTTCTTTTCAAAGTTGGCTTTAGTCCCATATCAGTCACTGGTACATGGAAACAGCATCTACGCATTAATTCTGTACGTCTTGCGATTAATTTCACGCTCACTGGCACTCCCAAAATAAAATTCTGAATTGTTATCGCTTCGCCACCTGTGCTCTCCAAAGCCACCAAATTACCCTCCGCGCTGTATGCCCTCTCCTACTAAAGTAAAATTAGAGATTTGAAAAACTCACTGTTTTACTACAATAACGCCACATTTTACATTAATTGACCAATAGAAAAAGCTTCTTCCGGTGTAGCCCTGCTAAGGATATGTAATAGTGAATCTTTTGTGATTTTTGGAAGAGAATGTAGCAACATCAATCACTGGCACATATAAGGAGCATTGAAATATTAACTCTGAGACATTTGTGATTAATCTGACGTTCACTGGCATTTCCACAATAAAATTTGGGATTCTTATCAAGACCCAAATGCTTATGCTACGCCCTCTGTGCCCCTCTAAGGCGGTGCGTTACCAAACTAGCATTCCACATCTTAAAACCCACACATTTTTATTAGAAGACACCAAATTTCACATTAATTGATAAAAAAGTAGCTTCTTCCGGTATGTCTCTGCTAAGGATATTTATCGTGAATTTTTGTGATTTTTACAAGGGGGCTGTAGCCCCATATCAGTCACTGGCACATGCAAGGAACATCGGAATATTAATTCTGTGACATTTGACATTAATCTGACGCTCATTGGCATTTCCAGAGTAAAATCTGAAATTTTTATAAACATCCACTCTCATATGCTTCGCCCCTATGTCCCCTTAAGGTGGTGCGTTACAAAAATAACACTTCATATTAAAAAGACATTTTTTACTACAATAACACCAAACATTAATTGATCCAAAGAAATAGCTCCTACCGGTATGTCCCTGCCAAGGATAGTTATGGTGAATTTTTAATATGATTTTTGGAAGGGGGCTGTAGCCCCACATCAGTCACTGGCATATGTGAGAATCATCGGAATATTAATTCTGTGACATTTGTCATTACTCTGATGCTTACTAGCATTTGCAAAAAATTAGAGTAAAATTTGGATGCTTGTAAAAATTCCACTATCTTATTCTTCGCTCCTTGTGCTCCCCTAAGGCGGTGCGTTGACAAAATGACACTTCATATTAAAAAGACATACCCTTTTACTACAATAACATTAAATTTTACATTAATTGCTATTAAGAAAATTTTTGAGGAAACATGCAATGTTTTGTACATGGAACTGCCTGTAAAAGCCTGTCAGATTTTGACGCATTATACAGGCGCCTGTCTCGGCAAAAACACATGTAAAGAAAATATAGGCACATTGTCTTCAGGTGATAAGCATGTCGAAAAAGTATTAAACTTCTGTTAGAAATTTTGCGCGGAAACACGCGTTGTACAGAGTACGTATATTAAAATGAGAACATGCAGTGTACACGTAGTCACTCACATGCAAGTAAATGGAGGGAATATGTGCATGTAAAGTATCTTGAATGAATTGTTGATAACATTCGCAATACGGTAAGAATGAAAAGTACAAGGAAGATGCCTGTTTATCAACATGTAATATTCATGTGTGACATTCGCATTACATTTAAATACCATGTATTAGCGTATAGCATGGAAAACGCATGATGTAGAATATGTTATTTTACATTTATCATTTTCGTGTATATGCGAAGTGTGTAACTCCCGTACGTGCAGTGTACAGGCGAACGGGAACATGCAATGATTATGACTGCCAATAAATAGATTAAACAGATACGTGTGGTGAACAAGGTGGATTGGAGCTAAACATTCACGTTATAGGTATAGGAGACATGTAATATTCAGGCACAAGTCTCCAATGCGACATTCGCTATGCAAGGTCCTGCCACATGTATAATACATGGGATTACAACTGAGTACATTGTGTGTATTATCTCCGTGTACATGCGAAGTGTGAACCCAATACAATGTGCAGGTAAACGGAAAATGCGATGATCATGATTGCCAATAAATGGGTTAAACAGGTGCATGCAATGAACAAGGTTGATTGGAGTGAATCATTAAAGTTACAGGTGTAGGAAACACATAATATTCAGGCACCAAGTCTCCATTTTGACATGCACATACGCAAGTTGCTGACACATATATACAGAGGCGTGCGCAGACCCTTGGATTACATGGATCAAATAGTAGTATTACTCCTTAAGGTATGCAGCCTACATTCTAGTAATCCACCTGTAACACGCATGTGATCTATACAATACATACCCAATTTATGAACAGGTAAACTGCATGTTACATGTGGCTCCCATGTACATGTTACCTACATGTCTTATGGGTGTCCAACACCTGTGACACGCAAATTTTATGTACAATTAATGAGACGTACTTTACATGTATAATATACATTGTATATTCCGCTCACACGCATATTAATTTGTTAACACCTGTATTTAACATGTCAATTACATTTTTATCAAATGAAAAGCAGCTGTCGTCAGATTCTCATGAGGTAACGTATATGTCAACTACATGGAATATGCCGGTTACGTACATGTCATTTCATTCTCTACATGTTGTTTACACGCATTTTTCATGTTGCAAAGTTGCACCCCTATCAACATGAAAACTACCTGTTTCCGTGAAATGAACATGCAATGATCTTGAAACAAATCGATATCTGTCTCATGCATTTAAAAGTGTTCCATTTTCAGGCGCATGTAAAAATATGCCTGTTTATGCAGGTTTCACAGGCGTCTGTAAACCATCTGCATTTTCTGTCTGGGTGACCAAAAAATAGCTCCTACCGGTGTGTCCCTGCTAAGGATATTTATGGTTAATTTTTAATGTGATTTTTGGAAGGGGGCTGTAGCCCCATATCAGTCACTGGCACATGCAAGGAGCATCAGAATATTAATTCTGTGACATTTCTGATTAATCTGACGCTTACAGCTGTTCCCAAAATAAAATTTTGGATTTTGGTGATACTCCACCCACCACCTTTTTATGCCCTTTACCCCCAAAAGGGGAGTTTTACCCATAATGATGTTTGAGACGACTGAACTAGCATTGCGGATGAGTGTTATTGCATTTTGTAACAAGTAACACTCATTTGTCCTAAAATCTTTAGCAATAATTATTGGAGAAAACTGCTCCCAAAATTTATGAACTTTTGTGTTTACGCCCCCAAAAGAGGGGTTAAACAGTGATTTTCTCTTCTTTAATTTTAAAATTTGAAAAATTCAGACATTTTTCAATAAGAATGCCAAATTTCACAGTACATTGCCAATCACTATAGTACCTCCAAAATGGTGTAGTAATTATTATTAAGCAAAAATAATTATCTTGGGCAGTCGCACCTTTAAATGACACATATACCTTCAAATCGTACCAGTGGTTTCTCTTAAACAAAGAACTACAAATACATATTTGAAGTTTATTTCTTTTTTTTTTTTTAAAAAAAAAAAACAGCATTATGGATGAAATTCTGAGTGAACAAAAAAAAAAAAAAAAGTAACTTATGGTACCTCCATATTATCGAGATAAGGAAAATATATTTGTTGTTCTTTCTTGGTAACAGATGACCCTTGGTATATAACATGGGCTTTAATGAAAGCCAGTCTAAATTTATCACACGTGATGCACATGTGATCATATATTCTTTTCATACAAAAAAAAAAAAAAAAAGTATCTGAACAAAAGCATTTCTTCATGAAAACACACACACGTACTTGTTTGTTTGTTTGTTAGTCAGCATATTACGCATTCATCTGCACTTTCATACTTTGCTTTCTCATGTGAAATAAATCTTGAAAAAAAAAAAAAAAAAAAAAAAAAGCACAATTTACGTACACAAAGTCAGTTCTTAATCACAGCGACAGCAGCAATAACTTCAAGTTCATGCTTGATTTATATCGAAGACTTTTTTAATTCTGAGCACAATGCAAAACACTAGCGTACTTTACGAACATGTTTATTACGGTGTTTGACTATTGAGAGAACGAATTAAATACGTATAAATAAAACTGAGGAGAGTAAGCTCATAGTATTGATCCGAGTGATGTCAAAAATGGTAAACTAATTGCAGAAAACAGATGCAACTGATTTTTCTTTCAATCCCAGAAAAAATAAGGATATTCCAGATGATTTGGCCCTTGAAGATTTAATTTCTTGGTGTTAATGTACTATTTCCAGGGGCTACTGACATCTCACCACCCTGACCACTATCTCGCTGTGGACTCTGGAAGAGAAGGATAATCTCAGATGAACATGTTATATTAAGTGAGTAAAAATATATACTCATACAATACAATTTCCCACAAAACAGTAAAAACAAAAACAAACAACATATATTGTTTATCTATCAAAGTGCTCTAAGGTGGGTTATCTGAGAAGGGTAAGGGTTTTGAAAAATAAGTAGGTGTGCTCTCCCAGTTCACTATCGGTGGATTTCGGGATATTGAATACCACCCACACGGTATCTTTCCCCGGAAAATTTTCAAACTGAACTCGCCAGAAAATGCAGTTTTAGGAATTTTTACATGAAAATATTTTTTCGTATTTCTTTTTCTTTTTTTTTTTCTTTTCTTTTTCATATGTCACAAAATTTCGCAGATATCAGGCGGGACACATCCAAAACTTTTAGAACGAAGAAACGCGATTTTCTGAAAGCTAAAGTTAAGGAACTTGAAGGTAATAGTAAAAATAAAAACATCAGGGACATGTATAAGGGAATCAACGAATTTAAGAAAGGCTATCAACCTCGTGCTTATATATTAAAGAAATCTGACGGTACAGTTCTCACTGACACGGATAGCATCTTAAATAGATGGAAAGATTTCTTTGACGATTTGCTTAACACGCAACCGAAAACTAGTGTGCGTGGAGAAAAGGAGATACACACCGCAGAACCGTATATTCCAGAACCCAACCGAATAGAAGTAGAAACTGCTATAACGAAATTAAAGAAACGCAAATCTCCGGGTGTAGATGAAATTCCGGCTGAGTTAATTTTAGCTGGAGGCGAAAAATTGTGGAACAAGATATACAAACTCATTCTCCTTATCTGGAACAAGGAAGAATTGCCACAAAAATGGAAGGAATCAATCATTGTTCCAATTCACAAGAAAGGCGACAAAACTGACTGTAATAATTATCGAGGCATCTCTCTTCTGTCAACATCCTATAAAATCCTTTCAAATATTCTATTAGCAAGACTGACCCCATACGCAGATGAAATTATTGGAGATTATCAATGCGGATTTAGACGGAATCGATCAACTATCGACCAAATATTACTATTCGGTTCAAAATCTCTTGTCGTCGCGAATTCTGTGGAGGAATTTGAAGCTTAAAATATACAAAACGGTAATCATGCCTGTTGTTTTATATGGCTGCGAAACATGGTCACTTACCCTGAGGGAAGAACATAGACTGAAAGTATTTGAGAACAAGATCCTGAGACGAATATTCGGACCCAAGAGAAATGGGAATGGGGAATGGCGGAAACTTCATAACGAGGAACTATATAATTTATATGGTTTACCCAACATTGTTAGGGTCGTGAAGTCTAGGAGGCTTAGGTGGGCGGGTTATGTAGCTAGAATGGAAGAAAGTAGAAACGCTTTCAAAGTCTTGACTGGAAGACCAATCGGAAAACGACCATTAGGAAGACCTAGGCGCAGATGGGAGGACAATATTAAAATGGATCTCGCTGAGATTGGAATACAAAGTAGAAACTGGATGCAGTTAGCTAAGGATAGAAGTCAGTGAAGAGCTTTTGTGAACGCGGCTCTGAACCTCCGGGTTCCATGGGCCATAGAGTTAGTTAGTTACAGTTTTTTCACAGTGGAGAACATGCATTCTGGAATGAAGAGTATCGTAGTGTAACCACAGATGTTTTCACGGTCCTCACTCCCAATCTGCCTTCTCATTCGCCATTTTGAACGCCAAACACTGTGATATAACAAATATGAAAATCTTTTAGCCAAAAATAACACGGAGAAACGCTCGTTCAATTTGTCACTTCCTCAGCGCCATAATTCTGGATTTTTATGTTTTCATTCCCGGTAAAGTCTGCCTTTTGAGATACTTAAGGCTGGACACAGCCAAAAAATCGCAATGTTTGAAGACCCATAACTAGGAGTATAATTTCTGGTACCAAACTACTTCTTAGAAAATAGAATACACCACGATGACGACTATTCCCCCTCTCCCCCCAAAAAAAAAATAACGATCAATCTACATTTTTCTTTAAAAAATGACAATTCGAGTTTTTCAAACTAGCTTTCAACAATAGTTTAAAGGTATTTGTAGTGTAGTAGGCTTAAATGTGCACTCAGCACAAAAATGTATCTTTAATTCTGTTTCATTTTTTTTCTTTCAAATTAATATCTTACGAATTAACGGAGATACAGCCTTTACCGGATATCTTTGTAAAGTGCAAAATAGGCTTACACGCATATACAAAATGATCTTCAAACGACAACTGAAAATTTAAAAAATGAATGAATGCTTGTCTCCAACTCTATAAATATAGTGCAACTTTGTGTACAAAAATCAATAAACTTTGTCAGTAACCTTTAAATCTGAAATAGATGATTTCAGATACATGTCCTGTAAGTTTTCTGATAAGCACAATACATCAGTATTATCCTCTTTATAGAGTTTCTAATTGTGATCACACATTACAGAAAGGAACATTATAGGCATTTTCGCTATATGCTTCATCAAATAGGGAATGGAAGAAGTAAGTGGAAAAAGGATAATTCAAGAAAGAACAGAGCGTTTAGATGGGCGCTACGTTGCACTGCAAGGTTACAGTCATGAACTTACCACTTAAGTGTAGGTTTGAAACAAAGTAATTACATAAATTTAAAAACGGTACAACTATAAATAATCACCTTAACATGAATTTGGTGTTTGAGCATTGCTGCTCGAAGAATAAGCATTCTGGTTCTCCTCTGGTACTCCTTTCCAACATACAGCGACTTCTCAAACGTTGTACTTCTCTGATCAATATCCTTAGCGAATAATATCTGCAAACAGATACCATCACTATTAATATTGTAAACACATTTAGCGGAGTTACGAGAATGATAATTTCAAATAGCAAGTGCACATAAAACTGAAGATTAATTCACATGTGAATCACTTTCTTAAAATATTCAAAATACTAAATTTGAATGAAACATAGTGCGATATTTACATGAACATAGTGCGATATTTTTAGTATAAAAATAGTGTTGTACAGAAACAAACTCGTATTACACTTCAACCGTTAATGCCAGATGTCGTATATTGAAAATGAAAATAAAATGAATACGTCCCACAGTTATGCCAGTTAGGCTAAAGGAAACGGTGATGATGAGTAATGAATGAACTGGTGGAATGAAGAAAGTGGGATGAAACGGGAGAACTCCGAGAAAACCCACGCACACGGTGTTTGTCCGCCACAAAGTTCACTTGGCGGAGTGTGGGATCGAACCCAGGACTCCAAGCACCAGAGGTGAACGCTCTACCACTGCGCCACCGCGGCCCTCGTATATTGAAAATATATGTAATGGTAATGCGCTATGTATTGTTCGATTTTATTGACACCTAAAATTTGTTATTAATGTATTTTCACTATTTTTCCACGGAGTATTCGAATCGATCTCAGTATACCACCAGAGTAATGAATATGGAGTGATAAACATTAGAAGGCATAATAAAGACTGGGATTTAAATTTTAAGTATTTTAATTGGTAAGTTCTCCATTATATAATATTTTCAAATTGTGTGCATTTTTTTTTCCTGGGTATTCTTATATTTCCATTAATGTCATCTCAAAAACTTAAGGCCATACTAAATTTAGGGCAATACGATATTCTACTTTTGAGTAATCCTTACAATATGGGATTCTGTACGAACAGTCTGTTTCGACCTAACATTTAATTGTTGAAACACAGTTTCGGTTACTAAAGAAACATCTCACCATAAGATCTGTCGAATAACTTATCTGCTACCATTTCATTTTCAATCAAAACAAGACATTATTTTTCGGAAAGTACATAGCTAAAACAGAGGTCAAATGACCAAACAATAACATTCTCAGTATTCGCCTGCCGGGATGAAACCTGAAACTCTGTTGACCTTCTTGCTGGATTTATTACACGATTAAGAATTATCAATCCAACTTCCACATATTTTTAATATTTATCGGCATAAACGGTTATTATTTTTTTCCGTCATCTGATTTTTATAAAATCTATTTCGTGAGGCTTTGTGGGCACTAAGCCGAAACTTAGAAGCTTTCTGAATAAATTACAAAACACCAAACCAGTACGTCAAAATTACATTCACATTTTCCATTGCTTCCTTTGGTTATATCGGGAAAAAGCTGGAGAACATTCAATACCAGTGTTTAAAGTGGATTATAGCCGAAGGAATAGTACCTGTTACGGTTTTGCCTAGATATACCAATGAGGGGAGAAAAAGGTATTTTGGCATTAATTTCACATTTATATACATACCTAGGCAGCGGCGGATCCAAGGGGGGGGGGGGCTAGGGGGCTATAGCTCCCCTGACGCTCAGGTATACACTGGATAAAATGGGCTTAAATCCTGCTTTACACTGGATAAAACGGCAAAATATGGTTTAGCCCCTCCCTTGATATCCTGGATCCGCCACTGTACCTAGGTATACCGTATTCCTTAGGATCGGCATAAGGCACACTATTTAATTTCGCACCATGCAATATTATCAGTAATGACACCAAGATAATAACTATACGAACGGGTTTACAGAAATAAATAGAATAAACAGTGGTAGTGGATGATCACTTTCTTTCATAACATAATTATATATACATATATATACTAAACACCTACCACCTTTCGAAACAATTTTAACAGTTCACTTACTTTGTTGTGCGAGTCTATTCTAGCTTGGATTTGGCCTTCTAAAATAAGCTGCATTAGTTCATCTTCCAAGGCTGGAACTGTAGTATTGAAAGCCGCTGCCATCTTATTCATATCGGCAGACAAGTACGGACTAGAAAAATAAGAGAACTTGACGTTAAAATTCTGATTGATTAATTCACAGCGTTTCCGTTTTCCGTGAGAATATTATCACTCTCGACGCACTTTGTTACTGACAAACTTTATGATAATTTCTAGCATGAAGAACCAACAATCGAATTATCAATCCACTTGATTATGCCTTACAACAGAAAAAAAGTGTATTACTTGTTGATATCTGCATGAAATACTTTCTCCTTAGGAGTTATATTTTATTTTAAGTTTAATTTTTTTTTTTTTTTAAGTCAGCAGGAAATATATTTCGATAGTCGAACCAAAGGAAGGGGTAGAAAACCACCTATCAACGGCATCATATTTTATTTTATTTTATTTTTTTAAAACAAGCATAAAATAATATTTTCGATAAGAATGCCCAAAACTTTACGACGAAGCAAAGTTTGAAAAATAAACATTATTGTTTCAATTTACACCTCTCTCCATACAATGAAAACGAAAATTCATTTCGAATAACAAAGAAAAAAGGGCAGCGGAAATGCTAATACTGGATTTTTCACCAACTGTAAATATATTATCATTTTAATTTCTGAATCCCTTTGGATTGAATCACACCACAGAATTTAATTAATTTTCTTCCCTTCTTCTCACTTATTTCAAACAATATACTTCACTGTAAATATCAAGTATTCTACATCTTTTAATTTTCCAAGTTTCAAAACAGAACTAACCTCTACCTTAGCTCCCTGACCCCTTAAGGAAACATGACACACGAGAAAGAGTTAAGACACTCATGACTTGGTATTCTTGATGTGGCAATAATGTAAATAATAAAACTCTTTGCATTGTTTTTATTAATCTTTCCATTTCACACTAGATCTGGAGGAACTTAATTAAATTTTAAAATACATAGATTGTTTGCTCATTTACAAAGAACTTCTCAGGTGTCAAAAGCAAGAGTAATCACATGATCACTTACATCATTATTCATAGTATCAAGAAAAAGAAAAAAAATGTTATATTGATAAGAAAACGAACGTAACCAAACAGAGCAATAATTCAAAATATTCATTCCTGGATCCTAGTTAAGCAGAAGAGCCTTTTACAAATTTTAGATAATACCTAATGTATCTTCTGGATTCGCCAGCATATGATGCGCTACAAACTTTAGCAGATTGAGTATATAAATTAATTTTATCTGATATGATTAAATTAACACAAATACCAGGAACAATAGCTTCTAGAAACTCTAAGTTAGAAGGTGCTTTATAAACGTATAATATAAGATATCCTTACCTGAAATATTGGATTAAGGCTCTATTTCGTATCTGTGTGTAGAGTGTGTTGATGTGAGGCGCTATGTACACGTCTAGTAACAAATTATCCTATGTAAACAGAAAGAAAATAAGACTTTAGACATTATTCTCTTTCACAACGTAAAATCTTAGAAAAACTCAGTCGATTGTAACATTTACGGCTGTACTGATCACAGTTTCCCGACAATTTCGAAGACATTTTTTATAGGTAACAGGAAAAAAAAATCTTTATTCAAACACTAAAGACCGCAAGTTAAATCACAAATTGAAGCATATGTATGATGTATCTTGAACACACAAACCTTCGAGTATACATATTAAATGATCTGAGCTGAGGTTTTTCAACAGAAATATGGATTACATTTTACTATCCCAAATATTAGTTCTTCGCACGGAAAGGTTATGGAAAATATATGAAAGGTATATTTGAACCCTCTCCTCCAAATCGATAAGTATATGAATCGAAAAGAAATTACAAAAACCAACGAGAACCACGAACTATATTCAAAAATTCACTTCGAACAGTGAAGCTTTTTTTTTTTTTTTGTGAAAAATTTAATCCCCTTCCCTCCCTTAGGAGACACATTTTAATCAGTGTAAAAAAAGAAAAAAAAGAGAGAGAAATTGTTTCAAAAATCACTACGGTTTTCCCACTTTCGCCATTTTAAAAATACAAAACGGAAAATTAAAATGGTTTAACGGTTTCAAAATCACCTCTTTTCACTCAGAAGCGGAATTTCCGAAAAGAGTACGTGTCCATTTATTTTAATAAATATCTAAAAGAGGGGGTCGTGGAGTACTCTTTATTTTTAACTGACTTAGAAAAAAAAGCGATTTTCAATTCGACCCGTTTACATATTATACATAAATGTGTTGTGTCTATGTTCACGTATAACTTACACAAAGCTCAATGATTTCGATTATACGAGGGTCATTTAATTCGAACTGACAACACTGCTACGATTGGAGTATCGTGTGGGCAGGAGACAAATAACGAACGTAGTGTGTTTATGAAATTCCTGGTGGCACAAGGGTGAAATGCTAGGACGATTCACAGAGGATTAGTAGAGGCCTGTGGTGAAGCTGCTCTACCGTATCGAACAGTAGCGACATAGGTTGCAGTATTTCAGGGGGGACGACAGTCAGACAAAATGCACGGTGGAGGGCATATGCGAACGGCTATGGACGAAATTCATCTTGCAAGACTACGGACACTTCTCGACGGTGATCGGTGCTGGACTTGTAGTGAACTGGTTCACGAGAAGAATATTTCTTCCGGATCAGTTTTCCGCATGCTAACATAAGATCTTGGCATGCGGAAAATTGCAGCCAGATGGGTACTACATGCTCTGACCGAGGTTCAAAAGTGGCATAGGTGGGAATGGGCGCGCCTACACCTTCAACGTTACAATGAGGAAGGTGATGACTTCTTGCACTGCATTATTGCAAGTGACAAACGTGGGGAAGATTCTACGAGCCTGAATTGAATCGTCAGTCGAGTGAATGGCGCCACCCAGAATCTCCACAACCGAAAAAGCTTAGGCAAGAACCAGCAAACGTGATGGTGATAATAATAATGTCATACGACCACGAAGGCATTATTCTGTCACATTAAGTTCCACCGGGCGTTACAGTCAATGCTGCATACTATGCTTCATACCTCGGTCACCACTTGCGACCAGCACTGCGGCGCAAACGTCCATAGCTCATGGAGTCTGGTGCAATTCTTTTTCAACACAACAATGCCAGATGCCATACAGCCAATCCAGTACAGACTCTTACAACGATGAGGTTGGGAGGTTCTGGAGCCAGACATGAGCCTCTGCCATTTTGATCTTTTCCCAAAACTGAAAGGTTTTAGAGACATTCCCAACATTGTTCGTACCTTAGGGCGCACTGTCAACAACCTCTCACAAAGTGGGGCTTTGACAGGTATTCAACGGTTACCAGACATCTGACGAAAGGTTCAACAGGCTGGCGGAGACTACATCAAAGGACTGTAAGCTTCTTAAGGTGAATGATTCACTACATTCCATTTCACAACTATGTTGCCACATCGAGTTAAATGACCCTCGTATTCTTCTTTGAAAGAACATGTTTTTCCGACAGTCCCACATAAATTCCATCAACATGTAATGGCAGTCTTTGGAGCAGGGCAAGAAACACCTCAACGAGTGTAGTATGAAAAGCCTAACAGACTTTAATATGTATGCTCACGCTTCAAAAATCACTACGGTTTCCTAACTTTCGCCATTTTAAGAATACAAAATGAAAAATTAAAATGGTTAAACGGGACCTGTCCGTTTTAATAAATACATAAAATGAGAGGATTGTGAAGTACTCTTTTTTTAATTGACTTAAAAAAAAGCCATTTTCAATTCGACCTGTTTACATATTATATATATATATATATATATATATATATATATATATATATATATATATATATATATGTGTGTGTGTTGTGTCTATGTTCACGTATAACTTATACAAAGCTGAATGATTTCGATTATATTCTTCTTTGGAAGAGCATGCTTTTCCGACGGTCCCACATAAATTCCATCAGCATGTAATGACAGTCTTTGGAGCAGACCATGAAACACCTCAACGAGTATAGTATGAAAAGCGTAGCAGACTTTAATATGTATTCTCACGCATAACTTGAACATAGGTGCACTTTTTCTTGTTTGTTTGTTTGTTTGCAAGAGTATTCTTTCCTGGTGATCCCATATAAATTTTATAACGATATAACAATAGTCTTCAGAGTTAGACCATAGAACTTCTCATTGCTGACAAAGTTCATACCGTAATTATATATATGATTACGCAAAACTTCGGCATAGGTTCTCCGATTATTATTATTTTTTTCTTTTTTTGATAGAATATGCTCTTGCGGTTGTTCCATATGAATTTCATTAGGATACAATGATAGTTTTCAGAGCTAGATCATGAAATTCTTCAACTACTGACAATGTTAACATTGTAATTACCTAACTGTACTGTGTGCATGTTCACGCATAACTTCAACATGTACTGACTTCGATTATTATTTTTTTTTTAGTTTCAGAGTATACTTTCTTGAAGGTTCCATGTAAATTTAATCAGGACTACTGCTGTAACGAAAAACTGGCAAAATTTAACGAAAAAAAAAAAAAACACTACCAAGCAGAAAATAGAAACTTTAAAATAATAACAGACTTTAGTGAAAGCGCTAAGAAGTAGAAAATAATAAAGCGCTAAAAAGTATAAAATAATAAAGCGCTTGAAAGTAGAAAATAATTCATTACCAATATCTATTTAAAAAAATTTGAAGTTTGTGCCACGCCAAACTAATTAATGCCTTATATAAAATGACTTTGGATGGTAATTTTATGAGGCCTTAATTTGTTTACCTTGGCACAGACTTCAATTCTTTTTACAGATAACGGTAATGAATTATTTTCTAATTTCAAGCGCTTTATTATTATTAATGCTTTTATTATTATTATATACTTAGCGCTTTTATTATTTTCTACCTTTTAGCGCTTCTGTTGAAGACTTTAAAAAAATATGTTTTGGACCCCTTCTCGCACAGAATACATAAATTAAAGGAAGTGGCAAGATAAGAACCTGCCACGAGCCAAGTGCTATTTTCTAAAATTCATTTCAAACGGTTTAACCGTTTTCCCGCGATAATAATAGGCAAAGTCATATTATTTCTATATAATGAAAAAGGGTATTTTAGAAATTGTTCTTCTCCCCCATGCAGAATTTTCGAATCTGCCGGACATGTATCCACTAATCTTTATTAAGCCTTTTAAATTATGGCTTTTCTTTCTAGGAAAATTGTTGACTTTCAGTCAAGCAGCTACATCATCATCCCTATTTATCCTAGGATAATGGTTCGTGCCTCATTGTCTTCAGGATAGAACGGTACCATTCACATTTTCCTATTATGTCCCTGAGGAGGGAAATGTTGAGAGAAATCGGGATTTTTTCTGAATTTTTCTTTTCAAATCTTTAGCCTCTCTGTACCCCTCCCCTCGTGCTAATGCACAGAGCTCAAATTCAACTGAAAAATACTAAGGGCTACACTAAATGTGTGTACAAAATTTCAATCTTTTAGGTGCAAAAGTAAGCCCGCCAAAAAATAATAAAAATACATCTAACAAAAAATTATTTTTTTAAGTTATGACGTCATCACCTCCTATGTCCCGAAGCAGAAAGGCGTGAACCATACGTAACGTGTTCTACAATGCCTCCTAGCATAAAAAGCTTTATTAATACTTTTTTAATGGAATAATGAAGATAATACCATATCGTATAAAAATATACGATATAATTTAAAAGGGTTAAGGAGATAAATGAAATATTTACTTCGTTGATTTCATCTGTAAAAGTTTCATGAACTTATTCTGTGGCCATGTTAACCAGGTTAAGTCACTCGCATCTCGCATAAAAACTGAAGTGCAAAAAGTATTTCTAAACTAATTCGTCTGAGTGACTTTACTTGGTGAACAAAGTCACACAATAAGTTATCGAAAGTGTAGAGGAAAACTTTTATACACGGAATCAAAGAAGTAAATATTTCTCTTAGCTTCTAAACAATCAATCAAACCAATACTTAACGCATACTAACCTTAATTTCATCTAAAAGCTTCAGACAAGATGCATACTTTGATTCATAAAATTTAAAAATTATGTCCCGCAACTGTGGCTCCAATTCTAGGAATAATTTAAATGAACTGCAAGAAAAGTAAATACATCTAAATATAATGAAATATTTTGAGATTTCGTATAAATACAACAATTACATTACTGATGATTTTATTGATTATGATTTGACCGATACATACAGCCACAACAACCGAAATAAACAATAACAGAACAAATAATGTTTCAGTTCCACGATACTACAGGCCTATTATAAGGCTTCAATGCAAAGATGCATCCGCAAAGTAATGACAAAGTTTTACAAATATTATAAAACAAGATAAATACAATCTACTTAAATCAGCCATCTAAATACGACGTACTTGCGTCACTTATTGTAACATGCCTGTCAATAATTTTCTAATGTACATTTATTGCTACAATTTAATGTTTCCAATACTACCTGTAGTTTCACAATGAGCCCTGTTATTCTTATTGTAACCTTTAGAAATAATGGAATTGTATGCCGAAAAACCAGGGAATCAGGAAAACTGACGGAGCTTTGAAATTCACCGTTCTGCATGAAGTTTACGGATCATTCTATTTGGATTTGAATTCTGTTCTTACGTTGGTGATATTTGATCGTTATTAGAATTTTTCAACAATCCTTCAATATTTTTGAAATATATACAGATACGATATGTAGACTAACAACAACTAATAATGCAAATAAATGACGACATTATATCTATTATGATGTATAATAATACATTATAATGCTTCTAATGACGGCCACTACTAAGAATTTGGCACCTTGCGTTGATAAGGACTTGGTATGCTGTAGGCTCGCCGTGATGGGATAATTCAGGTTCTTTTAGAAAGACTAGGCTACGGTAGAGTTCGGCAGGTAGTGTCCTTCAAGTTTGCTGGAACATGGCCGCAAGCACGGTAGTTCTTCTTGACCGTTGTGCTCAAGCCCTCAACTAGCGTTTCATCTGATCTGATAGAAGTTCAAAGGGGTTAAGGTTGGAGCTTTGGGCCATTTAGTCGAGCACTAGCACTTCCATATCTTGAAGCCACTCTACGAACGCGTGTGTTTTATGGGTACTAGCACTATCATGTTGAAAAACAAACTGCCCACTATCCAATTCTTGCCGAAGGGTTGGTAGGTAGAATTTTCTGGGATTCCTTGATACGCGCCGAGCTTATGAGTTGAGCTCGCCCATGGATCCTCAACACATACACCTCCTGACGAATAGTACGTGTACTAGTATGACTCTCAGATGTCGACTGGAACTTCGTAGTTACGGTGTACAACTTGTGACAATATGCTTTCATTAAAAATCGTCTAAGATATAGCCGGTCTTTATCAGTTGACTTTCTTGTCTTCCCTTGTCGGAGTTGCAGTTTTGCTACTCCATCTCATTTCCATTTCGATACTATGTCACATAATATACGGGACCTGCAACTTACTTAAATTGTTGATGCCACTTATCGTTTTGGCCGATTCTGACCTACCTGAATGGCTGAATCGGTGGTTCCAATGATCATATATCCTTTCAGTTGCACATTCGTTCACCTCTATTATTAGCACTCATACTACCTTTTGACAACAACTTTCTTCTTTCGCCACACATGATGCATTTGAGACGTGTGCATGGGTCTCCTTTTCCTTCGGGAGTGATCACCCAATAATGGCAAAATAGTAATAATAATAATAATAATAATAATAATAATAATAATAATAATAATAATAATAATAATAATAATAATAATAATAATAATAATATTGCAAAAAAATCACTTGAAAATGTTAGAAACTTTTTCTGCTTTTGCACAGTAGAAAGGTCGTTTCAATTAATGCCTATTAATTTAACGTTAAGACGGAGCAGCTATGTAACTAAAAAATCTACGGAATTCTTAGATATTTTCTTTTAGTACAAACGTAAAACGTACGTAAAAAATTTTGTGAAATGTAAGATACGTGTGAAGTTTACAAGCTTTAGATTCTTACCTGCTAAATATAACGTTTTTTTGAAGTTCCTGCCTATCGAAACTAGCCAATGCGCATAGCCCTCCATACATAGCTACATTACTTGGAGATAACAATTCGGGAAAGTCACACTGATCAAAATTTGCTTGTAGAAAGTGTTTTGCTGCAGACTTGTACTTCTTCGTCGCAAGTTCTGCCAAACCAGCAGCACACTTCAACTTCGTAAGAATAGTTTGATTGCTATCTTTCCCATGTACCTGCAAGTATAGAAATCAACCTATTAATGAATCTGAATAAAATTAAATTAATCACAGTTACACGTAAGTTATCAACAAGGGTTTTACTTTTCAATGTAACTTTTGACTCGTAGGAAGATTTGAACTTGGAAGGTAAACTGTATCATGATGAGGAAAGTAATAAAAAAAAAATAATAGTGACTGTTCCTTACAATGACAATAGGGACAAATCATATTAAATACCAATTTTCTACATGATTTTTTAGTACGGTATTATTTTGTGTTATATATAACTATTACCTTACACTCAAGTACAATGTCATGAATAAGTGAAATGAAAAGACAGAGAAGCTTTTTTTGTTAAAAGAAGGAAATGTACATTGTTGATTCTACCAGTGCAATTATGAACTATAATTTCCTAACCTTGAAACGGTTATATTTCTGCTAGCAATTAAGAACTCGTAATTTTATTCATGCATTTTGCTTCTTTCCTCTCTGTTACACGTGCGTCTATCAATTAAATTGGTCCCAACTATATACAACATGAGAAAAATTAGGTTTCATAATTACCATGGACAACACTTTTGGAATATATTTACACTAATTATAACTCGGACGAGATGGTTTCTACGACTAAAAGTGTATAAAAAAGTAGCCGGTTGGTATTCGAATTTAGAAAAACTACACCGCCTTAAATTGTGAGTGTATACAGGAGGATTGCTGACAAAATGAAAGGGATTTTACGGATACTTAACGAAAAGTGTGGTCGAATATACCACTGTATTCTAGACCAGCCGAGGAGAAATTTTGTGCTCTACAAAAATATCAGGAATTTTCCGAAAGGCTGAACAATAGACGAATTTAAAATTTCAGATCACGTTGAAAGAACTGCAAATGCCGGAATGGTGGAATATGTTAACTTGGTATTGGGTGAGACAGTTTAAAATAGAGAATTCAATGGTTGTAGTAGTAGTAATAGTAGTATATTTGGTTTGTTTTTTTCTACGATTAAACTGTTTGTGGGCAAGGTTAAGGAATACTGTCATTCTACTAAATCCCAAGGGCTACAAACAATTCGGCGTTCTAACCCTTGGCTATTTAGGAACCCAGTCCGGCATTTGGAGTTTAGGAATACTAGGAATTAAACCACACTTACCTCAGTGAAATCAGGGGTAGCCTCGGCTTTGCTAACGTAACTTAACACGTGAGACCAATTTTGCAAGTACACACTCACCTGAAACAAAAAGGAAATAAAATGTAAGACAGTGTGTGCCCAATATGGTACACCAAATAATCAGACATCGAAGGTAGTAACAAAGATTCTATAATGACTCAAGTACTACGGGGATCATCCTCAGGTTATGCAACGTCTTTAATTATTACTACATCACAACAACGATCACTTAATATAATTTACATTAGATCAATTTTATCTCGAAATTAATACTTGATTTACAGTAATAATGTAATAAGTGATTCGAAGTAAGTCACATTAGGGAAGTTTTGAGATATGGACAACTGGAACGCAGGAAGTGAAAATTTTTTCCGTTCAAAAGAACTTCCCTCCTTTACAAGTGAACTCAACCAGTTTCGTAACAATCACGCCACTCGTTAGGAAGAGTGGTGATGCCAAGTCGTTGCATTTGTCGTTAGTTGAGCTTCAGCCATGGAGTTGGAAAGGAGAGATTTTCGTGCAATGATTTTGTACGATAAAAAACAGTGCCTTGAACGTTTGTCTGCTGCATTTGATGACAATGCACTATTACATGCAACAGTTTTTCGCTAGTATGCTCAATTCAACGGGGCCGGGCCTCACTCGATGATGAGAGGCGTAGTGCGAGGCCGTTCACAGCTGTCACGGAAGAAAATATTGATGCTGCGGAGATGATCAGGGGAGATATGCGTCTGACCTACAGTGACATTGTGTGTGCCCTTGGTATTAGTTCGCCGAGTGTTCCAAACATTTTACACAAACATCTTCGTGTGAGGAAGATTTCATCACGTTGGGTGCTCCACAACTTGACAGATGCTCAGAAGCAGACTCGTATCAATGGTGTCAGACATAGTAACTGGTGCCGAAACATGGATATATCAATTTGATCCCGAAACAAATCGCCAAACATCTGTGTGATTATTTCCTGGCGAAGAAGCACCCGTGAAAGTCAAAAGGTCAAGAAGTGTTGGAAAGAAAATGATGGTAACATTTTTCTCACCAAGCAAATATGTGGCCACAATTCCTTTGGAAAATCAACGGACAGTTACAGCGAGATGGTACATAAATGTCTGTCTTCCAGAAAATCCAGGAGAGACGACCAAGAACTGGCCTGCGGGGAATCATGCTGCACCATGACAATGCACCTGCTCACCCAGCGAACATCACAGTTAAATTCATTGAAGACAGTTGGATTAAACTACTTAGCCACTCACCCCAAAGTTCTGACCTGGCATCTTTTTCTTGTTCCCTACGATGAAGGATGAACTTCGTGGACGTAGATTTCTTTCCCCTGAAGATTCTGCCACTGCTTACACAGAACAGTTAAGTGCAGTGCTTGAAGCCGACTGGCGTCAATGCTTCCAGAATTGATTCAGAAGGATGAGACTTAGTGTGGAGTGTCTGATAAAATATAATAGCTATAATAAAGTTTTACATACCCAGAGACTCATGTCTCAAAACTTTCCTAGTGTCCTTCGTACAGATATTAACCTGTAACGGACCGTTCCAGTTTTAGTTCTGACAGAATGCCTCTCAAGTGTAACGAACTAAGGACGGGTCATTCCACGTCAGTTCAACCAAGGCTTTTAACCCACTATCTCCGATTTGGATGAAATTTGGTAGAGTTATAAAAAAATTTATGATGATTGCAAGTATGTAAATTTTATTGCAATAGCATCAGCGGTTCAGAAGTTATTGCATTTCAAAAATGAGAAGAAAATCTATCTTTAACAGTCACAACATATTATTTCCGTTTAGTAAGAACACTAAACAAAATCATATTTCGGTTCCTATTAATCCTAGAAACATGATTCTTTTTTTATTCAGATTTTCTTGAAGTTGTTTACTATGTAAAAAATAAAAGCTTTCCGTAGAGCTGATAGAAAATTTATAAAGCTATTTGGAAAGTAACATTTTGAGAGAAAAACTAGAATGCCAATTTGTAAACTTTAAACCTTTATTTCTCAAAATCCCCATCATGGATTTCAGTGAATTTGGTTTTGTTTGAAAGCTTATTACATCTAGTTTCACATACAAAAACTGTGATGGGCCATCCAAGCACTGAGGAGATATCCCAGTCAGTGTTGCCAACTGATTGCGAAATAAACTTTTTTTAATAACTTCCGTAAGATTTAACATATTCACTCCAAAATTGGTATAAGTACTCTTCGGTATCCTAGAAACACGTCTGATAGCATTAGTACTCCTCCCAAGCATTCCAGTTGTCAGGGTTGCCAACCAATTTCAGTGTTGCCTGTCACAGCGTTAGACGTATTTGTGCCACATTTTGCAGTAAGCTATCTTCATCTATTTTCACTATACAAAAATTATGATGGGCTATCTAAGGAGAAATACGGAGTTGCAAAATTTTATAATTAAGGGGAAAAATACAATAATCTGAACAATAAATGGACATTAGCATTTTTTAATGTCAATCAGAATAACTACCAAAGCAGCAAATATACGAGGGTCATTCGGAAAGTAAAGAACGTTTTGCGCTAGCGCGTGCGCGTGTTCCCCACCCCCACTGCCGCTGGGTTATTGACCTGGGCATGCTTTAGCCTCAGTCTGGCACCAGCTGCGATCCGCTACGGTCCGTTATTGCTTCGCTGTGCGACTGTAAAATGTGCGATACAATTACTGATCCCGCCAAGTGTGAGGTTCGTAGTGTGATAAGATTTTTGAATGCAAGAAAAGTGCGTCCGATAGAAATTTATAGACAAATCACTGAGATGTATGGAAATGTAATGAATGAAGCATCCGTTCGTAAGTGGTGCATTATGTTTAATGACGGACGGACGAATGTGCATGATGAGGAACGTTCGGGACGGCCTTCTGTTGTGACTGACGAACTCAAAGGAAGAATTGAGCGGGAAATTCAAGAGGATATGCGATTCACTATTGATGGGCTGCACGAATTCTTTCCTGAAATTTCAAGAACTTAAGGAAGCTGTTAGTGATTGGTTCAACAGTTTGGCGGCAACTGTGTATGCCGAAGGCATAGAAAAACTTGTACCACGGTATGACAAGTGTTTAAATTTACACGGCGACTATGTCGAAAAGTAACTTACGTATCACATAGTATGTAACACAAATTTCGCCTTTGTATATCAGTTATTAAAGTGTTTATACAAAAACGTTCTTTACTTTCCGAATGACCCTCGTAATAAGACTCAGGAGATAACTGGTATGTTCTGCCAGTAGCAGTTGTTATATCCACTTTACATAAGATGTGAGTAAACGGAACACAACACGAATCATTTTCAGCCCAATAATATGAGGGAAATGGACCATGAGGATGTAGGAATTTTACTGCTAAGTTTTTTTTCAAAACTATGCATTGCATAGTCCCCGGAATAGTTTTTGCTCTCAGAAATCTTTGCTGAAGTGTGGCACGAACAATAGGCACTTCTTTGTGCACAAAGAAAAACTTAGTGCTAATGTTTTCTTCACAGAAATGAAATATAAAGGCACATGTATTTATTTGATCAGACAATGGTCTTTGAAGGCTTGCTTTTGTAATAACCCACTTAACAGTCCCACCAATTCCATCGTATGGGGGGGAGTTTCCATGCCTGGTAGCAAAAAAGACCATTTTGCATCACACAATGGAAATCACTTGCGTGAAAGTAAAGATTTAAGAAGGCTTTGCAGTTTTTATACTGGGCTCCACACCCATCATGTGTTATATTAGGAAATTGTTTTAAATCCGACATTACCAGTTTCTGTGTTTGAAAGACCGTTGATATATCATATTCCGTATTATGAAAAAAAAAAAAGTCATAATTAGTTGGGGGAATTACATTGGAATACAATAGTTTCCTTAATTCTAACATTAGCAATATATACTACATTCGAACAGCAGCATAAGACTTCACTTGTTATAGATATACTAGCTGATACGCCCTCCGTTGTGCGGAGTAAGCAATATTTGGAAATTGTTCAAATACATCCACTAACTCTGACTTTCGGAAAGATTGGGAGCGTTGAACCATGTAGTACTTTTGCTAGTGTCATAGACATTTTCAAAGAAAGAAAAATTTCGCTATTGTTGTTTGGAAATGAGAGCAGAGTGAATACAGGTTTTGAGCCCTACGTACAGCTTAGAAAGGTGTCAAACACATAGTGTTCTGTATAATTAAATATATATATATATATATATATATATATATATATATATATATATATATATATATATATAGTTTTTACGAAATTGGTAGTTCAGTAATTAGGGGTATTTGGTCCACACGATTTCGTATATTTGTAATGTCGCAAGTAATAATGCAAAGCGTGGTCACAGGTACGTCTAATGCTGTGACAGTCAACCCTGAAATTGGTTGGACACCCTGATAATTGGGTTGCTTAGGAGGAGTGGTAATGCTCACAGGCGTGTTTCCAGAATACCAAAGAGTACTTATACCAATTTTGGAGTGAATAAGCTAAATCTTATGGAAGTTATTGGAAAAAGTTTATTTCGCAATTAGTTGGTAACACTGACTGGGATATCTCCTCTGTGCTTGGATGGCCCATCACAATTTTTGTATATGTGAAACTAGATGTAATAAGCTTTCAAACAAAAACAAATTCATTCATTGACATTTTGAGAAATAAAGGTTTAAAGTTTACGAAATGGCGTTCTAGTTTTTTTTTTTTTTTTTTTCTCTCAAAATGTTACCTTTCAAATAGCTTTATAAATTTTCTATGAGCTCTACGAAAAGCTTTCATTTTTTTTAACGGTAAACAACTTCAAGACAATCCGAGTAAAAAAAGAATCTTGTTTCTAGCATTAATAGGAACCGAAATATGATTTTATTATTATTAGTAGTAGTATTATTATTAGTGTTCTTACAAAACTGGGAAATACCATGTCATGACTGTTAAAAATGGATTTTCTTCTCATTTTTGAAATGCAATAACTTCTGAACTACTGATGCTATTGCAATAAAATTTACATACTTGCAATTAGCATAAAAAGTTTTATAACTCTACCAAATATCATCTAAATTTGAGATAGTGGGTTAAATTTTCCCAAACTTTTGGTTGAATTGATGTGGAATGACTCGGACATGACATCTCCCTGAAATATGTCTTTAATGTTTCAAACACTTTATTATTTATTTTCTTGTTAATTTAAATTGTAGTCTATGTCAGTTGTCAAACGTTATCAATATTTTTCTCATTGAGTTTTCTTGTTAACAGTTGTAGTTATATGGCAAATGTTTCATGCATTCCATATGCCTAGAATCTGTATGCACAAATCTAAAACTTCTTTTTCTTGGTTACATACACTCCGAAAAAAAAATAATTGTGAAAGTATTACGGAACTGTTTATTAGTGTTGAAAAATATTAATAATTTGTCTGTCAAACGACATAAAGGCAGAATAAGCAATTATTAAACTAATTATATATTGTGTTCCTATCACAGTTTTATTTTAATGCTGTGTAATAATATAAATGTTACCTTAATAAGCTTAGGCTTAAAACCTGTCAGCTTCCTTTACGATGTCTACTAGTTAAATTACACGTTGAGATTCTTTTAACGCTCATAATTTATGTTCCATCAACAATTCAGTTATTTTGTCACCGGGATTACTGAACCTGTATCATATCGCTTAATAGAAGATCGATGAAATGGAACAACAAAGCAAAGATGTATTAAGATGTCGCTACTAATCCAACCTGTCGATGATATGTCAGAAAGAAATATAATGTTATGTAATTTGAATTGATATGTTGTACGACAAATATGTACTACACTGAACTAATGTGAAGTAACTGAAGACTATATTATTTTTTATGAGTAATTAATTAAAGTCGGAGGAATGTACTTCGCCTCATATGATCTTGTAGGTTTCTGTTCAATGTATATCCGTGCTGACGTACTGAGTCCCGTAATACATGCTGTTTTTGTTATGCATAGCTCGCCTATGAATAGAAGGTGTGCACTGTAGTAACAATACTAATCAGAGTTTTGGTGTTATCATTTGGTTTCCTATTTTGTAGATTATTATTCTGTTGTATGATAGTTCATCTTGATAGTAGAATGTATTCCGAGTCTGGTCCAAATGAAGTCGGTTGTAAATACGCAATGTGCCAAAGGATGTAACAAGTTCACACGGATCCGATGTTACCAGTATACCACTCAACGTCTTTAAAAAAGACTTGGGTGAAAAGTTCACACTTGAGAATATTGTTAGATAAATGACACACTTATCCAGCGGCGCAGCCAAGGATGCAAGTTAAAAAATGGCGACCATAGCACGACTGGTCGCAAAAGACGCCCAAGAGATATCAGCGAAAAATAGTGCTCACTAGAAGAAAAGGCAATTTAATTTACGAGGGAAGTTACCGAACAAGAACAACAATTGGACAAGGCCGATATTATGATTATGGTGGTACCAATTAAAATGAATTATTGTGGAGAGAAGGACTCTAAAAAACAGTGATTATTATGATGAACAGGATACACTAAATAATCGAGTAAGTGTAATGCTTAGTTAGAATCCGCTATTGGTAACGATACTCGACAAAATAAATGGGTTAGATAGGAAGTTCGACACGATAAAAAGAAATCAAAACAGCAGTGGGGTAGTTTCAGATAGATTACTCACATCCAATTTGATGCCAATAGGGAAATAACATCTGGAGCAATTAAGAAAGAAATTGAACTGGATATGAATGGATTGAAGAATCATGGAACAAAATAATGATGGACAATATAACACATGCGGAGGAGGTTCACAAACAAATGGAAAGTGACAATGCAATCCTAACGAATGATAGAATACAAGACTCCACGAATATAATTTTCAAGTGGTGGAGCAAAACATGTGGCCTGACGGATGGATGACATTACGTCGATATGCTGCAGGGGTTAGACAATGTGAAAGAAACTGAGAACGTTAAAAAGAGGAAAGACAGGACAAAGGAAGTAAAAAATTAAAGAAGACTGGAGACGTTGGAGGAGAGAAACTACAGAAGATATAACAAGAAAAGAAAATTAAATAGACAAATAGCTTCTAGACATCGGATGCATACCCTATATGCTTATGTGAGCAAAATAGGGATAGTGCTATGCTGAAGACACCGCTCACATGTAACAGCGGAATAATAAGTAGTCCTTTCAGTTGTCAATTCTGTCGATGGACTAGATACCCCGACCTGCCAATTGATTCTAAAAATGTTCTACATTTTTTACTGGTGTGTTGGATGAACTGTTAAGGAGCATTTTGAATCTGTACCTGCCATGTATTCAAGGACGCTATCGACTATATCAATTCTCGAAAATGGTGCGTCTTGCTTTTCACAATCTTGCTTGTTTCATGACTGTTTCGATTATTTGTCAATGAGAAGTAGAATTTTGTTCATGTATTTTCATCAATTGTTCTTGTTAAAGTTTCTTGAGTCGATTTAACATATTATCTTTTGTGCTACTATCTATAGTAACATTCTGTATTGAAAGCGTTTTATACTTGTAGCACATGCTTACAAATTTCTCTCTCTTTCTAGCTGTAAATAGGTAGAGTTCTACGATATGTGTTAAAAAGAAGATATTTAACTACACTTAAAAGCTCGACATATATTAATAAAAGTAGGAAAAAAAGATTTAAACTTACTTTTACACACCAAATCCTCTGTAAGTGCAAATTCAATAACACACAAAGAGTGAAAAAGTGATTGCCTCTATCGGGACTCGAACCAGGATCTCCGCATACTGTGCCGATGCGTTAACCATTACGCGTAACAGTTGGAACGCATCGGCACGGTATGCCGAAGATCCTGGGTTCGAGTAGGCAATTACTTTTTCATTCTTTGTATGTTATTAAAATCTCGACATTTGATACATTCTAAACGATTTCTAGCATAGTTTGAGATATGAAAACATAGAATTTAACTCGTAAATTAGTTCATATTTATGAATTCTGGATTTGTGTGCTAGAAAGCAAAAAAGATGACAATCTAAAGCAGTTAGGCTCAAGTCCAATGGAGCTTCGTTTTGATGCTTTCAAAATACCAAAACCACGGATACATTTGTAATTTAGCAAACCATAATAGATAAACCATTTCACTGAAGATATAGAATGAACCTATGTGAATTGCGTAAACTTTATCATCATCAATCTTGCCTTCTAAATTGATCTTCTATTGGTGCATTCCGATTATATTGATGCTTCTGATGTTCTTTGCTGCGTTCTTATTATATTGATGCTTGCTTCAAATGTTTTTAAATGATGACAATGAATACTAATGTTGAAAGTGTTATTGAATGAAATGATGTACGCAAATGCTAAATATGAAATGCTGATTTGTAATTAAGAGCCAACACCAACCTTCAACGGATTATCAATATTCGCTTTAATACAATACGTAATCATAACTTGATGAAAATAAATCTTTATCTAATGTGATATGGTGAATGATACATGTTATTTTATTTCGAATTATCTATGGTTTTATGGTACTGGTAATTATTCCTCTTCTAGTGGACCTCGCTCGCTCTATTGTTGCGTATCTGTGGTTGCAATGAAGTCCGAATTCTTAGAAGAAGAAATAGCAACAACAGTAGGAATTTCTCACTAATTGTTCAACGTGACATGACTAGTTATGCAACTAAAGTTAACATCCAACAAACCTATCTTAGTAATCGTTGCAAAGGACAAAGATTAATATAGTAACGTTTCACGACTTCTCTTGAAGACTTAATAACAATTTAACATGTTATTGGCACTACTGTGAAACTAACAAAAACTATGAAAATCTAATAACCGAGTTAACGGTATCGTGCAGTGGAGTGAAACATTTTTTGATGCAATTATATTAACTATAGTAATAGATTTAATTATTAGCAATAAAATCTGTAGTTCTCAACCTATGTGGATTTATTCCTGAACCATGTTAGTACATGAACTTCTATTTCCTACAATAGTTGAGTTAGATTCAAATTACTAACTTCTCCTCCAGTAATTTGTAAGTACTAGACAGAAACTTCTAAAGTAGCTATATCATATAAAATCTTAACAATGTTACACTCTTCTGTTGCATTTATATTTTTTGGAACAGTAAAAATACAGCTTAAACAATAATTCTTAGTAACGCAGTTGAAGTTCAGCAAGGAAATAGTGACTCAATATTTAAAATAAATAAAATAAAATAAAATTCGAAAAAAAGTTTCAGGCTTAAAAGATTGTATTGTAATTAGGTAAAGACCCTTCATTACTTAAAATCTGAGAAACTATTAATGATACATCGCAAACTATTTGCACTTAGCACAGTTCATGCGAGATTGAATCACCTTCCAAAACAAACGATTTCCCAATAATAACGAAACAATAACCTTGAACTCCAGTTAAGCATCCGTTTTATTAATTTAATTGTATATGTTTCGACGACCTCTTGTCATCGTGAAAGTTATGAAATTTTTACATTGGTTAGTGGGCTTACATAATGATAAATTTTCAGTCTTTAGAAAAATACATTATTATGCCTCATTAAAAAAATATAAAAATAAGATTAAAAAAATAAAAAATACGAATCCAGTAACAAACTTGAAGAATTGTTGAATGTCAGTGAAGTGCAGCTTCCTGTTTACGTCCTTGGTAAAATACTTCATGAATGAAGAGATATTTTGTTTTAATCTGTCCCTATAATCTAAAGGTTTACCTGGGCTCGAACTACCAAAATGACATTATTACTCCCTGATCTCTATTATGTTATTTCGGTAAACCGAGCCCAGTATGTTACTAAGGACTGAAAATTTATCATTACGTGAGTCCACAAACCAATACAAAAATCCCTTCACAGTAACATATCGATGAACTTCAAGTTATAATTCATTATTAAAAATGCATTCCATGGACTCAATTAGTAATTTACAACTTTTAAAAAAATGTTTTTTTTTTTTTCTTTTCTTTTCTTTCCATACACGTGTAAATTGAAATTGCATGCAACACATAATCACCACATTCCGTTCTACATAATTAGGCCTACTTATTTCCAACACTAGAATTTCAGCATACCAAACTACCACACTCAAATAGGAACATGAGTAAAGGATTCTGAATAAACGGATTTTATGAGGTCTAAATAGGGGGTTCACGGAGATGATGAAACTTATTCTTGGGACATTGAATCGTTTGAAAAAAACCGCATTTCGGTATCTCCTACCGTTTTTGCTCTGATACCTGTCGACAGATAGACAAAGCCGTTCTATAAGACACTTATGCATAGCATTAGAAGTATAACAGCAATAAAAGAAACTCGGATTACGTGATATACTCATTTCGAATGAAATGATTCCAATTGAAAGACAATTCACCAAGCAACTTTTAAAAAAATGTGAGCCAATTATGCTGTAAAACACGTGAAAAACTATATTACACATATCTTTTTATAAAATATACTTACCAATTATGACACTACTAGTTCTACAAACCTTTACGAATTTTCTCTAAGTACAATTACAGGTAAAATACACATGCGACTGCAGTTTGACTAGAAACCTACGTTCGGTATTGTTATAATATAACCTATCACGTCTAATAAAAACTATCTGTGTTGATATGCACCTTAATCACATTTAGACACATATTCACAACATGTTTTCCACTGGTACAATAGTCTCTCGCTCTTGAGTAGCATTTAAGGGCATTCGAAAGATCACCACAATCCAAATAATGGTCTCCCAAGTCGTCATGGCCTCTTCTGATACTTTCTTTTATTGAGTTAGATTTGTAGTTCTTAAGATCTGTGTCAAGCTTCTCCAACTGAAAAAAAGAAAGAAGAAAGTGTAACCAACTGAATGCCGGTAATCTGTTCATTCATCTGGAATTCTAAACTTATTCAAATCAGGTTTTCACAGTATCTTGAAAACTGCTCACCAGTTCAAAAAAAGAAAAACCTGGACATTCATCTGTCTTTGAAAAGCTCTGCACTTTTACCGCAGTTGGAATTAAATTAAACAAATCTGAATTTTCCTTAGCCCATTCATATCTTTACTTAGACCAGAAGTATTAGAGTTTTCTACCTACGTTGCCAGAATACGGCCATTCAAAGCAAATTAGATGCCTATGAGTTATTGATCAAGACTGAAATACTATACAGATAGATGATTAAAGAAATGGGTACACCTGTAGTTTGCAACACGTAAGACTATGAGATGGTATCATTCAGGATGCTTGTAAAGCTGGATCATTGTTGGCACCTTTCAACCTTAGGAAATAACTCTACTGTTCGGGTTAAAATCCGTCAACAATAAGGACGTAAAATCAACCCGATGTTCCAAACTTGCACACATACGTAATGCAATAACAACACAATTTTCCAGTATAAATTTGTAATATACATTAGATTTTGGCGCTAGGTGGTGTATATACTGTTGTAAATAGAAAAAAAAGATTGTTTTTCAGAAACTTTTTTTTTTTTTTTTTTTTTTAATGCCTCGCTTTTCTCTTAAATTTTGTCTTTTACTTTAAAAATAGATATTTGTAACGTTTCTAACGTCTATTTAAGAAAGAAATATTTTTATGTAGGTAATTACAATAAAATGCAACATACTGTTAGATTACGAACATTTTGCAATATATACACAGTCTGTAACAAATAACTGCACCACTGAAGAAATTTAGAGAAACATTGAAATATATTTTAATATCACAATAATTATGTACCTTACAATGTCGAATCGAGTCTCAAATTGTTGCTTGTTGCTACATGATGCTTTTTGTACTATTTTCACTGGTTTTTAATTCTGCTTTCCCCCAACAGATGGCTCTGATATCTTTGTGGAAATGGCTAATGCCTATTAATTAGATATAGTCTACTCACAGGTGGAAATTGCGTGAAAGACCTTTGTTCCAGACTTATTCAGTTATTAAATAGTATTCCAAGAGTTTTCTTAGTTAAATTGTGCATTATTGTAGCAAGTTTGTGCAGTAACTGTGACTTGTATACTTCATAGGCACAGTAATAAGCGATACGTCACTACGCAAACAAGGGGTGATACTTGCTCTGAAACCAGCGGGTTTTCCGCAGCAGCAGATAGCTGCAAAAGTTAGTGTGGATCACACAACAGTAGGAAGGGTTCTTAGGAAGCAAAGTAAGCTTGCCACGTCATCTTTGAGAAGACATTTCGGGAGAAAACCACGGGAAAAGCCTTGTCTTGCAGAAAAGCACATCAAAGCGTGGAAACAGTTTTGTGACATGTACGGTACTTGGGTGTTGATCAATGGAAATATGTAATATTTCCTGACGAAAAGAAATTTATGCTACTTGGGAATGACAGCAGTGACAGGCTTTGGATAGGAAGAGTGAGGTACTGAAGAGTGATTGCGTATTGGCAACACAAAAGTTCAGTGCAAATGTTATCGTGTCGTGTTGTTTCACCTCGAGAGGTATAGGTAGACTGGAAATTTTAATTGGAAGCGCTTCTGCCGAACAATACACCACAGTTCTATCAAAAAGTGTATTGCCAACTGCTAGAGATTACTTTCTATGTGAAAATGTAGACTACTTCATCTTCCAAGACGGCAAAGCTCCCTGTTACGGCGCACGAGTAGTTAATAAGTGGTGTTCTGAGATGGACATTTACCAGTTGTGGTGGCCACTGAGCTCCCCTGATATGAACCCCATTGAGAATTTGAGGCACATCATGTCCCGTCGGCTTCAAAGAAAAACCTTTAAGACCAGGACAGAGCCCGTTTAAACCATTGTTGCCGTATGGTGCCACGGAACAGAAGTTGATGTGTTGCAAGCATTGGTTTACAGCATGCCACAGAGATTGGCAACACTGAAGGCGGCTAAGGGATGGCATAGGATGTTCTGAGAGACATTTATAGAAAAACGAACTTTTTTGTTTTTCTTAGTATTCATTAGGCTTTTCATTTGTACAGATACATTAAGTTTTGCTCATAATATTCATCATTATAATGTCATATTTTGCAATATGTTAATAGTGTTACTTTATTCAGAAGCAACATACCGAGATTATTTGTATCATATAGGCATAAATTATGGTATTATGTGAACAATTAGTTTGTAAGTTATTAACATACGTATCAACCAAGACCTCGGATAGTTGTAATGTTTAATATGAACCCTATATTTGCTGTGAATCATCAAAAACACAGCATTCCTTGCGTTGGGTTAAGTGATGCAGTTATTTTGTTACAGACTGTATATATGAGTAGCATACCTACTAATAATTCGGGTTTCAGCAGTATTTCAGCAATATCAACCAAGAAATGAAAGTAGAAATGAAAATTTGCTGTCTAGTCAAAGTACGCCTTTAATTTGTACGAAATTATTTTCACGTACAGTATAAAATGCAAATAACTTGCCTAAAGGAAAAAGCTAAAGATACTAATTTGCCTACTAGTATTTTTCTAAATACCACACAGAAGAAATTTGTCGATTCTATACATGATGTGAACATCCAAGACATAAATATAGGATGACATAATTTGACGCAGTATTTCTCAGTAATACCATTGAAACTAAGATGTAAAAAGGAGAGAAAATTTTTCCTATGAAATTATTGTTTACAAAAATGAGACTACTAAATATAATTGTGTACAATTCTAAACATTATCAAAAAACAGCATCTGTTACTTTTGAGTTACTACTTACATAACCCATCAGGTTAAGGTCATAAAATATTTTTAAGTGGCTAGTTTTAAAGGGCTATGGTTTTAAGAACATACAAATGTCGTCACAAATTCGGCCGTAATGTCATTTTTCTTCAAAGCAGAGAAAGGAACTTCTCGTAACGAGACTATCGAAATAAAGAAAAATTCGGCACTTTCCTTTGCTTGTGTAACAGAGATATTGAGACACAGGACCAGGACGGGAGAATGAAAGTTACTAGTACAATAAAAAAAGTAATCAAATGTGGAATCATCACAGCAATTTGCTCCTAAAGGTACAAGAAAACAAAGGGTTTGTAAGTTACGAGGGCTTCGACTCAAGTTCTGCTGATTATCTGCAACATAAATCAATAAATAGTTGCCAGAAAACAACATACATTTGAAAAAAGACATGAAAAACAACGAGGTCTGATTTAAAAAAAGAAAAAGAAAAAAAACTTCCTTAGCCACCTGCCTTAGTGCCTTAGAGCTTGCTGATTCTTCTCACTACTTGGGGCTGAAATTGGTAAAGAGGGTAAAATGGGTCAACTTATCCGTTAACTTGGAATATTCCTTATCTCTCTATATAAAATTAGTCCTATGTAAATGACTGGCTGACTGATCAACACCCAGGTCAAATCACTTAAGTTAGAAACTGAAATTTTGACAGCTTAGGATTTGTGACGTAAGGTACTCAGGAAGCATTTTATGAAATTCGAAGAGGTGCGGCGATTATTACAGTAAAATGTCCATATCCCAATCTCTGAAGGGAAGCGAAAGATATTTGGCATATAGACTTTATATTTAAAATAATTAGATACGTGTTTCAAAGCTTTTGATATTTCTCCTAGAAGGAAAGAAAAAATGTGGGAAGACAATTGTCATAACCCGATGGCCCTTTAAGGTTACAGACATGAAATTTGATATTTATACTTTTCACTTAAAATAATTAAATAAATTTTTCAGTTTTTCGATATTTCCCCTACAAGAGAAGAAATAAGGTTAGGGTTGCAGTTGCTCAAATAAGATGGCCATTATCTTGAAATCCCTTAAGGATAGAGACAAGAAATTTAGTACTTAGACTTTTCATTTAAAATAACTAAAGACATATTTCAGGGTTCCTACTGATCTGGAGAAATCTATTACCCTGATCTTTGGGAAATTCCCTTACTTACATGACAAAGTGTCGGAAAAACATGGACATACAAATAAGGAATAAATAACGGTGAATATTTATATATTCGAACGTTTATTCTATAGAGACTAATAGTAATCAACTGCTCATACGTACATTCCACTTATCTTACCAAATAGGTACTATAATGGTTAACTAAGCTGGAATTGGTGTGCAATTAATATTACAAAAAATATATTTAATAAAATTTCCCTGATTTCCAGTCTTTTTCCCTGAGTCTTCCTGGCCTGCACCATTTTCCCTGACCAGTAGGAACCCTGTATTTCAGCGTTTTTTGATATTTCCCTTCGAAGGTTAAATAAATGGATGGCCATATCCTTTTCCCCTCGGAACGCTTTAAAATCAGAGACATGTTAGGAATATACAACTCGTTATTGAAAAGAAGTTGGAATATGCCACAGCGTTTCCGGAAATTCCGTTTTTTAACAAGAGAAGGGGGACAATTTCTATTTATTTTCAGTATATAAAAATGATTTTGAGGTTGTCAGTCTTATGATCAGAAGAAAACAAATAAAACATTCAAAATGAAGTTTTGAACACAGGTAGCACTTGAACTGACAGAGGTTTTTATCATTTCACTTTAATTGAAATGTGTATTCTAAGGGAGAAAGAGATTCAAATTTTTCACAAAGAATAATACCGTAAATGTATTCTTGCCGTGCGAAGATTACAAGCAAAAGCTGAAATATGAGGTGCGAGTGCGTAGGCCGAGCAAATAACCTGTCGTGACCTGAGGAAGCGAAATACCAAGTTCGCCAAAGGCCAGTATACATAATATTTTCGACGATAGGTTTCGTAAAAATTATTTAATTTTGAAGCAAGACATTAAGTGTATTTCCCAATCACAATTAAGAGGTAAATTTACCACTCATTTCTTTTAATAATATATTTTCAGATACTTTTGTAAGAACATTGCGACTTCCACCAAATATATAGCATTAGTTTTCTTTGAGGCTTCAATTTGAGATTGTAATTAATTAGAGGCACAGGAATGAATTCACGACATCTTAAAAAAAGAAATTAAATATATCTATTCTAGAAATCATTAAATTTTGGTAAATATATATATGTTCTGCAAAAAATTTATATTTTCCTTGAATATGTGAAGTATCGAGTTTACATCAAAGATAAATATACCATAAAACGTTAATTCCGTTTTTTTATGTAGCTGTATATTCGACACATAATTTCTTTCAAAATTTAATTACTTTTCTCGGCTACGTTACCTTAAGAGCAGCTTTTTTTGACTTCATATCAACCCACTGCATATCTAAAGCTGGAAGGTCTTGAGAGGCCGCTTGCCCTCCCCCTGCTATATCAGGAAGATTAGTACTACTGCAAATACAGAAAACAATCATGTTACATATTCTGTCGTATTAATATGCATTTTTTTTTTTTCATTTTAAGCACTACTCACAACTATAAAATAAGGTAGATGAAAATATATTAAATTTAAGAAGTTACCCTCTTTAAAATCTGATGACAGACTGTTGATGAGGTATTTAATTTGTGTAACGCTCTTTCGGTGCAGACGACCCGGGTTCGATTCTCGGTGAGAGGTCTTCCACGCTAAGCTGTAGGTCCATATCTCATATAGCCTCCGTGCTGAAAGGGACGCTAAACTGCAATCCAACAACAACAAAAACAGACACGATTTGAGAGTTACAAGTTCCTTTTTAATGTGTTCATGTTTTATATGTAACATACAAATGAATAAATGCAAGTGGGAATAAAAATGTTAAATAAACAAACAATAAAGAAATACTTAATAAGGAAAAATAGAAACTAAAAATAAGGTTACTGAGACACAGACCATAAAAGAAACAAAGAGAAAAGACGGAAATACAGAAACTCAAAGGATCGACAAAGTAGCAGGTCCTGGTAAATATGTGATATTAGGTGACGAAGTAGTAGGGAAAAAAAATAAATAAATAAAGAACAAAGTTGTGAGCCGCTCAGGTTCATGTGATGGATTTATTAGCTTAAAAGTAACTTAAGTTTAGCTAAGGAAAATAAAACTAATGACACGGGTGGGTTACTATTAATGTAAGAAAGCAAAGGAATAATGATTAAAGATTTAGATATGAATAATATAAGGGAAAAAGAATACTAATATTCGGGAGACCTGGATTCCATTCACGTTGGAAGGCTATGGTGCGGATCCTGTGTTAAACTGTAAGTCCCCATCTCCATATAGCCTCGGGGCTGACAGACACACTTAACTTCACATCAACCAACCAAGAATAAGGAAAGAAAGAAGCCAAGAATATATTAATTCTTGCCAGGAGAAATTTAATATAATAATAATAAAATAAATTTTTTAATTGACAAAGATGATAATATGCATACCACGCAAAAATGAGTCACCTCCCTCTAGAACTAATACAGTCCACTATCAAAATTATGTACGACATTCCAGTGTTAACATATCACTGATCTACCAGCGCCGCTAACTGGAATGAGTCAGTCGGTTGTAAGATGTTATAGAAACACTTCGTCAAGATGGGTCGAAGCAAAGAGGGTCACTGTGTTTAGATATTCTGACGGGGACACAATTTATAAAGTTGCCTGATTTGTTGGCGTATGAATGGTTTACAGGACAAAAAATGGTCTACAGCAGCGTTAGATGCGTAGTCAGGATCCGACCTAAAAATAATTTCTATATTGTCACAAAGAAATATATAGGTAACTTCCAACATTTTTCGAACTGTACATATAGAAGCTTTTCAATGTAAATTTGATCAAAAAAACAGGCTACAAATTTGGAGAGCCTGTCTAAGTAAGAAGTTTGGTGATTTTGTGTACAGGCCTTGGCAACAGACGAAAGTCGGTATCTTGCTGGCAATAAAAAAGAAGGCCTAGCACATTCAAGGAAGATGGTAATCATTTTATTTTGTGTTGCTACGTAATTTAAATATTAATTAGTTGCATAAGGAAATGAAGAGAAACTATGAACACGTAAAGAACTTGTACTCCAGAAAAGCAGTGTCTACCCTGACGACGGCTACAGCAAGTATAGTGGCCGAAAGTAGCTAGAAGTTAAATTCCACGCAAATTAAAGGTAAAAAATTTTCATTTTATTTATACGGAACAATGATGATAGATGTGTTCTACTTACGTTACAGCTTCCTGCAGTTTCTTGTGGAGCTGCTGATAAAGTGACACATTGTACGTGGTCATTACATAGTTTATGCCCATTTTTAAAGCTTCCACTCTGAGAGAGGGACAATGATCAGCAATGTACATCAATCGATGAAGTTTGGCCAAACCTGAATAACTATTGGCATAGGCTTCTAAATCCTGTAATATAAATCATGAATGAATACTTTATATAACTGTGGAGGAAGATACATTCAACATCTGAAATGTTAAAGTAGAACAATAACTGAAAGAAGACCAATGACAGAAAAAAAAAAAGAAAAAAAAAAACTGCTTGTCACCTACATCATACTGCATTAAATGCGAGCTCCTTCGTAGCTATGTGCATAACATAGGCACCTTTGGCGTGGGAAATTTGAGTTCGATTCCTGGCGGGAACTAACGTGGTTCAGATCCCACGTCTCATATAACCTCAGTGCTCAAAGAGACGTTCAACTCAAGATCTATTCTAATTTAATCTGCAATAAATAAATATTCTATATTCATGTAAATATTTACATTTTCCATAATTGTTACGAGAATTTCGTAACGCTTATGTTCTAATCACATCACGTAAAAGGTATTTTCCCAACGAAGTTTTAAATGTGTATGCAGTGTTCATTCAGTGTCTTGAATATAATTTACACAGTTTTCAGTTCCCACAAACAATGGCATATCTGGGTATAAACAATATCGTAACTCTGACAAAGACATTTATATTCCAACACGTATTTCAACAAAAATAACAGGTGATACCTAAAATTTGGCACTAATGATGACCTGCTACATAATTCGCTAATATTAAATGAATGTTCTTTCGTACGTTACAGGTGGTTAACTTAGTCCATCATCTTTAATCACACGGAATCTTGTTGGAGTGAAGTAATTTATAAGAGGGATATTGCATCATGAATCATAGAGAACTGATTTCTCGAGGGTACGCCTTTTGTGATAATCACATAAATAAAGAAAGAAAGTTTATCACAGATCATTTTAAATAAGAAAATATGGCTAAAACAACTACATATAGCTATATTTGTCGTTGGGAAAAGGGAATATCACCCAATCGAAATATCAGGATCAGGTCTGAACGCAGTTGTAATGAACAAAGCCAACATTCGTTGATTGGAATAACAGTCAACATCAAAGCTGAAAAATCAACGAGAAAGTTAGCCAAAACATTCAGATGTTGCCGGTCTTATATAGTAAAAACTACTACTCACACATAGTCAATTCAGGTCCGAAACGCAACTCTCAGAATTGTATTTGGTCTAGGAATTAATTCGTGCGGTTGGTACGCACACATTGAAGCTGTAGTACAAACACAAGATATATAAATACCTTAAGAAAAATATTGTCCATCGCTAGCCACCACTTTCGCCCATCTGTCAGGCAATGTACGGATTCCGTGGCGAAAGAAGTCCTCATCCTTGGAAGCGATCCAGTCAGAGACCCATGTTTCGATATCTTCTGAAGAAGTAAACCGCTGTCCAATCAAATCGTTGTTCATGCAATCAAACAAGTAGTAGTCCGAAGGAGCAACGTCTGGTGAATACGGCGGGTGGGGTAACACTTCCCATCCGACATTTTCTAAATAGGTTTTGACCGGTTTTGCGACATGTGGGCGAGCGTTATCATGTTGAACAATAAGTTTATCATGTCTGTTCTCCCATTCTGGTCGTGTTCTGGCCAGAGCTTGCTTCAAACGCATTAATTGTCGTCGATAACGTTCTCCATTCATAGTTTCACCCGGTTGCAGCAGCTCATAGTACACCACACCTTTCATATCCCACCATATGCACAGCATAACCTTTGCACAGTGAATATCTCGTTTTGGTTGTGATGGACCTAGTTCACCTGGTTTCACCCAGGCCTTTTTTCGTTTAGGGTTCTCGTAATGGATTCACTTCTCATCACCCGTAATAATTCGATGCAGAAACCCCTTTCTGCTCTGTCGTTGAAGCAGCAATTCGCAAATGGTTTTTCGTCTTTCAACGTCTCTGTCTTTCAATTCATGTGGAACCCAATGTGACATCTTTTGAATCATTCCCATGGCTTTCAAGCGTTTGGAGACTGTTGTTTGATCAACGCCTAATGCTGCTGCAAGTTGTTCCTGCGTTTGATACGAATCCTGCTCGAGCAATGCTGTCAATTCTTCGTCTTGAAATTTTTTTGGCTGTCCAGCTCGCTCTTGGTCTGCCAACCTGAAATCACCACTTCTAAACCGTGCAAACCACTTCTGACACGTTCGCTCAGTTAGAGCATGGTCACCATACACTTCCACCAAAATACGATGACTTTCAGTCGCACTTTTCTGCATGTTAAAGTAATGCAGCAGGACACCCCGCAAAAACACTTTATCAGGCACAAATTGCGCCATGTTCACTTAACTACAAACTGGTGTTGTTGACGCTTTAATCCACTGCCCTATACTACGAACGATACGCGATGACAGGGGTTTGCAACACATGTGTGGATACACAGAACTGTGGGACGCTCCGTTCGTTGCGCCATCTCTTGTCCACCCGCACGAATTAATTCCTAGACCAAATATTTCCGAATTCTCTTCAAACAAACACGTTAACACACATCTTTTCTATATAGTACAACTGAGACTTTCAATATTTCAACGTTCTCTGTTCTACAGACTGCCTAAATTATACAACGAGATGTCACATACACCCGTAGATTTATTTACTTCTAACACTGCACTACGACGTCATTTAAATAAACGATAAATTGACTCAGTATTGTCAATATTTCTTGTTGTTACTTTGATATTATTATTATTATTATTATCGCGTTATAATATCTTTTAGATATTCCAGTGTAAACTGGCCTTTAGAATTTCATTTTACACCACTGATTATAACACAGCCAATGAAGATGTTAAATGTAAAAGGAAAAGCAAATTTGAGAAAAAAATCCTGGCATGGGTAACCGTTTCACCTGCTGGGATTTCACAATCGTTTTTCCAACCTTCGTGACTGGTAATCAATCAACAAGTGTACCTAAAGGATTGCATTACTTATTCCGTTTACCAAAACTACTATTACGATGATAATTATGTTTTTTGGTCTCATCTCGTTATGCGAAATCAGTGGTATCATATCTAACCGATGAAAATATAACTTGTTGCTAAGCAAGATAATCCCCTTGTGCTCCGCAGTTTCGGCCAATTGAACAATTTTGGTCAATTCTTAAAGGGCTTGTGTACCAGAACGAAGGAGGGGGGGGGGAGAGGAAGCTAAAAATGAAAAGAATCTTAAAAACAGAATACGTATTGTTTGAAAAAAGTAGACTTGAATCTCATACAATGGATGGCAGATAGTGTACCAAAAAAGTTAGATCACGTTCGACGCACTGGAAGAATTAAATCTATGTTGTTTCTTTTAGATCATTACGTACGAGAGACTGTAATATATTAAAATTTCAGAAAACCATTTTTCATTTTTATACTGAATCATATTTAGTGTCAAATTTTAGGAATCACCTGTTAAGTCTGGAAGAACAGCTCATTACCCTGATCACGCACCTTGGGATTGTTTCAGCAACTACCTCCGTCGCTTTCATCAGCCAATTTTAAATTTAAAGAACGACAAGTACTAGAATTCACATACTCTTCTGTTTGGTCCTCTCCTCACAAAATATTAAAAACAAACTTGTTGGTGGAAACCTTTCGAAGATGTTAAAAACTTGAAAATACTACCGAATAATACTAATATTTATAACACACAACTCGACGTTGTACAAATATAAAATTGGCTAACAAAAGCAACCGAGTTAACTGCAATCATATATATATATATATATATATATATATATATTGAAATCATATATAGTTTTATCATCCTGATGTTTTTACTGGGTCTTCCTCATTCAAATCAAGCAAATACCGGGAGAGAACCTAAGATAACAGGTAGTGGATAAATTGAAACTGAAACACTCGGTAGAAAATCATCATTTGTATTTAATAAGGTGTTGCGGCACCTTTGGCGGCCACTATAGTAGCAACCGATGTGCGAAAGATTAATAGAGATCCTGTACTGTTTGCAGATGGATTTTCAGCCATCGCTCTTGAAAGCAATGACAGGTTCAGCACGTGCACGTGGTGGAAGAAAACGCTTCCTCATTCGATCCTCGAACAATTTCCATATAGGTTCAATAATGTTGAGATTCGGCCATTGAGCGGGTCATGACAGATGTTCAACCTCACTGTTACCCTCTCGAACCAATCTGTGGTTTAACAGTGTGAATGAGCAGTCGTCATCTTGGAACACTGCACCACCGATCGGGAAGTGTTCGAATCATAGGATGCAAATGGTCCTATATACTTGAAAGTGACACAACTCTCTAGAACAATGAGGGGGTCCAATGTTTGCCTGATATTGCATTCCAAACCACCACGTATCCGCCCCCATGTTTGCCTGTGGGTACCAAGCAATCAGGGTTGTATCAGACTAACACACTCTCTGTTGTTTGAAAAACAGCGTAGCTGCACTCATCCGAGAATATGACACATTTTAAAGCATGCAGCGTCCTGGCTTTATGTTTCTGGCACTACGGAACTCGCTTTGCGGCATTTGTGCTACTGATGAAAGGTCAGCAATCCTGTCATGGATGTTGGGGCCTTATGCATGTATCGACGTACTATGTTCGTGCACACAGGTTCTGTGAGGTTTGTATTCACTTCTGCGGTGATTGCTGATGCGTGGTTTTCAGTTTCCGTGCAACAATCCTAGTCAATGTTCTGACGTCCCTTTCAGACAACTTCCGTTGTCCTATGTAGTTGCTCCTTCTGGATGTGGTTCGCCCTTCTTGTTCATATGTATACATCGCCCTGGATACTGTAGCTCGTGAGAGGTCACAAAGTGTTGCAGTTTTGGACACAGATGCACCTGTTAGCCGCGCTGGTGTGATTTGTTCTCTTTTGAAGTCGGATATGTCCCTCATTGTACCGCTCTACACAGGCGATTTAAAAATGAAACCTTTAAGTTTTATGTCCCACTTTTATGCCGGTTAGGCTAAAGGAGATGGTGATGACGACAAATGAATGAAATGGTGGAATGAAGAAAGTGGAAAAAAAAAACGGGAGAACCCCGAGAACCTCCCCACACGGTATTTGTCCACCATAAAGATCACTTGGCACGAGCTGGAATCGAACCAAGGACCCCATGTACCAGAGGTGAGCGCTCTACCATTGAGCCACCGCGACCCCTACACACACGATTTGACGTTCACTGATGAACATCTTCTAATGGAGTGACTACCAAAGACCCGCACACGTGACTCATTGCCCAAAAGTATGATATAAACTACCATATAGTTCTGGCGAGCCTCGCGAACATCCTGTGCTTCTTGCACAGGTATTTCAACGTCCACTACCTGTAGGTCCCAGCCGATTCTTCCTTTCCCTCTTTCCCGGATAATGTGCTTACTGAGGGACCTCTTACTACATAATTGCAGGTAATTCCCAGAAATACGACATATAAAAATAAATAAAATGAATTAATTTTAAATGCACTGTTCACAGAGATTTTCCTTTACAATAAATCAACTTTAAATTTCTTAATGTTATACGTTATGTATAAAGGTACATACCAAACTCGGATTCTCAACTATGTAAGGCTCCTCTTCTGTATTATCATTGTCTTCTGGTGGCGCATCCACCTGCATAGGCTCTACCGCACTCTAAAATTTAGAAAATTAGAAAGTAATCATTGCTTCTAGAAAGTTACACTTAATAATATTCTACATAACATATTCTTAGTAACATTGTTTCATGAGTGTCCCATACGAGGCTTTATTCGAAAGTTAGAAATTTAATAGATAAAATCAACGAACTCTTAATAGCTTTCCAACATGCACAGGACAACAGGTTCATCTTAAACGAAAATTCCCTTTTATACATTCACATTGTTTACGGTTATCCTCTTTAGAAAGTACAAAAATTAAAATACTTATGTCCGGATATTAAGTATACATCTGATGTTCCCCACTCTTTCCTTCCCATTAGAAACAAATGCAATGAAATTACTCACACGTTAAAAAGTTAGGAATGGTATCCGTCGGCTGATAATTAATTGGTTTAGCTGCTGGATGAGGACAGAACTTATCAATTTGATCTCAGACAGAACTGAGGAATCAAAAGACTCACACTCTTTGTCAGATTCCCGACTTTCTTCAATTTCTCTTGCAGAAAGAAATGTACGTGGAAACTTCGAATATGCGAACTCCTGACCGACAATGCTGAGATGCCAATATTGTAACCGTTTAACATAGTGCAAGAACGTGTTCGCAGATAATTGATGAGAATGACTGAAAACCTAACAAGAGAGAATAATAAGGTATTTAAAGCCTCATTAAAATCACAAGTAACCTTGTGAATGCGTGAATGTATTGCCCATTCGCGTGCTTCTATGACGTTGTATGTTATGACTTTTCTTTGTCAGTCTCTTGGGCTTCTTGCAACTATACCAAATGATTAACAAAGCAAGTTGTTAAATGACATAAATAATTTGCAGTAAAACGGAAAGAAAGGTTGGAGCTCAATGCTAGAGGAATGTCGATGAACGTTCTTGGCTTGTCCCCATCTATACAACTACCATTTACTAATAATAAATACAGTTGTGGATGAATGAACCGAGTACTTTCAATATTAAAACGTACTATCAAAATGTTGAAAGTTTAGTGCAAGGTCAGTGTGCTTTCTGCAATCATTTCAACGGTTCAAGTAATCAGCCTATACCTTCTATCATGAGATAAGAAAATGGATAACCACATCCAAAAGAGTGGACGATTAACAGATACGAAGAGAGGTTCCCTGAGCCAGTCGTGCTGACTGAAGATTTCTTTAGTTTCCCTCAAAACATGCCAGGCAAATACTGCGCTATTACCTCAAGTTTAGAAGCCAGAGGCGAAAAACGGTTTATCAAATAGAAGTTCCTTTTCTTCAAAAAAAAAAAAAAAAAAATCTAATTGCCAATTTGCTTTCTTACAATAGGTTTTGCGATTAAAGGCCTTTTGCAACATACAATAATTGTACTATACATTACATACTCCACCAGATACGCACGATGAATTCGGGAGTTTCACGATCTGACTGCCATTAGTGTTGTGAAGACAAGGTATATTTTTAGTAATTCCCTTTTTCTGAGTGAAGCGTTTTCGATTTGTAATTAACTGATATATGAAGAAAGTTGTTTGTATTAAGATGCTAGTATGTACTACAAAAACTAAAGAAATGTAGTCGTATTGCTTTTTATTCGATTAACTAAATGTCCGTTGTTTTCACGGGGAGAGTTAGGTTCACGGAAAATATTTGAGCCTCCTCTCCTCCTTAGGATACGCTTATCAACGAAAGCGTAATCATAAAAATTCTATAAGATATTCTAATTTTGGCATAGAATATACTCATTAAGCAAAGTTACACGATAAAATTCCAGCTTGAGATAAGTATTGTATTCAAAAACTCATTTCAAACGTTTCCAGCACTGTTGATTTAAAAGTGAAGAAAGAAATTATAGAAAATAGCCTTCTCCCCTTAAAACAAAATTTTCAAAACTAGGAGACATATCCCCTTGTTTCAATGATGAGTTTACCGACTTTTATCTTCTTAACTTGACGCGCCCATAAAATACTGTATTTTTGGCTGAACCCACTCTACCTCCTTAGGATATATCATCTAATCAAACGTGATAAAAATTAAGCTCAAAGTACATGTTAACTATGTTCAAAATTGTATTTCGAACTGTTTAACCGTTTTCCCGTGATGCAACTATACGCAAAAGCCAACATTACTTTCAATGAAAAGAAAGCAATAATAGAAAACGCTCCCTTCTTTCTTACAACGGGAACTCTCAAATACGCTGGGACACAGATTCCCTTATTTTTAATGAGGAGATTATTTACCAAGTTTCATTCTTCTACATGATATCTTCAAGTATCATGAGATACTCAATTTTTCGCAAAGATTTTGACCCCTGTTACCCCTTCCTCCCTAGAATACACATTTTAATCAAAGTAACATGATTCAAACCAGTTTTAAATGTTTCAGCTCTTTTCCTACGATGTGATAACAAACAAGACCCTTTTCATCTTTATATAATACATTACAGCTGAACACTGTTACAGCAAATTTGATCGATCGCAATTAACTGCATGATTTCCATTTTCTTAAAATAGTATTCTGTCCTGAAATGAAATGAAATTTGTGAGTTTTACGTCCCACGGTTATGCCGGCTAGGCTAAAGGAGACGGTATCTTAATAAATACATATTTTAAGCCAACTCTGAAACTAGGCATGTACTAAGAAACACGATTGAAGAAAGTAGTAATAAAAACATTAAAGTTATTATTTCAAAGTTTTGAAGTGATGTGGGGTCTTTCTGAGATTTCCTGTGGGTTTTACACACACACACAAAATACCTACTGGAGATATTTGGGCTAGAAAAGATTTCAATAACCCTGGGATGAACACAAAGCACTCAGTGCTCTGAAAAGTGAAGTAGTAAAAACATTGAAGACATGAGGACGAAGGCCCCTCGAAATGACAATACGTCTACTAGCGGATTTACTCAACGTATTAAAAGATAATGGGATGAAAGTGGTGACTTCACTTATGAACAAGACCTATCTGAGTGGAGAATAACCGAAGAATTCTCCTAATGTTACAGTGGATGTAATACCTTATATAGGCCTATATATATAAGCAAAGTAGTGATCTAATCACAGAACCATTAGCCATATTTCCTACGCTGGAAAGATAATTACCCACATACTAAAAAGCAGCTCGGATAGATGTCGGGAGAACATTCATTTGCATTTCGGAAGGTAAAAGGCACCAGAGATACTACAGAAGGCTGTTTTAGCCTTATGGTAGTGAACTACATACCCGTACCCTAGGGCGTAAAATCCCTTTCCACCAGCGATCATGTTCGATGTGAGAGCCCCGTTGGTGAACGATTGCACGACATCATAGTTTCCACTGAAGGAGATCTCTATTGAGCACTGCCTGATCCAATTTCGCCCACTCCTCCTTGCACACTTTCCAAAGGCCACCAAGTGTGGTCGGACGACGCTTATTGATGTTCCGTTTGAGGAGGCCGAAAGCACAGAAGTCCATAGGGGATGCATCTGGTGACTTGAAGGGAATGTCTCGAAATGGGGTAGCCTTTCACCTGTCTCCTGTTCCATACGTCTCATGTAGGCCACTCTTCGTTTGGCAGTATGGCTGCTGGTCTTGTCCTGGTGGATGAACACTCTGTCAGTGTCATTGCCATACAAAGCCGGGGCATGTTGGCGATAGATGGGTTCCAGTACATGCTCGACATAATACGCTGCATTCACCTTGACATTTGATAACACCCGGTGTATCGAAAGCTTTCCTTTTGCACAGAAACCAGTCACTACCATAAATCCCTTTCGAAAACTCTCCTTGCAGAAGCGAACCCACTTTGCATGATGGGTTCCATCACTGCGGCGGTAGTAAATTGCACGCATCTGCTGGGATCCTATCAAATAGACCCATGCTTCATCTAAGGTGATCACATAACGCCATTTGTCACCTGCCAGGTAACTTTCATACAGCCTTTTGCATGCCACCCGCCGTTTTGCGATGTACGTTGGCTTGAAAATATGGACCCGCCGCTTGTGTGCACTTCCGAGTCCCAAATTGTCGCGTATGATTCGGTGTACAGTTGCAGTTGACGTCCAACATGCCTCGCTATGTCACGTTGGGTGGGTGTCATAAACCGGCGGAATTTGGCAATGACGTCTTGACTGCGTTGTGGAGCCGGTTGTTCTTTTGCCCCATTTGACGCCGCATGGCAATGGTTTGCTCTGGGTCTGCATTGCGATGGATGGCTGCATTAATTCCCTTATCAGACACTGTGAAACCTTTCTTCTTGCACTATGTTCTTATTCGACTATAGCTGTAGCCTATATCAGAAAGTGCTACGATGTAGCCCTTCCAAAAAGAGTCGATTTTCGGCGGCATTTTGCTCACACACGTCTCGCCTCTGCACGGCTTGTACACAAGTGTCTGGCTACTCCGTACTGCGTGCGTCACGTTGCTGCGCGAAACTAGCGCCTCTGGTGGCGACTGCAAATTGCTACCATAAGAATGAAACAGCCTTCTGTATTGAGTTATATCGCAACGAGTAATGCTATAAAGGGAACAAAGTTATGGAAATATGTAAAGAAACAGGGATTAATTTGAGAGATCGTCGAGTCATTCGCAACCTTTACACACGACAAATAGCGAAGCTGCGTCTCAGTAACAAGGTCAATATTATTATTTAGTCACGGAGAAACTAATATTGTGGAAATTGGGTGGGAAGACGTTTTTCTAATTATTCAACCCTTACACTGAATGTTTAATAAAGGATGCATTAATGGAAGTTGAGCATTTTAAGAACGTGGGGCAGATAATTAACAAAGTGAAGTACGCGAATGACATGGGTATTATAGCTAGTATTGAAGAAGGAGTACAGAAGATGATGATGATGAATAGAATAGTTGAGACTGGGAAACAATATGGAATGGAAAAACATAACTATCTCCTATATAATATATAGGAAATAGATATGTTACATTCCCACAGACTTTGTACAGTTTGAAGTCTGGTAGTAGATTACATGCTTAAAATAATGTTACTGAAGTGATATATTTAAATTTTAAAACTTGTGAATAACTAACACCTTGAGCATTCAGCGTACCCCATCTGGATGAAAGATTTTCAAGATTTACGACTGAAATATCGATGAAAAATACAGGACTAGATATTGCTCACCATTACTGTTGAACATACAAGATTACAGTAGTATTGTTAACGATCTTATCGTTATCTGGTGGCACCTTGATTCTTGGTTTATTTTACACTACACACTCCAGTTCACCTGTATGCACATCATATTTATAAATAAATAAATTTAAAAAAAAAAATGGTTTAGAAATATTTTGAGACACATGGCGACGTTGAATCTTTACTGAGAACGCATACCCAATACAAGTATGTCGACAAGTGCGAAAATCATATAACTTGTGATATGTGATCATTACAAGCTAGGATTGTACTTAATCCATGTTAGGGCAGGGAAACTAGGGAGGACCACACAGTAGTACTGCGTCTGTAAAAGCAGGTCCATCAATGAATATGGATATGTGTAAAAAGGAAGATTTATCTATGTGATAATTTTCTAATATGACTATCCGTTTCCATGGTAGAAAACAGGGTGGTTTAAAATAATTTATCATAAAAATGGCAATGAGTGAGAGTGCATTTCCACCAGCAGAGTACTGCTCCACAATGTGGGGAAGCTGTATTTCATGTCTGCGCGAATAGGGTTATTAATGTGAAACGATAATAGCCTAAGTGCTATAGGAAGGTACTTTATAAATGTAATATATAAGCACGGTCGAACTGCTGTTTGTAGTGGCGAAATAGTACAGGTCGGCGTGTGCCTTTCGCCTGGATAATAACTTCTTTGCGTACACCCACCGCCGTTTCACGCCTGCTTTCTACAGACGCACCCCCGTGAAGATCTATCAGCTTTTGACTACCCTCACGCGGAATAGATACAATCCTTGCTTGTGGATACCACCTAGTACAAGTTAATCCGTATTTTTGTATGAAAAATAGTTTTTGAAGTTCTTCAAATTGTATGCATACTATCAATCTGTATGCAATTATTTGTGAATAGGCAGTGAAAATAAGACTACAGAATTAAAAAAAAAAAAAAAAAAATGAACTACTGCAAACCAGCACGGAAAGTACTGTCATTATTTACCTGTACGTAAGAATACCAGGTAGAACTTTATAATGCTCGTTCCAGTTAGTATCCTTATGCAGACACGAGAAATTACACTCGATTAATTTCAACAAAAGTGGTCTAAACTACCCTAGGCTAGGTGACCCTGATCCTTCTCTATTCTATGATTAAGTGCCGGCAAGAGTACGTCCAGAACCGTGAAAAATGCGTAAAATTTATAGAAAAGAAAAAGTGAATTGGTTACTTTTCATAAAATTCATGCTAACAAAAAATGTGTACTGTGTATTTTCAAGCTACGTGTGCAGGGATGCTAAGTACTATGGTCTAATGAGTAAAATAATTCCAACTATTCAAAGGTGGTAGCTGCATATAACTTAAGGGATATGACACTTCGAGTTCTGTAACAACCTATGTTCGTGAAGAGAAAGAATTATTATGTTTTGTGGAGCGGCACGAATCACTGAAATTGAGCAAGCTGTATACTCAAATGTGAACATTGTATTGGCGTGAAATGTCATTGGATATAGTCGGCAGTGAAAGGTACTTTTTTCGAGGATATAAAGTTGGCGATATAGAAGGTAGGGTGACTGCGCCAGTAATGGACCTTTTTAAACCACATAAGCAGTTTCAATGAAATATATCAGGAGTTACTCAAGATACCGAACTTATACAATGGTTTTCCAGCACTCCAATTTATGCAAAACAAAACCACCACCATCATTTTAGATAAGTGTTCCATATATGAGTAACAAAAATATACTTGTGCACAGACTCATATGTACCAGTAATGGGCTACGCATTTTCTTAAAAATCCAGTAGTGGGCCACTTATGAAATTATAACGCGTTGTTTTAATTTGAAAGGGAAATAAACGTAAATTACCATATCTTTTGAGGAAACATGTCTAAGTAAAGTTACTGAACCATTAGAACATTTTCCCAGCCCAGTAATCATTCTAAGAAGGAATACTAAGGCATGGCCCATCACTAGATCAAGTGATTGTGTAGTGGGCCACTATCCTAAACAAAAAGTGAAATGGCCCACAATTGGAACTTAATTCAGAGCAAAAATTTACTACTAAGATGTATTATTTTTTCATGAATATGATATTTTCAGTTATTCAAGTTCCAAAGGCAAGTCACTAGTAATGTGCACCTATGGCCCATTACTAGGTAAGTTGCTTGTATCTAAAGAGGGCCAGTACGCTGGACTGTACCAACAATTAGTTACATACACAATATAGACAGCAATTCGTCTTTGTTCATAATTAATAATCTCAATCATTATTATTTTACTTACAGGAAGGATTAAGTGGATAATTTTTGTTTCAACTTACCTCTTCGCTTATCAAAAGGCTTAGTTGGTTCCTTGCGACTTGCACCATGTTCTGCCTCCTGCCAACATATGTCTCTTTGTTTTAGTAGCAAAGTAGAAAGAAAGACTATGATTGGAAGAATTGGCACCCCCTTCCCCCCGTACTTGACTTTTGCACCCAACAGCCAAATTTAACCCTTCTTTCTGGTGCTTGTTTCAAGAGTAATTGAAACATGTGGCCCATTACTGGTACACTCAAGTGTATTGGTGTAAAATTTACAAAAGAAACACCCAGTTTTTAGCGACATCTTCCTTTACACCCATACTCACTATCACTGACACGTTTGCTACCTACGGACGCACCTCTCGCTACCGCTCGTGCCCCTGTTGCGCTCCAGCCCTGACTAGGTTAGATACCATTAGTGCTTTTAGCGGGCACCTAACACAGATTGGTTTGTGTTCTTACGCAGTACTTACACGCAAAACGCTAAAGTCCTCTTAAAGTGATTACATACCGTAAAATTCTTCAAGACTTTGTAAGGTAACGGCAATGAATTTTGTCATAAAAGACGAAAACTTCAAGTTTTTCAGCCTGAAAATATCAAACCTACTCTGCGGCACAAAGGACCTACTCATTCCTACCCTTTTAAAGCGCCCCTACTTACCGATGCACTGCTGAAACCTATACTGTAAAGTGCACCACAATAACAACCGGTGCGGAAATGTATAATTTGACCCGAGTTCTTAACCTGGGTGATTTCCCATGCTTCAGCTAAACGGCAACTCCTATTTATCTGTTGGAAAACTGACTTTCACTTTTCTAAGTCCTTAAGAGTAACTTAGCCTTGCTGATTTGCCGTGCACTACCTTTGCACTTCATACTTTTGTTAGCTATACCGGTATTTTTCTTACTAAGTCCATACAACGAAGCTGTACATTAGCACTGAAACCAATAACATAACTATACGGTCCTGAAGGAAACTAACATTTAACCGTGTTTATACAAGTATATAACCAATATTAGAAATAAGGAAAATAATATTATAGAACTTAATCCCTAAATTTGAATAAGTTACCTGTTCGTTCCTGGTGGCTCCGTTTCTGAGCATTATGTCTGTCTGCGGACTGCTTCAAATTCAGAACACAAGCGAATCTTTTGAATACATATGAAACTTGTATTACATATAAAGGATCTTAATGCATTAACAAACAAGGTTTAAATTACCTGATACACTGACTGCATTGTCAGCGGCATGTTGGCGAAATTACTCTCGCCTCGATCTCGCCAAATTTGTGATCGGGCGAGATGTGGTGAGATTTGGCTGCGTGAGCGAGCAAGGTTGAAAAGGTGCTCAGAATCGATATCCATAACATTGATCAAAATGAAACCAAGTTTAATTTTCTTTTTAGTTTTGGGCAGTGCCTTAGCCAATTTGCCAAACTTAAAAGTTCTCAACAATAGGCCAATCATAGGTAAGAAACAAAACAATTGACAGACGAAACGTGAAGTATTCAAAACATTATTAACTTTTTCTACATCCTTTAATTTGTTGTACTCAGAAAGTAAGAATGTAATGCTTGTACGTGTTTACCAGTCATAATATAAAAATTAATAAATTGAACAGATACCTCAGGTTTGCAGTCTACTGGATAGGTATTCTTCATTGCTGCTTCAAAAGACTCAACGTATATATAGAACGGCGTAACTAACACTAAAGTTTCGTCCGTTAAGTGTCTCGTACTTCGCGTTGGGGAGAATTCTTTGTGTGGCGGAATATTTGAAAGTATAATGGGGAACAGATTCATTGTACAGTTTCGGAATAGTTGCGCACCTTTATAAGGCCATATATGTATTGCTTTTGTGTAGGAAACAGTCCCGAAATGTCTTACGCGTGCAGATTAAGAATGGACGTACTTATAGAACGCTATAGTTACTTTGAACCTTAGGGTTTGGGTGCAGTTTTACTATACGGATCCACGGATTGTAAAATGTATGAGAAATTTCTGGAAATTCATTAATTTGTCCATTTTATGTCGAGAACAGAACCCAATAAACCCCTGCGGGGCTTCTAACCCGGATCCATATAGTAAAACTGCACGAGGGTTTCATTGTGTGATTTCAATCATCGCAAAGATCTTTTCGCCAACAGTTTATATAGCGTTGCTAGAAAACTATTTGTTACATATGTTTTTCCAGTAACATACGTTCGTAGTAACTACGAACGATATATGGGCCGCGGTGGCTCAGTGGTAGAGCGTTCACCTCTGGTGCTTGGGTCCCAGGTTCGATTCCAGCTCCCGCCAAGTGAACTTTGTGGTGGACAAACACCGTGAGCGTGGGTTTTCTCGGGGTTGTCCCGTTTCCTCCCACTTTCATACCACCATTTCATTCATTTCTCATAATCACCGTCTCCTTTAGCCTAACCGGCATAAGCGTGGGACTCAAAAATTTCATTTAATTTTTTACTAACAATATCTCCATAAGGATCGAAATTGTAATAAACAGATGAAACCCTGAGGTACAAGGGTAATTTTGGGTTAAGTGCTGTATCGCTGGACAATTTTATAAAATTTACTGGGTCAATTAGAAGTTTGTGAGGAAGAATAAGTGAAAGCCAGTTAAGGAGAATAGTAAAAGTTAAGAAAGTGGTTGTATTTGATGTTGTAAGCGGCACTGTATATGAAGGCGGATGGACTATTTGGCGGAAAGGGACACTTGTTTTGGGTTAAATTCCAAAGTTGGGCGTCCGTTTCCAGCAAAAATTTTAAAATTTGCAGGGAAGATATGGATAATTTGATGGTTTGTGTGCTTGATAATATATAAGGATCTCGAAAAATATCTTTATTTGTTATATATAAATGGTTACAAACATGGGACTATTCGGCGAGCGGTTAGGCTAAAGATATACCACTACTTGGCGAGCGGTTAGGCCACTACTTGGCGCAAGGTAACAGAACAGTGGCATTGTGGGAAAGAAACGAGCATTTATGTTATCAACATGGCAAATGTACAAGGGCAGTGAACTAACATTTTTAACATTTGTAAAGTAATATGTTGATAACGAGCAAAATCTTTTAAAAGTTTGTGAAGAGCACCGATTAATGAACCTAATTACAAATTGCAGAAAACATGGAAAGGAGATGACAACGAAAAAACGTGGCGAAAGCAGACGCCCAACTTCGGAATAAATGCCCTTGTTTTACTGTACGGATCCATAGATTGTAAAATATACAGAAAAATTTGGGGAAGTCTTTAATTTGCCCATTTCATATCGAGAACAGAACACAACCAACCTCTGCGGGGCTTTTAACCCGTTCGTACTACTACTACTATTACTATAATACTACTCCTCCTCCTACTACTACTACTTATACTATGGATCCTATAGTAATACTGCACGCCTTAGTCAGTATTAGCCTAAAGTCAGCTCTTAGTGCTTTGATAGATTGTATTTTATAAGTGGTTTTGCGTTTCGTGGTGCAAGTTCAGGGTTCTGTGCCGCAGAGTAGACCAACATATTACAGCTTAGGTTAGGTTAATTTAGGTTTTGTCTCACATTCCTGGACTTACTCTTCGACTCTTAATCCCAAGTTGACTGAGAATCTCTCCTACTTTTACAGTGAAACCTGTCTATGTTGGCCACCATCGGTTGCATCGAAAAGTGGCCAACTTACAGAAAATAAGTGTGATTTGTGTATTTTTAGAATATGATTTCTAGTATTACTTGATTGTAAAATTTTAATAAGCAGTGACACGACAGCTGCTTATAAATAATGTATATAAGTAATCATAAAAATATACAGTACTAGAAAATATTACTATAGTATGTTTAATATATGTGCATACCTTTCTCTTCCTGGAAACTAGTCTGGTACACAATAACACAAACAACCATGAAATAGAAGCGTATGTACGCAGTTTATTGACATTGATATTATAGCACACTGAGTTATTCAGATTGAAAACAAGAAAATATAAGTTATAAATTGAGAACTTCATATGCAATTTATATGACTTCTTTTCAGTTGTTACTGAATGGTGGTTCATTCTAGACGTATTTGTTTTATTCTTTTTGGCAGATATGCACATTCTAATATTGTAGTTAACTACCTCTTGTTAATGAGATAGAAGTGTTTCCCTAGGAGCAAAAGATGTTTTGAGAAAATCTTGAGGGAATTCATATCTCAAAAATTCCGCTCTCTTTTGACAAGCCGACAGGTGCCAATAGTTGACAATTGGGATGGTTAGTTTTAACCTTGAGAATTTTCCGGAATTGCTCAAGCTCCCCACTGATGAGAGACGTTGATATAGCTAATGGTTTTACCAAAACAGACAGGGTAAACAAATACGTACAACCATTTTCTGAATTCCTGTACGTGCTTTTTCTTATTCACATCTTCCTTCACCACCCCTTTATGAGGGTAGTGTTCTCGCCATTGACCTCCAAGAATAAATCGTGCGAATCTATGCTTCTTTGTGTCCAGTCACAAATACAGAACATCTGCCTCTCATATGGGAATTCGAAAGAGTTAAGAAAAATAATAAAACTGTATTTTTCGTGGCCAAGATACGCAGGTAAATTTATCATTATCATCATAGGATAAACATTGCTTCAAAGTTAACTTATAGAGTAGTAAGTAACTAATGTTTTATGGGAAAATGCAGGTTCAAGACGAACTAGGCCAAGATAAGCAGGTGGCCAACTTAGAGAAGTGGCCAAATTGACAGGTTTCACTGCACTAGCTTTCTTGCATCAGAGTATTTGCTTTGTGATGGAGCCTGAGGAACAAAGGCAGGCTATTCGCACAGGGTTTAGGGAGTTATTTAAATTGATATAATTTAAGATATACTGGTTTTGGCTTAAGTTTAGAGTTGCCCCTCCAGTTTCAAACCTACAAAAAAGAAGTCGCAGTTTTATTATACAGATCCATAGTACAAGTAGTAATAGTAGGAGGAGGAGAGGAGTAGGAACGTAGTAGTAGTAGGAACGGGTTAGAAGCCCCGCAGAGGTTCGTTGGGTCCTGTTCTCGACATAAAATGGGCATGCTGCTGAATCATGAAATCTTCCGCGTCTTGCAAATAGTACCAACTTTCACACATCTTTCCTCGTATTAAACATAACTTTACTACCAGACTTACACATCTAAATATCACATAAGAACTCCGAATCATAATTTCTTACCTAATTTCTTCTGTAATTTTTCCTAATTTTTATAAAAAAACGGAGGGGTAACTCTAAACTTAACCCCTAGTTTTTCTAACTACTTTGCGCTTTCATGTGTTTTCCCTGTAGCTTCTTTTTGCACCTTATCTGATCCTCAAACTTCATATGATCTGTGATAGTAACACGCAAGACCATAAGTTCTTTCACATGTTGCTAGCATGATTATCAGTCGTTCAATAGGCCTACTGGTTTACACTATGCACTCTTAGAAATAAATACTACCAAACTAAAGGAAGTAGAACACATTTATCCTTGACAGAGCACAATGCTTTTGTAGTAATGTTGACTTTTTTGGTTTGTTCTCTGAAATTTTTTGCTAGCTGTTCAGGTATGTCGCATACATAGATTACATAGGCAATACTCTTTCCTTGTGATGTATTTCTCATGTAAATTTTCTAATCATAGGTTCGTCTATACTTGTTTTAATTCGTTATTCCCTTAAGAGCTGGTGTTCTATAGTTAAAGTTCCGCATACTATAATCCATTAAGATGTGTATTTTATTACATCATTACCTAATTCTAAGGTTTGTCACGAGCATAGCTTATTTCGAGTATTTATACCTTGCTGTTCCGAAACGTAAATGGCGAATATGGTCATCCGCTTGGCGAGGAGTTACGCTTCGTTCAAAGATTTCGTAGTAAAGAAACATTAGGTATTTCAATAAGTAGCCGGATTTTAATTTTCTTATATTAAACTATTGCATTATATTCATAAACATTAAAGGAGCAGTTCGACTTAAAAATGCATTTTTTTTAAAAAATTAATTCCATTTGTAGAATTGAGAATTTGAAAAGAAGTCATGTTTGTTTTGCTCGCGATACGTTCAGTCGTTAGCGAGTAAGAGAGAGAAAGATTTTGTGATTACGTCATCCGTGGTCAAGCTGCGATAGCGGGCTTCCATACACAGTGCCAAGCATTTCGTTTGTGAGTGGTGCGGTGGCACGTTGTAAAGTGCAATTTCCTTTTCCAGAACGGGTTGCAAATACTTAAGAGATATCATTTGCCTGTAGAAAATGATAATATCAGATGACCGACTGCACGAAAGTTTTTATAATATTATAAAACGTAGATTTTTTTCTACAAAGCATGAGTTTAGTGTTTTACAAAAGAAACTAAAGGTTTCAAAACCAATACCATTTAGATACATGGTGGGCAAGATTGCTACAATACCTAAGGCCTAAGTACATTTACTTTAATCATGGTTCCGATACCCAAACATAAGTATGTTCATTTTCATGTTTTGTTGCAATTTTTATGATCACCCTATAATTTTGTGTTTCAAGGTGTGTACAGGAGCGCGGCATATGTGGCAAAAATGAAATAAAGTGCCTTCCATTTCAACTCAGGCAAAAAAATATAAAATTGTACCATCACCATCTCAGATATTGTTGAAACTTTTTTTTTATAGCAACTAGACATGTTTTTAAGAGACCCATATTTTTTTTGTTTTGTCGAAAAAAATTTTCCCGCCAAGTAATGGACCATCAAAGATGGGGACTACAATTTATGAATTGTAAAAGACATGGAAAATGGTCAACTTCGGAGCCTCACCATTCGGCTATGGAGACAGGTAGAGTTATAATTCTTGTTGTGGTATGTACATGGGGATATAAATAAACTATATTTTATTATAGTTTGATTTGCGCATGCGTATTTTTTTGTACATAATTTAACAAATGAACGTCAATTTATCTGAAAAGTCGAAGTTTGCGAATTTTTTCGAGCACTTTCGGTTCGAATTTTAAAATTCTGTTTTCGCGGTCGGTAAGACCTAACTACCCGCTTTCCGAAAAAAAAAATGTATCGCTTTTGTGTGCAACTGTTTTGTCACAAAAAATTCGAGAAATTGTAAAATTTTCAAAAATCGCTATTTTTGGGCGCCATTTTCTCGAAAACACCGTCTTTTAAAATTCTGAAATTTTGTCAGATGGTTCAACTTTACATGAATAATAAACACACCAAATACCATTCTCGACCAATGCTTCATGAATTAACTGCAGCCTTTTAAAGTTAGCGAAGTTTCGTTAACTTTGATGTCACAGTTAGCAACACTGGGAACAATAAAAGTGCAATGATTTGATGATGTTTGTGGTTCATATTCATTAAATGAAGAATAAAAGGTTTTCTTGACTGTTTTTTTTTTATTATTATTATTATTATTTTGATCAAGAAGGCTCTCTGAAATAGTAAAATGAGCCTCCCCCTACTCCTCCGTTTTCTTAAACCGAAATAATCTGAGGTGGAAATTACGATTACGAAAAACACAAATTTTAAGTTTACTTGAAATGGCCATTCAATAAATTCTGATGATCTACAAAAAGCCTGAACTATTACCTCAGTGATGATTTGGAATGCTCCAGACAAAGTCTCAATTAAGTGCGATGTTATTACAGTGATCGAAAAAGGACAAAAAGTTTAAAAAAACGAAACGTTTTCTTACGTGTTCCAAAGAAATTTACTGACTTTTTAAACAGAACAATCCCGACATAAGAATGGGTCACTCGGAATTTTACAGTATTCGACTAAAGTGGGTCAGTTCGCAACCTACGAGGGAAGTGTATATGTATGTGTGTGTATTGTGCAAATTTTAAGTTAGCTGCTACTGCGTTGCTACAAATCAAAGGTGCAGCCTGTATTGAAGTTGTCATGAGTGACCTATTTCCTTTAGTAGTATGATCCGTAGAAAATGACAACTGTCTTCTTCAAGAATGTGATGAATGTCCTGGAGTGGAAGAAATAAGTGTGGAGTCTTTAATTATTGATCCTGATGAAAATGAAAGTGTTACGTATGCCATATGGGAAAACAATAATCTCGTTAAAAAACTGTGCCAATTTGTTTTCGTATCGTACATTGCTGGATACGGCGCCCAAAAATAGCGATATTTGAAAATTTTACAATTTCTCGAATTTTTTGTGACAAAACAGTTGCATACAAAAGCGATACAAATTTTTTTTTCGGAAAGCGGGTAAACAGGTCTTACCGACCGCGAAAACAGAATTTTAAAATTCGAACCGAAAGTGCTCGAAAAAATTCGCAAACTTCGACTTTTCAGATAAATTGACGTTCATTTGTTAAATTATGTACAAAAAAATACGCATGCGCAAATCAAACTATAATAAAATATAGTTTATTTATATCCCCATGTACATACCACAACAAGAATTATAACTCTACCTGTCTCCATAGCCGAATGGTGAGGCTCCGAAGTTGACCATTTTCCATGTCTTCTACAATTCATAAATTGTACTCCCCGTTTTTGATGGCCCATTACTTGACGGGAAAATTATTTTCGACAAAACAAAAAAAATATGGGTCTCTTAAAAACATGTCTAGTTGCTATAAAAAAAAAGTTTCAACAATATCTGAGATGGTGATGGTACATGCCCTGCTTGAATTGAAATGGAAGGCACCATAACATCTGCAAAGTTCGCCAGAATACAAAAAGATACTTCACCGCTTAAATTTGTTTTATTCGCATCGCTCTCCGCGGAACAACTCTTCTCACCCGTTTCATTATCATTGTAACTTGATACAGAAAAATTAAACTATGAATCAATGTCCTGAGGAACTCTCATCGCCACTGATTCCTTCTACAAAATGGTATATTTCACTCCCAAATTCACATTGTATTGCAGTTGTATTTGCAGTTGCAGTTGTATTTCTAAAACAGTACCTTCAGAATCATGAGTGACACCGTCACTATTAAACTCTAATGCCCCGCCTTGACTATAACCGTCAATTGCGTCTTGTACGATTTTGTTTGTTTGTTTACGTTGGTAACTGGACGTACATTGGCGCTTGTTCAATGGCTCGGATTCTAAATCTTTCGATAATAACACCGTGTGCGTGGGTTTTCTCGGGGTTCTCCCGTTTCCTCCCACTTTCTTCATTCCACCATTTCATCCATTTCTCATAATCACCGTCTCCTTTAGCCTAACCGGCATAACCGTGGGACGTAAAACTCAAAGATTTCATTTCTTTCGATAATGTACTTAGAACAGCATTCTTTCGCAGTTCGCATGTAAATGATTCTTCTTTTCTGGCTGCTATTCACGGGGGGCATGGGGAGTCATGCTTCCCTAAATTTTTACTGGCCCCGAAAATTTTCATGGCAGGCTTGCAAATGAACTATAATATGTTTGGATCGGCCACCCTAACTTCTACCGACCCCCCACTTACATTTTTGCGCTGGGTACGGGCCTGCTCGTGGCATTAGCTTTTCTTTCAGTAAACATGAGTGCTCAAATTGTCGAGAACAGGTCGAAACTCCCACAGCCAAAACCCCGACACTCAAGAAATGTGTAAACGCCCACACGAACGGTCATAACCCCCACACTGGTAATCGGTCATAACCTCCAACGGTCATGGCTCCCACACAAATGGACAAAAACCCCACACAATCGGATAAATCTCCCACACTCTGAAATGATCCTGGTTGCATGTCTTGCCCTTGTACTTTTTAATAACATTTTTTATTCCACTTAAACTGATGTTGCAACTATTCTTCTTGCTCTGTTTTTTAATGACAGAAACACTAAACTGGGCGTCATAAAGAGCCGCAACAAAGACGTGCAATCACAATCATTTCAGAGTGTGGGGGTTTTGTCCATTTGTGTGGCAGTTGTGACCATTTCTGCATGTGGAAGTTTTGACCATTTGTGTGGGAGTTTTGTCCATTTATGTGGGGATTATGACCGTTGCTATGTGTGGGAGTTATGACCGATTGTGTGGGAGTTTTGGCTGTGGGGGTTTTGACCGTTCGTGCATTTGGGAGATTTGTCCATTTGTGTGGGAGTTATGACCGATCGTGTGGGCGTTTTGACATTTCTTGAGTGTGGGAGTTTTGACCGTTCGTGCGTTTGGGAGATTTGTCCATTTGTGTGGGAGTTATGACCGATCGTGTGGGCGTTTTGACATTTCTTGAGTGTGGGGGGTTTTGGCCTAGACCCAAATTGTCGGACTCTTCAAGATGTTTGGAACAAACACGCGTATTTTTATTTTGGCACAATTTTTTTTCTAATGATTTTCTTGAGTCATAATTTATATTGATCTGGTAGTTTCTCACGACTTAGAAACTTCAACTATGTCCCTCAGCTTTAACCGCACGAGTATTACAATCGGAAGCCGTATGTATTAGGCATTTGTACCTCACTTCACAGATGCAATACGCGCCATACTAATACATGTTTTCTACTTGGCACCAGTTTCTCTTTCAGAAAAATGTTTCCGGAGGGCACACTTAGTGTTCGGAGGGGCACATATTTTCACATGGTACTATTCTATTTATTATTATATTATAGACGTATTATTTTGGTCTCAGGGGCCACTCTCAGAGCTCCAGGAGACAATGCCACCCAAAAACACGTCTGGAAGAAACACTGCTTCGCACAATACTACGTAATCACTGCTCTCTCTCACGAGGATTTTTTTATACTAATGCTGTAGAAAAAACAACTAACAAAAATGCCCCTCAAGAATTCAACACAAAGCAAGACTGCTAACCAACCCAAAACAATCTTTTGCGATTCATCAGAAACAAACACCTATAAAAGCTGAACGAAACGGCCTATCAGGATGGCATTTAGCCTATAATGAATGGAAATTGTACTTATGGTACGTATTTCATACATTTTATTTTATTTTATTTTCACTCTGATAATTCGGCTCACACACTCCTGATGCTATGGTCTGCACGTACAAAATCACTCAAACTGTGTAAATACCTTGTCCACTCATGGCTCCACGTAGCGTACTTGCTAGCACTCGTCTTTGGTGCTAGCGGTCTCAGGTTCGATTCTTGGTGGGGGTAGCCGGTCGGAAAGATGTAACAGCTGTCTCAGGCCAGTCATCCTGAGTGAGGTTTTTCCTAGATTTTCCTCATTCACACCAGACAAATGCCCGGGTAATGGTCCTAGGGTGCTTTCTTTCTCCATCACTTTCCCAGACAATGTGATCACCGAGAGACGTCATCCCTCATACATGACTGGCTAACATAGCCATATGTCTAAAGCCCAGAAATCTATTTCTTTATCTCATACTCTTGCACAATTTACTAGATTTCTTCCACGAACGGATTTGTTTCGTGACTCAGCAGCGGGAACTGTAAGAGCCTAAGAAGAGAAGGTAGGTCGCACAGGGATAGAACGCTATTTACTGACGATTTTTATTTAAAATACACTAGTTTATTTAACTTTGTACTGAAAGATGAAGACAAAACAGTAATTCTAAGTAACAACTCAGGTTTAATCTGATTTAGTTGGCCCAGACTATGGTATCAGGATCAAAATGGAAATAAAGTAAAACGCGAAAAGTAGGTAGATACAATTCCCATTTTATTATATATTAATATACTAGTGATGCTGTAAATTGTTGAAGCGAATGATAATCCCTTTCAGCTCTCATTAACTTCAACTCCCGAATTATACGAGTAAGTCTATAATGTCAAGCAAAACACACATTATGTTTTACTAAAATTGGAGCATAGTTACGAAATTCTAACGGAAATGCTTTATTTACGAACAAGGAAACGGGGGGAGGGGGGAGAACGGAGGTTTCACTCTCTTATGCTTAATTCATTTTAACTCCATCGGTAAACACGATTACTAATCTTCAGAAAATCCATTGACATGAATTGGAAAATTTATAACATACAAACATGCTATATTCAATGGAGTGAGAACGTTGTATCAAATGGAATGTTTATTACGTAGAAAATCATGGAACATACATTTTTACTTCCCGAGAAGGGGTTGCAGAAAAGTTCACTCTCCCATTGTTGATTGCTTTTAAATCCCAAGTAGCGGAGATGATTGTGAAGCCTGAAAAATATGCACCATATTGCAGTAAAATTTTTTAAATATATTTATCGTGAAATATATTATTTAAATCGAAGAGAGTATTCAGTCTACATCAGAGGGCTTAAATTCACCGCTCACACATGACGGCTTTTAATCTCAAACATTGGGAAAAGTCTCAAAGAAAATTCCCATGTATTGCTAACAAAATAGAATAATTTTTACGAAACATATCACGGAACTTGAAAACAAAAAAATAAAATAAGGGGTAATAATCCACCCTTTACTCTTCCTTGATCTTAGGTTTATCCAGAGGGGATGAATCAAGTCTCAAAGAAAATAGTGTGTTTATTGTATCAAAACCAGACATCAACTATATTAAAATATAAATTTGTGGAACATATTTCTTAAGCTTGAAGGGGAGAGGAATTCATCTCTTCAGTATTGGCAGATTTTAACCGCAAACTGTGAGGTTCATCATAATCATTGTAAGCATTTTGTCAAAGAGAAATAATTTTTGCGTACATGATTTTGCAAAATATTTTTGTATAATGTTCAAACTTGCAGTATGGGATTGATTTTACCTCCCTTATTCTTCGTCGATTACATCCCCAAACAGTAGGGTTATTTTTGCATGTAAGTTAGTTTTATTAACATTGGGTAACTCTTACAAGAGTTATCGTGGAACTGACAGATATGCCCATCGAATTGAATGGAACAAGTTGCGCGAACGTTGGCTTCAGTTATTACGTTTAAGCAATATGGAAACCTTAATATTCGTTTTTAGCTTGATATGTTACATGATTCACTTCTGATCGTTTTCGAAATTTTACTCCTTTATGTTATACTGAGACTCAATTCCTATTTTAATATTTCGTAAAAGTCACATTCTTACAAACTTAATGATTTTTCTCTTTCAATTTCGTTATTTCAAGTGGATTTCTAGTGCGGACCTGATGAGTAAATATTCAGCAGCAGTTGCATACAGAAAAGCAATTACACTCAAATAAGTAAAAAGAAAAAAAAAAATGTATCCAGGAAATTAAAAATTCTTTCAAACTGGTTCGCTGTTCATTGCTGATGGTTGCTATGAGATAAATAATGAATAACTCAGATATAAAAGATTTCACCTTGTGTCGAGAGAATTAAAAGTTAAATTAAAGAATTTGAATATTCGCTGACTTTTCGTTCTTTTTATAAATAACTTGTTTTCGCTAAACTAAACTAGAAAGGTATGGGTAGATTCTTGTTTTCCTGGGAACTCTTCTGAAAGGAAAAGTAAATGAATATCTTATTTCTCAATCTGTGAAAAACTTGACGTCTTGACAAAATATAAGTTGATAGGCTTTTCGCAATTTGAAATTTGGTGTATATTTACCTGTTCGCAAAAACGTTGGTACATTTGTATAACCTCCTTGATCAAAAGAGAAAATAGTAGGAAAAATAGGTGAAGAGTTTAAAGTTTATATGGATATGCCTCTTTAGGTTCCATCAATGTTCTGGCGATACAGTAACTATCAGCAAAAATTGATTACATTATTTGTGACTTTGACTACGCTAAATAAAAGATTCAAATTTCAATGAGAGATGATAGATCCAATTAATATTAACACTGGTATATAGTTTGTATATAAAGTCAAATTCAAAAGTGCCTAAAATGCGTATGCCTAAAAATAACACAGGCTACAGTACAGTATGAAAAGTTGGCTGGTTTAAACCTTAGTTTGAATCAAAAATTGAATAAATTTAAAAGCAAAAATATCATAAATCGTGTGAACTTCATGGTGACATTTTCTTATAACTCAAACCATCTAAATCTTTTCTCATTCATTATAAACCCAGAAAACATTATATTAAGATTTTTTGAAACCAAAGGTATTTTTTGCATATGTATATAAGTTCAGAGCCATAATAACCTCAATGACTGGTATCTTTATTTACTTCTTTTATTGATATACGAGTTAAATTAAGTCACTGTATTTATTTTCTGACTCAGTGAACTAACTTGGACTAAATTAGATCTTCTGTACTGTATAAGTCTTTTAAAATTGTCAATTTATTTTAATAATGCGTATGACTCTGTGCAGCTGTGTATCTCTTTGTCCTCCTCAAGCGATTCTTAAAATATTCAAGGTATAAGAGATCAGTACAACATATTTCTATCAGGTGTCCTTTGAGGATAAGTCGATTGAATCGTCATCTTTGTAGTCAAAGGGTCCCGCGTTCGACTCCAGATGGAAGACCATTTCTATCGGGTGCAAATCGAGTAATAGTTTGAATTCCATTTTAAGCTTAGGGTTGCCAGATTTTTATACAGAAAAGAGCATGATCTTGCGATTTTCAAGGAAGAAATGGAAGATATTGAGAATTTACTTACAAAGTGTAACAAACATACCAGGGCAGTCATAAAGTTCCCGGAATATCGTTGTAGTTTTGACATATGTGATGCAATCGGAATGATTCTTGTACAGCGTATTACTCTTGTAAAATGTTTGTAAAGACAGTAATTCACGCACTTATTATTGTGGTTGATATGTTGTTATATATTAAATAGAGTTCCTTCATGTTTAAACGGGTACCGTACGCGTCTTTAGATTGGAAGACCCGGGTTCGATTCCCTGCGAGAACTCATGTGGTCGGATCCCACGTTAAGCTGTAGGTCTGCGTACTCATATAGCGTAGCTGCTGAAAGGAGTGCTAAACTCAAAATCAAGTAAAATACAATAAAAAATATTTATACTGTTTCATGTACAATTAGGGTGATGAGAGGGAATTCTAACAAAGTTTCGGAAGGTACGATAACAGCATTCTCGTAGTAAGATTGAGAAAAATTCTACAGAATCGTCGGATAAGATATCTGACCTCCACATTCAGACTTGGCATCTCTTGATTGTTAGATTACGTCAATGACCGTTTAGTTACGCTAACTCGTTAAAGTAGTCTCGTATTTTGACGCTGGTAAATGGGTTTTGCTCCTGCAACATTGTAAATCTTAGTGATCGGTAATTGTAATTTAAAATCTGAGAGTTTCTTTAGAACGTCTGTATGAGCTCCAAGTAACTTCTAGCCTTGACAGTAGACCCCACACTTGTATTTTCTATGGATTCGGAGACGAAGAACAATACTGTTATTTTTTTTGTTTTATATCTATACTGAGTTGAAGAAAATGTCACAAATACTTTGCTACTTCAATGTTTTTTCCAGGTATTTTGTCGCAAGAGCTATCACACACGCTTCAGAATCACTATCCGGGAAACTACACCAGTTACATAGCAGCATCATACGTCAAATATATTGAAGGAGCTGGAGCCAGAGTAGTGCCCATTTTGTAAGTTATTTTCCAAACATAAATATTGAACCGTAGTAAAAAGTAAATAAAATAAACAAAGGACAAAATCCATGCTTTTTTTAATATATGTTTTTTTTGTTTTGTTTTGCTTAAATAAATTTGCATTATTCATTTAAATTATATATGAATAGAATGAAGGTTTTTTTTTGAGGGGGGGGGGGGCTTTAACGGTTCGCAACAACAGAACTATGAAGAACGATAACTACAGCTTAAATAGACGTCCGTCAAGCTGGCCCGCACAAATTTCATATTCAAACTAAAACAGTACAAAAAATTTGTACTCAATATGTACCAATTTGTACCACTAAAATTAGAATTTGTACCCCTACCAATTTCGAAAGAATTGAATTTTTGATGGCGGGCCAGCTTGACGTCAAGCTGGCCCGCACAATTTATTTTTCTTTCCAATTCGAACAAAAACGGTACCAAAAATTTGTACCCAATATGTACCAATTTGTACCACTAAAATTAGAATTTGTACCCCCACCAATTTTGACAAATTTGAATTTTTCTCTTCAGTGTGTATACATTTAGTTTAAAAACAAAGCATTATTTATTCTTTTTTGTCAATTACTTGTTTAATTTTCCCATCCTGGATTTAATTCCTCATCCGTCTTGAGGAACAATTTTATGGAACTGAGGTTCATTGTGAGATTTCACAATCTGAATATAATTCGTCTTATAGTGTAATCTTTATTTAGTCTTCCATTGTTAGTTTAGAGATAAGGTTAAAGCTTTTGATTGCATCTATACATCATATGACTTAGAAAGTGCATACTTCATCCTCTTCCCTCTAGCCTTTTTTTTTTTTTTTTTTTTTTTTTTTAATTGTATCCAGTTCATATTTCTGTTTAGAGGAATAGAAATAGGTCGACCAAGAATTCATCATGCAACCAAAATGAGCCAAACCACCCTCTATTGAGAAGCGTTATATCGAAAAGAAAATCATGAAGTATAAGGAGGAAGTAGTTCAAGATGGTACGTATTCTCTTAATTGATAAAAACACCAACTTACTTACAAAAAGAGTTGTGTTTTGAAAACTCGCATCGTGAATTGTTTCTGTCAACTTAAAAGCCATTTAAATAAAAATGCATGTATACAATACTGTAATAATGATGAAAATTCTATTACTTATCAAATATCTATATATATAAAAGAGAACGTACAAATCCTTTGTTAGCTCATCACGCTAATACGGCTGAACCAATTTCTTTCATTTTTGGGGGGTTATTAAGATTTGGACCCTAGATGGTTTTTATCATATCACTTTAATTTTCAATTACCAGTGTCTTGAGATAATTGACCATTCAAGTGTTCATAACGTACAAATCCTTTGTTAGCTCATCATAGCTAAATCTAACCGTATTTATATGCAACCCACATGACCGTGTCACTCGGCGGGTTAACATAAATAACAGGCGATATAATGTTAACATTTACTCCAATCTTCTATGGTTTTTATCATATAACTTGAAAGCGAAAAAGTAAAAATTATCTAAGTAACAAAGTTTATTGCGTTCCGGGGTGACCCTAGCGAAGCAGGGTGAACGCTGCTAGTATATTATAAATTTGAGTAGATACACATATGAAAACGTAGAAACATGTACAAGCGGAGTTAGGAATCGTCTGCTGCGGGGGGAAAGACCTACAGTACAGTCTCGCAAATTTTGACAGGTCTTGGTAGATGACCATCTAATAAGTGGCATTTTTACTTTTTGTCAAAAAGTTGGAGTGGCAATGCCTCCCGTGTCCCATAGTTCCATCCAGTAAATGAAACACAGAAAGGTCTCTGAATTAGCATAAGCAAGTTAAAAGAGGGAGCGAACCAGTTATATGGGTCGTGCTGGCGTCGCAGGTTGGATAACCAACGTCGAGGGCATTTTCCAGTGCAATGGGAAGGAGTTGGAGTGAAGAGAAGATAACGTTGGCCTCTGAGCATACTCTTTTTTAGCTTTTCAATTCTGGGGGAGATGCATGGAGTTCACTAAATTTCATATTACTGCGTTATCTTTTTTGGTATTTTACCTAAAAATTTGGGGGGACGCGTTCCCCATCACCCCCGCTAACAACTCCCATTATCTAAGTCTTATCATCATGGTCAAGTTGCAGGAGGGAAGTTGACTGACGTAGTTTAACACTATAGAATTGAGAGTTGGAAAAATTTCAATTTAGTATAATATATCACAAAAAAAAATTTATAACCGATCAACTGGCCTGACGAAATGGTTTCGAGGGCCGGATTTTGTCAGGGGCCCGATTGCTTTTAACCGTAATTAAAACCTAAAGTGTATCTACAATAGTTGTAATAATTTTAACTAGATACTTAGTGTCCCCCGGAACTCTGCTATGTTTTTCGGGGCTGACATGTTTTCCAGACATGTTTTTTAGGGGCTAGTGCCCCCCGGAGCTGTGTGAGTGCCTCCGGAGGAGACCAGAATAATACGTCTATAATATAATAATAAATAGAACAGTACCGGTACCAGGTGAAAATAATAAGTGCTCTTCCGAATACCGTTGAGCCTCCCCCCGGAACATTATTTTTTGAAATAAACACTGCTCAGTGTCTGTTAGTTTGTCCGAATTTTCTTACATAGACTGGTGTCCCATATACTAATAATTATGTATTCTGTGCATAACTTCATGTGTTCTATTGAACGTATCATTTAACTTGGAAAATAACTAAGTTAAAAATAATAATTTCGCTCTAATATAAAGCCAATCAGGAAAAAAGAAAGAAAATACATCTACTACGTCTAAACTACTCAACAGATTGATTAAAGAATGGAAGGAATACAAATCTCTGGGTGTAGACGAAATTTTAGCTGGGGGGGGGGGGAGGAAATTGTGAAACGAGTTTCAGAAACTCATTTTCCTCATCTGTAAAGAGGGAGGAATTGCCACAAGATTAGAAGTGATCAATCATCGAAAAAATGAAATGAACTTTTTAGCTTAAAGTTCCACTTTTATGCAAGCTAAGTGCTAAAGAAGACGGATGAAATTGTGTGATGGAAGAAATGGTGGAACGAGAAACAGGGAAAAAACAAGAGAATCCCCAGAAAACCCACGGATACGATTTCGTCCACCACGAATCAATCATTGTTCCGATTCCAAGAAAGGCGACAAGATCGACTGTAATAATTATCAAGGCCACTGACATATTTTCGATTTTGTTTCGGGGGGCTTTGCTAACTTTCGGGGGGGCTTTGCCTGGAAATGTGAAAATTCTGCAAGATATTTCATTTACTTTACTATAGTAAGTAAGATTTCGGGAGGGGTTTAAGCCCGGAAGCTTCTCCCTTAAATATGTCACTGATCAAGGCATCTGTCTTCTGTCAACATGCTATAAAATTCTCTCAAACATAGCAAGACTGACGCCATACGCGGATGAAATTGCTGGACGTTAACATTGTAAATTTAGGTTCAATTGATCAATTTAATTATTAATCAATTTACCATTCGATTAATACTCGAAAAGAAATGAAAATATAATAATGAGGTTTTATTGGACGCTTGTAGGGACATGGGTTTAGAAGGATATAGAGAGAAATCTAAATACATGGAAATCCGCTGGGATTATAATACTGCATATGGATATGTCAAAATATGAAATAATATTTTCGACAAAGTGGATACTTTCAAAAATGTAGCATCAACATTAGCAGACCAAAACTATATGTAAGAAGAAATTACATCTTGACTGAAAGCCGGGAATTCGTGTTATTATTCAGTTCAAAATCTTTGATCTTCATGAATTATGCTGAGAAACTTGAAGCTTAAAATATTTATAAAACGATAACCATGCCTGTTGAACTATATTGTTGCGAAACATGGTCGCTTACAAGAAAGCAGACAGAGTATTTGACAATACAGTAGGTCATTCGTTTTATATTCGATCATTTTGATCATATTTGATCATATTCGAAATATCCATGGTGAATGTCCGCATTCTTGTCTTACAACTTTCTTTATTCTCTTCTCTTTGTCTTCCTATAAGACCTGTTTGGTTTTCTAGTCCATGTACTACTCGTCTATCTCTCTAGTCTGTTCCTTTCTTCTTCAGAACTTTAAACAGTGTGTTCCATTTCGCGTTATCAAATGCCTTTTCTACATCGATGAACGCTCTTACAACCACTAAAGTTTACTCTTAGCCTCTCCTGTTCCTTTAACTGACGCCAAATAGGTCTTTGGACAGGTTCTCCTCTATTCTTTTTTCCACACGTCTTCGAAGTATTCTTATAAGTATTTTTGACACAAGTAATATCAAACACTATTGTTTTCACATTTAACTCTCAAAATCTTTTGGTACTTTACCTGTTACGTACATTTTGTTTATTAGTTTATACAAAACTCCTTTCACTCGTTATCCTAAATTCTTTATAATTTCAGCTGGTATTTCATTTGGTCCGGTTGCTGCATCTGACTTCAGTGTTTGCACTGCTTCTTCAAATTCCACTTTTAAAATTGATGGTCCCAAGTAATCTTCATGTACTTCTTCATCTACCACCGTTCCTTCCCGGTTCAGTTTCTTTGTAAACTTGTGCGCATTCCTTCCATCGATGTGTTCTATCTTCTTCCTATACCTGAACGTTTCCGTCTTTGTCCTTTATTACATTTGCAATGGTTCTGATGTGATAAACTTAATTTTTCACGTTCTTGTAAGCTTGTTCTATGTCTCCAGTCTTCATATTTTCATCAATTTCCTAGCATTTGCTAACCACTCTTTTCTATCCTTTCTTGTTTATCAGGTTTCTGTATTGCTTGTATACGTCGTCGTCCTTGTTTAGTTTGCAACTTCTTCGCTTTTCCACTAATTTCAATATTTCTTCAATTATCCATGCCTTGTAGTTCTTTTTTCCTGTTTCCCCATGTAATCATCACAGATTTTGATTATTCCTGCCATTAAGTCCCTCTTACATAATATTTTTTGCGGTATCTGTCGTGGTAACTCATCTATCTGTCGAGGCCGCGGTGGCTCAGTGGTAGAGCGTTCACCTCTGGTGCTAGGGGTCTCGGGTTCAAACCCTGCTCCCACCAAGTGAACTTTGTGGTGGACAAACACTGTGTGCGTGGGTTTTCTCGGGGTTCTCCCGTTTCCTCCCACTTTCTTCATTCCACCATTTCATTCATTACTCATTATCACCGTCTCCTTTAGCCTAACCGGCATAACCGTGGGACGTAAAAGTCAAAATTTCATTTCATATATCTGTCGCTCTCCAGAATTCTTTATGAGTCTTGACATCTTTCTTAGTTTGAGTGAATTCCACTTGATGCACGGTTATAATATTCGCGTCATCTTATAGAGATCGATAACCAACACGAGGGAGTCATCTGTGCCCACATATGCACCTGAGTAACTTGTACATAGCTTTACTTGGTTTCTGAATCTGTTTCCGATTAGAATATTGTCTATTTGGTACTGTTCACTACCTCCTGGTTTGACCAAATAAGGTATAGTTTTAAAAATTACATAAATTCAAATTTCTCGAAATGGGTGGAGAAACAAATTGTACTTTTCGTGGTACAAATTGGTACACGTTCGATACAAATTTTTGGTACAGTTTTCATTCGAATTAAGAAAAATGCGTTGAGCAGGGCAGATTGACGTCAAGCTGGCCCGCCATCAAAAATTCATATTTTCGAAATCGGTAGGGGTACAAATTCTAATTGTGGAGGTACAAATTGTTACATCTTGGGTACAAATTTTTCGCACCATTTTTGTTCGGATTGGAAAGAAAAATAAATTGCGCGGGCCAGCTTGACGTCAAGCTGACCCGCCATCAAAAATTCATTTTTTTCGAAATTGGTGGGGGTACAAATTTTAATTTTAGTGGTACAAATTGGTTCATATTGGGTACAAATTTTTGGTACCGTTTTTGTTTGAATTGGAAAGAAAAATAAATTGTGCGGGCCAGCTTGACGTCAAGCTGGCCCGCTATCAAAATTTCATTTTTTTCGAAATTGGTGGGGGTACAAATTCTAATTTTAGTGGTACAAATTGGTACATATTGAGTACAAATTTTTTGTACTGTTTTAGTTTGAATATGAAATTTGTGCGGGCCAGCTTGACGGACGTTTAAATAGGCTAGTCAGATCTTACGATTTCCCCGTAAGTTTTATATGTATTTATTTTCTTCTAGAACGATTTCTAACGTTTATGTAATAAATTAAAGAAATCATAGTGTTCGACATTTTTAAAATGCTTTTATACGATTTTGATAGTGCGATTTTTTTTAAAATTTTCACGGACACACACACACATATATATATATGGGATGAATTCGCAACCCAACAATGTAATTTAGTATTGGAATAGAAAATACAATGGTTGCGTTTTTACTTTTATCTTGATGCAACCCCAGCTTTATGATTAAGAATAATTTGGTTTCAATACCTTATCCTTCAACTGTTAACACGTCTCGATCATATCGCAGTTTCGATATATCGTGATATACTGATATCCAGGAGCAGAAGCTACTGTGAACTAATAAAAGCAGAACTCCAAATGCTTGTGAATTTCCATATATCCTACAAGCAGGGTGGAAAAAAATCATGATTTTTTTAAAAAAATCATTTTTGTTGATTTTTTTGATTTAAATCGATTTTTTTGATTTAAATCAAATCTTTCTCCTCGTATAATGCAAGTCGCGAACTGAAGAAAAAGCATTAGGAATTAGTATTAAATGCTAATTATGCCATTTAAGTGAACGTATTGGGGTTGAATTTTGAATTATCCCCAATCGTTAACCTATATCAATCCCAAACAATGTTTCTTAACCCTTTTAAATTATGGCTCCTTTTAAACGTAAATTATAGACTTTCAGTCAAGCAGCTACAGCATCATCCCTATTTATCCTAGGATCATGGTACATACATCACTCTCTTTAGAATGGAACAGCTTTTGAAACGGTAACATTACATTTCCCTATCATTGTCTCTGAAGCGGGAAATTTTGAGAGTAATCGGCTTTTTTTTTTTTTTTATTTTTTTTAAAACATTTTGATCCCCTTTGGATTCCCCTGTGTTAACGCACAGATCTCAAAACCAACTGGGAAATACTAAGGGGTGTACTAAGCGTGTGTACAAAGTTTCAACTTCTATCTTGAGTAGTAAGGGTGAGGAAATTATTTAACAATGAGCTAAGAACATTCCCACGATGACCCGGATGTAATATAAAAATTTTCCCAGACATCCCTATTTATCCTAGGATCATGATTTGTTCATTATTCTCTTAAGAATAAAACAAATTTTCAAACGGGTCCCTTCAAATGTCCCCATCATGTATCTGGGGCGGGTAAATCATGAAAAAAAGGAATTTTCTGTTAAAAATATCTTTTTTTTTTTTTAATTACCTTTGTGGACCCCTCCCCTGTTTTAAAGCAGAGATCTGAAACAAATCTGAAAAATACTGAGGGGTGCACTGAGTAAATGTGCAAAATTTCAATCTTGTAGGTGCAAAAGTAAGCCCGCGAAAAATAATATTCCCCAAATACCCCAGAGTCCCTTATAAACCAGGATCTCAGATAACAGTTTCCTGAGACATCCCTATTTATCCTAGGAGCATAGTACCCATCATTTTCTTCAGAATAGAACAGCCTTTGAAACCGTACCATTCATATGTCTCCATCTGAGGCGGGAAAATCACGAAAAAATCTGTTTTTGTTAAAAATATTCTTTTTTTAATCATTTTTGCCCCTCTGGACCCCGCTGTTTCCACACAGAGATCTGAAAACATCTGAAAATTATTAAGGGGTGCACTGAACGAGTGTGCAAAATTTCAGTCTTCTGAATGCAAAATATAACCCGCCAAATAATAATAATAATAATACGCATAACAAAAAATATCATCTTTTTAAATTCATGACGTCATCACACACTATGCCTCAACGCAGAAAGGCGTGAAAGCATATGTAACGTGTTCTAGAATGCCTCCAGTCTTGAAGAAAACGAAGTAAAAAGCCTTATTGGTACTTTTTAATAGAATAATGAAGATTCTACCCTATCACCTAAAAATATAATATAATTTAAATATAATAATTTAATTATATAATTTAAAAGGTTAAGCATTAAGGAAAAAGTACAGCAACGTTTATCAAAATGACACTTTTTTCACAAAAGTTACTTATATTTGGCAGGAGCCTATTTAAAAAAAAAAAAAAAAAAAAAAACAGAACTAGCTTGCAGCATGAAATACATAAATTTCTTCTAAAGTTATAAAACAAAAAACAAAAATGAAGAGGGGATAGGACCCCTCTAAATACACCCTATTATCTAGGAACAAACAGACACACACAAAAAAGAATTTTCGTCTTAAATGTCGATAGTGATTTCCCCGTTTGAATAGTTAACGATCTTAAAACCCAAACCCAATGTTACGAAAAGAAGGAAGCAGGATTGCTCCGTTACCTGTCCAAAACGGGATTTTCCCTAATCATCCTTTGCATGACATTTGTTTTCATACTATACTGTATATTTGAGTCTCATTGTATTATGATTATTAATTTCCATAATCGAAATAACAAAACAGAAACGGGATTTTACTTATTTTCACTTTAAATTAATTTATTTCGGAATTCGATTTAAATCAATGATTTTTATTTAAAAAATCAAGTGATTTAAATCGTGATTTAAATCAGACTGATTTAAATCAATCCACCCTGCCTACAAGTATTTTCGACGTATCTAAAAAGGATGAGAGATACTGTCTGTATTAAAGTACAGTTAAAAGGCAACAGATTTGTTTAACGTAGTTAGTTAGATTTGAGTTAGACATCTCTTTCAGCATGAACGTTATATGAGACAAGAACGTACGGCTTAACGTGGAAACCGAGTCACTTGTTCATCCACTGGGAACTGGTATACCTTTTTTATGGTTTATGTGTTGCAATTGTTTATATATATATATATATATATATATATATATATATATATATATCCAAAAGGGTTCTTAAACTGCTAATTACCCATCCAACAAGATCATCTACTTTTAGGCTACAGTATTAAAAATACAGAAAATGTGGAGTCAAAGTTCATATGAGTGGAAAGTGCAGTTTATCATTCTCTTTATGCGAAAGAGAAACGTTCAAAATTTATGGTTTTATTCATATTGAATGTCACTACGTAAGTTTACATGTGAGAAAGCAACTAAATTAACAAATTAACTTGGTTATTTTTATTGTATGTTTTATTGTATCTTGTTCAGGGTGTCTATCGGTCACGAAAGTCATGGAAAAGTCACGAAATCAGAAAATGGTTATGAAAGTCAAGAAATTTAGCTTTTGGGTCACGAATTTTTTTAATCTGTACAAATATAAATACAGACTGGAAAATTTTGTTGTATAAAACGTACGTTGCCAAATTACAAGCGAAGCACGCTTCTATCGCATGCATGAAAATTCAGCCTGATTCTCATCCAAATTCGCTCTTGAGAATGTTACAAAATTTTATGGTTTGGTAAAGAAAAGGTCACGAAAAAGTCAAGAAATTTCATTTTGGAATTTTAGTAGACACCGTGTTGTTAGTTTAGAGAATAAATAAAAACAGACTTATAAGATAAACGATTTGCCGTTAGTATGTCTGGCTCGCTTTTAGTTCTTTTTCAGTAGAAAGTTTAATGTAAGTATGATGTGTGGAAAAAGGAAAAGTTTCTTTTAGCGCAGCACTAATAATCAGTTCATTATATATATATATGAATGATAAATTTTATATATAAATATCAATGAATAAATTAGTATTTCTTGCAGCTGCTTTAATCCAGTCGAAATGCCAGGGCTCATAGCGAGTCACTTTTGTAACTGAAAGTTACTTTTTTTCAAGTTCCTCACAAAAAGTTACTTTTTTCCAAATTTTTCACTAAAAGTTACTCTTTTGGAAGGTAAAGTGACTTTTTTGAGTGATTTATGTTTTACATTGGCAGGTTTCTAAGAAAAATATAAAAATAAATAGAAAATGGCCGAAACTTGGTACACATTACTTTTCTGAAAGCTTTAGTACTTGCTGCCACATGTGAAACAGTCAGCTTTTATTATTTCTAAAGCAGAATAGATGGTTGGTGGATGCTTAAGCTCTCAAGGTGGGGTTGAGAACCCTTCTGTGTCTATTCTTTCTTCTATCATAATAGTCTTTTAGTTTTCTCTCGTAATAGTTAACGCTCCGCTCAGCGTTGTGTGTGTGTTTGTGTGGTTCATCATGTTCGCCTTGTGTTATGCTTCTTGTATGTTTTTCTTAAGAGTAGGCAATGAATTTGAATATTTCATGGCTTTCGGAACTCTCAATGCTAAGTTAAATATAATGTCTGTTATAAAGAAATTCGGAAATAGGCCAGAACTGGTTCCACTTACTCAGAAGCTTCTTACATCTGCTAAGTCTGCTTACCGTAACTACAAAGCATACTTAGAAAACCTAAGAAAGGAGGAAGCTAAAACAAGAAGTAAAAAAAAAAAAGAAACAAAACAACAAAGAGAGAGGTGATGGAGATCTTGACAAATGAAAAAAAAATGCATGATGAGATTTTGGTCACCTTTTCGTGTGTTTTTGGTCACTTTTCAATTATTTAAAAGAGACCAGACCACTATGAGCCCTGAAATGCAAATCGCTCGAAAAGCAATCGTATAAATAAACTCAAAAGGTATTTACATCTTCTTCTCCCAATTATTATAAACTTTTTTAAAAAATTCGACGATTAGCTTAACTTTTTAGTGATTTGGAGGAGCAAAAGTGGGCATCTCTTGAATTTACAGAAACTTTATTTACTTTAATGTGTATATAATCATTTTTAGATGAGTTCCGGACTGATACTCTCTCTCTCTCTCTCTCTATCTATCTATATATATATATATATAAGATAATCTACATATCAACTAATAGGCCTTGCTTTAGTCCTGTCAAAGGTAGTCCTCTCCCCTTCATTATCTATGTGTTCGTTGGGTCTCGGAAGTAAGTACGGGCAGCCTGTTTGAAGCGTTTCTCAGCACATCAATCATATCTTTTGAACTGATAGAGCCGCGGTGGCTCAGTGGTAGAGCGTTCGCCTCTGGTGCTTCGGGTCCCGGGTTCGATCCCAGCCCCCGCCAAGTGAACTTTGTGGTGGACAAACACCGTGTGCGTGGGTTTCCTCGAGGTTCTCCCGTTTCCTCCCACTTTCTTCATTCCACAATTTCATTCATGACTCATCATCACCGTCTCCTTTAGCCTAACCGGCATAATCGTGGGATGTAAAACTCAAAGATTTCATTTCATTTCATTTTTGAACTGATAGATTTTTTTGCGGGGGGAAGGGGGAAATTTTCACATCACATGGAGATGAAGTTGAGGATATGGAAGAGCAGATATACGGTTTTTGATTAGATATGTCCACACCGGTACAGCAGTATAGAGCCTTGCCGTATCGTAAAATACAAATCATTAACCGGATTACTATAAGTCGAGTCAAATCCTGATTTGCTTGAAGTAAACTTTTCAATGAAAAGTCATGATTCATCATTTGTTCTAGAGGCAAATTCTTAATGTACGTCTCTTGTGTCAGTCAATGCGATAAACATTGTCTTTTATTATTATTATTATTATTATTATTATTAGTAGTAGTAGTAGTAGTAGTAGTAGTATTAGTATTGATTACCGCGTCATTTTTACGAAACTGGTGAAGCAGTGTGCGCCCCATGCAGTAATTTATTCGTTTCAGGGTCGTATTCGTAGTACCAATGGCATTGTTGTTTAACAGGTATGTAGGACCAATCTCCGTCGTAGCCGTATAGCTAGCTGATTTGGTGAGAGTCCCGAGTTTGATTCCCTGTGAGAACTCCTATAGTTGAGATCCCAGTTTTAGCAAATCTCATGTAGCCTCGTTGCTGAAAGGAGCATTAACCTCTAAACCAACTAATTAATATGGTGTCATTTTTGAGGTTTTTTCTTTTTTTTTTTTTTTCAATAATTCGATGCCAATTCTCGTTTTCTTCTGCGCCTTTGTCTATGTGAAAGCAGGGTTTGAAAAAACTCTGGCTTTTTTTGAAAAAGCCAACCCACATGGGCCCATATGGGTTTTTCGGGTATTTTCGGGTTTAATTGGGTTTTTCGAAATATTTCAATGCCTTTGGGGTAAAGTGTTAAATTGTGATTTATATATCAAGATTATCATTGTCACAACTTGTAACCATTTTCTATTCACTCCTGTTTTGAAAAACGGCCGTCATTTTGAAGTTTTACGTTGCTCACCGCCAAAATATATACAGCTAATTTAGTGTGTCTTGTGCTTCTACTCTGAAAATTTCAACTTAAAAAATCCGAAAATTGCGGCGTGGATACCCGCTATTTTTAAAAAATATGGCCGCCAACTGTCTTTGTATTTGGAGTGGATCCTGATGCATTTTGGAATTCCTGTGTTATGGTTTGGATAGATGTCTGCCTATTACACTTTACGACACTCTTCAACTGTCGGCGGTCTCTTTCAGTCAACAGACGAGGTCGGCCTGTACGCTTTTGTGCTGTACGTGCCCCTTCACGTTTCCACTTCACTATCACATAAGACACAATGGGCCTAGGGATGTTTAGGAGTGTGGAAATCTCGCGTACAGACTTCTGACACAAGTGACACCCAATCACTTGACCACGTTCGAAGTCCGTGAGTTCCGCGGAGCGCCCCATTCTGCTTTCTCACGATGTCTAATGATTACTGAGATTGCTGATAATGTGTACCTGGCAGTAGGTGGCAGCACAATGCACCTAATATGAAAAAGGTATGTTTTTGGAGGTGTCCGGATACTTTTGATCACATAGTGTATGTGTTATGCCCGTTTCAAAAGGGTTAAAAATCAGGGTGGATTGATTTAAATCAGTCTGATTTAAATCACGATATAAATTAAGATTTAAATCACTTGATTTTTTAAATACAAATCGTTGATTTAAATCGAATTCCGAAATAAATTAATTTAAAGTGAAAATAAGTAAAATCCGGTTTCTGTTCTGTTGTTTCGATTATGGAAGTTAATAATCATAATACAATGAGACTCAAATGTACAGTGTAGTATGGAAACAGGTGTCATGCAGAGGATGATTAGGAAAAGTCCCGTTTTCAATAGGTAACGGAGCAATCCTACTTTCTTCTTTTCGTAACATTGGGTTTGGGTTTTCAAATCGTTAACTATTCCAACGGGGAAATCACCATTGACATTTAGTACGAAAATTCTTTTTTGTGAGTGTCTGTTTGTTTGTTCCCAGATAATAGGGCGTCTATCCCCTCTCCATTTTTTTTTTTTTTTTTTTTTTAATTTTATAACTTTAGGCGAAATTTATGTATTTCATGCTGCAAGCTAGTTCTGAGTTTTTCAAAATAGGCCCCTGCCAAATATCAGTAACTTTTGTGATAAAATGCGTCATTTTGATAAACGTTGCTGTACTTTTTCCTTAATGCTTAACTTTTTAAATTAATGCTTAACCTTTTAAATTATATCACCTATTTTTAGGTGATAGGGTAGAGTCTTCATTATTCGGTTAAAAAAGTGCCAATAAGGCTTTTTATACTTCGTTTTCTTCAAGACTGGAGGCATTTTAGAACACGTTACATATGCTTTCACGCCTTTCTGCGTTGAGGCATAGTGTGTGATGGCGTCATAAATTTAAAAAGATATTTTTTTGTTATGCGTATTATTATTTTTTGGCGGGCTACATTTTGCATTCAGAAGACTGAAATTTTGCACACTCGTTCAGTGCACCCCTTAATAATTCTCAGATGTTTTCAGATCTCTGCGTGGAAACAGCGGGGTCCAGAGGGGCAAAAATGTTTTTAAAAAAGGATATTTTTAACAAAAATAGCTTTTTTCGTGATTTCCCCGCCTCAGATGGAGACATATGAATGGTACCGTTTGAAAGGCTGTTCTATTCTGAAGAAAAGATGTGCGTACTATGCTCCTACTATAAATAGGGATGTCTCAGGAAAATGTTAGCTAAGATCCTGTTTTATACGGGAATCTGGGGTATTTGGGGAATATTATTTTTCGCGGGCTTACTTTTGCACCTACAAAATTGAAATTTTGCACATTTACTCAGTGCACCCCTCAATATTTTTCAGATTTTTTCAGATCTCTGCCTTAAAACAGGGGGAGGGGTCCACAGAGGTAAAAATTTTAAAAATATAGATATATTTTTAACAGAAAATTCCTTTTTTTCGTGATTTACCCGCCCCAGATATATGGAGACATTTGAAGGGTACCGTTTGAAAATTTGTTTTATTCTGAAGAGAATAATGTACAAATCATGATCCTAGGATAAATAGGGATGTCTGAGGAAATTTTTATATTACATCCGGGTCATCTGGGGCATTGTGAGGATGTTCTTAGCTTATTGTTAAATAGTTTCCTCACCCTTACTACTCAAAATAGAAGCTTGAAATATTGTACACACATTTAGTACACCCTTAGTATTTCCCAGTTGATTTTGAGATCTGTGTTAACACAGGGGAATCCAGAGGGGATCAATTTAAAAAGAAAAAAGTAAAAAGGAATGCCGATTACTCTCAAAATTTTCCGCTTCAGGGACATGATAGGGAAATGTAAATGTTGCCGCTTCAAAAGCTGTTCTATTCTAAAGAGAGTGACATATGTACCATGATCCTACGATAAATAGGGATGATGCTGTAGCTGCTTGACTGAAAGTCTATAATTTACCTTTAAAAAGAGCCATAATTTAAAAGGGTTAAGAAACATTGTTTGGTTAAGAAACATTGATATAGGTTAACAATTGGGGATAATTCAAAATTCAACCCCAATACTTTCACTTAAATGGCATAATTAGCGTTTAATACTAATTCCTAATACTTTTTCTTCAGTTCGCGACCTGTATTATACGAGGAAAAAGATTTGATTTAAATCAAAAAAATCAACAAAAATAATTTTTAAAAAATCATGATTTTTTCCACCCTGTTAAAAATCGTTCTGGAACTTATCTGACAAAAGTTATGTGTACAGGATCGCCTCTGAAATAAGTAGTGTTGGTGTCAAATATTTTACTAGTCGCAGATGTTTTACTAGATAGTCAAATATTTACGTGGTCGTAAATTCGTCTTCAATAGAATCTTTTATGGGTAGGTTGGTAACGAAATATTATCAAGTGTTTAGCTCTCGTGCTTTCTGTGCATGTAATTCTGGATGCAATCCTCAGTGGAATATGTGATTGAGATATCACATTAACTTGTTAAGAAACAAGTACTTAGAACATGGAAATAAAACCCAAAAGTTTTAAAAGTACTGTAAAAGAAGAAATCAGCGCTGGATTTATGTCCAAAAGGGCATATTCAGACGGACACAATTCTCAGAAAAGTTGATAAAATAGAAAACAGTTTTATATATGTATGTTTAGGTTAGTATAGTGTGATGGCAGTGCTGGTTTAAATTACTTAAAGAACAATCAAGATCTCTTTAAGTCTACTGTAGATTTGTGTTAAGTACACATAGGTGAACGTTTCGGCAAAAATTATCGTCTTTTTCTGCACAAAAGCTTTCAGAAAACTAATGTTGCTAGCAAAAATTCTTCACTTTAGGTTAACCTTTACTGTATACAAAACTTACACATTTGCATTGATAATGTTTTTACAGAATTCTCCTTGCACCTCAGTATCTTCTATATTTTGTATCCTTTAAAGCAGATGATTAACAATTAATGAAATACTGATTTGAAGTGTCACTTGTTACACCCGTGTTTTATTTTAATTTCAAAGTTAATATTCAATATACATCACAATTTTTGCGAACAGTGATAAAATTCAATGAGAAAAAGCAAAAAGGCTACTACTTACCGCAAAAAATATATAGCAGAATTTCCTCTACGTGCAACAGGGTGTTATTGGATACAATAAGACGGGACCAGACAGACACCTAAAACACACTTGTTAACCTGTTGCATGTAGAAGAAAATTATTTTTGCGTGAGTAGTAGCCTTCTTGCTTTTTCTCATTCAAGTGATTTGTATGTTTCTATGTAAAATAATATTTTGTGTTTATTTGTGCTATGTTAAGGCTGCTCATGAATCCTATGCTTCCTTTTTCACCTTTTATAATATAATGTAGAAATCAAAGAATAAGATTATAATTTCTGCGTAATTGTTTTAGGAAGTACAAAATAACTTTCTGATAAACTACCCTGGGTTTCTTCCTTCGTCCACTTCATTGGTTAAACCTGTGATGCCATAAGTGATTTGACGACATATTATTTCAGAAAGTTACGTATATATTCAGTGCGATTCAAAAGTCTCCGAACTCTTAATTAAAATTTATTCTAATTTATGTATAAATTTCTTTCCGACAGTTATTCTCCGAGACTAAAGAAGACTGTGATAATGAGATGAATGAAAATGGTGGAATGAAGAAAGTGAGAAGAAAGAGAACACCACCCACCCACACGTTTCTTGTCGATCACAAAATTCACTGGTGGGATTTGCTATTTAGAAAATGTAGTGATGAACAAGATACATTACATACAATAAATAGGCTATCTACATTCATTGCCATTTTTTTTTTTTTTTTCATTATGTTAGTTGGTATGTCTCTTACGGCTATAATTATGATGTACCATAAATATTGAAGCACATATATGCAAATAACCCTACACATAAAAATTTGGTAGACCCAAGCCAGGTGAGTAAGGAAGCCACAAATTTTTCGATATCAGTGGATTTTGAAAGAATTCGCGGAGCATCTCCATGCTCATGTTTTAGGTGTGCCTGGTCCCGTCTTATTGTATCCAATAATACCCTTCATCTTCTCCAGGTATAGCTGCGAACTTGGTGACAATGTCAAGGCACATATATGAATTTACAGTTGAGGGAAAAGCTTGTAATTCCCTGTCCAGAAATGAGCTACGCCACAATATACAGCAGACTCTTTTTAATTCGAACTAAAGTCTATTCCCCTTGAAAACTGTATTAAAAACAATGGTAAAAAATTGTGGATAAATCGAACTTTTGAATCTCCAGTTTGGATAATTCGAAGTGGAAAAATTTGTAGTGTTCGACAGATTGCAAACAGAACAACGCAATTCCAATATGTTTTTTTGTTTATCTTTTATCCAGAGGCGACCGTGGGAAAGAGAAAGCATTATTTGTTGATACCACCGCCGCTGGACCCCCTCTCGCTCTAGAGAATCTAGCAGAAGGTGGTTGGTATGCATCTCTCCTCCTCCTCAATAACCTGGAAGTGTCCATCCCTTCTATAGAAGTGGGAATGATCTTGAACCCTGTCCTCCACTAGCAAATGACTTGTGCGAGACATTTGTACAATTCCAATTAACTGAACTAAAAGCAGTGACAAAAATGTAAGCAGATTCGTTTGTGATCTATGTTGTGCATTATGCACAATGTCGAATCGCGGAGCGTATTCTAATTCCTTACGAAAACGTGGTGCTTTAAGGGTAAGGTGCACTGCATGTTAGTTTTTCATATGCAGTACAGTTATTTTGCTTCCTTGATTTTACTAAAAAAATGTGAGTGTTTGGTTAATTCGAATTTTTTTCTGTCCCCTTGGACTTTGAATTAAAGAGACTCCACTGTGTATATATATATATATATATATATATATATATATTCGCTAGAATGGACACTAGCATATACATCGTTTCTTTCCCTGGAATAGGAATAGCAGGGGACCGCTGCTAAAAGATATCTTTCATACTATTTTCGTGCAAAATATGCTTTTATTAAAGCAGATCTGTGTGCTTTCGTAAGATCAGAAGCGTTCGCGCTTTCCTCTCAGCATATGCTCTGTCATTTGGCGCTAGTCTGTACATTTCCCAAAGTCCATCACAAATATCGCAAACACCAATACTCACAAATATTTTCGCATGTTTCAGTTACACTTTAAACACAGAGTTTGAGGACTTTTGAATCACAATGGCAGATATAAAAAATTGATGACAATCCTTAACCCAATTATGGTAAAATAATATAAAACCATTTTCTGTTTTGCAGTATTCATCAGAATGAGTCCTATTACGAGAAAATCTTCAATTCAATAAATGGGTGAGTAGATATTTAATAATCAGTCAGCTTTTCTTTATTAGTTTAGCAATATATACAACACTAAAATTCAGCTTACTCATCAAATTTCTGTATTTCTGAGCTTGAAATTAGGAGAAGAAAGGTTCGAGCAGGGACAATTTATGTTACATCTGTGGATAATTGGATTGGTTATTGTTGGCAGTTCTGTTTCCAAACAGCAGCTCTCCATAATCACCAAACATGTGTAGAAATTGAAATCAGGGTGCACTAATCTTACAAGTTATATAAATACTTACACTTCAACGCTGTCCTTCAACTTAGATTATTTTATCTTTCAGCAATTTCAGTCACTACTCTGCGATATTCTCCGGGAGACCAGGTGAGGGTTCGAGATTGATCTGATTAAACTACATTGCAGAACAAGTGAACGTAGGAGCGACCCCGTGGCTATGTGGGTAACGTACTCACCTTTGGTATAGGAGCCCCAAGTTCGATTCCCAGCGAGACCTCATGTGGTTCTTATCCCACTTTAAACTGTAGTTCCACGCCCCATATAGCCTCGATGCTGAAAGGATGCTAAACTCAAAATGAAATCAAATAAAATCTATTCAACTTAGTTGATAGCGTTGATTTTTACAGTGAGATTGTTAGTAATTTCGCCTCATTTAGATTTATTTAATTTATACTTGTTACAGGTTAGAAACAAAAGAAAAAAAACACAGTTTAGCATAAGAAATTTAGTCTACTTACAGAAAAGTATTGAATCCATCGTTTGTACATCTCCTGACATCAATGTTATTTTACTAATAATATTTTTGACTAATTATCAAGGTTTAGTGAAGTTTAATGAGAAAAAAGTTTTAAGTACATGTAAGATGATAATTCGTTGTTTTAAGCTTTCACGACGAGAGTTCAACATTTGTCTCAATAGTTTTCACATAATATCTCGTGTATTTTTAATTCAAAACGATCGTCAGTTTAGAATTAAAAAATGCAATTGCACGAAAACCATTGAGAAAAATGTTAGAAGATAAATTCCTCCTCGAAACCTCACCTGGCCTCCCGGAAGAAGATCGCAGAGCGAAGATTGAAATTGTTAGAGGATAAAAGAATCTAAATTACTCTGAAGGAACATTTCAAATGGTGCACTCTCTGCTATTCTAGTGGCTAGCGCGCGCTCGTTTGCTGCACGGAGTTTGGGTTCCATTTCCATTTGAGGAGCCGTGAAAAATTCGAACCAATTGCAATGATTTGGATTCCACCTTAAATTGTGGGTTTCATGTAGTCTCGGTGCTATAGCTCGGAACTCCAATCCAACCAACATCAAAGTGATGAGTGTTTGTATAATAGAATGTGTTAGATGCATACAGTCTCAAAAGTTAAAAGCAGGCTTGTATGTAGGTATTTTACTCTTTGGATTCAATGTTCCCCCCTTATATGTTTGTATTTAGTGTAGGCGTAAAGAACACTATCCGCTTACATTAAGCTACCAAGCCTCCAGAACCGAATGTACTGATTACGCTGGTACTCAGCTCGTTCTAGCGCCAGTAGTGTTGTTACGAGAAAATTCGTCGCAATATGATACAGGTAGTGGTGTTCCAAGAACCGGTTTCGGTTCGGTTTGTAGTTTAAACCGAATCAATCGGTTTGGACTTCAAACCGGTTCGGTTCGGTACGATTTGGGAACGGTTCGATTTTGAAACGGTTCGGTATGAAGAATTATTCGGTTCGGTTTAAGAACTGTTGCGCCCTTTTTGAGGACTGTTTTGTTCGGTTTCAGTTCAATATTTGAAATCGACAGAAATGCAGTTTGCATTATTAGGAACCGTCCGCCGAGACATTATAATAAGGCTGAATGTTACGTTTTTCGGTATAACTTTTTTCAGATTAAAACTATTTCGATATTACTGAAACAATTGAGGGGTCGTACTTGTGTGGGTACTTTTACTGATGCTTTGGATTTTGGAATAAAACTCTTAATATCAGTTGGAAGAGAACTTTACGGCATGGGCGGATTTAGGAGATACCGTGGTAGGGGGGGAGCAGTTTCTTGAAGGATGGATGCTGTTCCAGGAGAAGCTACGTTTAGAATGAAAGATTAAACTCATCTTGAAATGACATGGGGGAAGGGGGGCATGATTTACGCCCTGTATGTGGAATATATTGTGGTACAATATTATCAGATAACCAAGAAAATTTGTGCTGCTTTTGAGAACAGTTACTTTTGTCGCGTTAGTGTGGTCAAATTGATTCTGATAACGTTACACAGTATGGCGCTAAATTCGTTGTACAAAAACAGAGGGGTGATTCCTGAGAGCAAAACAAAAAAAAAAAAAAAAAAAAAAAAAAAAGTTCTAGTACACATAGGACGAAAAGTGTATCGTTTACGTGTTATAGGCTCCCGAAAGCGTGGGAAAACAAACTTTAGAGTTAAATATTGCACAAACTACTGATTGTAGACGTGATGCGGCATGATATCGACAAAGGATTCTAACCTGCTCTATCCAGATTTGCAGTTTTCAGATTTGTGCAATGACGGCGCAGGGGATTCCCCAAAGGACGTTAGGGATTCCCTGACGTTTTATGACGTAAATTGGATGGACAATAACATGTAAAGGACATTTCACTGTCTGGAAATAATACTACGTGGCAGGTCAATACTCATATACGAAGATAAAAAATGGGTGATAAAGTAAAAATTACTGCGTGTGGTTGCATACCTTCCCCAAAAGTATTAGTAAAGTCGTTGTACAAGAATTCACTGGGAACTTTACGTCGCTACAATGTAAAAATACGTACGGCACAAGCCGATAAGTAACAGAAAATAAAGAAATTCCGATTGCTGATCTGCTCATATTAATGATATCGCAACGCTTTTGAGAACGCATCTACCTGTACAACAACAGTAATTGAACAAGAACTACAGACAAATAAAGAACGCTTAATAATAATAATAATAATACACATAACTGTTTTAGCACATTCATTTCGATCAGTACATCACACAAATGAGACTACAGTGCGTTTTTTCTCAATCAATGTTCTAAACTGACGGATGTGAAACAAAATATTCCTTCCATTCACGATATTTGTACGTACTGTAACAGGCGTCGATATTTCTGGTTCCAAATCGTATAAAGGGACTGCATACAGAAGGTAGTTGTAGGGAGCAAGGTACAGAGGGGAGTCTTTGTTTACATGGAAAGAGAATGGTTGTCAGAGCGGACACTACAAAAGGTATTCAAAGTTTCGACCCGCCACTTCAGTGCAAAGATTACAGCGGCGTCGAAGGGAAAGACGCTGCGAACGCGTTGAAACACTCTTGGTGTTTCCTGAATGCTCCATGCTGCAGCAACAAATCGAGCAACCAAATCCTCTGATTGCACAGGCGTCGCGTAGATTAGTTGTTTCATATGGCCCCAGAAAAAGAAATCTAAGTGGTTAAGGTCGGATGTGTGAGGTGGCCAAGATACCGGTCCTTCTCTGCCGTCCATTTGTTCGGAAAGGATGCGTTGCGACAATTTCGCACCTTCACAGCAAATGTGCTGGAACACCGTTGTGCATAAACTACATGTTTCGATGAACAGCCAGTGGCACAGTCTCTTGTAGTTCAGGCAGAATCTCTTTCAAAAATATCCGATACTCTCACCTGGTCAGGCATTCTGGTAGTAGGTACGGTCTGATGAGAATTATCAACGATTCATGCCCACACATTCACAGAACACCGTTCCTGATGGGTACGAGTTGACATTTCATATGGGTTTGTCTCAGACCACAGATGTTGAGTGTGAGTGTCCATCACTCCATCATGGGAAAACATAGCTTTATCTTTGAAGAGAATACGAGACATGAAGCGGGATATATTAGCATGATTCGCGTAGCCACTGAACAAACTCCCGCCTACGTGGATACCGTGTAATGCGTGCACCCTTTGGGCATGGAAAGAGTACATCTGATTTTCGTGAAGCATGTTCCAAACCTTCCGATGATGGATGTTAATTTCAGAAGCTACTACCCGTGTGCTGGTGGACGGTTTTCTCTGATCTTAAGCAAGAATTTCCTCCTCAAAAGCCACAGTCCATACGGTTCTGTTTCGTCCAGCATTGGGCCTGTGTGCTTCAAGCAATCCTGTTTCTTGTAATCTTCGATCTTCAGTGGAAAACGTTGCGTGGTGTGGAATTCTAAGATCAGGAAATTGTTGTCTGTACAGCCACACTGCCATTACCGTCCGCTTTCCCGTATGCCAAATCAATGTCTGCCAATTCCTCACGTGTGTACTCCTCCATTACCTCTGTAATCACAGTCGTTTGCCGTATGGTGATGAAATAAAACGAAATTATGGTGGGAAATGGTAGATGTTTCCTCGTCATTGTGTTCACTGTCCAGAATCGAAGATAGCGAGATTGCAACTTAGTGCAACTCTTCTGTTAGAGAATATGTATGCGTACGATTAGCAAATGTACAAAACCTACATCGTGACGGAGAAGATACCACACCCAGAGCCGTAGCAAAATGAGAGAAATGAAGACACATATGCAAGCTGCTATTTGAGCAGGAGTATTAAAAGTGAAGGTAAACAAGGGGAATAATAACATTTTCGAATTTGAAGAAGTTGTAATAAGGGCTTAACAGGTTAGAACTTAACCCAACGAATTTCATCTTTTTCAAAGACTGATCACTACCAGTGATGTTCTTTTATTCCATTGACATATGAAATGCTTCCAATTTGAAGGAATTTATTGGGATCATTTCTCCATCAAATACTTGTATTGCCAGGATTTGTGTGTGTGTGTGTGTGTGTGAACACGTGGTATCTAGTTGTGTGATATTTTTTATCTATCTACATACATACAAAAGATATACAAACATTATATATATATATATATACTGCAATGAGTACTTTCAGGCTCTTTGCTATTTTATTCTTTTATTATACACAAATCTGCTAACTGGTCCTATGTTACGAGTGAGTTAAAGATTAAATTCAGCTCCATTTGGACACAGCTGAATTCGCTTTGACGAAGTTCGCTTAAGTTTTGGTTAGCCAATGGTAACCGAAACCACGTTTCAAACCCTTTGGACAGTTTAGTTTGTCAAAGTTCTACCGGCAGTTCTGAACGGTACGGTTCGGTTTGGGATCAGTTCAGTTCGGTTCGGGATCAGTTCGGTGCGGTTTGGGATTGGTTTGGTTCGGTTCGGTTTGGAAACGGTTCGATTCGGTTTCGGTTAACCGTTCCAAATCGGTTCAGGTGACAAACCGAAACCGCGGTTTACGTTTTCAGGAACGGTCCACCCCTAGATATGGATATTATTTAAGTATACATCTCCCTTAAATTTATCTCTAGTGAAGAGGTTTTTTTTTTTTTCGCATATCATACATTAATCTCGATTTTTTAATATGCTACCTTGTGGCACGGTCTATATACTGGTTATAGTTTGTATAAATGTAAAATTGTGATGGAAATCAAATGTATACTGAAGTAACTGTTATTGCTATATGGAGTGAAGTTTACTTCGTCAGATTGCTGTCTTTTCATTGGAATATGTGCCGTTTTACTTTTATATTTTATTTACTTCTTGTATTTAATCTCAAAGAATTAGTTGTAAACATCAATACATTTTTAAAACTGAATTTTATTTTTGGAATATAAAAGTGAAAATGTCACTGAAATTAACTTTAGGGAATTTTAAGTTCTGTTAAAATACGTTTTCCAATATTGCTCATTATTATTATTAAATATTTGTAGTGTGCTATTTCCTGGTGGAGCAACTTATTTTAATGGCACTGGCTACGAAATTGCGGGACGTCATTTATACAAGCTTGCTGTGGAAGCTAATGATAATGGTGACTACTTTCCTGTCTGGGGCACGTGCTTGGGATTCGAACTTCTGTTATATTTAGCTGCCGGAGAGAAAGAACATAGATGTCGTTGCAGTTCCTGGGACGTAGCTCTTCCTCTAGATTTTAAAGAAGGTAAGAAAGCAATCCGTGATAATGTTTTATATTTTCGCGCAGGATTGATTGTCTTCAATCGAGATAATTTTATCCGGAAATCTAATGTCCGCTTTTCTCACGAGAAGGTAAGATTAGGTTTATGAAAAATATTTAAACCTCTTCTTCCCCGTACGATGCATATTTCAATCAAAGTGAATTAAAAAGAACACTCCGTCCAGCTGACAGCTATATTAAAAAATATATTTCAGACGATGCAGCCGCTGATCTTATATGTACTAGTAATGCTCTGCATTGTTGAAGTAAGGAATCCTCCCCATTCCCTTCCATTAACTCCAAACTATATGAATATGTCTATAAATTCCATCAGAACGCCTATCTTTACTATAAAAGTGTTTAAGTTCCACTGAAAATATTTATTTAAAATCAGGGTACATATGAATTTGTAGGTGTATCTCTAAGCAGTTATTATTTGCGCATGCACCAAGAGAGAAAAACTATCTAGAATATATAATGCACGTACTGGAAGCAAGAAAAGTAATGTGAAAGTATTTTATAAAGTGTCCTCATACTCTTTATCTGCACAGAAATTTTCATTATATTTAAAGTCGTTCAATAAACCTGAATTAATTTCTATGGCTTGCCTTTCAAATGAAAGCAGTATTGACTCTTGCTTCCAAATGTGTGCTTATTTTGAACATCCACCAATATAATAATTAGATTCGTAAAACATTTTAATTCACGTCCATTATTAGTTTGATTTAACAGAAGTATATTTTTTAAATTCCTTATTGAAATTTTTGCTATATCTTTATTAAATGTTCCATTAGTAATACTACAACAAATGTCATAAAGATCTCTCAATTTTATGAAATAGATAACTGAATCACATTCTTTTATTACCAAAATAAATTTATATTTTTGTTTATCATATTTTAAAAACAGGTGTCAAGTTTCGTTTAATACATTCGAAATATCTGTTATCCAACAAAATAATAATACTTTGCTTTATGCAACGTCTTTTCGTCGGTTTTATATATGTATAGTAATCGAAGATCTGAGCTGTACGTAGAGATGTAAATGAGCGAACTTTTCAGGCGAACTTTCGCTTTCTTTTATTTACTAATTAGCGACACTCATTTTTATAATAACTTATTCTGAACATAGTGTGATGACTGTGAGCTACTTATGTGTTATACAGTATAGTTATTTGCACCATATTGATGCAAGATGGACTGACACATATTAACATTATACATGATATGGATAAACACGTAAAACACATTATTGTAACTGAATCAGTGCTTTCCACAAAGAAAAAAAAATAAATAAAATGATTAATTTTGTATTGGTAATGCGTGAGTTTATGATATAAACTTGTTTGTGCAAGTCAAATTTAAGTTTTCGGTTGTCAGCATCATGTAAAATTGAAGGTTTCTGCCGAAAACATACTGTTTTATGATATAGGCTTGAAATTTGAAATACACGCTTGTAACGCTCCGTAACGTCTTTTGGAAAAATGTGAAAATTATGTACTATTAGAAAGAGAAAAAAACTAAAATAAATTTACTTCGATTTTTAATATAGCCATGTTATATACCAAAATGTTTGTAATTTTACAGGGATTTTTTAAATGGACAATTTAAAAAAATGAGGCGAACTTTCGCGCGAATTTTTCAAGTTTGAACTTTTCATGAAATTTTCCAACACTAGCTGTACATAGTCGATTAACTTCAGCTTATGCAGCGTTACCAGACTCACAAAACGCAAAAACCATAGAATAGTGAAAATTATATATATATATATATTCATTAACTTATCACAACTCTAGTTATTATCTGCATCGTCTAAAAGAATATTGTGACACTCTGTTGAATGCGAATTCTGTTTGAACTCGCTATGTAGTTCGACTGTTGAATGGAATGCAACTTGCCATGTAGTTTAAGGTTAGAATGTTATGAAATGTCACATATCATAATGTGTCAGAATGGAATAATTTTTTTTTAGAAGTTATCGTGTTTTTTTTTTTTTTTTTTTTTTTTTTTTAAATCGGGAGGGGATTAAGTAGACTCTTTATTCTTCACTGATTTTTCTAAAACACTGTTCAGCACCATCGGTTCTATTAAAAAGTGGCCAACTTACAGAAAATAAGTGTGATTTTTGTACTTTTAGAATAGGGTTTCTAGTATTACTTGATTGTATAATTTGAATAAGCAACGACACAACGGATACTTTTAAATAGTTTATATAGAGCAATCCTAACAATACCAGTACTAGAAAAAATTACCACAATATATTTAATATATGTACTTTTGTCTTCCTGGAAACCAGTCTGGTACTAACTAACTAACTCTATATCCTATGGAACCCGGAGGTTCAATGCCGCGTTCACAAAAGCTCTCCACTGACTTCTATCCTTAGCTAACTGCATCCAGTTTCTACTCTGTATTCCAGTCTCTGCGAGATCCATCTTAATATTGTCCTCCCATCTGCGCCTAGGTCTTCCTAATGATCGTTTTCCGATTGGTCTTCCAGTCAAGACTTTGAAAGCGTCTCTACTTTCTTCCATTCTAGCTACATGACCCGCCCATCTAAGCCTCCTAGACTTGACGACCCTAACGATGTTGGGTAAACCATATAAATTATGTAGTTCCTCGTTATGAAGTTTCCGCCATTCCCCATTCCCGTTCCTCTTGGGTCCGAATATTCGTCTCAGGATCTTGTTCTCAAATACTTTCAGTCTATGTTCTTCCCTCAGAGTAAGTGACCATGTTTCGCAGCCATACAGAACAACAGGCATGATTATCGTTTTGTATATTTTAAGTTTCAAATTCCTCGACAGAATTCGCGACGACGGTACAGTGAATTATTCGGATTGAAAACAAAAACACAAACAACCGTGAAATCAAAACGTATGTACGCAGTTTATTAAAATTGATATTGTAGCACACTGAGTTATCCTGATTGAAAACAAGTAAAGCAAAATTATAAATTGAACAATTTATATGCAGTTTATATGATCTTTTCGGCAGTGACAAATATTTTCTGTAGATACCTTTTGGAAAGTAGCAAACCAGTTTTAATAACAAATTTACTCATGGTGGTTCATTCTAGACGTATGTCTTTTATTCTCTTTGGCACATATGCACATTCTAATTTCGTAGTTAACTACTTTTGTTAATGAGCTACAAGTGCTTCCCTTGGAGCGAAAGATGTTTTGAGGAAATCTTAAGGGAATTCATATCTTAAAACCTCCGAAACCTTTCGACAAGCTGTCAGGTTGCCAATAGATGACAATTGAGATGGTTAGCTTTAACCTTGAGAATTTCCGGAATTACTCAAGCTCCCCACTGATGAAAGGAGCCGATATAGCTAATGGTTTTACCAAAACAGACAGAGTAAACAAATACGTACAACCATTTCCTGAATTCCTGTACGTGCTTTTCCTTATTCATATCTTCCTTCACCACCCCCTTGTCAGAGTAGTGTTCTGGCTATTGACCTCCAAGAACAAATCGTGCGAATCTATGCTTCTCTGTCTCCAGTAACAAATACAGAACATTTGGCTCTCATATGGAAATACGAGAGAGTTAAGAAAAACAACAAAACGTATTTTGCGTGGCCAAGATACGCAGGTAAATTTATCACTATCATCATAGGATAAACATTGTTTCGATGCGGCCAGCTTCCAAGATAGAAAGGTGGCGAACTTACAGAGTAATAAGTAATGAATGTCTTATGGAAGAATACAGGTTCAAGACGAACTAGGCCAAAATAAGCAGCTGGCCATTGACAGGTTTTACTATATATATATATATATATATATATATATATATATATATATATATAGACACGTTGTTGTTTATCAGAAACTCACATGTGCTGAGATCGTTTGCACTCTACCGTCAAGCTACTCGACTCTCTGTCTTGTATACGTCAAGGGGTCATTTGTGTGTTATTAAACAATGTCATTTCATGTCAGTATGTATGCATTCATTTGCATAGGGTTCTCATATACTTATTGTCTTTCTTTTATAGATTATTTATACAGCCGAATCTTCAGCGATGCATCAGATGAAATTGTCAATATTTTTTCAACTCAGAATGTAACTGTGAATTTTCACCACTTCTGCGTTACAGAAAAGGTAAATACATTTTATTGTTTAACATGTAGAAAATATTAATATATTTTAACTATTAATTGTTAATAATTCTAGAATACTATGTGCTAGTAATTTTAAATTCAATTGTGTTGCGATTTTGGAGTATGTCTATACAGCACTGAAGTTACGGAATACATAATCAACTGTTTGAGTAAAGTAGTGGAAACTGTCTTTTCATAATGTGATGTTGAAAGATTAGACTAGTGTCGAATATAAGAAAAGGTTTACGTTTGAATTTCTTGGCCTGGTGGAAGTTTATAATTTAGAGAAATCAGTTCTCGTAACGAGAGTTCGAAGGTTGGGGGATCCTTCGGTGAATGATCTTCAGACATATCGAGAAAGTATTCTCGTTTCAGGTAAGATGGTCAATATATAATAAGCAAGATTCATTGGTTTTAGGAAGTTTGGTTCAGCCAAAACTCCTTTAGATATTTAGCGTGTGTGTCCATGTGCTTCTCCGCAGTGACTGGAAATATTCTGGACTTCATTTCCACTTCAGACTGGCCTTCTGCAAGTCCATACCTAAACAGTTTGTACTACAAATTGTGGTCCAAGCTTCAGGAGATGGCTTACAGGAAGAGACATTCCAATATTGAAAGTTTAAAGCAGTCTCTTCGGAAGGCAGCTGCAGATTTTCCAGTTGGAGTGTTGCGTAATGCAATTGATGAGTTGCCACAAAGACTTAAGGGCTGTGTGCATGCTAATGGTGGCCATTTTGAATAATTATTTGTGATTTTGGTTCATAATGCATCCATGTAACTCATGTTATCACAATATTAAAATATTGTTAACGATTTTGTATCAAGTACTTAGAACTTTGGGATAGTATTTATGGTAAGACTATGTAGTTTGTAAGGACCTATCAGATTCCAAAAATACAAGTCATCCTATTCTCTTCGCCTTGTGATGTTATGAAAAGTGATCAAATAGCAAGTAAAATACAACGCTTAATATCGCTATAAATCACCAAACAGGTACACTTTCGAGAGACGCAGCCCCCATCATCAGCTAACTTGAAATTAGAGAAACTTAAAAAGTGAGACGGTCATTATTCGAAGTAAACAAACCACTTCACTTCCACGAACATATAATAGCAGAATATATTTGACTTATAAATAAAATCTTGTTTTCATAGTCTCACTTACTTGCTGTTAAAATGGTTATACCATAAATGCGAATCAATCATTATACAGTTTAAATGTACTATCAAAAACACCTGGGAAGTAAGAACAGTGTTGTATTCCTTCGTAGCTGCGAATTGAATATATTTGGTTTCATTTGATGTCGTGGAGATGTATCTCTCATTATCGGTAGACTTCACTCTACACGCTTTGGAACTTTCCCTATACAAACTAAAAGTGAACCTATATGAAATCCAATCGATTTCGTGATTAACTGCCTTCAGGAATAATATCTTTCAATTCAAAGAGTTGCTTTTTCAGCAAAATGATGGCTTGATTCTGGGTGACACTAGGGCTGTGCGATATCGAAATTTCGATATCGACATTCGATATTTTTCCGATATCGATATCGAATAGATATATCGATATCGACAATATCGGATATCGACAATATCGAATATCGATATCGAATATCGACAATATTGAATATCGATATCGAATATCGATATCGACATCAAATATCGATATCGACAACATCCAATATTAATATCGACAACATCAAATATGGATATTCAACATATTGATTGGTCTTGAATATTCATGTTGATGGGGGCCGCGGTGGCTCGGTGGTAGAGCGTTTACCTCCGGCGCTTGGGGTTCCGGGTTCGATCCCAGCCCCTGCCAAGTGAACTTTGTGGTGGACAAACACCGTGTGTGTGGGTTTGCTCGAGGTTCTCCCGTTTCCTCCCACTTTCTTCATTCCATCATTTCATTCATTTCTCATAATCACCGTCTCCTTTAGCCTAACCGGCATAACCGTGAAACGTAAACCTCAAAGATTTCATTTCATTTCATTCATGTTGATATAAACAATCTGGTCTCAAAACGTTTCAATGGGGGATATCTCAGAATACTTGTTAGTCACAGAAAACAGACATGTGTTCCTTCTAATCCACCACTCTTTTCTCCGAAAAAGTTAATAAAAATATTCATTGAATTGTCTCTCTCAGTTATCATATTGGTCATCATTGCAATGAAACACGGTGACATAGAATATGCGTGTTTTATTTGTGTGTAGGTGTTTATTTCATGTATATGCATTTGTGAATGTGCGCGTGTGGCGGTATGCGTTTGAGAGAGAGAGAGAGAGAGAAGTTCTTTCTATACCATAAAACGTGCGTGTGTTGTATTTTAAGCTCACGCACAAACAATACTTGATCCAGATATGGACGATAGAGGCCGTGGTGGCTCAGTGGTAGTGCGTTCACTTCTGGTGCATGAGGTCCCGGGTTCAAACCCTGCTCTTGCCAAGTGAACTTTGTGGTGGACAAACACCGTTGCGTGGGTTTCCTCGGGGCTCTCCCGTTTCCTCCCACTTTCTTCATTTCACCATTTTCATTCATTTCTCATTATCACTGTCTCCTTTAGCCTAACCGGCATAATCGTTGGACGTAAAATTCAAAAATTTCATTTCATTTCAGATATGGACGAATAACGTACCCGATCAACAAAAGCAAAATCGGGGAATCCCCGTTTCTCTTTTGTGCTAATCATTTGGTGCCTCACTGCAACAGGAAATCGATGCATATCTTTCAGTGACATCTACAGACAGTGGTGCTATTCAGCCGGTTCACACCGGTTCTAGCGAACCGGTTGTTAATATATTTCGAGTTTGCTAAACCGTTTGTTATACCCAGGCATAACAGTAAATTTTATTCAGTTATACCCAAGAACGAGCAAGTTTCAGTTTGTTTAGCTTTGTTCTAAGAAATTCTTACAGCTACAGAGTTAGATATATGATCTCTCAGAATAAGATATAAGCGATTTTTCCTTAATTTCAAATTTCCTTTAAATGGGCTGGTTAGATATCAAGAATGAAAACTAGGATCACATGAGTGCAGTGGTGAGGGTTATTTACATTTGAAACTCATACATACCATTATCAATAATTGTTGATCCATTGCTGGGTTAAAGTGTTTCCAATACTTCTTGACAAACATCTATTTTGGATCATTCGTTTCCAAGATATTCGCAGTGCTACCTAATTTCGTCACAACACCTTATATTGGGTTGCTGTGTAGGTTTCTACTTGTCACTTGTGGCATCCAGTGAAAAATTTGTCTTTGTCTATCTTGTATGATTTGCTTCCTAAGAGAGAGGGAGAGAGACAGGGGCGTAAATAAGGGCCCCGCAGACCCCGCATAGCGGGAGGCCCATGTCATCACGGGGCCCCCAAATTGTGATGTAGGACGTAGAAAAGGGGCCCCATTCCACGTTGTCTGCGGGGTGGCCCCCAAGCCCACAGTTACGCCACTGGAGAGAGTTATCTTTCTATGTATCCATCTACTATCTCTCTCTCATATACCGGTATATATAACCAGTCACAGAAAATTAGTATAGCGCCACTGCCTACAGATATGGAAGAAAACCTCCTTCACTGGAGGAAATCTCATGACAGTGAATTTCCAAAATTAGCTCTTTTGGCTCGTAAGTATTTGTGTAGGTACCAGCGTTCTATCGGAAAGAGTATTTAGTGGATGCAATATCGTAACTGATGCTCATACTTCACTTACAGTTAGTGCAGAACATGCGAAACAACTGATTTTCTTTCCATGAACAAAAGAGCTCGTTCCTAAATAGCAGTGTCATGAACTTCAATGCATCATACATTTCTAGTTGAATACTCAGTGCTAATAGGCATAGTTCTAAACAAGACAGTTATTGTTCATTTTTCTCTGTATGTGTGATGTGTGTGTGTGTGTGTGTGTTCTTCTAAGTTAATCCGTTGGCTTTACAAATTTAACACTTGGACTCTATTTTAATATCCAATTAAAAGAAAGCACGCGATCAATAGAGATCTCTTTCATGTTATTATTAATTTCATAATCTTTTTGTATTAAAGAGCTATATGCAAAGACGTGACATCTCCCACATGAACTTAAGAGGTTTCTTGTTATTGGTTTTGTGCAAATTCATATCTAAAAGTATTCATGTTTTATTAAATTTAGGCTAAACCTTACGTCTTATACCATTATTCAGTTTTGCTTATCAAATCAATTTAGAAAGGTTCTAAGTCATTCCTAATAACAGTGCACCTAATAATGCATATTCTAATACTTAAGCAAATACAAAGAAATAGGGAAGTGTTAATAGTACCTAAACACAATATGTAGGTCTGTGTAGTGAAATGACAGAATGGAGGCTTTTGTTTGTTTTAGTGGGCTGAGTTATGTATGTGGCTCAACTTACATCTAGTAACCACATACAAATAAACGGAAAATTATTACTTTGCACAAAAAACTAGTAAATTCTTGTTTCCCTGTCTGTTTAGATTTAAGCAAATTTTAGCACAGGCATTTGATTTTTCACTCGCAATGGCAATACAGCACAAACATTAATTGTAGTGAGGATATCAAGTTGACTCGGTTAAGGAATGCAGCCATGTTAATGATGAGAAATATTTTGGAGGGCATAGCTCCCCGGCTCTGCACTGGTTTTGGCTTTATCCAGGGGTGCCCACAAGGGGGGGCTATGACGCAAACTGCGTCATTGAAATATTTGGCGGGTTAAAAATCTATATAAAAATGTTTGAGGGGGTGTAAAAATTAATCGAAAAGATTTTTTTTCATGGAAGAACACCTATGGATAGACAATTTTTTGGGGGGGGTGAGTCATGAACATAAGGGGGGTGGGCACTACTCCTTTATCTTCGAAAGGAACATCATTTCTGCCCAATACAATTTTTGCACAACGTTTGGTTTGATTCGGTGAAGAAGTGTAGCCGATAATATAAGTTAAATACACAATATTTAGGTGGATTAAGTAGACGTAGAAACATCCCTACCCCACCACCGCCGATTTGCACTATCTTCAAAAGGAACCAAATTTTTAACCCTTACTAATCCTTTGTAAATTTGGCTTCATTCTGTTAAGAAATGAAGTCAAAAGAGAAAATTAAATATTAACATGGAATGTTGGGAAGCATAGTCCCCAAGCCCTACATTAATTTGACTCATGAAGCGGGGCGTTTATCTGCCTCATACGAGTATCGTGCAGTTTGGTTTCATTCGGTTAAGAAATGCAAATGCAGCTACTATCGCAAGCCAAAAAGCGTTATATATATATATATATATATATATATATATATATATATATGAAGCAAAACCCGCCGCAATTTTTTCGAGGAAGTGTGAAACACCAATATCGAATATCGATATTAACGATATCGAATAACGAGGATATCGATATCGAATATCGACGATATCGATATCGAATATCGACAATATCGGATATCGACATCGAATATCGACAATATCGGATATCGACATCGAATATCGACGATATCGGATATCGATATCGAATATCGACGATATCGATATATCGACATCGATATTTTTGCGATATCGATTATCGATATAAGATGATATCGATATCGACATATCGCACAGCCCTAGGTGACACCCTTTCCCATTACTTTCGAACAGGGTTTTGGATATGTTTGAAACTGATATTCTATCTAAATTTCTGCACATTATATATATTTACTAAGCTGATGATACCCTAATTTTGTACAAGATCGATTCTGATTTTTAAAAAAATTTCGACACGTTCATCCAGATACACCCTAGAATTTGGTTCAGCATGGAAAATGAAGAACGCTCAATTTCCGGAATATTACAATAAAAAGACATGCAAACAAATTTTTCACCACAGGATATCGCAGACCTTCTGCGGAGCTAAGTATATTAACATTACATCATCACATCTTTGGCTTCAGAAGATGATTTTCTGAAAAAAAAAGAAAGAAAGAAAGAAAAAAAAAAGAAAAAAAACTTTAGGAGAGCTGTTTTACTCTCAGACCTCACTGAGGACGTAATCAGGAAATATAGTACGTCATGAAAACATGACAAGAAAATGATTTTCAACAGTCTTTATTATTCAAATGGTACAAACGAGGTTCAACAAGAAATTTGTAAGCCTTGCACTCAATAACCAGCTAGGATTACCACGGAGAAATGGATTGGCATTCCTTTAGTTCTGCACGTTTCTGAAAAGATAAGAAGATATTACAAAAATATATATCAATGCATCAGAAGTTCCCCGAAAATCAATTGGGAAATACCTAACTTTAAATTTTACATCACCGATACTTGTAAGAATAAAAATAAATCCTATAAATAATTATTATACGTATTGTAGGCATAGAGGTTGTTTCAGTTATTAACTGAAAGAACGTTATCGAAACTTTTCGTATACTTTTTTTTTTTTATATTTGATATGATGTGACTTTCATGATTTGAATCTAAACATTACGTTATATATGAGATGAATTATAAACGTATGGAAAATTACCATGTCAAATAATGTATTTCCATATTGTTTTGATAAAAGTTTTTTCTTTCTTTCTTTCTTTCAAAAAATGTTATTGTTATCGAGTTTTAATTATTTGGAAAGAACGCGTAAATAATTACAAATACTATTGCAGTGCTATTGCTATCGCAGAATAAAATCAACAATGAGTTTAGTGTATTTGTTTGAATTGCATAGAAACTTCTCATGTATTCTTTAAATTCATTAGTATTTTCTTCTAGTATGTACAGAAGCTGCTTTAAGTAAGCGAATATTTTTTCTTGTACTTTTTCATGACGAAGAATTTTACAAAATACGGTTTGGATCAGCAGTTTCGAGTGTTGTCAACCAATAAGGACGTAACGACCACGTTCATCTCAACAATTGAAGGACTACATTATCCTTTCTATGGCATTCAGTTTCACCCTGAGAAAAACCTGTACGAATGGAATACAAAGGAGAAAGGAATTCCACATAGTCCACAAGCAATACGATCGGCTCAGTATTTAGCAGATTTCTTTGTTAACGAAGGTGAGTAAAATAAAACAAAACTACAATTTTAGGGTGTCTATGTATTGACTATATTTGGAAGCTCTTTTTTTTTCTGGCAGAAAAAGTGAAAGTACTCATCACGAATATATTGTTATTGCACCTAGTTTTAACAAATTATCCGATATACTGTTTCGTCCGATTGCTTCTTGCTTTTGCTATTAATCGCAGACCATGATTCCCCATATTTGTTAGGGTTAAACTTTATGGGAGGCAGTCCTAGTATCCTGATGTTTATCAGTACAGAAGTTTGTTCGTTCAAGCAAATGACGTAGATGAAGTTACTATAAGGTTCGTGTGAGAAAAATCTTTTTCATGTTCACGGGAAGATATTGCAATTGTGGCCAAAGTGTGCATTAGAAAAAATGAAATGTCCGGTCTTTATTTTCCGGAAGATACTCGCGAAAAATCATACACTGCTTCTCTTTTATTTAAGTAGAATTTTGGCAACTGCAAATCAAGCGTCAAAACCTAAAGAAATGGAAGAAAATAGCAGGCACTGCAAACTGTTCACAGTATTAAATTTTAAATACATATAATATATTGTTGTTTTAGTCTTCGAAACTATTTAGATTGAAAAATTAATGTCATAAGTTCCAATATGGCAAAGGAAATCACAGTAATGTCAACCACCGAAAAAAAAAAAAAAAAAAGTTTACAACTAATCAAACTAACATACGGAAAACTTAGCACGAAGATATGATATGAAGTGTACAGTATGAGATAATACATACAGTATTTGAATCAAAAACGATAGAGAATTTAAAATATTGTTTGAAAAGTTACATTCTGTAAACGAACTTTCTGAAAGTATACATTATATAAAATCATATTGAAGTAAAAGAATTTTTATAAATAACAGCCGTTGAGTAAATGGCTTTGGCGTGAAAAATAAGTGTAAACACAAATGAGCAAATCAAGCATTGAGAATATAGTCACATGGAGAAAATTGTGTAAAGCTTTTAACATTAGTCCGAAGGGTGACTTCACTCAGACCCCTACACTTATGTTCCTACCACGTTTTCAGTTAACTCTTCCAACTCCTGCATTTTGTGTTCTTCTTTCATATGTACTCACTTCTCAAGTTTATCTTCTTTGAATAAAACAGTCTGTTGCATATCAAGAAGTTTGAAAGCTGTGTTGTTTGTTCAGCCACATAGGCTTTTCTTTGGCTCCAGACATTTCTAGATGACAAGGGGTTAATCAGAGTATAATATGGCCTGTTTATTCAGCCAAATTATCAGTTATATGCAGTTTCAATCTCTCTCTCTCTCTCCTCGTATAATTTGATCAACTTAAGCAAATTCATTTTTACAGACCCCTTCATCAGCTGTGAAACCTATATATTGTCATCGCCATGATTTGTTAGGGACATGTTTGTTGGTTGATTTACAGTTTAATGTCCCTTTTAATACCAAGAGTATATGGGACGTATATCTATAGCTTAATGTGCGATTAAAAGTGGAACTTGAACCGGAATCTTACCCACAGCATGTATTTTAACTATATTGTCATGAGTGACCTTGGTTTGTCATTTCGTAAACAGTGCACCACGTAGAAAACTTTTTCTTCAGAACTCTTTCCATGATCTTTCCAATGATGTTCCAAATAATGTGCCTTCCCATTTTAAATTTTCGGGTCATCACCTAGGGCCCCATGATAGAACATCCACCCTAAGATGTACGTGGACTGAAAGAGTACATTACTGCTGCGGTACTGATGTTGATGAAATCACCTTGAAATAACCTGTTGATGTGGGTCTGGGAGGAATTGGATTACCGAATTGATTTATGCACGATAACAAAGAGGACTTACATTTAGTATTTGTGAGTTATTATATTATTTTTTTACCACTTAAACTTGCACAGTTATACTACTCATGTGTAAAATTTTAAGTAATTTGCACAGTAAATATGCTGTATTTATAACAAGCTTTTTGAAATACCTCGTGTATATGTGAATATTGAAATAGCAACTGCGGAGATACCAATCTTGTAGGAGACCTCGAAAGAAGTAAAAAGTGTCTAATAAATATACGGCGAAAAATGTGTTGTTCCAAAGTTATAAGTTGCCGAAAACGACGGAAAATAAACTTCAAAACTACATTGCTCAAGAACTGTGGAACGTATCATAATGGGTTCAAGAAATTACTTAGGAACTCTAATAAAATGAAATCAAATTTCAATATTAAAATATACAGTATATTCTGTCACCTTTTAAGGATATATGTACTCACTTTTTTCTGTTCAAAGATTACGAAAATACATCTTATGTATTAGAGAGAGAGAAATGCTTATGATCGTAATCCTTTGAAAATAGCGAATGTTTGTAATCTATGTGGTCGTTAGAAGGTACAAATACAAATGTATGAAAAACAATCATCTCATTTAACTGACAGAAAACTGAAGCCGTCTGTCATTTGATGATGGCTGCTTTATAACGTAAGGACTTTGGAAGACGGGGATTCGATTTGTCCTCAGTCCAGCTGTTAGATTTTCTTTCGTTTTACAGCATCGTTCCATTGTGCACTTTCCTGCGTGAAAAGAAGATAATTTAGTATACAAATAATTATCAAGCGATTCCAGGCGATGAGGTTTCTGAAAGCTCTTAATGAAGTTGATGTTCGAAAACTAGACATCACTGAATGAACTAAACAAAGAAAAATAATTACGTAACAAAGTCAATCAAGAAAATTAGAAATATTTAATAAGATCATCCAAGAAATTCAATATTGTTTCCTAGATTCATCAGTAATTCCTATTTAAGGATTGTTTAATTAAATGTCTGTTACTATACAAATCTGTGTAGTATTATTTATTCAACATGTTCTCATTGATCGTGTATTTATTTATTTATTAACAAATGAAAAGGCTGGTCGTGAGTTTGATCCAAGAGGAATAGTAAAAATGCTAAATGTGTTACTAGGCTTCTAAAGTGTCTGTCTATCGACAGCAGCTTCACCGACGCCCTTTTGTTGTTCAGTAGATGTCAAGAGAAAAATTATTCCAATTCTATACAGAATGCCAAATACGTAAGACCTCGGAACAAGCCAATTGAATCGTCGGACTTTGTTGGCTTCTAGCATCTGAATATGACATTTGATATCATCTTGTCTTACAAGTTATCCTGATTCATATTGTGGTGCCTTCTCAGCGTGCAGGAAGTAATACGTACATGCAGAGTCGTTTAAACAGAATCATATTTCTTCACATTTCGGGCAGTCTTTCATTGCTGAAGTACCATTGATTTGTCACTTTCTTCTGTTTGCTACTTTATAATCATCCGTTAGTCTGAAAATACTAGAAATTGTTTCCCAAAGACAGCAGACTACGATTTTCACACATTGGCATGAAGTGCTGTCAGATATGTATGTATTTCTTCTTGTAATTTAGTGATAATAAAACAGTTGTCAGGTGAGAAACGTTTTCGTATATTTGTAACTTGTAACGACCAACAAAGTTACAGTTCTTCGCTTTCATTAAATAATTACAATCATAGGTATTTCCAGTTATAAATGATATCGAATTCTAAGATACGACGTATTTTTAATTTTAAACTGCAAGAAAAGTTCAGCAGAAAGATTTTTAAATAGTTCTTAAAAGCGTTACCAAATTATATTTCAATGTCGAATTTGATCCTGCTTATTTAGCGTTACTATATACTGAAATGCGAAAAATACTGACGCTGAATAATTAATTTGATCATATTTCTTATTATGATGTTTTCTATTTGTCTACTGTCCTCCTCACTTGACTAATATGCTGAAAGCACAAAAATAGAAAATAGCATCATAATATGCCTAAATTTATCATTACAAATGGCATATGTTCGCAGAACACTAGCATAGTAAAGTTCAGCACAAAGAACCGGAACCACGCGACACACTACTAAAGCGATTATCCTGTCAAGCTAATCAGCCCCTACATTCCTCATTGAGTACTGTTACCAACGTGAAGACAATATACTTGAGCTTAGAGAATGAGGTTAATTTACGGAATTTCGGAAAGTGTGTACAGACAGAAATTTTTATTCTCAAAATGCGGACATGTCGACATGCTGACGTATGGTAATCCCAATTGTATTACCGAAAACTTTCTTTGAAGATAAAATATATTTGTGGTTACATATCTCATGAAGATAATATTGGCTATTATGAAAGGGAAAAGTAATATTGGTCATTTTCGATTACTGACAAGAGGAACAAAATGATTTTTAAATAGCATCTTCATGAATATTGTCATCATTTATGCTTAAGTGGCACCTGTTTCCCCGTGCTCCAACTTCCTTTAGACAATTCATTGCACAGTTACCGCAGAACTCAGAAACCTGAATTTTCAGATGAGGTATATAGTAGTTTCTTAGTGTATAAATGTGAAAAATTATAGTACTTTAAGCTGTGCGTATTAGAGTTTTCATATATGCCAATAATTTTGATGTCTATACTTATCTCTTGTCCTCTTCCTAGTCGAGTTGCTTTATTCCACATTTCTTCTTTCTTCCAAAGATTTATAAAGTTAACTCCTACTCAACTTCCAAACTGTTAAATCACTGAATTTCACTAATTAAAATTTATGAAAAAATAACATGTAGATCTTATAAAAGGTTGTTATTATTCTTCACCAGGTTTTGTGTAATAACAATCCCTTAAGTTTTACACGTTATTAGTTGTGTAATTTTTCATAAATTATAATTAGTGAAATTCAGCGATTTGACATTTTTGGAAGTCTAGTGCCTTAACCAGGAGTCAAGTTTATAATTATTTGGAATAAAGAAAATGATAAACTGTGTGAAATAAAGCAACTTGGTTAGACAAATTAAGGTACTCGGCCCTGGAAGAAGTTGTCAGCAGATAAGTATTAAGTATGGACATCGAAATTATCAGCAAGTACTAAAACTACATTAGGCATAGGGTAAAGTACTATCATTCTTCATATAACTGCGTATTATTCAAACATGATAACCTTAAGATATTAGTTCCTATGTAATTCCTTGAGCCGATTACGATAGATCACGTGGTTCTCGAGTTATATAGCTTTAAAGTTTATTTTATGTGGTTTTTGGCAGCTTATTACTTTGGAAGGACGCATTTTCCGCCATATGATGATTACCTTATTATTATTTTTTGCTTCTTTCAAGGTCCCTTACAAGATGGCTATCTCCCTGCTCACTATTATTTCAGCACTCAGATATACAGGGTGTCTCAAAAGTCCCCTGACATAGGGTAACTCTGTTATTATTAGAGTTACAACAAAATATGTGAGAGAAAACTGTCTCCAAATATGATGTTTCCAATCTAAAGTGAAGGATTTTTTTTTTTTTTTTAATCGGACGAGCCATTTGGGCTGTGCATTCTTTATGCGCCCAATGTTAAATGGAAATGCAACGTTGCCATTTACCTAGACCCACAACGTAAGTGAATGAAGTTACTGTCTTTTACGGTAACATGTGGATGGCCAGCCCCCATTTCAAACATGCTCCCATTCACTTTATGTTGTGGGGCCAGGTAAATGGTGCAAGAAAGAAAGAAAAAAAAAATATATATATATACGTGTATATATTATAATAAGGGGGGGTACTGACCGTGCTTCGCTCGGGAGATGGTAATTATGTTAGGCAACCCTCCTGAATAAATTAACTATCCTAAGAGTAAATGCTTCAAATCTCTTGCATACTTTAAAAAGTACATAATAAACATATTATATAAATTCTATTATCCTGTTAACCCAGAGGCTATCAGTTTTTCGGCCGTGTCTCGGGGTATGAAATTAAGCCAATAAAATTACACACAGGGACATATTCTGTTAAAAGTCTTAAATTCTTTCCTCTCTCTGCATTATTTTTGAAAGAAATCTTTGGCTTAATTTTCAATCACACTAATTCGAGAAGAGTCAATCGAGTCTACAAGTCGGCTCTCGGGAAACTAGATACCAAACTATAGCTCGTATTCGGGATAAAGCTCCTACTCTGATATCTATTTAAAAAACATGAAATAAAACCTTAATTTAACTAAATCTTGGGGCCTACGGACTCACTTTCTTTGCATTCACTTACACGCCTTCCAGTGAGCCCTTAATTTACAAAGGTTCCTTCAGCACTCGTTCAGAAACCTGGCCTAACGCCTACACGCAGTACAACCTGTCACAGACAGTACTACAAAACAAGGGTTCTATCTAATCAATTTACAAGGATTGGGTAGAGTTAAGATAAGGCTGTATTTTCTCAAGTAGGAAATAAATTTGTCCCTCACTGCGGAACTGGTTAAATTGTAAGAAGTTTAACAAAACAATATAGACCCATAATCTCTATCGCTCAAGAGTAAGACATAAACTCTATTCGGCAGGCCGATCACATTATCTGCCTTCAAAAGAGGGAATCGAACCCAAAAACCATAGGATTCGTAAATACCGGATAACCTGCAGTTGGCCGTCAAGTAGAAACCAGACTTAACTGAGAGCTTACAAAGCCTCAGAGAAACTCTTTAAGAATAATCCAATATCCAATTTAGGAGTAGGGTTGAAAAACACATACAACAACATAAATAACCTCGAACTAAATTCCTTATAATTCAGAAAAGAAGAAAAATCCCAACCAGGGACTACCCTACCAAATCTATCTTACACAGGAATACAGACTCTCATTTAGAGAGCTGAGAAACTTCCTGTCTCAGAATCACTCATCTGAGTTTTGAAAAGTGCTAAACTTCTAAGGAATCTAACCTAATCTATAATACCATCACTAAGGAAAAAAAAAAAAAAAATCAGCATAAAGCTGTGACAAAAATTATCTCCGAAGCGTCGAGCGTAAAGTCTAGCCAAAAATGAAGATGAAGAGGACAGCTCCTCCTAGTATTTATAGAGAACTACCCAAAGGGACACTTTGACCTCCCTTATAAAATTCCATTGATACACCAAGAGAAAACGGTCTTTTTCCTCTCCAAAGCTGGCTGGCTAAATCCAGAAATAAACTGGTTTCTAAAACTTGCGAGAGGAAAAGAAAGATTTTTGTCAATAATTTTAAGAAGCTCTAAGAAGAAAATAATACATGGAATATACAAACATATATACAATAATAATTTTTACATGCTAATCAGAATATATGAATTAAATGATACCCAGGCCTGGGATCCCCATCTTATCTAGTTTTAACATAATTAAACATGTAATAATAATAATAATAATAATATATACCTACTGATATTCAGTTTTTTAATATATATACAAAAAAGAGGCATAAAGTGACTCTTGCAGTGGCAACGGTGCATTTTCATTTAACATTGGACGCATAAAAACTACAACCCAAACGGCTCGTCCGATTTAAATATATATATACATATATATATATTTGGAGACAACTCTGGTAATAACGGAGTTACTCTATGTCAGGGAACTTTTGAGGCACTCTGTATAACTGAAAAACCAAGCGGAAAAAAGCATTAGGAGGACCTATGAGCATATGGGATAATAATATTAAAATAGATCTTGCAGAAATAGGATTACAGAGTAAAAACTGGATCCAGATGGCTAAGAACGGAAGGCAATGCAGAGCTTTTGTGAGTACGGCATTGAATCACAGCGCTCCAGACCCATACAGTTAGTTGTACTGTATACATTTACCACATATGTGTTCTGTTTCAGTCTTACCTTCAGGAGTATTGCACGAAATTTAACACTGCAACCTCATGAAACCAATGTTATGAAGGTCAAACATATTTCTCTGGGACTTTTTAAAGAATGGTTGCAGATGGTCTGCGGAAATAGAAAATATTTTCCATAAATTGACTGTTGTAAAATTGTTTTGTGAGTGGTCCGCAGGCCGGCAAATATTTTAAAAATATTATGATGTAAGAAAATTCAATGATAGAACGTACAACGTCCTTCCGCGAGGACGTAACGTCCTAAAAGTCCTACCATGTTTATCTATAAATTATAGTACTTTGTGTACTTCAGCAGGACAGAAAGTTCTCCTAGTGAAAAGAGCATGAACTAGTGTTGTAGCGCAGAAAAAATCATGTTGGTACGACTGGCAGTATGGCGGCTCTGTACAAAAGTCTTCCGAAAGAGCTTTCTGGAAAGACGTAGGCGTGTATGTTCTATCATTAAAGAAATACAATTGTAGGATGTCTCCTGATCTAGTTTTAAATAATATAGAATTCTGTTATTTATGTTATGTATGTTGAAACTTAATGAACTCATAGATACTTAATAACATAAACGAAGAAAAAAATTACATGTACTTCAAAGCAGGTACGTTATTATTGTATAATTTGACAGCCTCATTTTAAACGTTATTTTATTTATCTGTTTATTCAGCTCGCAAAAACGGACACACATTTTCTTCAGAGGAGGAAGAAGCAAGCTCACTTATATGGAATTACAGGCCTACGTATACTGGATCAGAAGGTATCACATATGAACAATGTTACCTGTTTGAGCAGTGAAATTTAAAGGAAACTGGCGAAACACCATCCAAATGGGGAATGATTTTAAGTAGCAAAATTAAAAGATTGATTTTTAGATGATTAACTTAAAAAATTCCATGAGCACGGAATTTATAAATGATTCTTTGATTTGTTACGTGCAACTCAGGAAAGGTGACTACTTAAAATGATAATTAGATGTTACTAATTGTTAGAAGATTTAGGCAGATACTGTATAATGCAAATGCAATAACAGTTACTTGATTAGCTTTTTGATGATTTTACGTGCGATGTTTATTATGTTGTTTTGTCAGAACAAAATTAAAACAGTAGAGATGGCTCAATGTTACATTATTATAACGAAATTAATTTCGTTTTGCGTATTAGTAACATTTGTATTCTAGAAAAGGAATCATTTATTTGATTGCAGAACATGCAAAATTGCGATAGAATGCTCTGAAGTTACAAAGGAAAAATTGAAATTGAATTGCCATTTATACTATTTTGGAAATTGAAACACGCATATTTATTTTTGCTTTCATGACATATTGGACCTATTAGATTAGCAAAAAATGTCAGGGCGGAAAAGAATATTTTACACTGTAAGTGCCATAATGAGTAGAAACGTGTATGAGCCGATATTATAAGTCTTCCTCCTACGGAACATGAAAGATTGGTTGTACCTGAAACATGTCTGTGATACTAGTGCTGCCACGTTCAAGTATGGTTTCAGTTATGGAATTACATCAAATGGATTAAATTATATTTCAGTAGGGTGTAGTAATACAAAGAAAATTTAACTTTTAAATTGTAAAGATTTTTTTAGTTGACAACAGTAATTCCATTTCTGAATACGATTGGACGAGGTAGTGCTATAAAAAAAAGACATAATGTGTATTAATGATATGCTGCAGTATGGTAATACAGAATTTTAAATATTTTGTTACTTAGAAAATACACAAATACTAGTCAACTTTTGGAGAGAAAGAAGAAAACGTTATATTGTTGGAGATAAAATTTTATTATATAAAACCTGTTTAAAAGTTATTCATTGATATTTTATAATTTTGTTTTCTTACAAGAGAGCTGTGATAGTCAAATTATCCAGTAATACTAAATTTCCATAAATTGTTGGACAATTCATGACAATGAAATATTTTTATATAATTCTATTTGGGTTAGTAATTTAATGTTACAATGTTTTGGAAATAAACATTTTATGCAAATCTACCATTGTAGTTAATTTAGTATCATTATTGTCCTAATTTGTTGCCTACTCGTGCTACAAGTAATTTGTTCACCCGAGAATTTAAATCACTTGAAAATTTCCTAGACTGAAGTAAATAGAAATTGGCCCATGATGTAATTTTAGAAAAACTAAACAAAATATATATATATTATTTGAAAAAAGGCGAACTTATGCTTGAAAATAGCAAGTAATCCATCTCTTCTAATCTCAATTGTACAAAAGATCGATCCATATATATATATATATATATATATATATATATATAATATTGTGTGTGTGTGGAAATCAGTTTAAAGGTCCCTTAGGGTGCTGTAATTACGACGTGCAAAGGAAAAGCATAAAACATATATTGAAATGTACGCCATCATAGAATGAAGTTCGTTGATTGTAAAATACCTCCGAAAATATCACCGTCCTGAGAGAAGTACGTCACAGCTCTTTCCGACAGAAAGTACAGTAAAAGTGCAATCGAGGAACAGTGTTCTTCAGTGGGTTTTACCGCAGCTGAGGGTATCTTCAGTGTGATCTAACGCAACAAGAATATACTACCAGAACAAACGCGTTTTTCCACAGTGGGAAGAAGATAACTGATGTACAGCACATGTAGTCCGACAAGTTCGTCAGCTGGTCAGCAAGGAGTATCTGTTTACACAAAGTCATTGCTAGGAGTGTGAGAAAACCTAAAATACCCCTTAATTGAATATTAACTAGGATTTAGAGTTGAACATGGAACTTTAGTTGCGTGTTCACATTCTCATTGAACCCAGGGTGTAGTCCATAGGTCTGTGTGAGCGGTGTTATCGGGTGACAAACTGTGAATGAGATCTGAATATGCTTTTCAACTTCCAAGTAGATCCGAGTCATTTACTATTATTCCAAACCTCAGGCAAACTGAATTCGCATGCTGCGAAGGTTTTCCGCTCGTATTCATGGTAGTGTCAAGTTTCTGCTATAAAGATAAGCTTCCGCTGTACAGAGTTGCCCTAAGTGTCGAAGTAAGTGAAACACAACAACATCAACATCATATTTTCAACCAATTTTTACCTACGAGACATCTCTTCTTTGTTCTAACTTAGAAAGTTTTGCTATGTTCTCTTTACTATTTTGTATTGCTCTACGAATTTTCTCCGTTGTTCTGTCGCACCGTGGGCACAAAGGGTATAGCCTAGTCTCATATAATGTTGCATACATGGTCCGCATGGCACATGAAAATACATTCGAACTATACTGTATCTGGTCATTGTGCGAAACCTCTATATGCACCTATGGGTTATTGTGCATCTGGGTGTTTGAAGAAAGTCGTAAAACTTCGTTTGCGCACGGACCACATTTGTGGAAAATATGCCAGCAGAGTGTAAACAACTTGATCAGACTATTCTCAACAAAGGTCTCCACTGGAAACTTTGATGAGTAGGGTTATTGTGTACAGTCAGAACATCGTATGGAACACTATCGCTGCCGGAAACAAACCTTCACACCCTAGTGCATACCTCCTGATGTTCCCAACTTTCGAATAAACTGCGTAAGAAAGTTCAACATTCCCATGCAGTTGAATGCAATGACACAATAAACATCTTCCCTATCTCTTGCTATCTGCAAGCATAATTCTGGAATTAAACTACCTACACACTCTTCTATGATTCAATGCCAACTCATTCCACCTAATTACTTTGGCGCTTACCATTATGTTCACCCGAATCTCAAATATGTAGCCCTACTGTAGTATGTGCTTCCCGTATTACTTCTCTAATTGTTCCATTTTCTTCAATTGGACTCTGTGTAAAATACAATAAAAAATGTCGAGAAAATGTATCCTCAAATCGTCAGCAACATATGTAGTTTATAATTTGTGAAAGATGTAAAAATAATCTAACATGGAAACAAACATGTTAAACTAATACAATGTGCGCGAGGTTCAGGACCATCCTACATACTGTATGTCGTATGGAAAATTGTAGGTTGGGCTCAGAGATGGAGCGAGATGAAAGCAAATCTTATTATTTCCATGCATGTACTAGTATACAATTTATCGATGGATGTTCTTAAAATCAGTATCTTGATTAGAATACTACTACTATTTTCTTTAACTTTATTTTATAGCACAAAATAATGAAGATTAAAAGAAAATTCAACGAATTTGAAAACAAGATCTACCTGTTTTCAGAAATGATCTCTAATTTGAATATTACGAACTCCATAAATAAGTTCAACTAATCAAGAAAACCTAATAGTATTTAGAGATCTCTAACTTGAATATTAGAAGTTTCATTAATGAGTTTCAAAGAAATTGTTAGAGTAGGAATTTATGTTAGATAAATTAGATAAAAAAAGAAAAGAAAAAACGTGAAGAAAGGAAGGTGCTATCTTTTTATGCCATTTTAACATTCTCACAGGATGCATAATTAGAAGAGTTAAAGAACACAGGGATAGAAATATATCATATTGCCACACAATGTAATGATTCGGTGAGAAAATGAAGTAGTACCGCAAAAGTAACTGGATAATTTGACGAATATATATAGGAAAACAGTTCCGTAGAAGCCAAGGGAAACGTGAAGTTTGATCATTTCAAGAAAAATTGCGAGGAAGTAACTGAAGTCAGCAGAAACTTCAAAGGACCTGGGTTCAGAATTGACAACAGGTGATCACATGAGAGAAGGTGCCGGTACTAGAGGATTGTAAGAAGAAGACTGAAAAGAATAGGATTGCAAAACTTTATCGAAGCTTGAAACATCTGGTATGGGATCGAAAAATACCTATAAAAGCTAAATGGTGTTTTCCACTCATAGTAATTTATGCTGTAGAAATATGAAAGTGTAAAAGAAAGAGGAGCAGAATCCAATCAGTGGAGGTAATATTAATAAACATTTTCGAGAAAATAAGAGATCGAATTTAATCATTGGAAATACAACAAAATGAATATTTAGTATAAAAGTAATGGCTACGCTAGTAGACACATCTAGGAAATTAAAGTTGTATATTATTGACTACAGCACGTACCTTATTCTATCTTATCTTGATGTTCCTCTCATATTTTAGGACTTCAGCCCAAGCTCACTTGTGGAGATAGTAACATTCATACTAATCAACTTTATTTCTGGAAGCAATAGGTTTAACGTTTGAAAAGCCTGGTGGAAAAGGCCCTATCCAACTTCTCCATAGAAGTTGTTTTTTATGTAGTATAAGAGTTAAGAATAATTATTTGTGGTTTAAATTCTTTGCCGTGGGATGTGCCAAACTTTATCTAATTTACTGTCTAAAATTTGAAGAATCATACGCAACATTGTCTAATTTACATGCATCTTTCTTCAAAACTTTAACTGCCTTTTTCTCGTAAAGTTTCAAATGTGGAATATGTCCTTCTTTTATCAAATCCACCATCATCTGTAAAGAAGCTTATCAATCAGGATGTATTTAGGAGAAGAGGAGTATTCTATAAGAAAAATGAGTTGTCATGTCTCCATAGGTATGATGAGGATATGATCTTTTCGGGAACAACTTTCTTTTTTTTCATATTCGAAAACAAGCACAACATTAGAGTTTACGTAACAAAAGTAAAAAAACGAAAAGTCTTTTCTTCGTGGATATATCAGTAGAATATAGTTAAATGGTGTCGTAGTTCTTTGCAGTAGTTTTATTCCAAAATGATTATCACCCAGAGATTCCTTGTAAAATTGTTAATCGTATAATTTTCGGAATGTGATTCGATTAAATCTTTTATCATGATTCGATTAAATCTTTTATCACCATTACTGCTCATAAGTCTTCTTTCTTATTATAGTTTGTGCAGCTGAATATAAAGAAAGAATAATGTTAATACATTTGCTGATATTGCAATGTAATAATTTGGAAATAGAATAATTCCTAGCGACTGCAATTTATCATTATTTTTAAACAATGTAATTAAAATATATCCTGGATAATTATATGTGGACTATTATTAACTAAAACTCCAGTTATGAATAACAAATTAGTAGACATTTTCTCCTTCGTAAGATATTATGCTATTTTTTTTTAAATAAATAGTTGTTATCCTAAATTTTCGGCCTGCTATAAATTATAGGTTAAAATCAAGTTTAATTGAAAATAGTTGTTTTAATTTAACAAAGTTATTTATTTTTCAGTTTGCTTGCTATTCTCCCTATTTTTTTAACCACATTTATGCAGACTTCGTTATGCACAACCAACATTTGTATTGATCTTAATCATTAAGTAGCTAGCGTTATCTATTAGCATCAGGCAGATAGTACAGTTAGCGATACACATTAGTTCGACTGTCAACTATTAGGAATTAGCGTTACTCACTGACTGGCATGTTTTGCTTCATATAATAACGATTTTAATTCTAAGTTAATTTAACCACAATTAGAAAAATTATTGCTTTTTCTATTTAGTATTTCTACTATAGTAGTTATATTGAAAAACGAACATCCTAGAAATGTATTAGAGTAACGTTCAAATCTTAAGCAGGATACAATATATGTATTTTTATAGGAAAATTTACAGGATATGCCATTTTTACGTCTTCAGGATGATTTTGGTATCTTCTGTAGAATATTTCATTGCACCTTTATATCTTCGACTAAATCAAAGCAGTTATGAGTGTCCATTTATTAACCGAATTATTTTTATTTCAAAATTATCATAACCGTATTTATTCCGCAATTACTGGCCAGTTACGTCAAACTGAAGTCTTCATACAGTACTATCTTCAGTTGTTTTCCTAATAACGTAAATTATATCCGTTTTAATACTATCTACCATTAGTGGTCTTTTCTGTTTGTTTTTTCTTCGGCTACATTTTCAATTAGATGTCTACTTAACGCCACATCCACGCGTACTCCTCAAAGGAAAATACAATTCGTTTTCCTATTATTTGAACGAGACCAGCCAGAAAGAGTACTTTTTCTGTCAATATTTATCAGACTGAAAAGTATTGAGCCTTTTGCGCACGAAATGACGTTAGTATAGCAAATCTCAGGGTACATGAGTCGCAACAGGTTGGGCATAACGCCATAGCTTTGATAGCTGACAGTTCAAACTTGCGCTGTAAAGTTGCTTTCTGTTGAAAAGTCGATTTCAGTGAACATAGATATTGAAGACTTGAAAGCTATGGTTGCATTCAATAGAAGAATGCCCTTATAAAAGCTCTTGTAATTGATGCCATTGCCAAAAAAAAAAAAAAAAAAAAAAAAAAAAAAAAAAAAAAAAAGTACCTTATACACTTAAGAATTCTGATATTTCTTCGATAAATCCATAACTCACATACACGTGTATCCATGTGTGAAGTTTCTTTAAATATGCACATAAAGGTTTTTATTGTGTACCAAGTTAATATTTTTTTTACTGTCTTATCCCTTCCCAGCCAGCACCCACATTACCAAAATCCTGGCGCTACCTATGCATTTCATGCCATCTGGTGATAGAGTTATGCAACTTAGCTGTGTTGTATTTTTTATTTCTAAAAGACAAAATATACTTGTTAGCAAATGTAGCTAAAATATTAAGCCACCAGACTGAAAATTATTTACGGATTATCCTTTACATACAACACAATCTTTATGTAACTGAATTATGCCCTATACAGTTACATTACCTTAGCTTTGCTTTAATCAAAATAGTCGCCGTCTGCAACCACATACTTTTGGCATCGCTCGGAAGACAACGATTAGATTCCGTGGTGAAAGAAGTTGGAAATGACATGAAATGGAATATTTTACATTTAACGTCCAACAATTATGTCCGTTAGGCTAAGGGAGACGAATTAATAAATCAACTGAATGATGATGGAATAATTGATGGGATGATAATGTGGGAGGAAACAGGATGACTCCGAAAAAAACAACAGACACGCTGTTGTCCATCACAAACTTACTTGGGCCGGGAACCACTGACGAACCCCAGACACCAGAGGCAGGCGCTCTACCACTGAACCAACGTTTGTGTATGTGGAATGCAGTAGAAATGCTTCTAGTTTATTAACTTTCTGTAAAACTGAAAAATGAATTCACAAATTCAATTTATATTTCTATGTTTCGATATCTGATGGCTACTTTTTTTTTTTTTTTTTTTTTTTTAATGTTTGCATCTTTAATTAGGCTCTGAAATACAAAATCCTGTATGGATTTCCAGATACTTGTATAGTATGATGTAGATTTATGCCTAATTCATCTGCAATGGCACGAACACTTTTCTGAGGATCTACTTCCAGAGTGTGCTTGAGGAGTTCATCCGCACACGACGTTGGTCGGTTCTCACGCGCTTATTTACAATACTGTCATCGGAACGAAATTTGACAAATCAATAGAAAATGGTGTATTTATTCGCCATTCGAATTCCAAAATTATTGTTTATTATTATTATTATTATTATTATTATTATTATTATTATTATTATTATTATTATAGTTGGCTTGCTATACAGAATATCACAGTTTGAAGTGTTCGACAACGCATTACCTCCTGACTTTCTGAGTACCATAGCCTGTTTTCTGTACGTGTGCTGCGTTTCTGACGCGTGAACTGTCTCCATCCCTGTATTTTATTGCTGAGGTGTGTTACCCACCAGACGTCAAAATTGGACATTTAATTCGTACCAAGCTAATGCATATTAAATAACACCATTTGATTAAATAAACATATTTCATTTTATTAAAGTAAACGTTTCAATATCACTAACTTATTCAATAAGATTTAGGCTAAGTATCGTGAACAGTGTAGTGCAAATAAGAGCAGGAAACAAATGGGGGAAAACAATAAATTTGTAAGTGTTCTTAGTACATTTTTTCTTGCTTCCGTCAATAACTTTTTCCAGGAACATAGAAAACGAATGAGAAAGTTTTCTTGTTGAGAAAGTTGAAAAAGATAATGGAATTCAGAAATATTTAGTTTACAAGGACAAAAGGTGAATATAAACGAGTTTTGCTTTTCCCTTATTTTCTTTGCAAAGAATGTAATAACTAGGTATGGAGCTGTTATTGGGTTGTTGTAACATTATAATCTTCTTAAGTTGTGTCAGCAAATATTCAAGCATGAGTCTTTTCCATGAAATAGGGAAATCTGTATAGATATATTTACTTAATTTCTCATTTTAAAAAGAATTTATTAGTAACATAAGTATAATCTATAGAAAAAAAAACTACAAGTAAATAATTACGTAAAGTTTACAAGTGCATTTAATAATTCCGAGAAATGCAACTTTAAGTTTGTGTCTTCGGGAAAGTTGCTTAAGAAAATTCAGAAGAAAGAAAGAAAATAGGAAAGACATAAGCCAAGTATAAGGATCTCTCTGTGCTTATTTATTTATTTTTTTTATCAATTCTTCATTAAAAATGTTCAAAGTAGACCTAAATCTGATTGAGTACTGTAAACTGTTGAATACAATTTAACTCTTCTGTATTTGTTCTCTAACAAGATACAAAGTCGTTAATTAAGTTGGTTCAAATATTGTGTAACAAGTCGTCTAAAATTTAAAAAGAAAAAAAAAATGTTCTAGTAACTCAAAATGTAGCAAATTTAACTTATGGTTCTACAATGTTGGAAAATCAATAAATGCAAGAAGTATTAATTTAATTTGCAAATTCCAAAATTGGATGAGGTAGCCTACCAGTGGTGCACATAAAGTTTTATCAAAGAAGGTTTAAGTTCCGAAGTTCACATCGTTCCAGGATTTTTGTATACACATCTGAATATGGCAAATAGTATTTTTCATAATATATTGTAGTAGGGGATGGGTAAATCTCGGAAACCTCTTTTGTGTACGCTATTGTGGCTAACTATTTCTTGGTATTTCTTGCCTTCCGGTACAATAACGTAATTAACAAATATTCGATCATCAGTAGATATCGGATTTTTATGCACTTAAAATTCGTGAAATATGCATGCAATTATACTATTAATATGTTAAAATATGCACTAACAATACAATAAAAGAGAACATTTTCAAACATGCGACACAGTTGTGACAGAGTTTTGTAAGTGAAATATAACATCGAAAGTGTACTTTACTTCCGGAGACTTCTCTTCAGAATTTATTTTTATGACAATTATAGTTTATATACTCTTAAATTTTTAAAACACAAAATTATGAGATTAAACTAAACACATCTCGCTGGATATGAGAACACAATCTCTAGTTTTTCTTCACATTTATATTTTAGAGTGCATTTACTTTACATTCTAAAGAAAAAGCCTCACTTTTTTACACGTTTCCACTGTACACAAAAAAGAAGAAGAAGTTTTCGTTTCTAAGGAATTATTTCTTCATGTAATTCAAGGATCTTCCTTGATGTAATTAGCCTTACAGTGTATCACAAGATGCTTCTCTTCATTTTTTGGTGTTAGTGTGTGGCATTTGTAGCCAGAAAATGACCTGTTAACATCGATAGATGTTACTGGACAATATTTATAGAGAGAAACAAGTTTAGTATCTGTATTTTCTGGAAGATTGAAATTTAATCCTTGAAGGTACTTTCCATTGGCTTCAATTGTTTTGTACTCTGGCAATAATATCTGTCAATTTCTTTTCCACAGAGCGCCTGAATTTACCAGAAACTGACGAACTAGACGACGCCCGACGTGTTGAACATCATGAACTAGAGGAGCAGCATTCCTCACATCTCTTCTTTTTGAATTGATGTCGACGATAATGCAATATCTTTATCATTATCCGATTTCTCTTGACGTCTTGACAATTGTCAGCGTCTTTGCTCTGCTGATTGGTTGCTAACATTATTGGTTCTCCATAAACATTCTTCTAAGTTATCCTCCCATGCAAAAAGCCATTCTGTTGCATAGACATGTCAGTGCATTGAAAATACAAACTAAAACTGGATTTATTCCATGCTGTAAGCATACATCTGAAATAAAAACTTCTAGAATATGTCAAATTTTCTCTTAAGCAGTAATTTATGCTCTAACGTTTGAAATATGCATTTATATGATATACACTATAAAACTTCAAATTCAAGCTAAATTTTTGTTGTTAGAAACCCTTGTCAAGTTTAACAGAGACGCATATAAGCAAACAAAATACGCATTTGCATAAAAAATCCGATGTCTAATCATCACGAACATATAGCATTCCACATACTAACACGGGAGGGCCACGAAGTGGCTCCACTGCGAGATCCAAATGAGACAATTGTGTTTGCATTTGATATGTTATAACTAGACGAATCCGAAAGCACCGGGCGGAATATCGTGAGTTACAACATATTTTGTAATGTAAAAGCTACAAAGCTGGCAGAACAATTTGAACAGAGTCATTTGGTCGGAAACGGTTGGGTAAATGGAAAGCTCGGCTAACACGTATCCCATTATTTTCAAGAACAAACTTTTCAGGATAATAAAGTTTGTCCCACTGTCTCCCGCAGGGACCCAGGTGGGGTCCAACTAAAAAGTTTCAAATGGCAAGAGGGGTTACGTAGCACGGCTTGTGTATAGCCCGCTCCTCCCAGTTCTTTGTCACCGGAACTGTAAGAGTCACTACTACTACTACTACTATTACTATTACAGCTAGTACTACTACTACTACTACTACTACTACTACTACTACTACCGCTACTACTACTACTACTACTACTTATACTAAAGCTTCCTTACCACAAGATTTACATCCTAAATCTTTATAACAAGCGATTCCGATTCATTATGAACTAATATAAAGCGTCAGAATCACTATGATTCGTTTAAAATCACTCGGGAAGCGGGCTATACTCAATCCCGTAGCACATCGTTTGAAAGCTCTTTTGTTAAATGAAAGTAGATGAAGCAAGTCTCGACATTTTACAACCCTGAGCAAAATTGCAGCGGATCAAAATGTAAACGAAAGCTTAATTGGAAATCTATGGCCACCTTGAATCCAAGATGGCTGCTTAAAACCTATGTCATTCATAACAGTACAAGTCTAAATCTCTATAACGAATATGCGATGAACATACAACTCTGACTTCCTACTCGCACTGCTGAACAAAAGTTTAATACCATCCGGTATTTTTTTTTTTTTTTTAATTTTTTCATACGTAGTTCATATATAAAGGACTTGTTGCACCCATCAGGTTGGGGACTCTATTGTAAGGTATTCGTGATGGTTACATTTGTATGCTATTTGATGGTTTGATCGCAATATTTCAAGCAATACCAAATATACAAAAATAAATAAATAAATAAATAAAAAAATACAAGATTGGCGAGCAGTACTAAACTACGTGTAAGTCATTTCAGCACACCAAACTCCATCAAACTTTGTTGGTTTGGTCACAATATTCCAAGAAATAGCATATTTATGTACAAATTCATTTTTCACGCTGGCAGCCATATTCGATTACAGATATTTTTGATATTTTGTGGATATCTACTATTAACCATAAACCAGGCACGTAGCCAGGATTTCGTGAAGGGGGGGGTCCGTGACATGAGATATTGTGGTCATCACAACAGAGGCTCGATCATTCTAAACTATTTTACTGGAACATATATTGGTTCGTTCAGCCAGGATTTCGTAACGGGGGGGGGGGGGGGATGACATGAAATTCTGAATGCCCAGGAGCTCAATCAATCTAAACTACTTTACTATCAACATATATTGGTTTGTTAGGACAATAAAATGAGAATATGTTAGAAAGTATTTTAATAAACTATGAGAAATCTCGAATAAAATAATAATAATAATAATAATAATAATAATAATAATAATAATAATAATAATAAACGTGCTGAAAAAGATTTTACAATATTTACATCCTTCCTCCGTTCATTCAAATATAACAATTTTCCTTTTATTATGACCTCAAATATTATAAAAATACATATTCACTATTATAAAAAATACATACTCAATAATGTCTTGTAAAATATTTTACAACATCTGCGTTCCTTTCTCTGTTGAATCAAATGTTAACAGAACTTTCTTTCCATATGAATTTTTAATTTTATTATTCCGCCAACTACTGTCTGTTACAATGACAGTTAAAGGAGCAGTAGAAAATTGTTTTTGAAATAACATGTTTGATATTGCAAAGATGCGATGACGAAAATTTATGATAAAAAATGTCCACGTTACTATACTTTCGGAAGCTTGAAATCTCCCTTGAAATCCCCCTGACTAGTAGCAAAAATTCTGAGAATGCCGTAACTCTTCTAGAAATTCTGAGAATTCCGTAACTTTTCTAGAAATTTCAAATTCCCTGACTCTTTCAGGATATCTCGATCACCTCGCCACCATGTATTTCAAGTAATACAAATCTTTTCATAAGAAAGAGTAACTATTCTATCAGGCCTTGTTTCCATTTTGTACTAATACACAATAACATACTGAACAAGGCTATGTGATAATATGTAAAAAAAAAAAAAAAAAAACTATCACGTAACAGTTTCAACACAATAACTGTATCCTCATCAGACTTCCACTCCTGGCTGCTTGGGAGTTGGTCATCACTTATATACTTTCCGCAGATCAACTTTTAATTATCCGGAGAGTATATAAGTGATGACCAACTCCCAAGCAGCCAGTAGGAGTGGAAGTTTGATGAAGACACAGTTATTGTGTTGAAACTGTTACATGAGAGTTTTTTTTTTTTTTTTTTTTTTTTTTTTTACATATTATCACATAGCCTTGCTCAGTGTGTTATTGTGTATTAAGAAAGAGTAACCAAAAGCTTCCTGATTTTTTTAAAATTTTTAACGCGATCCTTTTTTTCTCACTTCATTTTTTCATCCTTCCTAATTTTTTTTCATTTCTCGTCTCGAAGGGGGGGGTCCGGACCCCCTGGACCCCCCCTTGGCTACGTGCCTGCCATAAACGTAAATATCACATGCGCTCGATACATAGTGCGGCATTTTGAACTCAAGATGTCACGTTTTTGAACATTTCGCATCTTTTCGTCACCTACTAATCAACATTAATGCCAAATTTAGTTTTCCTAGCTTCAGCAGTTTGGTAAGCTTATCCTTTCGATATAGTTTTTAATCGGCCATTTTGGATTCAAGATGGCCATAGATTTTCAATAAAGCTTTTGTTTACATTTTGACCCGCCGCCATTTTGCACAGGGTTGTCGTAGAAAGTCGAGACTTGCTCCATCTTCTTTCATTTAACAAGAGCTTTCAAACGATGTGCTACTTAACCCCTCTCGCTGTTTGAAACATTTTAGTTAGACCCCACCTGGGACCCTACGGGAGACCCTGGGGCAAACTTTCCCCCCCAAAAAAGTTTGTCTTTGATAATGATGGGATACGTGTTGACCGAGTTTTCAATTTACCCAACCGTTTCCGAACAAATGACTCGGTTCAAACTGTTCTGCCAACTATTTTTTGTAGCTTTTACATTACAAAATATCTTGCAACTCACGTTATTTTTCCCAGTGGCACGTATAACTTTGGGATTCGTCTAGTTATAACATATCAAATGCAAACACAATTGTCTCGTTCGGATCTCAGCGGAGCCACTGCGTGACCCTCCCTTGTAAGACAACTCATAGTATATCCAATTTATCTATTTCATTGTACACGACTTGAAAAGCGAAATATACAATCATATGTTACTGCCCATATTCGATTAATACTAAAAATAGTTTCAGCTTATCTCTTCCATATTCCTGCCTATAGTTTGTAGTAAACTCATGATATACTTATCATGGTCTGGGTTTGAGCTGCCCTCGCTCCCCAGGTTTTACCTTGTAGATCCGCCACTGCTAAAGTTTTCTCATTTCTGTTTCAAAATCAACTTTCATTAGTGGAAGTTGCGCTATCTCAGTGAAAGTGATTTCTTCTGGCTTAAAGGATTTCTGTTTCGATCTTAGTTCATGTAATGTTGAATTGAATAATATTATGTTGGTTTATTTCTTGTGACTTTATTTTATTCCTTTGTCTCTTCTTTCTTTCATTATTATTTATTAAATTACTCATCTTTCCCTTTTAATCTGCACCACATAAACAACAAATGTTAATGCTATTATTTCATTTCAATTTACCATATTTTTCCTAATAAATGTAAAACATTATTTATAAAAGAGTCTTTCGTTTTCCCGGCCTCTATGTTTTATTGAGCAATAATCACATTATGCAAAAATCCACATCTGGAGTTAGACCCATAAACTGCTTTCACGTAACATGTATTGGGGATGAAATGTCCTTGGTTCCAAGTTTCACATTTTAGAAGTGCAAAATTTTAATAATACAAGTTTCGAAATATTTTGCTGTCCGTCTCTTATAAAGATTCTAAACCAAACATTGACTATCTTTTCTCTTCTCATGCACTTTCGTAACACCCTATACGTCAGATGTACATGTAAATATTAGTCTTACAACAAGCTGAAACCGAGGATTGAAACAGGAATCCCTTGCGTCAGACGTGAGCGCTCTACCATTGAACTACCGCAGTCCCCTTTCATATAATGCATTTGGTAAAATTTAAATTGTGATAGTGGTTACAGTGTAAATGGGTTTGATGTTATAAACGACTATGTCCCTAAGAAATACTGGTGTAAGTCTATGTTCCATAAGGCTAGCAATAAACAAATTGAACCAATTTGCCCTTTTATAGAGACTTCAAGATATTAGAACTATGTCATCTGCTCAATTTCTTGCACATGATCAAATTTAGCATTTGCATTAGATCTTACTGAAATAGGTGAACAAGAAATCGAAGTTCTTACGTCTCTTCTCTCTCTCTCTCTTTCTTTTCTCTGTGGCTAAGCGGTTAGCGTACGCGCCTTTGGCGCAGGAGACCCGGGTTCGATTCCCAGCGGGAGCTCATGTGGTTTGGATTCCACGTTAATCAGTAGGTCCACGTCTCATATAGCCTCGCTGCTGAACGGGACGATAAACTCAAAATCAACTCAACTCTCTCTCTTTCTTAAACTGTTTTCTTCAAAACTATTTCACATACAAAGATTATCTTTTCTTATAATAATAGTATTTATGGCGTGTCAATTTTAAAGAGAGATAATTGTTATTAATCGGATTCCAGAGAAATACTGTCAGGAAAACTGTCCCATACACTTAGTATTAGATGAACGAAGAAATTCTTGTAGAGATTTTGAGCTACGCTAAGTAAATTTTGCACGCTGATTGCTGTTAGCAGGATTCGCTCGTTCAACTCAATCTAGCACCTCAAATAAATTTATCCACTGTATGATAGTTATTGAAACTTTCTGATATGAATCTATTTTATGATTTTATGAACAAATAACTACTATTTATTTATAGCTATCCATATATATATATGTATGTATATATATATAAACCAGGGATGCAAATAACCACTCGCACGCCGTGAGTGGTTCATTGGTGCGGGCGACTATTTAATATCATACCAAAGGTAAGTAAATGATTTCTATTGTGGGATGTGGACTAGTATCTTTTCTTCTTGGGTTAGTAAAATTTTTGTTGCTTATTTGCATCCCTGATATAAACTAACTCTATGGCCTATGAGACCCAGAGGTTCAATCTCGTGTTCACAAAATCTCTCCAATGACTTCTGTCCTTAGCCAACTGGATTTAGTTTCTACTTTCTATATCTACTTCTGCGAGATCCATCTTAATATTGTCCTCCTATCTGAGCCTAGATCTTACTAATGGTTGTTTTCTGATTGGATTTTCGGTTAAAACTTTGAAAGCGTTTTACTTTCTTCCATTCTGGCTACATGACCTGCCCGCCTGAGCTCCTAGACTTGATGACCCTAAGATTTGGTAAACCGTATAAATTATGTAGTTCCTCGTTATGAAGTTTCTGCCATTGATAGTTCTCGTTCCTCTTGGTTCTCAACATTCGTCTCAAGATTTTATTCTCAAATACTTTCAGTCTGCGTTCTTTCTGTAGGGGTAGAGTAAGCTACTATGTTTCACAACCATACAGCACGACATGTATGATTATCATTTTTATATACTTTAAACTCCTTGACAATTCGCAACAACAAAAGATTTTAAACTGAATAATAGCACGAACTCCCTGCTTGCAGTCGACGTTTAATTTATTTGTGGACATGGTTTTGGTGTCTTCATAATGATCCTAGGTATTTGAAAGTATCCACTTTGGTCCAGCTTACAATATTAAGTTCATTGATTTCTTAAATCTTTGATAAAAAAAAATACTTGAATGTTCTGTGGTCCTTCCTTTCCAGTGAACCCAGACAAGACTTAAGTTATACTGGTAATCACCAACAGAGGTCTTATGGTTTATCGATGCCCACCGTTGAAAACTAGTAATAGATTTAATTTCCAACATTTATCAGTCCAGAGGGGCGATTGATTACTAGTAATCGCGATTGATTTCCGGTAATCACAGCATTTCTGACTTTCACAATAACAAATACATAACATCTCATGTTCAATTCTCATTAAACTTAGGCATTTTAATTGTGATTATGTTATATTATTTCTTAATTTCTTTTGTTAATTATTTCATTTTATAAAATGAAAGTTCAGTACAGGTGTCAGCAATCATCACTGAAAAAAAAATCATATGCATAGAAACATGGTAACGTTTATTCAATGAAAGTGAATAAACTCACAATTTTTAGCAAAAAAAAAAAAAAAAAAAAAAAAAAAAAAAGAAGAAAGAAAGAAAGAAAGAAAAGTGGTTCAATAGTAAGTTTTAACTGGATATTTTGTATCGACAGTGTAAAAACGAAAATAGACCAAATTAAATTCACGTCTTTAGCATAAGTCTAAGACCAAATTAAATTGGCATCTTTAGCATAATTCTAAGTTCTTTCTTCATAAAAATACTTTTCGTCAATTAATATTAGAGTTAAGTAATATTACTTTAACTGGTCCTCGTCGGGCACTGAAATTTTGTTGGTTTCTCTCTTTTTTAGAAAAAAAAATAAGGGGACAGGGACCTCGGGATTTGTCTTTACCTGGAAACTTCTCTGGCTCTAGTTACATAAAATGTAATATTGTGTACATTAAAATGAAGAAGTGAAGTTCTCGGATGTTAGCTGAAATAAAAAGTAATATTTGCTTATTGGTAATATGAGAAAAATGCCCGGGAAGATGTTTGCAGCACGTGAGAAACTGCACACTTATTAATCACAAGAAGTCATACAGTGTAAAAGAAACGTGTAACAGGATATAAGTCTGATATGCAGAAGACCAGACTCACGTTGAAGTTAACAGGATTCAGGTGGGTTCTTCATTCCAGCAGAAGAGAGTTTAGTTCATCCATGCAGATGACAGACAACATTCAAAGGAAAATTCAGTGGCTCAAAGAAAATTCAAGACATGCAGCTCACGTGGTGAACATGGAGCTATCTACAAAGTTCCATGTGCTCTCCCGCGTGATACAAACTGAATTCACAGAAAGAGAAAACAGCTGCTTTTGAGAGGTTTCCTTGTACACACACACACACACATAAGAGACATTAACAATGCACTAAAGATGTTTCATTTGTGACTTAATTCCGATTACGCAATATAGACAAAAAGTCATTTGCTGACTTTTCATTAAGAACTGAACATCTTATCTTACAACAATAGGAAGAAGCTGTTTAGGAAAAAGATAACAATAACAAATTACATCATTCATTATTTCTTGGAGTACGTTCATTCTCAAGTTTCAGTTGCAGAATCACGATGTAGCATTAAAATACGTATGTAAATTATTATTATTATTATTATTATTATTATTATTATTATTATTATTATTATTATTATTATTATTATATTGAGCACCATCTGTAGGGAGTCTGGTTTATCCAGCTTGATTTATCAAAACTTAAGGAGATAAAAGAAAATATCAAGAACTACTCTATAAATCACCATCAATTTTGGCCAGATGTAGAGGGTAGTTATAAATGGAATATGTTAATGCAGGTGACATTCAAACCCAAGATGGAATAAATCAACTGTTTCCGGTTTTAAGATTGATCACTATACTGGAAAAACAATAACAGGTAGCGAGAAGCGGTTTCCTGGAATGTATTACTTATATTTTCCTAACATTTGTTTTTTTTGTTTTTTTTTTTTTTTGACATATTGCTAGTATGCATGAAAGGAACATCTTGTGCCCTAAATATTGAATAAAATATACAATATAAATACATGCTATCTTTAGGGTCGCCATATTTTAAAATTAGAAAAGCAGGGGATTCTAAACCGTAAGCACTGATGTGAAGTTGTGTAATTATTACAAATACTGACCTGAAATCCTCCGGATTGTTAAATTACACTTCCAATGTACTTTTCTAACGAAACTAAAGTAAAGTAAATTTAGATTTTGCCTTTAATGTTTTATTAAGTTCAGCAAATGTGAGTCTCGAATTGTAAAGTAAGTATTACAGTAAGATATCTGTAATTGTATGGATATCTAAGGCAAGTTAAAAAAAAAAAAAAAAGCAAGCGATACATGGCAGATATTGTTCATACGGTTTTCTCTCTCAGAAACACAAAGTATAATTTCTAAATTTTTATCATAAGAAAGATAAACATATTTAGTTGTCTTGGTCCATCTCTTATAAATGTTCACTCATTTTTAAAGATTGCTACTTGAAACCATACTAACATGCAAAATTATCACGATTTCACAATATATGAAATCAGTGGCGGATCCAGGATATGATCAAGGGAGGGGCTAAACCATAGTTGGCCGCTTTATTCAATATAAAGCAGGATTGAAGCATATTTTATCCAGTGTATAACAGAGCGTCAAAGGGGTGATATAGCCCCTATAGCCCCTATAGCCCCCCTTGTATCCGCGCCTGTATGAAATATAGCGTAAACATTTTAAAAGAAAAATAATTAATAATGAATCTAATCTAAACAAAATGCTAAGGATACCGTAATTCAACTTGCAACCATTTCTGAATAAATAAAGACTAGGTGAACACGTAGACTAGGTAGGCAAATAGCTCACAGTCTGAACCTGAACGCGAGTCCAAATTTAACTCAATCGCGATGGAGACTGACACAGAGATGTAGCGGTTTACGTTGAATATAACAACATTTTATCAAGAAAGTCGTCTTAGATTTTTCTCCGACCCAAAAAAAAAAAAAAAAAAAACGGTTGGTTTCTCGAGATTAAGATATGATTAAGCGGGGGACGAATATAGGACCTGAAAATCGGATGGTACCCACTAAAATCGGGTAATATGGCAACCCTAGTTATCGTTGTAAGTATTTGAGAGATTCGAAAACTGAATGGTCGGTGTCAGAATTGTCAAAACACCCGAAAGAATCTCAAAGATCCAAAAAAATTATAATGTTGGATAAGAAACTTAATAACTTTTGTGTTCTTTTTCACCCGGCTGCGGCGAAATTAAAAGGAAGGAATTATAATGCATGTTAGATTTTTTTATTATTATTATTTCTACGTAGAACCTAAACGGTTTCGTACAATTTGATGAATGAAATGTCGATAGAGTCTTCATAGTCTCACTCACAACTGATACTTAGTGTATATGACGTTATATTTTCTGTTGAATATCAAATGAAAAGATAGGTTGGGATGATTCAATACATATTTTATGGGTATTTTATTACGCATAACAAATGAAACAAATGAATAAATCCTGTATTCAATAACTAAGTAAAGTTAGTTTTCGACTTCTTAAAAAATAATTGCTTGGTTCAAACATTATCTCACCTCTAACAGAAAAGTAGAAGTAGTACAATATTTTGAATTGAGAAACGGTGAACACAAGTGCACACGCTTTTAGAACTATTAGTGAAGTCCCTCGTGGCTATGGTTACCATACGCATTTTCGACACGGGAGACCGGGGTTCGATTCCCAGTGGGACTTCATGTGTTCCAGATCCCATTTTATGCTATTGATCTACGTCTCATAGAGCCTCGCTGCTGAAAGGGATGCTAATCTCTAGTCCAAACATCCAATCATATAGATATGCTAGTAAGGCCACCAAGCCAACGGCGAACAGGTTTTACCAGGGAAGCAAGAAAGTTCGTGCGCTTTTATACTATGGAAGAAAACTGTCAATTACAGGGTTTTAACGGTTTGTTTATTCGGCAAAATAGCCTCCATTTGCTTCTACAACCTTCTCCCAGCGCTCAACAAGCTTGTAGATGCCAGTTTTGTAGAATATTTGTTCCCGAGACTCGGAAAACTCAGCAACTGCATTTTTGACGTCTTGTTCAGTCTTGAACTGCCTGCCACGCATAAAATTGTCTATGGCCAAGAATAAATGGCAATCTGAAGGGGCGACATCTGGGGAGTAGGGAGGATGAGATACAAGCTCCCAACCAAGTTCTGAGATTACTTCCAGCGCCTGTTTTGCGGTGTGAGGGCGCGCGTTGTCCTGGTTATAGAGCACACCTCTTTTGTTCACTAGTGCTGGCTGTTTCTGGGTCAGTTTGGTGGCTACCGTTCTCAGTTGTGATGAGTACACATCTTTGGTAATTGTCTTACCACGTTCCAAGAATTTGTAGTGCACGATACCGTTTGTAGTCCACCAAACACAGAGCAAAACCTTGTGTTGATGGATGTTCGGTTTTGCAGTCAAAGGCTTCGGATCATTCGGTGATAGATAATGGTATGACCGTTTTTTATTGTCATACATGACCCACTTCTCGTCACAAGTTATTATACGGTCCAAAATTGGACAGATTTTGTGTCTCGTCAACAAAAATGAACAGATATTCAGTCTTAGAACTTGGCTCATAGCGGTCAGCTCGTGAGAGACCCACTGACCCAGTTTTCAGGTCTTCCCCAACTGATGCAGACTTACCCGAATAATTTTCCTGCTTACCTCGAATCGGTGAGCAAGTTCCTCACATGTTTGACTGGAATAATCTTCAATAGAGGCCTTCAGGTGGTCCATATCCACTGATTTAGGCCTCCCAGAGCGAGGCTTATCTTGAAAGGTCTCGTCACCAGTTGAAAAGGTCTGGAACCACTTTTGTGCTGTACATTTACTTATTACACCCTCTCCGAGCGCAACACATATTTTTCTAGCTGCTTCTGCACAATTTGTCCCCAATTTAAACTCGTAAAGCAAACAAGCTCTAAAAACTTCACTTGACACTGACATGATCACGAGCGATTTTTACACCCTACACTGACAAATGCGTTGTTATATTCACCGTGGCTGATGCGTCAATGAATAAGCTTTCCGAAACAGTCAAAACTTTTATGCTACGGGGACAGGTGTCGCCGCAGCAGCCAAATGGAAGCGGGAGTGGTTCAAAAGCGCACGAACTTTCTTGCTTCCCTGGTATGTTGGTTCGCAGCTAGCAGAAATGTTAGGAATTAGTAGTGGCAACTGTAACTTCTGAGCCATAAATGGAAACTCTCTAGTATACAGAGGACGAAAAAAGATTTAGTCACGATTAGTTGTAATTTACAATGGCAGGAGAAATTGAACATATGGTTCTCTGCTGATGCATGTCTACTTTTACATACTAGTTAGGAAAGACAAAATGGCGTGCCATTTCATTTTCAATTGCCTTGTTTCCCCCCTTCAGTTTGTTTATTCATTTGTTAGCACAAGATTCTATATAAACAGTTTTTTTTTAATTAATTAGTTGTCAACACTTCCACATTGCAAACTGCATTGTTTATCAAAGGGTGCATAGCTTTATGAAAAAGATTTTTTTGTGTGTGTGTGAGTTCATAGGAATCTAGGAAGATTAGAAATACAAAATCTGTTTGCCCAATCTGCTTATACTACTAACATCTGACTGTTCTTGACGAATCTTTGTAGATTCTTTTGTTGTTGAAATAATTGATTGCGTAAGTGAAGTTTGTTGTAAAATTATTCGCCATAAATATGTTCAACGTCTATAATTGAAATCGATTTTACGGTAATTGTTATTGTATTTTCTTGTTATTGTATGATAGCAAGATCTTGAAAAAGACTCTTTTTCCACCAAAAAGTTTGCGTGTGTGCGTGTGTTTGGGAAAATTGCTTTCGAAAATAAGTCTTGCCACCATAGTATAAGCCAAATCGTTTATTTTTTCCTTTTTTCTTGTTTATCTTTGGAAATATTTTCTAACTACGCTAATTTAACTAATATGCATTTTAAATCTTATCTGCATAAAAGGAGCAGATATATTAATTAAATTATATTATAGAAACGAAAATGGATTCAGGTACAAGATCTCATAAAATGTGAATGTTAGAAGCCTGAAAATTGGACAGTACATTTGTGATGTAAAGATACGGGTACCCCTAAAAAAGATTTTTGGAATGGGGAAGCGGGATTTTCAATTATTATAATAAGATATCCCTATATAGGAATCCTTTGACTTTAGAGACGTGATACTTGGTATTTGGACTTTTCATTTGAATATTCGGACAGGTGTTAAGTGTTTTCTTAATATTTGAGCTTGAAGGGGGAAAAAAAGATATATATTGGAATTATAAGATGATATCTCGAAATCCCTTAAAAGGTCGTACCAACACCTACGGTGTTATACCAGCCCTTGTCCAAGCTTAACTAGGAATGGATGCTTCTTATCGCATATGACATGAGCCTGTTGAGACAATGTTTCATGTTGTTAGCAACTGTTATTATCACGCCAGCAAATGGATATTCGGGCACAATAAGTTAGTTAATATTATAGAAAGGCACTTTAGAGGCTATACGGTGAGTATAGAGCTAGAGTTCAATATTGAGGATGTAAAGCTTAAGTCAAATCTAACCGTCAGGGGTAACTTGATTAGATATGTAATTGATATTGCTATCAGGTTTGAAGACGACGACACAGATATAAGAGCGAAAGAAGAAAACATTACGAATTATGAGCTAATTTAAAAATTAGTTTCAAGGTAACAAATATTTTGAGGTTCTCTTCTTGGTATGGTCTAGGGGAGCAATAACAGAGATTAATAGAAATGTTTTTATGAAGCTTGGGGTGCCTAAATTCATTTTTGAAAAAGGATTTCTTCCGTAGTTCTGAAGCCTACGATTCAGATGAACTGTCATCTACACTGTGCTACTTAAGTTTTAGTGTGGAATGTATAAGTTAGGTCAATTTTTTAAATGTTATTGGAATTTGAAATATATTTTACTTATGTATTGAAATTATAAATTTTAAACGTTGATGGACTTATTTAGTCTAGGAGAATTAATATAAAGATGTTTTTATAATGTAAATTTGTATTAGTTATATATATTTTTAATTTTCTCTTATTATAAATAACGTTTTTACGTGGTCCGTAGTGTGTGTGGTGCTAATGTATATAATATAATGTGTAAACCATACTTGTAATATAAGAATGGGTGTAGAAGAAGGTGAATAAAGTAAAATCGATACCGTATACCGGGAATACTATTTGTGAAATAAGTTAACTAACCAGCTAACTCTATGGCCTATGGAACCCGAAAGTTCAATGCCGGATTCACAGAAGCTCTCCAATGGCTTCTATCCTTAGCTAGCTGAATCCAGTTTCTGCGTTGTATTCCTATTTCTAAGAGACCCATAATATTGCCGTCCCATTTGCGCCTAGGTCTTTCTAATCGTTGATTTCAATTGAATTGAAAACTTTGAAAGTACTCCTACTTTCTTCCATCCTGGCTACATGACATGCCCACCTAAGCCTCATAGACTTGAATACCCTAACAATGATTGATAAACGGTATACATTATGTAGTTCCTCGTTATGAAGTTTCTGCCATTCCCCATTTCCATTCCTCTTGGATCCGAATATTCGTCTCAGGATCTTGTTCTCAAAAACTTACAGTCTACGTCCTTCCCTCGGATAAGCGACCATGTTTCGCAACCATACAGAACAACATGCTTGATTATACTGTAGTTTTATATATTTTAAGCTTCAAATTCCTCGACAGAATTCGCGACGACAAGAGATTTTGAACTGAATAATAACACGAATTCCCTGCTTTTAGTCGACATTTAATTTCTTCGTGAATATGGTTTTGGTCTGTTAATATTGATCCTAAATATTTGAAAGTATCCACTTATCATAAGTATTATTTGATATTTTAATGCAGACATAATTTGCTGTATTACGATCATGACGAACTTCCATGTATTTAATTCTCTCTGTATTTACTTCTAAGCCCATGTCCCTACAAGCGTTTAGTAAGACCTCTGCATTTCTTTCGATTTTCATATCATTCCCTATCAAATTTACATAATCAGCATACGCCATAACCTGGTGAATACCATTCAACGCTAGGCCCTGGTTGCTATCTTTGATTTTGCTTATAGTACTCCAGCACATAGTTGAATAAGAATGGCGACAATGTTTCTCCTTGCTTCAGCCATTCTCGACGTGGAAGATCTGGACAAGAATTTTCCTACCCGGCCTTAATTTTGGGATTCATTTAAACATGTCTTAATTAATCTAATTAGCTTTTTCGGTATTTCAAATTCTTTAAGAATGTTGTACAATGTTTCTCTCCTGACCAAGTCGTTAGCCTTTCTAAAATCAATAAATGATGTACCGGGGTATTGTATTCCCACGTCTTTCCGATATTTATCGAAGAGTAAATGTTTGGTCGATAGTTGATCGATTTCGTCTAAATCCGGACTGACATCTCCAATAATTTCATCTGCGTATGGAATCAATCTTGCTAATATAATGTTTGAGAGGATATTATGGAATGTTGACAGAAGAGAAATGCCTCGATAATTATTACAATCAGTTTTGTCTCTTCTTATGAATTGGAACAATGATTGATTCTTTCCACTCTTGTGGCAATTTCTCCTTGTTCCAGATAAGGAGATTCGGTTTGTGTATCTTGTTCGACAATTAAATTCTGAAATAAGTTAGAGACATGAAATTCACCATTTAAACTTTCATTTAACACAACTAAACAGAGATATAAAATTCACTATTGGCCCAAAAGTAGGTATACAGTACCGTACTGATCAGCTCATTGCATTTTATTTCATATCTTATTGTTATCCAGCAGGTAGACTTAGTTTCTTTGTTATTTGTTCATAATTTGTTTTTACTTACATCTTAAGCTTGGAAGAGCCGAAGCAAATAAACCCATAAACTAGAATGTTATACTTGATCAATGCAAGGGTGTATACCTACTTTTGAGCCACACTGTATAAACACATGTTTAAGTATTTTTCTATATTTGAGAGAAGAGAAGAAACCCTGTACGAAGAACGGGAACTTCAGCTAGTTAACTTCCCCGCTTGATTTGTAGCTAGCGCTACTGAAATTGAACACATTACGATGTTTCGGACTCAATGCTAAACCGTAGGTTCAGAACTAAGATAGCTTCGGTTGTGAAAAGGGATGCTCAACTTCAATTAAGAAATTTAGTTGGAGATAGAATTTCGTAAAAGTTCATTCATTTTTCAGTGTAATACATTAAAACTTCTCTACGTAGGAAGGTTTTCGCGGTACAAAACCTTTTCTATAATATCAAGTGCTCTCATACCGTAATTGATAATATTAATTTCTTTTGCACAACTGTGCTTCTGAATAATATTTAGGGATGCGCACGAGACAAGATTTGAGGCTGTCTCGTCTCGAAAACAAGCTGTAAAAGTGATGTCTCGACTCGAAAAATGTATTCATATCTATTGGAAAAGCTGTGTCTCGAGTCGAATTTTGTCAGGAAAATTTTGTCTCGACTCGTCTCGTGCGCATCCCTAATAATACTGACGGATTAACGTTTGTAGTAATACTTGTAGGATTAGTAAATAGATATTTTAAATAGGTAAGTGTCTTAAATAAGTTCTATGAGGTTGCATTTACTTGTTTGTAGATTTAGTTGAGAATAGCAAAAGGAGACATTTTTGAGTCCCACTTGTGTTTATTGCGTTGGCCAAATTGATTCTGAACTACAGGATATCTAAGTAAAACATTTTCCGGAACGAATACTTACTTCCTGTAGATATAATACTACATTTAATCAAAATTGGTTGTAGAAGACACCAAGTAACCTATTCTTTGTGAGTAGCTTATATTTATTTAAGTTCGAACAATGACAGAATAATCTATCGTAGCTATACAAACACAAAGCAATACGTAGAAACAAATGAAGGTAAAAGTAATTTGTAACCGGAAATGTAATATGATATTGTGAGAAGAAAAAAATGAATGAAAAGAGGATTTAGGAAGTCGTCTGCTAATACAACGAACAAAAGAATCTACGTTTATCAAGGGAAAATTTGGACGGCTAATGATTTTTCGAAAGGACAAAAAAACTGGTTTCTCTTACATGTAAAGCAGAAGAATAGTATAATGAATCCCTTAGTTTGAAGGTCATGGAAAGAATAAGTTGATAGCTAATGAAACATTCGTATATATACTGTACGTGTATATGTGTGTGTGGTTGTATGTAATTAAACAAAATAAGAAAAAAAAAATATATTCCTCCCTTCACTTATTGACTATTGACTTAACAAAGAACCTCTTATGTAATTGGTCATTGGGAGTTCAAAGAAAGTACATCAGAAACAACAGCGAGAGGATGAATTCAAAAGGGAATACGTATTCAATGCCATTGAGAAATCCTATCGTGTGTGTGTGGGAGTAACAACTGCAGAATGGATTAATGAGATAGTTTGACATTTAGCAAAGCTCTAAGGATTCTTTCTTCTTTACGTAGCTATATTACCATTAAAATGCAAGATCATTATTAAGGGACTGTTTATCCATATCTTCCTTTTGTTGTGAGTTTCTTTTCTGCTTTCACTGCTTGTCAAAGAATCGAAAAGGCTGCAACATTAAAAAAAAAAAAAAAAATCATAATCAAATCCCTTCAATAATGATTGAGTTGCAATTTAAAAAAAAAAAATACTCAAAACATTTGGTTTCAAAGTGATTACACAGTAAATGTTAACAGAAAATGTAAAAGAAAGCTTGGGTGAAAGATGATATTTGATATTGCAAAATACTAGTAGCGATGCATTACAAAGGCTGTATAGGGCAGTGTTCGTAGTTTGAGGGAAATTTTACTAATCTAGTGAAATGTCGTAGATAAATTTAGCAAAAAGGGAAAAAGGGAATTTTTCGATAAAATATGAAAATCCAGGAAATTCTCGCGCTGACTGATTGACCAATATAAATGGTTAATTTTTTCTTTTCCCTTCAGAAATAAACCAAAACAATAACAATAGTTTATGTATATTTCGTGTTTGTGTGTGTGTTCGATGTATCATAATTTGCACCAATTGTCTGTTTTTTTTTTTTTTTAATGAAGGAACTTCTGTCATAGGAATTGGACTCAAGAAACTAGGGAAAATTTGATAAGAAAAGGGAAAATTTGATAAGAAAAGGGAAAATTTGAAAAGAAAAGGGAAAATTTTGTGTCAGTCGAGGGAAATTTTCTTATGAAAATCTACGAACTCTGTTGTAGAGTATCTTGATAATAAAATGCGAACATTTCAGTCTGTCAGTTTTTATGCGTCGTTTGCTAATTGCTAATAGCAAATAGCCACGTTAATAAGTGTGGCTACCTGCGTTATTACTTGCCTGCACTGACTCTGATATATGTCGCTATCTACGCTATCATTTACTATTCAATGACTTAAATCAACAGAATGTTGTTCATAACGAAGCCTTGAATAATTGCATAAACATTATATGGAAGTTTGAGGAGGTTGATGGGTAATTTCTTTGTTCTTTGTATTAACTTTCACTAGAAAATTAATTAATTACTTCAGTTGTATCCTAAATGTGATTTGCATTTGTTATGAAATCAATAATTGAGCTTGCGTTATTGATAGGGTGCCAGACGTCCATATTTATAGTCCAGACATTATAGTCCCGGGTTTATATATTATGTCACCTTAGGAATTGTTTGGAACTCCAAACTTCCTGGTTTCCCCCCAAAAAACATAAGCTCGTATCATCCGTGAGCAGGGCCGGCCCTAGGTAATTGGCGCCCAGTGCAATGGCATTATTTGCTGCCCCCTTTTTTCCAGCAAGAACAAATCTTAAAAGCCTCGATTTTAAGTATACTACTCCATTATGAACAACGAAGGGAAGGGAAAGAGCAGTTGCACTCAAAAAGGCCTAAACACTACAAATACAATCTAGTTGTCTATAATATTCCTTTAAATACTAATCTATTATGTTAGTGTAGGGTGACCAACCGTCCCGTAAAAACGGAATTGTCCCGTTTTTTCACTACCATTCCCGGTGTCCCGAAAAATTCTCTCGGGACGCCAAAATGTCCGGTATTTACGTACATTGGGCACAAAAAATCTTTCGAATCTCTAAAATTTCCTAATTTATATTATTTTCTAAGCTATGTGATTATGTTGGAATAGGCCCTATTTCTAATTACTGAGTAACGTCATTACGACGTTTGCGATATTGGATGTGGTGGCTGCCCTGTTTTCCTCTCAGGCCTCCCCATTCCGCAGACAACAGTGCAAGGGGCTGAAAGTTTTATGAAGAACAAATGTAATCTGTTTTTACTCTCTGTTTCGGGCGGTGGAAGATTGAGGCACTGTCATCAGTACAGTACAGTATTTCCGTGACTTGACTTAGATGTAACACACTACGAAAGGGGAACAAAGGTACAGAACTATAAAAGTGAAAGTAAAAAGAAAACTAGTTGTAAATGAAATAATGTATATAAGTAAGAAAATGCAAATAATAGGAGTTGGAACCCGATGCTGAGAGATAATTATAAATCCTGTCGGGGACAGATTTGAGTGCTCATATATTCTTAGTAATGTTTTCAAATATTTCACTTTTTGTTAGCTGCTGATAGTTACTTGTTATCTAATTAATTTTAAAACCTTTTCAATAGTGAAATGTGTAAATTTACTTTTTTGTGAGATACAAAGAGAGAGAGAGAGAGAGAGAGAGAGAGAGAGAGAGAGAGAGAGAGAGAGAGAGGAGAGGCTAAAAAAATATATTTATGGGAGCAACCTATTCAGAAATAAAAAGTGTCCCGTTTTTTCTAGTTGACGATTTGGTCACCCTAGACGCACCTGCAGAGGAAAGATGGTAATTCTTTTTATAGAATGCAGTATTGAGCTTGAAGCTCAAAATATCAGTTTGCAATTCTAGTGCAACTACCTCCTTTATCTTTATTTTTGATTTTCCTTCTAGCCCTACATCTGTTAATTTTTTTTAAAACTTGTTTCCACCTTTAATGATAACGATTTTGTTTGTGACAAAGACAAGACTAGTTTTCATATCATTAAATGGAACAGGTGTTCGCTACTGTTCGAGAATTGATTTCTTATATTTGACAACAATCAAACAATTCATGCTGGCATTTGTCTGACTATTTGTGTTAATACTGTCCATGTGACCTTAAACTAATACACTGAGAAAAAAAATGTAGGTAGCGTACTTAAAAAGATAGGTTACATGCGTAATTCCTGTAGTTTTTGGACTTAACGTACAGCAGACGTATAACTGAAAACGCATGTTATATAATACTTTCTGTATAAGTGTTCCATCTATACGTACTTTCTGTATAAAACAATGTAGGCGGTCAGGATCTCACGTACAAATGTACGTATACAACATATAGCCGACGAGGGTAAAATGTATGTGATATACGGAAAACTGTTAGATGTCAGACATCCTGCAACGGCATGATGTAACACCTAAAGGCAGTGCCTATGTAGCATACGTATAACGTATGCTCCGTACTGATTTCTATACTAAGCAAGAGGATACCGTATATTTGTACAATATATCGCTGTCCGGAGAACAGATTTTTCTCTGTGTACGACCTAAACATGATTTATGAATGTAGTATTCAAATAGAAGATCAGATTAGTAAATTTACCTACCATCATCATAAAGCCTGTTTCCAACAAGAAATATTTGTCTTAAATAATATAGTATGACATATTTTGCCACCCAGTGCAAATGCACGTGTTGCACATATGCTAGACCCGGCCCTGCCCGTGTGATAATTTTGAAAAAAAAAAAAAAATCCCACTTTTATTACAATCGATACTCAACCAATAGGAATAATCTATTCTCTCTAACTCAATTTTGGAAACAGTTGACCTATGATTTAATTAATTTTAATATTTCAACAAGAGCCAAATATATAACTGTGGTCTCGATTTTATAATCTACAAATAACCACCTAGTCACTGAACATATGCTTGCCTTTGCATTCGAAACAGCACACCTGTCCGATTTTAATGTGTTTTATACGGACTGGTTCTAAGGATAGAAATTCTGTTGGCTGTGTCTTTGTCACCGACGAGGGCAGCTCAGAATTCATTTTGCATCGCCTGTGTTCATTATATACTGCAGAATTAAGCTTGCCCTCAACCATGCGCTTACGCTTTCGTTATGTCGTGTGCTGGTTTGCACCGATTCTCAGAGCGTAGTTATAAGCCTACAGAATGTCTTCACTAAGCACGCCCTCGTTCAGAACATTCTTGTGGGATGCTTGAGCTCCTTCGTGGCTAAGCGGTTGGAGTACGCGCCTTTGGCGTGGGTGACCCGGGTTCGATTCCCGGAGGAAGCTAATGTGGTTCGGATTCTACGTTAATCGGTAGGTTGCGTTTCATATAGCCTCGCTGTTGAAAGGGACGTTCAACTCCAAGTCAAATCAAATTAAATTCTTGTGAGATGCCATCACCAACAGCAACAGGGCTGTGTCGTCATTGTTTGCTGGGTGCCAGGTCATGTCGGCATTCGGGGAGACGAACGTGATAACACAGCTGCCAAGATTGCATTGGAGCATATTCTTCCTTGCTTCGATCTATATAGCTATTTCCATACCTTAATGCGCTCTCATTGGCAAGCACATTAGGATCAGACAAATGAAAATAAATTTTACGCAGTTAAGCTGTTTCTTGGAGAGTGGCACACATCCTCTCGCCCTAGTCATCGAGTGGAGTTCTCCTAACGCGTTTACGTATCGGATACCCCCATCTGACGACGTCCATTTAGACAGCCCCCCCACCTTTTCAGATTCAATCAGAAATGGTCTCAATCGTTTGTACATCGTTTGTACAGAAATGTGCAGGCGAAATTTTCGTTTGTACACAATTAGGGGCGCCGCCAGAACGAAAAAAAAGTAGGTGGCTGTCTAAATGGTAGCCCCCCCCCCACCTTTTCAGATTCAATCGGAGATTGTCTCAATCGTTTGAACATCGTTTGTACAGAAATGTGCAGGCGAAATTTTCGTTTGTACACAATTAGGGGCGCCGCCAGAACGAAAACAAAGTGGGGGCTGTCTAAATGGTAGCCCCCCACCTTTTCAGATTCAATCGGAAATGGTCTCAATCGTTTGTACATCGTTTGTACAGAAATGTGCAGGCGAAATTTTCGTTTGTACACAATTAGGGGCGCCGCCAGAACGAAAAAAGAGTAGGTGGCTGTCTAAATGGTAGCCCCCCCCCCCACCTTTTCAGATTCAATCGGAGATTGTCTCAATCGTTTGAACATCGTTTGTACAGACATGTGCAGGCGAAATTTTCGTTTGTACACAATTAGGGGCGCCGCCAGAACGAAAACAAAGTGGGGGCTGTCTAAATGGTAGCCCCCCCACCTTTTCAGATTCAATTGGAAATGGTCTCAATCGTTTGTACATCGTTTGTACAGAAATGTGCAGGCGAAATTTTCGTTAGTACGCAATTAGGGGCGCCGCCAGAACGAAAAAAAGTAGGTGGCTGTCTAAATGGTAGCCCCCCCACCTTTGCAGATTCAATCGGAGATTGTCTCAATCGTTTGAACATCGTTTGTACAGAAATGTGCAGGCGAAATTTTCGTTTGTACAGAATTAGGGGCGCCGCCAGAACAAAAACAAAGTGGGGGCTACTATTTAGACAGTCCCCCCATCTTTTCAGATTCAATCCGAAATGGTCTCAATCGTTTGTACAGAAATGTGAAGGCGAAATTTTCGTTTGCACACAAATGGGGCGCCGCCAAAACGATAATAAAGTATACTGCCTAATTGGTAGCCCCTCCCCACGTCCGATTCAAAAGAAAATTATCTCAATTTTTTGTACATCATTTGTACAGTAATGCGCAGGCGAAAGTTTTGTTTCTACGCTATCAGGGGCGTCGACAGAACGAACACACATGGGAGCTGTCTAAGTGGTAGCCCCACCATGTTCGATTGAACCACAAATTGCCGCGATCGTTTATACATCGTTTGTGCAAAAATGTGCAGGTAAAATTTTCGTTTGTACTAAATAATATACGGATGTGAGTATTTTTAATATTTGACCTAGAATTGAAGAAAAGGGTTGGGGATTGCAATTACTATAATTATGTATATATCTCGGGATTGCTCAAATTTAGAGATATGAAAGTTGTTATTTCGACTTCACATTTCAAATGTTAAACCAGTGTATCATGGTTTAACGTTTTCTGATACTTAACCTAAAATGTAAGAAAGGGGGTTCACTAAAATGATCACGAAATTCGCGATTTTGGATTTTGGATTAATTCTATATTAAAGACTCAGGATGAAGACAAAATATTGCGCACAGTTGCACGTTGGACCATCTGCTAGTTCTAAGATAATAATAATAATAATAATAATAATAATAATAATAATAATAATAATAATAATAATAATAATAATAATAATAATAATAATAAATAATAATAATACTAATACTAATAATAATAATAATAATAATGATAATAATAATAGTAATATTATAGTAGAAGCAATTAACTTTGAAAGTACTGGTTAGTGGAACATTAAAAAAATGTGTCATATATTATGGAGTATTTACTAACAAGACATGGGATGCAAATACAGGGGATATACAAAAAGAGTGGAAACACCTGGTATAAAGATTGAGCCATTTCAAACACGATTTGAGTCTGAACATGATGGTGTCGCTGTGGTCACCGGCACATCCCTTGAGGTAAACAGCCTGGCCAATCGAACAGAAGGGCTAATTACAGTTCAACGACCAGTCCGTGCAGGTTATCGTGAATCATGTCTGAACTGATAGAGTTTCAAAGAGGGGAAATTATTTGTGTACGTATTGTGGGAGTTTCCGTACCGAAAGTAGCGGAAATTTTTAGTGTATCAAGAGGTACACTCTCGAAGATCATGTTTACCTACGAATGTTTCGGAAAAACCGTTTCAGCGAAGCACCAGCGTGGGCGCAAGTGTGCGTTTCGTGACAGAGACACGCACATTGGGTAGGATTGTGACGAAGCAGATCACCATGGCGCGAAAAGTCAATGCTGAGCTGAATACTGTGCTTACAAAGCCTGTTAGTGTTAAAACAGTCAGAAGAGAACTCCACAAGTAAGGAATTTGTGGCAGATTTGCATTTCCAAACCACTCGTTACTATTGACTATGCTGCTATACGGAGACAGTGGTGCAACGCCCATAAAAACTGGACAATGGAGAGGTGGAAGACTGGCATCTGGTCAGATGAGTCTTCCTTTACATTGTTTCCAAGTGCTGGTCGAGTTTACATGTGGAAAACGCCGGCACAAGCGTACAATACAGACTTCTGTTACCAATAGTGATGATTTCGGCAGTTTTGGTGGTCCAGTGATGATTTGGGCAGCCATATGCTGGTATTCTGCCAGACTCATTATCACCTTGCATGAACATGTCACTGCCAAGGACCAAGTAACCATTTTGAGTAACCAGCTGCATTCCACGATGCAAATCTTATTTCCAGATGGTAATGACATGTTCCAAGATGACAGAGTCCCTGCTCATACAGCTCACATAGTCCAGAACTGGTTCGATGAGCACAAATATGAAGTGTCGCAACTTCCATGGCCCCCAGAATCGCCACACCTCAATATCATCGGGTCCTTGTGGTCAGTTTTGGATACCCGCTACCCACCACCGTCCTCTCTATAACAACGTTCCGCTACTTTGGCGGAAGAATGGTATAACGTCTCTTTGACAACCATACGCGACCTGTATTTCTCCATTCCCCATCGACTACAGGGCGTTCTGCACACGGTCCTACTTGCTCTTAGTGAAGGTAATGTGCATGAAGGGAATCCATATTTTTGTCCATCCCCTGTAACTTTTATTCTTGAATTTGAAATTTAGTAAAAATGATAACAAGGTATAATGTGAAGGAAAATATATGGAACTGTAGGAAAATATATGGAAATAATATTCAATTGAATAATTGTTGCTTCAAATTTATTGTAACTTAAAAGAATGTCTTAGTGAATTTTTGCTCCATGTTCGATTAAATGAATGTACTACATTCATAGATGTACAATATGAACACAATTTAATAAATAGATAGAAATTGATATGAATAAGCAATGACGTAAATATTAAGAATAATTTTTAGCTCTCGCCGTATGAATATGGGAGCTTATAGATTCCTACCAGATGTTTTGTAGGTTTGTCTATCTCTCTCTTTCTCTCTGTGTGAATGTGATGTTTTATTTCTCCGTAAATACTGATCGGATCTGAACTAAATTTCGTGAGCAAGTCAATAGAATATAGCTATATTTGGTACTTCCTCTGACCCTTCTATGGGTGCTGATATGTGTGTATGCGACACTCTATTTCTTGGTAATTTCAGATCTAAATCAAATTTGGTGATTAGGTAACCTATCGTCTAATTAATAAAGATCGCTATATTCTGCGAACCCTCTCTGACCTCCGAGGAGTGATGGGGGTTACATGTAAAAGTAATGTGTCGGATCCATAGTTCAGAGGGTCTGAAAAGAATAGTGATACTTCTGATGTCATTTAAATACTATTTTAGCCCCCACCGTCATGGGGGTTCAGAGGGAGGAATAATCGAAAACAGACGATATTAGTGTCGAAGGAACAGTTTCCAGGATGACTGAGATGAATAGTGACAGATTCAATGCCGTTTTAAGTTCAAGTTCAGCCGTTATCGACATAGAGTGGCATAAAGAAATAATCAAATTAATGATTAAATGGGAATAATAAGGACCAACACAGTTTGTGTTTCACGCTTTGCAAATCGAGAGCTTCTGAGTTCGGTTCACAGACTGTACCTCAGCTTCTACTCTTTCCAACTACGGTATTTTTAAAGTCCGTACGTGTTTCACCCACTCCACTTAATACATTTACAGTATATTGACGATTATCGGAATAGGAGATAGCGAGAACTGGTGTTTTGCAATCTAGCGTTCTACTAATAGGTACCATTTTCAATCTCAGCAATCGTTATTGAACCGGTTAACGTTGATCGCTAAACTGCAAAAACAGTAATACACAGCTGTAGCCCAATCCCTTTTCTTACTTTCTAGGCAAAATATCAAAAAACGTTAAAACACTATTCACTGGTTTAACATTTGAAATGAGAAGTCGAAATAACAACTTTCATATCTCTAACTTTGAGCAAATCCTGAGATATATACATAATTATAATAATTGCAATCCCCATTCCTTTCCTTCCATTCTTGGTCAAACATTAAAAATACTCACATCCGTATATTATTTAGTACAAACGAAAATTTTACCTGCACATTTTTGCACAAACGATGTATAAACGATCGCGACAATTTGTGGTTCAATCGAACATGGTGGGGCTACCACTTAGACAGCTCCCATGTGTGCTCGTTCTGTCGACGCCCCTGACAGCGTAGAAACAAAACTTTCGCCTGCGCATTACTGTACAAAGGATGAACAAAAAATTTAGATAATTTTCTTTTGAATTGGACGTGGGGAGGGGTTACCAATTAGGCAGCATATACTTTGTTATCGTTTTGGCGGCACCCCTAATTGTGTGCAAAAGAAAATTGCGCCTGCACATTTCTGTACAAAGACGTACAAACAAGTGCGACAGTTTGTCATTGAATTTGACATGGTGGGAGGTCTACCATTTAGGCAGCCCCCAGTTTGTTTTCGTTCTGGCGGCGCCCCTAATTGTGAAAAACGTAACTTTTGCCTGCACATTTCTGTACAAACGATGTACAAACGATTGAGACCATTTCCGATTGAATCTGAAAAGGTGGTTACTACCATTTAGACAGCCCCCACTTTGTTTTCGTTCTGGCGGCGCCCCTAATTGTTTACAAACAAAAATTTTGCCTGCACATTTCTGTACAAACGATGTACAAACGATTGAGACCATTTCCGATTGAATCTGCAAAGGTGGGGGCTACCATTTAGACAGTCCCCCACTTTGTTTTCGTTCTGGCGGCGCCCCTAATTGTGTACAAACGAAAATTTCGCCTGCACTTTTTTGTACAAACGATGTACAAACGATTGAGACCATTTCCGATTGAATCTGCAAAGCTGGGGGCTGTCTAAATGGTAGCTCCCCACTTTGTTTTCGTTCTGGCGGCGCCCCTAATTGTGTACAAACGAAAATTTTGCCTGTACATTTTTATGCAAACGATGTACAAACGACTGAGACCATTTCCGATTGAATCTGAAAAGCTGGGGGCTGTCTAAATGGTAGCTCCCCACTTTGTTTTCGTTCTGGCGGCGCCCCTAATTGTGTACAAACAAAAATTTTGCCTGCACATTTCTGTACAAACGATGTACAAACGATTGAGACCATTTCCGATTGAATCTGCAAAGGTGGGGGCTACCATTTAGACAGTCCCCCACTTTGTTTTCATTCTGGCGGCGCCCCTAATTGTGTACAAACGAAAATTTCGCCTGCACTTTTTTGTACAAACGATGTACAAACGATTGAGACCATTTCCGATTGAATCTGCAAAGGTGGGGGGCTACCATTTAGACAGCCCCCACTTTGTTTTCGTTCTGGCGGCGCCCCTAATTGTGTGCAAACGAAAATTTCGCCTGCACATTTCTGTACAAACGATGTACAAACGATTGAGACCATGTCCGATTGAATCTGAAAAGGTGGGGGGCTACCATTTAGACAGCCCCCCCACTTTGTTTTCGTTCTGGCGGCGCCCCTAATTGTGTACAAACGAAAATTTCGCCTGCACATTTCTGTAAAAACGACGTACAAACGATTGAGACCATTTCCGATTGAATCTGAAAAGGTGGGGGGCTACCATTTAGACAGCCCCCACTTTGTTTTCGTTCTGGCGGCGTCCCTAATTGTGTACAAACGAAAATTTCGCCTGCACATTTCTGTACAAACGATGTACAAACGATTGAGACCATTTCCGATTGAATCTGCAAAGGTGGGGGGGCTACCATTTAGACAGCCCCCACTTTGTTTTCGTTCTGGCGGCGCCCCTAATTGTGTACAAACGAAAATTGCGCCTGCACATTTCTGTACAAAGACGTACAAACAAGTGCGACAGTTTGTCATTGAATTTGACATGGTGGGAGGTCTACCATTTAGGCAGCCCCCAGTTTGTTTTCGTTCTGGCGGCGCCCCTAATTGTGAAAAACGTAACTTTTGCCTGCACATTTCTGTACAAACGATGTACAAACGATTGAGACCATTTCCGATTGAATCTGAAAAGGTGGTTACTACCATTTAGACAGCCCCCACTTTGTTTTCGTTCTGGCGGCGCCCCTAATTGTTTACAAACAAAAATTTTGCCTGCACATTTCTGTACAAACGATGTACAAACGATTGAGACCATTTCCGATTCAATCTGAAAAGGTGGGGGGCTGTCTAAATCGTAGCCCCCCACTTTGGTTTCGTTCTGGCGGCGCCCCTAATTGTGTACAAACGAAAATTTCGCCTGTACATTTTTATACAAACGATGTACAAACGACTGAGACCATTTCCGATTGAATCTGAAAAGCTGGGGGCTGTCTAAATGGTAGCTCCCCACTTTGTTTTCGTTCTGGCGGCGCCCCTAATTGTGTACAAACAAAAATTTTGCCTGCACATTTCTGTACAAACGATGTACAAACGATTGAGACCATTTCCGATTGAATCTGCAAAGGTGGGGGGCTACCATTTAGACAGCCCCCACTTTGTTTTCGTTCTGGCGGCGCCCCTAATTGTGTGCAAACGAAAATTTCGCCTGCACTTTTTTGTACAAACGATGTACAAACGATTGAGACCATTTCCGATTGAATCTGCAAAGGTGGGGGGCTACCATTTAGACAGCCCCCACTTTGTTTTCGTTCTGGCGGCGCCCCTAATTGTGTGCAAACGAAAATTTCGCCTGCACATTTCTGTACAAACGATGTACAAACGATTGAGACCATGTCCGATTGAATCTGAAAAGGTGGGGGGCTACCATTTAGACAGCCCCCCCACTTTGTTTTCGTTCTGGCGGCGCCCCTAATTGTGTACAAACGAAAATTTCGCCTGCACATTTCTGTAAAAACGACGTACAAACGATTGAGACCATTTCCGATTGAATCTGAAAAGGTGGGGGGCTACCATTTAGACAGCCCCCACTTTGTTTTCGTTCTGGCGGCGTCCCTAATTGTGTACAAACGAAAATTTCGCCTGCACATTTCTGTACAAACGATGTACAAACGATTGAGACCATTTCCGATTGAATCTGCAAAGGTGGGGGGCTACCATTTAGACAGCCCCCACTTTGTTTTCGTTCTGGCGGCGCCCCTAATTGTGTACAAACGAAAATTTCGCCTGCACATTTCTGTACAAACGATGTACAAACGATTGAGACCATGTCCGATTGAATCTGAAAAGGTGGGGGGCTACCATTTAGACAGCCCCCCCACTTTGTTTTCGTTCTGGCGGCGCCCCTAATTGTGTACAAACGAAAATTTCGCCTGCACATTTCTGTACAAACGATGTACAAACGATTGAGACCATGTCCGATTGAATCTGAAAAGGTGGGGGGGCTACCATTTAGACAGCCCCCCCACTTTGTTTTCGTTCTGGCGGCGCCCCTAATTGTGTACAAACGAAAATTTCGCCTGCACATTTCTGTACAAACGATGTACAAACGATTGAGACCATTTCCGATTAAATCTGAAAAGGTGGGGAGGGCTGTCTAAATGGACGTCATCTGACGCACAGTTATTTGTTGTGTGGTTTGAATCGTCCATATTTTGAGAAATGTATTTTCCCACTGAATATTCGGTACATTCTTGTCGAATATCCTGAATACTCAGAGAGCGCCGCACGGATTGTCTTACACTTGATCGTGCATTGGGTAATGATATTGCTGTTGTTGAGCATGTCCTCTCTTTTGTGCACATTTGTAACATTACTCACGTTCTCTGAGCTTTTTTTTTTTAATAGCTTTTTTCTCTTGTATTTATTGTTGATGCACTTTTATCTTATGTTCTGACTTTATTGCTTTTTCACTATTTATTGTCATTCTTATATATTTTCTCTATTGTTATCATTATTAGTATTTCGATTTCATCACAACACCAGTAAAACCAGAAGTCAGCCATCTTCCTAATTTACAAGCAGAATATACACTCTTACAGTTGACTGACGCACAAACAGAAGATACACTTATACATTTGACTGATGCAACAAGAAAGCTATCACTGCGTATGTTTATATACAATATTTCATTAAGTATACTTAATTGCAGTAATATTTCCTAATTTCTACTGATATTGCTAAGGACAAATCATTTAACATCATTCATCATAATATGGAATAGCCTATAATAACAAGAACAAGTACATTTAATTGAAATGTTATTTACGAGAACAAAATTGATATACAAGTAAAGTTACTTCCTTAATATTCCCTCATATCAGCACTTTAAAAATATTGTTAAATGAGAAGTAAACATAATATCAATTATGTTAATGATTATTATTAGGGTAATTATAAAGAAGTACAAAGCTCTAAAAAAAATCCTTGAAGATTTCAATTTAAAAAACTGATTGCGACAGAGGTAAACGTCCGTTCGTTTTGTAAGCAATTAGCAATAAAATATTAGTAATATAGCCTCCACATTGCTAATAACAAAGAGGTGATTAAACTTTCAAAGTCGTGAGCAAAATTTAAACAGAAGGCCTTTTACGCAAAACAACAAGGCCCTTATTAATTAAGTGTCTTTATGTAGCAATATAGTATGTTCTCACATTATGGCGATAAACGAAAAATTACCTTAAGAAAAAATATTGTAATTAGCCTTGTCTTTATCATTATATTTACGAAACGTCTTTGAACATGTCGTTGACTCATTTTAATATTAATATATTATTGATTTCTTTTTGTCAGTTCAATACTTTCTTTGCCTTATTACTACGACAAACACATTCTTTTCTTATTCTTTAATATTAACTTCCCCCCCCCCTCTTTTCTACTCTTTCGTCTGTCCTTGAGAACAAATCAGGAACTTAATTATTTCACAGAGAGAAAGAGAAGAGAACTCCTGGTGACATGAAGGCCCAATACAAGAGCAAGGACCTGAAGTTTCGAGTGCCCGCTTACTTTCATCGCTCGTCGGCGTTCTTGTCTTGTGAAGGGGGTGGAAGACGGTGATAAAGGCGAAGAGCGCAGTCGAGCGTCTAATAAGAGATTAACGAGAACCACCCTGACCTTATCTTATTCTCTCAAAATTGAGCAAACAACCTCCTGTGATTAGTCTGTCGTAAAATCGAGAAAGACGAAGAAAATATCCTTCTCTCTCATGTATAGCTTTTTACTCTTGCACATTAAATTATGTATTTCATATTTCATATTCTTGAAGAGCAGACAGAAACCACAGTGATATATTCTACCTAGATAAACAGAGCAAGTTACATAATTCTAGCTCAGAGTATCCTTGTGGATGTATGACCAGAGTATGCGCTTTTGACGTATGAATGCCAACTTCGTTTCCCGGTCGAAGTTCGCGTGGTTCGATCTCGCGTTAATATGTAGGCTCATCTCTCATATAGCTTCGGTGCTGGAATAACACACTCTAGCTTTCTAAGCTGTAGTTCTGGTAGCGTGCCCCTCTCTCAAAGTAATGTGATGTAATTTCAAGCATATTTCTGCTTACCGAATTTGAAGATGATGTTATCCATTCTGTTTTTAGTATATCGAGGAAATTTTTATACACAAATTGAATAAATGTTTATACGACAGGATCACTTGAAAAGTATGTTATAAAGTAATATAGAACGAACACATGCGAAGTTCCTATTACAATAAATTAATTTATTCTGTAGTATATAAGGAAGGAGAGAGGGAAGAAAAGATATTGTACTAGAATCTACGTTACTAGTATTAGGAACTAATTCGGGCCTGGCTGAAAGATACGCTGATTTGATTTGATTTGATTTCTAGTTTAGCGGCCCTTTCAGCAGCGAGGCTATATGAGACGTGGTTCTACAGCTTAACATGGAATCCTAACTACATGAGCTCCCGCCGGGAATCGAACCCAGGTCTCTCACGATAAAGTCAAAGAGATGCTAAACTCCAACCAACTAAGTGTAATCCTAAGTATTATGTTTGTTTAAGTTTAGTGTCCCTTTTCGCCATCGAGGTTATACGACACATGGACCGACAGGTGGAATTCTAACTGTTGTAATGCGTTGATTGTTCTCCCATTGGGAATCGAACCCGGGACCTCGTACATCCAAGGTAGGCACGCTACTCACCTTTTCTTTTTCTTTTTAAGAAGTTTAGTTTACGAAACATTTTTAGACGTTGTGCATTTACTCTGTTTGTGTGTCCATCTGAAAGAAAAAAAGAACTATTTGATGTATCTCTTTACTACTCAGAACTACTTATTCATCAATTTTACCCAAGATGTTAAAGGGTTAACAATTAGGAATCAACTTCATTGATGGAGGTGATTTATCCACTGGAAGTAGTAGAATTCAACTGTTTCCGCTTTCAATGTTAATCATGTCCACTATAGAGTAAAAACCGGTAATAGGCACGGAGAAGTAGTTTTGTGTAATTGATTAAACGTCCCGAGAATACATTTAATTCATCCTATGTTACCTCTGGTACCTTTTTCATCACTCATATTTATCCATTTCCCACAGAGAGAAGCACTAAAAATAAATAAATAAATAAATACATAAAGAGTTCATACAATTTTCTCATTTTCTTAAGCCTGAATTCTTACATGAAGAGAAATTTCCAAAATTTGGGGAAATTTTGAGAGAAAATTTAGAAAATAGAGAAAATGGAATTTTTAAGTAAAAATTCTGAAATCCAAGACAATAATCGAATTGAATTTTAGACCGAAGTTGGTGGTCCTGTTTTTAATGAGTTTAGTCTACGAAAAACTCTTCACGTATTTTCTTCATTCATCAAGTAGTTCTCCAGATTTTTTTTTTTTTTTTTTTTTTTTTGTCATCTGGATGGAGGACAGACGGACAAACTGGCTTATCATTGCGACTAAGATTAAATAAACCATTGTAACTGAATACATTTTTTCTCAGTCATTAAAATTTTCCATTGCAGGGATGTGTTTCGAATTAGTGCAAAAACGTTCTAAATCCATCAACTAAATTGAATAACATCCCAAATCTTTTGACTTGAGATATTATTCTATTCAGTTGTAATTATTTTTTATTAAATATAATATTTTGTTGGAGTTAGGATACAATATTATGCAAATGAATAGCACATGGAATACCGACGAATATAAAAACTGAAAATACGAAAAAAAAAAATGGACATAGAATGTTTTTCAATCCAGGCTCTCATTTTTTTTTCGCTAGTTTTTGTGTTTGTGTTCTTGTGCTGGATTACGTAATTAGAATATTGAGAAAGATAACCATGGAGACAAGTGTCCCAGTTAGGGTTTAAAAATGGCTAGTGCGGACACCTTTGGTGCACGGAATTCTGGGTTAGATTCCCGATAAGAGAACCTGGTAATTTCAACGCATTAAAGTGGTTCGGGTTCCACATTAAGCTGTAGGTTTACATTTGCTATAGTATCGATACTTTAAGGACGATAAATTCCAAACAAAATAATGAAAAGAAAGTCAATGGAGAAGCAAAAATATAAGTTAAAGACTTAAAATGTCTGTTAGGTCTGTAGGCAGAACCTTGTATTCAAGGGCGCCGATCCCGGGGGGGGCCGGGCCCCCAAAGATCATGTGGGCCCCCCTACTGTATTTATGAATATACAATATATGGCATAATTTGAGTGCAATTTGTCTTAAAAATCCTAATATATATATACCTTCTGCATCAGAATGCCCCCCCCCCCAATTTTCAGAGAAATCGGCGCCGTTGCTTATATTTATCGTTGCACGAATAATATGAAATAAATTAAAAATGTAACGAAAGTCAAACTCCCAAACCTTAAGTACTTAACACTAGAGCAAAGGGCTATAGCTTTTTCACTTGGGTCATATGACACGGCCAGCTCACGTCCCTATATGTCAAAATGTTTATTTAGTCGATCAAGGTTTGCAGAATTTGTCAGATTTCGCGAGATAATTTGTATGTTGGCAACACGAACACTGTCTCCTCTAACTACGAACGAAAGAGAAACACTTTTGTTAGAGAGTGTCCTGGGACAATCATTTTGGTAGCCTATTCAAATTAAGGATAAGCAAAACCGGGCTAGAAAAAACAAGAACTGAAAAGCCGACACGCCCATCTTATTCGAAAACTGGTCCTATTTTTCCATCGAAACCGATTTCAGTTTTCTTTAAAAGAGTGTTTTGGGTACTCATTTCGAAACAATTTAACGAAAGGAAAAATGATAGAAAACCGAACCCAGTAACCGATTTTGAATAAAACATTTTTAAAAGTTTTCTAAAACCGGTTTATTTTGTTCTAAAACCGAAAAGAACGGTTTTTGTGTGCACTACTACGATAATTCTAACCCTATTTTTTTCATTTTAGCACTGCAGCGAAGTTGTTATTGACAAAGAAACGAACTATTTGCGCTGTGGCGGTTACCGGTACTTGTCTCAAGAAAGCTACGTCGACAACTAGTTCTTGAAATGGTTATTACGAAAATTATTATCATTTAATCTACATCCACAATCTGCAAGAAAAGTTAGATATGATAGATGTGGGTAATCACAGATATCAGCCTCTGCATAGGCTTGTATTAATGGGTGTTACACATGAACATTCCACATGAAGAAGTACATGTACCAGGTTAGGGTTACCAGATTTTTCAGAGAAAAAATGAAGATTTTACAATTTTTACGGGAAAAACGGAAAATAATTATATTCAGAATTTACATATAGCATATACATGATTTTTATTTATTTATTTATTTATTGGTCACCTATTACATGAAAAGAATATTTCCATTTACAATAGGCTTACATAATGACAAACTTTATATATATTAAGATATACAACTGAAGATATGAAAATTTTTAAAAAATTAAATAAAGGTACAATTTAATAGTACAAACATGTGAAAACATAAGTAAGAGATGTATCTGTAGTAATTCCACCATGGTTTCACATACTAACATAGAGTAGTTTTAATTGGAAACTGGGGCAGTTTTATTAAAAATAATTGCAACAAGTAAGACACAAAATGTATATTACAATTCGCGGTGAAAACTCATGGGGTTCGGATCTCACATTAAGCTGTAGGTTCTCATCTCATATAGCTTCGAACGTTCAAAAAAGCGTTTGCAGGATATATCAAAATTCACAACCACTTGCATCCTACTCAGGCCCGTAGCCAGCCCAACCATATGATAATTCTTATGGTAATGGGGATTTAGGGGGGGCGATCCAACCATATGATAGTTCTTCACCATATTATAGTTCATTTGCAAGCCTACCGAGAAAATTTTAGGGGGCCCGCAAAAATTTAGGGGGGCGGACTTCCCTAGACCCCCTCTGGATACGGGTCTGATTCTACTTCCATTAGTTCACCGTAGTTTCTCTTCATGACATGTGTATATCATGATTCATGATTAATTGATCGAGACGATGATGACAAACGAAGACTACCATGCTAAAAACAAATTAACCTTACACATAAGGTTGGGATGTCGCTTAGATAGGAGGTATTCTGTTTTATTCTCTCCTAAAATTAAGTTACATCTTTGGGTTATGTTGCTAACAGTATGTGAGAAATCGTTTCCTCGAATTAAACGAAAATATCGGACTAACTCAGAAAAGCATTTTTAAATGTCTAGGACTATTATCAGAGTTGGCGTGGGTCAATGAAAACTTGACCCACGACCCACCAGCCACCGTGACCCACGACCCACCATGACCCACCGTGACCCACTCTGACCCAGCACCCACCATCACCCACGGTGACCCACCACCCACTGTAACCCACCGTGACCCACCACCCACCGTAACCACCACCTACCATGAACCACTATAATCCACTTTGACCTACTCTGACTCACTAAAATCCATCATCATCAACTCTGAACACGATCCACGGCCTCTTCTGAACTGACCAAAGAGTTTACACTTGTAATAAAACAAGACTATGAAATTGTCACTAATCGGAGTTTAAATTTCTAGTCAATCACTTAAGCACCACTCTGTTACAATAACGGTGGATCTGACCTTTACGATATAAAATGGTAAAGTGTTTGTCAGTGAGGAAATTGAAACAGTTCGAGGTGGGGGGAAATTAGTGTGTGCCTAAAATATACTTGTACTAAGAGAGTATTCTTGCAAGTGTTAATTTTTGAACGCATTCCACAAGAAACTTCTATTCGCAGGAAAATACCCCTGCACAATATGGAAAAAGTTATGGTTTCTCAGTTCACAGCATTTTTCTCACAAAATACTTGAAAAATCAGTTGTTCATAGGGTATAAAGGTGCTCGGGTACCCTATGTGAGAGCATCTCCATAAAGTGTGCTCATAATTGTAATTTGTGTAATCACTAAAACACCACGTTAAATTTAAGTTACAAATATGCATAATTGCAATTATTATGAATATTTATTCAAAAGTAGTTTACCTAAAGCAAAAAGTAGGTACAAAGTTGAATAACACAAATAAGCCATTAGCAATACAAGTATACATTTTCCGTAACTCGTAATTTTCCACCTTAAAACAAATCTGAAATCGGATTTATTTCCTGTTGGTAACTTTTTGGTGGTAAATCATCCGCAGTGGAATGATGTCCATCCTTCAGTCAAGAAATAACTAGCTCGTCTACTTTGAGCTTGTCTAGCAGTGGGCCATTAACATTGATGAACAACAAATTACACAATATTTGAGCACTGAGTCTATTTCTAATATCAATCATCTGTAAATCCATAAGGGGAAATCCCCGTTCGCACTCTGTCGTGGAAATTGATAATACTTCTACCCGATTTCTGCAACTTCTCATCGACAATCTACTTGTTAGACTTACGTGTGATAACGATTTTTATTAGTCAGTTTTGAAATACTCAGCAAGAAGTATCATCTCTCTATCACCATACAACATCTTTTCTATATCGACCATGTCAGTTGGCAATGTCGACCCATGTAGAACAGAAACTTCATCTACCACGCCTTTGATAGGGAATCTTGTGAATAAATTATCAATTAAAGCCTGATAAACTGATGATTTCTTATTTGTTTATATAAATTTAATTTTTGTAATTACACATGAAGGTTTGATACCATTATACTACCAAGTTCCCTCCCCCGTCTAGAAAGCGAAAGGATACGAGGTTTCTGGAAAGTATTCAGAGTGAATGGGAATTTCCCTCCTTCTTCAACTTCAATTACCACACTGCTGTTTGCCATGTGCCAAATTACGATGAATTTCAATTAAATTATCATAGTATAATTATTTCCTTGTTGAATTATCAATACTTTTCAGTGGAAAAAAGGATGAAATTTCAAAGTTCCAAATCAAAGTAAGTAGACCAACGTAAAGGGAAAAAAGTGTAAATTTTCCATACAATTATGCGTACAATCCAAACTTCAAATTTCCGTGTAATTAAGCTTAAAGTACAAATTTTATGCCTATTTTTCTCACAACTTTATGGGTTGATTGCCCTGTGCTGTGAGCGCTCCATATAATAAACATACCGGTAAGCTTCAGCAATTATTATAGCAGACAGCAACGGATATATGAAGCCAAGCACCGTATTTTTTGTTTCTGATTTTTTTCTTAAATATCATCGATCGTTTTCGATCATTTTTACAAACCAACTCACTACCAATTTTCCATATATAGAAAGTGCCCCCCCCCCCACACACACACATAAAGGAGAATTTTAAAAATTGCTAGGACACATTCTGTTTATTTTCAATAAAGAGTTAGTACACTGAATTTCAGCTCCGTAAGTTTAACGGCTTACGAGATACTCATTTTTTTTTTCGCAAAAATTCGGATCCTCACTACCTCCTTAGGATATTATGCATTATAATAAAAGCAATATAACATCCCAATTTGGATTAAGGCCTAACTATATACCAAAAGTAATTTCATTTGACTTTGCGATTTGACCGTGATGGTCAGGCACACATAGTTACATTCAATTTTTTATAAATAATTTATATATTACAGTGATTCAAAAATGTATTTTTTCCAGTAGTTAGCTCTAAAAACCCACAGGTCTGAAAAGCAAAGTTGTAGTGTAAGTCCTATTGCTATTATTACTATTAAAAATATCAATATCCAAAAGTGCCCGAAGTTCTTTTTCCACTTGGTTAGATATACTCACCTCAGGTAAGTAGACAGAAACAAGTGAAAAAGGAAGGGAAATGAAGGTCTTGAAAGTAAAACGGAGACAAATTTATCAGTCTTCAGAAGATGCTGTCTACAATGCAGTGAGCAGAGTGTGTCTGTAGATCATACTGAGTCGGTGGGTCGCAGTGGGTCACGGTGGGTGGTGGGTCACAGTGGATCATGGTGGGTGGTGGGTCGCAGTGGGTCACGGTGGGTGGTGGGTCACAGTGGGTCACGGAGGGTGGTGGGTCACAGTGGGTCACATGCTGTTGACCCACGACCCACTGACCCACTCAGAAAACTTGACCCACTCCATCTGACTATTATTTCCTTTATTTGTTAAAAAAATGGTAGGAATTGTTTAACGGGGAAAACGAAAATGTATATCGTAAAACGTACCAGAAAAAACTAAAACTTACGCGAAAAAAGTAAAGTCTGGCAACCCTATGGCAGATAGATTAGTGCTTCCTGGAAATTGAGACGTATGTAGCCTTTTACGTGAAATACCGTTGTATATACTTCCACTATTGTCATCATGGTAAGATGATTCCTTTCAGAAATGTATGTGGCGTGTACCGACTTAATATTTTTATAGTCCAGCATATATTCCTTTTCAGGCTACGCTAGCCAATCATGCGATAATTTGTAGTGATAGACATAGGCGCCGACTTTGGGGGGGGAAGGACACTTTTAGCCCCCCCCCAATATTTAGAGGTGAGGTCCTCGCCCCTCCAATATAATCCGGCCGAGGAAGAATTAACAAAGAGGAGCAAGAATTTCTGTTGTAAACTTCGTCATTCCTTTAATTCAACGTTAGGAATAGCCTTCTAGGAATGGGTACGAATCGAGGTAAAACTCGACTCGACTCGAATTCGAATCGAGTTCCGAGTCGAGTCAAACGTAATTTTCTCGAGTCGAGTTCCGAACCGAGTCGCTGTTTTTTAGGTCGTGTTTCGAGTTGAGTTTGATAAATGGCTCGCTGGTTCAGCTCGTTTTAACTCGTTTTAAAATCATGGCATGATTAGACTGGAAAGTGAAAGTCATGAGAAATGTAAGCGATAAAATGGAATACTTTTAGTATTGTTCATGAGAGAGGACACTGCTTGTATCTCGTTTCGTCTCGATAACGAGACGACAAAGGATTTTATAACGAGGCCTCAAATGTCGTTAGCACAAGGCTTAGACCTGCAAGGTCGAATTTTTGAGCCCAAGCAGATACTCAACCTGGGTAGTGATGTAAACTTGCTCGGCTCAGTTCAACGGAGCAAAATGCTCGACCCGGCATGGTTGGGATGAGCCAACGATTCGCCCCAACTGAGCTATCAGCTCTGTTCGTCTCGGTTTGGGCGAGCCATCGGCTTAGATCGGCTCCCCCAGGCCGATAACCCTAAGCCCGAGCTTTTAACAATATTTGCCTTTAGCCAAATCCTTGCTTCTCCGGAACTCAAATTCAGAATCTCGTGAACGATGGCCATGCCTCCTAGACTTCACGACTACCGAGGTCGGCAGTCAATTAGTTTTTAGTATTCAGATAGAAACCACCTATCTTTCATGTTTATACACGGTGTTATAGTAATAATAATAATAATAATAATAATAATAATAATAATAATAATAATAATAATAATAATAATAGTAATAATAAAGTTGTAGTAACAGTAGTATCGTTGATAATAATTACACTGTCTATGTAGGATAGTTGAAGAGAGTACTTGAAACTACATAAAATTTAGCTCCATTTGGCTCGTTCTGGCTCGACTTGACTAGAAACTCGACCTGAATTCGAGTCGAGTTGGAGGAAATTTTTCGAGCCGAGTTCTCGAGTCGAGCTTAAATATGTCTCTTTCGAGTCGAGTCGAGTTTCAAAGAAAACTCGCTCGAAGTCGCTCGTTTGCATCCTACAGCCTTCTTATTCGATAGAAAAGGCGGTTTTCAGACTGGTGTTGAATAGAGCACTGAAGCTTCAACCAACACTCTGGCAACACTGACCTGACAAGTGAAGATCAATGCAGTGTGAATTTTGCAGCGGAGTAGCGGATCGAGATTTGGGGGGGGGGAGTTATCTAGCAGTTAATTGAAAACGGTTGAATACGATGATGATATATTTATTCATTGCTTGGACCTAGGGATGGTATCGAGACGAGACGAGACTAGACTTTGTACAGTCTCGGTCTCGTCTCGGTTGATAAGTAGAGGTCTCGGTCTCGATCTCGTCTCGAGTCAAAAATCGCCGTCTCGGTCTCGGTCTCGGTCTCGTCTCGGTCAACAGATGCTTGTCTCGATCGCGGTCTCGGTCTCGAAGGCCAAGTCTCGGTCTCGTCTCGGGTCTCGTCTCGAAAGTCTCGAAATAAATAGTATGAAATTAAGTTTGTGAAAGTATTATTATCATACAGTCTGTCGTTTCCGGTTCTTACTTTTGTCTTCATTCTTGACAGAATTATGGTATGATATACTTCTTCGTAGCTAAATTGCTAACGCTAATGCTTTCCATGAGTGTTTTCCGGGTTCAATCATGAGTGGGTATAACATACTTGGGATAAAACCCTAATAATAACCCATATTTCACTTTCAACAATAGACTTTGTCTCAAATAGCCTGAGTACTGCTTATACAATTAAACTCTATTAAATTAACTGCAGTACTATACAGTAGTTTATTTACTTCCTTTGAATCAGAATTGTTCAATACCTCCTAACGGATAACGCAACACATAGCAGTACGAATGTATTTAATCATACCGAAATTGAAATTTTACTATTTCTCAGTTATTATCCAAAACCCTCTGCTTTGATTATAATTTTAAAAACAGAATATAACGTTCATTATCTTAACAAATATAGTAAATTATTACTACCATATATTTTGTTTCAAATTGATCAATTGCTTTATTACCGTTTCACATCTCAGTGTTTAATTGACACGTCATTTTTTGATCCAAATTGAGTTAAGAATATTTTTTTTTAATAGACTATGTTCTTTCTAGTGGTGTCACAATGTAAGTGTAAAAGCATCCTATTACTTTGTAACTACTTAGTATAGTTTGAAAACAGTACTATATGTATTACTTAAGGAAGTGGTTTTTCGCTTCTCTTGTAAAATTACGAAATTATGACTTGGTTTAGTTTACCTCTGAGGTCCAGATATAATAAAATCATAGCCATAATTATAATCAACCATTGTCAATCTACTGATGGATGAAGGTCTTTCTAAATCTTCTCCACAACTATCTATCTTGAGCAATTCTTTTTCAGGTTACTCCCCAGTTGTTCTTGATTTCGTCAAATCTTCTTGTATAAGGACGTTTCCTAGGCTGTTTTTATCTCATGATATCCTCTCTAGAATTATTTTTGTTCATTGATCACAATTTCTTGCAGTATGTCCAGCACATTTTCCAGCTCATATTAAAAATTATTTAATTAGTACCAGTCATTAGTTGTCAAATAATTCATTTCTACTGTATATATTTGGCCTACAAATAGTTCAAATCCGCTACTTTTGGAGCAGACACACGCTACTTTTTGATCTTCGAATCTGGCAACACTGACTCAATGATTTAAATCAACACAATGTGAGGACCTCCATTTGGTCTAGAGGCTAGCACACGTGGTCACGAATTCGATTTCCGGTAGGGGTACAGTTGAACGACCGAAGTGGTTCGGATTCCATTATAATCATTAGCTTCACGTCTCCTTTAGACGCCTTTGCATAATCATGGGACGTTAAACTAAAACAAACCAAACCAAAAATCAACACAATGTGTATTACTACCTGTAAGTCCTTGAATAATTGCATATAGCTATATGGTATGGATCGAGTTTGAGGTGGTCGGTGGTCAAATTAAAACAAGTGAAATGTAACTAGGGTGTATTTAGAATTTTTAATTAAGCATGGTTTTCTGTACATCAGGCCTAAGGCTTAGGGGAACAACTAGTGTTACTGAAAAGTTATAAGTTACATTTAATTTCAGTTACAATTTGCATTTACATGTATTACTGTAACGAAAACTGACATTAACATTACAAATAGCCCAAAGACTATGAAAAACGTCGTCTTTTGAAACCATTATTGCACCATAAAGAAAATTACGAGTTATTAAAATATTTTGCAGCTTAGTTACGTTGTTTGCACTATATTTAGAACAATATTTAGCAATTTATTTAAGTTGGCAGCACTGCTTAAAATAATGGAACTGCAACTTGTAATTAAAACAACCAAAAACAATTGTTGTAATGCTATAGAAGCAAACTAAAACAACAATCATTATAAAAAAACTTAATACAAATGCGTTATTTTAAGCAATAAAACAATCATTATCCATGTGTTTGGTATCTCTGAAACGGTTTGAAATAACAATTCTTGTAAATGACACAATGATCACTTAAGTCTTTTGGAAGCATATACATGATGAGACGTGATATATCAGTACTACGTTTTCGAAGTAAAGTTTTTAGAAAAAGTTAAATTTTTCATTTCTTGTAACTGTTCCTTCCTCCATTCGAAATACATTATACCATGATCATAGTATTTGACGCTAAGATACAAATGATGCGCATTGCACCGTCTATGCTATTTGAGTTATTACATATCTCCAAAATGTTGATGTTAGTGATACTGTATTGTCCTTTATTACACTGAATAATGTATGTGGTATTGTAGTTTTATTTAATATCTAAATTAGGAATAGGTAATACCTTACATAGTGCAATTTGAGAAAATACAACTTTATTTTCCGTTGGTAACACTGCTTGTTTATATATAGGCGCGGATCCAAGGAAGGGCTATAAGGGCTATATCCCCCCTTAACGCTCAGGTATATACTGAATAAAATGAGCTTCAATCCTGCTTTACACTGGATAAAGAGGCAAAGTATGGTTTTGCCCCTCCCTTGATATATATACAGGATGGGCCATTTTAATCTTTCCACGGAAATATCTTGAGCGTAATTGAACTGAACAAAAACTCAAATAGGAAATACTATGCGGCAAATCGAATGATGTTGTCGCGGTGTCCACAATGGCCGCCCTTCATGGGGGCCCAGGACCCAACTTTAAAATTTTAAATGGAAACATGGGGCAAGTGATACCTTGTTCGATAGACCTTCAAACACCAAACAGAGTTGTGACAATGAACAGAACAAAAAGTGAAACAGGAAAATGATATAAAGCACGTCGGATGATGTCGCGGTGACCCCCAGGTCCGCCTTTCATGGGGGCCCAACTTCAAAATAGTCAATGGAAAAAACATAGGTCAAGTGATATCTCGTTCGATAGATTTTTAAAAACTAAAAAGTGTTGTGGTAACAGATTTTTTCATATCGGTTACCGTATTCAAAATGGGCGCCAAGACATGGTGCCTGTATTAGATAAAACGTCCAGTACCACAAATATGAAAATGGTTGGAGATAAATGAACATAATAAAACTCGTATAGGAAATCGCAGAAGGTATTAATTATTCTACGCCTCAAGAATAATCCAACCGAGAAAAAGATTATTAAAATATAAGTGAGATAATGCTAAAGAGGAAATCTAATTCTTAAAAATTATCTTTCCGATCTCCCTTCGTAAGTGGATGAAGCGGAAATGAATGGTAAAATCTCAAATGAGAACCCCACTTTTACTTGCGATAGGTATGGTTTGTCTGAAACACTTGGGTATACAAGTGACTGGTACTGTAATCAACCAATATTGTACAGACGACTTTTGAGCAAAATTAACATTTGTACTCGTTGTTCTAAAATTGCATTGTTCGACAAATTGGTTTAGCATTTCAGTTGATTCATTTTTGCACAAATCATTGCCTACAATCAAAATGGAAAGTAATATTTAACAAGAATTTTACCTATTTTTTCTATTACAGACACCTATCTGTTATAAAATCACATTTCAGATAATTTTGTTGTGTAGATACAATTTGCAAAAACTAAGGTTCTCATTTTCAATTTCACCGTTTCTTCCTGTCCCGCTTCACCCACCTACGGAGGACGTTGGAACGATGATTTTCTAGGAAATAGATTTCCTCCTTTGCATTATGGCACTTTTACTAAGCATCTTCTCCTCTGTTACAACATTTTCGAGTTCTGGAATGATAAATACCGTCTGTGATTTCCTATAGGAGTTTTATTCTGTTCATCTGTTATTATCTTCAACCGTTTTCATATTAGTGGTACTGGGCGCTTTATCTGATACAGGCACCATGTCTTGGCGGTTATTTTGAAAACGATGACCCATATGAACAATCTTTTACCACAACGCTGTTTGGTGTATGAAGATCTATCGAACGAGGTATCACTTGACCCATATTTTCGTTTAAAATTTCTAAGTTGGGCCTGGGCCTCCATGAAAGCCGGCCCTAGGGGACACCGCGACAACATCATTAGATTTGCCCCGTGAATTTAATGTTTGAATTTTTGTTTGGTTCATTTATGTTCAACCGTTTTCATATTAGTGCTACTGGACGTTCATCTGATGCAAGTAACATATCTTGCGGGCTATTTTGAATAGGGTGACCGATATGAAAAATCTTTTGCCACATCGCTTTTTAGTTTTCAAAGACCTATCGAATGAGGCGTCACTCGACCCATGTTTCCATTTAAGATTTTAAACTTGGGACTCGGGCCTCCTTGCAGAGCAGGCCTGGGGGGCACCATGACATCGCCATTCGATCTACCCCATGGTATTCCTTATTTTAGTTTTTGTTCAGTTCATTTATGCTCAACCGTTTTCGAGATATTTCCGTGAAAAGATTAAAATGGGCCATCCTATATATATTTAGATAGATAGATAGATAGATAGATAGATGATTGTATACAACAGAAGTGGATTTTGTTTCGGGAGAGGCTTGAGGAACGGGTAACAAACATTTGTGTTATACGTGCAATGCAAAAAAAAAAAAAAAAAAAAAAAAATACAAACTGATTTCGGGAGGGGCTTGAGCCCGATACCTAGCCCCTAATTACGACACTGTACATCAGTCAATCGTTCCCATATTATCTCATACAGCAACGAAACAAATTTTGAGTAAAGGCAAAATAACTATCAATATTCGACACGAGACCGAGACTTTCGAGACTGACCATGGTCTCGTCTCAATTTATAGAGTTCCGTCTCGGTATGTAAAAGTCCGTCTCGGTCTCGGTCTCGTCTCGATATATAAAAGTCCCTCTCCGTCTCGATACCATCCCTACTTGGACCCCCCAATATTTTCTTCAAGTCGGCGCCTATGGTGATAGACTTTTATTTAAGCCTTAATGCTACATACAATAATGCCTTTGCGATAATAGGTAAAGTTACGATAATTTTAGAGAGCATACTTTTTTTCAGTTTTTGAATGTGCAAACAAATTGTAGATGTGTATTAAAGAAGTATAAAATAGGGATGGCCACAAAGTTCCGGTTCCGGGGAACCGGTTCCGCGAGAAACCGGTTCTCGGAGATCCGGTTTTCAGAACCGGTTCTGGAACCGAATCCGGACCTGGATCCGAAAACCCGGTTCCAGAACCGGATCTTAGGAACCAGTTCCAGACCTGGATGAAAATCCGGTTCCAGAACCGGATCTTAGGAAGCGGTTCCACATCTGGATCCGAAAGCCCCCAAAGACCCGTAAAGGAGGCACAAAGTTCACCTTCAAAAAATGCAGAGGACCATGCGCTTGTGCCCTCCCCGTCCAGACCCGCTTGTGCCCCCAGAAAAAAATTCTGGTCCACCAGTGGGTGTTTAGCCAAATGAGTTTTCCAGTTTGCCTGTTTAGCCAATGAGTTTCCCTGTTACCCAGTTTATTTAGCCAAATGAGACAAGGGCCTGGGCACCTAACTGTCGCTTCCACCATTTCATCTAGCATACTGTTCACAGCCTGCCAGCAGCTCGGGTTTAGCGTAGGGATGGTCACAAAGTTTCGGTTCCAGCGGAACCGGTTGTTGGAGATCGGGTCTTCAGAACCGGTTCCAGACCTGGATCCGAAGAACTGGTTCCAGACCTGGATCCGAAAAACCGGTTCCGGAACCGGATCTTCTAGAACCGGATCCGTTCAGACCCGTTAACCGGTTCCACCAGGAACCGGTTCTGGCCATCCCTAGTATAAAACGCATACACTGAGGTTTTTAACAGTCATTCTCGCTAAACATAAATCAATAACGATTTGAGAATTGGCACTCAATTAGGTTTACGGAGGGTATAGAAATATTGTTGTTCAGAGTAGTGTTAATAAGGATTTAAAAAATGATGAGGACAGTGACACCGATTTGGAATTCGAAACTGAAGAGTACTAGATAAGTATTACTATGTATTATTGCTATTATTAGTAGTAATATGCTTGTTTTCTACAATTGTAACGTTCGTAAGGAATATACGATAATTTTAAAGATAAAAATCGATAATTTTGTTCTCTGTGGTTGGCAACCCTGTTCCCTATGAAAGAACAAGCATATACGGGGATGAGCACATATTTTTGAAAACGGTCGGTCGAAGTATAGCTACGAAAACTTCTAGTATTACATTATTGCGGCTGTACTTCTTTCTCTTGCGTAATGTATTTCGTGTGATTTTTTTACTATCTGGACTAAATAGTTATTCACATGAATATCGCGAATTTTAGGAGAAATAAAGCAGAAAACAAGATAACTGTGACAACTCATTTATGATTCTTATTGATCTTCATGACAAACTTTTCATTTTGTGTTATTGGGAAACCTATCCATCAGTATGATAATGTACTTCGAAGTGCACAATAGGTCGATCGGTCTCTGTTTTTATAGGTCGTTCATTGCTCCAATTCGCTTGAACCCTAATAAAAGACCCCAAACAAACATGAAACGCACGTTCACAGAAAACGACAGAGACAATGCAGAGGACACTAGATGAGTAGGGTAAACATGAATTAGATGCAATTGGTTGATATAATATTTACAGTTGCCAGTATGCGGGCCTCAGCTGAATCTTGTTGAGTGTGTGTCTGTATGTGTGTGTTTGATTAATATCCTACCAATTGTTCAGCATCAGGTCATGAGAATTTCACATGCTGGGCGGTGTGATTTAATTTACGTCGCTCAATTGCCCGCCAATTCATTATTTCAATATTTGCTTACAACCAAAATATTGTTCTCTGTTGTGACTTCAATGTTATTACGTCAGCTATTGTTGAAAGGACAAAAGGGAATGATTTTATGTGTTTATCAGTCTCTTGGCACGTGACGTCATCACAAGCAAACATAACAGACGCATCGCAGCAGCTAAGACCAGCGCAGCGTCGCCTCCAAGCGGATCTGACTAAAATCATTTAAAAAAGGGAAAAAGAAGAGAAGGTTATAAGGAATTAGAGTAGTTTATGACTTATAAGGTATTAAAATACACAAAAGAGTAACCCACATATTATCATTTTACTACCAATATGCTATTAAATGTTATTGATATTTTCTTATGAAAATAGTTCAAATACAAGGCTGAACACTGAAATTTTGTGGAAGTTAACATGAATTATCTATCTATCTATCTATCTATCTATCTATCTATCTATCTATCTATCTATCTATCTATCTATCTATCTATCTATCTATCTATCTATCTATCTATCTATCTATCTATCTATCTATCTATCTATCTATCGTATGTGTGTGTGTGTGTACGTGACTTCTTTTTCTACAAGATTATTATGCGTTAATAAAATGATCATGCGAACGAATCGTGATAGAATATTTGGTGTACGTGCCAGGTGTGCACCCAGAAAATTTTGTTGAATGAATCCAAAATTTGGGAGGGTGTCCAATCATCCAAAATTTGGGAGGGACACTACATCTATTTACGATTGATACGATGTAATTCTACAGCCGAGAAATGGTATCTAATTATTAAGTTCCGCCATCTATATTCTAAGAAAAATATAGATTTTTTTTAAAGAAAAGAAAGAGTATATATGAAGTGTAACATCAGATCTTTAGGCTACATTAGTCATTTCTCTACTAAACAATTATAGTTTTATTATGTGTCGAGTTAAGAAGATTGAAGGGGGATCCGAACTCGGTAGATTCTCCGTATGGGTGCGCCCCAGGTGCTCACACTAGTGAAATTCAGCATAATTATAATTGGCCGACTACTAAATATTTTTGAAAAACTAATATTTTTTCTTTTGCCCGTTTTTCGTAAGTGGAAAGAGGTAATAAAATGTAACTTATCACAATAATACATAATGCTATTCTACACCCGAAAATACGAATCGAAAGAATTTTCAGCATTGCCATCCATAGAAATTACAGTATGATCAGAATTTGAATTACTCAAAAATCTGTGTTAAGAAAGCGACTAGAAAAATGAACTCAACGGTAATAGATGACTTATTACGCTGTCTATGTTCATTGTTTACTACTTTTTAAATAATTTTTGTATTTTTTAAAATAAAACACATACATTATTACAAAATAAATAAGTTATTACAAAAAATACAAATATTATTTAAAAAGTAGTAAACAAGGGACATAGAGGTTCGGTAGTGGCTTACGAGAATGAACTTTCAACACTTGAAGAAAAAGACTGACAACACTGCTTCCAAAAGTGGTTTTCAAAGATGCAAAAGTGTGTACAGTGTAATGGTGAATACTTTGAGAAAATGTAAGTGTTAAATTTATTTTATGTATGTAAGTTATTTCACATCTCAAAACTTCCATAGTGACCCTCGTAATTTTATTCTACGTTAACCTAAGAATCTTTGGGGAGGTGTTCTAAACTTCTCATTCCCCTCGGTACTACCTCGGAAAGCCATGATTTTGTTTGTTCCATTAGTTTATTTTCATTACAAGAAATTGTATGTATACACAGTATATATATATGTGTGTGTGCGCGCGCGAATGAAGGACGGCCGAACAAAAGATGTTATTTACTCTTTTCGGAACATGTTTAAGAAATTGATAAAACTCCACTAAGGTAGGATAAAAAGTTAAACAATGCATCAGGAGCAGCAGCGAAGCTATATGAGGCAAGACAAACTGCTTAAAGTACGACAAATTATTTGGGTTTGCTTCCGAAGCAAGCACTCAGCATTAGGAATCCAAATCCAGGATCTCGCACACAGGGAGCATGCCCATTGGCTACACAGAAGAGGTAATTTGAGATCGTAGTACCAATAAATGTAAATGCGAGTACAAGGAGCACTCAGAACATTGCCGAGAGAAGTGAGAAGAGTGCATCGCGTAAACAGTTTTGCTGTACTTTCACACTATGGGGCGAAAACGAACACGGAAGACTAACACTTCCACACCAGACAATGTTATGACACCACAAGATTCTGATTCACAACAGTCAACAGAAACAGAGAAGAACTCCGTCATTTCACCCACCAACACTAATACAGAGAAGAACTCAGAAACCTCACCCACCAACCCAAATACAGTGAAGAACTTCGTAACTTCACCCACCAATACAAATACAGAGAAGAACTCTTCTGCTCACAACAGAAAACTCTCCACTCTAAAACACTATGTATTCACAAACCTAGCTGCCCATTTCTATGAAAACAATGAATTTTTCGAACATATAAGTGAGAATCTCCCAGACTATAGAAGAAATTTACGTGGCCGCCAAACCACAAACGGAGAGGGATTTCACCTACTCATTGAAAATCAGGAGACCCTCGATGCATTTCACAACCAGTTCAAAATAACAGATTTCGGCCCCAAAGCCAAAATGACCACCATACAGACTCCTGAAGACATCAAGAAAGCAGACGGTCTCTTACCATCATCTAAGAACACACAAAACAAGAAAAATGGCAAACATATATATACATGCGTCATAAAAGGTGTAGATGTAGACTTCACAGTTCAAGAGCTTAAAGATTCATTCACAGACGCTGGAATGGATTATTGCAACTTAACAAGAATTCGTAACTCTGCTGGTCCACTTCCACTAATAAGGCTTTTTTCCACCAATCCAGAAACCATTAGCAGCTTAATTGCGAAGGGTATCATCATCAACAACAAGAAGCATCGAGTAGAGGCATCAAGATCAGCGCCAAGACCTACACCATGCTATAACTGTTACAATTATGACCATCCAACCCATCTTTGTACTCAGAGTAGAGTCTGTTTTCGTTGTGGCGAAAGTCACAGTTCACCTTGTGGAAGACCGATCAACCGCTGGTTTTGTGCTACATGCAAGACAATAGGACATCGTACCGGTAGCAGTGACTGTCCCAAGAGGCCTCAATTCACAGAAAGAAGACAGACCATCCCAAACATTTTAAATACAATCGAATTTCCACCACTTCCAGAATCTGGCCCTTGCAAGGACCACAACCCGAATCCTACCGTCCAAGAAGATGAAGAAGAAGAAGTCGCAGAAGCAAATCCACAACTGGCCAACCCATCTTTAGATATTCAAGACAGAATTAATGCAGCCATAGAACAAGCCACAAATTCAATCATGAAATGGGTAGCATCAATACTTGCAATAGTTACCGAACCACCAAAACAAAAAACACTCCACCAGGCCATCTCTCAAGCCACCCGTCAAATATTCCGTAAACACTTAAACATTCTTACAACCACACATGGAAACATCTACATCACACATAAAAATCTCCCATCAGTGGCCCAGAAAAACAGTACAGTTAATTCCTCACACATTACATAACTCATCTCTCATACGCAACAACTTAACAAAAACACCCTCATAGAATCACATTAACACACACCCAATGTTTTTGAACTCAGTGCCACAAGCTCCTTTCTTTGGCACTCTTCACGGATTACAACGGGAAGAAGAATCAAGATCAGAAGCACAAACCAAGGACATAAGAAGATTTTCCAACGGCCAAGTACAGGACCACGCACAGGACCATCTACCGCAGAACTTATACATCGGCTTCACTCCACTTCGGAATCACACACATAGAAGACCCAAGAACAGAAGCCTACGTGTTAAGACTTGTGGAGAGCAGTTGTGCGCTTATCATCGCTGCTACCAATTCATCACATACATTTATTAATACTTTCTCTGGATGAAATAGCAAAATGCTAATATATCCTTCCATCTTTATGAGATGGTAAAAAGATTATGCCTATGCCTATGCCTATGCCTAAGGAGCACTGTGGTCATTCAATTCAATTCATTCATTCATTCAATCAATTCAATTCGCTCGCAGCAAGACGCGTCAACATGCCCAAGAGAAAAACCGCGTACAAGAAACGTACACAACAGGAAAGGGCTGTCTCTCCAACCCCTTCCGAAGAATCAGTTATGTCATCGACACACCCAGAAGATTTTCCTTCAGATGATAATGGGTACAATGTTATATACATACATAACATGGAAGAGACAGTTGTTCTCCAGAAGTTCGCTGATCTTCTTAACACAAAGATGAAGCACATTGTGTCTTTTATGCTCACCAAGATGCAGTACCCAAATAGTGTGAAGATAACTTTTCGCTCATTCGAAGAAAGCCATGAACTTTTCTCTGCATGGGATTGCAAAGACTTCGGTCCGGACGCCTTCTACTCAGAAAACCCAGTTAACACTGAACAGAAGAATGAAAACCACACCTAGATGGAACCCAGCCCTACCAATGGAAAAGCACAATCACAAAGAGAAAAGCCAACACAACCAGACAAGAAAGAAGACAATGAAGTACAGAAGAAGACGCCAAGACCACCATCTGCTAGGACTGGCACCACCAATATTCGCAACCAGCCGACGTACACCTGTGTCATCAAAGGTGTCAATACCCAATCAAGACTCAATGAAATTCGAGCTGACCTGCAATCACAAAAAGTCTCCTTTACAAACATCATCCGCATCCAGTCAGACCAAGGTCCGCTCCCCCTCATCCGGCTTTTTTTCCAAAGATCCTGACACAATCAGCAAACTTATCCAAAGTGGTGTTCACCTAGGAGGAAGAAGATATCCTGTGGAAGCTTCCCACAGCAGCCCACGACCGCAACCATGCTGGAATTGTTACTCATATGGACACGCTAAATATCAGTGCAACGCCCCACGAGTGTGCTATCGATGCGGTGAAACTCACACCGAGAATTGTAACCAACCCATAGACCGAACATTCTGTGCCACATGCAAGTTGCAAGGACATCGTACTGGCAGCAGTTTCTGTCCTCAACGTCCGAGAGAACAGTCCAGGAAGATACCCAACATCATACTAGGAAGAAAACTGGTCAACTCTGAACTCACCGGCCTTTTCAAGAGCCAGTCCGAAACTCCCACCAACCGAGATACTACAACTCCAACAGAAGAGGAACAAATTGAGAAACAGGAGTCCACCAGCAATAACACCATAGAAGAAAAAATTACCACAGCAATAGAAGCAGCAACACGGAAAATCATGACCTGGGTTGCCTCCATCCTGACCATTACTTTGGAATCTAAACAACAGAAAACTCTATCAGCCGCAATAGAAAAAGCCTCAAGAACTATTTTTTAGTCCCATCTCAGTGCCATAACTACAACTGCAGGGGACATCTACATCCACCACCAGCAACCTTCAGTGAAGACTACAACGCGCAAAAAGAAACTTCAGCCATGAGAATCCAAAATAACTGAAGAACCCATCGCCCACCGAGAGTTTTTGAGCTGAAGACCAGAACTTCGATCTTCAATATGCAATTCTTCAGGGATGGAAGACACCACAGCAGAAACCTCACCACCCAGCCATGTACAGGGCCACAGGTACAGGACCACTTCCCATGAAGAGTTACCATCGTCGGCAACACACCACATCGGAGTCACACCAGAAAACACTAATCAGGACCAGAAGTGCCAAAGACTTGTTTCGTCATCTCTTGCCAAAATCATAATTCAACGCGTAGGGTAAAATAGCAACTATTGCTAGAGACCCGTCTCTGCCTGGGCAGAGTAAATATTCTTGTCGTCGTCGTCGTCGAGCACTGTGGTTAGAGGTTACAGTGCTGTCATAGTAATTATTCTACTTCTGTCCTAGATAATACGAGTTCGTGATGACTACCATGATAATGGGAATGAGTGTTCTTCTGAGTGTTCTAGATTAGATTAGATTAGATGGACGGGTTATTGTAATGTAAGGAACTTTTTTATTTAAAGAAAGACTTAGAGAAATGAGAACTTGATAAGTCAATCTACGTATTAGCAGAATACGAAAGCCACAACTTCATTCAATCGCTAACAGGTGAAAGTAGAAGTTGTAGTGATAAAGGAAACAGCCGAATTTATTGCAGTACCTTTTGCGTTAATTTCTAGAAACACGCGAAAATGTGGCTTACACCACTACAACTTCAACCCATGCATTTGTTAAAGATGTTTAAAAAAATCGAATAATGTTAAAAAAAAAAGTCACCAGCGTAAACTAACTTGACAGCAGCCTAGAGAGTAAAGAAATAGAATACTTCTGGAAAAAAAATATAAGAATAGAGTCTACACGAATATAACAAATAATCACGATATTTTACTGAACACAAACAATCATATAATACGTGTGAAAATCAAATATCATAAGTGATTCGACTGCAAGGAAAATATTTCCAGGTAATGATGAATGTAACAATTGCGCTTAGCTGTAGCAAAGAATAGGCCTACTCAGTAGAAGTTTAGTACACATATAGAGACTAGGAAGTGCCAAGTCTGAAAGGACACTACTCAATATAGGTTAAGGACGTGGTTAATAAATCGCTAACAAATGAAATGGATCTTGGTTGTCACTGAATCAAGTTAAAACGCTTGAACATTGAAATAATTTTTTGGGTTGTTACTCATCGCTACCCCGAACTGAGTTTCTATCATCTTAATTTTGTTAAATGCATATCCTGAGGGGGAGCGGAAGTCATAATTTCTGCAAAAATTTTGAATATCTTACGAACTCTTCAAGCTAGAAACATGAAACTCCATTTAATAAACTCATTAAAAATAAACGGTCATATTGTTATTCTATGAAGAATAGTAAATACTAGAATGTCAGCTGGCGGGAGCTTATGTGGTTCGGATTCCACGTTAATCAGTACGTCCACGTCTCATATAGCCTCGCTGCTGAAAGGGACGCTAAACTAACATCAACTCAACTCAATACTAGAATGTCAGCTGAAAATCAATCCTTTGATTGTAGATTCTCAATCTATCTAAATGTTAGGCTGATTTGTCACAGAATATTGCGAGATATAGAGACAAAAATGAATTGAAAAGAACAACAAACTGACAATTGACTGATAAAGAGGTTTTAATTTCATGAGTTATTCTCAGAACGTGTGTAAAGGTTGTCCTTGTAATTAGCAAAGAATCTAAGGCTGTCACAAAAGTTTAATATGACAAGGCACTTGCATTCTGTTCCTGTGGTAATTGAAGTCAACCTCGAAGGCTCAACCTCTTCTCGACTTCCATAATTTATAAAAGAATAGCAAGTCTAGAACTGAAGTGTAGACTTGAAGTGTGATTGACTGAACTTAGAGGGTCCTTTTTATATGAAACTGAGGAATACAATTCGTAAGCCTTTCATATTTTCTTGTCTGGAAGCTCCAAGTGTAATGTATGATAGAATAAAATAAGTTTTGGGCTTGTCTCAATAAAAAAAGAATTAGATTTTGGAAACAACGCTGACTTACTTGATTCAATTCAGACAGTTGGTATTTTGTACATAGCCAGCCTTAAATTATAATTATTTACATTAATTTACAAAATTTAAATATTCATAATCAATGGCGCCCATCAGGGGAAGTAAGGTGGGGTGCTCGCCCCCCTAAGAAGAAATCGTACTTGGGAATATCGAAAGCCCAATAGAATTTTTACATTAGTTATAGCAAAATTTGAAACTATATTTGAAACCTCGCTTATATTTGCCCCCCTTGGAAACCACAACATGGGAGCCCTTGTTCATAATTTACAACAATTTCGGGGTTTTTGAATTTTCGTATACTACAACCTGTTCCAACATTTTTGAAAATGTTTTCAACGCAGGACAATGTGTCATTTTGTATCTACATTATACTTTGTATATAAATATATGTGGGTCTGTATATGTGTGTATGTCCTATCATAACTCTGCAACCCCTGGAGTAATTTCCCAAACTTTAAATAATGTGAAGATAAAACACCCTTACTACCCCTAGGGGGTGTGAAGGAGGGAGACATGTAAAAGTTACCAAAAACGACCAATAGTTGTGTCGAATCCGTTGTTTTTGTGGTCGTTGAGCTGAATAGTGACATATCGGGTACTGTTTAAGTTCAAATTCATCCACCATCTGCATTGGGATGAGGGAAGGGGTGGAAAGTTCCTAATACGTAAAAATAGTCGAAAATGACCAATAGTTGAAAACCAGTATCCAATCCTTAGTTTTCGGGGTTGCTAAAATGAATAGTGGCACTTTCGATGCCTTTTAATCCAAGTTCAGCCGCCATCGGCATTGAGTGAATAGGGGTGAGGGTCTGAAGGGTGAAATTACGGATTTCTATCATCATACTTTCTTTGAAATGCGCATCGTAGGGGACAAAGAGTCTAAATATTTTCTAAAATATTCTCCCCATAAGAAGAGCGGCTATTTAAGCTAGTATTATATATAAATGTATGTATGTGTTGGGATGATTGTGGAAGGCCTGGAGCAATTTTACAGACTTACTACAAATGTAACTTACAATCTGGAATCAGAGAGTAAAGCACCCCTAGGGAAATGGGAAGGGATAATATGTAAAAATACTTTAAATAAAAAACTATTGATGTTAGTGTCGAATTCATAGTTTTGCGGGTCGCTGAGATAAATTGTGTCACACCCTGTGTTATATTGTAAAAAAAAGTTAGCTCAAGAGTTTCTAGGGGGTGAGAGGGGTTAATATGTAAAAAAAATAGTCGAAAACGACCGATATTGGTGTCGAATCTATACTGTTTGGGATCACTGAGATGAATAATAACACTCTCGATGTCGTTTGAAGCCAAGTCCAGTCCCATCAGCATGGACATGAAGGGGCTGAAAAATCAATATCGGGGTCACTAACCTCATTGGTGACAGTCCAGATACATTTAAGTTCAAGTTTAAATAGAACTGTTATGCTAGGTGGCCCAGGAAATTGACAGAAGCAGTGCGAAAGTCATTGCTCGTCGTTATTGATTCAGTTGTAGGAATAATCTTGCCAGGGATAACGAATGTAACAATTGCACGTCACTGCAAGAAAGAAAAAAAGAAAAAAACAGCCGATCCAGATGGAAATTTTTGATTCGATTGCAAGAAAAATATTGCCAAGGAATGATAAATGTTACAGTGGCACTTCGCTGCAGAAAAGTACTCAGCCGATAGAGCTGAGACTTAGTACACAAATAGAGACTAAGAACTGGCACTTCTGAAAGGACGCTTCCCAATATTGTCCATTACAAACCTACTTGGCCTGGGATCAAACCAGAACCCCGCGCACGAGAGGCAAACGTTCTGCCACTGAGCCACCGTGCTCTAGCTTATTTTTGACAGACTTTAACTACAATCAGTAGGGATTATTAGAAAGCCTCAGTGAAAATATATTTCGTCAAAGTGGAATAATTTTACTGAAAATTATCAAGGATAAAATTTACGGGAAACTTGCTCCCCCTTTTATTTCCTTTATCTTCGACTGAGTTCAATCGCGTCCAGTAAAGATGATTCGGATGCACTCTAAAGAAAACATACCTTACGTTATACATAAAATCAAATAGTTTTTACGTGCTCTATACTAAAAAATTATTTTTTATGTGTAAAAACTTGCAATATGGAGTGGGTGGATATTGGTCGCTTTTACCCCTTATTGTTGATGGATTTCAAAACCCAAACAATAGGGTTCTATCCGTAGATTAGAGAAACATACCTTGTTTATTTATTTATTTATTTATTTATTTGAATAGTCACTACAAAAATATTTATTTATTTGCGATCTTTTATTAGTTAATTTACTTATTTATTTAAAAAAGAGGTGTGTAAATGCGATGAGATACACTTCAATATGTTGAACTGAATGCCATCTTTCAATTGACTTAACGCATAGTTAACAAAAATTTAAGTTCCAGAGTTAAAGAATGATTATTTTACCTTACACACAATTAAGGGTACTATATGTACTCATCGTCTTCCTCACGCCATAATAAAAGGCTTGACGTCGAGCATTTTAGTATTAATTTCAACGTAAGATTCATTGGTAAGTCCTCACCCATTTTTCCTTTTTTCTTTCTCTGTTTAAATCGTAGTGAATAAATATAGCGATCGCGAGGACTCGTGAAGCCTGGGCTTTACACGAATCATATGTGATTCATTGGAAGAATTCGGTACGCACAATTTCAAGAAAAAGTGAAACAACATAAGACCTCCAACAATGTCGTCAAACGTAGCAAAAATGGCGAACGAGTGACAAAAATGCACTTCTTTTTCTTCTCTTTTTTTAAAAAAAAAAACACTATAACACGAACACTAAAAATTATTCGAATAAAACGGTAACAATAATAATAGGAAAAAATAAAATTACAACAACAACAAAACGAAATTTAGTGGCAATCCGACATTATTGCAATCTTGGGAGATGTTCTCCGTATAGCGCAAGAGATGACGCTGACAAAATTTTATGGTTTGGGGTTGAAGACCGGAACACACCTTGCGTTTTATTGGTTGGTGAAATTGGTATATCTGGGTCAAGCTTCATGACTCTTCACGATCACTATAGAGAACAATGAAGGATATCTAAAAATGTAGAATGTGAGCCAGGTAGATTGTACAAAGTACTGTTATATGAACCAATAATTATTTTCAAGAATATTCCTATAGACTTTTCTTTCGTCCTTCACTACGTTTTATGTGATGGTCGCTGCTTACTTCTTTTTGCTATGTGAGAATTTATTCAAGTGTTTTCAGTGTACGTTGAATGCATTTGTGATTAAAATAGAAAGAAAACAAATAATGTTTTGGAAAATTTAAGACAAGATTGGTGAAATGAGCAAATTTGAAGAACAGAGTTCAGATGATTCAGAAAAGGATGCCATCATTTTGATTTTTCTAATTAAGTATTACGAAACATTGATACCAATAACAAATGCATTTTACTCTGCCTCACAAGTTGAAGACGACATCGATTTAACACCAATTATTCATTATTTGGAAATATTTATTTACATAATGTTATATACATCTCTCTCTCTCTCTCTCTCTCTCTCTCTCTCTCTCTCTCTATATATATATATATATATATATATATATATATATATATATATATATATATATATATATATGGTGTCTATCTATCTATATCTACCTATATATATGGTTCGAACGGAACCATAAGGACACACAAAAATGTCTTCGTTGAATGTGCACATTGTTATCTGAGGGAATGCATTTTCTGGCAGTGCTGTATTGTTAGCATGGTAAGGGAAAAGGGAACAGCCAGCTCGACTGGCAACGTTGCCTTTTCATTTAGATAATGACAACTTACAGTGTGGAGCCAAAATGGCTTGTGTGATTGGAAGAATTTAACCATTTTAGATTGAAAAAATACCTATTTCCAACAACTACCCGCTTTTTTTCTATTTTTTCATATCTTCATTCATAACAAAGTTAGCTTATATGACCGGACTTCTCATATACCTTATATATATATATATATATATATATATATATATATATATATATATATATATATATATATATATATATATATATATACGTACTTCTTGGCGTATTCCAAAACTAAGGTCCGGCGACGTATAGTCAAATGGGGGTGGGTCGGAATACAATTTCATTCATGCAGCGCCAACAACGAACTATTGACGAAACCACTGCAGTGTTGCCTTGAGTTAGTAGGAGTTCGGCAACCGTGGAAGGCAGATCGCAATGGCCGCGAGACGAGAATTGTTTCTCGTGCTAGTTGTCAAGTGCGCGGTGTGATACGATTTTTGCTTGCAAAAGAAAATTCTGCTGCTGATATCCATCGGGAGTTGCGCCTAGTTTATGGACCTACAGTAATGAGTGCAGGAAAGGTGGGATATCACCAATCCACAAGCTTGGATATCACAAATTGAGTGCAAGGTGGGTGCCGAAAATGCTAACGGACCGGCTCAAAGAGCAACGAATGTGCGGTACCTGAGAATTTTTGGATCGCTATCAACAACAGGGAGATGATTTGTTTTCCCACATTGTGACGGGTGACGAGATATGGATCTCGCACATCAACCCCGAATCCAAACAACACTCCATGTAGTGGCGCCATTCAGGTTCCCCCCAACCGAAAAGGTTTAACAATTGTCACACTCGAGTCGCAAACTGATTGCTTCCGTCTTTACGACAAGAGCGTCCTGTTGGTTGATTTCTTGGAACGTGGGACAACAGTTACGGCTGACGTGTACTGCGACATGCTCATCAAACTGCGACATGTGATTCAAAATCAACGACGCTAGAAACTGTCGTCCAGAATCATCCTGGTTCGCGACAACGCACCTCCTCATACCGCTGCCATCGTCATGGAGAAGATTCAAAATTTTCGTTGGGACTTGTTTAATCACCCTCCATACAGTCCTGACCTTGCCCCAGCAATTATTTCCTTTACTTGCATTTGAAACGGTGGTTTGGTGAACAACGGTTGGAAAACGACGAGCATCTCAAGACTGTCGTTGGTAACAGGTTCTAATACCAGGCGGCAAATTTCTATGCTGAGGGGTTTACTGAAGATGGTGCAACGTTACGAAAAGTGTTTGGAACTTCATGGTGATTGTGTGGAAAAGTGAACTAGCTCTGTAGGCATAAATCCCGTTCCGCACTAGAGTCAGTTTTCTAAATCATCAAACAGCCTTTACTTTTGGAATACGCCTCGTATATATATATATATATATATATATATATATATATATATATATATATATATATATATATATATATATATATATATATATATATAAGCAGAATTCTGGCGATGATTTCAAATGTTCATTGGTGGGATTCTGGCGGTTTTATACACGAATTTTGAGTGATATATTTGACAATACTGCATAAAATACAGTCACTAGCAAAAACGGGAATCCACATTTTACATATTCTTTTGTCAGTAATGTCCAAAAAAAACCTGAGAAGTCGAAACAGTTTTCTACACTATACATATAACTACGGAATAAAAATTAGAATAAATACGTTCTCTTTATTTCAACGAAAACTTATTAAAATATACAGAAATATTCTGAAGATATTGATCAAAAAATTATCTAGAGAACGTTTACCCATTTTTCGCTGGTAACTTAAACTAAGCTTTTAAAACTTGTTTCTTTGGAAAGGAACTATGATATGGACAATATATTATTTCAATTAATTTTTTATGATTTCATACATGAAATTTTACGTCTGTTTATGAATTTTATCATTTGGTTTCTTCTTTTTTGATTATTATCCTGTAAATATAATCTCTTTGCATATAATTTGGGATGTCTGTCTGTACGTATATGCTTTTCAACAAAAGTTTCACCTTTAACCTTTAATCTATAGATAAATTGTTGGAAACGCACGGAAAGTTCTTACGTGCACTATCTCTCTGGGTTTAACTGCATTCATACGTCATAATCCAACATTTTATGGCGTTCATAAACCGAAACAGTATTTGCTTTCCTCAATTATGACGTGAAACAGTTGGAACCAAGAAAGCAGTCGTATTGGACTATACAAAGGGAGCTTCTAGGATTAATAGAATGTAGACCTATCTAGATATGGAAGAAACTTTTTAAAGGAGATAGCTTCTTACATTTTGTGCTACGTATTGAGAAACTCTACAGACAGTAAATATAATCGAGAGAGAAGGAATGAAAGAAAGAAAGACAGAAATAAATAACAAGAAAGATTGAGTAACTATTATTTTAAAAAGAATGCATATAATTTCTTTTCGTTTGTGAAATTATTGTTTTCTTCTTTCATCTGCTGCATTCAAGAAAACACTTTTGGATTTGTTACCTACAGCTTGAGGTCTCTTTCCTCACTTATAGGGGAGCCAGTAAGAGAAGGTCTCTGATAGCTCGCAGTGACGTTGCCATTACTCACATGTCAAGGCTTTTTTAGGTGCAACTATAGTGGCAATTTAATTAATGGCGCAAGATAGATTGACCGTAATTGGTAAACACTAGTACCAAAGTAGGGGCTGCATTGTCCCTCCGCATGTGGTAAGAAACGTCAGAGACCATCTCTTGTTGGCCCTGCTATAGGATATATGAAAGACTTATAGTGTAGAATGGAATTCGAACAACTGCAATATTTACAAACTCCAAGATTCTCTCACTGTAAATCGAACCCGGGACTCTGTTAACAGAATAAGTGATCTATAGCATTCTCTTTTTTTAATTCGTCCCGACCGACACATGTTTTCTATGTAATATTATTTACTTTTCTACTTTAACCCAACACAACGAGGACACGAATATAGCAACTTCAAGATAGTTAACAGTATGTCCATGATCTTCAGGGGGACTCAAGGCAGTATTTTCATCATAAAGGCAATATTTTCACTCTAAGTACATACTGCCTTTAGTAACAGGTTTCTTGTACGAACAATAGGCTACTAACTCCCATGAATCACGACCTTCACAAATCTCTTCACTTCAGCGTAATAAGTTGTTTCTATTTAATTAACTATTAACTGTAATTTTATTCTGCCTATCATTCTTTTAACTTTTCCAGTAACTTTTATCATAACCCGAATAAGACTAAGGTTGCAGTTGTTCAGTGGACGGGTCAGTATGGTGTAGCCTAGGGTCTGAGATGCTAGGCTGGTGGATCGTGAAGTGAACCCCATTAGTGGTTTGAGTCCCTCTTACCAGCGCTGGGGCATTTTTGGCCGTCTTCCACGTTTCTGAGTTCGTGTCTCTGTCGTATTGGATTATGTAGACTACTGAATACAATTCTACAGAAGACCATGAAGACAGGTATCGTTTAGAACGAATTAAAAATACGTATTAAAGCCCACATTTCTGACACTAGAGGTTCCTGTTTCGATCCCAGGCCACGTGAATTTGTTGTGGACAACAATGCGTTCATATGTTTTCTCGAGGTTCACCTGTTTTCTCCCACATTCTTATACCACCAATTCTCATCATTAGAGTCCGGATTTTTATGTGCTAAAAAACTGTAAAATATTTATTTTTTATGTGCGAAAAAATGGAAAAATATTTGCTAAAAATTAAAAAATAATAAGGAAAAGTATGGAAAACGCCCAATATAAGAAAAATAAATACTGCTACTTACCAATAGCTCCTATTCATCAAATGTCGAGATTCCATGGGCATTGCAGTGAATAACTAACAAATTGTCCATCGTAAAGCCATGCCTATTGTCACGGAATAATGCCTTATATTGAGAAAAGTGAATATCTACATCACACGATGTTAACCTAGCGTATTTGGAAATAGGTATATCACGAATATTCACACCAACTTCACGTGTGTTTTGGCCTTCCCATACTTCAGATATTGTGCATAGGGTTTTATCCTATGTTTTTCTCGAACAGATCCTTAAATTCTTTTTTCTTACGACTTCAGCCTTCGAAGCAGAAAGAACATTCAGCTTTCTTTCAACGCACTCTACTGCTTTACCCGAGGCACTCAATAAATCTTCCGTAGTTTCTAGTTTCTTTATAGAGTGAATCAAGAAACCAAAATTGGGAGATATGAAAGCCAAGTCACACTTCAAGCTACTGTCACTTACTAAAATGAAGAACTATCGTCTAGGTTTAGTTTAGTTACTACGTATACAAATGCTTCAAAATGATCCGCATGATATAATACTGCATTAAGCCAGGTAAGCCCGTGATTACGGGTGTTATAGGAAGTGAAAGATCGGGATTTGTTTCTTCGAAAAGCTCAATTCTAGTTTGCGGTTTTACGAAAATGTTTTCCCATTTGACTAACTTGTTCACTTTAGGATAAAGGGTTCAGAATTTTTTTAACGCACAATCGATGTAGGGCGTGTACGACACATGTCACGTGAATCATGTTAGGTTAGCATATGGAAAGAGCTTTATCAGCTTTCCTCATATAAGGAGCACCATCAGTCAGAAAAAGCAAAACATTGTTGTGTTTCACACCATTCGGCCACAAAATGTGCAAAGATTCATCGAACAGTCTGGCAATTGTCACGTAATTCGTCGCCTACGATTACTTCCCCTTCACCTATGATCACTCGTTCTCTCCTCAGCGTTGGCTTCAAAGTTCTCCTTTAGAAGCTCTTTGTTTGGCACAAGCTCCCCAGCGCTGACAAGCAGTATTTATGACAACGTTGTTTCTACAGGTAGGAAATTGCTTGTAAATACGACGGATTAGCCTATTGTTTTGCCGACGTTAATTTCTTTCGAGCGAAAGAGAAAAACGTTGTGAAATTTAGAATAAAACAACGAAAAATGGTTAAAAATATGTATTTATAACAAAAATGTCCAAAATATTTATTTACATAACTTTTTTTTTAAGAAAAAATGTGTTTTTATGTGAAATAAAATTTGTAATTTACACTTGCAGACTTTTAATTGGGAATGGGGCCGCGGTGGCTCAGTGGTAGAGCGTTCACTTCTGGTGCTTGAGGTCCTGGGTTCGATCCCAGCCCCCACCAAGTGAACTTTGTGGTGGACAAACACCGTGTGCGTGGGTTTTCTCGGGGTTCTCCCGTTTCCTCCCACTTTCTTCATTCCACCATCTCATTCATTACTCATAATCACCGTCTCCTTTAGCCTAACCGGCATAACCGTGGGACGTAAAACTCAAAGATTTCATTTCATTTTTTTAATTGGGATAATACACTTTGTTTTGGGCATGCACGTGTTTGAAAAAAAAATGTTTTTACATAAAAGTCCGGGCTTTGCTCATAATCATTCATTTTTCATGCATCATTTGTGTTCTTTAGCTGAAAGGACACAGAGATTCGAAGTAAAACTAGAAACTTAATTTCTCTTTAAAATAAGAAGATTTATTTACAAGTTATGTTCTTATATGTATTTCCTTTTCCTTTTCGTTTTCTTTCTTTTTTTTTTACTTTCACTAGTCCTCTCTCTGACTAAATTCTGCTAACAATTTTTCATTAGTTAAATTTCTGTATTCTTCTCTATACCCATATTTGGAACGTTTTGAACGTTCACAACTTTTTTCGTTCAATATGCAATATCTATTTCTTATAGTACACAAAATTTAACGTGTATTTCTCACAATCCTTTCTTTGCACTTTGATTCATATAATAAGCTTTTCTTCTTCTTAAAAACTTTTCTCGTAATGGACATTTTCACTGATTTCTTTTATTGCACTATAAAACACTTTGGATCTAGCTAATTACTGGAGACACTTCTTTTCGCTTATGCTTTGATTCTAACTAATTCAAATTTGTGATTGAATTTTGACCTGTTATTCGTGTGCTTACAACAATGACCGCCATATTTCTACGTCATCTGTCCGTTCAGAAAAAAACTGGGCCGCTCGTTAGGGAAACGGTTTAGAGAAAGATACGATGTATGTTTTCAAATGTTTACGACGTTGCTAATAACATGAAAAATGAAAAAGTAACCGACAGTTCTTTTGGAAAGTAGAATATTTGTATATCTATCTATATTATAAAAGAGAACGTACAAATCCTTTGTTCCCTCATCACGCTAATACGGCTGAACCAATTTCTTTTATTTTTGGGGGGTTATTAGAATTTGGACCCTAGATGGTTTTTATCATATCACTTTAATTTTTAATTACCAGTGTCTTCAGATAATTGACCATTCAAGTGTCCATAACGTACAAATCCTTTGTTAGTTCATCATAGGTAAAAATAAACGTATTTATATGCAACCCGCATGACCGTGTCACTCGGTGGGTTAACATAAATGACAGGCGCTATAATGTTAACATTTACTGCAATTTGAAAGCGAAAAAGTAAAAATTATCTAAGTAACAAAGTTTATTGCGTTCCGGGGTGACCGCAGCGAAGCGGGGTGAACGCTGCTAGTTTGTTTATAATCAAATAATTGAATATACTCGCATATCTAAAGAAAAAGTTATAGTGTACTAATTTGCAAGATTATACTACGAAATATCTAACATATATTTCTGAAGTACTACTCAGTAATAAAGTCAATGCACTAAATTTACAAAGCCACTTTTATGTGTAAGTGTTACCATCCCTAACACTATGCAACAATCAGTTTCTGTGAACATAAGTACTTATCCAAGGTTGCAGTTCTTTTAAAAAACTGTAATGTGTACTACACGTATAAACACACCAAGGCAGTTTTGACAGAAATTTTATTTAGTATTAGGGGTCGTCCACATATTACGTAACGTGTCAACAGGGGTAGGGAGTCCGGCCTTGTGTTACGAAGTGTGACAAGGGGGAGGAGGGGTTTACGTAGATGCATGTTTTTTTTTTTTTTGCTGTCATTTTTATTTTTATTCTCAGGTTTATATGCAATCTTTTAAACAAATAATTTCATTCAGTTTTTTTCTTTCTTATAAATAAATAAATAAATATTTCTATTGTTTTGGGATAATTGTGAACATATAGCCTATATAAATTGAATCATGCAGAAGGGATTCGAAGACTCTAATGTACAGCAGGATGACTGGTGACGAACCCTGCGTGTATTACAATACAATAAAATTCTGTTTTGTGGTTATCGCAACATTGTATTTACGGCACATGATTTTCTGGAGTTAGTTGTTAGTGATCGTAACCACCACTTGAAAATGCTTCACGTTTCCACTCATATCGATATTTCTGAGAATATTATTTAAAACTTTTGATTTGAATCATTACCCACTCTAGTTTCCTAAGGGGTTTCGCATGTGAAACAGAAGAAACTCTTTTTCGTAAAATAATATTTTCCACGATTTGCAGAACAAAATAAGATATTAAAAAACTAATTCATCGGATATTCGTCTCGTACTGATTTTTAAAATTTTTGAAATTGATTATTCCAGGAAAAATCGAGTTTATTTGCATTCTGGCCCTGATGTAGAACAAGAAGAATTTAGAAAGAGGTAAACTGAAGTCCAAAGAAGATGCTTGAAAGCTTGTTCACAAACTATATGTCTTCCCTTGCTTTCACGTGTGCGGCCACTTCGAATCTGTGGTCGACCGTCGACAGTGGCGAACTTCAAATATACGAAGCAACCAGTATCCCGAAAAAAGAGGTCGATGTCAGTTCTTTAGATCCTGTTTCACTTGCACCTTCCGGCAACATTTCCTCCTTGCCGATCATCGATGACTTAAATGGAGGGGTACGATCTCCTTGGGAAAACTACAGCATGCAATTTCGAAGAATTAAGACTGGTTAATTAAACAACCTTATAGGGTTTAAAATATTATGGTACTACCATTTTCTAATACTTTGATTTGTTGAAAAAAAAGAGCACTGCAAATATATTCTGAATATAAGCATTGTGTAATAAAAAGTACTGCCATTAAAAATAGATTTTATTGTAATAACCCACAAAATAAGCAAAATTGGTGAAAAAAAGAAAAATTAAAAAGTGTTACGTAACAAAGGGGAGAGGGGTTCGCCTTTCCGTTACGAAGTGTGACAAGGAAGAGGGAGGGGTAAAAATTGTTCAAAAATAGCGTTACGTAATAACTAGACGGCCCCTCGACATTGTTTGCAGCCTGAGTTAGTACACTAATTAATGTCCTTATGTTTGTGTCAGCAACCAATCTTCCGAAGTGAATTTTGCTTATTCTTAAGAAAGAATCAACGATATGAAAGCGCGCTGATTTGATAGTAAAGTGCAAATTACTGTCATGTACAGTAAGTTCGTCGTGGATTGGATAGTTACGAATTCATAGATAGTCATGAGATAGTTATGAATTTATCCATGAGAAAATGTTTCTCCAAGTAAATACAATCTAATTCTCTACTGAATTAAACACTAGGACGCAAAAACTGAACATGGTAATCATGGTTATGAGCTTTCTGAGAACATTTCAGTGCTATTATCGAATATTATTTCACCATAATATCTTTGCTCATACCATCTGTTTTAGCCAATGGAACATACTCGTGAATTGTTTATATTAGTCCATGTTATAACTGTCTCATTGCTGAATGAAATTAAGTGAAATTGTGAAAACTCACAGACACTATGTTGTCCACCACGAACTCATATGGCCTGGATTCGAACTACGTACCCCCAGGCCCGTATTTAGGTAAGTACTATTCTGTGCTTGAGCTCAGGGCGGCAGAACTTAGGGGGCGGCAATTTTTTTTAAAGAAAGATTCACAATAAAGTAATATTTAAAACTATTACTATTTAAACCCGTAGAGTCGTGCGCAAGCGCGAGAAAGTATGATAATATGTTTAATTCGCTTTAATTACAGTAATTACTATTTAGCTAGCTTATCTGATTATCTTTAAAATGTCATCTCTCCCACCCCAAGGGAACATCATGAAAACTGATACCGTTAAACTCGGAGACCTCGAAAACTATGAATTCAACACAAATATCTGTAGTTTTCGATTACTTCTAAAATCTCGCCTCCTCCCCTTCCTGGGGTGGAGTATGACCTTGAAGTTGAATTGGATTAAAACTGTCACTATTCATATCAGCGACCCCAAAAACTGAATTCTACTCTAATATTGGTCGTTTCCGGGAATGGATGGATAAATTTCGTGCGGGGGTGGTAAATTATTTAGAGCACAGGGGCAAACAAAATATAAATACGGGCCAGCGTACCCCTCGCACCAGAGTGTCCCACCACTGACCGTTTTACCTGATTACGAATGCTTGTGGTATCTCATGACTAGGAAACGGAAGTTTATTAACTGTCATCTATTTTCTTGTACTACGGACACAATGCCTATCAAACACACATAATGTTACATTTTGTTCTTAAATTTGAAAACAAATTGTCATTTTAAAGTGCATTTTTGCATATTTTGCCAATTTTAAGCTTTTAGGTCACTTTTTCCGATTTTAGGTATTTTTGTCATTTTTGCTCAGTTTCGGTGGCTTTTCCGTCATTTTTGATATGTTTCGTTAATTTTGTAAATTAATTTGTGTCATTTTTTTAAAATTTGACAATATGTTCGTGACTTGGTACGGAGATACACACGTTTTATCATAAGATCGCAATTTACAAGCAAAAGAGATACACACACAACGTATCTGAACTACAGATATTAGTCTTTGTTTGTATGTTCTAGAAGACAATAGTGGTGTATTGCAACCGTATGTAAGGTAAGTGGGAAAACTTGAGTTTTCATTTTCATTAAATATTTCCAAAATTAATTTGTGTGAGTGTAATATTTTTAAAATAATCTCAGACGTTAAATTTAGTTTTTCAACGAACTTTATCTTGGCAGAAAGAGACGGCGTGTCCAGGAAGTCTCCCTCTCCCAAATATATTCATGATTTTCACTTTCCGGCTTTTCATATACGCTTTGTTAATTCTAGACATTAATTACACGATGTATTTGGAGGGATTACTTCTTTATCTTTGCAGTGACACGCAGGAAGTGGAAACGCACCATTCTACATAGTAAGCCGAAATGAGGGAAATAAGTGCATTTTATGTTGAATATTTGTCTTAATCATTAAATTGTTAAAAGTTTTATTTTACTTGGTTATTTTCATTTAAAATCGAACTCACATATTTCAACTGAAGAAGTTATATTCTTTTGTTAACGCAGACACGATGCCGATCATTTGATATGTTTGTTGTATTGTTTTAAAGTTACAGTTACAAATTTAATAGTCATTTTCACAATTTTTAGGGTATTTTTCCATGTTTTTAAGAAGCATTTTATAGGTCATTAATAGGACAACCCAAAAGCATAAAAAGCTTTAAAAGCATAACAGCAATTTACACATATGGTTGGTACCTTGAACACGGTTATCGTTGTCTAAGGAGCCAGAAGAAACAAATAATAAAAGCATAATAAAGCATAATTTTAGAAAATAAAGCATAAAGCACAATTTAAAAGATATAGCACAATTCTTGGAAAATTCTGTTTAACCGTAAGTTTAATATACTGTATTTATAATTTTTAAAACCAATATTCATAATGCAAAATCATTGAAAACATAACAATGCAACAATGAAAACCTTATTTTTATTTATGTAAACTTTTCGATGTAATCCTTTGATATGGAGAAAAGAAGAAAAGAAAACAGGAAGAAAACTTTCCGCCAACAACAAATAGTACACAAGAACTCCACACTATATTGTTATGTGTACCTCTTGAAATTGAGCACTTTCTGTACTTTTTGTTGGTATTTTTACTTTCCCTTTCTGTATATATGCACCTCTAAGGCACACAGAAATGATAGAAAAAACTGACTCAAGTAAAGCATATCTCTTTACAGTGCATTAAGTAGAAAGTTCGTTAAATATGAAAGAAACTGGCTGCATAAAATACTCATAAATAGAACAAGATATTTCGAATATTTAATGTATAGTAAATATTATACATTATACACGACTAATGTAAAACAACGATTGAAATTAACAATAAAACATAATAAAGCATAATTTGGAAAAAATAAAGCATAATTTAATAAAAAATAAAGCATAATATGGGTTGCTATAGTCATTAACTTCCGTCCCTTACGTAATACGTAATTACTTAATATACACAATATTCTGTTCCAATGAGTGAAGCAATGTGAGAGCGCGTCTACACTAACGTAAGTCAACAAGAACTGAACCCTTCAAGCATATGCTTTTATGATTTGTTTTTCTTGTGGGACTCAGAAAACATACAAAACGCAATACTTTCACGATCTAATGTTCAAATGTATCATCAAACATTACTCACACTCAGAGCCGACAAGAGAAAAATTATAAGTATGTTCATATGCTCACCATACTATTTCGTGAGCTTTTTGAAAAGAAAAAGTTGAAGTTTCAATATAATAACATCCGTAACACATAATGAAATCGTGAAAAACATAATGTATTATCGGCTAATATTCCTCTTGTTGAGGTTTGAAAAATTCCGAGCACCAGGTAGTCATGGCGACTGGAAATACGAGTCTGCTTCTTAGCTAATTTAAATCCAAAATATATAATGCCATGTATCAAATCGTGTGCCTAGTTTTGAGAGCTGGCAACTAACTCAAAAGAAAAATTTTCGAGTACAGGATTTGTTCATAATGCTCTTCCGGCAGCATAAACATCTGGTTGTCTCTATGTGCTATAACTTTCTTTAACTCCAAGTCACCGCAGTAATCGCAAAAGCATTTTCCTTGTGGAAGTACAGTAAAAGAGTAGACACCATGTAATACGACTCTTGTAGCATTAAAATAAGAACAGTTGTAGCAATGGTTTGGTAACCATTGCTAATATGTACAGTAAATAGTAGAAACCATGTAAAGAATTAATGGGATACGGATTTTTTTTAAAAAAAAGTGTTAAGAAATTTTTAGTGGAAAAAGTTCTATATTTGTAGCCGTAGTATAATTGCATGGAGATTCATTACATTTATAATGTGTATGCCGACAGATTTTCAATGTGTACAATTATGAGTTTGAGAAATGTATAGGTGCTAATTGAACATGAATTTTCAAAGCACTGGAAGAATTAAAACTGAAAATAAGGAAAGCTGTATTTGTAGTTATAATATGATGGTCTGGATATTCTCAATCTGCCCATAATTTAGTTTTAATATAAATTGATGTAATAATTAGGTTCTTAATGTTTATGGTCTAATAATGTAATAAGATAACCGTGCTGATAATATATCTAAAAAAATGTAATGATAGAACATTAAGATTATTTTTAGTGTGTTTTAAACTAGGAGAATGAATCTTATTAACATGTTATTTTTATATACAGTAAGTATATTACTTATTTTGTCACATTTCTCTTACTATTCCACAAAATTTATTTATAACTTATAGTAAGAAACTGCAATATAAAATGATTTCCTCAAGCTTTCAATACGGCTCAGAGAGGGAAACCGATATATGACGTCACGCCTAAAGAGCTTGTTTCTGTTGCCGTTACGTAAGCAGCGCATTTTTGCATTGTTTGAAGCTTTGTATCTTCGTAAGTAAGAAATATTTTCCTAAGATTTTGGTATGTTTTGTATTGAAGACTAGTTTTACATGATGGTGTCATTAAATTACACTTTTGGTCAGAAAGAAAATATCCATTCTTAATCATTCATTTTCTTGTTCAAATTTAAGATCTTTCTTATATTAATAAATATGTACTTGAAACTACTCGTGATTGTCTGTTAGTTTTTCTCCTCTCCAATTTCTGTAGTTGACAATATTGTTTTTTTTCCTTGTCATTGTAAACATATTAATGCACATTTTTTAAATGTTCACTGTATACTAGCGGAAGTGAGCAATATTCAAAAGGCTGAACTGTATGCAACCTGGAATATAACAAAGTTAATTGGGTTGTCTAACATGATGACTTTAAATTTTGAATCTCTCTCATCTCTTTGGATACACATTTTAAAAATTCTAAATACATTGCGACAGGCCCGTAGCCAGGACAAGGACCACCGTTTCTAAATGGGTGCAAACAGAAAGCCACTAGGTGACTCGTAATAACGATACCTCATGTAAAATAATATTGTCTAGCGCGCTCTTGTTTTACATTTCGATTATCTTTTATCTATTTGAAGATATCACATAATTACTGTAAACTTAGCGGTATTTTAATTTCGCAGTGATTAGGTCTCTGCAGGAATTCTATAAGGCACACACGCACATCCAGACAAAGTTCATCAGTACAATGACATGCAATACTCGTCATATTTAGCACTCTGTGTTCACTGCGACGAAATTCAAGATATATTCTTGTTCTTTGTAATTTCTTCTTGTGTTGAATATAGGAAAAGAAAAAAAAAAGCAAGAAAGGAAGAAAACCTACGTACAAAATCTCCGTGAATACTGAGAAAGTTGAATGCTTTGTCAACACCTGTTCAGAGTGCAATGATCGCTTTCTTCTGTCTGTTTCCGTTGCTTTCTCCCCTCACGTCAACAGTCTCTAAAATTATACAAAAATTACTATGTTTACAACTTAATCTACGATAAGTCATTTACCCAACACAATACTTATTTTACTCTTGTGCAACTTAGTCTCTCGTAGTAAAGGAAGAAAACGACTTGCTTTAAATTTACAACTTTCTTTAAAAAAAGAAAAAAAAAGAATAAAACAAATCTAAGGTTGTTGTCTTTTAACATTGGAAATGACAAGTCGCGTTAGGACATGACACTTGCTAATTAAACTCAGTTGAACTTTGAGAAAATGAGTGAAGAAAAACATCTAACTAAAGAACAGGTATTTTGACCTTTTAAAATTGTTAAAATTGTTATGTAATCAAATGTGATTAGGATTCATGTGGGTTGTTTCCATTTAAGGGGTCTGAGTACAGCTAAGTTATTGTCTTTAATTGGACTGGAGGATGAAGAATAGTGTATATCAGAATTAATCTATTTTAGTTAATACATGTAGAATGTGTAAAATGTGTAGAATGTGGAATGTGCTAAATGTGTAGAACAATATGTTCTACAGCTATATATTAGACAGTTTAATGATTTTCAAGTAAAAAAAATATTTCACTGAAATTGGATAAATTTGACGAAAGTTGAATAAACAGAAAGGTAGACAAATGAATGTTTAATTGACCACCGTAACGAAAGCTGACTGGTCTCGGACATTCAGCTTCGAATCAGCAAGCGCAATCCGTCATGGGTTCGGGTCCCACTGAAGACCATGAGGGTTTTCAACTGCCCTCGAAATTTCTGTGCTTATGTTGAATTAGATAGACTCATAAAAAGACCATAGAGACAAGTGTCTCGGTTGGGACATTTTTTAAAAAATGTTTCTTTTTAAAAGTCAAATGGTAGATGTTTTCTTATGTTCGATTCAGTTAAATACATAAGTACATCAAAATCCATCTGCTTCTTTACGCCGAGTACATTTTATTAGATATTGCTGACGTCTACCAAATTTCAGACTTTATGAGCCACTATTCATAATAGAAGCATAATTGTTGATAATATGTGAATCTATATAAATAAAAATGAAAGTGACTACGATTTTATCATTTCACATTGATGATGCAACTTAGGCGTGGAAGAGATATATAAAAAAATACCGATATTCGTGTCGAACCCATAGTTTTCGGGGTAGCTGAAATTAACAGTGACACTTCCGATGTCGTTTAAATCCAGATTCAGCACCACAGCTTGGAGGAGAAGGAGATAATATAAAAATGATCGATATTAGTGCCGGATTCGTAGTTTTCTGGGTCACTGAGATGAACAGTGACAATTTTGATGCCGTTTAAATCCAAATTCAGTCCCGCAACTTGGGAGAGGGAGCGATATATAAAAATGATCGAAAGTGAGCGATATCAGAGATCGCTTCTGTAATAGGAAAAATGACTGGATAACGGAACATATTACTAATTTTTCTTATTTTAAACCAGCGAAGCGGGTAATTGACGCTAGTTTAAATGTAAATGATAGAAGCAACTGCTAAGCCTCAAAGAAAATACATGCAATGTTTCATGAAGATATGACGTTGGAAACTATGTACCGGTACGTACATATATAAACACAAGGTGGACCATTTATCTTGATACAAAACGTTAAATTTTGTACCATGCAAATATCGATCAGAGGTCATTGTTTGATCTGCTCTGTAGTATCACTAGATTAACAGTGTTGCCAATGCAATATAAAGGCACTATGTTAGTTGATTACATAATTATAATCTACATGCCACTCATAAAACTAACAATACCACATTTCTTATCCAGTGTCGCAAATTAAGTATGATACAGCATCACAAACATCAGAAATCAACCAAACTCTGGAGGCAAGGTCGGATCCAGGATTTTATGAGGGGGGGGGGAGGATGCGCCTATAACTACTGCTGTATTTGAATTAAATTTGATTTTTCTTAATGACTTTAGGCATTTGTGTTGAATAAGGAATATTGTTTTGCTTGGTGAATCCTTTTGCTTCAACCTTCAGAAAATCGACTTACAATATTGTTTTTGCAACGTTCTGCTTACCTTTAAGCCCCAAACGGAAAGTGTTGTTATTTTCACTGCTAGCTTCTCATTTTAGATAGTGTATACTTACATCGAAGAGGGGTGCACATCCACCGGTGCAACCCCCTAAATCCGGCCCTGTCTGGAGTTTCCTACAAAATAATAACACAAGTAAGACTGAAGTAACAATACACATCCAAAATATTTTGGTGTTTAATACTACAACCATCGTATTTCGAGCAAGCAGAAATGAAGTTATAAGAAATTGAAAATTTGATTTTTCTCAAAAAAGTACTTAGATAAGTATTATATCCAATTTCATGGATGGTTTCCAATGAGCAAAACGATCATAATGCCGTTTACAGCTATTTCATATCTCAAATCATTCCGGAGATAAGAGAAACACTAACTGCTTAAAATCGTATATGTGTGTGCACTTTTCAAATCAATTGTTGCTTTCTTTTGCTTCAATAACATTACAACAATTGTTTTTGGCAATTGCAGGTACAAGTTCTTTAAATTACATAATTTTAAGCAGTGCTGCAAACTTTACTTTAACTGCATGTGCAGAACAATTTTAGATATCAAATTGTTGCAAGTGGCGTTATGACCTTTACATTTATTCAAAACCATCTATGAGATTTCATGTGGTACTTATCTAAGCAATTTTTCCAAACTTTTTTTTTTAAATGAGATTTTCAGTCACTTGTAACTACTCAATCCATTAACATATTCACTTGTAACGTTGATTATCTATAGCCCATATCCCATTTCTAAGGGAATTTTTGAGTTCTGTGATTTTCAACTGACAAGGGACCATTCCGATTTGGTGAATTCAATTACTGAAAATGATTGCTAGCACTAGATTCAGCACCAAAAGAAACAGAGAAAAAGAGGGTGTTTAGTGGCAGACACAGGTGCGAGAGAAATGAGGACAAATTGCGAAGATAAACGTAGAAAATGTCTAGAAATGCCATATTAATTTTGGAACGAGTAGAGGGATTAAGGTCAAATGTTGAATGTGAGAAATGCATGTAGAGCTCCAGTAAATAGGCGTAATGTAAATCATGGGGTCATCTGAAAAGATGCCATGTTGAACTTAGTGCAAGAAGAATATATGGGAAAGAGGTCATGTGACATATGGCTCTTGACGTATATTTGTGAACAAAGAGGGCAGATCGTCCATGTATAATAGAAATAGAAGTGGACCCAGAACACTGCCTTGAGGAACTCCAGAAGTTAAGGGAATAAAGTCAGAATAGTAACCTGAAACTGAAACTCGTTGTGTCCTGAGATAAGTTTCCAGAAGACTAAGTAATTTGCCATCGAACTTTTTGCCTACGATTTAAGAAAAAGATCGTGTGTATAAGCCGCACTTTTGATTTTTGCGTAGAATTTAAGAACTTCCTGAATATAAGCCGCACCATTAATTTTTCCCTACAATACAAATAGAATAATTCCTGTTTATAAGGTCACCTTTAAATTTGCCTTACAATTTCAGAAAAAATATTGATATGTATAATCTACACTTTTAATCCTTGTCTACTATTTTAGATAAAAATAATCGTATGTATAAGCAGCATCTTTATTTCTTGCCTATGATTAAAAAATATGTGTGTACAATATTCACAAAGCAGCAATGAGCGTAAAACATTTTTAACTCATTACGCAGATTACGGAAAAGTTTCTTATGCTTATAAATGGGCAAGAGGCAAGTTACGAAAATTTTCCGTTTAACCTTCCTCCGTCCCGTTTCTCAATTACTAACCCAAATGTTGTACGTATGTTGTATAGGATTTAACCTTTGTCATTCATGTTAATGCACATATTACAACAATATTCTTAACATTTCTGATAAATGGTTATAAAATATACTAGTAGGCAGCATGTCAATTTTTCCACAGACAAAAAAAAACCCTTAAAAATACCTGGCTAAGTGCATTTTAATTATCAGAAAACGTATGTGCCAATGGGTGAAGTTCTAAAATAGCTGAAAATTTTAAAAAATGCTTGTACATTTATTGAAAACTTTATGTTTAGCAGAAACGGATTCTCCTTAATGTGTATGAGTCCCTGGTTTTATCCCAGCTCGCGCCATGTGAACTTTGTGGTGGACAAACACCGTGTGCCTGGGTTTCCTCAGGGTTCTCCCGTTTCCTCCTACTTTCTTCATTCCACCATTTCATTCATTTCTCATCATCACTGTCTCCTTTAGCCTAGCCGGCATAACCCTGGGACATAAAACTTAAAGATTTCATTTCATTACAAAGATTCTCCTTAAAACGATCAAGAAGTGTAGTAACTACTTCAATTTAATTGAATGGCAGCCAACGTTAACCAAACAACTTTAATGACTCATGTCCGGTGTCGGGACCGGTGATGTGGCTCTGTAATCTAGCTCTTTTAATGGCGAGATATTGTCGTAGGGAAAGGCTTATATCGTGGTAAGGGGGAGGTTTTCTGGCATGATGGTCTACGCACTCACTAACTGTACCCTATTTAATCCTCGGTCCTAGTTTGGAGCCCATGTTAATAGTAGGCTCGTCCCTCATAACCTTAGTATTATATACATAACGATGCAAAGCAGAAAAAGGATAAACTCAATTTAAATCTTGCTTAAAGTACATATGCAACTATTTAGGTTGCGAAATTCACTACAAAGAATATGGTTGATGAAAACGGGGCAGAAAAAAAATAGTTTAAAGTTTTTCAACCTAGTATTAGCTGTTAATTTCTCATTTTTTATTTCTCCTTATTTAAAGTTTCTCATTGAAGTCCACCATTAGTTAATCATCCGAAGCTTAATTTTGTAATTTTTAATTTTTTAAAACTTATTCACGTATACATACTTGTTAATATTTTAGTTCCCCAAATGTTTTTATAGAGGAAGGGGTATGGTGGTTCAGTGGTAAAGTGCTGAGCTCTGTTGATTGGGGGTCCTTGGTTCGATTCCCGGCCAAGTAAATTTGTGATAGACAATATCGTATCCGAGGGGTTTTCTCGGGTTACTTCCGTTTCGTTCCGCATTATCATTCCACCAATTCTTCCATCACCTTTCACTTGCTTTAATCATCCGCCTCCCTTAATTTAACGGGCATAATCGTGGGACGTTAAATTAAAAGATGTTATTTCCTTCGAAATATTTTTATGTAATGCTTTAATTTGTGTTAATTTATATTAACAAAATAGTTTTACTGTTTTACTGTTCTTCATGTACTCTTCGAATAGTTTTCGAAGTTTAAGTAGTGGAGTGTAGTAGATCTTACCAATATTCAAACTTTATTCATTAATTTCTGTGACATTAAAAGAAAAAGATGAAAAATGGAACGGAAATCTTGCAGACAAACACTTCCGCTAACAGAACGATTACTCTCGTCTTTACTTCATTTTCTTATACTTTGCAGTTGGAGAGGGAATGAAGTTAACAGGTAAAAATGTTTATTAATCTATATGGCAAATGTAATTTTGATCATAAGCTCTGTCGTTTCCGTTACATTCTAAAACATTCAATAATTCCGATCTGAAGAAAGAAAAAAAACTTTAAATTGACATATCTAATTCAGACTTTAGACGGGCTTCAACAAGCTCATGCATTCTTTATAATTGCGAAGACTACTGAGAAACACATCAAGGACGTAAAAAGAGCTAAGTTAAAAAAAAATCAATTAATTGAGAAGGGTCGAATAAAAACAAAACGTGTAAAAAGTACTTAGTTCTGGTTAGTGAAACGTAAAACTCAATTTAGTTCTGATTACTGAGAGACTTAAAAGTTTTCGGGAGTAGAGTGTTACATAACCTTACCGATATATAATAATCACCGAAGCAGGTAATTAACCACCATATCTTTTAAATAACGATATTTCAAGACCTTTTAGGAACTTAGAGGGTTGAGATGTTGGGCAAGCGTTTCCCGGTTTTCTAAACTTGAAGCCGGGACTGCAAGATTCAAAAATAAATAAATAATATAAAATAGGGAACCACGTTCACATCTAAGATGTACAGGGTCTCAAAGCCATGCCTGCGGAGGAAAACTACAACTTAACTCATAGTAAGTAGCCGAAATACAAAAGAAGTATTAATTTTCACGGTTATTGCATTTATTCTTTTATGCATGAGGCTGTTGACAACTGCCTCCTTAACTCAGGTTTTTATTAAATATTTTCCGTGGTTATTAAAAGTTATAAGTCATCCTATGCAAATAACTCAGCCTTTTCGCGTTCACACAAGATTTTGGCAAGTAGATTTAAGAAGTGTCTTACTGTTTGTATAAAGGTAACCAAGAAAGGCCTGTCTCTTTTTCACCCACCACTTTCGAACATCGATATGTCACCTAAGATTAGCTGGAAGATCAAAAATAGTCTCCGTCAGCATCGACGACCTTGTGCCAACGTTGTGGATGGCCATGGATCCCATCGCGGCAGAAATTGGTGGACAGTGAAGCGAAGAAAGTCTTAAGTGCAGTTTTCACCTCTACTAAGGACTTGAACTGGCATCCTCTATAGTGATTGTCCAAGGAATGGAACAGGTGATAATCGGACGGTGCAGTGTCCAGGGAGTTTAGAAGATGCAATAGTGTTTCCCATCCAAGGCGTAGAATGATGTCCCGGGTCATTCTAGCCACTTGGAGCTTAGCGTTGTTCTGTAACAGGAGACCCCCTTTGCGATTCAGAAATGCTGGCTTCAGAGAGTTTTGAGTCTTTTTTAACATTTCTCAACTGTTGACAGTACACAATTGCATTGATGCTCTGACCAGGTGCTAGCAGTTTCCGATGCACGATGCCGCGAGCAGTCCACAAAATACACGAGGACCTTCTTCTGGTGCAGTGCTGGTTTCGGCTGTTTTGGAACCAGTTCATGGGATGCTAACCAATGATGACGGCACCGCAAAGCTTCATACAGGACACACTTCTCATCACATTTAAACACCCTGTACAGAAATGGCTCATTCCTCAGACGAGACAGCAAAGAAACAGAGTTGTCTGCTCGCGTTGCCTTCTGGCCCGGAGTCAAATCATGTTGGACTCATCGACCCAATTTGTAGTACTTCCGAAGTCGATAGAGGTGCTGCCGAATGGTTTTTCCACTCACACTGAATTTTAGTTTCAGTTCCTCACATGTCTGTCCACTGTTCGCCTGAATTGTTGCCTGAAGATCTTCCTTTTTCACATGTGTTGATCTTTCAGCACATGGCGTGTCTTCGAGTGTTTCGTTACCGTTCTTAAACTTGTTAAACCACCCTCATTAAAGCCCTGGCATATCTTCAGCGGCATTTGACCCCAGTTTGAACTTGTACAGCATACACGCCCTTATAACGCTCTGTGAAGGTCCCATGTTCACTATGTCCTTACGCAAGTTCACAGTGTAACTGAACTGCCACAACCAGGTAGTATGTTGGATATACCCACACCGACAACTGACCTTCGCCTTATCTCCATTCGCATTCAACATTTGTAATAGTAGCATTGATTATCTTGCCACAGCGATCCCCCAAGGATAGCCCGTTCTCGATATTTTTCACGCATTAAATCAATTAGATATTATGCTGATAGGATTTTTATGAATTGAATAAATGTAATTTAGAAACTCATTATGAAGGTGTTTAAAATGGAATTTAGCAGAATTTGGTTGAAAATAATAATTGAGGAAGTACAGCAAATATTGATGTGAGATATAATTGAATCAGTGAGTTCGAAAAACGGTGATTTCCATAAAAGCTAATTTGAGAGGAGTGACAAACAGAACTAAATTAATCAATATGTATCTGATATATAGGGTTATTTTCATTTTTGGAAAGAAGAAAAATTTTAGTTCTACGATCCGAAAAGGAAAACAGTCCTATATGTCAGATACGTATTGACTAATTTAGTTTTATTTCTCACTCCTCTCAAATTAGCTTCGATGGAGATCACCGGTTTTCGAACTCAACGATTCAATTATTGCTGTAGAATAAAGAACGATATACTGGTATCTGTAAATTATTTATGTGTAAGTCTTAAGATTATTATCTAGTTAACGTAGTGATATTTCCGTGATTTCAGACCAACTCTTCGCTAAATTCCTGTATGAAGTTGCTTTTAATGTACGAGGGCAAGTCAAAAATTATCTACACTTTTGTCATAACTTTTCTTACATTGCGCACTTTGTCTTCTGTCCTCGCATATTTTATTGTGATACTGTTGTGGTAATGCTGATCTTAATTTCTCCATTTTTCTTCCTTCTGTTGTTGATATATCATGGCTGCTTCATTAGAAGTTTGTACATCCTCTGGTCGGAGGGTGTCAAAGGGTCAGACATTCATCGCAGACTATCATCGCAATATGGAAGAAGTGCACTATCACGTAAAAGTGTGTTTTTGTGCCTCGAGAAGTTTAAAAGTGGTCGAACAAGTGTAACGCATTAAGAGGGAGCAGGACGGCCATCAATCTCCACTAGAGATGACAACATTCAGCAAGCTCGAGAGATGGTTCTGGCGAATAGGTGAATCACTATCGATGAGGTAGCAGCTACTTTGAACATCAGTCATCGCTCTGCCCATCAAATCATCCACGACGAGCTCGATTTTCATAAAGTCTGTGCACTGTGGGTACCAAGAAAGCTTAGTACAGAACACAAGCTCAGTCGTGTCAGGGTCTGTCAACGCTTACTCACTCGCTTCAACAACGAAAATGATGCATTTTTAAGCAGAATAGTCACCGGCGATGAAACATGGGTTCATCACTATGAGCCAGAATAAAAGCGCCAGAATATGCAGTGGAAACACCCTGGATCTCCGACGAAGAAAAAATTCAAGACTGAGCCATCCGCAGGAAAGATTATGTTAACTGTGTTTTGGGACTCACAGAGGCTCATAATGGCAGAGTTCATGGAAAAAGGAAAGACGATCAACAGTGCGAATTATAGTGAAATGTTGGAAAAGAACCTGAAGCCGGCAATTCGCAACAAACACCGAGGTTTGTTGTCGAAGAAAGTTCTGTTGTTGCATGACAATGCACGGCCACACAGAACTCACCACACTATTGAAACCATCAACAAGCTGAAATTTGAGTTATTGGAACACCCTCCCTACAGCCCAGACCTAGCTCCATCTGACTTTCACTTGTTTGAGCCACTCAAAGATGCTTTGCGTAGTTGCCGATTTGCCTCAGATTTAGACGTGCAAAATGCGGTGCAAAAATGGCTTCAAGATCAACCGAAAATCTTTTATTTGGAAGGAATACGTAAGCTCGTTGACCTTTGGGCCAAGTGCATTGATAAGGAGGGAGATTACGTAGAAAAATGATGTGCATAGTATAACCCTAGCTTCATGTAAATAAAGTGTAGAATGAAAAGTGTAGATAATTTTTAACTTGCCTTGGTAATTCTAACAAACACGATTCCTCCTGTTTCTCTGCATTAAACCTATAATTTTCTTTATCGCTTGTTTTATAGGTCTGTGTGCGTCAAAGCATTGCACGGAAAGATAACTACAAGGTTTATCAAAATACAAGCACGTGAGAATCACAGAAAAGAAAAGCTATATGTTCTTCTGATTCGAGACAGTCATAGTTTAATCGAACAAACGTATGGAACTTGTCATATAGAATATGAGATGTCGTTGAGCCTAAACAGTGCTTTGTTAAATCTTTTTCTAGTCTGTATTTAAAACAATTGCATTTCTTTCACTATAGGACAATCGGTAAACATGAAATTGTGTTTCTACTATTTGAGATATGTTGCATTGGTTAAGAAATGTCACATCGGGAATCAAACAAATGAACATTCGAACTCATGCATTGAGTGGCGGATCTAGAAGGTAAAGACTGGGGCTAGGAGCAGCGAGAACCCAGACTATGATAATGGGTATATCATGAGTTTACTCAAATCATTTTAATTTGAAAACCGTTTACGCACTTCGTTAACAGGAATCAGGAATAAAAAATAAATAATTCCTTTCACCAGTTACAGTTAGACATGAAGTATGAATTAGCATTTTTTTTTAAATTAAAGGTATTTACATGTACAGTGGCTAAAGAGATTAATCATAAGACATTGCACTTTATATAGCAAACAATTGTAATTAACGATGAAGTTAGAAAGTATCGGAGAAAATAAGTGTTGAATATAAATACACAACTCACCACTATTAATGTTATCTTGGAAATGTCCAATAAAGAATAAAAGGCAACGATTACTATAAAAAAAATTAAGAAAATATAATAATAGCTTCAATTATTTTTGTCACAAAATACTTGGCGGCCTACGCACCCGGCCCCGGACTAGATCCACCGCTGCACTCAGTATATATATATAATTAATTCACTATAAAATTTTGCAATAATGTTGTAGAGCCAATATTTCCACTACTTCCGGGATTTGCGAGAAGCGAAACCCAAACCTGGATGACCCCGGCACAAACTATGTCTTAAGTGACCCGGTGACCAATTATCAGTGATATGACTGCAGCATTTTTTCTATACAAGTGAAAATCGTGTAGTAACTTCCTTTATTAATTACCAAAAAGCAATTACCGAGTAAATGAGGGATTTAAGTATATCTTTTTACCATTCGCGAGTATAAGCCGCATCCATAAATATTTAAAAAAGTGTTTTTTTAAAAATGCGGATTAGCGACGCAAAAAATACATTAACATATTATAAAAAACTGCTTCATAGAGAATACAATCAGCTTGGAAGCATAATGTTTCCACAAATTCATTGTGAGTAGGCGTGAAATATGTTACCTTTAGCGCTACGTAGGATTCGGAAAATATCTCACAGAGCTAAATTAAAGTAGATCACGTGGTGTCCACCATAAGTCTTTCAGATAAACAACACAAAATAAGAAGAGTGGGCTAGAAGAGAAAGATATAAAAAGCAACCGACTTTTTGTGGTAAAAATGCGCCGTATTTTTCTCTTCTTGTAATTCCCAAGAAGGTATAATTTTTGTCACCATTTGCGTCATCGGCTCATCAGATTCATTACAGTGCTAAGGCGAAACTCGATAACTTTTCTGCTGTGTACACGAAGACTTCTTTTCCCATCAACTTCTGTTCTAATAAGTTAATGGGTTTGGAGTGTTCAGTCCGCACATAAGAGCTATTCAAAGTTAACTTTCAAAGTGGACTATTCCACAAAAGAACCTTTTTTTTTCTTTCTTTCTTCAAATATTACTTAAAATAATAAAAAAGAACGTGCTTTCGATTCATTTAGTGATATGCGAAAAACACAAGTTTCCTAGGTTATACACGTAACCACTTTATGGCAAGTTAAATGGGCTTCCTGCTTTTATCTCATGATAAAATACGTTCGGAAGAAATATTTTTAGTTTCTCCAGAAGGACCTAATGGTTTCCGTAATTTTACTTTATTATGCACTCACTTAATTTTCCATCTGTTTCAGAGAAGAAGTGAATCATGTAATTTCCGTGATCTGTCAACATCTTTCTTGTTTAGGAAGAATACGAGTACAATATATATATAATTTATATTACACGCAGTGTTTTTATTTTATTTTCAATTCCTTGGTACCTTTTTTTATTAAAATCACGCTAATAGGCATTATAAGACCGTATTAATAATCCTTACGTACGTAACGTGACACGATGCCCTATGAACACAAGCGAAATTTTGAATTATATTTCTTGCAATAGATAATATAGCTAAAGCCAGGAGCGTAATGGAACGAGTACGGGAGTATACAGCGTATACCTACAATTTTTCATTGTCCGGCATGCATGGTATTAAATACGCAAGAACGAACTATATATATTTGTGGGTTTTAGGAAATGGTTCGAAACGTTTTTAAATGGTTCGAACGAATAGCTACCAAAAATTTTAGCTGTTACCTCGTTCGAGTTCGTTGATGGAGTCATTCTTAGACTTAATGTTAATAAATTTACATAACGTTTATGGAAGTGATTACTCATTAGTCACAGGAGAAGTACACCATCCTCCAGTATTGAGATACCTATTTCTTTGAAAATACCATGAATTAGATATAGCACTATTCCTGTGTATAATTATTGTTAAGCTGGTTTCTATACTTTGCACAAGGAATCGAAGAATGCACATTGAGAGGAAGTACGTGTCTATTACTTTTAAACAATATTGAATAAGACAATTGAAGATAATGTTTCTAAAAAGAACTTGTATAAAAAAAATGGCGTATTCATGTTGGTTTAAATCAGAAATAATACGTCCTAAGACTAGGGTGGCCATATGTCCGTATTTTGTACGGATTGTTTGTATTTTTGGGTCCGTGTCCGTATCGTACAAAGCATGAAATAGGAAAATGTCCGTATTTGACAGTTTTTGGAGCTGCCCGGAAATTTCCGAGTCGGGAATCGCTAAAATATCGGGCGAAAAGAATTGTTTTCATTATAGAACTTATATTTTGATTACTACTAATAAAGTAGATTATGCTTTTAAAAGATGTCTCATTTTTTCCATTCAAGAGTTGTTTTTGTTAGATTTAATATACGTAATCTAAGGGCATGATTTATTATGTTTGTGTTAATGAAAAAATTATAAAACATGTTAGTTTCCAATAGTGTTCTAAGTATTACAGTAAACAATTGTGTTATAATCTAAAAAGGTGAAAAAATGAAATGAAATCTTTGAGTTTTACGTCCCACGGTTATGCCGGTTAGGCTAAAGGAGACGGTGATGATGAGAGATGAGTGAAATGGTGGAATGAAGAAAGTGGGAGGAAACGAGAGAACCCCGAGAAAACCCACGAGCACGGTGTTCGTCCGCCACAAAGTCCACATGCCTAAAAAGGTGATATTTAGGTAAGGAATTTAAAAATATTTATTCTGTGTTTGGGCACCGTATCTTGGATGGGTCATCATTTTATGGTTTGTCCGTATTTTGAATAAAAAAATGATGGCAACCCTATCTAAGCCCTATTAATGAAGAAACAATTTTATAGAGAAAGAAGAGAAATCTCGTATTATAATTATACTAAATTTGTTGAATTAGTATAAGAAAATGAAAAATATAATCGATCAATCAAATAAACCATTTGTAAATAAGGCGGGAATAATATTCTGGAAGACCCAAAATCATTATGTAATTTTATAAATTCAAGAAAAGATACAATAGAACCTTAAATCAAATGACACATGAAGGTCAAACCATACATTGTAGTGAAGCAATTGCTGGTATAAGGGGGGAATTGGGAGGTATGCTTTTTCCAACCTATTTTCCCTTAAAGGTTATAGGTGTTTTCCTAGTTTTTAAGAACTGATTGTATGTTGCAGGTCCTTTCTGCACCTACTGTAGTAGTGGTAAGCTTTCGACATCTTTACTTTCTATGCTACAACATTTTTTAATTGTTGATCTGATCTCCACCCAATTACTCCTTTGGGGGTAATTGGGTGCAAAATGATTAAAACCATTGCCGGTGCACATAAACCCGTGAGGGTGATTTTGTGTAAATGAAGAAAACTCAAGCTTTCATTTGATGTGTATAACTTGTATTCCACCTAAAAACTAATAATTTTATGTGGCCTAGAAAAAAATATACTGGGTGCCTAAGTTTGGAGTAACCTATTTCTAAATCTCAAAGATATTTGAATGCCTTTTCAATTCAAGCCTTCCAGTTATTATTTATAGCATAGTATATTTTCCTGTGAACGTAATCCAAAATGCATCACACACGAAAAAAAAAAATAAAAAAGAAAATTATAAGTCGTCAAAACTTTGGCCGAAAACATAAAAAAACAAAACAAGGAAAAACAAGAGAACAGGCCCTGTTATTCAAACAAACATAGGAGAAGGTAATAAGACTAATGCTAAATAACTATAAATTATTACAACAGAAGATGTATTGGAACTCTGGTTTGAAAAACAGGTCCTATTTACAGCATCAGCACTATTGGCATACGTAACGGCCACTGGAGGCCTATGTTAAATGAAATAGCTTAATAAGCACAATGCACTATGAAACAAAAGTGTACACCACAAAAGACAAAGATGGCACAGCATTTAAATGAATTCGAACCAAAAAAAAAAAAAAAAAAAAAATCACTTAAGGTGTTCCACTTATTTACCCCCACATCATGCGCCCAATTACCCCCTGGAGGTAATTGGGGAGTACAAACTTTTACAAAATTTTAACTGCCTCTCAGTGATGATTCTAAATTGCTGCTCTTCACGGCACCATCCTCATGATGTTTTAAAGAAGCAGTAAAAAATCAGAATCAAAATATTAACAGACGGGCGATTTATTGTGACTCAAACCGAAACACACACAAACCTGAAACTCGGTTTCAAATATGACATTTCTCAATCAAATCAGTTTTTGCTTTTTTGTCATTATTACACCCTTTCAAAATACATCAAAGCTTTTTTTTCTGATCAACATCTACCCACCCAACGTTTGGGTGGGAATTAAATTCCATAAAAATATACTGAAATGCAAAATATACTTAAAATTAAAATATATAAAATATATTTTAAAAAGTTTTCCACCTAATTACCCCTCCACCCAATTCCTCCTTCTACCATATTGCTCGTGTCCATCTTCCTATGAAATACCTGAACACACATGTAATGAAGTAAAAGAGAGTATAATGAGTAAGTAAAAATGACTATAACGAATCAATATAGAAGTTACAGCCAAGTAAATCTATGGGTTATGATGGCATTATGAATTTAAAATTCATTTTTCATGCTCTGCAGCAGATGAGCGTTAATCTAATGTAGTGTGAGCAGGTTGTAAACAATAGCTAATCTGTAGGCCATACACATAAGGACGATTTTTCTGTCAAACCGCATCCTATCATTTCTCTTCTGTACTGAAACCAGTGTTGCCACAGTCCTAGCTCTGGAGTGGGCTGGAAAATAGTACCAAATTGAAACAAAAAAGGGCTGAATTCATTATTTTATACCAGTGTAATGCATGGTTGCATAACATGAAACTAAAAGAGGTAAAGTTTTAGAACCCCCCACTCTTCTAAGTGCTCTTTTTAAAAACATCCAAATCGGAGGATCCCGAACAACCATGGAAGTAGATGAAACTTTTCTCGCATGTAGGAAATATAACAGAGGCCGCAAATTAAAAGGGAAAACAATTATCCTCTTCAGTATGTATTGTAAAAAAATTCAAACGCGCCTCTACTTTAAAGTGACCAATAATCCAAAATAGAATTATGGCCATGAAAAACAATATATAAAGCAAGGAACAAACCAACTGTCTTCTAGTTTGTGTGTCTAAACATTACGTTATGATAAAATATTAAAATAAAATTTATTGCACTTTACTCTCGTTTATTTCATGACCGAAGGGGGATAATAGACTATAAGAATATACGATAAGTAAACTGCCATTTGTAAAAAATGTAAAACCGGTCCAGGGTCATAGAACCTTCCCTGAAAGACATCACAACATATTATGCGCCCATCTAGCGTCATTTGTTCCCCGGTATAGTTCGAATTATGAATTTTCCACACAAAGTTCGTTGGCTTAATGCGGTGCAGTGCAACGCCACAGAGTAAATGTTCAACATCACTTTTTAAGAGTCCAAAGCACAATATGAGTAACGTGAGATGTAGGGAAAATCTTACTGACAATTTTTAAAAAAAATGTGACAAGAACCTGTTAAATAGTGCTGAATTGGGTAGAATTGTACCAAATTTTTCACAAAAGGGGCTGAAAATGCCAGCGAGGTACCAACGGGCCGATGAATGACAAAAAGGGCTGAATTTGATACAATTGTACCAAGTATGGCAACACTGACTGAAATTACGAACAAAGATGCCAACCTGAAACATTATAAAATCCCACCTCGAAAGGCAGAAATTCCCATTTTGTAATTAGATTTCCCATGTTATACTAATTACAAGATTAAAAAAATAAAAAATGAAATATGAACATATTGTATGTGACATATTTTCTTCAATATATGTGTAAACTATCCGTAACTTTTGATTCTCTATGTATATCAAGTATGTAGTTGATGAATAACCATTTTTCTTGTTTGAAAGAGACAGTTGAAAACATTGGGCGAAAACAAGTTCATTTTGTTGTTAGAAGTTAGTATTTACATAATTCCTTTGTGTCATCATATTGTAATGAACGTAAGGATACTAGAACAACTCCAGCTGTTTCGTGTAAAAATTTCAAAGATGGGTGTTTCTCATTTTGCAAATTACTTTTTTTTCGTTAATTATATTTTTTATATTTAAAAAATACCAGATCATAATTTACATTTCTTGGAGCTTGTTTTCTTGACAATTTCGAGTTATTAACATGTGTTTCCCGGTATCAAATTTTGACAATTAACATTCATTTCAGGATTAATCTACTTTTCCGCCCATGAAGAATTGTGTTACACTCGATTAAAAATCCCATATTTGCTGCCAATTGTGACGAAAATCCCCTTTATCCCATTGCGAGAAACTAACGTAAAAAATTCCACAAAATGAGATTTTCCCCATGGATTGGTATCACTGACTAAGAATTCACCAGCACGATTCAATGAAAACAAAAATCATCTTTACTGTCCAACTTTTTGTTGGCTACATAGGATAAATTAAGTAAGGTTATAATTTAAATCTACACCAATCATGTTTGTGTTGTATTGATTTACATAATCTAGACTATCTACTTCTATGTAGTCATTGTTGTGACAAGAATAACTCATTTTCCTAAAATATTTTCCTGATCCTTCTATAGGTTTGAGGTTAGTTTCCAAACATACCTCTTTAAAAAAAAATTAGTCGTCCGGATACAGGTCAAATTATTTCACGTCGCTCAGGATCTTTTACTAATCTCTTACCAAAAGACTTGATGGAGTAAACTCCATTTCTCGTTTCCAATTTATACGAACTACTAAAGTATGTTCTTCTCCAACAAATATTGTCGTCACTTCTTTCGCGGTCTGATTCACTTCCTTGACTTTCATCTTGCTCCAGGGATGAATTCAGGGGGTAGCCCGGGAGGGAATCTCCCCCCGAAAAAAAATTATTCCCCCCGGAGAAACTCCCAAAATTTCAGTCACAAAATGTAGAAATTACTTCACTCAATTATTTGCTTTTCTTTCCGTGCACGTGCAGACGAAATCCCATCTCTCAATATACATATAAATGACGCAGACCCATTCTATATAAATATTAAACATGTAACATCTAAGATAGAATACCAAATAGTCAATAAAACCTGTATTTCTTAACGCTATGAGCGAGTTTGGCAGAACATTAAATTGTTAACTATTGAAGAAAGGTTTGTATTTTAGTAGGTACTTTACTCTCGCCTTATATTATATATTAGTAGGTAGCACTAGCACATATTGAGATAGGAAAGTTAAGATAGGGAAGATCTTTCGATCATTGCATATGATCTCTGATGTCAGCAGACTTCAGTTCTTGAAAATGTACAGTTCTTGCATTATTTGAAATAGAGCGCCTAAATTCCATTTCTCGCATCGGAAGTAACAGACGTAAATGTGTTTTACGATTGTTATAGTAAATACACCTTTCTTTAACTAAAAATAAGTCAGTTAAAGGGTGAGATTCAGAGGGATCAGGAAGGAAAAGTTATCCCTCCTGGGTTAGAGATTTATATAGAATTTATCAATATAATAGTAGTAGATAAGTGAAAGATTGCTATTGAAGGTTACGAAGATCCTGCTCACTGCCGTGCCATGAGGGAGGGGCAAGCGGGGCGAGTAAGGGGCGCAAAATTCGGGAGAGAAAAAGAAACGAAGGAAAGAAAAGAGAGGAATGAAACACATGTGCACATGTGGGCATGTGCACATATATAAAATGAAAGGAAAAAAGTAATAAAAAGTGCTCAAAATCAAGGAAGAGCAGGATTTACTTTTTAAAATTTTCTCACCTTTCGCGACTGGTCTATCGACCTCTCTCATATATACGGGGGTGCCGTCGTATACTCTCGCTCCAAGCGCTGATTTTCCACGACACGGCACTAATCTACTGAAGATTTCATAAACTAAATTATTGATGTGTATGCAGTAAAGAAACCAAGGCTAATATGTTTGATTTAGAATCAGAAGTGTGAGAAAGAATGATAACATTTTGTTAAGATATTCCTATGTATGTTTGTTTTAGGACAAAAAATGTTTGAGTTAATTTAAATCTTTTTAAAAACTTCTACATTAGTAACAAACAGTAACTAATGAACATAGGAAATAATAACAAAAATAGCTACTGTAAATAGCAGTTAAAGTTTAGTCTAAAATATTTTTGCCTGTCTTTATTTAATGTTTTAGATAAAATTAAACGATTGCTTTTTTTAAATTATAATCTCACATTGAATATTTATCACCAATTAGTCTCAATATTAGGTAAGATGTGAATGGAATTGTTAAATATGCTGCTTTCTTGCAAAAATACAGGAAAACAACCCTTCCCCGAGGGGTGTCTTCCCGTTGTGCCTACTTCCCGTTATGCCTACAGGCCCTCCAGCACTTTGTAGAAAATATTTTTAATGATCTTATCTGTAGGCAGAACGGTAATTCCCGTTGTGCCTACTTCCCGTTCTGCCTACTCTTTCGAGACGGGGAATTCTGTGCAGGGAGGGATCTTTTCTAGGGATTTTTTCTTTAGTAATTCTAATAGATTCTGTAAGAAGAATAACTATTCCTTTAAATTTCATCATATATTTTAAATGTTATCTTACTTGCTCTTCTCAGAAAAAATGACTAGGTACAGTTTTGTTATTAGCAGCGTTATTCACGTCTACTTTAGTAGAGATGTGTTTTTTTAATACTTACAGAGAAATGGAAAATTAATTGATTCAGTTACAAGAAAATAAACTTATTTCGGTCTAATATCAAGTCATTTCACAACAAAATTTTATTCAGTTTTCCAGTAGTTCATCTCCAACATTCTAAGGCTCGCAGTACGTAATAGGTGCTACAGTTCACATCCTCAAAATATATTTGGCCATATATTAAACAAACAATGCAAGAAGATGCATAATTCGGTCTCTTTTCTTTTTCTAAAAAAAGCCTTTGTCTTCTACATCACAGATCTTTTTCCGGCATCACCTCTATATATGATCAGGTGCTTTGTCCTCTATACATGATTCTGTATTACACGCAATATGTCGTACTTATATTGTAAAAAAAGAAAAAAATGGGACCGCAATGGCTCAGGGGTAGAGCGTTCACCTCTGGTGCATGGGGTCCATGGTTCGATCCCAGCTCGAGCCAGGTGAGCTTTGTGGTGGACAAACACCGTGTGCGTTGGTTTTCTCGGTGTTCTACCGTTTTCTCCTACTTTCCACTATTTCATTCATTTCTCATCATCACCGTCTCCTTTAGCCTAGCCAGCATTACCGTAGGACGTAAAACTTAAAAATTTCATTTCATTTCATTTATACTGTCAATGTAAATACTAAATACCACATATCGTCAATATACCCAATGTAATTTAAATAAAGATCTCATAATCGTTGTTCAAAATGTAAACAGTATGCAACCACATCTATGTAAGCCATCAAGCCTATTACACGTGGTTCCAGCCTTCCTAATAATCGTAAATATCTGTGATTTTATTCTGTATGTGACCACACAAATAGCATTTTAATTTCGATTATTTTACGGTAAAAATATTCTGTGAAATGTAATGGAAATTCAGAAGGAGCCTTCTTTGCGAATTTCTCAGAGTTTTCATTCTCACCGTCGTGAGTAATCCGATTGGGTAGAGAAGCGTGATTATCTAAGCAAACTCATCACCAACAAAACGCCGAACACGTATTTCATACTTTGACCGTTTCTGATTTTGAAAACACTCCTGTGTAGACTATAAGTCATTACTAGGCACCTTGCTTATCACACTGACACTAACAAATCATATATAATAACTTTTTAACGTAATAAGTGAAAGCTTGTTGTGATTCTTATTGAAACGTTTATGTTGCGAGCGGAGCAAGCAAGAAAATTTTTATCATATCTATTTCTTTGCAAACTAACAATATTGATTTAATCGGACGCCAATACGTTTTCAGGGCGACGCGTCGTTTACTGACTTCCCATATTTTTTCTTTCTTCTTGCTTGTTCGGCGACCCCTACTATTAGCGCTCAGGGCAACAGCCCCGCTCGTTCCCCTCTAGCTACGCATCTGATTACTATAACAGTCTTATGTGTTTCGTTGGGTTTTCAGTATTTAGAAAATGTTATTTCAATAAAGTGAAGAATTATATATAACATTTTAGATGCATGGCCGCTGAAAAAAAAATCTCTTTATTAAACTGCAACTATGATTCTGTTCCTTGAATTTTGTCAGTTTTATCAGAAATTTTGTTATTATCATCTTATTCTGTTATTCTGTTATTAGCAGGGTTGTTTGCATCTACTTTAGTAAATATGAATATTATTTCTTTTTAATTCCTACAGGAAAATGGAAAATTGATTCAGTTGAAAAAAAAAACAGTTTGACATTGAAACTGAAACGAAAACGAACATAAAACGAAGTTTCTTCGGTCTAATATCAAGTCAGTGATATCAAGTCAATAGAACAGTGATGGTGAGATGTTTTAAATATATTGGCTATATCTATATTATAAAAGAGAACGTACAAATCCTTTGTTCCCTCATCACGCTAATACGGCTGAACCAATTTCTTTCATTTTTGGGGGGTTATTAGGATTTGGACCCTAGATGGTTTTTATCATATCACTTTAATTTTTAATTACCAGTGTCTTGAGATAATTGACCATTCAAGTGTCCATAACGTACAAATCCTTTGTTAGTTCATCATAGGTATAAAAATAAACGTATTTATATGCAACCCGCATGACCGTGTCACTCGGCGGGTTAACATAAATGACAGGCGCTATAATGTTAACATTAATGCAATCTTCTATGGTTTTTATCATATCAATTGAAAGCGAAAAAGTAAAAATTATCTAAGTAACAAAGTTTATTGCGTTCCGGGGTGACCGCAGCGAAGCGGGGCGGGTTAACATAAATGGCAGGCGATATAATGTTAACATTTACTGCAATCTTCTATGGTTTTTATCATATCACTTGAAAGCGAAAAAGTAAAAATTATCTAAGTAACAAAGTTTATTGCGTTCCGGGGTGACCGCAGCGAAGCGGGGTGAACGCTGCTAGTTAACGATATATGGTATTAACATTGACGATATGTAGTATTTACATTGACAATATAAGTATATGTAACATTGCATGTAGTATAGAATCGTGTTAGAAGACAAATTACCTGTTAAGGTAATGCCAAAGAAGGAGCAGTGATGTAAAAGACAAAGGCTCTTTTTTTTCAAAAGGGCCGCCTTATGCATCCTCTTGCATTGTTTGTTTAATGTATGGCCGAACATGTCTTGAGGATGTGAATTGTGGCACTTTTTAGTACTGCAAGCCTTAGTATGCTGCAGATAAACTACTGGAAAACCGATTAAAATTCGGTTGTGAAATGAATTGATATTAGCCCGAAGTAAGTCTGTTTCGTGTTCGTTTCAGATACAATGTCAAACGGGTTACTGGCAACTGAATCAATCAATTCGAGGAAAGAGATATGATGGAGACAAACACTCTTTTTAAAGGCCGCCTTATGCATCCTCTTGCGTTGTTTGTTTAATAGTTGGCCAGACATGTCTTGGGGATGTGAACTGTGGCATTTTTTAGTACTGCAAGTCTTAGCATGCTGGAGGTAAACTACTGGAAACCCAAATAAAATTTTGTTCTGAAATTGCTTGATATTAGATCTTTTTTTTTTTTTTTTTTTTTTTTTAATGTTTGTTTCACATACAATGTCTAACATTCTTGCAACTGAGTCAACCAATTTTCCATGTATGATGAAACTTGTAGAGGTGGTGGTTGTTTTTACAGAAGCTTTTAGAAATACTAAAGAAATATTCCCTACAAAAATTCCTCCCTGCACATAATTCCCCGTCTCGAAAGAGTAGGCACAACGGGAAGTAGGCACAACGGGAATTACCGTTCTGCCTAGAGATAAGATAATTAAAAAATATTTTCTTTAAAGTGCTGGAGGGTCTGTAGGCAGAACGGGAAGTAGGCACAACGGGAATGAACCCCCCGAGGAGTTCACTCCCCCTCCCCCCCGTGTGAAAATGTCTGAATTCAACACTGTCCTGCTCGGCACGCAACCATACTTCAAATTCATCTCTAGTGTCCGATCCGTGTAGGAAAACAAATATTTTGTTATTGATAAGGAAATTCTTCGCTTTCGAGCACAACGAAATTACAATTACAACAATTACAACCATTTTTGCTTTTGATAGTATTGCGGATTGTGATGGTATTTTCTCTTGACAGCCTGAATCGTTTGCAGAAAGCCACTTATCACTATCTAATACAATTTTGTTCTATGCAGATAATTGTTGAAACCGAAAATGATTTATTCTAACCACTTCCGACGAGGGTTAATGGAAAAGATGGAACTTATTCTTGGGACACTGAGTGATTGCAGAAAAGCGCATCTCGATATCTTTTACCGTTTTTGCTCTGGGGAAGTCAATATTAAAACCGGAAATAATATTAAATTTATATTACTTCCGATTTTGGTAGAGCGTTCGGGATAGCGATGGCGCATTGCCTGTGGAGGCTGAATCGTTTGCGAAAAACCGCTTCTAGCTACCTATTTTAGTTTTCATTTTATTGGCGATAAACGTAGAACCACTTTCGGCTTGAATAGACAGTTAATGGAAAAGATGGAAACAGCTGAATCGATTGCAAAGAACGCATCTTGATATCTCTTACTGAGTTCCCTCGTGGTTAAGCGATTTTGCGCGGAAAACCAGGGTTCGATTGCCGGCGGGAGCTGATGTGGTTCGGATCGTACGTTAAGCTGTAAGTCCACGTCTCATATAGCCTCGCTACTGAAAAGGACGCTAAACTGAAAATCAAATCAAATCAGATATCTCTTACGAGGGCCGGCCTTAAGCCGATTGGACCGATTGCTCCCAATCGGGCCCCGCACCTAAGGGGTCCCCGTGCTAGTGCCATCTACTCTACTGTTCAGTCTTCAGTCTAGTCTACTCTCCCGTGCCGTTTTAACAGCATATTAGAGTCCAGAGCAAACAAGTGTGTTATGGTTCCTATGACTAAACTTTGCTTCTAATATATGTAATTAATACATGCCAAACTGCTCGCAGGGCCCCCAACCAAGTGACTATGGTACCTTTAAGCTGGCTCGGGTACTCTCGGTTATCAAGTACACACAATAACATATTACAATACAGGTATATCCATGGACTCCACAAGGAATGGTGTGGCCTCTCCCTAATACGTAAATGAATAGTTTGTATGAAGTTTCCTGGAATAAGTAAATATTTTCTGAATTTAATGCTGCAGTAGTTGTTTGTTTTTAATTTGTTTACATTTACAACTTCCGTTGTAAAAATAGATATTATGTCCAGGGAATATTCTGCACACCCGCAACAACTCTAACACTTCCCCAAATTTCCTTACACATACCCTTGGGCGTAAAAATATTGTTTTCTTTGAGTCTGTATAAAAATGTATATCTTTATTCTGGGTGCACTCATTCTTTTATTTTGAACGCCTCATTAAGTAAAATTCCTGGCGTTCTTACTGATTATGTCATATGATACTATCGTGAATACCGAGATGGTATCAAATAAATCAGCCTCTGTGTGACCTCCTTGCATATTTTTTCTCTTATTATAGCTATAGTAAAAATAATTAAATAAATAAAAAAACAGAGAACAAACTTTGCCTTCTCCTGCGAAAAATCCCGTGGATATATATATGAGGAGCTCCAAAGCAAAAAGAGCTGAGTCCATAATAAAAAAAAAAAATTTTTTGAGGAGAGCAGAAAAACTAATAGCCCAGAAACTATAACGTACTTAAGTAAATTGTTAATTTTATACGTTAAAGTACTACAAGTTGAGATGGCTTGGTTACAAAAATCAATTTTTCAGTAATAGCCGAGTTATTGTTAAAAACATTTTGCATAAAGTGCATTAATGATGTGAACACACCGAAAACGAATATCTGAGACTCAATAAATGAAATACAAAAATACATTTGAGGATATTTTATTTACAAATGTATACACCACAGTGTATGCGGCATGTCGAAGTATAATATTCTTTCTCTCTGTATGCGAATATTAAAGGGTTACATGCAGTAAAACGAACATACATAATACAAATTAGAAACAACTTTTGCTATAAGAATATGCGTACACATTAATATGATCTGGAGTAATATGCTTTCAATTTCGTGTTGTATTTCATACGATATCCGTTTCCTCTTCCAAGCAGTCGCACTCGAACACACTTTCGTTTTCAATACAACGTGCAAGCTGTGAGCATCCAGTGCGTCAATATAGAAATGCAGCACGGGTTCACGTCTCAAGTGATCTCCGAATCGTTTTTCAGATTTGCGATTTCAGCTTTCTTTGCATCGGTGATTCGATTTTCCAGGGGTGGTGCTGGGGCATCTGGTACGCTGGGAATTTTCATCCCTCGTTGAACTGGTAACATACTGTTTAGAAGGGTCGTCAAAATTGAACGTTGGTTCCATTTTGAAAACAGTCCTTAGTGCAAAGCTTTCTTCAGGAACACACGTTTTATGTCACTGATAACTGTAATTTTTTAAAGGGAACTGCCTAACGATTTCACATCCCTCAAATGCCAGTCGACGCCTAGAACTCTCACAGCTCCAACTTTGCGGTACATTGCAGTGTAACTATCAGGGTTCAAAATTTCGGAATGTTTTCGAGAAGACTTTCCTAAAACTCCAAATAATCGGTCGGCAGTGATATAGGAATGCCTTTGCACTGGAAAGTACACTCATGTCCAAAATTATTGTCGCATGTTTATAAATATGTTGTAGGAATATAATTTGATAGCGAATTGTATATATATGTATACTGGATCAGTTGAATTAGAAACAGCAAGAGAATTCCAGAAACCGCCCTACAGAGGCTCCACCATTACATGTGAACAAAGGCACTGCGCGTGTACTACTGCTGTGTCCTTCCCGTCTCGTTATCCGTGTTAGTGCAGTCACTGCCGTGTGTGATGGGAGCAGACGAAGGACTTAAGTGCATTTGACCGTTTTCAATTCGTAGGGGCCAGACGCCTGGGTGGCTCGGTTTCGGAAGTGGTTGCGGTAGTCGGATTTTCAAAGGCAATTGTGTCAAGGGTGTATCGTGAGTACCTGGCTCCCGGTAAAACCGTACCCGCACATGTAAGTTGCCGCGGTTAGAGGCATGTCAACAACAGGGGTATGCGCCGACTGACTCGCATTGTAACAGCCGATAGACTGGACACAATGCGTCAAAACGCGGAATGGTTCAATGCAGGACAACAACGCCGTGTTAGCAGCCACAAAATCAATAACCACCTACTCGCCATGGGGTAAGAAGTCATCGGCCCACGCGAGTACCTCTTCTAAACGCATAACGCAGGAAACTACGTCTAGCATGGGCAAAAGAACACCGCCACTGTACCGTGGAAATAAAAAAAAAGTTGCCTGCAGAGACGAGTCACGTTTCACATTACTATATGCCGATGGACGGGTACTGGTACGTCACCAATCGCATGAGGCAATGGATCCATCGTGCTAGCAGGGAACTGTGCAGGTCGGTTGTGATGGTATTCTCATCTGAGGCATGTTTACGTGGACTGAAATGGATCCCCTAACACGTATGACACAGTCCCTCACGTGATCTTCTGGTTGACCATGCCCTGTCGTTTACTCGGCTTCAACATTCGGATGGCGACCTCATCTTTCAGCAGGATCATCCGCCGGTCCACCGCTCTAGGATGGTAGCAGACTGGTTTGATGAACAGTCCTCTGATCTGGCAACACTTCCCTGGCTACAACGGTCACCGGACCTCAATCCCATCGAATGCATCTGGGACGCCATGGAATGACGCCTTCGGGCTGTGGATCCTCGTCCGGCCAACCTGCAGCCTCTGTGGGAGACTTTGGAGCAGATACGAATTGAGATGCCGCAACAACACTTCAGACACCTTTTCGAGTCCATGCCGCGGCAGATAGCCGTCGTTATCAGAGCGAAAGTTGGTACTACACGATATTAGGTATGTGTCTCTAATTCAATTGGTGATCAATATATATTGGTGCAAGTTAGTTGTAAGCCTGGGGCTCCGCAAAATGTCCCCAATCGGGCATCGCAATACCTAAGGCCGGCCATGTCTCTTACCGTTTTTGCTCTATTTACCTGTCAACAGACGGACTGACGAAACCGTTTAATATTTGCATGGCATAGTTTGAGAGTCTGAAAACTACAAAGCTGGTCATTGTTTATTATATGCATATACTACAAGACCCAGCAAAACCCGCGATTTCCTTTGGGAATGTGCGTGTGATTGTTGTCGAGTAAGAAAGCAAATCTGATAATTTCAGAGTATTAAAAAAAAACTATTGCTGTAATTTATTCCCCAGAGTCTTTGTCTTGTGATCACGGCAATTTCTGTTTTCTGTATGACTTGATGAAGATTTGTTTTGTGATCAGAATGCCCACTTGAAGTGGTTAGTAATATTGTCAGCTATGACACCACCGAAACGGAAATCCATTTTTCTCAACTTCATCTCAGTCTTAAATGATTCATCAAGCCATTAAAAAAATCCGATCCTAGTGATATATTTTGACACTGAGAAAGGTGTAAAAGTAATTACATATGAAATCATTGCTCGGGGAAAGAGCTGATATTACGAGTGAACTATTTAATCAGATGTCTAGATAAATTGCAAGCAAGTGAGAAAACTATTGTTCTTTGTGCTGATAACACCAATTGCAATTCTGCTGGCCATTCTATGAAGGGAGAGAAAAAGTTGGGCCGTGATACACAGGGTCAATATAAATGATTATAAATGATTGAAGCGATTTCATAAATTTACTGTAGCTCTAGTAATTCAGATATTGAAACAAAACTCAACAGTAACGTAGAAAAACTTAAAAAAGTTTTGTTTGTTGCAGGTGTACTTCAGATTTCTCCCACGAGAGCGCATCAGTGAGTAGTGAGGCAAGATGGCGACAGGCGCCGAGAAGCATTTCAGATCATTTCTTCCACGCTCTTCTGACTTAACTCTATGCGTAGACCTTTGCTTTTTGTGTGGGGTTATGTGAAAGATTCAGTGTTCACACCTCCTCTACCAGCAAACCTGCCAGAACTGCGAGCCAGTGATGCCAATTTAGCCTATTTTTGGCTAAATCTAACCTATTTGGAGAGGCATTTAGCCATACAAAAGTACGAAATGCCTATAGTCTTAAATATAGCTTATTTTATGAAACTCTTTTGCCATTTTTGGCTTTTTATTAGCCGTTAAATTAATTCTAAAAATGCCTTTACTTTGAAAATAAAGTGTAATTTTAACAGTTAGCCTATTTGTTCTATATATTAGCTATCGTATTAATTGATTTCTCCAGACAGAGGGTGTTCTATTACGCAACATACACTTTTTTCAGTCTTCTGGCTCCCCACCCACAGATTTACAACTACTTAACAATACTTATCGACTCAGAAAGAATTTTAAAGTCGTTCCCCTAACGGTCCAGTTTGCTACTTTTTAGTTATTTTACAGATGCTGTTCAGTCTACATTTGGCCGATTTCGACTTACCTAAAAATTTAGAAGAATCCATGGCGCCAGGTCCGTAAGTGCTCGATGTGTTTCCCTTGGTTCCTAACAATAACCGACAGCGTAATTCTCACTGTAATAGGCTTCTCTGAAGAACTGGGAGCGGAATCTTGTCCCATTCCCTTTGCACAGCTTTCCAAAGTCCTTCCACAGTTGTCACACGCCCTTTTCCCAAAGCCCGCTTCAGCAGTCCATAAGACTTGCATCTGGAGATTTAACAGGTACCTCATTGAAAGGTATCACCTGTAGAATGCGAGGGACGATCGTGAGGTATGTGATGAGGCCTTGTCCATATGAATGCGCACCAGATTGGCGTCATTTCCGTACATTGTTGGAATCTCATGCTCATAGATCGGCCGCATGATCTGCTCCTGAAAGTACAGCGGATTTATTTTGCAGTTCTTCGCCACCCTACGAATCTCCAGTTTACTTCGATAACAGTAGCCAGTAACGACTATGAACCCTTTTGAGAAGGATTCTTTACAGACACGGATCCACCTTCTGAAGTTCTTTCTTGGCGCCTTTCTCTCGGTACATCATGGCTCTCGGTTTGCCGCAGTCGGAAAGTAAATCCATGCTTCATCGAGCGTTACGACGTACATCCACCTTTGTTTTGCCAGATGGCATTCGTACAGCTTCCGGGCACTACACTGTCGTTCCTTTTGGTGGGCATCCGTGAGAAGATGGCCGCGAGCTTTCATGACTTTTTTCAGCTTGAGTTGATGGAGTAACGTCCGGTTCACAGTCCCCAAAGACACGTCAAGACGATTAGCCATACACCTTTGTGCTGGCGGATTTTCTTGCATTGCCATTTTGAGAAGTCTCCTCTGCATGGTGGAGGTGGCCTTGGTGCATACTCGCTTCCTAGGCAACTTCGTTGGTTATCCAAATGGTGGTGCTTCGTTGACCTTGTACTTTTTAATAACATTTTATATTCCACTTAAACTGATGTTGCAACCATTCTTCTTGCCCTGTTTTCTAATGACAGAAACATTAAAGTGGGCGTCATAAAGAGTCGCAACATAGCCTTCCTAAAACTGGCTTAGTTTGGGCGGCATTTTGGTCACAGAGCGGAAACCCACACACTTGGAAACAAATTTAACACAACACTCACAACAATGGTCTTGTTTTCTGCGTTATTGTCGTCCGCGCGGAAAAACAATTCCATTCCCAGGAAGCCACTGTACAACGCTGCAGGACGCCACGAGCCAGGTCGGGTGAGTCCATTCTGCACAGGAGGGGAAGGAACGAAATCGGCCAAACGTAGGCTGAACAACCTCTGTAATATTCGCATTTCATTGCAAGAATAAAAGTTTTTAAATACAAATCTAGTAAACTGTTCGGTTCTTCAAGCCACAGAGATTGTTTTTGTTTATTAAAGGCAACAAATAGTAGATATAATTAGCTTGAAAACTCTTAATGAAATCATGATGATTCACGTGGGTGTACTACTGAAAATTCAGAAGTACTACTGGAAATTGGGACAATGGAAGTCTACACAAGCACAACCAATTCACAATCCAACGATGGTTCATCCAGTTCCAGCGCCTCAGCTGGCTGCGACGTAATCGATAATGACTTAGTTCAACCGATGATGACTTAGTTCACAAATCAGATGAGTTGTTGATGGATTTTATTGTAATTTAAAGTCATGTAAGTTACTTGCTAGTCTTCATTTAAAATTCAACATTTCAAAGTTTACTATAGCTCACTTATAATCCTACACATAAAAAAGGATTTAAAATCTACAATGTGGGTTTAAGGTTGCAGTTCAAAATCTAGCCATATTTTTTGCTTAAAAAAGCTTATTATTTCTGAAGACCATCTAGCCTATTTTCTTCAGAGGTTGTTGGCAACAATGCTGCGAGCCTGCATCAACAATGATTTTGAACTTATTGATAAGGGCATACTGCGCCGAGTGTGAGAACTTGACTTTAGGCTTGATGTCTGTCGAATCACTAACGTGGGCACATATCGTACATTTATAATAATTATTGTTAACAAAAACTTTTTTCTATATGTGTGAAAAAAATTGCAATATATACAGTAATACAGTTATTATAGAGCTGTGAAATTGCTCCAATCATTTATAATAACCCTGTGCTCGAAATAGAATGTGTAGTTAATCCTAGAAATGGAAGAGACTTCTAGCCTATTTGAGCGAATGTCAACACTGATTTATCAACATATTTCTTTAACAAGATGTCGCAATGTTTAGGAATACGAGAGGCTTTTTCGTGTATTGCCCTAATTCCATAAATAAAAAAAATATATATTAAAAGTGCTTAGTTCACATTATCCATAACACCATCCAAACAAATACTGACATTTTAGAGTTGATTGTGAGTGCATCTTGTCCAAATATTATTCCCATTTCTTCCCGTACAGTGCGAGTAGAAGTCTTAAAGCATTTCTATCATTTGATGAAGAGGTACGCGAAAGTATTTTAGGATACAATGAAACAAGATGACCAGGCTCTCCTTCCTTCAGTAGAGCGACTCCTAAAAATGTTTCAACCATTAAAGTAATATGTTCAATTCATTCACTTTTCAAGCTGTATTGAAACGTGGAAGGCCAGCTTCTTACTATTTTTTAAAGTTATTAAAATGTTAGACAATTTCAAAGCATTTCTTCTTTCTAAGTTTAATGATTGCTTTTCACATTGTCAGAAAAGAAAACAGAAAACAATGCTTCTTAGGATAGAGAACGAAGGTTTAGACCCTGAAGCTATTAAGTTTCGCCAGCAAGTGCATGTATTTTTATCAAACTGCAGTAGACTATTTGGATAAATGGAATGGTCCTTTAGAAACCCTGTCAGATTTTAACTGGATAACGTATTGTGCAATTTCTAGGTAGGGAGAATAAGGAAAAAAACAGTGAACTTTCTTCTAACTCTTAAGCCTTAATTGAAAACCGATTAAACTGCTGTGTACACTGATTTATGGTTCGATTAGGGATTCAATAATAGGGCTGTGATTTAAATAGTTCGTTACGATTAGGGATGGACGGAACAGGTTTTCGGCTCTGAAAAGATCCGGTTCTAGCAGATCTAGTCCCAGAACCGGATTTGCGGACCCAGGTCTGGAACCGGGTTTTCCGGATCCAGGTCTGGAATCGGTTACTGAGATCCGGTTCTGGAACCATGTTTTCGTATCAGGTTTAGAACCGGTTCCTAAGATCCGGTTCTGAAACCGGGTTTTCGAATCCAGGTCTGGAACCGGTTCTGAAAACCGGATCTCTAAGAACCAGTTCCTCGCAGAATTGGTTCCGCCGGAATCGGAACTTTGTGGCCATCTCTTGTTACGATAGATAAACTGGCAGCGGCCACCCAGCGTTGTGAGGATAGATTAAGAGCAATACCGAACTCTGGTTTAGAAAGTCAGCATTAACGGCGAGAGGAGCCGACTGTATTTGTCTTAAAGTCATGACTGCCTCAAGCCGCCTAATAGGCCCTGGCTTCCTAAGGGCTCTTGCTACCTAGAGTTGAGATAAGGTGTACGAGTGGTAGTAGCGAAAGCATTATTAGACAGACAATGAGTGGATAGCTCCTCCCATTTCATTGCTAACTGAGAGCAGGGCCGTAACTTGTGGTGGGCATGAGGGGCAACTGCTCCCCCAGGGAAGCTTCTCGCCTTTCGAAGGAGGCCCATTGAAGCACCAAACAGGTTCACTACATTACATAAACAAAACAGCACACAAAAGGTAAATAAAACAAAAATGAATTGTGGGCCCATTTCGATATATATTAGGGGCCCTAGAAATACTTTATTCGTATGGCTTTGAGATTTGTCAATATTGTTTACTTAATTAATTTGTCATGTATGGAACGGTCCCAGGGGAGTAAGTAACGCTTCGCAGACCTTGCCGTGCGGAAGGGCCCACAGGTTCCGAGGGGTCCATAAAGAGTAAGAGAAGGATGGAAAGAGGGGTCCAAGAATTAGGAAAATCTTTTTCTAGGGGGTCCAAATAGCGTATTAATGCTTGCCCCCCAGAAAAAATCTAAGTTACGGCGCTAACTGAGAGCTATACTTAAACTTGACCAAACTCATCGATTTCTGTTGTTTCTGACAGAAATAAATGCACCAACAAGCATGTGTTCTCCATTGTGAATAATATTTGGACAAATGAAAAGATATGTAGCTTGAAAGATCTGCTGATGAATTATCTGTAATTTTATTTTTTATGATGGTGTGAAATTTGTAGAACGGAAGATTGGATGAAAATCAAGGACACCATCAACATGTTAGTTACTTTTCAGTTAACACTATTTATTTTCAAATACCATCTACACATATAATTTAAATTATTTGCTTAAAACATGCAAGAACATCTGCTGAACTAAAATTTCAGTATTAATGTAGTTTGAGCTCTCTTTTTTGTTTCTTTTACAGAGAAATTTTCAGAAATTGGCAAAAGATTTCATCTACGATCAACAACAACAAAGATTGTAAATCTTACATTAGTAAATACCTACCATTATATTTGTATTTGAAATAGTGCTTGACAGGGCCCATGATGGCTTATTTGCGGTGGTCACTTAAAGAAGGATAAATGAAAGGAAGAAACTGATTATAATGGTATCTATGATGTAATAAAGAAGCCAACTTAGTTCCTTTTTAAATTTCACTCTTGCATTCGTTAGTGTAATAATGTTACTAACAGGTAAAAAAGATTCTTTCCAGTGCTGATGAGCTAGAATGAGCCTTGCATTGCATGATGGGGACGTCATGGATGGCAGCAAACATCTTAAATTCTAGCAACCTTAGAAAGCATTGCTTATTGTATAGTGCTTAAACTGATTTTAGTCACTAGCTGGTACACTTACCACACTAATTTACCGGAGCGCAGTCAATGATGCTCTATGGGAGTCAAGAAAGAGAGGAAATTACAGTTTATTACCACATCTTAATAGTGGTTTGATAGTTAAACCCAAAATAATACAAACAATAAATTTAAACAGGGTGTTTGCTAAAATTCCAAAATAAAATTTCGTGACTTTTTGGTGACCTTTTCCTTCCCGAACTATAACATTTAGTAACATTCTCAAGAGCGAATTTGGGTGCGAATTGGGCCGAATTTTCACGCGTGCGATAGAAGTGTGGTTTGTTTGAGATTTGGTAGCATCCAGGGTTGTTTTGTTTAAAACAAAATGTTTAAAACAAATGATTAAAACTTGTTTTAAACAATTGATTTTGTTTAAAACAAATTTTATATACGTTTTAAACATTTTGTTTTAAACACGTGTATTTTTTAAGGCTTGTTTTAAACATATGTTTATTTTTATATTATTTAATTTTTGTAAAAAATCTGCCAGAGAAAGAAAATGACCAAAAAGTGATCCCGTTCAGAAGGCTATTTTCTTCCCGTACAGTGTTGCCACATTTGGTACAATTATCAAATTCAGCCCTTTTTGTCATTCATCGGTCCGTTGGTACCACGCTGGCAATTTCAGCCCCTTTTGTGCAAAAAGCTGGTACAATTCTATCCAATTCAGCACCATTTAACAGATACTTGGTACATTTTCAAAAGTGTCACTAAGACTTTTCCTACATCTCATGATTGATTGATTAATTTGTTTCTCGTTTTATATATATATTTTTCATATATGGCCATAATACCGTTTTGGTCTATCGGTCACTAGAGGCGCGTTTGATTTCCTTACAATACATATCGAAGATGATAACTGTTTTCCCTTTCAATTTGTGACCTCTGTTATACTTCCTACATGCGAGAAAAGCTTCATCTACTTCCACAATTGTTCGGGGTCTTCCTATTTGGATGTTTTTAAAAAGTAATTTTTAAAAAGAGCAATTTCTTGATTTGAACTCTTGGAAAAAGGGGGCAGAGTGTTCTAGAACTTTACTTCTTTTATTTTCGTATTATAGAGCCATGTATTACACTGTGATAAAATAATGAATTCAGCCCATTTTGTTTTAATTTGGTACTATTTTTTAGCCCATTCCAGAGCTAGGACTGCGACAACACTGTTCCCGTGCGAATGTTTTGATTTCTCGTGATGGCTACTGCAGGTCGATGTGGTGATCCAAAATTTATTTCGTCTCTTTTTCCCTTGTTTTTCTTTATCGTCTATTGTATTGCTTAAATGGTTATCAATTAACTTGCGAGAAAGTGTTGTTGTCGAAGGTTGGACTACTTGTAGAAATGATATTAAACAATAAATAAAAGAATTATCATTGAAACAAGTTTTTCTGTTGTATTCAGAAAACAAAAGGCTCTTTACTAAATTGCGGTTCTGAAATTAAAAATATCGCAGGCATTTGTTAATACATACAGTACATGTTGGTTCTCAGTCTTCGTACAACTTGGAATCGTTTAACATGAGTTTTACGGAAAGAAAAAAGGACTCCATTTCGAGTAAACTGAAGAAACTAATTTTATACGTTTCGAACAAACTTGAGTTGCAGGATAAATTTGCCTCCAACTTAGAGTTTTTAAAAAATATTTTGAGATATGGGTCGTTTAGAGCACAAGGATCCAAGTCGATTTTCAAAAAGTTTCATTTTTGCTCAGCAAATGTTCTATCTTCGTTGCGAAGAGTCCGAAATAAATGAACCAAAAACCACGTGAAAAGGTGTAGTGTGGGCTAGAGTTTCATAGAACAACCGCTAGACAAGGGCGTTTCTAGAACGGGGGAACAGGAGGGCTAATTTTCCCCTCCCTGCTCATAAATTTAAGATATTGTGCACGCTGCAACGTGAGAAAGATTAACAAGTCAAGTTCCAAATGTCATAGTCAATGATGCATAATTACATTAAATAAATGCAGGGTGTGTCAAAAAGAATACACCGACGGAAAACAATTATTCGCAACCACGATTTCGAAAAGAAAGAAAGAAAACTACGTGACAAGGTGCAATGTAGAGTTTAATATGATTACCGCTAGAGAGGGGTGTCCGTTTAAAGGGCATCCGCCTTCCTACCGCCTACCCTGAATTTCAAATTTTGGGACAGTAATGCAGATTTAGAAACCTTTTGCTGAGCAAAGCCCAACAGAAGAAAAATAAAGTCCTTACACAGAATAAATACGGAGTTTGATCAGTTAAATTCCATTTCCATTGGCCACAAGGAGTTATAGGCTTATATTGCTCTTTTGTGTTTTTTTTCTTTTTGACCCAAGGATTCCAAAGGTGGCTCTACTTTCGAGTTTCGGGCCTGCTTAAAATTCTGACAATTGTGCCTAAGCAACTTTCCAGTTTTGATCATCTATATTTCCTCCGTATGTATTCGGTGTAAGGACTTCAAACGTGTTCTGTTGGATTTCGCTTATCAAAAAGTTTCTAAATCTGCCTTACTGCCCTCAAAATCTGAAATTCAGAGTGGGAGGGGGCGCCGCTGCTTTCCTGCCCCCACTGATGCCCCTGTCTACCGCTGTCATATTAAACTAGCCCACGCCCTTTCACGTGGTTTTCGTTTCATTTATTTCGTACTCTTAACTGTGAAGATATTACGTTTTGAAATAGCATTCATTTCCTAAGCAAAACTAAACATTATTGAAAATGTACTTAGATCCATTGTGCTCTGAATGTCCCAAATATTGTTTTTTCTTCAATACAATTATTGAGTTAAACAACAACTAATACACAGGCTTGCAGAAAATATTCTAAACTTAGCACAACATGAAATGTGCTTGAAACATCACTTTTGGAAAATTTATTATTTTAAAATAATTTTATTAGCATCAGTATCCCGAAATAGCAATCAAATTTTTGCAACTAAAATTTCACCCACCTCCAGGTGATCAATTGAGTAAAAATTATGTACATGTGTGTACAGTTCCAATAACAATACAATTATTTGAGCCAAATACCATAAAAAATGTCATATTAAATCCGATGGTCATTCGAAGTCATTTTGCAAACCACTGGTATTACACAAATTAAATTAGGTAAAAAAAAAAGTGCGTTATCAGTGACACTTAAAAGTCATTTACAAAACCGCTGGTGCTACGAAAATGAAATTTGATATATTAAGGTGCATTATCACCAGTGTACTACGAAAATATTTAATGTTTTTTTCGAAAATCATCTTGAACAACAAATGGTTAATAAAAATTCATTAAAAATATATAAAAGCCATTTTTAGTCCAACGATTTTATTTCTGTTATCAACTTTGCACTAATCAGTATATACAAGATGAATCTGTAATACTGGTTGCAAGTAAAGAGTAAAAAATCTTAACAAATAAGTTATAATAATGTAATCTTTGAGTTTTACGTCCCACGCTTAAAGTTATTACACGATTTTGAAATATGTTTTAAACTGTTCAAAATGTTTAAAACATGTTTTTCTTTCGTTCGTGTTTTAAAACGTTTAAAACATTTTGAACATCTTTTTAATGTTTTAACACTGCAGTGGTCGCGCGTTCTACTATTGTAGAACAGGTGTTTTATTTGTACAACCCTGAGCAATTGGCAACACACTCGAGCATGAGCGGTTGTGTACCTTTCTGCGCCAACCTTCTGTACGTTGTTGCCTATTTTCAGCGCTTGTTCTTGCACCTGCTCCGATTTGTTAACATGATTTCATTAGTGTTCTACTATTGTAGATCGCGCGACTATTGGCGTACTAGTTTGTTTCGTATTAGTGATTTATTTCCTTTTACATTTTTCGGTGCAACGACATTGCGCAAATTTTTCTAAAGATTAGATCGTTGATAATCTAAGTAATTTATGTCTTATTAACGAGGAGCAGAAAGTGCTGAAATTGCGCAAATTTCCGCCGCGACGTTGCCAACAACAGGATTTAAGGAATTGTGTGAAATTTTGCATCGAAATGAAATGTATAAAGCTATTCCTTTATGAGATATATTTTATTGCATTCTAATATTTACAAAGCAACATACTTATTTACAGAAAATTTCATTTTACAGTTTGAATGCTTGAAATTTAAATCCTACAGCTTTTAAAAATGTCATACGTGCCTTCTCATAGTTTCTCTGCGAATTCCTGAACTCAGCATACTTCCTCATGACAAACTCGCTCCTTTTGACTTCTGCTGGTCTTTGGGCCTTTGAAATTCCTTTTAATATGGACGTTATTTTCATGGCAGTTTCCGTTTGGATCTCTAACAAAGCAGAAATCACCGTATGAATATCAGGAGCAGGGAAGTAAAATTGACTATTATAATGTCTGTGAAAAGCTTCTGGTCCATTTGTCCATTTGTAACTTTCCATTACTTAACAAAGTATAGAAGCAACTGAATGGCATAAATATTAATATAGGTTACATCACTTAACAAAATATAGGTCCAACTTCCCGACATTAATACTAATAGTGTGTTACATCTTTTAACAAAGTATATATGGATCCTATTGACTAGCATAAATACTAATATAGGCTTACAGAACTTACTAAAATATAGGTCAAGCTGACTACTGAAAATACTAATGTAGGCTTTGCATAACTTAGCAAGCTATAGGCTTATATACATGCAAAAATTATGTACTACATTAACTTACCTCCAATTTGAGCCTTTTTTTCCTTGGCGAAAGAAACGATACTTAAAGCCTCCCATTAATACACAAGGTACACCTTTTTCTGTTTTCGTCAATGTAAACTCCATTCTGAAAGTTTCACTTATGTTTCTCCAGTTTATTGCTTCCTGTTTATATTACCCTCCTCACTAAAACTTGCGATTAATTCTCGATCCTGATTGGCTCGTTGTGATTCTCGTTCCTCATTGGCTTGTTCTATTATTGGTTTATTATATCCGCAATTCGTTCGGGGTTTTAACAGAACCTGAGGAGGTCTGACATACAGTTGCTGGTGACATTTGGGAGAGTGCACAACGGAGAAGAATAAGCTTTGCAGAGAAGAATTGCTGAGATGCATTGCTTTCCTGAAGAAGGTGTTCCAACCACAACCAACATAGATAACATCAGAGATGCATTAAAACAGCAAAACGTACAGTTCACGAACCTCATTCGTGTCCAAACAAAGGAGGGACCAGCACCCATCTTGAGAATGTTTTCAACATTTGCTCTGGCCATATACGTTGAACACGCTTTGCCGACAGTCGGCTAACGGAAACGCTTTGTTATCTCTCTGGGAGTGAAGCAAATACACAGTAATTAAAGAACTGAGGCCCTTTTCAGGCCCACAAACCAATTTCAGGTCCAAAACCTTTCTAATGTACACTGTCCGGTAAATATCTTCAGGATAAAACAGTTGAGAATGCTCTAAGAGCATTGCCAGAACGAACTTTAAAAGAATGGAGAGATCTAGCGGGAAGGATAGCTGTAATTGTTCCTAGATGTAAAGGTAAATCTTTTTATCCGCACCCTCTTCTCTTTCTCGCAAAAATTAACAAAATATCATCTCTTTATGACTTATAGTTCTCGAGATATGACTGCTTAAATATCTAGAAATTCGAACTTTTTTAGTCAGTATCACGGGAACGGTAAGTCATAGAGAGATGATATCAGTGTTAATCCCTAATAGAACATTAAACATTTTCGTACTGATATTAATTGATGGCCAGTTGCACAGTGGCCACCGGTTACTATTTGCTACCAAAATATTTACCACCCTTTTAGATATTGACCAACACCAATATGACCTCTCTATGACTTACGGTTCCTCAAATAATGCTCCTTAAATCTCTGGAAATCGGCCATTTTTGGCCAATATCATGGGAACGGTAATTCATAGAGAGACGATATTGGTCTTAATCAATACCTAAGAGGATGGTAAACACTTTGGTAGCAATATTAATTGGTGGCCATTGGCCAAACCAGAACTCTTTAAGTTCGTTGAAAACCGCGGCGAGACACAACATTCGACATGCTGCTTTAGAATTCTAACTGCATGTAGGAGGTACACGTAGATATAAGTTGCTGCATCACTCAAGGGGGCGAGCTTTCTTGCCAAGGGGCCCTATTTATCTCTAATACACTGACCACTCATTCTTGTAACAATTTATACGATAATACCTAGGTAATATATAACAAATGTTTCTCACAGCACCTAAGAACAACTAAGACGCAAATGCAAATCTAAGTATCATTTATAGAAAGGTGAAAGGATAGTTATTAAGATATGTGGTAGACACACCTGAAATATGTATACAAGTGCTTGTTTCTGATTGGCCAAAACTGGAAGATATAGACAAATCTTTATTTCTGATTGGTCGAACGTCTGTTCACGATATTTCAAGAGAACTTCTAGAAATATTTATATATATTGTTTATTTTATATATGTTTGTTTTCCTTACAGTATTTCAAAACTATTTGCTTTCAATAACTATATTCTTACAGTTTTAATCTTACAGTTAGATATGATACGGAAAATGAATGACTGGGACACATTCCCCAGTCACCCTCTCTAACGACGCCATTGCACACATATAATATAGATGACTGAAAATGCTATTGTTATCCATTACTTTGTATTTTTTTTTTTTTTTTGTTAAAACGACTTGCATTTTGGTGACTGTTTTTATTAGTCGATATACTTATGGTAATGATGGCAACGTTGCACAAGATTTTTTTCGCAATTTCCAATTTTGTTGCCTGCTCATTAAGGCTTTATCTGTGTCAACAGATAAGCGTGGGAAAATTTGCGCAATGTCGGTGCACCCACATTTTTACGTTATTTTTGCGGAATACGTGCATGTATATATTTGAAATGTCAGAGTATGACAGAGAACAGGCGCGTCTTTGGTTAGAAGAGGCAGAAAGTGACTATGAAAGTGTATTTGGGATTGAAGACACGGATAAGCTCGAGGAAGATTTTGTTGAAGAAACAGTTGAGTGCAATGATACCGAAGATGTACGAGACAAAATAACGGAAGAAGAAGAAAACATTTCAGCACAAGCCAGTGTTGAAGTCATGGGTCCTGATACACAACCTTCTCTCGAGACACGTGCGTTTTGTATTGTAGAGATAAAAATGTAGAACATTCTCAGTGGTATGTAGATCCCATAATCCCAAGAAACTCACGAACTCCCAACTTTTCTTAGGCTTGGTCCACAAGGCATAACTTTTATTCCTAATTGGTGATGAATTGATCATGAACGTAGCTGGTGTTAATGCTCTAAATATATTTAGAGAAATAAGAACGACGAGAATGTCAGACGCAATAATTTCCTACAGGCTCTAGCTTTTGAGTTGCCAAAACTAGCAATAAGCCAACGTTTAGCCATGGAATCCTTGCCGAAAGAGCTTCGAGGCAGAGGAAGATTTCTGCTGAGCTTCAGCGAAGCTGTTTCATTACGACAAGACAGCTTCCGTGGTAGGAAAATGTTTCCATTGTGGTTGTTATCCCAAGTCAACAAGAAAAAACTTATAGAAAATTATAGGTGTGTCCAGACCACAAGGAAAGCGTATGTGACTATTGGTTGGAGTAGACAATCATTCAGAAAAAGTACATCAATATACCTGTATGATCTATCATAGAAGAAAGTTTATGCTGTTATTTCAACACTTACACCTAAACACTTATTTCATCTTCTGTTCAACATTGTTATTAAGATGTACCAAATGTTTATTTTTGTCAATATTTTTGTATTAATCAAAAATAATAATTTTAAAATAATTTTAAAATATTTTAATACATATAATAATACTATAACTAACATACCCAAGACAAAATATTGCTAAAAATCATAACAGCACAGAAAAATAATGGTGTTCTACAATAGTAGAACGCGCGACCATTCACGTAAGTGTAGAGTGCGCGACCAACGCAGTGTTAAACACATGTTTTGTTCTTTTTTTTAAAACTATTTTTTCCAACCCTGGTAGCATCTAAAGCCGGCCAGAGACATTTTTGGTGGTGAATTTTGACGTTTTACAGAATAAAATTTTCCATTCTATACTTATATTTGCACAGATAAAAAGAAATGGTGACTCAAAAGCTAAATTTCTTGACTTTCATGACCGTTTTCAGATTTCATGGCTTTTTCATGACTTTCGTGACCGATAGACACCCTGTAAAAGATATATATCCAAATGTTATTAAGAGACAAATATCGCATAGAAACTGATTTTTGACAGGACACTGATTTACCGGAAGGAGTTCTGGTGCGCACCGGTCCACTTTAAGCCTTGCTCTTGTATCCCAAGTTTCACTTCAAAGTAAATTACCAATAATTACTATGTGCTTTCAACTTGTTATCATTCGGTTGGAAAGATTCAGAAAAATGTTCCAATTTCACGCTCTGAAAACTTGATACAATTACCCAGGGTCGTACGCAGGTGGTGGGTTCTGGGAATCCGGAGCTCCCCCTCCGAAATTTCGACTTTTCTGTCAATTTAGCCTAATTTTAGGGACAATTTTAAGAATTTTAGTATAAAATACCTTCATATTGAATTTGGACCCATCCCAAAATAAATTCCTGCATACGCTTCTGCCCTTACCATAATCTCAATTTTAATCTTCCTAATTACACGAGTATATAGCAACTGCTACAACATATATGGCATCAAATTCGAATAAATTCTTCTGCCAGTCCGTAAATATCAATATATTAGCAGGAAGTCTCACTTCCGCTGTAAAATAACACTAATAACTCCCACGCATATCTTGCTACGCAGAAAGCCATTCCATTTCATTTCATGAAACTTAGGTTTATGTGTTGGGAAAAACATTGTATTAGCTGTTGGCGTACGTTCCATTCTTCTTACCTGAGAAAATAAACTAACTTATAATTTCTGTCTTTCTTTCTTTACAAAGACATCTAGATATCTTTGGCTTCAGGTAACTGAAGAAAGAAGTAAACCCAAGAAACAAACAAAAACTCCGACGCAAAACAAAGAAAACAAAAGACTGATACAAGGCGAGACATGCGTCGAAGGAAAATGTCGGTCGTCAACAACGGAGTCAAAACAACTTTCAATGACGTCAGCTCTCGGAAACACGTGATTGTTTTTTCGTTCTCTTTCATTAGTATTTCCTTTTCATCCAGTTTTTCAATCCGAATCACGTGACGCTGTAGGAAAACTACTGGTGGAATTTTCTTTATTTCTTTTAGTTGTTATTCCCTTTATTATCAATACGCTATTGAGCTTTTTTAATAAGCGTGAAATTTTCCACTGAAGCGATTGTTTTAAAAAATTACTCAAATGAAATTAAAGCACGTGTATTAAATAACTTTTAGAAATAAATAAATATATATAGGTATTGCTTTAAATTTCTTTTGAAATAATTATTAGTTAACACTATAGTATAATATTCGATTGGTATTTCTGAAGCATGAGTTTACTTTTAGCAGCAATAAATTTATATACTAAATATGTCCAGGAGCGTCATTTCAGACTTCGCTTGAGGGGGGCAAAAGCACCACAACCATAAGACTTTCCAGTTTTGTACTAGTATATTAGTAGAAAATCGATTAAAGTATATATATTTCTCAAACTCTTGGGGGGGGGGGGGCAATTGCCCCCTCCTGCCCTCCCTAAATGACGCCCCTGAATATGTCACGGATCCATTACCTTGAATTGAATCATGCAGCGCAATTGTCCCTTTTGTATCACACGGGGGGCAGATTTAGGACGGACTTCTGGGGGTGGTGGTGGTGGTGGGTTGTAATACTGCTACTTAGAGCTACTTTTCAGAGCTCCAATCTCTGGGATGGATTTTATTTATATATGAAACAAGAAAGTTTCCTCTTCTGGGGGAAAAGCGATACCCCGATCGCCCCCTGGATCCGTCCCTGGTATCACAATTATTATACATAAGATGAATCGTGTGCTTGGAGAAATATTGGTAACTGTCCTGCGTTTAATTATAACCACCAAGTAACGAAAGTGAGCTCCTTCGTGGCTAAGCGGTTAGCGTTCACGCCTTTTGCGTGGGAGTCCCAGGTTCGATTCCCGGCGGAAGCTTACGTGGTTCGGATTCTATGTTAATCAGTAGGTCCACGTCTCATATAGCCTCGCTGCTGAACGGGACGTTAAACTCAAAATCAACTCAAATCAAGTAACGAAAGTAATTAAGTGGATATTGGTACTGATGTCTACATTCAATGATTCGAAACGCATTGGGGCCACTTAAATATAGTATTGGTTCATTGTTCTTTGAACCTGGCCAATGGTAATGTGTTAAGTGGTGTTTCACTGCGAAAACTTTTTATTTTAAGTATAGGTTTTCTCTGTGTCAAGTGCTCAAGTGCTCAACTTCGTTTTCTCTACAGTGAAGACTGATATTTCTGTCTAACAGAAATCGGGAGACATTCGAAACGAAAAAATCTAATATTCAGTGCCCTAGTGTTCCGTCCGCTATAAAACATACTCATAGATTTTAATCTAGTCCATAATCCCATATGCAGGCTAGAATAATTCTCTCCAGCAGAACACGTAAATGAATTACTCAGAATACCCATGTCCTTCGGCTCAAACTATGGCCGAGAACATGAAAAGAATTTTCCTCACCAATTTCCTAAGACTGGAAAACTTAATGAGGAATCTGAATCTCACTAAGCATCAAGCTGAGATGCTTTGGTATAGACTACAGGAATGGAATTTACTGCATTTCAACTCTAAAATTGTATTATATCAAGAACATACATGAACAATTTTTGAGTTAATATGAAATAGAAGCAGAAAATAATTCTATTCACTCTGAATAACAGAGGTTTTTATCGGTTCTTCTAAACTAAGCTTCAAAGCATTATTAATACACAACAGGAACACTAAACCATCAATATCGGTGGTATATTTTGTAAACATGAACTAAACATGATAGTATGTCTGTGTGTCTGGATGTGAATCATTATTAAAAGTAATGGTTAATTTGTGAATTTGAAGGCCATTTCTATATTACTAAGATTACAGGGTATTTCCTTTGCTTCAGGGATAATTGGGCAAGTTTGTCACACCATGCAGGAAAGATTGGTCTCTGAAAAAATCGTATATACCAAGACATTTTAATGACAAATATATGCCTTCAGTAAATTCAATAAAGTATTTCAATAAAGCCATGGATATCTTCACTCGAACATTTTCGTCTATACCCTCTCCTGAAGAACTTCTCCGGTAGCTATGAGCGACGAACGAAAAGTTCTTTCATAGTACTTAAAAAATGGGACAGAAGTATCAATGAGATTCTCTCATGATAGGCGACTACTGCTAGGTTTTTGTTCGATTAAGAGACAGACGTTACATGAAGAAGAAAGATTGTTAGTTTTATAAATATTTGTCATTTTTATAATACATTGTATATTGACTGCATTGTATTTTGGTTTTGTAACACTACAAACAGTATAAGAACAATGATTCATAGATTTTAAAAAAATAATTATTAAAGATGTGATTTTTTAAGAAAAAAATTAGCTCAATCTACTGAAGAGAAAGTGCAATATCTGCAAAATTGTAACTTAAAACATGTATCCTATATTAAAGCGAGTTTAAGTAACTCAAAAATAGATATATTCATTTATTTAATAGTTTTGTGAAATCTATATTATTTTATTACACTTTGTTATGTGCAGTTTTGGTCAGATTCCGTTTAAATGAGTATAGTGGCCTAAATGAAATTATCAACAAAATTAATTAATTAGTACTTCTCGCCAGAGTCCAACTCTCCTATTACACAAAAACGTTATAGGCCTATTCGCAACATTTTATAACCATTTTGGTGTTCGGGGGGGGGGGGGTCGATTTAAAAAAAATGATTTATTTCCGACTATGTGGTAGACAATGTGTTTAAATTTGTGGGTTAAGTTCCAAATTTGGGCGTCCGTTCCGAGCAAAATTTTTAAAATTTACAGGAAAGATATGGATAATTTGATCGTTTGTGTGCTTGATAATATATAAGAGTGTCGAAAAATCTGTTTATTTGTTATATATATAACCACTTATAAACATGGGACTATACGGCGAGCGGAGGGAACTACTTGGCGCAAGGTAACCGAACAGTTGCATTATGGGAAAGAAACGAGCACTTATGTCAAGGTATATAAAATAACAGGTAGACCCAATTCGCGATTAGCGTTCTGATTGACTCCCTGTCCGTGACGTCATCTGTAGGTATCGGTGAAGATTTTTCACACTTGCTTGCTTGTTACACATCGCGGTTTACTCACAAAACTGGATTCAAAACAACATAATTATGAACTTCTTTGTCTTTCCAAATGCAAAGAATTAGTTTTCTCTACTTGCATATGAGACAGTATTATTTAAGAAATAAGCCAATACCGTTAATACCGTTAATTATCTATACAAATAAAAATTAACATAATGTTTGTTCGCTAACTTTTCCTAGACCTTTGGGCAGGTTTTTATAGTTTTTAGTACATGGGTTGGTCTAACTAAGATTTTTATCCCATACTTTGATTAAAGGGCGAATCCTAAAGGGATAGAAGGCGTTCAATATTTCTGCCTAAAATATAGTATCTCACGAGCCTATCAAGTTAGAAGATGAAACTCGGTATATAAACTCCTCATTAAACTTAAGGGAAAACATGCCCATTGTTTTTGAAAGTTTCCATTTAAGGGGAAAAGGGAGCATTTTCTATTCATATAAATAAAAATCATTGTAACAACGTTTGACGGCTAACTTCTACCTAGGCCTAGCTTAGGATATATTTTCGACTCGGGGTGAGAGGAGGTAGGAAGAAGACGACAAATAATAGAAAACAGCCAAATTGGTGTCCAGTCCAGTCCAGTCCAGTCCATTTTCGAGGTCACTGAAATGAATAGTAGCCTTCCCGCTTAAAACCATTTAAAACCAAATTCATCATCTTTGGGCATGGGAAAGAGGTGAAATTATGGATTTTTGTCAGTGCACTTTCATTGAAACGTGAATTCTAATGGGAGAAAGGGGTTCAGATACCTTCCATAAATCAATCCTCTCTATGAGAATATTTCAGGTAGTAAAATACATAAATCAAACATAATTCAAAATATTCAGAGATTCCGGTACGTAATAACAAATTAGGTTAGAATAGGTTAGGTTACGTTAGAAATCTAATATATCCTAACCTAACATCACCGATTCTAACCTAACCTAATTTAGTTAGGTTAAGTTAGAAATCTAACCTAACCTATTATATTTAGTGTGTATTAACCAAAATGTCAGATATCGTCACTTCAAAATAATTCCTTTATATTACTAACTCTTAATACAACACACTTTACATTATGTATTAGCCTACAGGTTACAACTTAAACAGGTATCTATAGTGCTATACATAAATAAAAGAACCACCTTCACAGGGGAAAACTTGCAGTTATTTGCAGTGGTCGAAGTGAGACGGTACGCGGTCGCATGCCATACCACCTCTAGTTTTTCCATGAAGGCATACCGCCTCCGGTTTTTCAGTGATCAAGATATACTGCCACTGGAAAGTAGATGCTAAATACCTTTAATAAATTCATTCTTATACACAGTACACGTAAAAAGATTTTATTTCTTATGTAGAAATAATTTCTAAGTTGACAACACCGACATGTTTGTTATCTTTTTCCTACCTTCTGTTTTTAAAATGAGGTGTCTTCAAAGAAGTTCATCTAGTTTATATTTTAATGTGCCATGTTGGATTATTTCTTTCGTATCTGTGCGTGTGTCTTCTTGCTTTAATGCATATAAATGTCGTGTTTTGAGCATGGGTGGAGTTAGGGGTTGTCTGCTGTGGGAGGCGGATCTTCCAGGGATTTGGAGTACCCTTCAGTCGAGTGGTGGTCCGACAGTTTTCCCGCAGGAATTGTTAATATAAAAACACAATTTTTGATCATTTTCGTGCATAATTCTCTATAATACAACATAAGGGTATTTTTTTTTTTTAAATGAGAGAGTTGTTGACAGTGGATCAAAGTCTCTCCATGTTCTTCCCCCAGTAACTTCGGAGAAACTCTCCAACAATTTTTAGTCATTATGTAAATAGAAATGCAATCTTCTAGGCAACATACCCTCACTGTATTTCAACATTTAGATAGCGGTACGTCAAGTCAAAATTAAGAAAGAAAGAAAGAAAAAAAAAAAACATACTGCCTTTGCTTTTTCCTCACTTCAAACACTGGTTATTTGTCCAACACTTTACCCTTCGATTTCCTGGAATTTAGTTTTTGTGGCTTAGCCCCTCTCTTGATAAGTCCTTCAATTATAAGAATAATGGTAAGATTTCACTTTGAGCAGAACAAATGATTTTGTCACAGGATGTGGCATTGGAGAAGGAATAAAATCAATGTGATTTGTACGTAACACGTACGATTCGGTTAGGTTAGGTTCGTAATAGGTTCCTATGAATGTTCTGCTTAAACTGCACTTTTGCCAGAATAATGATTCAGGTTATCAACAAAACTTAATATCACTTAAACTAAAGAATATATGAGAGTAGGCCTATACATTTATATTCTTGTTGGTACCCCCTTCCACTTCGATTTACGTACATAAACTATGAAGATTGAGAACCTCAGAAACAAATGCTAATAAAAGTAAAAAAAAATTATTGTTATTACACACCTGTTTTCCTACTTGAGTAATGTCTGGTTTAAGTTTTTCCCGTGCCAGTTTGGTATCAATAATGAGGGAACAGCTTAGATTTTAAACACTTCTTTTGTGGCAAACCTAGAAGCTCATTTTTCAAATCCCTTTATTTATGTTTTTATGTTTTCTCGGAGATATCATCCATCGGCTGCATGCTGGTGCTTGTGCCGAACTATGTGGTGTTGTTTAGTAATATAAGGACATATTGCAATATGCAGAAGATATCTAGTAGTGATGGTATAAGCAATAGAGAAACCATCTAAACACAAACCTAAACAATCCAATTAAGCTCTTTTGAATGGTTACTAAATTAATCAAACTTGAGCTCTAATCGAATGAAAGAAAGACTTAGAGCAGCGGAAACTGTCACAACCTCACTTCAAACGGGATCGTCTTATGGCCCGTGTTATGACCTATGAGTAAATTAAGCATTGAGCACCTCTTTTTCTCAGTGATAGCTTTGTAGTTTAATGTCGTTGGCAGCATCAAAGCTATGTGATAAGTGTATCTGAACTTCATTAACTACGATCAAAAACCAACTTCGCGTCTTTTTCATATTATAACTTACAGGTGACATGTTAAGATCTTCATGTGTTTCGTGTTGAGTTGAAAAAAAAATGACAATTTTTTTAAAATGGGTTTTTCTTTTTACAACAATTTTATTAAGATAACTTTTGTTTGGTCGTGTCAAATCTTGCAACTTAAATTTCACACATTTCTATATTAACGAAAGCACTGGGATTTTTTTTACAGGTATACAAACTTAATGATAATACAATATTTTCACAAAATTTTGGCTTTAGCTTATCATCATTTGAACAATACAAGTAATTAAGTTATTACAAGCTTGTTCTTCTCCCCATACCTTCGGCTCATCTGCACGCTAGCAACATATCTTAGAACCAAGTGGGAGACAATGCAGCTAGAGACAACTATTTCCCTGATTGTGATTAGGAGCGTGACCTATCAGACTGAGACGTTTTGCTTTTATAATAAGAATGTACTTCAGGCGCGCATCCAGAAATTTTTCTTGGGAGGGGTCCAAGCTTCGGAGGAGGGGCTCCAATACTACAAGCCACTACGTCTATGTAGTATTGAACGGGTATTATTTTGCATCCGAAAAGATGGTAAGTAATTGTTAAATATTTCCATCTATATTTTCAGAAATAAAATGATAGAATTAGATTGTTTTTATAAGGGAAAAATAGCAGATGAATTGCAATCATGCTACATCAATTATTTACCTGTTAAAAAACAATAGCCTTATTGAAAAAGTGTACAAATGTACGTTGAGTTACGAAATTTTTTTGAGAGGAGGTCCGGACCCAGTGGACTCCCCTTGAGTGCGCCTCTGATGGATTTACTTTGTGCATATGCGTGGGCTGCAACATAAATTAATCGAGGCTAACTTCAATAGATGTCAAAATGCTTCAGTCGTGGTTCGACATCTTTATATGGTATCTTTAACGGAAAACTTAGGAACTATTCTTTCCATATGTGTACTGAAAAAAATCCGTTCTCCGGACAGCGGTATATTGTACAAATATACGGTATCCTCTTGCTTACTACAGAAATCAGTATGGAGCATACGTTATTGTATTAAGCATTAAGTGCTACGTAGGTACTGCACTTAGATGTTACATCATGCTGTTGCAGGATGTCTGACATCTAACAGTTTTCCGTATATCACATGCATATACTTATGTTACCTTCGTCAGCTATATGTTATATACGTCCATTTGTATGTGAGATCCTGACCGCCTATATTGTTTCATACGAAAAGTATGTATAGAAGGAACACTTATACGGAAAGTGTTATAAAAGTGCGTTTTCAGTGACACGTCTGCTGTACGTTAAGTCCCAAAAATTCAGGAATTAAGTATGTGACTTACCTCTTTAAGTACGCCACCTACATTTTTTCTCAGTGTGTTCTTTCACTCGTTCAAATCGATACCAAGTAAAAAATTGACTAAAAAGTAAATAATTGTATTTTTTTAAAAATGCTTTTTTGAAATGTGCTAAAAACAAAAGAACACTAAAGATTAAAGGTGTTAGGTACGATTTAATGTTTAGGCAATTTTTCTATTATTATCGATCATCATAGATCTACAGCTCTAATGACTTTCCAACATAAGTGGATAAAGCGTTCTGGGCTTGATCTAGAATTAGTTGTTTTTATTCTAATTTTAAACTGCCATCTCTTTGTTTCATTGTAAGGCTATATAATTTGTTCATTAACTCTATTTATCATTGATGTTGCATTTGGTTACCAAATCATATTCATATCAATGCCTAAAGTTGGATCCAGAGAAAAAACAAAAACAAATGAAATCTGTAAGTTAAGTCCCACGATTATGCAGGCTAGGCTAATAGTCTGGCCGTCAGACCCCCGATTTTGAGTGTACCGTGCATTCGCGTCCGCATAAAATATTTTCACGTTTTCGTAATCTTTTAACCTTACCAAGTAATATTAGGAAGGGTGTCGCCCTAACACCCTTGGGCAATTTGTATAAAACACGTTAATATGAAATGGCTGCCGCCATTAACGGAATTTCTAGTTTCATTAATCTCTCTTCAACTTCTAGCTCTATCATATGAATATAGGTGTGTATATCTATGTTTTAATGGTCAAAAATATTTTGAACAGTTTACCATTGTTGTTGAGTCCATATTTAAGAATGTAAAATTTATGTATGTACAAAAAGCTACCGCCATTAACGGAATTTCTATTTTCATTTATATCTCTCCAAGATCTTGTTCTATCATAGACATATAGGTGTCTATACCTATATTTTAATGGTCAAAGAATACTTTGAGCAGTTTACGATTGTTGTTGAGTCCATATTTAATAATGTAAAATTTATGTATATACAGAAAATTCAAAAAGAAATTATATTAACCATAGGAAATACAGTATGCGTGGGACGAGAAAACATTAATTTACCAGTAAGAAAAAAAATATTTGTATGGACAATCATTTTAAAGCAGACTGTTATCAAGATGTAGAGACTTTGATTTCCAATTTATAAAACGGATAGTAACTGAGAACGATACCCTAGAATTTGCTAGATTTAATACATAATTGTGCCGCCAGCAAGTACAAGACTCTAACAGCCACAAGGGCCATATATACCCCCTTAATAGACATGGATCCTGCAGACCTCGACACAATGTTCACAGCAATGGTTGAGGCCATACGACTTACCAATATGTGCGGACAAAATGTGACTATATTCACAAACGACCAGCAACTGTATAAATTGGCTGTGCACATCAGCTGGTTTTACCGCAAACAATTTTCAACTTTCATTCCAAAATTTGGGGGAATGCACAGACTAACGATCTTTATTGGTTGCATTGGATGTCTGATGACATGAAGTGGTCTTGAAGATATTCTGAATGCAGCATTTGGAAGTGTTCCAAAAATTCTATCTGGTAAGATGTTCCCATAGAATTTCAGAGCTCTTCAATTTTTTGTTGAAGAAGTTTAGAGACCTATTTTTCTTGCGGTATATTCAAAGGAAGAACTTATATTAAAAAAAAAAAAAAAAAAAACAAAGCACCAAGCAGCTCTACATGGTGTGGAAAATTTAGTAAAGCCTGTTTATTATTATTATTATTATGGTGTTTGTGAGAGCTGAGCGTGAAAGTGAATGGCGACTATAGCTGTGGGCAGTAAAGCATATGCTGCCGTATTTCTTTTCTGCTGATCATCACAATTATACAAGGTACGGTTTGTATTATTTGTAGTCAATGCAAAAATGTCATGGTGATGTACTAAAGAGGTTCATGGAAGGGAAGCACGTCATGCACCACAAGGAAGGGCTGTGGAACGGCATCTGGTCTGACATGTATATCGAAACGACATTTACGAGATACGGTAAAGGATCCTGTGGATGACAATGAAACCAGAAAGTATGAAGACGTGGGCATACAACATACGCATTTTTAGCCGTATTTTGCAAGATCTGTCCGACTTGACCAACGACAGTCAGAGGGATGAAGTCACTACTTACAAAGAATAGAAACCAGCAAGGATTCGAGCAAGAGAAACTCAGGAGTAAGCTAGAAACGTGTATTGATCCATTTGACACGAAGGAACATTCCCAATCTCTTACCAACATAGTCACTGGCAGAATCGCGTCAGAAAAGTGAATGTTCACAATGCGTCGAATATTGGAATGGGTCAAATGGTTAATTATTCAGCTACTTGGTAGGCAGATTTCTCCATACCAAAGGAAGTTATAACGATGACTATTAACAGGAAGTCCATGTGCGTTGGAACTAAGATGCATGTGATGCCACGTTGATCTGCTCTCGTGTTCCTGGAATACAAGGGCCAAGAGATATCAATTTTCAACCAGTCCTCAAACATGAACTTGCCCCCGTACCAATTGCTATGTTTGAAGACTACCAAGAGATGAGAATAACAAAGGCAAAATCACTCATGATGAATCAGCTAAAAGTTGATGCATCTGCAAGAGTAATCCTCAGAGCAGAAGGTACAGTGATAGATGGAAGTGCTATACTGTGGGTAGCAGACTGTCCGAACAATGGAACTGTTCATGGCTATTCCAGTAACGTATGTGAATACGTGTTTCAGAAGACAAGGTTCTTTAATGTGTATTAGGTATTCGACAGATACTACAACTACAGCATTAAGAGTGACACAAGATTGGCCCGAGCTGGCCAGTTTGGTAGGAGGAGGCAAAAGTCGAGTTTTGGAACATCACTTTCATTCCGGAAAATGTACTTACTGTCACTTAAAACAAGATACAATTGACAGAGTTAATCATCCAGCAACTTCTAACTGATGTTCATATCAGAAATCTGGACTATAAATTGGTCATAACTGCAAAGGACCCCACTCAAAAAAGATACACACAGAACTGATTTGCGGACAACATACGAAGAAGCAGGTGTGAGCATAGTGCAGCAAGTAGTGAGGATTACCCAAAAGGGAGTGAAGAGTATCACAGTTACGTGCGACGATACCGATGTTTTCATACTTCTCATGTACTTCTTTCTCACTCTTAAGCTGTCGCAAGTGTTAACTATAGAAAGCAGTGGGACTATCAGAACCGTTATCGACGTTGGTGCAGGCGTAGAAAAAGATAAGGCATTTCTTCCAGATCTTCCAGGTGCACATGCTCTCTCAGGGTGGGACACGGTTGCTCAGTATTTTGGCATCGAAAAGAGATTGCACTGCGGCAACAAACTCAAGCTACTTGGAAAATTTCATGCAAATATGGCCGATGTTGTAAAAGAAACCACGTATTTCATGTTACTTGCTACGAAAGCAAAAGGAGAGAAAATATATCTGATGTACGAGTCGTTGCGTGGATTACAAAGATATCAAGGCGAAAGGCTACGTCATCTCCTGATTTGGAAAGTCTCTCATCTACAACGGAAGCATTCGAGTTAAATGTGCGTAGAGCACACATTCAAACTGTCATATGGATGTCAGGGTGCGAATTTTAGCCTCCCAAGTTTGATCCCCGTTTGTAAGGCTGGAAACGTGAAGATGCGTCGAAATCTCTTGTTCTTGTGCTACTGCTATCAAATACTGCATTGGCACCTCCAGAAGTGTTTGATATGATTCATTGTCGTTGTTCATCTGATAAACCATTCTTAACAGCTTATTGTCGTTGCAATGCAGCTAAACTGTCATGCACTGTGTTTTATCTCTGTCATGACGAAGCACGGTCACGAAACGAAAAAAATAAAATAATCGCCGCGGCAAATACAAACGTAGACGAAGAGGAGACCGAATATTTTCTTCATGATTTGTACTCTCTTTGCTCGCAGTGACAGTGAAAATGAAAGTGTTTATACTTTTAAAACATATTCTTCAACACTTTTAAGATGTTTAAAGCAACTTGTGATCGATAAAAAACCTTGAGTGTGCACAACGGGAAGTTTCTGGTAGGATAATAAATTTGAGGTGTATGCACAAAATTTGATTTATCAGTAATAGCAGCACTTAGTTTCCATAGTAACCCTTTCGAATCTAATGACGACAAGACAACGTCGTGAAGTACTGGAGACAATTAGTATCAAATTGGCTGCTTACTTGTACTAAAGCCTGTAGTTTGCATCAAAACCTAACCTACGCACCAGTGAAACCTTTTTTTTTTTTTTTTTTTTTTTACAGAGAATTGAGACGTCATTATATAAGGACGTCATTATATAAGATATCAAAATAATAATTGGCATGAACATTACCAATATCTCAATGTATATTGGGATACCATGCTTTCACCCAGGGCCCCAAAGGTCGAAAAAGAGATTTTTTTAGAGAAATTTACCGATTTTTCTAAATTTCCCTTTTCTCGTACGTTGTAAGGGTATGATCGTTATAGCATTTGAAAGACTGCATCATTTTAAAGAGAATGACATATGAACCATAAAATTCTGATGAATTGTGTTGAAGCAGTAGATACTTGAAAAAAAATCCTAAAAATTGCTTAATGTCATTGGATTCTAAAGGGTTAATGGGTATTATGCAAAATGCCCAAGGGTGTAAGAGCGACACCCTTCCTAATATTGTTTAGGAGGATGTAAAGACCATGAAAATGCAAAAATATATTATGCGGACGCACATGCACGGTACCATGGACTGACTGCCGGACTATAAAGGAGACGGTAGTGATGAGAAATGAATGAATTGGTGGAATGAAGAAAGTGGGAGTAAATGGGAGATCCCCGAAGAAACCCACGCACGCGGTGTTTGTCCAGCACAAAGTTCACTTAGCGCGAACTTGGATCGAACCAAGAACCCCATGCACCAGAAGTGAACGCTCTACCACTGAGCCACCGCGGCCCTTGGATCTATAAGGTAAAAAGTGAAGGGCGAACGAGAACCCAGACTATGATAGGTATACCACGAGTTTACTATAAACTTCCCAAAATATATAAGTAATAGCTTCAAATATTTTTGTCATTCATAAAACTCTAGAGGAGGAGGGGGGGATAGGACTCCTTGTCTCCGGGCTAGATCTGCCTCTTTGGATGATATATGATAAGCGAAAATAATGGTCTACAGTCTAGATTCGTTCAACGTTGATATTATGTAGGACAAATGCAACATGTACAGGGATCTAGTTTTTTTTTTTTAAAAAAAAGATTTATTACCACTTCACGTTCTCCAATTATACTAAATAACTTTCATCACTATGTAAGGATTTAAAATATATATATATATATATATATATATATATATATATATATATATATATATATATATATATATATATATATATATACAAAAGGAAAATGTTGCTGTGTAACTTCATTTAAATTTTTTTGAGTTGAGTTGATTATAGTTTAGCGGTCCTTTCAGCAGCAAGGCTATATGAGACGTGGACCTACTGATTAACATGGAATCTGAACCATATGATCTCCCGCTGGGAGTCGAACCCGGGTCTCCCACGCGAAAGGCGGGTACGCTAATCGCTTAGCCACGAGGGAGCTCTATTAATTTTTTATGTCTGAGTTGTGCATGGAGTAGAGTTCGAGTGTCTATAAGTGCACCATAGAATATTCGATGATAAAATTCTGCATCACGAAGAAAGTGAAGACTATGTGATTAGTAAATAGAATTCTTAGATTCAGGCAGCAAGAACTTAAAGATAACCATCATTAATGATCCATGATGGGACGGAACGGAAGGCACGATGTTTTAAGGGTAGAGCGCTCATCTCTGGTACGAGAATCTGTGAGTCGATCTGAGATCATGTAGGGTTTAAGGTATCCGTGGATTTTTCCCGTGGTTGTTCGGTTTTTTTCCACATTCTCATTCCACGAATGCTTTCCTTATCTTTTTTTTCATCAATCACCTGTCTTCTTTACCATAAAGGACATAATTGTGAATTAATGACAAGTTAAATTAAAGATCTAATTTTACTTTTATGTGTAAAAACGTGGAATACATTTTCACTATATTGTAATGTAATGTAGAGACGGTTCGCGGGTTTGTTTCTTTCCCTCACCTTTTTAATACGAAAAGTTCTATACAAGCAATATGTTACAAACAAGCTGGTCTCTATACAAACTACCTCGTAGTTTCTTCTCTAAGAAGTTGGATCTCCTGTCCGAAGCAGCTCTGAAGTAGGTTGGTGTCTTCTGCCCATTGCAGCACAAGAACGAAGCGAACCTCCTGCCCGAAGTGGTGCGGAGATAAGTTGGTGTCTCCTGTTCAGTGCAGCGCGGAGGTAGGTAATATCTCCTACCCAGTGCAGCGTGGAGCCTCTTCTATCCTGAGCAGCGCGAAGAGAAAGGTAGGAATAATCAGCTATAATTGATGACTTCTTGGTCTCGACGTGCACTTTTATAGCCATAATTTGGGAGGAGAGCTTGTGGAGGGGCTGTAGGAGTTCTTCGTGTCCTTCTTCGTACTTCGTAGGTTGTTCTGTCGGTAGATTGATGATCGTCGTGGAAAATCACATGCTGTTGTATACATATATGAGGGAATATGCAATATTCTAATTGACAAAAATGTAAGAGAATGCTACAGTCGCCTTTGGTACAAAAATAAGTTGTACAGCTGTGTTGGATGGTATCGCTACTGTAGTTAGTAAACAATAAAATGGTTGAAAGTTACAGTCCCAGTTTTATTTTAGTATAGGCGCTGATATATACAAGATATCCTATCAACAATGGAAGTTATATGCGTAGTAAGAAAGAAGATGGTAACTTTATTAGAACGTTAAAAGGATTCAAAAGAAAATCAAAAGTTGCTTCTTGCTATCTCTAATCTTTTCTGCTCTACGTAGATCAATATTGGAATCAAATGTTGAAATGGATCATTATTACTTTCGGTTTTAGTAGAGAGTTAAGGATGGAGATGAAGTGTATTCTTGCTGCGTTTAATCGATTGCAGGAAAGTTGTTCTCGCTAGCTTTTATTGTTTTTGCTCTATAATAATCAACGGAGAAACAGGAAATCGTAGATTTGTGCCATTTCCGGTTTAAATATCACCTCCATCCAAGAACTTGATCACTAACTCTTGATCCTTTACATCCTGGTCAAAACTGATGATGATCCATCAAGTACTTATTGAGATTTTTTGTCTCCCGGACGCACAGACAGACCGAGTTAGTGGAGTGTACAATGGTAGCATATTATATTCATATTTTATTCTGTGAATATTTGTTCTATTTTGCGTATTGTGGTTCTAGTTTCATATATTTGCACCAACTAGGGCTTTAGCTATGAACATTTGAAACCAATTTTATGAAATTTGCATTTTTCTAAAGCTCGGTAAGCTACGAGCGGCCTCAACTTTGCAGAATAGGATTGGTAATCGAAAGGTTAAAGATAATATTTTCAGTATTTAAAGTCAAGTATCAGTTTAGGTGCTTTAAGATGGCTAGTTTCACTGTTTTTGTTACGTATGCAGTTAACGATTGCCAAGTATACTCACCCTGTTACTTATGCAGTTAAAGGCAGGAACTTATTATACATTTTCATTTTTATTTGCAGGTCGGATGGAACATAGTTGTAGGTCGAATCCGGCCACCGGGCCACTAATTGTTCATCACTACTTTAATGAACTAGAAACTGTTGGTAATTGAATATATAGAATTTTTTAAATACCAATATGTGCTCATTTAGACACGAATATTTTCCTTACCACTTTGATATTAAGTAATCTTTCAGCAAGAAAAGCATTGTTTAGGTTGTTAATCTCCTTTTACGTTCTACTGCAACAAACTAATTAACTAATGTAAATAGAACTCTCAGGCTAGGTCACACCCCAGGCGACGCCTTACTAACTCCTAACACATCTATACTTAGATTTCATCAGCTAATAGGATAACCCTTTAGGTGAGAGTGACAAATCAAAACAACTGACGAGCTTGTTTTCAAAAATTAAAGTAAATTTTATTAGAGGCAAGAGAAAATAATAACAACCTCCATCACAAAAATCGTGATTTCAAAACGTTGAAATTGACATATTATTTCAACATATAATATAAAAGTACTAATAGTAACAGATCATTTCAAGTTTTTTGGATGAATTTCTATTATAGAAGGTTTAAGTGTACAGACTCTAACAGTCTTTATATGAAATTACAACGTTTGAAAATATACTTTTCAACTCAATTTCAAAATAATCAGTCTCAGCCAATATAATCGTTTTTTTTCTCAATGCATAATCTGGGTTTGCTCTTCTACAATTTTTGTCGTCACCTAATCTTATCGTTCATATAAAGGTAACCAAGAAAGTTCTGTCGCTTTTTCACCCACCACCTTCGAAAGTCAATATGTCACCTAAGACACGCCTGGAAGATCAAAAAATAGTCTCCATCAGTACCAACGACTTTCTTCCAACTTTCTGGAAGGCCATGGATTCCATCGCGGTAGAACTTGGTGGACCGTGAAGCGAAGAAGGTATCAAGTGCATTTTGCACCTCTATTAAAGATTTCAACTGGTGTCCTTTAAACTAATTGTTCAAGGAATAAAACCGTGATAATCGGATGGTGCAATATCCGGGGAGTATAGAAGATGCAATAGTCTTTCCTATCCAAGGCGTAGAATGGTGTCCCGGGTAGAGGTCTGAACGGGCCGGAATTTTAGCCCGGCCCGTGAATTTACAATGTGAGCCTGAAATATGTTTTAGCATTTAGGCCCGAGCCCGGTCCGAGCTCGTGTTATAATCAAATGAGCCCGAAATAAGCCCGAATTCCAGAAAATTAATAATAAAAGCAAAATTGTACTTTTATTTACAGCAATTAGAGCTTTAATTTTGCAATTGTACTTTAAAAGTTTTTCAGAGAGAACGGTCCTTGTACAGTATCTACAAAGTTAGGCCTGAAAAGGCCCGAGAAATATGGTTCTATATTTAAAAATTCACTGCTCGAGCCCGGCCCGGGCCCCGAAGTGATATATGCTTTGTAGGCCCGAGTTCGTGCAGACCTCTACTCCCGGGTCATTCTTGCCATAGCGTTGTCTTGTAACGGAGGCCCCCTTTGCGATTCAGAAGAGCTGGCTCCAGAGCTTTGAGTTTGTCTTGAACACGGCTCAACTGCTGACAGTACATAGTTGCATTGATGCTCTGACCAGCTGGTAGCAATTTCCGATGGACGATGCCACGAGCAGTTCACCAAACACACGAGGACCTTCTTTTGGTGCAGTGCGGTTTCGGCTGTTTTGTTATCGGATCATGGGATGATAACCAATGATGATGGCGCCGTTGAGCTTCCTACAGGACCCACCTCTCATCACATTTCAAGACCCTGTCCGGAAATGGCTCTTTCCTCAGACGAAATAGCAAAGAAACACAGTTGTCTACTCGGGTTGCCTTCTGGCAAGGAGTTAAATCATGTGGGACCCATCAACCAGCCACATCAGTGCTTCCCAAGTTGATGGAGATGCTGCCGAATGACTTCTGCACCCAGACTGAGTAGTAATCCCAGTTCTTCACGCCTGGCCACTATGGCCTCAATTGCTGCCTAAAGATCTTCATTTTGTACATGTTTTGGTCTTCCGGCACGTGGTGTGTCTTCGAGTGTTTCGTCAGCGTCTTTAAGCTTGTTGAACCATCGCTGCACTGTCCGCGCAGTCACGACACCCTCACCAAAAGCCTGACATATCTTCCTCCCCGCTGCAGAAGCGTTTGACCCCAGTGTGAACTCGTACAGCATAGACGCCCTTATGACGTTGTGTGGAGATCCAATGTTCACTCTGTCCTTACGCAAGTTTTCGGTGTAACTGAACTGCTACAACCAGGTACTATGCTAACCTCAACAACTGACCTTTGCCCTATCTCCATTCGCATTCAACTCACGGTGTGAAGACCAATGGAACACAGACATCCACAAAAAGAGACAGAACTTTCTTGGATACCTTTATAAATACAAGTATATTTCTATTATTTGTTTGTCATTATGTTTATTTCCAACTTTCTGTTTATTCCGAAACAATTTTCAATGCTAATTTTCAGGCATTCCGAACGGAATAATTTCGTATACATCTTATGCACCTTTGTATTTTCATACAGTCTAATTCTCTAATCGAAAATGAATTTCCATATTTTTGAAAAAGAAACTGAACTAAAATCTGTTTTTTTTTTTTTAAGTTAAAAGGCGAAAAAGAAATGGAGGTTCAAGTGATCACGACCTTGCTTGATGATAGTTGTTATTACGTTAAGATGATTTGTGCTACCAATTGAAGTAATTACTAATTAAACTTGTTCAATGATACTTAAGTAGATGTAATGGAAATTAAGCATTGCTCTCTTGAATTGGAGCAAGCATTGACATAACAACGAATACATATATAGCAGCATCCCGCAACGGAAAAGAAAATCGAAGTGCCACAGAGGTATATTTCGAAATCCTTCTCAGTGCTTAGGAGAAAAGAAATAGAGCTACTTTGCTAGTAATAATGGAAGCACCTCTACTTTTTTTCAATTTCAAGTCACAGATGTCATTTCTGAGCCCTAGTTCTGTGTTGCAACAGATGATTTCCTCTTGTTGCAATCGGAGGGGAGGAGGGGGAATTATCAATACGTTGCATACTCATAAACATGTAAGTATTATTATTTAAGGTTCCGAATGAAAGGATTTGATAATATGTTACTAAGTTGTGTGATACGTTGAAGACAATGAAATGTGGTTCAACATTTAACTGAAATTGAATCACGCAGAGACCAGAAAGGACTGAAATTGACTTTGGTAGGTAAAATGGAGCATAATTCAGTTTAAGAAAAAGAAATATAAGTACAATATTACCATACGGCTACATTCCCTCTTTAATGTTTTCCAACCATTAACAATATTTTCAGGGCCGGATTTAGCATTTTGGCGCCCCTAGGCCCAATAATTTTTCCGCCCCTAGTCTGGTTAAAGTTACTTTCCTAAAAACCTTTATTAAAAAATTATATCAGGCCTATATTAATTGCTTAAACACCACTCCACGATGCAACTTTATCATTGCAAGTTTTTTTTGAGGAATTTACTTGGTTCTGGGCTTATCAAAATACCGTTAATGCATGAACAAAAGATTGGTGAATAACTGGTTTTGATCAATTTAGCCATTTGGGTAAATAAATAAAAAAAACTAATAAAGAATGCTTTAGTAGCCTGATTTTTTTAATCAATTCAAAAATATGTTAAGTTATGGCTATTTATTTTTATTTCTAGATATTTTTTTAAATTTTTTTCTCTCGGCCGTGCGCTCCCTGGGAGCTTGCGCCATAGGCCCGGGCCTACCGGGCCTATTGGGAAATCCGGCCCTGAATATTTTTTAAGAACCCTTCAGATATCCTATGTTCATAATATATGAAAATCCTAGGTATTATGTTTACGAAATTTCCCACTAATTACGGTAGATATACCGATATCTAGCGTAAATGCAAAATTACATCACAAAAATAATAGAACCAGTCATGACAACGAAATCAACCATGGTTTCTCACTTGTTGCTAAGGTGATGTATGGTCACGTTCGGATCTGTGTGCTATCTACCAGATTCAATTATGTATATTTAGCTCCCGAAAACTTGCTCGTTTTATTAGTTCCGTTGTTTTACATAGATCAATCTCTGGACAGTGGTGAATACATGACAAGAATGGCAACAGATCATTCTGAACTACTGTATAATGAAGAAGAGGTAAATTTAGAACAGTGTAAAACAAAGATAACGATTATTTAGGCAATACGTGTATTATCTCATTCTGCATTTTTGCGTGCAGAAGTTATGGAACATATGCAGGATATGACGGTACGTTATATTAAATATTGTCTTTATTTCCTGAAATTTAGACTTTCCCATTTCTCCGGTCCCTTGATAAGCGTAAAAGCTGTACAAAACTATAACCTAGTTTCGTTTTTCTATTAATAAACCATGTGAACTATACCTTTGAATTACACCAAGAAGTGAGAAGTTCCACTCACTCTTCTGCAAAAAGGAAGAAGCTAGAAATATCACACAGGGTGTTTCATAAGTCTACAAATATGAAAAAAAATGAACATCTACGTAATGACGACAGGCTTATTTTAAGTGTACAATAATGTATTCAATATGTTGGTCTTTCTGTTGCATGCATTAGTGGAGCCTAATGAACTACAAACTCCGTTAATTGATGTTCGGAGCCACTGCGTGAATTATCGTTGATGCCTGTTTACGGTGGAACCTGTTTCTTTAATTATTGCCACCAATTTTCGGGTGCACGTTTGGAATGCAATCCGCTGAATGCAGCAGTTATCTCTCGCAGACTTCGTCCACCATATAGTAAAACGATCTGGTTACGTTTCTGCTCGCTCAAACTCACAGTTATCTGCAACGAAAGAAGAAAATAATGATTTTCCTGTTTTAAGACTTATGGGACAACCAATCTGGTATTCCTGTATTCCAACTCAAACATATTGTTGCTTTTCATAGTATTAAATAATAAATCGTGTGAAAATATTTTGCATTCAAATTCAGAAGTAACTACTAAATACGTCTTATGTAATTATTGTGGTGTTATTAATATTTTATGCGTTTAATTTGATTTTGTATTTATTTTACTAGCAGTTTGAAAATCTTTCAGCGGTGTTACTAGCAGTTAAAGTTTTCAAACCACATAATTGTTGACACCAATAACCATTTCCTGAATCAACTATTAAACGCAATATATTTAGTAGTAGAACGTTGCAAATGTTTAATTCCCGTTTTCATCATTGGAACATTGACATACTTTTCGTATCAGTCTATCGTAAACATTGATTGGTTTTTACTTTCGAACGGCACGACAAGTGAAGAGTCTTTTGTTCTTAAAAAAACAAATCGAATTTGGGATTTCAACTGCTTTATACTTTTACTCATTGCATGCCGAAGTAGTGTTTTTTGAATAGCCTTCCGTTCGTTCAACATGATTGTACACAGGATTTAAATGCACACCATTGAATGTATCCAGTCAAATTGTAAACTTCTTGTTTACAGTTATGGGGGTTTCTGGAACTCCATATATATTCGATAATTGAGTTAGTAGGATAATTCGATATATCAATATCTATATCTATCTATCTACCTATATATCTGTATATATATATATATGGAGTCATTCCATATGAAATCACCAAATTTGAAACTACGGTAACATGTGGCTCACATGTTTTAAATTTTGTTCAAATTTTGCACGTGTTGTGATACTCAAACACAACACACCTGTAAAATGTTACAACTCTACCTCAAAGGGAACTGCTGTAGGAGCCATTCGAAATTTGGGGGTTTTGTGCAAAAAACATCTAAGTCCGCCTTCGACTTAACCCTTTAACGCACCATTTTTTCCCGATCAAACTGATTTTTTTAAAAATTTGGAGTGGTTTTTGTGTAGGAAACAAGGGATTTTTTAAAAACAATTAATGCAAATAATATGTGGTCTATGGGATATTTTATGGTGTTTGCATATAGAATCTATGCAAAGTTGCGTGTTGACATCTGCAAAGTCCACTAAAACCAGATAGAACCAATAGAACGCGACGAATGTCAGCGTACTTGCATTTTGGCACTCATTACACTTCTGTCTAACATAGAAAAAAATCAACAGCTCCAAACGTATCCACCTAAACGAGCAAAGAAAGCTCAAAGATGACAAGATGACAACTCCGCGTGCCTCGCAAGTAAGAAAGAGACAAACTCTGGCTTACTACGACATCTAGCGGGAAATTCAGAACTTCATTAGTGAAAGAGCATTTTAGCTGATACGCAAAGTAACTTTTCTATGTCCGAACTAGAAGCTACATGCTGCAATACATTTTCAAAGTAAACTTTGCATATATACAAAGCTGCGCGGTAAAGAGTCAAAGTACTGAAACCGCTAGATCTCTGGGGATATTGAAGCTATTTGAAAACGGTTTTCACTAGAACAATCTTAGAATTTGTAGCAATTAAAACATTGTAGTAATGAACTGCCCAAGTGCGGTTAAGCATATGAATTCCAACATCAAAGAGAGAAAAAGAAGAAAAAACAATGTCAAAATTTGGCAAGTATTTCCGAAACAAGCCCACCTAACATCAACCTCAAATTTTCAAAATAAGTAGCTCTGTAACATATAAATAAATTAGGAGGGTGTTTTTTGGTATGTTCAAGAAAAACAAATTATGACACAATGTAAATTCAGGGCAGATTTAGGCACTTTTGGCACAAAACCCACAAATTTCAATGACTGTTTCCAATTTTCCGTGTTGAAAATGTTTATAATTTCCAATACTGAGGTGATGAATAAATGAATTGTGCCAGAAATCTGAAACCTCAAGTACCACTGCTGAAAGGACTCAGATTTTTTCATTAGTTCCAAAATCATGGACGACTATGAAAACTGTTGAAACATTTGAAACAATCGAGTATCACGTTCGTGAAGCCCAGAAGATCAGAAAGGAGCATTGTATTTTAGGCAAAGCTGATTCTAAGAAAGGAGATAGTATTCCTGCAAACATCTTTAATTTCGTCACAGAATTTTACAACAGTGATGAAGTGCCCTAAAATGTTGGATTGAGTGTCACTGTCGGTAAGCATATGAATTTCATCATCAAAGAGAAAAAAAGAAGAAAAAATAATGTCAAATTTTTTAAAATTATTTCTGAAAAAGGCCTACCTAACATCAACCTCAAATTTTGAAAATAAGTAGGTCTGGTATTCATGTTTATCATATTAAAAAATTAGGAGGTTTTTTTGATATATTGAAGAAAAAAACATAATTCAAGTCTTTTGTTATTTAATTTTCTATTAATATGACTTGCATGGCTTCGGTGATTCTTATGAAATAATAATAATAATAATAATAATAATAATAATAATAATAATAATAATAATAATAATAATAATTAGAAACTCTTCCTTAAATGTAACTTATAATGTTATTTTAAAGCAATATGTGTCTATTACGCAGCCTATATAGTGCTGTTTGATTTAATAAAAGAAACACTGAACAATAGTGAAGAATCGTTATATAATATACAAATAACATTTACATGTTTGGTTGATTGTAATAAATTTGAAATACCGGTATTGAGCCTAAGATCTCTTATCACAAATTTTAGATCTTCTTAGTAGCTTAAATTTCTTCTTCAGAAATGTAGAAATTTCTGCCAGTACCAGTTGAAATACTGGATACTTAAATATTAATGATGCAATTTTCGTATGGAATCCAGCATGTGTCAGTGTTTTTGGCCAGAGAAACATTTACGTAGGTCCATGGGGATGAACGAAATTCACATTAGTCACAATGTTTCTGTGAATTCTCAACTATTTTTCTAATCCAGCATTTCTGTTCAAAAATGCACGCCATAAATTGCTCACATGAAAGATTAATGTCTTTCGATTCTGCTCAAGTATTTAGAGTGACAAGTTTCAACAGGCTGATTGTTCATAATGATGAATTTCACGCGTCCCTTGCAACGTTATTGCTTTCCCAGTCTCCTTTAAAGGATTGGACAAAGGTTTCCAACATATTCCAGCATAAAAAAGCGTTTGGTTATAGTTGGTTATAGTTTGATATTAGTTGTAGTTTGAGAAAATTTGAAGAAATCGGCAACAGTAACAATCTGGTCATCCAGTGGACTCTGTAAACTAGCATGTCTCGCCAGACATTTCAGCGTCTCAACCATGTCATCGCAAACACTTTTGCCGTGACTTGTGGCAAAATAGTTTCACTCACAAGTGAGTCCAAAATAACTCATGCAGGCATAAGTTAACAAAGTTTTCCTTATAGTCTTTATATCGGGCTGATGACCCATCTCCACAGTAGATAACGTGTTTAATTTTAGAAAAAACATCGTTAACGTGCTTCAAAAGAATAACTTGGGAAACATAAAATGTAACTGTATCGTGCTTTAACAAATCACTAACACACCATAATGAAACATTTGATAACAGAAGTTATAGGATCTCTTAGGATGTTGCATTTAAAATGATTAGAATGTTGCACAGTTGAATAGAATGTTGGTCCAGTGCTACTCTTAAACTTCATCTTGAATAATAGAGGAGTAGTTTCCAGCAAAATCAACTATAATTAAGCATGATTTGTCATCCAAAGTCTCAATTCTGAGTATTTTAAGTAGCTGTTCTGGGATTTGGCTGTGAAGTGATGCTGCGCTAATTTGTCATTTTATTCCTACCAAAATCTCAATGAAGTCGTCTGTATCTTTAATCATTGTCTTCATTTGGGTTCTGTCAGTTTGAATCCATTGTTTGTACTTATATCTTATGAGTGAGCCAGTTCTTTTAATGCACGAACGAGATACTCGGTTGTTTGAAATGTTTCAATAGTTTTCATAGTCGTTGATGATTTTGGAACTAATGACAGAATCTGAGTCAATTCAGCAATGGCAGTTTAAGTTTCAAATTTCTGGCACAATTCAATTATTTAATCACCTAAGTCTTAACAATTATGAACATTTTTAACGTGGAGAATTGGAAACAGACATTGAAAATTTTTGGGTTTTGTGCAAAAAGTGCCAAAATCCACCCTCAACTTACATTGTCATAATTTGTTTTTCTTGAACATACCAAAAAACACCCTCCTAATTTTTTATATGTTAAAGACGAACACCAGAGCTACTTATTTAGAAAATTTGTGGTTGATATTAGGTGGGCCTTTTTCAGAAATACTTGTCAAAAGTTTGGCATTATTTTTTCTTTTTTTCTCTTTGATGGTGAAATTCATATGCTTAATCCCACTTGGACAGTTCATTACAACAATGTTTTAAATGTTACACATTCTAAGATTGTTTTAGTGAAAACCATTTTCAAATATCTTTAATATCTCCAGAGATCAAGCGCAAATTCCTGCATTGTATTATGACTGTCTAGTTTTCCCCTACTTTTAAATTTAAATTCGAAACCAAAATGACTTTCTACTAACTTCTTCTAACTTTTTCAAAACCAATCATTGACTTTCTTTTGTTATTGATTTTTGAAAATATATAATTTATTTCGGAAAGCAAAGAAATATTTCTGAGAGAAAGTTAGTCAGCTTGACACTGGCATTCCACTTTAAAATTTTGCTTCAAAATCTTAGTCAATCTTTGTTATAGAAGAAACGAAGTTCGTTTCGAAAAACGTAAAGAGATATTTAGAAAATTAACTTGGGGTGTGGCTAACGTCGAAGGCGGACTTTAAGTCGAAGGCGGACTTAGATGCTTCTTGCACAAAACCCCCAAATTTCGAATGGCTCCTACAGCAGTCCCCTTTGAAGTCGAGCTGTAAAATTTTATAGGTGTGCTATGTTTGAGTACCACAACATCTGTACAAAATTTGAAGAAAATCTAAAAGACATGAGCCATCTTGATTTGTTGAATTCATATGGAATGACCCTATATATATATATATATATATAAATATATATATAATTGTACACTTGGTGTTGATTTTAGCGAGAATTCACTCTGTTTCTCTGTAGTAAAATGCTGTTAATAAATACGTAGATCATGGTAAACTGTTTACTAAAGTTTACTTTCTACTTTCAAAATTATGCCCTTTGCCTACATTATGACGTCCCACAATTATGCCCTTTAGGTTAAGGGAAAAGAGTGATTAAGACAAGTGAAAAATGATGGAGAAATTGGTGGAATGAGAAAGTGGAAGGAAAAGGGAGTACCCGAGCAAATCGACGGACACGATGTCCACTACAAACTTACTTGGCCGAGATTCGAACCAGGGACCTCACACACCACAGGTAAGCGCTGTAGCACTGAGCCGCGGTGTCCTCTTATCTACTTGGAATCCAATCTGTGCCAAGTTACTATTCAAAGAAATTTTAATATACTCATTCAACATCAATGTTATTGGGTTCAAACATAACTTTTCATTTGATAATCATGGAGACAACTTTGGAGCTTTTTCTTTCAAATCAGGGTTATCTTTTTACAATCACTTTTAGTATTCATACCAGGAAATTCTGTATAACTTCCTATAATTTGCTCCAGACCTTTAGTAAAAAATCTTGTTCCGTAAAGTTTGGATTTTTCTTAGCTACGGATTTTAGTATGACAACTTCAAAGTTCATTTCATGTCAACGCGACTCGTCGTTCCTATTACGTTTATTCGAAGAACAACACCTGAAAAATTGTTGAAATTTCCATAACGATAGCATCGTAAGTCTTTCGCGTAACAGTCCGCAAACTGAATATATAGCAGACGCTGCATCAGGTTGCTTGTTCCAATTGTAAATGTCCATGGAATGGTACAGATTGATCCTGTGATCATGAGTACAATCTTGTACCTTTAAAGCAATTGAATTCCATGGGAGCACCTTCCATTTTATTCACTACCACAAAAAGTTAATGGAAATTTTGAACTTCCTTTTTTCTATTCTATCTAGGTAACTACTTATAACGTCTTGGGAAATATTAAAATCAGAAATCGACAATATATTTTCCATCGAATTTTCAGGGCCTATTCCCCATAGTAGTTAAATCAAAAGTTCTACACATTTTCACTTAAGCATTTATTTGCTTGCTTCCGCAGCTGTAGCATGTTGACCTAGTTGTTGCTTAGAGGTGTGAAACCTAAAGATTGATTGGAAACTGCATTAATAGATATTTGAGAACTGGCAATTTTTCATCATCATCATCATAAGTATTCTGCCATTATTCTGCCATTCATGGTCTTCCGTTAACCTCTTCGTCTTCTCGTACGATTTTCTGTTTTGATATCGTCCATTAATTGTAGTCTCCTTCGTCCCCACCCTCTCTTTCCTGCCACAGTACCCTCTAGTACGTTCCTCATGATACAATTCCTTTTTATCCAATGTCTCAACTAGTTTCTCTTCCCTTTCTTAATAATACCTTAAATTGTTCTTTTCTCTCCTACCATCTCTAACACCCTCTCATTCATTTTCCATTCGACCCAGATAATTCGCTTCATTCTTTTCCACATCACTCACATTTCAAAAGCTTCCAAACTTTTTTAATCATTAGCGAGACATTAAATAATGTTTAAGAACATATATTTAATTTGACAATTACTGGTTGAATCTGCTTTAACACTTTTCTAGTTCTTTCTTCATATGATGCACATAATGAACTACTCGATCTTAGGAAATGGATAAAAGACTAACGTATGCTTAAATAGATACAATTTTAGTTAACGATTTTCTATATTCAATGTTTTCTTCTACACGAATGTTACAAATGTCGATTTACTGGGCAAATATCATTAATGCAATTTTTTTGTTCTAAGAAAAAAAGTTCTTTTAGAGAGTCTGATATTTAATTTTGTTATTTATTTCTATGATTTTCTTATTTTATTTAATTTTTTTTTAAAAAAAACGAGAAATAGAGAAGGGCGATGTTCTACTCGCTGCTTCCTTTGAGATTTCTTTCGGAACTAGTGGGAGTGTTACGTTCCTCGCGTCTTTCCTTTTATCTCGAATGACGACACTCTTAACAAAGTGCATCGAACAGCGTAAGAAGACACTGACTATCCTGGTGTCTTTCAGTCACCCCCAGTTCATCAACACGCAAAGGACATAAAAATCCCTCTTTCTCAACCCAACATGTTTCTTTCGTATTCTCTCCAGAGTCTGGAGCAATGCCTTTTCCACACACACCCGTACACTATTTTCTGTTCTGTTCACACATTTCGGCCTCCCTTTTCTTTCTTCTTTGTTGCATTACCTCGTCGTTTTCTACTTTTGTGAACGTATCCTTTGAGAATAGGAAACGTCGCTGGTAGAAATTGGCTCCCAATATTGCATTACGAGAGGTATTTTCTGTAAAAAAATGTCACAGAGTACAAAGGAAGTCGGACCAAGAATGAAGAGAAAAATGAGGATAAGAGAGAAATGATTGTTTTTTCCGTTTTTTCCTTTTTATTTCTTTATAATCTCTTTTCTATCTCTCTCTCTCTTTTTTATATATATATATATATATATATATATATATATATATATATATATCTTAGTTCTATGTGTAGCAATTGCAATCTTCTGAAGAAGTCTGCCTTGTTACTCAGGCATAATCTTCTAAATCTCAAGAAGTCATCTTCCGAAAGAAAAGGTCGGAGGGAAGAGAAAATATAACATTCCTCTCCTCTTTCGAGTTAGAATGACCTATAGTCTTTTTTCTTTTTGAATTGTCGGATATATATATACATATATATATATATATAAATATATATATATATATATATATATATATATATATATATATATATATATATATATATATATATATATATATATATATATATATATATATATATATATATATCTGAAAAAATCGTCTTCATGGTACAGAAATTGCTCTTAGTAATAGTTGACACTAACAATGATAAACTTACAATGCATAATATACGCTTAAAGGCTATACCAGTCATTTTGAACTGAAATACCCCCCCCCCATTATTGCTGGTCTAGTGACAAGAGAGCACATCTCTGGTGCATGGGTTCCGGGTTCGATTTCTGATGGAAAAATCTTGAACTTTGAACTCATTACGGTGGTTCGGATTCCATCTTAAAATTCAGATCTCCTATACACCTCGGTAGTGAAGAGAGACGCTAATTTCCAACTAACGTAACCAACTGAATGATATATGACGTAAGAGCGCGCTGTGTCAATAAGGAAAAATAGCAGAAAGAAACGTTGAGCAAAGAGCGGGGGGGGGGGGTGTTGAAGTAGGAAAATAAAATAGACAAGTGTTGTAAGTAGTCATTGCATCCACGACTAGTATTATACCTGCAAAACAATAGGCTACGTGTTCTTGTTTGCTTGTCACCACTGCTTTTTCTAAATGCAGTTTCCGGTCTGCTTCTTGTTGTATCAATCACGTTTACTGAGAAGTTTAGCACCACTTTGTGACGCTACAGAGCATCCAACTGGAAGTGACTGAGCAATATTATTGAAATCATGTATTGACATACATGATATGATAAAAAAAAAACTACTGTGAATGTACTCGCACAGTTGATGTTGTATCCATTTCAACTAGTAAGTCCGATAACCTAAACTTTTGGTACAGTCACTGTCGAATTTGAACGAGTTGTAACATGTTAGCTGGCTTCTAGAGGCAGAAGAATGAGAATGTGTTAGGAGTGTCTATGGAGCGCGAACATAGGTTTGTTTAAGCTGCAAAAAAGTGGCAAAGAAGCTCACGAAATGTCAAAATCAGTAGGCCAAATGGTAATGAAGCGATGGCATTTAATACTGATTCAAGTGGTATGAGCGATTCAAAAGCGACAAGGAATCGGTTGAAGACGAGCAACGATCGAAACGTCCTTCGATGTCAAAAACAGATGAAAACGTGTAAAAAAAGTGGCACAAATGATCTCTTCAAACAGGTGAATGACTATTCGAAAAATTTCTGAAGAACTAAACATTTTGTATGGGTCCATAAAAAAGCATTTTAATCGCCTATTAAATGTACAAATGGCTTCCTTCTTTACCACCAAAACGCGTCGTGCCACACCTTGCTTTTGATCAGCGAGTTTTTGGACGAAAAATATTCCTATCTGTTCACATTCGCTGTGTTCTTCAGATATAGCATCATACAACTTCTGGCTCGTCCCAAAAATTAAAACTGTGCTTAAAGGAAAACGTTTTATTTATTTATTTCAGAAAACAACAGGCGGATGCCTAATTACAGTTTTCCATCATGATAATATAATTTAAAATACACATATAATAACAAAATAATGCTATAGCTTAATACTTTAAAATACATATAACATGATCTACACCTTATTTATTTAGAGTAAAATTCTGTCTATAGCTAAAAATGTCTATCTCTGGGTGCTTTTCTGACATCTTATTATACAATAAACACATTTTTCTGACAGGCGATACATGCAATGCATTAGTCCTTTGCGCTGAGAGATGGAATATGCTATTATGGGGTCTGGTTGCTCTATGTGGGACGTGAAGTTTGATTTCTGATAATAAATATTCTGAATCTACTGTACTATGAATTATTTTATGTAAGAAAGATAAAATGAAGTGAGTCCTTCTGCTTTCAAGTGATTGTAATGAATATTTGCTTCGAAGATCTTCATACTTCTCAAATTTCGGATATATCCCTGTTTCTTTATATCTTAAAAAGCGCACAAATTTATTTTGAATATTTTCGATTTTATTTGTATATTTCTTACTATCAGAACCCCATATTATCGCTGCATATTCCACCTTAGACCTTACATAGGCAATGTAGAGTGTTTTGAGGACATTGGTGTTAGAAAAATCACCTCCTAATCTCATCACAAAGCCACGGTTCCTAAAGGCCTCACCAACTACTCTGTTGACATGAATATCAAATGACAGGTTTGACTGCAAAATGACTCCAAGATCAGTTATATAATCTACTCTCTCAATTGGTATTTGATTAATAGTATACACATTGCGGACATAGTTCATTTTCCTGGTGTATGATACTACTTTACATTTTTTTAATATTTAACAGCAATTTGTTTGATTCACACCATTGGAAAATAGAATTTACGTCGCTTTGCAAAGAAATAGCGTCTAATTCCATGGAGATACTACGATAGATTTTTAAATCGTCAGCAAACAATAGTTTGTGGGAGGAGGTTATTACAGGTGGTAAATCATTAACAAATAATATAAATAATAGAGGTCCTAAGTTCGATCCCTGAGGCACACCAAAGTCTACGACATATTCCTCAGTTAAAATATTTTTGTATCGAACGCGATGTTTGCGTTGGCAAAGATAGGACGCTATAAATTGTTCAAGGTTTTGTGAAAAATGGAATGTCACAAGTTTGCTTAGAAGTATATCGTGATTAATTACGTCGAACGCCTTGGAGAAATCTGTATAAATTACATCTACTTGTTCCTTTTTATCAACTTGATTAGCTATAAAATGTGTAAGTTCTGAGAGATTGGTTACAGTTGACCTCTTTGGCATGAAACCATGTTGAAAGGGAGATATTACTGACCGTACATGTGAGTAAATTTTTTCGTATATAATAATTTCAAATACCTTAGATGGGGTAGATACCAGTGTTACCGGTCGATAATTTTTTATTTGATCAGTAGGACAACCTGTCTTGGGAATGAGGCAGACGTCACCAATCTTCCATTTCATAGGAAACGTAGAAGAAGCTATTGACTTATTAAAAATAACTTGTAGGGAATGTTTCAGTATTTCTGAGCAGCCTTTATTGATATACGGTGGTATTTTATCCGGCCTACAAGATGAACGTGGTTTAAGGTTTTAAATAGCATTCTCAACATCTTCGATGTCTATAAAGTTAATATTTAATTTATCCAGAATTTCCGAATTATTGTATTGCTCCATAGGAATAAGATTATAACTTGATTTATTGTGTGTCACTTGAAAATTTGCCATAAATGCATTTGCAATAGCAGCATCGTCACTCAAAGTTTGATCAAAAACAAATTACTTCCCGAAACAAATTACTTCCCGAATTACTCTTTTTATTCTTAACATACGTCCAGAAAGTCTTAGGATTACTTATAATATTGGCCTCAAAGTTGTTTAAGTATGCATTGTATGCCTTGGAAATTTCTTTTTTCGAAAGAGCTCTCAATGCTTTAAATTTATTGTAGTGATACAGTGCGTCCCAAGAACCCTGTTTCCATTTCTTATGGTGATATGATTTGCTCTTAATTAATCTAATTATGTCACTTGAAAACCAAATAGGATACCTGAATTTAGCTCTTTTTTTCGGGATGCACCGGTCAAAAATAGAATAGAGTATATTATAGAAAGAATCCACAGAGCCGTCCACAGTCAAACTATCTGTGATAGGTTCCCAATTTGTTTGTGATATTTCGCGGTACAGTTCATCAAAGTCAGCTTTAAAAAATTATAATATCTCACTTCGCTTTTCGTTGTACACTTAGCATTTCTAAAGTTAATATACAGTATTTATATTCAATTAGTAGGGCTGGATGGTAAGCATCCTCGGATACAAAGGGAGGGTGTTCGTGTATGACCTCTACGCTAGTAAGGTTTGAGAGTACTAAGTCAAGCATTTTGCCGTATGAGTTTTTAATATTATTCAGAGTTCGTAAACTATAAAAATTCATTAAATGAAATAATTCTTGACAGGTTCCAGTAGATGCTAAGAATTAAAATCAGTTCCCGTGACCTGTGAGAGATTATAATCGCCTGTCAGAGGAATGTTACTCCCTGGTTGTAGTACGCTAAATATGTATTCAAAAAATTCTCTTATGTTGATTGATTTGACCCATGTGCAATGTACACAAGACTATATAGGCCTATATATATATATATATATATATATATATATATATATATATATATATATATATATATATATATATATATATATATATATATATATATATACAAGTAACCGTATCTACAAAAACTTTTACTGTAATACAGTCCACACTAGGAATGTTTGGGGGAGGAATTTTCTGTACTCGATATTTTTTATTTACTGCTAATACAACACCACCACCCATTTTTTTTCTTTTTACCAGAAGTAATACTATTTCTGTCAGCTCTTAACACGACATACCGCGAATCAAATAGTTCAGAGTCATTGTGACTGTCAATAAGCCAAGATTCAGTTAATGCAATTGCCTGATAGTTGTTACTTAATACATTTTCAGTTAGTATTTTTTGCTTGGTACGAATTCCTCTTACATTTTGAACATATATATTAAAATTATCATCTTTTCCCCTAACTATATTGTCACTTTCACCTCTGACTTTGAATGTTTTTGTACTTACTGAAGTGTCCTTGGTGCACCCCCCTCACGCTGATACATTTCTTCTTACCTTGGCATGTCCATATGGAGAGATGGGGAAGGGAGCGGATGCTTCGTTTCCTTGTCGCAAGCTCTGTCCAGATTTTCCTTGTTCTTTATTGGCAGGTGCCTTAGGTGGTTCAGGTGGCTGACTGTAAACTCCCTTCGGCCTGGTCAGTTTCTTGGAAACACTTCTCTTCATTGTTCTGGAGTTCAGTAAGCGTGAATCTTTTACCTTCAATATACAAAAACCGGAAATTGATATTTGCATATTTCCCTTCTTTGCGTGCTTTCATTAAATAGTACTGTAGCTGTTTACGCTCTTATTTTACTGAACCAGAGTAATCTTGGTCCACGTAAATGTTTGTTCCACGAAGTTTATTTCTATTTTTTAAGACGCATTTCTTTTTCTTGTCACTCGAAAACTTATACACTATGGGACTTTTTTCCAACGCGGTGAGCCCTCTGTATAAGTTCGTCATCAGTTCTTAATTGCAGTCTATTACTTAACAAATCACACACTTTTTTCTCTGTAGTCGCCCAGTCTTCATTTTCTTCTTCCTTCACCCCGTAAAACACTAATTTTGCCTTCGTGATCTGTTCTCGAGATCATCATTTTTTTGTTCTAAGAATGTATTATATCGATGTAGTTCACTTAATTCATTTGTCACTTCTAATAATTTCGTCTCGATGGTATCTACCTTATCAACCAATTTTGTTACAGTTTCCCTCAATGTCTTGATTTCCGTTGTTAAGCGTTTATTAGCACCACAAAGGGATGCAACTTCGGCCACTACTCTTTCACTGGACGCACGAAGAGATGATACCATGTCTTTGATTTCTGCAATATCATTACGTTGAGTGCTTGGAGGACCGGGATGCTGTTCTACACATCCGATGATTAATAAAGTAAATATTATTAATCCGTAGGCAAAAAAATACCTTCGTATAGCCTGATGTATTCACTAACATGATGACTCTTTCACAGTAATTCTGACTAAGCCTATTCTGGTTCTGTAAATTCCAAGCTCAACACCCATCACGGTTCACTACACTTAGGAGCGAGAGACAACACGTCCACTAACTACGGCTTCAAGATATATCAGCCGTAGTGACATCATTCTTGACACTAAGACGGCCACGACAGAGCAACTAAACGCTCTTCGAATAGGAGCCTTGCAGAAATTCCTCCAGTCATGGATTCAATGTTCGAATAATTGCATTGCTAGCCAAGGACAGTACTCCGAAAGATATTAAATCGAATTCCAGGTACGCTTATTGTTTTGCTTCTAATAAAATTCGCGGGAGAAAAAGCATAAGTCAGAAATTGACCAAAATAAGATACAGACAAATGGGGTGCAATCGGACGCAGGGGTGAAATCGGACGATTGTAAGTTATTTTGTGGTTTTTGTAGTTTAATCTTCTGTTGTGAAACCTATACAATAGCGGTTTTGACTGGTGGTCAATTGATGGTGCCCCATACATTAGATATAAATATCGGATCCATAATGTGATTTACCACTCCTGTAAACGCGGGTGGAAATGTCATTATGGGATGAAAGAAAAAGTGTACCCTGGGAAATAACGTGATTGGAGATCAAAGTAATAAATTATATGTAACATATTGGCAAGAATAGTAACTCCCAGTTACTTGCTAACAATATATACTTTGGTTACGCAAGTAATGACATATGATCTTCCAATGTTGTGCACGTTTGGAAGTGGCGTGAAGTGATCTGGGGTAATTTCGGATAGTCTCACGTTATTATTTGACGTACAGCCAAAACGGAATTACGACCCAGCGCAACTTGAAAGTGCTATTTGTGTTATTGAGGAGGAAAGACTATCCTACCGTAAAGCAGCAATGTTTATCTGGTGCTGCGTTCGACAATAGAAAACAATATACTATAACTATGAGAGGTCGGATTATTCTAAGTGCAGAAGAGGAAAACTTGTTAGTGCATGGCATTCTTTGAGCTGCAAATTGGGTTTTCCTTTTAGATCTGAAAATATAAGATATCTTGTGAAGAGGTACCTGGATAATGAAGATAGGGTTGGCAAAGAACTGATTTTCCTAGTGTTAGCTAAGCCTCGTGAAGTAAGTGGTAAGATATACTGTACTTCCACGAAAGCGTATATTAATCATAAGCACGATTGGACAAGCGGAACATGATTGTATGTGCAATGCTATTTTCTTGTTCGCTATCGTTCTATTGCTTCAAACCATTACGTATTTTTCTTTTGAAAGGTTACAGGATATTGGTACGTCACTACGTTAAATATGGTTGTAAATGTGTCACTGAAGCTATGGAAGCATTCAATTAAATATCCGAGAACCTTACTTTTTCCTATCGAATATTGTTTACGGTCCGATTTCATACCATGGCGACACAGCGTCGGACTATTATGCAGAAATGCTATCGTGTCCGAAATCACCCTACTTCACGGGACAACATCGGACACATCCTAACTATGTGCACAGTTGGTCAAAAATTCTTTTCTTTCGTTCATTGTATTCCTCAAATATATCCTCCACGATATAGCTATTTACATTAACAAACTAATGTAGCGTAGTTCCAGCACAATTGAAAATGTCCCAGATCCGTTCGGTTTTACCTCATTTGATGGTAAGTCAAAATCAGAGATCTATGTATCATGCTCCACCTCCGCTTAACTTGGTATAAGTCACTTCTAAACATGAGTAGAATAATCACGTCTTGGTACTGTTAGTATAAATGATTCATACTTATGCTTGGTAAAATTTAAAAAAATCCCTCCTGAAAATCTGTGTTTTTAGACATACTATTTCTCCCGTGCAGTCTAGAATTATTCACCATATTTTTGAACACACCTCGTATGTTCTATTCAAGCGTTTAGAAGCCATACATTGTTTCAGAAAATGGGATGAAACCAGTGCATGTTAAATTGTTGGATATTGTGTCTTCATGGTTGACATCTAATATGAGATTTTATCCTTGTAATTTTCTTTTTCGTTCTATTTCTGTAATGTTGAAAAATAAAAATCAGCTAGTTATAAAAAATAAATCCAAATCAATGGGTCTCAAGGCCAACAATATTTAATCGAAAACAAACGCTTCACGAAACAGATAACGCTTTTGATTACGAAATATTTGACTACCAAACCAAGTGCGTCTTGTTTTAAAAATCACTGTTGGTTGTCTGAGAGTTTACGACTGCGGTATCTTGGAGTACAAAACCACCGAGGCTTAGCGGGGGTCCGGGAGATCTCCAAAGTAATCTTTTAAAAATTGATTTTCAAAACGCAGTATTAGGTGCTTTTGAATAAAAATGGAATTTTTATTAGTGTTTACTATTCTTTCTTTCACAGTGGTAAGTAAACGCATAGTCTTAAATGAGAGTGTGCTGGTTTAACTTTAAGGTTCTAAGGTTTCAATTGCGATCTAAGATCTCGTCAAATCCTTCTGAACTCCGACCATATGTAATACAAGGAGTATGATAATTTTTAGCTGTAAAAATCACGAAGAAATGCTTGTTCAATTTGCCACTTTAAAAATCCTCAGTGTCACAATTCCGAAATTTTATATGCTTCCATCGCTGATAAAGACTGTCCAAACTTTATGTACCTCGCTTTCCGCTCTATAAATATATCGGACCCTGCCATAATTGGAATGAAACTCCTCTTTACTCGACTTGGGCATTCGCTTATCCGGATACTCCACCATTCTTAAGCTAGTTTGACATGGTGAGCGGAGAGCGCACGCTGAGTGTTGTAAGGGCTTGCATGTCCCGATCAGACATACCGTTGAGGAATAATCACCGAAAAACTGAATCTCCGAGATGCCCGAACCGTTCTTCACCAGAACATCGTCATTCGAGAGCGCGCGCAGATTGTTCCTCCTTCCCGTAAGCGTCGCTGGACCTCCAATCTGCAACTAGCGACATCTCGCCAAAATTTGGCGACCTCACAGCGACGATCCATGGTGGCCCCATTTCCTTTTTGAAAATTATACCACTAGCGGCAAAGACACGACGAAACGCCAATGAACCACAAAATTACCTCTCCAAAAATATGTTAAATAGCCTATATGCGTGATTTGTTTACATCAAGGTGACTCCGAAAAGCACTAGAAAAAAGTTTGAAAAAAATATCCCGGGGGTGGGTGCGAACCACCAACCTTTTGATATCTAGACGCTTGTTCTTCCTACTTCGTCACGGAGGGTTAAATTATTGAGTTCTTGTTAATTTGGCTAATCAGAGTGCTCCTTTAACCATCTATATTCGATGATAACCGTTTGGATAAGATAAAATGTGTTCACCATGTAATTTTATAATAAAACTAGCATCAATTATCCGCTTCGCTAGGTTAAATTAAGAAAAAATGGTAATATGTTCCGTTAATCAGTCACTTTTCACTATTACTAAAGCGCTCGTTGATACTTGTCATTTTCGGTGATTTTTATATATCACTCTCCCTTCCCCATGTTGCGGGGTACGGCATCGGAACTATTATTGTTCATCTCAGCGATCCCGAAAAGTATGAATTCGACAGTGATATTGGTAATTTCGATCACTTTTATCCTCTCCTCCCCCAAGTTATGGGGCTGATTTTGGATTTAAACGGCATCAGGAGTGTCACTGTTCATCTCAGCGACAACAAAAATTATAAATTCGACACTAATATCGGTCATTTTCGACCATTTTCAAATGCCTCTCCCCCTCCCTTAAGTTATACCGTCAAAGTGATATGACAAAGATCATCTCAGATTCGAACTTCATCTAGGTTGAAAATTTGATCGAGATTGGTCTGGTGGTTTAAGAGTTATATATATATATATATATATATATATATATATATATATATATATATATATACCCTCCCCCTCCATTGGATGCTTTCAAAATGGCATCGAAAATAATAATACAAGGTTGTGTCAAGAAATTAACGCCACTAAGTCTACAAGTATGAGAAGAGAACATTTACTTACATGATAATAAAAATAATAATACATGTACATTAGTATTCTTCAAAATATTGCAGGGCCGCGGTGGGTCAGTGGTAGAGCATTCACCTCTGGTGCATAGGGTCCTTGGTTCGATCCCAGCTCCCTCCAAGTAAACTTTGTGGTAGACAAGCACCGTGGACATTTCTTTTTCAAAATATTGTCCTTCTGCGTCGATACATCTGTTCTATGGGGATTTCCAATTTGCGAAGGTGCTCTGGAAGACTTGTCTAGGGAGTGCGTTTAAAGTCATTTCATAAACTGCCTTTTACATTCTCAATTGTTCTGTAATGATGTCCTTTCAAGGGGATTTCAAACGGGGATACGAAAAGAAGTCTACGAGAGCTAAGTACGGAGTGTAGGGCACGTGGTTCAGCGTTGCCACGTAGCTGGCCACAACAAATGCTCGTTGCATCGCGACTTGTATATACAAGGGACGAAAGATAGATCTACAATATCCCCTGTCCTTTAGTTCCGTGAGTAAACGATGCGATAAACAAATATAAATATGTATGCAATGAATTTATATATGCATCCGTACAATAAATCTGCACAAAAGTAAGTGATTATTCAGGGTGATTTATGCATTAGTGTCGAATATTTTATTGCCAATACTTATTTTTATCATTATACTAAGTCTTCATATAGATTAAAGTTAAGGCATGTCCATAATGAACGTACTACATGTTAAATATCCAATCTGTGACAATTGGTAATAAGCAGGGATGGAGAATGAACCGGTTCTTGTGAAAACGTTCTGGACAGATTCTTATATCTTTAGCATGGGTTCTTGGTGCTTAAACCGGTTCAAAAGCATGTTAGAAACGGTTCTTTTTCCATCCCTTGTAATAAGACATTATACATTGTACTAAAAGAACTATAGATATAGAAAAAGAAGCCACATATTTGTGGTTGTTAGCAATGAATACGGATTAACATGCCAAAGAATTCATTTCTAATTAAAGCAATGAGATTTTTACGTTCAAACTGTAGCGTGACTATTTGAGCCCTTGAGAGTTGCTTGTTCGATACCTGTTGTTCCCATGTGCCTTTTATAATAACAAAACAGTCTGCGTGGTTATTCTTGTTGTATTTGTTTTTCTATTATCTTCTTTTTCCTATATAGCTTACTTATTTTTTATAGCTTACTTGTGCTATATCTTTTAATTTTAAACATATGGCTGGGATACACTAGAAATAATTACGTGATGTGATGTGATTTTAGTTTAGCGTCCCGTTCAGCAGCGAGGCTATATGAGACGTGGACCTACTGATTAACGTGGAATCCGAACCACATGAGCTCCCGCCGGGAATCGAACCCGGGTCTAGAAATAATTACGTATCATACTTAATTATTATACACAGATATCTGAATTATTAAAAAAGAGGGTGAAGTAATAGTACTCTGATCATAAGAAAGTTGTACTATCCACAGTCAGATACTTATTTTCTTCCAATCCCTTCTCGAAAACAATTATTCAATAAATCTTTCAGTGGAGTAAAATAAATTGTGCTTTTAGGAGGAATCAAATTGAGCACTCCGTAGAGGAAAGGCGAGCATATTAATTATTTAGCTACTTGAAATCCCATTTATCGTAGAAAGCAACAGTTTTGGGAATACTTTCATTTTTTTTTGCCTACGTTAATTTAAAGTAAATTTTCTAAACTTTTTATCCATTTTGTTTTATCTTACAATTTCTATGAAATGAGTACTCTATGAATACGATTTTATTAACAAGTTAACATAAGTGGATCGATAGTGGTAATGATCAGCACAAATATTCATTAACCCCCACAAGCACTAATAAGTAAACGGAAAGCTACCACTTCTTTCGAATTGTATTCTGGTAATATGTTAAATTCACTAGCTAGTTTAGTTTCCGAACTCATAATTTGATAATATTATCTTAGTAGTCATGTACTGTAGTTGGGGACTTAATTCACATATATATATATGTAGTTACATACATACAATATTACTAATAAAAACACAATTTCAGAATATGCGGCGAAAACAAGATATGCAAAATTCAAAGAACATCGATAAACTTAAGTTCAGCTTTGGACGACGCATCTGAACATCAGCGTGTATTAGAATTTTCAAGTTTGCAACTAATCCACTCAATAGCTATACTAAATTTGAACTGAAAATCTCGTAATTAGGTATCATACCAATTTTGTAAGTAGACAGATCATATCTTATTTGAAATAAGTGGTTAGTTATGGCAACAAAAGAGATTTCTCAAGGAAACATTTCTTGAGCATGCAGCAATATTTTTGACCAATCATTTGCACAAAAAATATTTTGAAAAAGTGTTTAATAAACTAATGAAATAGGTAAAGTAAAAGAACTCAAGTCTCTTGAACTTTCATTAACTCGTAAAAACATGTAATGAAATTAGAGTTTAATATATTATTTCAGTATAACACTTGTAGACTTCATGCTGAGATTCCGTGTCAAAATCCAACAGGTCTTCATCAATGTATCATAATATATGTATGTATAACGTTTGCATCCCTCCAGTAGATATCTCTTGCAGTCAATAGATTATTCGAAGCGATGCTAATGGATTATTATAGGTTGGAGGCGAAGTTAATACATATAAAGCGATAGGAGTACAAAACCACTTGTGCGAGATCCCCATATAAAAAGGGAATATTAATGTGGAATATCAGTGATTTTTCTTCAATGAATCTTGTGTCACTCATCAGTTGAATGAGATAACAAAATGGCGATTAGTATATTGAATCTGGAGCAGCGTGTACGATATATGCGGCTGTATTCGATATACATCTAGCGACAATTACAGAGAAGTGGAAGGATAGGCGAAGATATAAAGTAATGAGGGTCATTGCCAAGTAATTTAAGAATTTGGGAGGTATTTTTATAGGATAAACATACATCATTAAAACCAGTTGAGAATGCTCCAAGAGCATTGCCAGAACAAACTTAAAAAAGAATACAGAGATGGAGCGGGAAGGATAACTGTCATTGCTCCTAGATGTAAAAGTAATTTTTTTTTATCCGCATCTTCTTCTCTTTCTCGCAAAAATTCGCAAAATATCATCTCTCTATGATTTACAATTCTCGAGATATGGCTGCTTAACTATCTAGAAATTTGAACTTTTTTGGCCAATATCTGGGAAACGGTGACCAGTTGGCCAGTAAACAGTTCATCAGTAGCCAGTCGTTACTATTTGGTACCAAAATGTTCACCATCTTCTTAGGTATTAATCAACACCAATATGATCTCATTGTGACTTACGGTTCCCGAGATTTGGCTCCTGAAATCTCCCGAAATCGGAACTATCTTTTGTTCAATATCACGGGAATTGAACAAAAGAGAGATGATATAGAGAGATAGAGAATGTCATAGAGAGATGATATTGGTGTTAATCAATATCTAAGAGGATAATAAATATTTTTTTCATCGAAAATTATTGGTGGCCACTGGTCAACTGGCCATTGACCAAATCAGTGTCCAGTTGGACAGTGACCACAGGTTACTATTGGTACCAAAATATTTACCATTGTATTAGATATTAATCAACACCAATATGATCTCTCTATGACTTACAGTTTCCGAGATATGGCTCCTTAAATCTCTGAAAGTCGGCCATTTTTTGGTCAATATCTCGGGAACGGTAAGAGTGGCATAAAAAAAATTTAATCACTTTCTGTGATAGTTTTTGATGCTCTATCGAATGCAGGGTTCAGAATTAAAAAAATCCAAATAACAGACAGACGTACAGACAGACAGACACACAACCATAGAGAATTCAGTAATGAACTTTTTAAGTTCGTTGAAAATAAACTGGAAAGTCATATTCTTAATCTCATTAGGTTAAACTGCAATATGGAAACCCAGTCCTATTTGAAATAGTAAAATAAGTGTAAGGATTGCATACAATGAAGTAAAATAGGTATTCATTATTAGACCTAACGAACTGTGCAACGTTTTACCTTACGGTTTGCACTTTGCAGCTAAGTTTCTGTTTCACAACAGAATTAAACTCTGCAAAGTAAAAGGCAAAGCGAAAATTGCCAAGGCTTTGCAGAAATTTTCTGATGTATGTTCCACCCCTTAAAACTAAAAGATGCAAAGCAAGAGTTTGCAAAGTTTATCGTGTTTTGCAAGACGAAGTTTCCCTTTGCTTGAATGACTGGGTAAGAGTCATTGTCGTTTACAAAATGTTGCGGATAGTTAACATATTGAAATATTGGTTACATTCCGCAAAAGTCTATAAAGACAGAATCAACTTCTACGATGTGAATTTATTTAAATTTTAAAAAAATGATTTTGCTTGACAAATGGACAAGTATATTTCTTTTCGGAACACATTTGTCCAGTTTTGCTACAAACAAAACGTAGTAAAGCAAGACAAATACTTATTTCGTCTTTATTGCTAGGAAATAGGGCTTAATGGGTGATGTGTCAAAGGATAGTGTTTCCAAACAGTTACATACCGTACTTCTTCCCGACATACTTACGAAAGGCTTTACACCTCGAAGTTGGCAAATCGCTCCCCTTCTATCCCTTTTGGAACTAAGATAAATTGTTATCATTTTTATGCAGAGTACATCCTTTAGCAAATAGTGTTTAAGTGGAAGTTACTCACATTTGATTTTGCTTCCCCCTAGGACAAAATTTTCTGGAAGAAACCTTGAGTGTGTAGTACTGTGAACTCTATTATTAACATTTTTTTAAAGTAAATCAACCACACTAATACCATTTATGACACGAAGTTCCAGAAGACTTTACGATACTTTTATTGAGTTAACTTTACAAACCTTTGTTCAGTTGGTATCCTTATAGAGACATGAAAAATGACACTCTTCAACCTTTATAAATGTCACCCTTATCTCATCCATTCTGACTCCCGTTGCCGAAAATATGCTAAAAACCTAAGTTAAGCCATGATCAAGAATCATGGCCTTACTCATGTCCAAGAATCATGAAAATTTTTGCAATGTCAAATATATTTGAACCACTTACTGCAGAAAGCAAACATGTCCAACAATTTACACATTTCCTTTTGTGTGTCGATAATGGTTTGTAATAGGTCAATGGATCGAGTAGCATCGAAATTACACTTGTCCGCCCAATAACAATGGGCATCACAACGACTTCAATTTTCCGTGTTATGGTGGAAATATTGTAAAGTTAGTTTTATTCAGTTTTTTTGCCTCTCCTGCAAACATTATGAAATGTGGATATGTCTGCTATCTGCAGCAAGCAGTTCATTTTTAGACGTCCTATCTCAACTCTTGACCTTCCCTACCGAAAGTGAGCTGACAATCTAAGTTAGAACCATATATGACCCACTCATGAGCCAAAAATCAAAATCGGTACAGGAATACTTAGTGAGGAAACATTGTCATAACAGCCATTTTTATTTAAGAAAATGCATCGTCATATAAAAACCAGAGAAACGTAACTTCATTTTCGTAGGTTTACAGAAGAGGGAAACAGTTATTTTTTCAAACTAATGTTGTTTAAATAAGATGAACACATTACTGCATAGTATACAATTCATGACAAAGTCAGGTTTAATAACACTCAAACGACACCAAGTTGGGCTTTCAGAATTATGTTCATAATCAAAACAAACAAAAATTCTTTTCTTGGGGTTACGTTCCTCTGGTTCTCATACGAAGATATGTGGTGATCATTTGTATTTATCTCACTTTCTGCTAGTTCTTTCACAAAGTAAATTTGTTTAGTAGATACTGCAGAACTAGGTTTCAGCTCATATGGCTGTTTCTTGTATACAATAATAATACAAAAACAGAAAAATCTGTAGATCAGAACAAAAATTCTTGTTTTCATATTGCTTTGAAAATTCTGAAGGTTTAGAGATAAGTCTGTATATAATACTTGACAACTGCGATACGATTTACGCACACTTATTGAAATGAACTGTCTGTAAGCTATAGCAATTTACAACCGCTCCAGAATAGAAACTGATTGAACCAAGAACCAAGAAGCAAAAACGCTGTCCATTCGCGAGACACAAAGAACCATAACTCTCAAAGAACCGTCGCTCCCAAAGAACCGCCGCTCATGTTTACTGAGCCTCGGCTCAGTCGCTCATTCAAAAGAGCCGTTCAGAAGATCTGGCTCAGTTGCGAGCAGCATATCTCCAAGTACCCACGAGGAAAAGAAAGAAAGAAGAAGAAGAAGAAAAAGAGAGTTTCTCTATTTCTTGTAGAAGTAAAATTTATAGTAATATAATAATTAGGTCGCAAGTTGTGATTTTTTTCTTTTATTGGACGTTTAAGCTGGACGGACACTCTATATAACGTGTGCGTTTTTTTAATGTTGAGCTTTGGGGGCGTAAGTTGGACGAAATTTAATAAGCTAGATGAAAAAAGTGGCATAAGTAGAATAATAATAATAATAAATAGCATGATTAAAGACAGAGTAAACTCCCTCCAGTACGATAATGTAACATAAACCTCCACTCGGAAGAAAGCGAGGAGGAAGGCACTTTATATTTACTAGTTGTTGCGCCAAAATCTTCGGTCCTCTGTGTAGTAAAGGTTAAAATGGTGGTTAATTTAAGGCTTTAATTCTCTACTAGTCCTAATGATGAACATCAAATCGCATCCATATACTGTATCATCATTATGCATTTTCAAATAATTAAACTTAAACAATAGAACTTAAGTTCCAATTAAATGGACACCATAGATACACAAATGTGAATGCTCAAATGTAAATATAGTTACGGTTCTTGTTCTATTTTAAATAAATTGACAAAATTCAGTTCATAATCCAATGAAGGTGCTATTAAATGGCACATAGTTTTAAATATACAAATTGGCTGCCCGTTTGCGACATCTACTAGCATCAAGCAGGCAGTGCAGGTAGTGACACATGTTAGATTGACTGTGTACTACTTGAAACTTAGCGTTACTCACGGACTGAAATGTTTTGTATTATAAAAAAATAGGATTTTAAACTTAAATTTTTTATAAGTATCAATTTTTTTTGAACCTTGACATCAAAACAAATATTGTGTTCTCTTTAGTGACATATTTATTGTTTTAGTATCCACACTATTATAAACGAAAATTCAAAACGAATTTATTTATTTTATTATAGTAGTAGTGGCATCTGATCTACAGGAGCTACTACTGGAAATTGTTTTGTTCATCCCACCATAGAAGGAAAGAAAGCGAGGAATAGGAAGAAGAAGAACACAACTGATCGATGATTTGAAAAATAGCAAGGATCTTATAAAATAGAGGATCTACCCTTACAACAAAATCTTGAAGCCATACGTCACAGTTTCGCCACCCCTGTTCTGCCCACTCCGCCCAATAGGATCTCAATGTTTTGAGCCAGCAATCATGACGGAAACAAAAGTAGCCAATCAGACGATGGTAGAAACGAGAGTAGCCAATCAGACGTGCCGATGCTCGGTTGCTGTTTGGCTTCACCGATTTAATAGGATGAAGATACATATGGGCAGATCCTCTATTTATAATATCCTTGAAAAATAGAAGAAAATATTGGAAGTTAAAAGAGGAAGCTGAAGATCGAGAAACGCGGAAAAAACTTTCCAGATCAAAACCTAAGATTAAAAAAAAAAAGAAAAAAGAAACTCATTAATCCTAGGACCTGCCAAAAAGCAGGCTACTTAATAATATAATAATAGGAGCATAGATGCGATATTTTGGGAATACAATTCCATTTTGAAAATAATAGGCTCATTCTATCTTTCTTTTTCATAGTTTTTTAGTAGATACCAGTACATGACATCAGGAAATTATCTGACCTGATTCAAAGCAGCATATATCTAATCATCAAGTTCGACATATTTTCCAACACTGGTGTGTTGGGGCAGTAGTACTAGTCACTAGTACTGGGCAGTCTTTGGAGAGTAGACGAGACTTTGTCAGAAACCATTGGATCAAAAGACCAGCCTACTTCCATGACTTGGCTAAAACCAGCTATTTTATGCTTTTGAAGCTACCTTAATGATATAGTCTACACCCTCTACATTTTAAAATCAAACATTTCATCAATCTATCACTGAGAATTCAATATAATTTTAATTGAACTGTGCATAAAAAATGTTGCGCACCGTTACCTCAATCTTGGAAGTGGAATGGTTGAAAACATTTAAATCTACTTTGCCATTATTAAGAAATACATACTTCTGAAATGTAACATCTCATTATATTTCTATAACGCTTGGTAACTTCTATAACTGCTCTGTAATTAGTATAAATAACTCGTTAGTACAGTAAATCTCTGTCATTTACTTCAGAGTTTATGAACCTGTTTTTTAATTTTTATTTTTAAGGCTAGCTACGGACCCAACATTTTAAAAATTTATCCTTGTCTAAGCACATACGACATACAGACTCCAGAATCAGGGGGAAATTTCTTATTTTTATTTTCAAAGATTCAAATGTTTTATAGAAAGGAACATTTAATTTATTGTAGTAATCTCGTTGATTTAGTACTTTTTTCCTCTTCGTGAAAGTTCCAGATGGTTTTGTCTTCTGCAGGCATTCACGTTTCATGTTCACGTGATACAGCTACATATTCATTTCATACTCAATTTTCAACTTTCGGAAGCAGTTGAAATGCCACTAAACTGTGCTATTTGTTGAATGTATTTCAAATGCTCCGTAGCGCTTTAAGGACAATCGTATTTTACAATAATAGTATTCATATACTAAGAAAATGGCCGCGGTCGCTCAGTGTTATATTAATTACCTCTTGTTCGATCCTAGCTCTCGCAAAGTGAACTTTGTGATGAACAAACACCATGTGTATAGGTTTTCTTATTTGGTCTTGTTTACCCCATACTTTCTTGATTACACTATTTTGTTTATTATCGTCATCGCGATGTCCCTTAGTCTCGGAACATGAAACGTGCGACGTAAGCAGAAAAAAGTATAAAAAACTATGAATGTAAAGTGAACACAAGTTAGTCCCCAATAATTTATCTTAACTCTTTCTGTCTTAATGCTTTCAGTAAAGGACTGTCTTCCGTTTATTCCTTTCAGCATACTGTGCTAACATTTACTATACATTATTCTAGGCATACAAATATTAATCTCCTATTATGATATTAATAATAACAATAATAGTTTACAAGGACATTGCCATGCACGTCGCAGCAAGAAATGGTGAAATTCAATAGAACTTTCATTTCACATGATTTATCTTGACCAATTTGTTGAAGAAAGTATGTGATAGACGATATTGATTGACTGTTTAAGTTATGATTTTCAGTTGAGTTTGTTTTAACAACCCCTATAGCACTCCATATTTATTGTAGTAAAAATTGAGATATCACGGCTGATCAATGATAGATCCCTCACCTCTGGTAAATGAGGTTTTTGGTTCGATTCCAGCTCCTACTAAGTAGGCTTTGTGGCGGACAAACACCACGTTGGTGGGTTTTCTCGGGGCTCTCCAGTTTCCTATCGCTTTCACCATTCCATCATGGTCATGCTTATCATCACCGTCTCCCTTAGCTTAGTGCATAATCATGGAATGTTAAACTAAAAAAGAAAAGAGAATGGAACTTGTAATGGGAATTTCTTTTGTTTCCTGAGTCCAATAAATGGGTCAAAAGTAATGGGTGTAAAATTCGAACTTGAAAATCTAGTAGAATGGTATTTTCCGCTTAAATGGTAATTCATTAGCTTTATATCTTTGTTGCAGCGATATACAACCTAACTCATAACTATTTTAATGCAACATATATGTACTTAACATATAGCAATGTACTATACAATGTTGATGCTAATTCAGATTCTTGCACATAAATCATCTATAAAGTACTTACATCTTTCGATAATCCTATGATGCCAGTGTGGAACACGAACAAAACAATACAAAGTCAATGCAGCCATTCTACTTGGATCACCGAAGCTGAACTTCACAAATAAGGTAGTAAACAACGTTAAGCTTAGAAGGGATGGAAAGAAATAAGCTTTCTCCGTGGCATGTAATATATATTTAAGCATCACCCAATGGACCTTGCTTCCTGAGTTATCGTTCTAGAAGATATTGACCTGATTGGTAAGAAAGAGCTGAATAGTGCCTACGCCACGCGTCAACGTACGGGAAGATTCTATATTGGGAAATAAAAATGAAATAACATCTATAAATAAATCCAACTTCTATATAAAAGAAAGCGTAACACATTTACTGATTCTAAATATAAGTTGTATGATGTATTTGTTTCTTTTGCTACAGTATTATATTTTAACAGTTTTTAAATAAATACTTATTGAATTAATAAAACATGCTTATTAGTAGAATATTTCGTTTTAAGACTGATGTCAAAACTTAGGAAGATGGCAATATTTCACAACAGATGAAAAAATCGAAGGCTGGGAAGGAATCAATACCATTCTCGTTATCTTCCTTAATATAGGTTATCTAACAAAAATACCTTAAAATGTGTTTACACTATTACCTTTGTTCTAAGTATCACTTTTATTCTATATCTCTCATAGGATACCTCTCGTATAAACACCTTTCATATGAACTATCCGAAGTGATCTTTACCGGATATACAATCACATTGCCTGTAACTAATAGATATTCAAATCTCCAACCATACATATATTAGTTCCAGTTCCAGTTACCTCCCTTGCGGGAGATTTATAAAGGAAGTCTTGGCCTTAGAGCCCTGTCAACTGTTTCACTAATGTTGTTTTAAATGAAAATTGTTTGAAATAAGATTAGGTATTAAGATGGCTCGTGCCAAAATGGCCGAATTAGACTGTTTTAATTATAATTGTTTTTCACACTGTTAATATAATAAGGAAAGATAAGCGGCGCATGAACATATTGAAATTGAATCACAGTATATTAAAATTGTAACAAATAACAAAATTATCAAAAATATTGAAATGTAAATAGTAAAAATTGCAAAAAACTGAGAGCAAAGCTCCCCAATACCTAGTGTTTACAGCGCCATCTCTTACCCTCTCACATATATTAGTTACTTCAACATAATCTAGATTCTCTTTCAATCTAAACAATACACACACCAGTGACGACGCCAGAGGGGGGCAAGGGGGGCGAGCGCCCCCCTAGTAGCTACTTCTGCCCCCCTGACTGCCACTTAGACTGCCCCCTTCAGACTCCTACAATCTTTAAACATTCTACATGTAGTATTTTATATGAGTATCATAACCAATCTCATTGTCAAATTGTAGTCTACTTTCCATGCATTTACTATGTGGCAGATTGGTCCTCAAGCTTTCTTCTTTGAGCGTCTGGGTATGCACGCATATTTCTGTTTTCTAATTTAGCGCCTTTTGAGGTAAATTTTAGTTATACTTTTTTCTTATGATTTTTAATTATCGTGCCTAGCGAACAATAGTAGATTTGATCGACTTGTTTTCTTCTCATTGAATCAACTTCAACTTCGATTGGAAACAAAAGAAAGTTAAAACCAGTTACGTAACTTGTTTGTATTTGTCCAGGTTTGAAGTTTTCAGTTTCATATTTTGTTTTATTTAAAGGTTCTATACTTCTTTTTTCTGAAACATTATTCTCGGCTTTCAATATTCAGAGGATGTGCTTATAACAGCTTAGTTTGTACCTACCAGGGCTTAATTTTTTGAAGGGGATAAAAAGAGTTGTGTTTTCCCTTCCTGCAAATGATAATAATAAATTTATGGAATTAAATTGATTCCAAATAAAACGTATTGTCAGAGTGCTATCTTTCGTTAGTAATTGGTATATACTGGTGCTCGCTTACTTATTTTGTTTCAAAGTACTGATGTGACGTCTACCATATTGACTAGGAACTGCTGAAAAATTCGTAGCCAAACCCAGAAGGAGTGCACGTGGAATGGTGAAGTTTTACTTCTTCTACACTTCCCCCGAGAGTCAGTATACTACCTTGTACAGTGCTCCAGTTTTTGCAGAAAAGTTAAAACATCTGAAGATTTCCTCGCACCACTGTTCGTAGCACTGCCCCTATCAGATCTAAAATGGCGTTCTTTCAAGTGTTATTTAAGTTTGGGAAATAATTACACGTAATAGTTAGACGGAGCTAAATCTGCGGAATAAGAATGATGATAAAGAAATTGAAATCCTAGATTATGCAATGTCAATTGTGTTCGAAGGGGCTTGATGGGCAGGTGTATTCTCCTAAAGGAACAGAATTCCTTTCTTTTCATTTTCCGCGGCGTTGAACTTTGAATTTTTCTTTCAGTTTTGTAAGTGATGTAGAGATTCTGGATTAAATATCTGACCGTAGCGGAGGTAGTCTATGAGTAGGACTCCATACTTATCCCAGAAGAATGTTGCAAACAGTTTCTCAACCTACTTCTGTGTCTTGAACTTCTTGGGGCGAGGGAGAAATGAGTGCTACTACGCCATTGACTGTTGTTTCTTTTCAGGATATAGTGGTACAACCATATTTCATTTATGGTTACTATTCGTGAGCAAAATTGATCAGCATTACAGTCACATTGGAAGAAGACTTATCTTAATGCCGCCACTGTTTTATTCTCCTGACAGATTTTTTGAGAACCCATTATGCCGAGAACTTGCGCATACCCAAGCCATTCTGAATTATGCTACCGACGAGTTCCAAAGAAATGCCCAGAACTGAGAAAGCGGGGTGCAGCCAGACCTCTGACTGTAATAAGTATATCGTGAGTTTACTATACACTTTACAAATTATATAAATAATAGCTTAAATTATTTTTGTCACTCAAAAACTGAGGTGGCCTAGGCCCTCTGGCCCCGGGCTATATCCACCACTGGCTGAAATGCTGCAATTTTCAAGAATAATGTCACAAATTGCATCCATGATTTTGGGAAGAGTCATTGCTTTTAATCATCCTGGCTGTAAAGCATAATTTGTTGAGAAATCGCCACGTTTATACTGAGCCACTTCTTCACTACTGTCTATAACGGATGAGAGTCCCGTGGTGTTTCACTGACTTTCTAAGTAATTTACTTCGGTGACTTTCCTTGGTGGAACAAAAATGTTATAACAGTTAGGATCTGGACGTTCGTGAAATTCGCTGTTTGGGCACACATAATCACTTCAGAGGCCTGAGAAACAATAAGAATTTCATTATTAATATGAAAATTTGTATTTGTACGTACAGAGATATGTTTTTCTAAACTACGGTTTCATTTTTCTACCTAGTACCTACACTCCGTCTGATTGTACTACGACATTTCCAGCAGCTCCTCGTAAATTCTCTCTCTCTCCTCGTAAATTCCAGCAGATACGTATATATATATATATATATATATATATATATATATATATATATATATATATATATATATATATATATATATATAGAGAGAGAGAGAGAGAGAGAGAGAGAGAGAGACGTAGCATATAGTACCAGAGGAATGTGTTGCTTGTAGCATACGTGAAAGCATTTCAGTTTATGTTTAGGCTTCAAAAGTTTCATTGAAAAATATTATATGTCCAGACGTTACTTATTTGTTAGTAACAGATTTTACTTGAAATAAGTTTAATTTATAATCATATAGATCTAATATAAAAACAGCAACGAAATACACAATGTAATGTAAAATAAGTCAAACGTAATAAATATGTCATTTTTGGTATGGCAAATAGCCGCCCCCCCGAAAATGTATCTGCCCCTCCTTTGCCCCCCTAAGAACTTAAAGCTGGCGTCGTCACTGACACACACTATTTCCTTAACAAGCGCTACCTAACGGTATGTGTACAATTTCACGCACTTTCTGCCCATACTACATTCTAATACTCAATATTTATATTTAATCTTAAAATGTACTTTTTCAAAGATTACTTACTTTACTATACTGCATAGAAATTAGAAATTTACTACACTATACTATACTGCATACAGTATAGAAATTACTGCAAATGAGTTAACGTTTTACTGTATGTTGGGGATTGGAAATGTATTATGCCTGCTATTGTATTAAATAAATGGACAGAAAGTGTTTTATAATTTAGGACTATTCGCTTTAATCAAAGCTTGATTTGAATTTGTCTACGCATCATGTGTTGCTGTAATAAGACCAGTGAGAAGGAAACAGTGGCAGACAGATAAGTAACAGAGTTTCATACTCACCTTTAGTACTTTTTCTTTCTCTAAACAGATTTATTTTATACTTTTATGTTTTAGGATTAGTAAGTAGATTTCTAGGCTTTCGGCATGTATGTTATACATATGAGGGATGACGCCCGCGGCGATCGCACTGTGTGGAGAATTGGAGGAGAAGAAAGAAATGGGGAAGATAGGAAGCGGCCTGGAACCATTACTTTAGGTACCATCTCGGCATTTGCCTGGTGCGAATGAGGAAAATTAAGAAAGTATCTCACCCAGAATGACTGGCCTGAAAAATCTGTTACATATTTCCGATCAAGTGAACAACCTTTGTATGTTTTGATATGTTTTTCCATGATATGTAGTTCACGTAAATATATAAAGAGCCAGTAAGAAGTCATATTTATAACAGTTCAAGAGTTTAAACATATCACTTTAACCCTTAACGCACGAAGCCTAAATTGTCAACCTTATTTACCAAGCTGGAGTCCTCTAGGGACCCCAAGTATTATTTTAATTTCTCAACATATTTTTTTGCACTTTTTTAACAAACGTAACATAGATCTAATTATGTAGCAGATATACCAAAAGGATACACGGCACTTATAAAAATCGAGAATAAATTGGTTCTTATAGTTGCAGCAGTATCACTAAATATCACCCTCTGGGGTCCCTAGAGGACCTCGCTTGGTGTGTTAAGGGTTAATACAGAGAAATCTCCGACTCGTGTCCGTGCCACTTTAATTACAGTATGTGCTGTAACTACTAAAACCATTTTCAACAATTTAATGTTATTGATTTTGATACAGGCTAGTTGGATTAATGTCTCCAGTCATGTAGTTACACCTCATGGGGTTGCAAATAGAAATAGAAATGGAGACCAGTGAAACAATGTTTTATGGCATGTGCGTAGGAGTGGTTACGTCCAAAATGGTACGTTTTATGTAGAAGTTAGGTAGTAAAAATCGAAAAATAATGTAGAGGATTATGTACGAGATGTTTATGTATGTGTTCATAAATATGAGAAATATCGTAAAACAGTAGTGTACATAGACTCTCATCTGGGGAGGGGGATTCATGCGCATAAGTTCATATCGCTTCAAGACACGAGGAATTTTTATACATCTCTTGATATGGCAAATTCTTATATGTACAGATAATGTGTGTGAGGAATTTACATTACAAATATGTTCTAACTCACGATATCTCGACCGGTGGCACGTATAACTTTGGGATTCGTCTAGTTATAACATAGGAAATGCGAAACACAATTGTCTCGTTTGGACATCAGAGTAGCCAGTTCGTGACTTTCCCTTGTCAGTAACAACAAAAATTTTAAATGTCCTTTTGAACTTTCCATTTCACTCATACTGTTATTTATTAGATAAAAGAACGTAGCGATACTTGGAGAATGGAGACGTGATGTTCTCTAAGTGACAACTAGGCATAAAGAGGAAGAATTTAAACCAGAAATAAATACATGTCAATTCTCACATATAAACCAAGTAACGTTCAGCGGTAGTAATCGAAAAATATCTATTAAAATCAAAATATTCGAGGGTTGTGTTAGAAAGTAACTGAATTTTATTCAATATTCTCGTTGTTAATTATGATATAATAACCAGTTAAAAGTTTTACATTTCCGACTAGGTGGAACGAGACCATGGTTTGCTCTATTCCGAAATCCGCTCTATGCATAAATAAATAAATTAACAATTTTTCGTAAGCTTTTGTTAGTGTTAGAATGCTAAATGTGTTATTTTGTTATGACTTCCCAACGTTTACATGTTAACCCTTGTAGAAAGCTTATAACATTAAGTTGTCATTGTAGCAATTGGTATGGCGATGATCATAATTTTGTTTTGAAATTATAGAGATGTATTCAATTGCTATTTCTTCCTTCCTTCCTTTACTTATTTATGCAAGCGAATGACTCAAGGAAGGGTTCGGATCTCCAACTCCGAGGTCACATCAGTCTTTTAGGTGGGTCTAGGATTTGGAAGGCAACTTACCCTGACCTACTAGAAGGTACCATCCTTGCCTTCGCCTGGTGTGAATGAAGAAAATCAAGGAAAACCTAGTCACACCAACAACAGCAAGTCGATGTACCACCACCAAAGGAATTCCGTGTTCAACTCTGAGCGACCAAAGTGATGATCACGTATATTTGGGATCAGCATGGGATATTAGTACTTGCTTTACAGGCAAAGGGTACCATAATTACCAGGATATACTATGCCTCACTGCTACGTGCGTTGCGGAATTCCGTAAAATCCCAGAGCATGGCATGCTTACAAAAAGTGCTCGCCTCCTGGAAAACAACGCACACGTTCAGTGCTAGAATGTTGGCCAGACAGGTGCATGACCCTGGGTATGAAATCCGTCATAGTTCAAGTTTTTTCTTAACCGACAACCATCTTCATTCCACCTCTTCCAAACCATGCAGCCATTTCCTAGGGGAAAGGTACTTCTGCAATGTTGATATGCTGTTTTTTGAGGTGCAGTAATGGATTTTGGACCACCACACTTTACTTCACATTCGGACCTATAACATAAAAGCGGTGTAGAATTACGAGCTGTACATTACCACACGACCTACACATGCAGGTATGCAGGATTACACATGTAAAATTTCGTCGCTCTACGATATGTGGAAGTGAGTCTGTGTAAAACTTTCTCGCTCACCTCTCATTAGAAGGCAAATTCCAAACAAATCATATATGTGCAAATTACTCAGAAGCTATTGATTTGCGACCCCTGGTTCACATAGGTAAAAATGTTCGAAAGTACTTGTAGAATATTTCTTTGCAAGAAATGCATCGAATAACCAGTCACCCTATATATATGATGTGTGTGTGTGTGTGTGTGTGTGTAGTGAAAGTTTTAATTTAAGAAGGATCGTGTATTTTCTTAAAATTCGGCTTTCTTTTACATGGGCAGGTATATATCAGTTCCAATTCTATCATTCAACACACTCAATACTCAAAGCAGTTGTCTCGTTTTCTAAAAAAAATAAAAATAAATGAATAAAAATAAAATAAAATAAAATAAAATAAAACTACTGATGAATTATACTCCATTTTACATGACTCTTTGGAGTTGAGATATGAAAACATCTGGCTTTCATCTATGCTCCTGTTATTATAAATTTACCTGTTACGATCATTTCGGTATGAGGAAAGCAGATGGTGAAACATACAAATGAATTAATAATGAATTAAATTTATGAAATGAAGAAGTTACAAATTAGTTCTAAAACTTAATTGGTATCCTTTGACTTTCCCCCTCCCTAAATTTCAACCAAATCGCCATCGTCGGTCCTGGTTCCGCCCTTGACACCACAGTAACAACCTCAGAGTAAATGATAATAGAACGATATAGAAAAATGACTGAATGGTTATAAGTTGGTTGCATACTTTAACAAGTGACACTACTAATTTGCCCCCTTCACCCTCATCTAAAGGTCTGCACACGCCTGTACTTTCTGCAAACAACAAATAGAAAAATCCAAAACACTATGAGGAAATCTTTTGGTGTTATTTATAGCTACTTTTTCTTTGTTTGTTTGGTTGATGAAATCAAGTTTTCAGACAGAAATTTCTTTGTTCGTAAACAACGAGTGATGAATTTAGAAAAAAAAAAGAAAACTCAGCTGAAATTGGCATTTTTTACACGTCACCTGCATTTGATTTTTCATGTTGTATATAGCTTGTGTATTACATAAGCACATATATATAAAATGATTCAATCCTTTGACCATGTAAGCGTTAACAGATAAAAAGAAAAATGTAAAATGAAGAAAGAAAGTTAAAGGTTATGAAGTTGTGAAAGCGAGTAGGTGCTTCATTACATGCTCAATTTAATACTTTGCTTTGAAGATTTTTTTGTTTTGTAAGCATCATTGAAATAGAACAAAGAAAATCGTATTTCCGTATTCTCTAATATGAGAAACTTTACAGCAACATGATGTATTAAAACTACCGGTTTTGAAATGTTATACTTCACTACTGGGTGGTAATGTTACTTATATTTATTTATAGATTCCAATTAAGAGGTTCAAAAATCATTAGCTATCCAATTAAAATAAACTTTGTTTTAAGTATAGTAACCCTGAACGCAATACATTGTGCACAGTTGTATTCATCATCCTATTTTTATATATAAAACTACATGAATCGACATAAAATAAAGGGTACTTCCGGTTGACGTGAAAAGTTGAATTTGGCATGATTATAACTTTCTGGGACTAATCTACAGGAAAATTGCCGAAAGTGAATATATTTAATTTTTTTTAGGAGGTCTAAAGGGGCGACGAAGAAATTTTCTATGTTATTTAAATTTGCCTTTTTTAAACCTATAATCTCATGTTTTAGGTGCTTGATATTGGTATAAAAACTTGAAATTCGGTACGCTTGTACGGTTTTGTTAGCGTTACCTAAGTGAATCACCGAAATAGAAATTTCCAACTTAATGGGGTTTTATGGGCAATTGAAAAATTTCCCCATATTATTTATATGGGACAACTACTACACCCAAAAATGTTTAGGCACTTCTGGCAGAATTAGAATTATGAAATGTTGTATGATTGTAGCCTTCCGGGACAAACCCACAGGAAAATGACCACAAGTTAATATTTTTAAGAAATTTCCGTGGGCGTTTTCTTAGGATACAAGATTTTATCTATTAGATAGTTGAGATTGAAAAAGAAACTTGAAAATAGATAGGACTATGGTTCTAATAGGTGCGAGGTCGTAGGACGTAGCCAACGCGAGGGTCTGGGGGCGAAGCCACCAACTGACCAAATTTAGGAAATATTAAGAGCAAATGTACGGAATTTACTTTTGGTAAAAAGCCTGATACATAAGAGATGCGAAGCCATAGGCCGAGCAAACACGGGGATATGAAGAATGAGCCCCCAGCTAGCCAAAGGCTAGTCTTACTTATAAACTTCTCAACTGTGGTATTCATACGCTTTGGTAGTTTTATAGAATGGCTACGCCCGCTTGTGCGTCCATCTGTCGGTACGTATCAACAAAAACGGTAAAAATAGAGAGATACAATTCAGCATTCCAATAATGGTTCCTGCCTGTTCTGCCTAATGACCCTCCAGCACTTTCTAACGCATTTTTGATTTAATCTTATCTAATCAGAACAGGAATTCCTGTTCTGCCTAGGTCCTGTTCTGCCTAATTCACACAAAAAGGGATATTTAGATTTGAAGAAAATTTATTAGTACCTATTTCCCCTTGATTTTCAAATATCATTCAAGAACTCTTTAGATTGAACACCGAGTAAAAGGAAATGTTTCATGTGACCAAAACACCTAAAAATCATTTTTAGTATAACAAACGTAGGGAAAGTGTCCGGTATAATGTAAAAAGCAAAACATCACAATTACGTTGAGTAAAATTATTACACAATTTATTAGAGATAAATCCTTCCAAATATCTACAAAGGAAACTTTAGAAGAACAAAGTTTGCACTAGAATAACAAATTAAAGTATCGGAAAGGAAATACAGTTTTAACTTCTTAAAGTCACATATACATCTTTTCAATTTGAGAGAGAACAAAACTTCGAAACTTCGAAACACATACTAAACCCACACACAACCTTCATTGTTATAAATGTAAACTGTAAGCTACAGCGTCTACATAGGAAATCAAATCCAATTGATCCTACTCTAATCTACTTTGCAAGGACTTGATTCTCTGCTGAATACGCTTATATTTTAGTTTCTGTTCTCTTGGTTTCTTCCCAACTTCTACAAGCATCATTGATCTTTCATTTTCGTTCTGCTCTTGCTGTAAACACTGGACAAAGGTAACCATATTCGGACGTTTCTTTGTCAGCCTTTTATTAAACCTCGTATGCCAGCCCCTCACTATATTGGTTGTTCTTTCTTCTTCGTTGTCATAATGGTTCCATAGTTCACTGGAAAACATTTAAGAGAGCATTAGTATTGAACAACACTAAGCAAACAAATTATAACATTTACTAATACATAATTGTGTAAAATATCTGTTGAAGTTTCCTGCCAAAATGTATGAAATTCAGCGTGCAGTAAACAGACTGAAGGTTCTAACACAGGGTACAAAATCGCAACAATCAAAGTGGGAGGAGACAGAAGTACAAAAAAAAAATCCCTACACACTGAAATGTATCTACATGGGGAGCTCAGATATTTGAATATCCATAATTATTACACTTACACAGCTAACCATTACTTCAGCCATTAATAACATGTGAAATGTACGTAAATTACATATGAATTACTGTAATTAATTTGCGGGCTTTTGACAATGGTGTCAGTGTCACCTTATTCAGTGATAATCAGAGCCTTTTTCGAAAACTAATGTTTGAGGAAACACTGGAATTGATCAACATAAGCAAATAGTTTTGTCTGTCTTTTTTTATTGCAATTTTGGACCAATATACTAAACCCAAATCGGCAATGAGGAAAAATTACTACAATAAGAAATTACATAGGTTTTATATAATTCGTAAGAAAAAGTAAACCTAACTATACAGTACTTAGGGTGAGAACTTGGCGTCTGCATCGTCCAACCACGTTTCAACCAAATAATCGTGAAAATCGTCTCGTGAAAATCGTGAAAAAGGCTCTGATTATCACTGAATAAGGTGACAGTGACACCATTGTCAAAAGCCCGCAAATTAATTACAGTAATTCATATGTAATTTACGTACATTTCACATGTTATTAATGGCTGAAGTAATGGTTAGCTGTGTAAGTGTAATAATTATGGATATTCAAATATCTGAGCTCCCCATGTAGATACATTTCAGTGTGTAGGGATTTTTTTTGTACTTCTGTCTCCTCCCACTTTGATTGTTGCGATTTTGTACCCTGTGTTAGAACCTTCAGTCTGTTTACTGCACGCTGAATTTCATACATTTTGGCAGGAAACTTCAACAGATATTTCACACAATTATGTATTAGTAAACGTTATAATTTGTTTGCTTAGTGTTGTTCAATACTAATGCTCTCTTAAATGTTTTCCAATGAACTATGGAACCATTATGACAACGAAGAAGAAAGAACAACCAATATAGTGAGGGGCTGGCATACGAGGTTTAATAAAAGGCTGACAAAGAAACGTCCGAATATGGTTACCTTTGTCCAGTGTTTACAGCAAGAGCAGAACGAAAATGAAAGATCAATGATGCTTGTAGAAGTTGGGAAGAAACCAAGAGAACAGAAACTAAAATATAAGCGTATTCAGCAGAGAATCAAGTCCTTGCAAAGTAGATTAGAGTAGGATCAATTGGATTTGATTTCCTATGTAGACGCTGTAGCTTACAGTTTACATTTATAACAATGAAGGTTGTGTGTGGGTTTAGTATGTGTTTCGAAGTTTCGAAGTTTTGTTCTCTCTCAAATTGAAAAGATGTATATGTGACTTTAAGAAGTTAAAACTGTATTTCCTTTCCGATACTTTAATTTGTTATTCTAGTGCAAACTTTGTTCTTCTAAAGTTTCCTTTGTAGATATTTGGAAGGATTTATCTCTAATAAATTGTGTAATAATTTTACTCAACGTAATTGTGATGTTTTGCTTTTTACATTATACCGGACACTTTCCCTACGTTTGTTATACTAAAAATGATTTTTAGGTGTTTTGGTCACATGAAACATTTCGTTCTACCCGGTGTTCAATCTAAAGAGTTCTTGAATGATATTTGAAAATCAAGGGGAAATAGGTACTAATAAATTTTCTTCAAATCTAAATATTCCTTTTTGTGTGAATTAGGCAGAACAGGACCTAGGCAGAACAGGAATTCCTGTTCTGCCTAGAGATAAGATTAAATCAAAAATGCGTTAGAAAGTGCTGGAGGGTCATTAGGCAGAACAGGTATTAGGCAGAACAGGAAGACACCCCAATAATAGGGTTTAATCTCATCCATCAATAATCTATTCAAACCGGAAGTGGTAGAAATTAACCATTTCCGGTTTTAAAGTTGATTGGCATAGAGCAAAATCGGGAAATAGATAGCGTGAAGCAGTTTACTACAATCGATCAGCGTTCCAAGAACAGTTTCCATCTCTACCCTTATTTTCTTACTAATACCGGAAGTGATAGAAATCTACTACAAATTCCGGTTTGAATATTCATTTTCATAGAGCAAAAAGTATATAAAAGAGAGAAACGATATTAGATAGCCAAAACTAGGGTGTTTATATGGATTCACTTGGATGGGTTTCATGTCCGACTTCACATCTCTATTACAACCAGAAGTTTTAGAAATCTAGCAACACTTCAGTTTCCAATATTGATTCACCTAGAGCGAAAACGTTAATAGAAGACGACAAATTGTTTCCCTTACGGATTCAATATCCCCCCCCAAAGAAAAATAATCCGAGTTTGTGTTCTGCCACTACAATTTTACTAATCAGCACAACTTTCGGTTTCTATGAAATAATGGTAAGGGTTAGGGAGAAACGGTTTTTAGTGTGAATTCTGCGTCAGAGAAGCTGATTCCATGTCTGACCTCTTGTCTCTACTACGACCGGAAGTTATACATCTATTATTTCCGGTTCGGTTTCAGTGTTGAATTTGCCCAATATGGAAGTCCATCAAAGTCCAACAGAGTTGAATTAACCTAATTTGGAAGTCTACCGCAGTCCGAGAATGTTTAATTGGCTTAATTTGGAAGTCTACCGTAATCCGGTAACGTAAAGCAAATCTCACATGTTTAGTAACCTTCAATGCGATGCATTTTCTACGATTATGTCCTTCTTATACATATTGTATGCATAAGTGCATTGGAAGTTATATAAAATGTCTGTTCGTTCTTTGGTCTGTTGAAAGTATTAGAGCAGAAGCAGTCAGAAATAGCGAAAAGGTTTGCTTGAAAAAAAAAAACAATATGAATAGAAAAAACTTTCAGTTTTACGTCCCACGATTATGCCGTGTAGACTAAATAGCTGGTGATGATGAGAAATGAATGGAATGGTAGAATGAAGAAAATAAGAGAAAGCACAATACCCTCCCCCCTAAAAACATGTACTCGATGTTTGTCCACCACAAAGTTCACTTGGCGTGAACTGTGATCGAATCAGGGACCCCACGCACCAGAGATGAACGCTCTACCATTGAGCCACCGTGACTCCATTGCAATTGAGAGCAAAAGTAATAATGGATAACCAGAAACGATTTCTTGATATGGATTCCGTGTTACAAGAGTATGCTCCATCTCTTTTTTTACGGGTGGAGCTGATTGGTTGTTTTAAACGTATAAACACTTTTCTAAATATAGTTAAATTCATGCATACAGGTAGTGAATATTGAACTATTTAGTTAGAAATCTTGGCCGATTGATCAACGTCCAGACCAAATTTACGAATCTAGGACTTGTAACAAGGTACTATTAAGAACTTATTCTTTGGATATTCGACAAGATTACTACATCTCGGAATTCTTTATAATGAAAGTCATGCAACTAGGTATTTAGACTTCCCAATTAAAATAAATAAACATGTGTTTAGCAATGTTAATATTTAGATCCTAGAAGGTAAGAAAATAGACTGAAAAGAGAAAAACCGAGGATTGCAATTATTACAATAAGATGCCCATATCTCAGAATCTCTTAAAGTTGTAGACTTAAAACAAAAGTGCTGATACAGTATATTTCATATAAAATAAACATGCTTTAGCTTCTTTTTTAAAAATATTTTTTGTAGGAGGGAAGAAAAGAGGTGAGAAGTAAACGGGAAGGGAGCTGCACTTATGATAGACTGAAAAATTGTAGTTTAATTGCCAAATATCAATGTAAAATCATTTATCCTTCATTTTGTAAGTAGTATATATATATATATATATATATATATATATATATATATATATATATATATATATATATATATATATATATATATATATATATATGTACAAAAATAAATTACAAAATTTGCTATTATTTTAACAAAAAATTTCCAGTAAATTTATAAGAAAATGGGATATTTGCGTTGATAAATCTGCAATTTTACATCATTTCATATTAGAGTGCAATTTTACTTTATAGGTGTAAATTGATTTACGTAGAGGCTTGGCAAAGAGATTGCCACCGTTTTCTGTAAATTTACTTACGCAACTTTTATCAGTGTAATATGCCCATGTCTCTGAATCCCTTAAGGCTAGAAAAAACGAAATTCTTTACTTCAATTTTTCATTTAAAACAGTTAAATATTTCAGCGTTGTTTTGATAGTTGATCTAGGATGAACAGAAAGAGATGAGAATGGTTTATTAAAGTGTTCATACGAGGAGCTCTACTTTCGTGTGAGACTTGAAGTTGAGACGAATTCTATATGAAAGAAGAAAGAATAAATAACTCAAAATATTACTCACAGCATTACGTGGGAGAATTTGCTTATTGATAATACGAGTTTCTTCTTCCTAAGTTACTGATTCAACTCCTATGTGCTATTTTTCACTGCAATAGTAAGCGAATTTGTAACGTTTTACACTAAATTCCTCGAACTGATTTTCTGTTTATAAAAATACTGCATTTTAGGTTATATTTTGATTTCCCCGAAGTATTGCCAGTAAGTTGTAGGTAAAACTTGCCAACGGACAATGAATATAAGATGAAGTTTCTGCTCCTACATCCAGACGAAGTTATCGATTACAGGCAAAAACATGGGTTAGCACTTTACCTTATACATTCAACCAGCTTCATTCATATATAAACACTCAATTTTAGTAGAACTCAGAAAGAGCTGTGCACAAAGGTTAGTCAACGGAAAACACAAGGGAAGTTGGTCTCACACGTAGATCAGCGTTCAACTAAAGTTAAACAAAGTTATGAAGTGGAAGAGAGACCACAAATACTTTCGCTTGTTACAACATTTATTAACTTCTATCACGAAGTCTGAACAAAGGGGTTGGTGTCAAATATAGAAGTAGAAAAAAAAAGAGAGTGATTAGTAATTGATACCTGGGTAGTGTTATACTGATGATATGAAGTGCGAATATAAAATAAAGGCAAGGATAGGAATGGCGATTTGTAAGTCCTTGAATAAGGAGTTACGAAAATGAGTCATAAAAATGTTTCGTGTCGAATATTGTACTGTATGGAGCAGAAACATGGATATTGTAGGAAAGTAACGAAGAAAGATTGAAAGTTTTCGAATTGTGGGATTGGAAAGGAATCGAAAATCTTTCTTTGATCTTAACATCCAACAACAATCCTCTTCTAGGCTAAGGGAGATATTTGATTAAAGCAAGTGAATGATGATGGAAGAATTGGTAGAATGAGGAAATTCATGGATATGATATTGTCCACCATAAACTCACTTGGCCGCGGATTGAATCTGGGTCTCCACGCACCAGAGGTAAGCGCTCTACTACGGAGCCATCATACCCCCTGGAGAAGAATAGAAAGAATTAGCTAGGTGAGTGGAAAACGAATGAGAGGGTGTTGCAAATGGTGGGGAAGAAAATAAGAATTTGAAACGTAACTGGAAAGAAGGAAAGAAACTGGTTAGGACAGTGCTGAGAAGGAACTGAATCATAAGGTATGTGCTAGAGGATATGATTTCAGAACAAGGGAGGAGGGGGTGAAGGAGGTTACAGTTAATGAACGGTATCATAACAATAAACAGTACATGAAGAGGAACTAAAGACCGTGGAGCACGGATTCAGTTGCGGCAAGTGATCTGGCACTAACGACATAATATCTATGATGATGATGATGATGACACTAGATGCCTTTTAGCCGTGTAATATGTGGTCAGTACATCTATTTGTCCAGTGCCGAATTAAGGGAATTTAGGTGGGTTGTAGACCTGGACCTCCAGGTAGACAGGGGCTCCACTCTGATCAAAATCTCAATTAGCTCTCTAAAAAGAATCATGCAAGAACAATGATCATCATAAGATAAAATCTGACCAAAAAAAAAAAAAAAAAAATGAAACAAATTTCTTCGTTTGTTACATCCACTGTCTTAATAAATTAGCATAAATCAGTTTTTAAAAAGCCTAGACTTATCTCTTATCAAACTAGCCGTTATCAAACAGAAATTATATGCTACAATGCAATAAGAACGCATTTCCGCTCTCATCTTGTTATGAACTGAAGATGAGGTGAGCAGTTCTCTTAACGTCCCGAATGTGATAAGAGGACTTCGCTAGAATTAAAGCTAGGAAAAGAAAAAAATTGAGGCATTTATTTTTCTGTTTATTACATTTATATAATAGGATAACTTTGTGCGTTTTTTATTCTGGAAAGTTCCTTTAGGTATTATATCACCTAATGCATGGCATGGTTGATGTAGTAGAACTTCGTGTATTCCCTTAACTTTGCTACTGTACTTTTACAGATATGTATTAGGCGAAGTCAGCAGGGGCCACACATTTATTCTAGCTTTGGACATCCAGATGGGTTAATCAGCCCAGACTATTTACATAGCAGTTATTTATAACTTTCTATACTGTAGATCTTTCTTTTTTTAAATAAAAAATACTTAGAATATGTTTAGAAATTCGATTACCAAATTCCGGGAGGTGATTCATCATATACAAGAAAATGTGCTAATAACGTTAAACATGAGTCGAAAATCGCCTCCTTTCAGAGCTATAAATAGTCGAAAATGCGAAACGTCACCTTTAAAAATATCCTAGCTTCAAAACTATGGGACTTATCTCGAACAGTTTAACGAACTACACAAGAACCAATATTCGTTGTATCCAAATATCCATACTTTAGAATCTTCCGGTATCGTGAAACAAATTGTATACAAGAAGTTGTGATAAGACGGGACATTTTCATGTCTTTCTCGAAATACATACGGTTGTAATTTTTGGCAAGAGCAAGTAATTGTACTGATTGATCGTTAGAAAATATAAATGTATTACAAAAAAATCTTTTCGTTTAACTGGCAAAGAATTAAATATAGGTCTCTCTTTTGACGACGGTTATTCTACCACTTCGATATTTACGACATTTCCCTAACTCTTTTCTATATAATTATGAGAATCTCGGGGGAATTAAAATTTAAATGGTTGACCATCTGCAGTACAAAAGAGGATGAAAGCTCTCGAGATGAAATTGATAGCACGGAAACTTTGATCTTTCACAATTCCTGACAGTTGCCAATTTAAGTCATTTAAAGCATTCAAACATACTTAATTAAAAATGACTAAAATAATTTTCAGAGTCTGTCTGGTTATTTGAGAATTGCTCGAAAAATCTCTAGTTCAGTGATTGATGAAAAACTTTCTGATGTGCAGTAGATTGGAAGTCTGTTATTTAGTACTCCAGCTCCTAGATTTTTTCTGTTTTCGTTTCACATTACTTCTGAAACAAAAATATTATTGTTCAACTGGCTGAGAATTGAATCCACATCTACTAACGGATCCAGATGTTTTCTTTAGGGGAGGGGAAAGTCACCTGGACATACACGTAGCCTTGAAATACGGAATATAAATTTTAAATCAAAACAGGATAAAGTAAATACATAAAATCATTGACAGCCATTGTCAATCTACTTCTGATGAAGATGTCTCCAACTCTTTTTCACACCCATCGATCTTGGCTAGTTCTTTTCCAGATTACTTTGTGTTGATACCGCCATACTTTTATGGTCACATTTTCAATTTTTCTTCTTGTCCCTTTGTATCTACTCGCAAGTGGCTTTTGTGCATGGTATTTCGATCATACTTACTTGTTGCAATGTGTTTACCCCATTGCTCAAAGCCTATTTAGTCTTTATTGTTATTATCCGTGGATATCTCCTGTCTCGGGTGGACTTAGGTATTCACTTCTTTTAATTGTGTATTTTCAGATTTTAGTTCTTAACTTGCTTGTGAAGATTTTCTGTTGAGCAATATTTTCATTGTTTTCTTAATTATTTTTATTCCGACTTCCTTCATCTGCACATAAATTCTTCTACGATATATTGAAGTCTTGTCTTGTCGTCTGCGAAGAAAACTATGTCTTCAGCAAAACAGAGGTGAACCAGGTGTTTCTAATGTATATTTGTCTCTTTATTCTTCCAATTGAGCTAACAAATTGCAATACTGACGTTTATTTTTAAAAATACAAATAGCTTATATTGATGTATCCCTTTCTATTCTTTTAGTCGATCTATAGTTAAAGCAGTTGGATACGTGTCCTTTATTTCTCTAGATAATATCTATAACTTTTATATAAGCTTCTTCGACACAACTTGATTCAAGAGTGTGAAAGATTGCTGAGGTATTCAGCTAATCGAAAAATTTTACATAGTCAATAAATGCAGCACACGTATAGGAATTCATATTGTTTGACCTTCCTATCAATTTCTTCACCACTTGAATATAATCTACTGTGATGTGACTTCTAAATGCAGTCTGTACTCTTGATTGGCTGATTTTAACTTTATCTAATAGGAGCTTCAATACTTTTGTAAACACTACTGCTGTTCACATTATATGACAGTTTTCGTTTTCGGTTTTTTGGAAAAAAAATATCTGAAATCGATTTCTGGTTTCAGTGTTTGAAAACTGAAATAGGTTTTTCGGTTTGGAAAACATAAATTGTTTTTTTTCTGTTTCGAAAACCGAAATCGATTTCAAACCAGCTTTTCAGTTTCATACACCGAAACTAATTTTTCGGTTTGGAAACCTAAATCGATTTCAAAAACTGAAACCAGATTTTCAGTTTTAAAATCCCACGGTGATTTTTGGTTTTGTAAACCGAAACCGATTTTTGGTTTTTGATGACAATCTATGGTTATTTAAACTGAGTTTCGATTCTGAAATATTAAAATGATTTCTAATCTCAACAACGACTTGTGATTTTCACCGTCTCTCTTTTACAAAAATACTTTTAAGCAAATAAAGAATTGAAAGAAAGAAAGCGATAGTCTTTTTCATTCCATGTTTTAAATTTTACCTTTTTCTAGTTTTTGAAACATTCCTTATATAACCAGTGCTCGAATCGAGAAATGTCAGACGTTATCACTGGTCTGCACATAAAGTTTATAGTGTACTGTCCAATTACAAACTTACGTACAATCTTACTATGAATGTACCGGCATGAAAATTAAATGGAAAGAAGTCTCGGAGTATACCATATTGGAGTATAAAATTTATTTGGTGAATTGCTAACATACTCAGCATAATAATACATCTCTTTAAGGCTCCTGCGCAGTAAGATATTTTGGTGTCCTCAATCAATGAGTTGGCCAAAGTGCAGGAAGGTGTTTGTCGCCCCAATCATTGAGTTATTTTCAAGAACAGGAGTTAAAACTTGATCACCTTGTAGAAGCCATAAGAACGAACCTTCTTGAATTTATTTATGTGTGGTTCTACGATTAATTTTTTCCTTGGAGCTTCTAGCTGTCTTCTGAGAGTCACGAAGGGTACAAGTCAGTCTACTAGATCTTTTGATTTCAACAAAGACGTATTAACATTAAGTGGTTAACACATCTACTAATAATTTATTATGATATATTAATAATCAGCCTTGCCGTCTTTTCAACGACGCCTTTGCTATTTTGCATTCAAGGATGCATCCTAATGTTGGGTTCTTGCAATACGTTGTGTACTGTACAATGCGAAATATGTTAGTTGTTTCAATATTTAAATGATTTTTACTATTGAAACATTATTTGCATATTAGTAAGTGGTGAGGAAATCAAATCAAATTTATTAGTAATATAAAACTTTAAAATATACAGATCTCTAAATGAAAACGAGACTAATTTAGATATTCAGTAATATGTAATATGAGCTTCAAACAGTGGTTTCTATGCGAGCTGGGACTTCTTCATCCAGGGGTTTCGATGCGTTATACAGCTTGTGCTTTCGATTGTTACGACTCTGAGTATAAGGTTCTTCTAATACTAGTTAGTAATGTTCGGATATTTAAAAAAAAATCAATGTTAAAACATTGTTCTATTTCATGCGCGTGTTTCGTCCGCCGACTTCAAACTACCTATACTATCACATCCGTATCGAGATACCAATTCCATGAAACCGGTTTGAACAACCGCTATAACGGTAAGCTTAAATATAGCTCTTTAGAGTGTTGTCATACTACGGTAGTATTTTCAGATTTTTTGAAAGCTCGGTTTCTTTATGGGCGCACCTTGTATTCCATCTTCAAGGTGTGTGCCTGAAACTCCTTTCAGAGCTTAAACGTTTCATGTATAGAAATGTTAAATAACTCTTGTAATGGAAAATACAACGTTAATTTTTCCATGTACTTAAGCGTACCTTGCAAACTTCTTGACTCTTTTTCTCACAAGCTTCATAATTAGACTTGATTTACTTGTGCTCTATGGGCGTCTCATTTGATACACCAGAGTTTTACATAGGTCAGAGAGAAGCATGCTTGTTAAGTGCTAGTTCGCTCATAGCTAGTGGAAGAAATCTCTGGTTCAATACACGTACTTGAGAGTAAGTGTCAAGGACACCATCTTCTCTGTTTGTTTTTCAGCGCTCTCCCGTTTTCTTTTACTTTCTGATTCCATTAATTTATTGATTAATTGGATTTTATCGTTGTATTTTTAAGCGTCGAGGTTATATGTTAGACACCTACTGCTTAAAACGGAATCTGAGCTTTACTACCCAGTTCGTTTATTGATTACGCATATAATAAGGGCGTCAGTGTCTGGGCTATCTGCCCCTTCACGGTTTGGCTTAGACTCAGAACATAGACACGAAGAAAGCCTGGAATTCTGAGTTAAAAATGTGAGATCCGCAAATTAGAATCTCCATTGGGAGTCGAATCGAATGTAGAACCAGACACACAGAGAATATGTATTAACTACGTGAATACGAATACTGGATATAATTGAATGCTTCATTCCTCTCAATATCAGGTCTAGAAGTCGGACGTGAACCATTACCTGGGTTTTTATTCTATATTTTGTACCACGAATGGGCATGGAATCGATGATCACACTCTCAGAAAGAATATATGTTAGCTATTTGACTCGAGTTGCGGTAATTTTAGCACCAGTAGTTCTCAACTGGTAATTTTAGAATCAAGTAACGAAGCCAATAGAAATTTTGGCACCAGAAAATGAAGCAAACAGTTCAAAAAATGCTAATATATCTTGAAAATAATAGATCTAAGAATCGAACTAGCGATGAACATACAGTACAAACACCAGTAAAAGAAAATATTAGCTACAACATAATTTTCCTTACACCGAGATTGTCTCTCCTCTTACAAATATTTTGAAGGCCCATTAAAAGCTTGCGATTGAAATTGAAACAAATCTCATAACATTATTGCCTAGTCAGAAGACAGTGCTGAAATCCGATTAACGGTCGGCACATCTGGTCGAAAAATGAAAATACAAATTCAGTGTATAATCTTTATTTCATTATTTTCAATATTGCCATTAGCTGGAAGCACGAAGGTGATTAGTTCAACGCGAAATTGACTTTGGGGGGTTACGTGTATACTAAAGATAAGATTTCGAAAGGAAGTGTTCAGTAGAAATGTTTAAAAGAATTAGTCTTCAGTGTCCAGGAATTGTGAATAGTAATTTAAATAGCTAGTTAATGATATTGATAAAATGACATTTTCCAAAGTCACATCGAGGTAATGTTTATCAAATGCACCTTTGGGTTGCTCGTTTCTGATATCCCAATCGAATCTAACTACTACTAAACTTGGGGAATCAAGTTAAATTAGTTGAGCTTAATAATAGTATTAAAGGAAATCAGTTCAATTACAACCTGGCGAAGAAGCGAAAGAGCCAATAAGGTTTCCGAATTACTTCGACCAGATCTGTGTTTTTGATAAATACCGGCGTCTTTGGGCCTGTGCATACTTCCTTCCTTCCAGAAGTATGGAATGTTTACGACGCCATATTAAACAACGAACTCGGGACAGCGCTTTTGCAAATTGCTGTAAAGGAGCAGCCAATGAAGAACGAAGCGAATATATACTGAACCACAAAAGTATCTCCCCCATAAGTTCTCTAATTCCATTACTTGGGATCCAGGTAATTTGCAGTTGTGAGAACGTCTAGATAGATGCAACCCGACTTACACGTAACTTTTCTCGACACTGATAGCAGTTAATAGTCCTCATCCAGGTGTTTATGCAGGTAAAATTGTAAAGTAGGTGACTAACAAAACAGTTCTCCATTCTAAGATTAATCTCCATCGTTCGGAACGTGTTCTCCAAAGAAGAGCATGTTTTAATCTCAATATTGCTGTGTATGTAATGTATTATTTCTTTATAAACTGTATGTTTAGAGAAATAAAAATACTGACCACGCATGAATCAGTAAATGGTTGAAAGTAGCTTTCGTCGGGGAAGCGGTGATAAAATCGTCTGACAAACAGGCTTGGAGGGAATCATGGCAAGAAATCGTTTTTAAACGCTGTTTGATACTATTGATATGCGCAAGGTTTGTAAGGAAAGGAGGGGCTAACCAGAACTCGCGAACTGCTTGACACAAGAATTCATGTAAATAATGATCATCAGCACGCGCAATTTTGCTGCGCCACTGAAGAAAGCTACGAATTTTCGGTTTGCAGTAAAGGTTCCATCATGAGCTTAGAGTTGGGTAATATCTCTGTATGCGACACCAGTAGAGGAAACGATGAGAAAATGCTTCCCGTACCTGGTCTCGTAACATTAACTCATGATTCATCTTCAAGTAAGAAGGGACTGTAGAAGGTGGCAACAAAAAGGTAATTTAAAACTAATTTCAATTGCTTCGTGATCAGAAAAGACTATTGGAATTGTAAAAACTTTAGAATCGCGGGACAGAGGCTATCAGTAATATATAGCCCCTATCGATACGACTTTTAGTAGTAACAGAACTATATGAAAAAAACGTGAGGAAACTGGGATAAGAATAACACGTCTTTCAGTTTCATAACTCGGACAAGCTCCACCAACGATGAACAAGGCGGAGCATGTGTTAGGAGTCCCGGGAATCGATAATAGCATTACAATCACCGACCAAGATACTATGCGAAATCTCTGGGGCAATAAAGATGTGATCGTAGATGCGTAAAATCCCTCCCTTTCCTGTGTACGTACAAAGCCAGAAGAGCCGTATAAACCTAGAAAACATATATTCTGTATATAACAACGAATTGCTCGGCCATCGGAAGACAGTACCACTCTGTGATAGTGCAGTTCCTTACGAATCAGAAGCGCAACTGCAGTGGAGCGTTCTATATTTACAATTGAATCAGAGTCACTGAGAAAATCTAGTGACAGGAACATTAGTTCTTGAATACAACACATGTCTGGACATCGATTGTCTATAAAGTGTTTTAGTAGTCTTATTATATTCTGAACTAATTCTGTGTATATATAATCGGAAGCTTCTGAAAAGAGTTCACTGGGGTTATTATATACCATGCAAATGTTAAAAAATAATATAAATACTTACTAAACTGAAAGAACACATGACCCGTCAAAACTATAAACACCACACAAGTTGTGATAAGATCATGTCCCGAAAAGAATACACTCCAAACAAAGAAAAAATACTACAACACATGCTAGGGAAACAAACACTGCTTGAGGCGTACAGAAGGTCAAGTACAATAGGCAATTCGTCACGGCAGTTCTGAGTCAGATTTAGAACGAACCTTGGAACGGAGCTCTCTTGCTTCTCTTCGGTCTTCCCCGAAGGCATCTTCAGAAATAAAGCTGTGTTCTTGTTTTTTTAGAAGCACGAGTCACTTTTCTTCATTTTTGCTTATAATTATAGTCAGATGTAATTGACACTGATATTTGTACTCCTTGAGAGGTTATTAAAGCGTCGTTATTCTCATAGGGGAACCACTCTATACAGTGGAAACTTCCTGGGAGGACGGAGGAGATGAAGCAATAGGTAGAATTTCCATCTCGGTATTATCTGGGAAGGTAAAGGTGCTGGGTGGGAGTCGGGACCTCCTGGAACTTTTGATGAGTCATTGCATTACTTAGTCGTGGATCGTAATGTCGGTAAAACAGGAAACACATATGCATCAGATATTACAGGTACTCGAGAGGAGACTGAGTTGGAGTCCAAGGTGGTCGTTGAGGAGCTTTCTGGATCCACGAACGTTGTACTTATCCGATGTCGGTCATACGAAGGGAGTCTGTTCAGCCACATTGGTAGTAGTTTTTCCTTTCTTTAGAGGGCAATTGGAGATAGTATGTAAATTTGATTGGCATTGGTAACCGGTGATTTGCTGTCCTTCATACGACACACTGACTCTACACCCTGCACTATAATACGGGACGGAATATGTTTTTGGAAGGCTTACCCCACAATTGAGGCTCAACTTTAGGAACCAGCCCATACTGACGAAAATGTTCTTCAAGGATCGAGAGAGGACATTCTAAAGGGTAATGGTACACGCGTATTAATTTCATTGAATCCCCGACTGCGACGATCCTGACGTCACTGATATTGCCGTCCGAATGGTGAAATGCAACATAAGTAGGAGCGGTTGAAGCAAACTGTTCATAAGCACATAGATTTTTAAACTTAATAAAAATATTGTATAACTCCGCATGTAATTGTAGTGCAGTTAGATTTCCCAAAACAGCAGGAAACTGGTCGGCTAATCAGAGATACATCTGGCTAGGATTTAGCCTAGAACTACGAAATCTCCGGTCAAATAACCACTGAAACTGTAGATCTTTTTTGTAATCCATATCTTGATCACTGAATAAACTTTTTAACGCTGAAAACTCAGGGTGCTTTGCACCAAAAAACTGAAGGTTATAGACCTTAGAAATAAACCACAAGGCACGGCGAATGTAGGGTAGCTGTAGCTTCACTAAGAGGGATCATATGAAACAGCGATGTGACCTGCTCGAAAGCGCGAGCAGAACTAGAAAAGAAATAAAAATACTGACCACGCATGAATCAGTAAATGCTTGAAAGTAACTGAAGATATCAAATCTAGAACAACTACAGGAAACAAGTTTGTAAATTATTGCCTCCATGGAAAGACCTTCTATAATTCTCCTCATTCCAATATATTTTTCTTTCTGGAGGAGAGATGTTGCTTGTCACCCTGAGTATGTATTGAAATTGAAATTGAATCATTTGAAAAAGTATAAACCTGGCCGGGATTCGAACCCGGGTTTACCGAATGAAGTTCAATACACTAACCGCTTACCTACCTTCTCGCTTCATCTTTCATCTAAACTATTAGCTAGTTAAAATCGTTGCATGTAAGATTACAAAACACTAATGCTTGTATAATGAGATCTTCCTTATGAGTGTCACAAAGACTTACTCAAAATTTCTTTCTTTAACCCAAAACAAGTTATATAGACGTTCCTCAATCAGGAACACATCTCGAAAAGTTCTTCAAATTAAGGCTAAGTTAAAGTTTTCAGTGATGGTTCCGATATAGAGTACAATTCTTCTTTACCATCTAGTTTCCAAAGAAGAAAAGAGGGTAGAAATTAATTTCACATTTAAATTTTATCAACACGAGTAGAATTAGTGTGAGCTATGTTTACCTCACATAACTACTATTTCATTTTCTTATCTATGTATGAGGAGTTGATGGCAAAGTGTGAAAGTAGAGAACTCACATTACAGCGATCAGGGTTCGAATCCCGTCGTGACATCTATTTTTTCTTTAATGGAAGGTATTGTTTACGTAATTGGTTTTGTAATTCTGTCATTCCTTTATTATTATTATTATTATTATTATTATTATTATTATTATTATTATTATTATTATTATTATTAATGCAAAGTCGAGACTTGGCTACATATTTTATACTTTATGAATTTTCTAATTGAATTTCAAGTCTTTTAGTTGAATAATCAACACACTCCATTGTAGGGAGGTTACGTGACAGAAATATCATTCTGTTGCTGTTTATTTGTTTACTTGCACGTTACACCAAGCTTGGATAGTACATTTCACCTTTCTATATCTATGAGAAGTACTTAAGGCTTTGATAATCATAAGAGATTAAGTGAATAAGTGATGAGATCAATAAACTTTGCGTATTAACAACATTTAAAGTATCAGGTTTCGGACAAGTCATGTTGTATTTCGGTAAAATATGACAAATGATGATTTGTGGATATACTAGAGTTATTCGGATCACGCAATAGTTGTCATGAATAATATTGAGCGTTTTGTGTAGTAGTATTTCTCTTTGTTTGATTTGGTTTTACATATTTGACCAGAGTTGGCGTGGGTCCATGAAAACTTGACACACGACCCTCTGACCCACCACCCACAGTGACCCACTCTGACTCACCATACACCATGAATTACTGACCCACCAAACCATATAGTCATCAACTTTGACACATGATCCAAAGCCTCTTCTCTACCGACTGAAGAGTAATAAAATCAGGTTGTGAAAGTAATCGGAGTTTGAATTTCTGCTGTCAATCGCTCAGGCACTGCACTATTACAATAATGATGGATCTGACCTTTGCAATATAAAATGGTAAAGTGTTTGTCATGGGCAAAATTACGATGAATTTCAATTAAATTATCATGGTCTAATTATTTCCTTGTTAAATTATCGATACTTTTCAGTGGAAAAACGGATGAAATTTGAAAGTCCCAAATCTAGATAGTAGACCAACTTACAGAACAGTAGCTTAATTTCAGATTTGGCTTGGGGGGAGGGGCAAGACCCCTTGATATAAGTAACATTTCGTGTTTTTCATTGACTTACTACTATTCTATTAATAAAATCTATATAAATGTCAAACTCAGCGGGGGAGGCAAATGCCCCTTCTGCGACGCCCTAAATGACGCCCCTGTTACAGAAGCTTTCATTATAAATTTTGCTCTGTGCTCTAAGCACTCCATATAGTAAAGAAGTTCCAGCAATTATTATAGTAGAAAGTGCATGGTAAGCATAAATGGATATGTGATGCGAAGCACTGTATTTTTTCTCAACTAATATAGTTTGTTTTTGATTATTTTTACAAACTACCCACACTATAAATTTACCATATATAGAAAGTGCCGCCTCTACCCATAAAAGAGAATTTTAAAAAATGCTAGTAGACGTTCTGTTCATTTTCAATAAAGAATTACTATACTGAATTTCAGCTCCGTAAGTTTAACGCCTTGTGAGATATTCAATTTTTTTTTCGCTAAAATTCGGATCCTCACTATCCCTTAGGATGTTATTATAATGAAAGCAACATGATAACATCTCAGTTTGGATTAAGGCCTAACTATATACCAAAGTCATTTCATTTGACTGCAATTTGGCTGTGATGATTAGGCACACATAATTACATTCGTTTTTTTCATATAATACAACATATATTACAGTGATTAAAAAATGTAATCTTTCCAGTATTTATCTCGTCTAAAACACACAGGCTGTGTGTCTCGAAAGCCAAGAAATAGTATACTCCCTATTTCTATTATTACAATTTCATATATCAATACCCAAAACTGCTTAAAGTTCTTTTTTTCACTTGGAGATACGCATCTCAGGTAAGTAAACAGAAACAAATGAAAAAGGAAGGGTAATGGAGGCCTTGAAAGAAAAACATAGACAAATTCACCAGTGTTCAGAAGGATATTTTTAAATCACGCTTTACCCTACTCATATGAGCTAAATACGCGATTCTGGTTAGTTAGAGTTGTTCGTTTCTAGCCACGTAGCTTAAATATAGCAAAAATCAAGTGTTTGTTACTGGCGGTCTTAGTGGCCGAGCGAACTAGCGCAATGGATTCGTAATTATAATTGTTTTTGGGGTGGTTCAAACCTAGGACAAGGAAAGTTTTTAATTTTTATATTTTAATTTTTTGAATTTTCGAAACGCTTTATTTATTAAAAATAAGATGAAGATAATACTCAAAATATTGATTACATTGCGTGCGCAGTTTTACTATACAAATCCAAAGTATAAGTAGTAGTAGGAGTGGGTTAGAAGCCCCGCATGGCTCGTTTTGTTCCACCTTGACTGCAATGATATAAATTTAACCTCAAGTGCTTCTTCAATTTTCTTCTTCAGTTCCAACAAAGTGACAATTTTCTTCTATTACTACTATAAAACAAAATACATACACCAGAAGGTTTGGACAATTACAAGCTGCAACCAATCAGAAACGTGTTCTTAATTTCTATGGCTAAGGTCGAGGGTGAGAAAATATGCTATTCAGAAGATGCTGTCTACAATGCAGTGAGCAGAGTATGCCGGTGGGTCATAGTGGGTTATAGTGGGTGGTGGGTTGATGTGGGTCACAGTGGGTGATGGGTCGCCGTGGGTCACATGCTTTGACCCACGATCTTTGACCCACTGAAAAATTCTTTCCATTTGACCCACTGACCTACTAGAACTCTATTTGACAACACATAGAACATGGAAAACCAAAAATTGAATGTTCATATTTTATTGTTTTACTTCAGGCAAGGGCAGAGTGTGAGAATAGTATTTTTGATATTTACTGCCCTCTATGTTTCTGTGTTTTTGTGGCTGTTCTTAAAGAGTTAGTGGTAAACTGTAAAATTGAGTAAAACGTAAAAATATTAAACAAGGCACTGAGGATGGTTCGTTAAATTAGTTAACTTTTTAAAAAATATTCCAGTCCCCTGAAACTCCATATTCTAATGAATATTAGTATCTGTCCAATACCGTGCCGTGAAAAATCAGGGCCCGAGGCGAGAGCATACGGCAGTGCCGCCGTACATATGAGTTGTCAATTTAAAGTTCAATTCTCTGGACTATTCTTTCTGCAGAATACTATACTATGTATTTTATCATGACTGAAATCAGAAAGTTCCACATTATTACATTGGAATCGTAAAAGTGTGTAATTACTGAGTTTGTTGCACATTCAATTTTTCCTTCTGCCCCCTTATATTAAAGAAGAAATGTAATATAAATCGGATCCATTCCTGAAACCGATTACGTAGCGTCAACTTGAAGAACGTTTCGTGATATTTTCCTCATTGAGGAAAGTCTATATAACTTGTTTTTGAGTTAAACAAGGAAATCTCGACTAAGTCATTAAGACACTCACACAAGTATAAGAATCTTGTTTATTTTTATATGAAGCGATTTTAACTAGGTATTAGTTTGGGTGCAAGATTAAGTGGCGTTGTAGGTGAGTGGTTAAAGCATTTAACTTCTAATCGGTTTACCCGGGTTCGAATCCCAGCCAGATTGAAACTTTTTCAAGTGTTTCAATTTCAATTTCAATGCATACTTAGTGTGACAAGAAAGAAAAAGATGTTGGAATAAGGAGAATTGGAGAATTTTTGTCAATGAAGACAATCATTTACAAACTTATTTCCAACAGTTGTTCTAGATTTGATATTTTAGTCTACCTTCAAGCATTTTCTGATTCATGTGTGATCAGTGTTTTTATTTCTTTGAATATACAGTATATAATGAAATAATACATTACATACACAACAATATTGAGATTAATATATGATATTCATTGGACAACACGCTCTGAACCAGATAGATTGATCTCAGAATGGAGAAATGTTTTGTGCGTTATCTACTAACAATTTCACTTGCATAAAGAACTGACTCAGTGCTACCAACTGCTCTCAGTGTTGAGAAAAGTTACGCGTAAGTTGGGTTACATCTGTCCAGGAGTTCTCACAACTGCAAATGACCTGGACCCCAAGTAATGGAATTAGAGAACTTAGGGGGACGAGGTACTTTTGTGGTTCAGTGTACAGGCATTGCAGAATAGACTTCGAAATTTGTGCTTGATATACAATACTGGAACAAAGAATATGGAAGAATTTTTGCGTGTGGTTTCATTTAATGCTGTGAGCAATAAAAGTCAAAGGTGTAAAGTGCAAAGTATTAGAATTGTTATTTTGAAGCATATATTATTCTAAATCATGAGTTGTTGTAATTCATTTATTAATTTGTTAATTTTTCTTGCGTAAATATGTATTCAATTTTTCTGTAGTTCAATAATTTCCAGTGTGCCAATTAGCTGGTACCGTATGAACTTGAAATTAAAAACGTTTGATTTTGATTTGATTATCAGTTTAGCGCCACTTTTAGCAGCGAGGTTATATGAGACGTGACCCCAGAGCTTAATGTGGAATCCGAACGCAGGTCCATATGAGTTCCCTTCTGGAATAGAACTCAGTTCTCTCATGTCAATGGCGAGTAGGCTAACCGTTAAGCCACGAGGGAGTCTGAAAGTAAAGGAGTAAGATACAAACTCATTAGAAGAAAATTTTGACTTGATTTCAATATAGCTGCCAATATTATTATCTTTTACTGTGTGTACATTCGTGCTGGAGCAATTCTAGTTTATAACAGTGAAAAACATAGTTTAGGTTTATATTAAGAGCATAATATCATTTTTTATACTTCTGTTTGCTTCTTTGTTTAGTGTCAAAATTACCGGTGCTATAACTTGCGATTGCTTTGTTTCTTGGTGCTAAAATTACTGGGTCAAAACTACTGGTCTCAGAGGCGGACCAAGGGCTGGGCAATCCTGGCGACTACCCATGGCGCCACAGTCAGGCGACCCCAAAAGAGCCTCAAAAAAGTAAATTTATAACCTGTTTTATACTGACTTTTTGAGTATATATTCTTGTAAAGTAGTATCAATTACATCATCTTTTATTCCTCCATCATGGAAGAAGAGAGATTCATTGTACTAAGGGGGGCTGTATCGACAGATGTAGACATGGCATGTAGAAGAAAGAATGAAAGGGAGTTGGTATTGTTTGTAGCCGGCAATGTTCTTTGTGAACTTTTCCCAGGTAATGAATGTTATTGGATTTCATATATGTTACTCTTTTAAAGTGGTAGTGGAGGGGGAACAGTATATATAGTACTTACTTTTGATTTCCTAGAAACGACAGCACTGCGCCAAACTAGCGGCCTTTGCTATAATTAGTATCTGAGAGATGTTATTATTTCGCTATGTACAGTTCTTGCCAAATCATTCAGTTCGACAGAGTTTGTGAAATCAAATATACCACTCTGCAACAACATGGGAGGGGGTTAGAATCGGTACTACGAAAAAAAAAAACATTCAGCAAGACTAGGAGAGCCAAAAATTCACTTTGCCGGGGTGAAAAGTTTGCCTTGATCCGCCTCTGATTGGTCCCAATGTTTCTACTTTTCATTTACCCTAGAAATGCAGCTTATTATCCCATTAATAATTCAGTGAGGTTAACCATGAATTCATTTAAGCTTAAAACACAGATCTAAACTAAGAATTACAATTTTATTTCGTGGGTGTAATGTAACAGGTTTGCAATTCGTGGAAAACTGCATTTAAAATTGTATTGCTACGATGAAAAGGCTGTACCTACGTTACATATAAGGCATATACCTCAGGATGCTTTCTTAATCCCTCTCGACGCTTCTTTTATATGTGAACGTGTGTGAGTGTTTAGGGACTCACTTACATGAAGTTAATAAATGCAACAACTTGGCTTATATCTGTAATAGCAAGAGAGTGAAAATGGGTAATTTTTAACTTTAATTTTCTCGGAAACCACAAAATAAATACCTACCCACACTGATTCCTACGCTCTACACTCTTCCTAACACAGTCACACACACACACACACACACACACACTTACCCACTCAGATAAAAAACGAGAAAGAAAGATCTGGAAGCATCACATAGATCACTCAATAAAATCATGCCATATATCTTCATTACTTCTTTGTCCAATGAATTGTCTTTCCTGGTTTTTCTTGGAATTTTCTCATATAAAGCCTACGAGAGATCATTACTTGAAGAAACGAGTATTTAAGAGTAATTTATGTTCCTTTATGGCTAAAAATAAAATTTTATTTAATTGTGTCCAATAGAAGTACAAAATGCAAGAGTGATAAGTACTCATACATCAGGAAGATAATAATAAATATTATCGTTAAGATGCAGAATATTAATAAAAATATTTCGTAAGTAAGTAAAACATCTGTTTTGAAGTTTACTTTGGTATAATTTACAGCAGTAGAAGGAACAGTTGTTCAAATTATAAAATGATTTAATTACAATGTTTCAATGTGTGTAATTTTAGGATTAGCCATCCAGAGGCAAAACACGAGGAGAGCGAAGGGGATGACTCCTTCAAAGGTTTTCATTTTTTACTTGCAGTACTAGTTCGTGTGGATCGTGATACGGCAAATTATGGATGTATTAAAATATCACATAATATTTTTTTTGATAAAGTTGGTACTTTCAAATATCTAGGATCAATAATAACAAACAAAAACCATATTCACGAACTTAAAAGTCGACTGAAAGCAGGGAGTTCGTGTTATTATTCAGTTCAAAATCTCTTGTCTCGAATTCTGTCAAGGAATTTGAAGCTTAAAATAAATAAAACGATAATCATACCTGTCATTCTATATAGTTGCGAAACATGGTCGATCCTGAGACGAATATTCGAACCCAAGAGGAATGGGAATAGAGAATGGCTGAAACTTCATAATGAGGAACTACATAATTTATACTGTTTATCAAACATTATTAGGGTCATCAAGTCTAGGAAGCTCAGGTGGGCAGATCATGTATAGCCAGGATGGAAGAAAGTACGAATGCTTTCAATCTTAACTAGAAGATCAATCGCAAAATGACAATTAGGAAAACTTAGGCGCAGATGAAGGCAATATTAAGATGGATCTCGCAGAAATAGGAATACAAAGTAGAAACTGGATCCAGTTGACTAAAGATAGAAGTCGATGGAGAGCTTTTGTGAATGCGGCATTGAACCTCCGGGTTCCATAGGCCATAGAGTTAGTTAGTACTAATTCGTTAGGGAATAGAAATATTTTTGTTTTGGAAGATTCAGTCGGTGTAACAAAACCTGGTAGAGCCTAAAGTAAATATTTGGTGCTTTTGTAAGTGCGTATATATATAATCGTATAAAGTGCGTATAAAAGTCTGGCGACATTGGCCAACTCTGTTATGAGTTAAGGAACGAAGAAATATGTAGAGACAAGTTGTTAAAAAACTGTGGTTTTCAATCTAAAATAGTGGACTTTTTCCAATCATACCAGACATTTGGGCTCAAAACTAGTAATGCGCCCAATATTAAATCGTTGCCAGTTCAATCAGCTTGGTTGAACAGAACGTACCTGTAAGGCCACATTAAAATGTCACTGGGAACGTATATATTGTTATGTGAGAAAAGCAAGAACATCTCGAATCCATTTCCCAACAATGCTGTATTGTTGGTATGATGAGGTCCCAAGGAAACAACCTGTAGAACTGGCAACGTTGCTTTTTCTTCGTATCTTTACTCATAACAGATTGGCTTGTGGCCCCGGACTTCTGATACAACCGGAATGATGGGGTGCGTGGTTGGAGAATATGTCAATATGTCAAACGAAACCTCAATGTTTGAAACACTTTAATGTTAACAAAGAATATTGAAATGAAATTAAATCTGTTATTTTATGTCCCAAATATTATGTAAGCTAGTAAAAGTTTACCCCCCCCCCAAAAAAAAAAACTGGTATAAGCATGTAAGGCCAATTTTAAAGTGACCATCCTACTTCCAAATTTAGATTCAAAACCAAAACAAGTTCTTTAAAAGATAATAAATAAATAAATAAAAAAATTAAAAAAATAAAATTAAGTTGTAAGTAGTTTCACATTGTCTCTATTTTGAAATATGAATTCAAAATTCATTTACAATTTTGTTAGTACAGTGGACTCTTGCCTATTCGGCCTTTCTATTATTCAGACTACTTTAAAAAAAAGTCTCCGTAAAAGAAAGAAATAATTTTTTCAAGGATCTAGAAAGAAAAGACCAGGGCCGAGCATAAAGAGTTGACAAATAGGCTCATAAAGTGCTTTGTGTGGAGTATTGTACTATATAGGGAAGGAGCATGGACATTAAGCAAAAATAATTTTAAAAGCCTGAAAGCTTTCTAAATATGAGTATGGAGAAGAATGAAGAGAATTAGCTGGATCAAGCGGAAAACGAATGAGAGGTTGTTAGAAATGGTGAGGGAGAAAATAATAGTTTTAGATATTAATAAGAAACTGGTTGGGACATTGGCTAAGAAGGAACTGTATCATGAGGGACGTGCCAGAAAAGGGACGTGGTGGCATGAAGGACAAGGACGGGGCGAATGAGACTACAGCTGAATCAATCATTGCGAAAAGGCCATATGTCAATCCCCACCACTTTTTCACTTCAGTGCGAAGTCGAGACGTACGCGAAGAAACGCGCATTCCCTGAGAAAAGACGAATTGTCTGGTCACATTATGTTACATATCCTACACTATTGCCTCAATATCATCGATGCTATTGTACACGTCGAGTTTGCAATCCAAAGTTTTTTTCTTTCTCCTCAACAATTTACTTTGGTGGATATATGGCCTTTTCGAAATGACTGATTCAATTAATTGACGATATTAACACAGGAAAATCGTACGTGAAGACCAAGATGTTAGTGGAAAGCCGTGAAGAATGGAAGTTTCTCAGTTGCCGGAAGTGGAATGCCAATAAAGATAGAATACCAATGATAAAGAATTTAATCCCTTCATAACAATCGGTTTGCCAAGAAGTAGTCATCTATTAAGGACTTCTTGAAATACAAAATATCTGTACATTTTGAATTTTTTTCTTAGGCTTACCTTTTCATAATTGTGTAATCATTTTTTAATGAACAGTAAAATACGATTCTCTTGAAATAATTACTTCTACGTTCCCTTTTCTGTACAGTAATAAATTCTTAAAACATGTACAGTGCATAACAAACATGTATAAAGTACTCGCTAATACTAAATGATCAGAAAATGTGAATAAGCGGATTTTGATGTATAAAATGCGTTTAAATAATATGAGTGGAGAGATACAGAGAATTATAGATCTCCGGCCTTTCTGTTATTTCTTCCTGCCCTTCCTCCCGTACTCGCTTATACTAAGAGGTCAAAAAATTTGAATAAGCGGATTTTTATGTATAAAATCCGTTTAAATAATAGTACTCACTTATACTAAGAGGTCAGAAAATGTGAATAAGCGGATTTTGATGTATAAAATGCGTTTAAATAATATGAGTGGGGAGATACAGAGAATTATAGATCTCCGGCCTTTTTGTTATTCCTTCCTGCCCTTCCTCCCCATTAGGTCGGGCAGTCGAGAGTGTACTGTATTTGAATTGAACATTTTTTCTTTCGAAAAATATAAAGAAATATTTCCACACAGAAAAGAGCAACTTAACTGCATCCTCTTAGGCTAAACTTGAAGTTTGGATTCAAACCGTATGCATCGTTTATTTGTCGTTTTTTATTGATTATTTAGAGGGAGTAAGTAGTTTATTTCGCAGAACTAAAGAAATAAAATATATAAAAAAATGTTGGTAGCCATTTTCACACTGGTTGTTCTTTAGAAAATTTTGATTCAAAACACGACACAAACTACTGCTTAGTTTTTTGACTGTTTATTCAGTATTTGACCTTACAAAAAAACTTTGCTTTGAAAAACAAATTCGACGGTACTTTACAACTACCTCATATCTTAATATATATATATATATATATATATATATATATATATATATATATATATATATATATATATATATATATATATATATAGATATATAGATATATATATAGGGAGAGAGAAAGAGAGAGAGAGAGAGAGAGAGAGAGAGAGATTAGTTAAAAGTCAGCGACTTTTCTGATGGAGAAATCAATTTGTTATCAGAAAAGGCGATGACTTTCTACTAATCTCCAACTTTTTCAAACTTTTTGTTCTTCTGTAAATTTGTGATTTTGTTTTTGATATACAAGGTAGCTGCAAAGTACTGTAATAATTTATAAAATGGGGGTGAACAACTTCACTTTGACCATCGAAATTTGGATTTACCATACCTAGGTATAAGTAAATAGTTTGTTTTCTGATATTTATTGCTTGTTTTCAGGTAGATTGGTTTGTTAAAAGCAATAATTAAAAGATAAATATGGGTAGCCAACTTCACTGCTCTAATTTAAGATGACAATCCGCGACACGCACACAAAAGAAATGTTAGTGTTTAGTCAGTTAATGATTGTGTTTTTAGATAAAAATAGTTTGTTTCATATAAATAACAAATAATTGTAAGAAAATAGTAATGGCTAGTTTCATATCTGTCTCTCAAATTTTAATGGAGATGCGATACACAAATATATCATTAGATTTTGGTTAATTATTGATTGTTTTAGGTAAAAGAAACTCGTTTGGAAAAACATAAAGAACAAAGTGGAAACCATTGCTAGTAACTAGCTTCGCACTAATTTTTCACCTTAAAATTTGGATTGGAAACACAGTCAAATGAGGACCGTTATGCTGAAATACTGGAATGAAGAAAGTGGGAGGAAACGGGAGAACCCCGAGAAAACCTACACACACGGTGTTTATCCACCACAAAGTTCACTTGGCGGGAGGTTTTTATAATGAGTCAATATAATACTGAGCATTATTGCTGCCGCTGAGGGTGTTGACTGGTACAGTCTGTCTCGATTTTAATTAATTATTATTAAACTCTTTATAATTTTTAAATTTTTAATGAAGCTGGTTCAAGTACCTCTTTAAATCAACATTCTGACAACTATTTTCCTTTTTAAAATGCTTTTGCTAATAAAAATCACAATGTTTATAATCAAGTACATTTACAAATGCAATGTATTTGGTCTTTTTTTAAAAAAAGTAACAAGATTAACAAGAGAAACAGGATGGAGAAGTATTTTTTAAAGAATTTTAAACCGGTTGTAAGTTATGCTAAAACTCGTTAAGTCTACTTCCAGAAATTTTAGAGGGAAAAAAATCAAAAGTTGATTAGGGACACAACATTATTTTTACACAACATTGATACGGATAAATGTGTTGTAATAGCATGTATTAAATTTCACTTCTTTATGCCACTTGAACTTTAGTGACTTCAGAACATTGATATATCGTGTTGGATTTATTTTTTGAATAATATCTTGAGACTTTCTTGTGGACGACAAAAACGTTTATAAACAAAGTTATTCCTTTTAAAGGAAATAGACCCTTGGCAGCGGCGCAACTAGGCTAGTTGACGCCCGGGACAAGAACTCGCCTTAGCGCCCCTCCCCCCAGGCCAATCAATCCCAAACTCTACCCGACTACACCAGATATTGGCATCACACAGTAATTCTCCTATTCCATTTTTCTTCAAGTGGTAAAGCTTGATTTCAAAATTGCAGTCATAATTAAAATTTTAGTACAAGATAAAACGCAAAACTAATTAGTATTTGACTGCCAAATAATCTTGACAGTGAGAGTGACATCTTGACATATTCTTATAGTCTTACCATAATAAGAGCAAATCACAACGTTTTTGGAATTAAATTGGGATGTGCATATGTGTAGAATGAATCAACAGTCTGTTGCTTTAGAATAGGATATTTAGTTATGACAAATAGTCAAACTATTGTCTCGAGTATTATACTCGCACATTTACAAATCTCTTAAATTGATGTAAGTTAAATGAAAATACAAAAAGTTGGAATTAAAATTTAATTTTGCGGGCTTTTTTGGCTGCAAAGGTTTCTACAATGTCCTCAAAAGATAGCTTTGAAGCTAACTTATACTCTATGGATAGGATCCTATGGTTGCTGTGTTGTTGTTGTCCTGTTAAGTTTCTGAGGTAATTCCTTATGATCTTTAGTTTGCTAAAATTCCTTTCCATGCCTTTCCCGTTTGGTCCCCAATCTGACGCCCGGGGCACAAGCCCCGTTTATTCACCCGTAGTTACGTCACTGACCTTTGGTCAAATTTTAAATACGCTAATCAACCTGAAGCACTGTAACCGATTGTTTTGAGGTTATTTTGAGGTTAAAATTATTTATTGAAGAATCATCAATAATTGAAGCAACAAATGTAGTTGGGCTACTTGACTCTGGTCTTCAACTTAATATCGGTTACAGTGCTTCAGGTTGATTAGCGTATTTAAAATTTGACCAAAGGTCAGTGACGTAACAACGGGTGAACAAACGGGGCTTTTGCACCGGGCGCCAGATTGGGGACCAAACGGGAAAGGCATGGAAAGGAATTTTAGCAAACTAAAGATCATAAGAAATTACCTCAGAAACTTAACAGGACAACAACGACATATCAACCTTAGGATCCTGTCCATAGAGTATAAGTTAGCTTCAAAGCTATCTTTTGAGGACATTGTATAGAAACCTTTGCAGCCAAAAAAGCCCGCAAAATTAAATTTTAATTCCAACTTTTTGTATTTTCATTTAACTTACATCAATTTAAGAGATTTGTAAATGTGCGAGTATAATACTCGAGACAATAGTTTGACTATTTGTCATAATTAAATATCCTATTCTAAAGCAACAGACTGTTGATTCATTCTACACATATGCACATCCCGATTTAATTCCAAAAACATTGTGATTTGCGGTTGTTATGGTAAGACTATAAGAATATGTCAAGATGGCACTCTCACTGTCAAGATTATTTGGCAGTCAAATACTAATTAGTTTGGCGTTTTATCTTGTACTAAAACTTTAATTATGACTGCAATTTTGAAATCAAGCTTTACCACTTGAAGAAGAAATGGAATAGGAGAATTACTGTGTGATGCCAATATCAGGTGTAGTCGGGTAGAGTTTGGGTTTGATTGGTCGGGGGGGGGGGAGGTGGGGCGCTAAGGCGAGTTCTTGCCCCAGGCGTCAACTAGCCTTGTTGCGCCGCTGCCAAGGGTCTATTTCCTTTAAAAGGGATAGCTTTGTTTATAAACGTTTTTGTCGTCCACAAGGAAGTCTCAAGATGTTATTCAAAAAATAAGAGCTATAAAATATATAACTACGTATTTCCTTTGTTTGTCAAATCGTAATAAAGTAATGAATTGACCTAGTTTTAAAACCCATTATACAACATCCTATGTGAAAAACACGTACACACTCAGAATTACAGAATTTCCTGTAGTTGCATGGAAACAAGAGAATTCTCATTAGTTCGATCCAGTTGCAAGAACCCATAAAATGCATTGGCGATTTCTTTGTTGTCATTTGCTTCACTAGATTGTACTGGTTTCCCGCTTGCTCGGAGTGCTTGCGTCGAGAGAGTGCCAGGGGACATTAACTTGGATAAGCGTGAAAGCCTTCATCGTAGTGACGTCATTGGGTCCAGCGCTGACCATCGTCACATGGTCGCCTTGGGACTCGTGCCAGCATCTTCACGCGTTCGACCAACCAATTGCCGTAACAAATCAGTATCAACACAATAGCTTTCCTCGTTAGAAAAAAGTCCTTTTTCTCTTTAACTTTTTTTTCCTCTAACTGTCGCTCACAGTTTTGGACATATTAACTTGAAAATGTCTCTCGCTTGAATGTTTTCACCTATTTCAAATCACGTGACTATTATTTATCAATAATGCATTTCAGAAAATTAAATAAAATCTAACTGAGAGTTACTAAGAAGCAAACTGAAGAAATTCTGTCAAAAAGTCAATAATTTTTTATTTATTTGTCTTACAGTTATTATATTTTGTGGTATAGGTAGTCGTAACTATGGTAAATTATAAAGATATATTATACGCTATATTAAAGATATATACGCTAATATTTTACTATAAAACTAAGCACATTGCTACAACTATATTTGAGGAAGATTAATAGTGTTCTAGGGCGAACTCAGCGTCGGATTTTCGACTAAATAAGCTGACCAGGAAAGCAAAAGCAGAAGCAAAAGAATCAACATTTGGAACAATTCTTTTTTCTACATGACTATTGTATCATTTTACGATTTGTTTAGCTTGGATGAATTAATTGTTTTGAATTACTATGGAAGTTATATATATGGGTGCACAAATGCTTCCTTTCAGTGTTATAGGCTGCCGAAAATATGAAAAATTAACTTTAAAGGTCCATAGCTCCAAAACTATGGGACCTACCGCAGTCGGGTCAAGACTTTACTTAGGAATTAATATGTGCTCTATCCAAAAATACACGTTTCAGAATCCTAAGGTACACCAGCAACAATTTTTGTACAGGCAGTTTAGTTACGGGCATATAATCTGAAGTACTCACAAACTATCTCTATAAAAATTGTTGCGGAAGTACTGCAGGATTCTGAAGCATATATTTTTGGATAGAGCACATATTAGTTCCTTAGTAAAGTTGTGACCCGACAACGGTAGGCCCCTTAGTTTTGGAGCTAGGGACCTTTAAAGTTGATTTTTCAAGTTTTTGGCAGCTTATAACTCCGAAAGGAAGCATTTGTGCACCTGCGTTGGTCTATACTTTTTGCCTTATCTTGGTGTCAGGAATCACCTCCCAAAAGTCCGTTACAAAAAAATGTAGTCAGAATAAGTTGTTGGAAATTATAGGTTTTCAATCTCGTGTTGGAATTTTTGCTCCTTGTGCGGTTAGACTTTGACACATTTGAAAGTTATTACTTTTAGGAATATCAAATGTTTTGAACAAAATGATGACTAGTAAGGAAGGTGAAGGTGTTCCTCGTGCGAAGCTCCATCTCATGAAGCGATGTAGAGCTTCACATTGTCTTAATCTCAGGTATTAGTGGGTGGGTGGTCAACACCACGCCAAGGCCTCCTTCCTTGTCTAGGGTTGGCCCCAGATATGCAAGCTATTTCCAGACGAAGTGCGCTCCAAAGCCTCTAGGACGGAGAAGACAGAAAATTTACCCGGTTTTGATGACCACGAAAATTGAACCAAGGTCCCCCGCATTGTAACCAGATGTACTACTGCCTTGGCCACCGAGTCCTGTGCTGCTGACAACATTTTTATTGTCGAGTGTGTTACAATGGTAAATATATGACAAACTAATAGTTTTGAGTTTGTATCTGATACAAACGCAGGCGGTCCCTACAGAAATGGCACAAATAACATTTTTGACCCTTAATAGGAAGTGACCCGTTGGGAACACAGATCTAAAATTTAGCTGATGAGCATATTTTATGATGCGAAGTGAAGTGTTTGAATCTATAATCGTTCTCAAGATAGCAGAGGTGTGACAGACACGTGGTGTATGACAGACAGACAGAACAATAATAATAACTTCCAGTAGGAATCACTAATAAAGAGTGTATAGATAATAGTTGCAGAAATTCGTACTTCTGATGTCAGTATATTATATCTTGCTTTGCGATATTCCAGTACAAGATAGTAATATCTGTAGTAAGGACACCTTACTTTTAATGCTAGTTTTAGAGAAAGTAATATTACAGTATTATTAGTAGTACATAGCAAGATTAGTTAATGGTTTCAGTAATACGTAGCAATAACTGCATTGCTTTTCACGACATCATGGATATTTTTTTTTTTCAAATCGATTTTCAACTTATTACAAATTTCATCCCCCTAACTCTGTGCGCCACTGTACCCCAAGATGTTAATGATTGCAACAAGATTTGTAGTATTCCTGTTTCTTCCCTATGGTATAATTCTTGCTTGTTCTTCGTTCAATTCTTGCGTAAATCAATGCTTCTATAGTAACATTATGAATGGCAATGTTACTTTTTGAATTACCATTGGGGCGTCTACCAGTGTAGAGTCAAAACTGCTGAATTTAAAACCTGTAATTTCCAGCAACTTTGTTCTCTGTACATTTTTTCGTATCTGCACTAAGGCAAGTGACTTTGAATTAGTTAGATTTGAGTTTAGTGTCCCGTTCAGCAGCGAGCCTATATGAAACCTAGATCTACAGCTTAATGTGGATTCCAAATCAGATGAGCTTCTGCTGGGAATTGAACCTGGCGTCTCCCACACCAAAGGAGTGTATACTAACTGCTTAACCACAAGGGAGGTCGTATACTTTCTTTAGAAAAAAAATATACTTGCTTTAAGAAAGAAATGATTAATGTAGCCTTAAGATTTAATCCTGTATTGGATATGCACTCTTTTTTCTTATTAAAACCATCCGGTTCTCTGTTTTTCTCAGAATATAGGTGGTGGTATCAAAATTGACTTATATTCGGGTGTGGAATAACACCAATTAAATACTAATGTCTTATAGTGTTAGACCCCTTCTCACAACAAAGATTTCTGGTATGCAACTGATGACGTTTTATGTTTGATAGTATTCAGGCAGTTATCATTTATTGTTATATTCCGAACCTCCGTTAAATATAAGAGGAAAAAACACCTCTTTTCCCAAATTATTCGAAAAACTTTATAGTAAATGAAAACATAGGGTAAGTTTAAATCAACGGTGGAGAACCCCTCCTAAAAAATTGTGCCGGTTTTGAAAATCCATTCATTATCAGGATATAAGCACTCTTAAGAATCACTAGAGAAAATTCACGCAACTGCCAATCCATCATTATTGGTTGCAAACCAGTGACTTATTTGAAGTACTATATTTCTAGAAAGAGTTACTAGTAATACCTTTATCTATTCTGAATAAAAAAATACTATGTTGGAAATTACATGCTATGTTGTGAACTGAAAAATGAAACAATTGACAATAGAACTTTACATTTTCAAGCTTATGAGATCATTATTCGCGTATTAACTAGAATTTATCATAAACATTAATTGAAAGGGGTTTGGGTACAAAACCTCGCGGCCAGAACCTCGCGGCGACCACCTCGCGGCCCAAAATCTCGCCAGGCCGAAACCTCGCCTGGCCAAAACCTCGCCGCCCAAAACCTCGCCACCCAAAACCTCGCGGGACAAAATCTCGCCGGGCCAAAACCCCGCCTGGCCAAAACCTCGCCGCCCAAAACGTCGCGGGCCAAAATCTCGCGGGGCCAAAACCTCGCCTGGCCAAAACCTCGCCACCCAAAACCTCGCTGGCCAAAATCTCGCCGGGCCAAAACCTCGGGCCCCAAAATATCGCCATACCCAAAAATTCGCCTGACCAAAATGTAAATGTTCCAACAGATGATAAGGATGACGGTATAAAAGACGCTGTTTCAGAAGAAGTATCACGGGTATTTGACCAAGTCCCGCGATACCATATGAAAATTCTATTTCTGTATTAGAGGATTTCAATGTGAAGGTAGGGTGACCGGATGTTTTTAAACTGGTTATAGGGAAAGAAAGTCTGCATAAGGAAAGTAATGACAACTAACGAGGTTAGTTTCGTGAAGTTTGGAACATCCAAAAACTTAAAATTTTAACAAAAATCTAATAATATTTATGAAAATATGAAATAATATATGAGTTTTTACGACGTCCCTTGATTATGTCCTATAGGTTAAAGGAGACGTAGATGACCAGGATGAAGGAAATGATCGAAAAACGAAAGTGGGAGGAAGCGGGAATAAGCCGAGAAAGCCCACGCACACGATGTTTTGTACCTTCTTCTTCTTCTTCTTCTTCTTCTTCTTCTTCTTATTATTATTATTATTATTATTATTGTTTTTTTTGTAATGTGGAATTACATATTAAGAAACACATTGGGTAAATTTTAAAGAAAACTTTCATTCGCGGCGAGGTTTTGGCCCGGCGAGATTTTGGGTGGCGAGGTTTTGGCCCGGCGAGGTTTTGTCCCGCGAGGTTTTGGGCGGCGAGGTTTTGGCCACGCGAGGGTTTGGCCCGGCGAGATTTTGTCCCGCGAGGTTTTGGGCGCCGAGGTTTTGGCCACGTGAGGTTTTGGGCGGCGAGGTTTTGGCCACGCGAGGTTTTGGGCCGCGAGGTTTTGGCCACGCGAGGTTTTGGTCCAGCGAGATTTTGTCCCGCGAGGTTTTGGCCGGTGAGATTTTGGGCGGCGATGTTTCGGCCGCGAGATTTTGTCCGTATACCATTGAAAGGCATCTGCCGGTTTTCCTACTATTTGTCCAAAAATGTTTTATGCGATTTTAAACTTCCCTCAAAAATTTTAACCCTACATTTTAATTTTTAAAATATAGGGCTCTTATATTCGAGTAAATACAGTATTCCAAAGAACTACGTACATCATGGTGTTACAGACAAACAGTGTGGGCCATATTAACAATTCCAATCATGTTAGTGGGTCACTATGCTAGCTTACATCTTAAGGGTTGCCCACAACATGAAATGAGAGTGTTCGTGGCAAGATACAGGACAAAACAGAGTTCTTCTAATATAAACAAATACATTTTCTTTTCGAGACGAGCCATCACTTTAACCATACATTTTCGAAGACAGACTCATCTCTTGTCTCATGGAAAATCCTAATAGTGTTTAGAACTAGTGTCTTTTTCAGTAGTGCCGAGGGATTTTCCTCCATTTGCAAGAGAAATTAGATCGTAATTGTATGATAGTCTTTAGTGTAGGGAATTCTTTAGTGAATAATGTCCCAGTGTAGCTTCTTAACATTTTGACTTCCCCCCTGCCCGAACAAAATTTTCTGGATTTACAAAGAAAATGGAAGTTACACGAGAGTTAATAACGCTGCAGCCATTTTGAGATATTTGGCAATTGTTTCGGACATCTTGGTTCTCAAATGTTCTGTTCCAGCGTTTTTCATTAAGCACTTCATTCTCTAATGGAAAATGAAACAACATTTTCTATAGTTTAATGTCAATCGGCTATACCCTCTCGGCTAAAGAAAACGGATGATTAATGAAAGTAAATTACTAAGACGGTGAATTTAGAAAGTAGAAGGAAAGGGCAAACTTCCAGAAGACTCACGGGCATGAAGTTGTTCCGCACAAACTTGCGTGACCTAAGAACGAACCAGTAAACTCTCATCCAACAGGTGAGCTCTCTACAACTGGGCTACCGTGTCTCTCATTATGTATACTGTAAGGATGCCCTCATCACAACAAAAGCACATGTATAACGACACGTGCCATTATTTTCAAAAGCAGACAATACACTACGGAGGAAGACACGAAGGAAACCGAAAGGAGACGGACTATACGAAAGAATCCGAAGGAGAACGAGCCGCCCGAAGAGGACAAATAAAAGAAGAACCACGGAAGGACCTGGCATCAGTCTGATCACGGATCGACTAACCATTACCTGCTCCGAGGTCGCACTGGACTAGGGATCCTAACTACAACTAAAGCCCGCGAGGCTGCTGTGAGGTGAGGGGGTTATTCACAAATCTCACCTACGACTTTGGAAGTGTTCTGGATGCTGCCATGAGCGGAAGGAGTACCCTGCAAAACACGAATCTCCTTCATCTGGTCAATTAGGAGAAAATACACTATCAATTACTCTTTGTAAATCAAAGACATTGTATCTAGGAATTTTATAACAAAATTGGTGAAGGGGAAAAGACACGCCCGTTATTTGACTCTACTATAAAACATTTCAATACAATCTAAATCTTTAGTTTACCGTTCCACGATTATCCCGTTAAGCTAAAGGAGACAGGTGAATAAGATAAGTGAATGTTAATAGAATAATGAGAATATAGGAGGGAACTTGAGTTTCCTGAGTAACTCTACAGTCATGACGTTGTCCACAACAAACTTAGTTGCCTGGGGATCCAACCACGGACCTCAGGCACCACCACTAAGGTACCGTGCCCCACCGTGGCGTATGCAGTTTAACTCTCAACAAGTAGCAAAGCACCGAGTTATATTCAACTAGTTCTCAATGTCCATTAAAATGAGATGTCAAGCTTCCATTTAAAACAAATATCATTTATTGACGCCAAGGAAAATTGATAATCACAATTTTGTTTCATAAGGGCAAAGAATCAGAAAGAAATTACTCATCAGCACTTATAGGCATACGAATGAAGATTTTTAACAGTGCGAACGGATATTAAGTAGTAAGCTCTGTGGTATGGTAATATAACAGCATCAGATCTGATCAAAATATCATTGATTTTAGTGCGCTTCTATATTCTCCTTATACTATCAGTTTCACATTTTTGGAGCTTAATATTTTTTCTACTAATAAAGAAACAGAATGTGAATAGAGCCTGTGCACGCTGTTCCGCTGATAGATTTTCAAGTTACTATTTCAAAAGAGCCATTTACAACTTAATTTTACTAATTGCAGAAAGTTAACAATAGTAAAGAAATCCAGAAATAAGTGGTGTAGAAGTTACTGTTATTGATCACTATTGAAATTTATATGGAACTTTACTTTTATTAAGTTGCCCTCAGCGATATTAACATTGAATAGGAAGGACAATGAGAAGAATGAAAATTAACCCTTTTAGGATTTCCACTTTTTGAGTTAAATTTTAGACTTTCGCTCAAACAGCTACTGCTTCCTTACTATTTATCGTAGGATCATGGTTCGTACCTCGTTTTTGTTAAGAATAGATCATACTTTCCAAAGGTATCACTCACTTGTCCGCAGTGGCGAAGCGTAATCTCACAAGTAGGATAGGCCCGATAAACTAATAACACAAATAACATTTTAATGTATCATAAAATGTTTAAAATTATAGTCAGAATTCTATTTTCCTTATTCAGTTAAACAAACAAAAAAACTACCAAATCTATTTATTTTAAAGAATTTTCTTAGCTTTATTTCAAACACTGTTTAGAGTTAAACTTATGTGCATGTATACATAGTAGTTGTTTTGCTGTTTAATTTAACAAGAAAGAATGAATATTTATATAAGCTAAAGGAGACGGAAAGTAGTCTATTACTACTACTATTATTATTATTATTATTATTATTATTATTATTATTATTATTATTATTATTATTATTATTATTATTATTATTATTATTCGACAAATATTTACATGGAGGAAAACATGCAATGTGTATTCCCATTCAGCTCCACTACAAATAATTTGAAATGTAGAATATTATTTTCTTCTGTCTGGGATTTGCAGGAGCATTGAGGGGATTTTCCTTACTTGCTGTTTTCATTTCCTCCATATTTGAAAATGGAGGGAGAGAAAAAGTAAGTACATTCTTACAGTTAACTGTCAAATTTCTTGGATAAGCGTTTCTTACAACTCCCACTTTAAAGTTAGTCGATCTAGAATACTGCATTAATCACGTGATAATGACTTCACTAGAACTGTTAATGCTCAGAAAGAACTTCATTTGAATCAATGCAAGATATTTAATATTGTATCCTATGCAGTGACATATTTAACGGGGCTGGTTTCCGGGCTTAAGCACTCACCGAAATTTTATCACACCTTCTTATTGTTTTATATATCAATATACTGCAGAATCTTCACATTTCCAGGAATAAAGTTAGCAAAGCCCCTCCCGAAACAAGTGAACTCCCCAGAAACAAAACCGTAAATACTTCACTGATTCTACGAAATGGAAAACTCAATTAAAATTCTTCAAAAATATTATTATTTTGTCCTGTGTTTTGTAAATTTATGTATATTTAGTATACCAGATTTATATTCTACAAGCTATTATGGTCCAGGCCTTATGTAGAAAAGAAAATAGCTACTATGAATAACTTCTTAGAGTACCTAAATTAAACAAATTATTACTAATTGAATTTCATAATTCTACACAGAAACTTCTTACTCTATGTTAAGGAGATCATTTTATAACATATTAGCATTGAAAGATGAATTCAACGCTAAAACTAAACTCCCAGAGGCGAGCCTTAGCACCTTCCCAACAATGCATGCAATCCCCAGCGCTCCCTGAGCAGCATAAGCCTATGTAGCAAGCTGATGAGGCTCAGGCGGAAGGGTCTCCAAGTGTTTCCAACCTACTATTTTCTTACCGAAAAAACGAAATATTGAAGTATTGATTATTTTATAAGAAACCAAAGATAAAGAAAATATACGGCAGAAAACAGGATAGGTCCGGTCTCAGAGCCTCACAGCCTCCTTCGCCACTGCTTGTTCGTATTATACACCAGAAGCTGGAAAATCGAAAAAAATCAGATTTTTCTAAAAAAAAAATTTCGAAATTTTTTGCCCCTCTGGCCAGAACCTGGGTACATGTAGGGATCTATTTTTTTAAAAAAAGAAATACGTTGTTATGCACATAATACGTGTTCAAAATTTCATTGTTGTATCTTGTAAACTAAAGTTCGGATAAATTTTTATAAGTCTGAGGGTGGCCTATTTTTCATATATATATAATGTACTGCGTTATTTCTATTTGACCTAGAGTCAAACACCATTTTCTCCAGTATAACGAACCCTTTCCAACAGTACCACTCACATGTCCGTATCGTACATGAACCGGTAAATTAGGGGAAGACCCGGAAGTTTTTTTTTTTTTGAAAATTCCACCAGAACACTTTGCCTCTCTGGCCCAGGCTTGGGTTGACGTAGGGATCTGATTTTTTTTCTAAAATACGTTGTTATGTACATAATAGACGTGCAAAATTTGAATCTTGTATCTTGAAAACAAAGGGCAGAAAAATGATTCAAAGTCTGAATTTAGGCTCTCTCTATATATACACACACATATTGTATATACATATTATAAAATTTACTGCGTCATTACTATTTAGCCTAGAGTCATGGTTCAAACGTTATTTTCTTTAGTATAACAAGCCCTTTCCAACAGTACCACTCGCATGTCCGTATCATATACTTGAATGAGAGAAATCGGGAAAACGGGAAATTTTTCTGAAAAAATCTCCTCGGAACACTTGCGCTGCTAGGGCCCGGCCCCAGTTTCACATAGGGACCTCAGAAAATTTTGAGAAATACCTAAAAGTACACACTCTGTATGCAAAGTTCCAATCATATCGTAAAAACTAAAGGCTTGAAATTTTTTTGAAATTTGCCTTAAGAAAAAAATAAAAAAAAGTCACGCTTTCCGGCCCCACTTGGCGAAGCCAAGTTTACCATCCGGTTCCAAAACTTGGGGTGTTCTTTGGTCCATCCTTGACTTTACTAATAAAAAACCGGCTTATATACTTATTATACAACCTAAATAAGCGGTCAAAGACAATACTACGCCATAGTAACAAAAGTTACCAAAAATTCTAAAAGGCTTAAAGGTTACGTGAAGGCACACGAAGAAAGAGCTAAAGAGTTCTTAAGCATTTTTAAGGAATATTTCAATCCGCTTTATGGATATGTGAAGTAAGTTTGCAAGGGGGAAAATTTGAGTTTGAGTTGAGTTTATTTCATTTGAGTTTTTAACCAACACTAATGTTCTAAAGGATGGGACCTAATGCACATACTATTGTGCAAGCTCAACTCTTGTAATACCTAAGTATATTCCATTCCCATCTTAATATCTCGCCTCCAAAACAGCAATATTGTAGGACTACGCCACGAACATTGGGTGGAAATAATCTGAAGGAAATATAGCATATACAATTTTGTTGATTTTTTCCATTTTTTTATTTTTTTTAAAAAATTAATATATTCCTTAAAACTTTCAAAAGTAAGTGTACCTTATTTTTCAATTTTCCCGAGAATTAATGGTTTTCAATGAATATTTTGCGATTTTATACGGATTAACAGCGTAATTGGAGTAACTAATTTCCCTTCCTGTAAATGTCAATAAGCAATTTTGAGATAAGTTTATTTACATAATTCCTATTCATTCCTCATGCATTCAATTATTGCCAATACAAATTAGGGAATGAAGCATGATTGTTTTACGTAATTACTAGATTGTTATCTAAATTAGAAACAAATTCAATAATATCGTAGGAGTACAAATACTAACGGTCGTTAATCGTGATTTCTACATGTACTGTATGTGTGAACAAAAAATTAGAATTTAATTTGTTTAAGGTTTACAAGGCTTGGCGACCTCTTCACCTACATATTGAAATGCCAAAGTGAGTTGTCTGAATTAGAGACAAAACTTGGATTGACAGCGGTATTCACAGAGAGAAGGAGAGAGGAAGAGAGGAAGAGAACAAACAAGAACAGTGGTGTGGTTACCACAAAATTAAGTTACAGAAGTTAGTCTAGTTTGCAAATTGGTTAGGAGGAGGTCAAAATGATATTAAACTTTGCCTTCAATGTACGTAGAGTACTTACAATTCGGTTGGCCTTGGAAGTTCCATAGTCAGACGCATTTTGTTACTAGACAAGGTTTCTTTTTAATTTCTTATTCGTACGCTTTATATATCGCTTGGAAGTTATTTCTATAGTTCCTAGTAGTATGCTTGGGAGAACTTGTGCGGGCTAAATAGAATGGTTCCCAACCGGTGGACCGCAAAATTTTAGAGTTTTAAAACCTGGAATCATTTAATGACTTTTAAAAATGAATTTTGAGACAGAATATTTAAACACTTAGTGCTGCAGCAACAATGTCCAGTACTGCATATGTGCATGAACCTGGCAGAACGCATTTTTGAACATAAAAAATGAAACATGTAAATCGTTTGTTCAAGATTGCTCAGATAAAACATTTGTTTGCTCACGATTGCTGACATAAAATATTCGTTCATTCACGATTCGTAAACAAACAAAAAAAATAATAATAATAATAAAAAATAAAAATAAAAAATAAAAAAAGTTAAAAAAAAATAAAACACGTAGCATAACCCATTTTCGAAATAAAAAATAAACCATGCAGAGATCATTTGCTCATCGCTTGTTCATGATGTTCACATAAAGTTGTCGTTTGTTATAGACTTGTAATCAATTTATACATCCCGTAACAACTTCATCTTGCGGTTCAACTTCATCTGGCAGATCACATTTTCGAAAATCGAAGATAAACCACGCATATTATTTCTTCAGCGCCTGTTAACGATTGATCTCATAAAAGTTTCGTTTGTTCATGATTTCTGAAGAAATTATACCAAAAACAAAATGGGCGGAGTCAACCTCATCGAGTTTGAGCAATCGAATTCATTTTGAATATTTTTTTTTTTTAGAAATATCAGATCGGAAATATTATGCTTTTGTTCTTATTAGTAAATATTAAAATTGTCTACCAGTGTACTATACTTTTCAAGTGAGAGATAAATTCCAGTTACTTTGTATATCAAATACCTAAGAAATTTTCATTGAATGTTTTCAATTATTGGCGATACTTTTGTTGCGATAAGACAAATTACTACAGCATATTCCAACTTGGAGCGCACATATGAGTAATACATTTTCAAGAGTGTTGCAATATTGCTGAAGTCCTTACTAATGATGTATCGCTCGCGAGTGAGCCGACTCTTCTGACTAAATCTTTTAGATGAGTGAGTGAGTCGTTATTCACTAGAAATGATCAACGATTCTTTGAGAATCGTTATTCTTCGAGAGTCGTTGTTCTTCGGCAGTCGTTGTTCTTTGGGAGTCGTGGTTCTTCGAGAATAATGATTCTTCAGGAGTCGTGGTTCGTCATTGTTCTTCGGTACTCGTGGTTCTTCAGGAGTCTGGTTGTTTTTGAACTACTGTTCTCTTCAAGCCACGATTCTTTAGGAGTGACAATGTTTGGAGAACTTGAATCTTTTTACCGCTCTCTTGCTTTTTAATCTTGTTGGTTGGTTCAGTCAGTTGCTGTTTTGGAGGGGTAGTTTCGCTGGTTCTCACTGAGGCGAGCGCCCCTTCAGTCGAGCTCGGCAAATGTGCATTGCTTTAGTGTATTTGTACCTCTGGCATGAATAAATTAAATAGAGTACCAACAATGTAAATGTTTAGCACTTTGATGTGGCAGTTGGACTCACATTAATATTTTACATATAAAGCGTAAACTTTTAACTATCAATTAAAATCGAATCTGCAGAATGGGGGTGTAGGTCAAGTACGTAAAAGCCCGTAAGAGTCTGTTCTTTCCTGTTCTCTGGATCCGTTCTTGCAACCGCACATAGACAATTGAATATTCAGTTGAGAAATTAATGAAGACGAGAGCGCACATCGCACCAACAGTAGAGATAAGAACTGATTAGTCACTCTGCGTTTGTTCGTGCATCAATATCGTGCAACTGTTAGTCCGATGCCCTTGTTAAGGTTTTCTGTACTTAAAACAGTTCTTAAACCGCAATATTATGTTATTGACAACATACGTCTATTATATAAAAATGACAAGAATCTTGTAATCACGGCAAGGGAAAACAGTCCCTTTAAAATTATTTTTTTTTTGATATAGTTATTAACACCTACTTCGAATTCAGATTTTATTATGTTCGTTTGATTTGATTCAGGTCTGTATCCACGGGTGGCACTGGGGCCGGGCCACCTCTAAATGTTTACTGTCTCCCCTAAAATTTTTACGGTAGGCTTGCAAATAACCTAATATGGTGATGAACTATAATATGGTTGGATCGCTCTCCCTAACATCCCCGTGCCTCCGTATATTTTTTGGCTGGCTACGGGCCTGATTTGATTTGGTTTTGAGTTTAGCGTCCTTTTGAGTAGCGAGGCACTATAGCTCTAAATGTGTATTCTAAGGGTAGAGTGGTAGTCAACATTTTTAGGAAAAATTTAGTTTCTCATCATGTTGTAATAAAAATATAAATTTTTGGCATTGAATTTAAAGTTGTAACACTTTTGTAGTAATTCTAAAACTCTATTGCTATAGCATTGAGTCTAAAGTTGTAATATTTTGCATTGCATATTTTGATTCGTTTAGGCTGTAATTTGCATATAGCTTTTTTGGATTTCTGATATACTTTCTCACTTATTAATAGTAATTTTATTTAGTTCAATTTATATGTGTATTTTGTATCTGAATTGCATTTTTGTGTGCTATATCTGTTAATTGTTATTTGCATTAGTCTAAAAGTGTAACTTCCTGTGATTTTTTAAAGTTAAATTTGTTAATAGCAGTATGCTTGTAATCTAAAATTGGAGTTATATCTTTTAAATTATTTTTATGTAATGCATTTAGACTGATAATACAGTTTTAGTTTCTAACTTCCCCCCTCTCCCTGTTGTAAAAATATAAGTGAGTCACTGAGTCGTTCAAATGAATCGATTCTTTTTAGTGAGCGAACTATTGAGCGGCTATCTCAGAGGTGAATCAGTTTGCCCATCACTAGTCCATACCACTTCTAATTATGAATCCGAATAATTTAAAAGCCTCATAAGTAACATTTTCAATGTGTTTAATGAACGTTAATTTCGGGTCAAATGTCATACCTAGATCTTTAACTGCATTAGGTCTTCTTATAGAAGAATTATTAAACTTATAATCATATTTAATTATACAGAGTGACCCAAAAGTAGGTGTACCGACCAGAATCGATCAAGTATGACATTTTAATTTGTTAAGATAATAAATTTATTTGCTTCAGTTTGTTCCGAACTTCAGGTATAAGTGAAAATAAATTAAGAACAGATAAGGAAGTCAATACCTGTATGGATAACAATAAGTAAATGATATAAAATGTCATGACCGATAAGTACGGGACTGTATACCTCCTTTTTACCATTCTGTATATTTGTTTTTGGTGAACGATAATACTTTACATTCTTTTATGTTTACTCCAAGCTTATTGGCTGCTTACCTGTTTACAATACTCTCTAAGTCGTGTTGTAAATCAAGACAATCATGAACGAAATTTATCTTTGCGTATATTTTGAGTTCATCAGCGAACAATAATTTGTCACTATTGAGTATGTGATCTGGAAGATAGTTGATAAATAATAGAAATAGTAAAGGGCCTGAGTTGGAGCCATATGGAACTCCTGACAACGCAAAATACTCGTCTGATTTAAATTCTTTGTAGACAAGTGTGTGCATAAGTTCACTTAGATATGATAAAAAGAATTTAGTCAGGACAGAAGAACAATTATAATTAATTAGTTTATTTAACAGTATTTTATGACTTACTTGGTCATAGGTCTTCTCAAAGTCAATGTATGTTTGTCAACTTGACATTCTTCATCTAACGAGTTAACTATAAAGTCGGCAACTATTACTAAACTAGCAGCGTTCACCCCGCTTCGCTGGGGTCACCCCGGAACGCAATAAACTTTGTTACTTAGATAATTTTTACTTTTTCGCTTTCAAGTGATATGATAAAAACCATAGAAGATTGGAGTAAATGTTAACATTATATCGCCTGTCATTTATGTTAACCCGCCGAGTGACACGGTCATGTGGGTTGCATATAAATACGGTTAGATTTAGCTATGATGAGCTAACAAAGGATTTGTACGTTATGGACACTTGAATGGTCAATTATCTCAAGACACTGGTAATTGAAAATTAAAGTGATATGATAAAAACCATCTAGGGTCCAAATCTTAATAACCCCCCAAAAATGAAAGAAATTGGTTCAGCCGTATTAGCGTGATGAGCTAACAAAGGATTTGTACGTTCTCTTTTATATATATAGATTAGTTGTTGATATACGAGTAAGAAAAACCTTGTTGATAAGTTAAAATTACTGGTTTAACATTATCAATAATCCGTTTATACAATATCTGTTCAAATACTTTGGCAAATGTATATAAAATTGATATGGGTCTAAAATTAATAATTTCACATTTAATATTAGATTTAGATATCGAGCAGATTAACGAGGATTTCCATTTATCAGGGAAGATTCAAGTTGTGATGGAGATGTTGAAAGAAAATCCATAGAGGACATTTAAATATGTCAATACAACCTTTGGTTATATAAAAAGGTATTCCATTAGGTTCTACACCTGTCTGAACTTTCTTTTACTGCTATTTCAATTTCATGTAAATGAATTTCAGTAACACACATAGTTTCTAGGATTTCATTCTCGTTACTTGATAAGATGTTTGTCATAGTCACACTTTGGGCCGATGAAGAGGACACAAATACGGAGGCAAAGTATTGTGCAAAGATAGGTATATTAGCTATTTTGATATTATGATGGAGATCCCGCCTTTCAAACTTCAATATTTACCCAAGGAGATGTTTAATCTTAATTGTAAGTAGTTCTAAAGTTCTTTAGGATTATTGTAAATATTATCTTTCTAATTTAGGATAAATGAATTTTATGCTGCTTTGATATATTTCTTAATGTTCTTACACAATTCGTCAAATTACTTATAGAAGTTAATTGAGTTCGTAAGTTTATACTTTCTATGATACTTCGCTTTGTTTTGAGTTTTAGAATAATTTCCTTTGTAATCCATCAAGGATAGTTATAACGTAAGCTCTTTTTAGGCAAATATTCCTACAAAATATGTTATAGATGACTTCAAAAAATGTCGTACTAAATCGTTAACATTATTATTGTTAAGCAATCTACCAACGAAAGTTCTTGATCCAACTTTAAAAAGTCAGTTTTGCTAAAGTTGTATCTGGAAATGTTACTCTTCAGCATCACTTTTACTGTTGACTATTGTTTTATGTTCATTACAATGATCGGGTGATGCATTTCTTCTTTAACTAAAGGATATGATTCTCTATTGACTCACACTTCTCATATAAACTGTTTGCCATTAAAATTACAACAAGAAGGAGTTACAACAAGAAGAGCACGAAATTTGTACACTGTGAAGGGGATGATTGTAGAAGGAAATGATTAGGTGACCAAGGCCGTCGTGCGTCACGTACACCTGCCACGCCATCTGGGAAGCGATACCTCAAGCAGACCAGAGAGGAGCAGAAAAGCCCTGAATTGCGTCGTTGTGAGTATACTGTGTCAAAAGCGATCAGCAATGTCTCGTCGTCGAATACGACAGTACTTCCAACGGCTTCGCAGTTCGATCGGGGCTGAATTGCTGCATACCGTAATTTGAAGTTTATAGTACCCAAACATCAGTGTAAGAGTAAGACGGAATTCATCTACTGTGGCAATTGTATGGGCACAGGAAGGCACAGTAGAGCGACGTAGATGTTCACAACGCCCGCATCAGACGATAGATCGCGAGCGCAAACGCCTGATATGCATGACCCTAACAGACCATACGGTCACTTCAAGACGGCTGAAGCAGGAACTATGGACAATTTTACGACGTCCAGTGTCCTCAAGAATAGTGTTGCGTCGTTTGTCAGAGCGGGGATTTTTTCTAGCCGCCCATTGCTGCAGGGACAACATAGCCGTGCGCTTCAGACATACTGCGAACATCATCGTACAGGGCGTGAGGAGTGGACTCTTCTCAGATAAATCCTACTTTTGTCTACAGCATCATGATGGACATATACGTGTCTGACGGCACCTTTGCATTAGCCTTCAGGACACCTGCATCGCGCATCGTCACACACCTCCTTCACTGGGCACCATGGTAAGGGATGCCGTTGCCTTAGATGTACTTTCGCGACTCGTACGCATTCCAGGGATATTGAACAGTCAACTGTACATCACAGAGATATTAATCCCTATAGCTGTCCTATTAATCCATGGACTGCATAACGTCACTTTTCAACAGGATAACGCGCGGCCCTATGTTGGAAGTAATGTCCTCGCATTCCTGGAAGCTAATCACATGTCCCTGCTTCCGTGGCCAGAACGTTAGCCAAATCTCTCGCCGATTGAGCATTTGTGGTGTATGGTGGGTCATGGGCTGGCTCAAAACAGGTTTTCTCCATATAATGTAGAGAAGCTCTGGCGTCGAGTGGAAGGCACTTGGGACACCATACCTTAAGCAGACATCAATAGGCTCATTCCCTACATGTCTCCGTGGTGACTCTACACACTACTAGCTCCAGGAGATTCGGCAACCCTGCTACGCATATCACGTGTTACACCACCGACCTGTAAGTGTAACCATTTTCTTCCCTCACTATTACTTCTCTGTTTGCTAAGTTTCGCATTTCTACCTCATCTCCTTCTGAATGTTGTAATTTTAATGGCGAGAAGATTATTGGACAAAACTAAGTTTAAGATTCGATTAAATTTATTAACAACATTTTTTAATGATTCTAAATTATAATAAGTCATAACATTATATAAATTTTTACATTTAGATGAACTGTTTTCCAAGTTAAACTCACCGAAATTCATCTCTGGCAAATTGGAGGCTCCCATCAGAAGAATCGAGCTACTTTGAGGACAGTTAATTTTAATGCCAGAACAATTCATCATAACACTCAATGTTAGATTCTACCAACCACTAATTAACAACGTCTTCTTAAGACAAATTTCAATTCTGAGAAGAAAAGGTACTGTAATCGACAGGAGCTAAATATGGTATGTAGGTTGGGTGCTGGAGAGTAGAAATTTTCTTCTTTTCCAGAAACATCTTTACGAAATCTGCGTTATGAGATCTCCGCTATCACGAAAAGAAACCACTCATCAGCTTTAAACTTGACTCTTCGTTGAATTCTCTTCAGTAGTTTGAATTCTCAATCCAAAACACACAGATAAAAATGTGATACTTTTACTCGCTTTAGCACAAAATGTAATCATCACTTTTTTCACATCCTGACGGTGACGACAAGGCGGAAACTCTTTGTTTGCAAATCACGCTCTTGCTCACAGGCTAATGAACGAAACGGTTGAAATCTAGTCACATCTTACACGAAGCATTTGGCTATCTAGCTCCGATGCATTTGGCTAGGCAGCACGCATAGCGACTTTTTAAAACAAAATATATATCAATACTGTTTGGTCACCGTGACAAAAGACCTTCGCAACATCCCCAAAAATGCTTTTCTTCGGGCCACGAAGAAGTTGTAGGAATGTGCAAACATATGCATCAATCGAGGAGGAATGAAATTAAATTTTTACAGAATGAAATTAAATTATGTAGATATTAGAATTTATCTGTCTCAAGATCTTTGGGTCGCACTGTATACATAAATCATATGTTCTATCCACTTAGTTACTGAGGAAGTCACAAACTTTATGCTCATCTTTTTATAGATATTATCCACTACATTTGTTTGGATCTTACTTTATAAAACTACTCGTAAACGTTCTCATTTTTCCATTTTTCAATACTTAAACTTTCTCGTGCTTAACGTTTCATATGTGCACTATGCGTGAAAAAGAAAGGAAAAGAAAAACCCTACTGGTATTCATGAAACGTACAAAAATGAATAAAGTTTCCCGTAGAATAACAAAGAAGTAGTAGATTTTTGTTGTTGCTTTCACAAAGACCTTTGTGATACCTTGCAGGCACCTTCTTACAATAGGAAGCGTAATTGGATGTTCATTCCTTCTGCAACACAAAGATGTTTGGGCTTTGGACTGGAAGCACCGGGTGGGAAAATTCCATTTCTCGGTTCCATTTTCTTCGTAATCCCATTACAATCCTTCTCTTAGACGTTTTGTCTAAGACATTGTATCCTCGTCAGTAAATTGTAGTGGAATGACACGCGGTTGCGTGCTAGGATTTTCTAAGTTCCTAAAGTACTTCTTGAGAAATTTCCCATGAACACGAATGCCATCTTATTAGATAGATAATAAGAGAGGATAAATGTTCATAATGGAAGTTCTGAAATAATAAATGGATAGTCGAAACTGAAAGGAAATGATACTCATTCATAGGAATTAAGAATTTTATATAATAACAAGATACTATTTAGAAAACTTTGACAGCGAAATTTTTACTGCAAGGCCAAAATGGGAGTATTAACTGATGTGTACCATGTATCTATCTTAAGAGAAGAAAACATTTTGTCTTGTATTGCAGAGTAAGCTTCCGACTTAACACGCCCGCTATGAAGGATGAAATGTGTACTAGAATTTATAAGTAGGTTGTGTATCACTGTTAGGAGTGTATGTGTGTGTGTATATTACAGTTAGGAGATGAAAAATAACAAAAATAAAATTTGGTGGTTAACAATGTATTTTTTAACGTATTGGTTACCTTTAAAAAATAAACAATTTGCTAGAGAGAATAAGTATCAATTGTGTAGCGTGATTTTGCCAGTTTTCGTAGCTTAACATAACTGTAACTAAATTAAGATGCAGGGAATTATAACTGATAAACCACCCCAGGAGTTTGTTGTTGAATTGATTTTGAGTTTAACGTCCCTTTCAGCAGCAAGGCGATATGAGACTGGACCTGCTGATTAAAGTGGAATCCGAACCTCATGAGCTCCCGGCGGGGATCGAATCCAGGTCTCCCACGCCAAAGGCATGTACGCTACCCGCTTAGCCACCAAGGAGCTCACCCCAGGAGTTTGTAAACAAGAATTTGTTAATCAAAGGTAAGAGATTCGTACCCTGACCTGCTTAATAAATGAAATAACACACTTTGTATTTCGCAACAGATTATGATGTGATAGGGATGAAAAGAGGGTGAAAGAGAATAAGGATACGTTTGGGATAGGAATAATCTACACAGCCTGATGTTCTTGGCGGCTCTCCAACGACGATTCCTTCGGCGTACTGTTGTCCACCTCTCTTGTGGACATGTTCTTCATGCAATTGGTAGCCAGATGACCAGAATAGAAGTCCGGCGCGGATGCAGAGAAAAACTTGCCTTTCAGCCTCGATAAGCTTAACGAGTACTCTTCAAATGGTGGTTCATTCTCTTCAGATATCAAATAACGAACATATAAATGTTATCCTTGCTATGCATGGGTAAAATTTAGACTTTAAAATCGTGACCTGCGCGTCTGCATTTTCGTAGTATTCTTTCTTGTTTCCATCCCTCTTCATCATCACCAATCCGTCCTTTTTGTCCTGCGGCTTCGGTCATTTTCACCTCAGTTCAGTAAGTTAGCATATGGATGACAAAAACGGAAAGTATGTGGATCAACTACAAATAAGGTAATTGTTGAAACGTGGAAAAAGAGAAAAAAACCTGCAAGTTTATTAAGTAAGCAATATACATAAAGAAACAAGTGAACATAAAATACTAGAAGTTCTTTCTTGTCTGCAATGTGATTGAACAGTTAGTAGCGCTGATAAGCAATACAAATTAAAATATAACTTTGGCATTGTTCTGATAATGTTCATGATTTTAAATAAACATGACATTTATCGTTTTCGCAAAATTTCAATCCAAAATATAATAAATTCAAAATTTGTTATTATTGATATTATCACACATAATTCATCGCGTAAGACACGATACCTTCACACAATTATTAGTGTTAGATACGTGTCAATGAAATGTCCGTTTTGATTCTCACCAGAAACTAATCTCAGCAACATAATACAGGGATGGAGTAACGTCACTAAATCTATACACACCTAGCAAACAGACTGGGCTACCCAGACAGTGCGTTAATGAATAGGGTCGTATACAAGTGCACGATAAAGAACACACAATTGCGAGTGATTTTGTTTGTTTACGAATTCAAATTTGAATAATCTAAACAGCAAGCCGAAAAAGTAACAGTGCGTTTGGGCCAGTAATAACAAATATACTCACCATTCGCTGTTGGTTAGTGGAAAAATAAGTATATTGACTTCCAATTTAAAATAATTAGACACGTGATTCTCCGTTTGTTGATATTTTTCAAAGAGATGATAAGAAGGTGAGAAGAAAAAGAAAATATTTTCTTCCCATACACACCGTTCCCCACCTTCCCCGTCGAATTTCCCAAACTCCTTCATTAGAGATATCTTACGTCACAAATCCTGTGCACTGTGAACATTCCAAGTTTTTTTATTACTTTTTTTTTTTTTACTTAAACGGTTTGGCCTATGCGTTGATCTGTCAGTAAATCAACTAGGCAGTTAGGACTTATTCTCTTATGTAGAGAAATTCTGTTACTTTAATTTGATGTAAATTTAGCCATTTTAGCACGATTCTATGCCTCATTTAGCTATTTTCTAAGGGCACCAGTGGTGGAGGATATTTTTCTCCCCTTTAAGTAGAGAGTTATCTTGAAGACGTAACAATTCAATTTCGAAGTACGATAGGCATCCCCCTTTTATCATTCATATAACAACGAACACCCTGATTTATTTATATATATGACACTAATTTTGTTTTGTAAGTCCTTCTCTCTTCGGATCCCTTGCTGCAGCGGACAAACCTTCAACGAGACACACGGTGACTCGTATAGTACTGAGATCCAAACTCAGTTTTACACTGCCACAGAGAACGTGTGTCTTTTTTGGTGTAAGAACGATAGTCTACCTTATTGTTATTACTGAAACTGCTACCACTTCCAGATCTGCTGCTGTTGTTGCTTACTTCTCACTTGTTCTACCTTGAGAAACTGGTCTTTAGCAATTACAAAGGGAGTTTAGATATTTTGTTGCCAGACATATTGTTATCTACCTGCCAGTGTTGTGAAGTTTTCTCTTTTTTTGAAGGATCTATATAATACTGTTGAAACTAAGTTCCAAATATAAAAGTTACCAGCTTCATCAATAAAAATGAAATTCTGGACATTTTAAAGTTCCGACATAGCGTAATATTGCCTCCAAAATCGGCAACCCTAACATTTGCGGGTTACATGCGTAGGATCGAAACTGCGTAGCATCGAAACTGCGTACGATCGAAACTGCGTACGACCGAAACTGCGTACGACCGAAACTGCGTACGATCGAAACTGCGTACGATCGAAACTGCGTACGATCGAAACTAAAACCGGCGTAGGATCGAAAACAGATAAGGTCTTATGATCGAACAATAAAAAAACAATTATTTTATAATTACAGAATATTAAGTAATAGTATTTTTTTGAAGTTATATAGGAAAAATCGGAGTAGGATCAAAACTGTATACGACCGAAACTGCGTAGCGTCGAAACTGCGTAGGATCGAAACTGCGTACGGTCGAAACTGCGTAGCGTCGAAACTGCGTAGGATCGAAACTGCGTACGATCGAAACTGCGTACGATCGAAACTGCGTAGCGTCGAAACTGCGTAGGATCGAAACTGCGTACGATCGAAACTGCGTACGATCGAAAGTGCATAGATACGAAACTGAGAAATAAAATAGTGACAAATATAATTAAATAATCATACAGGGGTGTACCCAGGAAGTTTTTCTTGGGAGACTATGACTTATTCAGGAGGACCAAAAAAGCTAAGTCTTGTCTCAGCAGGGAGAAAGGAGAATCCTCCCCCCAAAGGCCACTACTTCTGATCAAGTTGGCAAATTCCTTGTTCAGAAGATTGCCGTTAAGTTCAATTGACTTAGCTTAACATTTTCTTAGTTACCTAGTTGCTGTGAATTGTCACTTCTTTTATAGACTTTGCAGGTGGCACAATCGAAGGTTCATGTAATTAGTTCAAGTTTTTGCTAGTTTGGGCTTCGTCCCAAATTTACTAACTTCCAGGGTTGTTTTGTTTAAAACAAAATATTTAAAACAAATGATTACAACTTTTTTTTAACAATTGATTTTGTTTAAAACAAATTTTGTTTATGTTTTAAACATTTTGTTTTAAACACGTTTATTTTGAAGACTTGTCTTAAACATATGTTTATTTGCATTTTATTTTATGTTCATAAAAAAAAGAAATCTTCCAGAGCAAGAGAACTGTCCAAAAGTGCTCCCCAATCAGAAGACTATTTTCTTCCCATGTGAATGGTTTGATTTCTCGTGGCTACAGCAGGTCAATGTGGTGATCTACAATTTATTTTGTCTCTTTTCCCCCTTATTTTTAACGTATATTGTATTGTTTAAATGCTTCTCAGTTAACTTGCGAGAAAGTGTCGTAGTCGAAGGTTGGACTACTTATAGAACTGATATTAAAAAATAAATAAAATAATTATCACGGAAACAAACTGTTGTGTTGTATTCATTGCGACGTTGAGGTTCTGAAATTAAAATATCACAAGCATTCGTTTGTACAGTACATGTTAGTTCTGTCTCCGTACAACATGGAATCGTTTAACATGGATTATGCGTGAAGAAAAGAAGGACATGATTTGATACAAATTTATTAGAGTAACTCAAACTCAATCAGGTAAGTAAACGATCAAACGAGTTTGTCACAAAACGTGTAAGAAAGAAATGGGTGGTTTAGTTCCAAGAACGAAAATCATTATAAAAAATGCAATGCTTGGTAAAAATGGAAACCCAAACAAATGGTAAAAATGTTGATCCGAAAATTGCTTCTGATGAATCTAACGTCAGTGGTGTGGCTGAGATGCAACTGGAAACTTCAGGTAACAACTAATTTTGTATCAACAATATCTTTTTCATTATATTATGAAAATTTTATTTCGTACCTCTTCCCCACCACAGTTCTAAATTTTCTTTGAAACTTTACAACTTGGCATAGCTTGTATGAAGAGACCAGGTGAGAAACGCAAGGTATGGCAGTCGATCACGTAACTAACCAAGTGTGATACTTATTATAACGTTAGTGCTGAACGTCAAGGTCTGGGACAATTTGATCTCAATTTGTTTGTTTGTATGTATGTACCACGCTACAGGGTGCAATATTCAGTCTTTTAACATTAATTTTTGAGGATAGAGACACGAGGCGTATAGATTTTGACTGCGATCCCACGTAAAATTTCAAAATTAGTGGGTCAGATCCCACTTTAAACAAAAAGCCCTGTCTAATATAGCCTTGCTACTGATGCAAGATGTAATCAATCAAACTAAACAAACTAATTTTATATGTTTCGAACAAACTTGGGTTGCAGGATAAATTTGGCTTCAACTCAACATTTAGAGCACAAGGGACCCAAGTTCATTTTCAGAAAGGTTCACTTTTGCTCAGCAAACGTAATATCTTCGTAGCATAGGGTATGAAATAAATGAAACAAAAACCACGGGAAAGCGTGTGGACTAGAGTTTCATAGGACAACCGCTAGACAAGGGCGTTGACGGAATGGGGAGGAGAGATAATTTTCCCTTCCCCCTCCTTGCTCATACATTTAAGATATTAACATTATACTTGTATTGTGTATGTTGCAGCGTTGGAATGATTAACAAGTCAAGCTCCGAATGTCATAGTCAATGATGCATAATTACGTTACATAAATGCAGAATGTGTCCAAAAGAATACATCGACGTAAAATGTCATATTTTCACAACCACGAATCCGAGATGAAAGAAAGAAAAACTACCTGAAAAAAAGGAATCTAGAATTTTGTATGATTGCCGCTAGATAGGGGCGTTCGTTTAGAAATCATCCGCCTTCTACCCTGAATTTCAGATTTTTGGGGCAGTAATGCAGATTTAGAAACATTTTGCTTAGCAAAGTCCAACATTTAAAAATTGAAGTTCTTGCACCGAATAAATACGGATTTTGATCATTGGCCGTAAGGAGCTATAGGCCTATATTGCTTTCTTGTATAATTTTTTTACCCAAGGATTTCAAAGGTGGCTCTACTTTCGAGTTTCGGGCCTGCTTAAAATTCAGGAAATTGGACCTAAGCAACTTCCCAGTTTTAATCATCTGTATGTTCTTCGTATTTATTCGGTGTAATTATCTCAGGCTTATTCTGTTGGACTTTGCTTATCAAAAGATTTCTAAAACTGTCTTACCGTCCCCAAAATCTGAAATGCAGGGTGCGGATGAGGGTGGTTGCCCTCCTGTTCCACTGACGCCCTTACTAGCGGCTGTCATATGAAACTATCCCACGCCTTTTCACATGGTTTTAGTTACATTTGTTTTGGATTCTTGACTGCGAAGTATTATTTTTTGAAATAGAATTCATTTGCTGAGGAAAACTGAAGTTTATTGAAAATGGATTTGGATCTATTGTACTCTGAACGCCCCAAATATTACCTTTCGTCAATAAATTTTTGACTCAAAAAACAACCAATTACATAGACTTGCAGAAAATATAAAGTTAGCACAATATGAAGTGTGCTTCAAACATTACTTTTCGAAAACGTAGCCCTATTATTATAAAATAATTTTATTAGCACCAGTGTTATGAAGTAGTAATCAAATTTTGCAACAAAAATCTCACCCGCCTCCACGAAACGCTAGCTTAGCCCCTAAAGGCATAACTACAAAACTTTTAGAAGCGGTAACTCGAAATGATTTTCTTTATGGTTAAAATAACCGCACAACAGCATTTCTGGTAAAATTCTAGCCCTCATGTAACATGACACCATTTGCATTTGAAATTTCGAATACTAAGCACAGATGTTCGCCATGATGCTTGATAGCACCATCTGATGTGTCAGACCACTTCCAAGATTCATCATTCTCCCTCAACCCGTTGTCAACGCACAAGGATGGTGAGGACTTTTGTTTTGCCATGTATATTGATAGATTGTGTGAAACCTCTATAGTTGGTAAATTTTAAAATCTACCTTAAAAGCTTACTATATCCAAGAAAATACTTACTGTATGAGAGTCACTGGCAAGAGGGTGTAATAAAAGGGGTCGTTATATGAAATAAGTTGAAAATTACTAATCTATACGGAAATGTTCTGTACCCAACACTGTGTAGTCTTAAAGAGAATAAAATAAATGAAAAGATCGGTTGAAAGAGCAAAAAGTCTTAATAAATACGTGATTACACGATTTTGAAATATGTTTAAAATAATATTTTAAACTGTTCAAAATGTTTAAAACATGTACTTTTACTTTTTGTGTGTTTTTTAAAACATCTTTAAAACATTTTAAACACTTTTTTCATGTTTTAAACACGCGTTTTGTTCTTTTTTTTTAAAAAAAACAGTATTTTTTCCAACCCTGCTAACTTTTGACCAAGTTGGAAAATTAGAATGCGTTGCTGCCAATATTTACTTAAAAGACTTCCGTTTCTTTCAATTGACATTTGGATTAGCATTTTCTTACTTACCCAGTTGCTGTGATTTTCAATTTCTTTATGAACTTGGCAATTGGCAAAATTGAATGTTTATATAATCAGTTTAGTTTTAAGTAGGTGGGAATTTGTCGCCAGATACAAAATTTCTCATCCTACGGCCTCGCGCCTCATAAACCTACTAACATACCAAAATTCCTAGTTTTTATTCCGATTTCAATTACGGTACCTAAAATATGAGATTTTGTACATCCAAAAAGTCTATTTGAATTACACAGTTTTTTGTCTCTTTAAAGCTGCTAAAAATGGAAAATATTCACTTTTGGAAATTTTCTATATAGTCCCAGGAGGCTAAAAACTTTGCCAAATTTAATCCTTGTAGTTCTACTGGAAGTGCCTATACTGTAAAAAATCGTTGTATTATTTCAACGACATGCCTATGTGTTAGCACGATTGTGTTAAAATATAACACAAACAAGTGGTTAGAACAACTCACTCTCCGTTTGGAGTTGTGTGTCAAATGCCGCTAGTTGAAATGACACACAGCCTGTGTGTTAACACAAGTGTAGAATCTTCGGTGTTGTTTTCTGCGTGATTGCCATATATGTTGGGTATCTAATTATAAAGGCTTATGAACTGAAGCTACAGGCAAACACAGTAGAAAGAAATACTTAAACAAATCCAAGTATACGCAAAATTTCAAAATACAAACCGCGCGATGTGTTTTCAATTGTTTTACAAAATGTTTCTGAAGAAACCCTAACAGCACAAGATGTGCTAGGCATGTACCATTTTGGTGTTCTAAATTCATCTCCCACATTTGATGCATTTATTGCTTCTTTTTCAAAGCGGTTGTGTACTAGAAGCAACAAACGCATCAACTTTATTAGATGGCAACTGGCGCCGATCATTTGAAAGTGAATATGGAAGAACTACAAAATAAAGTAAATAGACAGTCGTCATTTTGTAATAAAATTAGGTCTACATGGCGAGCAGATTTTATCCCGAACGGTTATCGTCGAATATACGCGGGTTAAAGGAGCACTCTGATTAGCCAAATTCAAAAGACCTTAAGAATTTATCCCTCTACAAGCGACGGTTTACGTGTTATAGGCTGCCAAAAACATAAAAAAAGGAATTTTAAAGGTCCATAGCTCCAAAACTATGGGACCTACCGCAGTCGGGTCAAGACTTAACTTAGGAACTAGTATGTGCCCTATCCAAAAATGCGTATGTCAGAATCCTGAGGTGCTTCCACAACAATTTTTATAGAGAGAGTTTAACTACGGGCCTATGATATAAAGTATTCTCCAACTACCTCCATAAAAATTGTTGTGGACATCTTAGGTGAATTGAATTTTGGACATCTTAGGTGAACTTTGGACATCTTAGGTGAATTGAATTCTGTATGGAAATGGAAAACATTTCAGTTTTATTTAAATCTTGGAAAAGAAACATTCTCTGTGTGCAAGAGGTTAATATATACACATGACGATACATCACTCCAAATGTTTTAAACATATTAACTGGCAGAGTATATAGTTATCCTGGGGGCAAGAAAACAAAGGGATTTTTACTGAAATTAAAAATCGTAGTATGGTGGTACGTACCATACGCATGAACTTACTTTGGAGGAGGGGTCCAAATTCAATGCGAAGATAAAGTATTTTCAGATTTGTCAATTTTCGAAGTTTATGTTTATAATTCCGTACCTATACGTCCGAGCGCAAGTGAACTACGTCAGTCAAACATCGGTCCTTACTGGACAAACTTGGGCACAGATCGTTGCAATTGCGTAATTAGGAGGCGCACCATAAATTCGTATTTAGGTTCTAAACATCGTGTGTGTGGGTTTTATCGGGGTTCTCCCGTTTCCTTCCACTTTTTCATTCCACCATTTCATTCATTTCTCATCATCAGCGTCTACTTTAGCCTAACCGGCATAACCGTAGGACGTGAAACTAAAAGATTTCATTTCATTTCATTTTCGTATTAAGGTTCTAATCCTTGATTTTTCTCACTTTTATATTTACCATAATCTATTAATTTTTAATTACTAGCTTCGTTTATTCAATATCGACATGATACTTTCAGGATATATTAGTGGTGGGCTAAGGTTTATTTGAAGATAGTTGCATCTGTCTCTTAGCAGTATTTCCAGCCATAGAACTATTTATTTCCAGACTTTTTTTGGTAAAAATTTCCTTTTTTCCCTTCTAAAATTTGCCTCTTATTTCCTTCTCTTCTATTGGCTACATTGGAACGAACATACCAGATTCTGGAAGCCTCATCCTTGACTTACACAACGCACTATAAAAAGTTTCACTTGGATAATTGGGGACACTACAATTCCGGTCTTACCGTATACCATATTACATAATTTTAAGGATAATAGTGACTTTCTAGGAAAAATGATATACTTTTTAAAATTACATGCTTAATTTGAGAGATATCATCATGATACTAGCTGAATATATTATTGGTGGGCCAAAGATTACTTTAAAATTGTTTGCTTCTGAGTGGTAGCAATGTTGCCAGCTACAGAAAATGTTAATTGTAATTGTTTGTAAAAAATTTGGGAAGTTTATCCTTTCCCCCCTATTATTTCAGTGTCCTTGGCTATATTCAAACCAACGTACAACTGTCTGGAATCATTCTTGGCCTACAAAACGCACCATAGAGGAGCACGATTGAATAATTAGGGAAGACGGTGAACCACCATGTATGCTGATTTTTGCTTCTGACGCGTAAGAAGTGCCAAAATTTGATGTGTATTATGAGAGAGTTTTTTTCTTTCTCTCTTTGTATGGCAGCCAGCGACTTCAGGTTTTTACTGTACCTTGTCAACATACCAGAAAATTCTTTTTAGGTGACTTGAACCCCTGTGGCTTCGGTGTTCCCAGCTAGAAAAAATCATGAAATTCGGCTAGGAATTTTTTTTTTTAAATTTCACTCCTACATTTTTTCAATAATCCCTCCCGTTAGCAACACTGCAATCTAACTTACACCAAAAAATAGCCATGTCCCTCTTCTAAAATACAAGACGTAAACGATATCAATCGGGATAACAGTGTTTGGGCAATAAATCATTAACTGAAAGTCTACCAAAAACCCCAAAATCGATTTTGTCCCGAAAGGGTTAATGAGATATGCGCGCCAAAGATTTCGGGCTCTAATTTAACGTGAGCCCCCCCCCCCAGTTTCTGGGCTGGTCCAGAGAATGAATGGCCTACATAGTACTGTCTACGGGCTGGATAGGCTACCAAATTTCAGCTTTCGTTCTCCCATAGTTAATGTGATATAGGCGCCGAAAATTTGGGGGCTAACTTCACCAGAGCCTCCCAACTTCCTGGGCTAGTCGAGATAAAGATCGATGGGCTAACAAATTTCATCTTTTGGGCCAATATAGTTAATAAGGTGTGAAAATCAAAGTTTTGGGGCGTTAACTTAACGTGAGCCCTTAACTTTTTGGGCAAGTTGAGATAATGAGTGTACCAGGTACTAAACTTCATGGGTCTTCCAACCCATTATTATTTAGCATTTGAGGCACTCAAGGAACACAGATACAGGGTCTCCTAATGTGAAAATGAAAATGCAATCTTTAAGTTTTATGTCCGACTGTCATCCTGGGTAGACTAAAGGAGACGCAGATGATGAGAATAAATGGAATGGTGAAATGAAAGAGTTGTGGGAAAGGGAAACTCCGAGAAAACCCTCACACACGGTGTTTGTTCACCACAAACCCCACTTTGCGCAAGTTGGTATAGAACCAGGGCCCCGCAGCATGTGTGAACCCTCTGCCACTAAGCCACTGCGGCCCGGAAGTCCTCGAGACGAGACACATAGGCGTATACCTAACGTGTAATTTGTTCGTAGCGGGAATTTCTGTTATGGTATAGTTAATTACATACAATGAAAAACCGAAAATGTGATGTGGACAATCGCGACCGAAAATGTAATGTGGACAATCTCGAACAAGCAATAAACAATCTGCGTGATTTGTTTTAGATTTCGGAAAATAGGTTCTGCCAGATTTACGCTTATCGACTGTAATCGTTTATTTATTTATTTGGGAGGGAAGCAAAGTATAATACATTTCAGTCATTGCACATGCAAAGAGATGTTTTATGGTAATTGTTTTTTGCTGAAATATAACTTCGGTATCTTTTATACGTGTTTAGGAGCTGAGATTATTATCTAATAATTATAAGGAAGATACAATTTTTTTTTTTTTTTTTTTTTTTTTTTTTACGAAGATACAAGTTTTTCACCTTCGTACAACAATTCATGTTTAATAGGCGTATAGAAGGGGCTCATGCCCAAAACATTGGGACTCCATTTCTGGGGCCCCATGTTGGGGGCCCGGTTCCTGACCACCACTGTGCTGAGGGGAATCGGATCTTTCCAACGTCACCATCTGTATGCAACAACTCCATGCTGAAACGAGAAATAGAGTGGACTCAAGCCCAACATTTCGGAACCACATTTTCTGGAGCTTCGAGGCCAGGGCCCAATTTCTGACATTACCGCTTTCGTTAATCGACCCCGACCTTTCAAACGCTAACACTATAGTACAACACCATGTTAAATAGGCAAATAAAAGAGACCTGAACCCAAACTTTTGGGATCTCATTTCTGGAGTCTCAGGTCCCGGAGCTTTCCAACACCACAATATGTATCCAATAACTCCATGCTTAAAAGAAAAATATAATGAAGCCAAGCTCAAAATTTCGGGACACCATTTTTGGACCTTTGAGACAAGGGCCCAATTTCTGACGTTAACACTGTGCTCAGACGACCCGAACATTTAAAAACTTCACCACCCACCCACATACAATTCCATGTTTAATAGGCGTATAGAAAGAACCCGCGCTCAAAACTTCGGGGATTTTGACGAATTTTCTGCAGGTTCTTTACAACTATTTACAACGTTTCAAACTATTCATAAGAAATGAAATTTCAATACATTAGAAACTATGTTCTTTTAAAATGTTCAAAATGGATGACAGCATTGATTTCCAGTAATAGTTGTAAACTTTCGTAATTTTATTCTCTATTTGAATAGTAGTTTAATTTCGAATCTTTTACGGTTAAAAATATTTTTGTGAAATGTAACGGAATACATTGAAATGCTCCTACCCCCACAGGTACGTGTTCCAATTATAAATCGATTTGAGATTCAGCGTACAAATGAGAAACTCCCAAAGCGAAGTACAATATTGTAACGTTGTTGACATACATATGAATAACTGGTGATTAGGTCGTTAAGCTGTACATAAAATCATATAAATTTTCATTCATATTACGCAGACAAGTACACACAGAACAGCATATGAATCTTTATCTGACTTTTGTTTCTCTAACTTTCTGATAGCCTTTAGAAATAATATCTTTACAATCGAAATATTCGTTAAACATTATTATTATTATTATCCTTCAATATTCATTATACATCATATTCTTCATTACTTTAAATTCTTCATATTACATAACTATTTTACATTATATTCCGTCGAAGCTGTTTCAAAGTTAGTATTACACTTCTGACATAGTCATCATTACAAATCATAATTGATTCTCAATCCATACGCCTGTAACTTGTCCATCCTACCTGCAGTGTGGATCCTACGCAGTTTCGATCCTACGCAGTTTCGACGCTACGCAGTTTCGACCGTACGCAGTTTCGATCGTACGCAGTTTCGACGCTACGCAGTTTCGACCGTACGCAGTTTCGATCCTACGCAGTTTCGACGCTACGCAGTTTCGACCGTACGCAGTTTCGATCCTACGCAGTTTAGGTCGTGTGGAGTCCATGAATATAACCCTAATTTATAGCTGCACAGGTTAAACAAATTAAAGAGAGAGAGAAAAAAATATATTTTTTGAGCGCATGATTAAAACTTAAATTATTTCAGGGCAACTGCGTAGGATCGAAACTGCGTACGGTCGAAACTGCGTAGCGTCGAAACTGCGTAGCGTCGAAACTGCGTACGATCGAAACTGCGTAGGATCGAAACAGGTTTTGAGCTGAATTTTTCGATCGTACGCAGTTTCGATGCTACGCAGTTTCGATCCTACGCCGCATTCCCACATTTGCAAGCTGGCATGCCCAGTCTGGTTAAAACTTGGATTTAAATATCATTTGAACTATCATCAACCAACTTAGCAATACCGAAAAAACATGGATTTGACACTAATTTCCGTCATTTTGGATTTTATTTTTCACCCCTTTCCGGTCCCAATGATGATGGGGCTGAATTTGATGATAAACGGCATCGGTATTGTGTCACTATTCATCTCAGCGACCCCTAAAACTGTGGATTTGATATTAATATCCGTTGTTGTTGATTATTTTTATATTTCACCCAATTCTCACGCCCTTTAATTTGCTAGGGGTCTTACCCCCAATGTTAATGTTTCCAAATTGTAAATCATATACAGTGTGTAGCAAGTTCGGGAAATGTATATATATATATACAGTGGCGTATTTAAGATTTTGTTTCGGGAGGGCCTTTGCCTGAAAATGTGAAAATTCTGCAAGATATTTCATATACTTTACTATAGTAAGTCAGATTTCGGGGGGGGGGGGTCTTAAGCCCGGAAGCCCCCCTAAACACGCCACTATATATATATATATATATACGTACACCTCTCTAACCACACACACACACACGTATTTAACTTATATTTACTAGCATGCTTTCATGTGTGTCACTTCTTAATAGCCTTGTGTACAGTATATTTCGGCTCGATCGACTTCGTACTTTTTGCTGCAGCGAAGTCCAATCATTAAGTTCGTTACTCTCGGGAAAAAATCCTTCTTACATTCGAATTAATTAACAAGTTGGATGCCCATTCTTCACACGGATTTTTTTTTTTAAATTTTAATTGAAAAGTTTTGAAAGGTTTAGACAAACTTTGTTCTGTTAAAAAAAAAAAAATGGATATCATATTTGGTGATCCTCGAATGAAAATACTGAACTCAATCTCGCCTAATAAAAACGCAATTTAATCAAAATGTACTAGAAAGTGCCAGTTCAAAATAGGTAGGCCTACTATCTATGCTCAAAAGTTCATTTAAAACGGCTCAGCTGTTTCTCCGCTATGATGTAATAGACAACGTCGATTTCATTTTCGACTTATGTTTTATTTTCCTGAAAAATCAAATATATATTTATCCAAGGATGACAAACTATGATACGGACATTTTTACAGGACAGCAATGTTATTCTCGAACTAATTTAACCCGTAAGGTTCAAATTTGTTTTCCTGTAAAAGTGACATATCCGCATATAGGAATAATCTTACATATTGACGCAATTGTACTTGTGTTGCATGACTTGGGAAGCACTATAGCTAGACAGGTTACGTAACTTGTTCCTTTTTCTGTGAATTGTTGTTTGAAAAAGGTATATTAGTTTACGGACAACATAATACGGCTCTCACATACGTAAACTTTTCGTTTAACTAACGAAATACCAGTATCTCATTATAACCTAATTATTACTCCACATGAACAATATACATTACGTAACTCTTCTGTGACATTAACCGATGTGGCATTAATGTCACTGGAGTCTGAGAAGGAATATGACTTACAAATTAAACAGAAAAAATGTTATTGTCAACAGTGAGAATCCCATAGAGAATAAAACCTATGTAAACAAGTATAAAATGTCTCGCCGCCAAGTCAGTGTTGACAGATTTCAGAGTAATTTTATGTCAATCCATCAAGATATTTTTATATAAAGTTTCAAATATGTTCTTTGAGTAAATGTTATTTATACATAATATAAAAATAATAAGTGCCAATTTATTCTTTGTCATTTTGTAAGTTAAAGATCTTTCTCTATATCGTCCTTTATTTGATTTTTGTAATAAAGAAATAAATAAGCAAATAAATAAATAAATAAATAAATAAAATAAACTAGCAGTACTACGTATACACCACGTGAATGAGTTTAGTTGTATGGTGTAATATTTTCTAAATTAATATTGAAACTGGAAGCAGTAATAATTTTGTAAAACTTCCAATTGTAGTAGAGAGATAACAGTGGAGATGCAATATATTCTTGGTATGCTTAATTGATTGAAGAAAACCGCTACCTACTACCCTTTTTGTTCTATAGCAATCAACACTAAAATTGGAAGTGATTGATTTATGCTGTTTCTGGCTTAAATAGATGGTTAAGGGAGAAGACGACATCCGATTCTTAGAAGGCTAAATCGATTCCATCATCATCATCACCATAGGTATTCTGCCATTATTAGTAGATCACTCGCCGTAACTGAGAAGCTTTTATGCTCCACGATCTTCTGCTAACCTCTTCGTTTCTACGTATGATTTTTCTGTTTTGGTATCATTCATTAATTACAGTCTCCTTCATCCTCTCCCTCTCCTTCCTGCTTCCATATCCTCTAGCACGTCCCTCATGATACAGTGCCTCCTTAGCCACTGTCCTAACCAATTTCTCTTCCTCTTCTTAACAATATCTAAAATTGTTCGCTTCTCTCAACACTTCCAACATACCCTTATTCGTTTTCAGATCGACTCAGCTAATTCTCTCCATTCTTCTCCACACCCACATTTTGAAAGCTTCCAGTCGTTTATAATCATTTTTGCGGCTGACTCATACAATACAGTACTCCATATGAAGCATTTTATGAGTTTTTCTCAACTGTTTATTCAAGGTTCTACAAAATAGACTTCTATTCTTCACAAATGCTTCTTTTGCCATTCCTTTCCTTACTTTCATTTTATGTTCACACTTCATATCATCACTAATAGTTCTACCCAGGTATTGAAAATTAGTCATCTGTTCTATTTTCTCCTCTCCTACTTCTATATTTGACACTGACTGCTTCGTTCCAATCACCATGTCTTTTGTCTTCCTAACATTTATTTTCATAGTATATTCTTCACAGGCCTCCCTCAAGTTTTCTAACATCCTATTGATTTTCTCTTCCGATTTTGCATAAGTGCCTTATCATCTGCAAACCACGTACACCTAATCAATTTACCTCTTACTGAAATGTTGTTTTCACTATGTCTTCTAGATAAATATTAAATATTGTTGACGGGAGACAGCATTACTGCCGAACTCCCCTTACAATTGCACTCTTCTCTGTCGTTTCATCCCCTACTCGAACACTTAAGTATTGGTTTATATATAAGTATTTTATGAGTCTTCGATCTTTACATTCCATCTAATAAATCGATATGATTCCAGCTCTATCATATCCTTTTATCTCGCTCTACTTCTGTAGATGAATGTTGAAACCGAAAATTATGAATTTCTCACTTCCTGTTTTACTTCGGTATTAAGGGTGGTGATGAAATTTATTCTTGGGACACTTCATGAATTCCAGAAAACTTCTTGCTGTCAAATGCAATTTTCTGTCTATAGTGATCGGTGTTAAAACTGGAAATGTTAGTTTATATCACTACAGGTTTGAATATTATTTTCTTCAATAAACTCAAGTCCTAAATTTTTATCCTTTTCATCCTAATCAATTTGATGGTGATAAATTAGTATGATGGGAGACTCTATGTGCTGCAATCAAAGTCGTTATACGTCGAAATAAACAAGTGTTTGATGTGTTTCGTTGCAATTCCGTACCACACCGCTTAAATGCCAGTCCAGGTGCTGTACTATCTGTTGGAAGAACGCAACGAAGAAGGTACCTACCAACAATATTCATTCAAAAGCTGGAACATTCCATGATTCATGAGGTCGGACATTGTTCTGCTGAAATATGGCGTGCCGCTAGTCCAGCAATCAAGAGACATTGTCGAACCGCAGAAAACATTATGTCCTTTAGTGTGTTCTAGTGTTGTGTTAACATTGTGGACGGCTGCACTGATCCACGACGTCCATGCGAATATGCCAATATCATAGTGCATTTTCTTGCTCAATAGTTATCGAGTGTGGTTGATTCTCCTTCTATTTGTTACACATAAACATCATTGTCGTGACGGCATACCATGCATACGCATAACTTTTGTATATTAGAAGCAGTATTCTAGTCCCTTCTGCTTCTTTATATAGTGCTGTTCATAATGTTGCAAAGACGTATGGATCTGTTCAAAATCATTTTGGATCTCTACCTTGTTTTGAACGTAGGATCGACTTTGTATCTTTAGTTCGACAACTAGAGGTCATTAATCCGTTATTTGGTTTTTCACATTCTTCTTGCGTTAGGCAAGATAACATGTTATATGTATTATTCAGCTTTCACACAAGTGGAAAGTTGATTTGTACCGTAAAATCAGGACAAATCAAGGGGTATGTTAGTTCACGTGGAGGAAGATAAGGGAAAGGGGGTAGCAAGTTGAAACGAATAGAGAGCTGGGAAGTATGTAAAGAGAGTCTTAATTTTAATTAATGTAGCGATAGGAATTGCTCCCTGAGAAATATGTTTTACACTTTACGTGAATGGTGCAAAGTAAGTGCATACAGTTTTCAAGCACTCAGTCTAAATTCATAGGAAACATGTGATATCAAATAATGAAAAAGTTATGCATATTTGAGTTAGTTCAGTGTCGAAACTAGCGTTGTACGTAGTGGACCATCAGTCTGTAAAATTCCACCCAAACTATGCGTGTTCGTTGTCCTCTACCCAAACAGGACAGTTCGTGCAATCATGGAGTAGGAAACATAACACAAACATTCATTGAACGCAATAAGAGGAATGACCGCGCTTGCGCGATGAAAAGTAACATGTTGTTCATAATCGTCATACTAGAGAGAGTAATGATAAAATATACAGTAATTACATGCATTTTCTATAGATACATCAAGCTGTAGGTAGGGTGTCCAAAGTGCTGAGTTCCCCTGCGTTCATCTTCAGCCCTTTAAAACTTTTAGTTGCTTATTAGAATGTAGCTTCGATGCATGAGTTCGGCTCTTCAAAAATTATCTCGACTCCTCCTGTCTTAATGCTATGGCAACGGTCCAGAGGTAATTGTTTGTTTTAATGCGGTTGTGTTCGTTAAGTAACTGTCTATTTCGAGATAGGTTGTTGTTTTGATAGCAGCTTACAATTATGTTTTCATAGTACTGATATTAAGTAATGTATCGTACACTAGCATACAAATGTTCAGTGCATTAACAGTGCACGCTAGTTAGATTTTCAAAAAATCCGTTCTTACAATGGGCACGGTCCCATCATAAATGTAATGAATCATGGTAACATTTAATATCACAGATTGTATGTGGGGAATAGTGGTTTATAAAATTTATATCAAAGTATAAAGGTTAAATTACAGTTGAAGACTAACATTCCCTTATTTCCATTTGATGCTGTCGTTGACAAAGTGGACGTAGTACACCGAACTGTTTGAACTCTCGTGTTGGTACTGTATGGCTCATTTATTCATAATTAATCCGTTTCTTTCACCTCCCTTACTTTCCTTGGACTGATAATGACCGCATATTAGAATCAAAGACCCTTCTCCCAAACTAGTGTGACTTCTGCGCGATACCTAGTTCTAAGGTTAATAGTAGTCTAATGTCCATTGCATTGTTCTCGCTTCCAGTGCATAATTATTTCTCAGTGAAAAATAACACTTTGTGTTACCAGTGTGATTTTCTCCATGGGGGATATGTTTTTCCTCCATACTATGCCACTATATATTGAGAGAGAAATGAAACTTTTGTTGGTGATATATTTGATTTCCATGAAATACAGTATAGTATGTAGGTGCAAAATGTTTTTAGTGAACTTAAATCACATAACTATTCTGAATAGTTACAGAATAACATGTTTGTATATAGAATTTTGTTATCATATGATTTCGTCATACATGCGCACATACAATTTTGTTTTTCATTTTTTGTCACTTTTGGCAGTTTATTCAAAGCTTTTGTGAGATATTTTTATTTGAATGTTTGTTTAGAAGTACTTCCTACAATGTGAGACAGTTTTCAGGTATTATTCTATAGAAATAATACCTGACTTCTAGATAATAGAATTGACTTTGACTACATACTTAGCACAAGTCATGGAGTTAACGTTAGGCATTAATTTAACATTAGTCGAGCGCTTCACAGTAGCTATTTGGTTAACATTAATCGCCTTCATAATATTAAAAACGAGTTAACATTATCTAATTTATATTTTGTGCATATAAGTAATTTATCATTTCAGAAATATGCCAGCATGACCAGGCTTAAGCCTCAGTTACAAAAGCCGAATTGTCAATAGCCAACTAAGACAAAACAGTGTATATACTAGTGAAGCCAGGGCACAGTTCATAGTTTCCTGCTGAGTTTGATTCAAACTTTCGGTAAATCCTGGTCATTACTTGCGCTAATTACCAACTTACCACTATCTCAGCTAAAGAATATTTCAAAGACAATTTATTGGAATAGACATTGGGATTCGAGTAATATGAAAGATGAGATTTTCACTGCAGTGAACTGTGTGCTTTGAATAAGCTCAATAACATAAACACCGAACTCTAGCGGTGGAAAGTGTGATGTAGCCTGACGAGTCGTCTCTTAAGTACCTGTATTCTAATAATTTAAGGGGTTGACTAAACTGAAAGTCCAATGAATTACTTATTCTGCTGTTTGTGATTAAGGTTCTCTGGTCTTATGGGTGTTTTTTGTATCTTGACTTGGGTCTACTCATGCCAGTGAATGTAAACGTGCATCAACATATTTATTTAATCACTTCCAGTAACTAAAAGTTACAATTTCTTCAACATTTTCATGATGAATATACATTAAACACTCCTATCTTGCAATATGTCAAGTGTCGTGTTCAGATGATTCAAAGAGTTGGCTAAGAGAAACACTCGGAACACTTGGTCTTGTTTCCAAAGGCTCTTCCCATATTTAATCCCACCTGTGTTACTACTTGTGAGTGTGTAAAAATACATAAATAAGTATTCTCGAATTTTTCTGAAACATTGATATATTGATGATTAAGAAGACACTTCTCTCTAGTTATTTCGAGCAGAATACAGGCGGTTATAGATGCTAGAGATATGTTACCCGGCATTAGTCGCGGAAAGATGACTACTTTTTTGGGTCATAGTGTGTTTATAGTGCAACCTTATGAGATGAAGACCTCATTTCTGATTTAATGATTTTATTTAATTACTTTTATCTTTCGAAACTCAGACAAACATATATTTGTATGTGTGCAGAATGAAGAAACAAGGTGAAAGTGCTTATGTGTATTATATAAGTAACTGTTGTTTCCGTAATTCTTGGTTTGTATAATACTATGAATTTACATTTCCTTGTTTTTATGTGGAAATATGCCACTGAGTTGAATTGTACGCAATTGGGTTAATCCACTTTTAAAATAAATTAAAGTCTCAGCAGTTTAACATAAATTTAGAACTTATTCTCTAAGTACAAGGTACTCCGAAATCTTTGGTATGAACAACACGGACAGACAGAGAAATCAGAGATAAAAGTTTAGAGAAGTGGCTGTGAAAAAAATAATACTAGTTGTAAGTACTTTTTTCTAACATATCTCATGAGATCAGTTTTCCATTCAGGTGAGGAAGTTATGCTAGATTAATTTAAAAGGGAAGTAGTTCAGAAATAAAAGCTGGTTTTAAAAGATCGAAATCTGAAGTGTTATCTAAAAATGCTCTATTGTTCTTTGGATTTGATAGTTGAAAATTATTGCTCCTTTTTCTGAGACTTAGAACGGAGAATAGCAACATTAACTTACTAGAAACACCCATGTAAAAAAATAGAAAGAAAAAAATAATACTTTTTAGTAGCTGACTTTATTTGGAGACTACAGATAATACAATAAATTTGAATTATATTATGTTGTTCATCGTGGATCAAGAATTATTACTTTAAGGAAGTTACAAGAAGATATGTTGAGTAGTTGATGCTGAGATGAATTTAAGAACTAATCTAAATTAGTGTTCATGAATTTATGTATTTATGTTTATACATATCATCAATGTTATTGTTACCTGGATACATTAAGTAAGAGTACTTAAGTAACTAACATTAGATACGATAACTACTCTTGAGTTATCATGTATACGTATTAAGAACTCTTCCAACATATTTAGTGGTTGGCGCTTCTCTTCGGTGCACAAAGTTCAGACTTCGATTCCCGGTGGGAGAGCCTTGAAATATAAAACATTTACGATGGTCGAATTTCACATTAAGCTGTAGGTCCACAGCTCATATAGCCTTGGTGACGCTGAACTCCAACAAATAGACTAATACGTATTAAGAAAAAAGCGACAATAAGAGAATCAGCGAAAAATATAAATAAGAAAACAATTCATTGAATAAAAATAGTAGAAAAATTGTAGGAGAAAATCTCAAGAAAGATGTTAATTTCAAGCTTATGATTAGCCGGAATCTAACCACAAATCCTTCGCAACAGAAGTGAGGGCTCTACCATTGAACTTCTCTTTCGGTGTTTTCCAGAATATTTATCTTTGCCCACGTTACTTAGTTTTTATAGTCTTCTTGCAACCCTGCGTGAATTAAACATTGTCAACAGCAACATGGCGGGTTCTTGACCTGTTCCAAGGCTCAAACAGTTTACTTCAACGTAAGGTCACGACTCTCCTTCTGCGAGCTATCCTATTTCGTTATTCTAATTCCCTTGCGGTTTGTGTAACGAAAATTTGGGAAGAAAGAAAGAGAAAAATGTAGAGGGAACGGACAGAGACAACGAGAGCGGGAGAGGTTCAGACGAGTGGGTCATCTGGGAGTGTTTTGTTGTCTAGACACGATACCAATTGCATTTTACCACTCGTCTTTTGTTTTCGAGCGCAACGGATGATGGTACTCTTACGAGAATAGATTGCCTTGTCTGATGTGGCTTTTTCAAATGTGAAAGAAAAAGAAAAAGAAAACGTGAAAGGTAAAGCAAAAAGGGATGAGATATAAGTCTAGGTTACATAAGAAATTGGAGACATGGCAAGAAAAAATATAAACAATAGAAATAAAAATGTTCTATGTTTTAACAGAGAAACACTTACAAGATGAAACTTCCATTTCATAAATTCTCTTTCAATTTATATAAAAAAATGAGGTAGAAAAATGTACTTGAGTTCAACGTAAAGAATAAAAAGAGTATTTATTTCATTCAGTTAGATATGAGATTTTTAATAAATATAGAATTACTTAAATAGCACAAAAAAAGCTTAACAAAAGAATCATGTTATTGCAATGTTATTTTTAATAAAGTGCGACCTCCTTTTGCAGGAATAAAATAAAAATTGAGCGAAATATTATTAAAACGTACAAAGTAAAAAGAGAATCAAAACATGCAATTAAGTTGTGAGATTTAAAATGTAACCGATGATAAACACTGAAATTGATGTAAGTTTCAAACTGCAAAAGGAAATATTGCACGTATCTTGAAAATAGAATGTCTTTATAAGCACATATTACACTGAAATATTTTCATAAGTTTGAGATATTTTTTTTCTCAACTGATTTGATCCTAAGCAATAGGAGTAATTCTTGCCTCAAAAACGTTCTTTATTGATGAAAATTGAATATCGGTTACAAAATTTATCATGGAACGTATCTTTCAGAATATGGTAAATTCAGCCCTTGTTTTCTTTAATTACGTAGTTTTAATCTCAAGAAGTAGAGATAATTGGAAAATCTAAACGAAAATGGCATCGTACTGCATCAAAATCGAGAAATTTTTACTAGGCTTAATTTTGGAAAACTGTTTTAATATTACATTGGATATAGACGGAAACTTCTAATTGGAGTGAATTAATTCCTTCCCCCTTCTTTTACATATTTTAATATTCACCAAATTCAACGGCAAGGAATAATTATAATTTAGAAGTTGCATAAAAATATACACAATACTGGGTGAAAGTTAACTGTTTACGAAAATCTTATTTTTTTAAATATTGGATTTTTTTTGTTCTCGTACTATGAGTAAGGTCAAACTTTCAACTTGAGGCGGATTTTATTCTCTTTTTTGATCTCGTAATTCTACACGAATTTCAGACTAAAAAAAAATCTTCTTTCAACCTTTATATCTATTTAAGTGGGTAGCGTTCGTGCCCTTTGTGCATGAAGATTCGAATTCGATGCCCGGTGACAGAATATACTCGGACGCATTACAGTGTTTCATGTTCTAGTTTATACTGTCTATTTCTTAACAGAACTTCTAACTTCGTTGCTGACAACGGTCATAAAAACAAATGAATTAATCAATGAACCAAATTCTTATTCCTTAAGTGTGCGAGAAGGTCAAATGTCATTAAAATTTGATAAATAACTAACGATCATGCCACAAGTAACAATTAAACATACCTGGGTACATTTATTTCTAATAGCAATTTTTACATTAATTTAAGGACACTGAATAAACTGAAACTATTTTTTAGAAACTACTACACGTCCATAGAGTGCATAGGAAAGTGATCTCAAATTTGGGATAAAACATATGTGCGTGAGTTTTCTCTTGTTTTTTCCGTTTCCTCCCACTTTCTTCATTGCAACATTTTCATTCATTTCTCAACATCACCATCTCCTTTAGCCTAGCCTGCATAATCATGGAACATAAAACTTAAAGATTTCATTTCATTTTTCATTTTTCAAATTTGGGATACAAATAAATAAAAATATTCGGACTTTGAGATAATTTATCTCGTGCCTTTTTAAATGACATAGAATAAAATAGCATAAGATAAATGTCGTTTTTCAAATGTCGTTCGTTTCTCATGGTTACGTGGACAAATATGTTTAAAAAGAGTTTCATTGGATTCAGCATATTCAGATTAGTATAAAAAAATGTAATTAAAAATATTTAAGCATGGACACATTTTTACTAGCTGCATGATTGTTAGTTCTTCACGAAAGTCATCGCGAAACAAACAGGCAGACAACTGGCTGATAGTGGAAACATATTGGTGCAAACGAATCTCTTTGCTAGTTTTCTATCTTCTGCCGCCCAATAAAAAGCTACAATACATTACTCCGGGTAATATTAAATGACGTTCACTAATGAATCTATATATATAAAAGAGAACGTACAAAATCCTTTGTCCGCTCATCACGCTAATACGGCTGAACCAATTTCTTTCATTTTTGGGGGGTTATTAGGATTTGGACCCTAGATGGTTTTTATCATATCACTTTAATTTTTAATTACCAGTGTCTTGAGATAATTGACCATTCAGGTGTCCACAAATCCTTTGTTAGTTCATCATAGGTAAAAATAAACGTATTTATATGCAACCCGCATGACCGTGTCACTCGGCGGGTTAACATAAATGACAGGCGATATACAGCGGAAAATAGCTTGAATCTTCTGTTTAAAATTTTTTAATTGATTTGCTTATTTTTACAGACACTTTTACAATATGCCAGCACCGGGATGACCGCAGCGAAGCGGGGCGGGTTAACATAAATGACAGGCGATATAATGTTAAGATTTACTGCAATCTTCTATGGTTTTTATCATATCACTTGAAAGCGAAAAAGTAAAAATTATCTAAGTATCAAAGTTTATTGCGTTCCGGGGTGACCGCAGCGAAGCGGGGTGAACGCTGCTAGTAATTGTATAATTGTATCATATTTTTTCAATTTTTGTGTATATGGTTTCTTAGATCTTACATTTCAATCAATTCATTTGCTCCAACTACCTGTTTTCTATTTTTGGATGTCCTTTAGAATGATAGAAAAGAAAGTAATTTGTTACTTGATCCGTGGTATACTTCTGTAATGATCATAATTAGGAAAACTTGTCAAATAGGAGATCTGCCTTTGGAAAGGAATGCAACAGACAAATGATAATGATTCAAAGATCTTAAAGTTTTTAGCTGTAAGCAAATTCTTGAAGGATAGGTTCAGAGATAATAAGTGACGACTTAACGAACTTGCAAGTCTAAATAAAAGATAAAGGCATCCTAACGGATATGTACGCGCTCTGAATTTTATATTTTTGAAGGTGTAGTAAAAGTTCAAATATTACCAATAGATGCCAGCACGTTTTCCCTATTTATCTCACGTATTTTGTATGGAGCGATAATATTCAAAACAGTTCAATCAAATTCAAGAGATCAATATTCAAACTTTCCCAAGAATAAATTCAATTATTAACCAGAGGATGCGTTTTTTTAAATAGTTTTGTCTTATTCATTATATACTACGCCTAATTTTACTCTTCGGAAGCAAGCTTCCAACAATGAAACTTTGTCAACAAAGCAGAAGAATAAGATATTAAGAGGCTGCACGAATTATCCTCTGATTGGTGATTCAGTTTGGTTCGGGGCAAAGTTTGAAAATTATTCTGATGAATTTGATTGAGTTATTTTGAATATATTATTGTTCCGTACAAAATACACAGGGAAGATACGAAAAACGTGCTGCCACCTATTATAAATAGTCGAACCATTACAGTTACCCTAATGTATGGGAATGAGGAAGTCGGGTGACTTCTGTGCGAAGACATATAAGTATCATGGAGGAAGAAGTTGAAATAAAGCAAGACAGAAAAGTGTAATAGGAATATGACTTTCACAGAGTGAGGAAAATCGTTTGAAGAAAAATGTTAACCACCCCTATAGGAACATGATCAAGAAGCTGCTATATCCATTGACAAATATGAAGAAAACCCAGCTCTGGGCTGTGTGTGTTGGTCAATTAAGATAGAAATTTATTAACATCTATACTTTGTAGACAAGAACCCACTTACTATACATAACCAAGGATGAAATATTGACGACTATCTTATATTTAATAGAAATATAAGTCTGAATACATAATTTAAAGCTAAGAACTATTTTTGTAATTTTTAATCAACTGAAAACCATTAGCAAAATTGGAATAGTCTCTGGTTTGAGAAGAAACTTTGTCTTAAACAAGTTTTAGTATTTTGCTATTGGGAGAATAACATTATGTTGGTTCTAGAATTGTGCAGGGGATTTGAATGGACATAAATCATAGCGTATGATTTTTCCTACTTTGACATCAGTTGTTTTGTACTTACTGTGAAGAAACTAGCGTACATAACGTCATGAAATAAGTAACAAAAGTTCTTTGTGCTGTATTATAACGTTTGTGGTACATTCTTGTTTCTAAAAGTGGCTGAATATTTAACTTATTCATAATTAATAGGAAGAAGAATTTGCCAGTTTCACATATATAATGTTGGAGCAAACAACAAACACATCTATACAAGTAGAAAATACAAGCTATTAGACGCTGGATGACTACTACTTAAAATATTGTTTCTAAATATAAAGTTACTTAATAAAAAAAAACTTCCTTGTTGGGGAAAGTTGTTAAGCAAGGACGACGTAATCGTTTCACCGAGTTTCGTCCTTCCACGATTGTTGCGCGACATTTAGGCCTAGATTGCTCCTCTTTTATAAAGAGTTGCTTATTTGCCAACCAAGGGTTGCTTCTAGTCATTTGTAACTTTCTTCTCTGTGACGTCACAGTTTTCTATTCTTCTTTTTAATAGACAACATGAAAAGAAGAAAGGGCAGATAGGAGAAAGAGTAAGGTGATAAGAAAACAAGAACACCAGTAGCGTAGACCAGGGGTAGCCATCCTTTATAGGCCAGAAGGTCACTTTTAACTTCAGAAACTGCTTTCTGTCTACCTATAGCTGATAAGGGACCATCACGCTTTAGCATGACTATAATATTGACGAAAACATTCAAAGTGGACCGCTGAAGACTAGACCTATAATATGATCGGATGGTGACTTCTTGTTCACTTATCCCACCGTTAAAACGGACGGCATTTCTTTGATGTTGTGAGATACAACATTCTGGTTTTCAGTGGTTCCTGTGCTGATGCTTACCGATCGCGTCACTCTCCATGTTTATGTTGTCCTACTAGCGGACAATATGAATCCTATGGTTCCAAGTGCATTTCTAGTAATAATGTCATCTTAGTGGATGATAAGTGCCCATTCGACGTAGCTGAAGCTATTGCGGCTTTGTTTAAGGAATATTGGAAAGAAGTTAACTCCACTGTTCATCCAAATTTCCGGACTTAAACATAATTGAACATCTGTGGCCCTTTCGGAGATACGAATAAGGCGCAGATTTATGCTTCCATCCTTCCTTATGGAACTGATTGATTCACGGCAGACAGAATTGTGTAATATTCCAATTGCTTGCTTTATGGCTCTTCCATGTCGCATCAGAGGGCGAAGGATGATCCAATGCCGTATTAATTTGATAAGTTTCACTTTTATTGGATGTTTCAATCAAATTGGTAAGCTCCTGTATTCTATACTTGTCTAGTGATTTGCTTTTGTGAGGTCATCCGAAAGCAAATTCAGCAACAGTTTTTAAATATCTTATAAAAATGTCTCATTTTTATTCCTTGTCTGATTTCGTTTTATCATTTTCTTCGGTAATGGTACGTCTTTGAATTTTTCTTCACATATCCTGGAAAATTGATTGCGACTAAATGCTTTTGCAAAATTGGTGAAAATTCTCGAAAAAAAAAAAAACTAACACAACAAAGGAAGGTACCATAATATCTGTGCGCTGAAGCGAAGTCAGTTCGAATATTTGTCGCACGACTAACCTACACGTCACTTTCCGCCAGCATTTGTTCAGTCTTACAATCGCGAACTTTCTATATGTATCAATGTTTCCATCTGAGTGCCATTCTAAAGCTTTGAAGAGAATTTGGGAATAATCTATATGTTATCTTACAATATTTGGCGATCTTGTATCTTGTATCTTGAAAACTAAGGCCTGGAGAAATTTTTGAATGTCTTAAGCTGACCCATTTTTCATATATATATATATACATATATACACATACATATATACATATACATATATACATAAAGTACTTCAAAATGTACTGCGTCATTACTATTTGATTTAGAGTCATGGTTCGAACGCCATTTTCTTTGGAATAACGAGATCTTTCTAATGGTACCACTCACATGTCCGTATCATACATCTGAACCGGAAAACACGGGAAAAACGCAGATTATTTATTTCGAAAATCCCACCAAAAGCTTTCCTCTCTGGCCCCGGCCTGGGTTCAGGTAGGGATTTGAGTTTGTTTTTTAAAAAAACATTGTTATGTACATAATACGAGTGCAAAACATCTTGTATCTTGAAAGGCGGAAAAACTTGTTGAAAGTCTGAATTTAGACCTTATATAAATATATATATACACACACACATACTACATGTTATAAAAATTTACTGCGTCATTACTATTTAGCCTAGAGTCATGGTTCAAACGTCATTTTCTTCAGTGACGGTACCACTCACATGTCCGTATCGTACACCTGAACCGGAAAATCAGAAAAACTGGATTTTTCTGAAAATATCAGCCCCTCGGAACATTTGCGCCCTTCGTTCCCCGCCCCGGTTTTGAGTAGGGATCTCAAAAATTCGAGAAATACCCAAATGTAGGCACAATTCGTATGCAAAGTTTCAATTTGGCATCTTGAAAACTAAGGCGTGATTTTTTTTTGAAATGTACCCCAAGAAAAAAAATAAAAAGTCACGCCCCTCTGCCCACCCTTTGGCGTTATCAAGTTGACCATCCGGTTCCAAACCGCACCTGTGGTATTCTTTGGTCCATCCGTGACTTGACCAATAAAAAAGCCGTCTTAAGGCTGTTGCTACCTCTTCGCTGAGTCGAGTTTTCCCCTATCTAATAACATTGGAACTTTTTTCGTGTTTTTCTCAGCAAGCAATGAACAAATCCTTATAAAAATTTACATGGAGTCAGGTCGATAATAAAGGATTTGTTATATGAGCTTATAATTTTATTAAAAGCCTCCAATTAAGTTATTCATTCCCCCCTTTTTTTCATGTGAAGATTTGCAACAACGCATTGACGACACTGCGTTCTCTCTTCTAGCAGGTTGCGGCGAGTAACTGAGGGTTACTTTGAAGTTTCAACATTGTCCACAGCTGTGAAGGGACCCTTTTCAACAATGACATATTTATGGCATTTCAGTGAGGAGGCGTTGGAGTACGTTTTCTTTGCTGAAAGCAGGAAAAAATAAACACAGCGAGAACAGATCCATTCTTCTTTACATTAGCTTTTCCCCCTTCAAGTACAGACAGTCATAAGCAATTAGAAGCGAACTGTCTCTATTGAATAAAGATACTTTTAATGTATACGAAAGCGAATGTCACTTTATTATTATTATTATTATTATTATTATTATTATTATTATTATTATTATTATTATTATTATTATTATTATTATTATTATTATTACATTTTTCAAAACATGAAGAGACGTACCTTTCTTGACTCCAGTGCTGATTTTATCTATATATGAGGTATTTATAATAAACTTCTATACTGGTAAAAGAAAAAATACTTTTATAGTGACGTATCTTGCTAAGAGAATTATTTGTATTTTATTTATTATATTTCAATTTAAAATAAAGTGTATCGTTTGTAACAACGAATAGTGCTCAAAATAGTATCTATTACCAGTCAACTATAGATTTAGATCATACATAATAATGGACAACACCAATATATATTGTATACATTTAGACCCTATTGGATCAAAAGATCCAATATATTTCAGACAAAAATTTTCTTGTAGGACTTATATCTCGAGAACTACATATAGCGTACCCAAACTATGACTTAACTAAGTATGATGTGCTTATTGCGTAAAAAATACAAAAACTCGATTTAAGGACCGTTCAAAAATTTTGTGGGCCCTGATCCACAAAATTCAATATATTACATTCAATCAAAAAATTTCTTGTACGTCCCATATTTTGACAATTAGAGTGTGTGGCCAAACCAAAACTAACAATTTACTCATTATGATGTGCTTATTCCGTAAAAAAAAAAAAAAAAAAAAAAAAAAAAACGATTCAGCTGCCATTCAAAAAATTTGTGGGCCCTGATCCAAAAAAAAAAAAAACATTTCACCCATTCAAACATTTTCTTGTACGTTCCATATTTTGAGAACTACATATAATATAGCCAAACCAAAAAGTAACATTTAGCCCGCACGATGTGTTTATTCCGTAAAAAATACGAAAACTCGATTTAGGGCCCATTCAAAAATTTTAGGGCCCTGATCCAAAAAATCCAATATATTTCATACAATCAAACCTTTCTTGTACGCCTTATATCTGGAGAACTACAGGTAGTGTAGCCAAACCCAAACTAACAATTTACTCACAAGTAAACCTTACGTTTGGGTGAATCGAGTTGCTGACTGAGACACATATGAGAAAATAGTACTAAATGTAGTCAGTATTTCAGTGAAGTTGTAGCTGCGAAGCTCCAGGGGTTTAGGAGATACAGCTACCAGAACATCACATGGAAGTACAGAATAGTCTTCATAAAGTTGGTTGTAAAAGCTCTGTAAGACCTCTTGTAACGACAAAAGGTGAATAACAAATATATGGGTACATATTAGGACTAGGGAGAAGTCATATAGTAAGGGTATACCTGACGGCGGCCATCTTGAAATCCGCCATTTTGAATTAAGTTTAAGTTTTTAAAATAGGAATAGGGTCATGTGATACATGATTTAAGGCGCAAATTTAATCAGAAGAACAATGATGGCATTAATTTTGATTTACGCGCAATTGGTAAAAAGTTACAGGGAAATTAAATATTGTTGCAGCATATGTATTAGTACTTTACCCCACCTTGTAAATTTTGTGTTAATGATAATAATTAAATAAAAAGCAGGTGGATAAATATTAGGTCTATGGTAAGAGTTGCCTTGATGGCGTCCATGTTCAAATCCGCCATTTTGAAACAGACAAAAGTTTTAAACAAAACGCATAACAGTGACACCTTATTAATAGCAAATTTTACCATAAATCCAACGGTATAACCATTTTTGCTTTATCATTAACCAGCATTTGTTATCGCATAAACAAGTTGCTAATTTAAGGAAAAATGACCAAAGTGGAATTGAGTCATAATTGAACTTGGGTCTTTCTTCCAGAAAAGTCCTCAATTAGTATAATCAATATGTAGTTCAGAAAAGAGTGCATGACTTGCACAAATGCTCTGCTCACAGTGGGCACACCTGACAAGGCAATCGATTTGAAAATGGCCGCCATCAAGGCAACTCTTACCATAGACCTAATATTTATCCACCTGCTTTTTATTTAATTATTATCATTAACACAAAATTTACAAGGTGAGGTCAAGGACTAATACATATGCTGCAACAATATTTAATTTCCCTGTAACTTTTTACCAATTGCGCGTAAATCAAAATTAACGTCACCATTGTTCTTCTGATTAAATTTGCGCCTTAAATCATGTATCACATGACGCTATTCCTATTTTAAAAACTTAACCTTAATTCAAAATGGCGGATTTCAAGATGGCTGCCGTCAGGTATACTCTTACTATATGACTTCTCCCTAGTCCTAATATGTACCCATATATTTGTTATTCACCTTTTGTTGTTACAAGAGGTCTTACAGAGTTTTTACCTCCAACAGTATGAAGACTATTCTGTACTTCCATGTGATGTTCTGGTAGCTGTATCTCCTAAACCCCTGGAGCTTCGCAGCTACAACTTCACTGAAATACTGACTACATTTAGTACTACTTGCTCATATGTGTCTCAGTCAGCAACTCGATTCACCCAAACGTAAGGTTTACTTGTCAGTAGAAAATATGAAAACTCGATTTAGGAACCGTTGCTAACTTTTGTGGCCCCTGATCCAAAAACTAATTATTTGGCAAGATCGGAATCTTTTTATGCACTTTTTGGATCATTTTTAAAATTCTTAGCCAAGATCGCTATCTTTTGATCCATTTTTTGGGTTATTCCTAAAATTCTTATTTTTATAATTTTTTTAATATTTATATATAAGGTGATACAAAGAAAAATTTAGGGAATCAATTGATCAGATTGAAGATTTGTTTAAATCTATTTTATAGAATCTTTTAGATTTGTTAACTATATTCCTGTTAACTGCAGATTTTTTAAAAAGATTTCTTTTTAATCTACATTTGTATTCTTTCTTTACTCACTCATGAAGTATATCTATAACTTTGGTCAATTTTTAAAGTTGCTTCTTAGATAAGTTTCGAGAGTTGTCCGCAAAATTTCGTTAACATCTTATTTGAACTACTTTTTAAAATGGAATGTGTACGTTTAGAGAACTTGTGGTTTGATCTTACAATGTACATAGTATAATACAACAAAAAATTAGTTTTTACGTACTGTAACACTGTAATCTCACTTTAATTTACCATAGTATATTTTTCTTTCTTTTTTTTGAGTGAAAGTAACATTTGAAACCGAATTATTTCTTTAAAATTTATACATGAAATGAAAATTGTTTTCTTAAAAAAACTATGACATACTCATTGTATAAATAAATGTGAAATATTTGTGTTTGTTTGATTTATTTGTTTTGATTGAAGTCAATACTTCGAGTGTAACTTTGACCACTTATCAACAAAATTAAAAAGTCGTAGACCAGTATAATTTAAGCAAGTTACTTACTTGATTTGAGACATAGTTTTGGAGGGGAAGAGTAGAAATTTTACTGATAACATTTTTTTATTTAACTTTTCCTGTATTTATGTTTAGCGTGGCCTTGTGAATTTTGTTTACTTTTTTTTTCAATGTAGAAACTTACCTAGGGATTTTCGAGTATGCTCATAGATATTTAAATTGTGAATAGTGCTTCGTTGATATTTAGCATTTTGATTATACTGCTTGTTTATTATTTTTTTAATAACTTCATTTACATAATGTTGTGGCTTGATGTAACGAAGTATTCCATCACATATTTTTATACTCATACGGTAATGTTTTAGTTTAATATGTATGACAATGACAAATTGGTGTACCTCAACAACAAAAAAACCCTATATTTTAAAATGAAGCATGAAAAAATAATGCATAAAATTAAAATTATTCTGTTAATATGTGTTGTACTATTTATATATATGTTGTAGCTATAGATGAAATTTCGCGTTCACCATCTGGAAAATAAATATTTCTTATTTAGAATGCGTAAGTTACAAGGTTATTATTAGCAGGTAACACTAATAAGTCCCTATTCCCTGTTACCAAGAAATAAGTCCCTATTCATATTTCGAAAAGTAATAACCAAGGAAAGACGTTACCAAGAAAATGACGTTTGTATCTACATTAAAACTACATATTTCATTATGTATAGATGTTTTCTTGCGTAGTAAAAGAATCCCTGATATTACACTTCACTTTCTCCTACAAATGTGCTCTGTTAGAAGGGTAATGTGTGGTCAGTTCTTCAGTTTCCCAGTTGCCTCACGATACTGAAACAACACCGAAAAATCTATCATCATTACGAATAGAATTCGACAGCATTCACGCTAAGAACACATTTGTGTAACAAAAAAGTTTATTTCTAAATTTCCTTCGTATGTGGTAAAAATGAAATTATTATTATTTAGCATAAACATTCTATACTACTATTTACAGTTTCAAATACATATACACAGGCCGGTAGCCAGCCCGAAAATGTAGGGGGGAGGCTGAAGTTAGGGGAGCCCGATCCAACCATATCATAGTTTATCACCATATTATAGTTCATTGCAAGCCTACCGTGAAAAGTTTAGGGAGGCCAGCGAAAATTTAGGGGGGCAAACCCCTAGATCCTCCTGGATACGGGTCTGTATATATATATATATATATATATATATATATATATATATATATATATATATATATATAATTATTCCAAAATGCTATCTCCACTGGTTTACCTGTTTCCGTGAGGTTACAAGTCAAAGAGCGCTGGTGTTTTCAATGTGAAAACCCTACTGGTGTCGGCAGCGCGGCCAGTCTCTGGTCAAGGAAACACCGGCAAGGAGGAACCGATGTGGTGACCACAAATTTTAACTAAATTACTAGTGCCAAGCCGCACTGATATTCCTTGCTCGTTACAATCTCTTGTGCCAAGAATTTCCTATTATTATTATTATTATTATTATTATTATTATTATTATTATTATTATTATTATTATTATTATTATTATTATTTCACACAGGAAATTTGAAAATAAAATGAAATCTGTAAGTTTTACGTCCCATAGTTATGCCGGTTAGGCTAAAGGAGACAGTGATGATAAGTAATGAATGAAATGGTGGAATGGAGAAAGTGGTAGAAAACAGAACCCCGAGAAAACCCATGCACACGATGTTTGTCCACCACAAAGTTCACTTAGCGCGAGCTGGGATCAAACCAAGGACCCCATGCAACTGAGATGAACGCTCTACCACTGAGCCACCGCGGCCCCCACACAGGAAATTTATATGCTATCACAACCGTCTGCTAATTTATATTTGTATAACCAATCACCAGGTGTAAGGCTGAAATACATGAGATGCAAGAGGCACCTTACTATGTTTGAAAGTAACCACAAGAACTCCGAATGAGACTAGACGAATACACTAAAAGCAATAGGTTTGGCAAAGAAAATAAAGAGCGCCCACTCCTTCTCAGTGCCATAAATCTGTCCTCGAAAAGGACGAGAGGGCTAGAAAATTTCATTCCACAGATGTGATATGGACAGAGTTTAAAAACCTGTTTTAAATGGCTAGCCCGAATTTCCCTCACGCTGCTAATACAAACAGGGAGAAGCAGAGATCACACTATTGCAAATCTTCACATGAAAAAAAGGGGGGAATGAATAACTTAATTGGAGGCTTTTAGTAAAATTATAAGCTCATATAACAAATCCTTTATTATCGACCTGACTCTATGCAAATTTTTATAAGGATTTGTTCATTGCTTGCTGAGAAAAACACGAAAAAAGTTCCAATGTTATTAGATAGGGAAAAACTCGACTCAGCGAAGAGGTAGCAACAGCCTTAAATACCTGTTATAGAGCCTAAATAAGCGGTCAAGGATGACTACTACGCCATGGTAACAAAAGTTACCAAAAATCCTAAAAGGATTAAGCTTGAATCCATTGCTGTTTGCCCAGTGATAACACTTACCTACTCGATTCTAATATCTTATTCAACCTCCCCGTCCTTTGATTAACATCTTTCTCTCTGCTATTTCTCCGATTCTAAAACCGTACTTCTACACAAAACATCATAGGCTGAACAGCTAGTGATGACTGATGTAAATCTATAGTGCATTTTAAGTTGCAAATTTGCAATCAAAATTCAGTAATGTCCCTAAAACTCGACAGTCGATAATCCTGTAGTTGGGATAACTCGGCCATACCCTGCAGGGTGAAAAACCCTCGCGGACAGATCAGTTCAAGAACATTACACATTAAAAAAAAAAGGTAGTTTTTGCAAAGTCGGCTAGTTAATTTTCATTATAAACTATTGCCTTCACATTATTATGCCTTCACAAAGTATTTTTTTGAAGTCTGTCTTATCAAATACTTTACTGTACAGTGTGTATTCATTAATTTTCATTTTCATGTATAGTAGAGGCTCTATGCCTTCATAAAGTACGTACTTTTCCTTTGTTTAAGGATAATTGGACAGTCGATTCTCTGTTGTATTCTCAAGCAACCAATACATACAAGTACAGTACTGTATTTTCTAAGGAAACACTCGTAACGGTACTTTTACTTTTTAATCCCATTCCGGATAACCCGACATTTTCATAAACTTGGCCACCCTTTAGTTCACATTACGCCGAGTCTTCGAAACTCTACTGTATATCAACTGTATACTGGATTATGTATGCTATAGACAGTCATTCATTATCATGTACAAGTTGAACTTAGGAACCCCATATTTCTAGTTAGTCCAACAAACAAAACCGAATATATAATGGTCTGCTCACGTTATGTATAGGTAGGTAACACGTTAATTAGCATATTCATGTTGAATTCATGTATTTAAAGCGTGTTATGCAATCAAAATGAGTGAGATGTATAGTGGGTTGCCTATGACAAAGGCAGCTATTCGTACGCATTTACAAAAGTTGAATGTAACTCCTTCGTGAACATACATTTGAATATACTCCTACGTACTGTACATAACAGAAATTGCTTAAAATATTAAATCACAAAAAGACACCTACGTCATTCTGAAGATTTAATATATTTTCAGTGATAAACATGTACCCATTTCTGAGGCGAAAATGAGGACAATCTGGATTCAGTGTGCCAGATTATCATGTGGAGCACATAAGAGTTGCTAGAATACACAATATATCGTACTACGTTTTACTAACAATTTAAATGGCGGAACTATGATTTTATCGAAGCAGCAATGATACTTCAAGTTATTATATGTACAAAGAATATCGATGTTTGACCTCATAAATAAATAACAACTATAGTATTTAAAATAACTCATTTACCATTAGAGGCCGATGCTGAGTAAACGTAAAATTATTTTTCGATTTTTTTTGAGTCAAAAATGATGTTCGACTTTGTGACGAAAACCTTTCATTTAGGACTAAATCAAATGTAATCTAGAAAATTTTTTTGATTTGCCACCAGAATACTTCCTGCTTTATCAGTGTTGCCACAAATATGTTAACTTTAACTTTGTTAAATTTCAATTTGTAAACGCTAATTAAAAATGTACTGACTATGGTATTTAAATATACACACATAAATTAAATAATAAATATACATATAGTATTTACAACACACGTATTGTTTTGCTAAGCGAGTAATTTAAATCAAATTTAAATATACAAAATATATGATATAAGCAATCTTTCTCATAGTTTTTAAGGTATTATTTAGAGAAAAGACAAGTCTTTATTCTCTATACCAAAGATTTGTTTTGAATTTAAGAGTAAGCATATTTCCGTCTTTCAATATGTTCTTCCACTTGTGCAAGTTCCAGTGCAATACTCGTCGAAGAGTTGGATAGCTTTCCTTGTAAGTGAGTGAACACTGCCACAGGAGTGACGTAGCTGAAGGGACTAAAACTAATTTTATTAGAAACATGGAGAAAAATGATAGAAGTGATAAATAGCAAGAATGAGAAAAGGAAATAATACAGAGAAAGTTGGTAGTTTGCTGATTAGAAATAGGCGCACTAAAGAAAAATTGAAAAAGAAGAACGAGGACAAAGAGAGAAGAAAAAACGTTTCAGATAGAAAGCATTGAAGAGAAAACAGAAGTACCTACCTAAAAGCTTACCAAAATATTTAACTGAAGGAGTATATCTCATCTACGTACCTGAAGTATTACCACCTTTAATACCTACCTACCTGAAGAAATAACATGCTTGTCGAAACTAGATGTGTATACTCTTCTGTTACTCTGTTACTCTACAGAGAATCTAAACCTTACTAAATACTTATGTTTGTCCCCTACTGAATAAACCAACATACTTACCTGTTAACTTTGCAGTTTGTGTCAATATGCATTAAAACTGACTAAATGTCATAATTCTGTTCCACATACTTCACACATTAACACATTTCTGTTCCAGTATTTACCCTGTACTGATAATTGTGTGTAATATCAATTTGTGTTATGATATTAATAACCTTTTGTCTTTCCGGGACTCGAGATGTGTTGAAATTCATGAATGCTCAACTCTGTTCAATCTTCTCTACAAATTTTGGTTAGCGGTATGATGAAGTTTTGATGAGTCGTACATGATGATAATTCGATTATTCACTATCCACAGACTTGAAATAATAATTTATATTTCGAAATACGGCCCGGTATTGCAACCCGGGACTGCATTTGTATTTGCTCTAGTTCCAGCGATTAAGGACAGAGGGCATCGAAAGATTTTTAAACGTTGCGTAAATCCGGTTAGCTGCTACTTTCAATCTCTAAGGTGATGTTACTCGCTTGTCAATGGTAAAGAAGTTTCGTGGTTGCAGACCTGGACGTCAAGCGTGACCTGACGTCACGTAGCGCTACCGTGACCTGCATTACAGCAGGACACAATCTAATTATGGCAAAGAGTAAGATAAAAAACATCAGTCTTTAAATTGCATTCTAGCTCGTGTTCATAAAACTATCACTTAAAACAATCATCTCTGATAAGATTTTACTTGCTTAACACAGGTGGTGTATTTGAAGAATGTATTGAGTATCTGTTGAATGTAAAATTTATCTAAATCTACTGTTAGTATGGTTTTCTAAGCCCCGATAATCATTCTAAAACTCGTAGGTAGCACATTATAATTTAGTAACTAAGCAACATGGACACAATATATATAAACAACAGACAGTTGTTACTGTATGTTTTTAGAACAGTGCAGTATTTAATAAGTTTTACCACCAACCAACCCGCATGACGCATAGTACCATTAATATTCACTATTAAATGTTTGTATAAGACATGTCTCTATGTATAAGGTTGTAATTTCTTATAGAAAATCCACAAGTATTTATTCCATGTCCAGTACAATATATAATTTTGTAAGTAAGCGACACGTACACAGTACACAGGGAAACAAAGTATGTAGGTTGCATGCGTAAATCCTGTAGTTCTTGGAGTTAAGGTACGAGTATAGGTAAACTGCAGCAAACGTATAACCAGTTGTGTAGCAGCGACTATTAATATCAGTAGTACTTTTAGGTATGTTTTATAATACTTTCCGTATAAGTGTTCCATATATGTGCATTTTCATATGAAACAAAGAAATGTATATAGGTGGTCAGGTTCTCACATATAGATGGACGTATATAACACATAGCTGATGCATGTAACAAACATATTTAATATATGAATGCAATATACGGAAGACTGTTAGTTGTCAGATATCCTGCAGCGACATGATGTAACATCTAAGCAAAAGACACTACATATGTAACATATAGATAGCATATGCTTCGTACAGATTTCCGTAGTAAATTTATGGATTCCCTATATATACCGATGTTCGGATAACATATTTTTCTCCGTGTATATAAAATACAGACAGTTGTTACCATTTATCTTTAGGTCAGTGTGAAACATGAGTATTTAACAAGCAATAACTCCAAGACATGAGCATACTATTATTAACAGCTCGTATTCATATTTATCATTACGCGTTAATATTTGTGTAATAACAAATTAGTTGGTGGACAACTCTGAAAATATAGACGTAAACAATTAATACGTATAATTAATTATGACTTTAACCTATACCGTAGAGCGAGCCAAAGGCTTTCAGGACAACAAGAACAATTAATAATAATAATAATAATAATAATAATAATAATAATAATAATAATAATAATAATAATAATAATAATAATAATAATAATAATAATAATAATAACTTTAAGTACATAATGAATTGGAGAAAAAATGTAAAAGAAATTTTGTAAAGGTCAAGGGGTGAAAAGACGCGTGACTATGCATGTGAAAAAAAGAGAGAAAAAAGAGCTCGTTTTATTAAGGAGATTGACATTTTAGTCTCTAAAGTACCATCTAAAGTGAAGCTTAGCACGATGCCATGTGAGTGGGAATCTTGAATGAGAAGCTTCAAAGTGATGACATTAACTTCGGTATCTCTCCTGAGTATAAAGTGAAATTGAGTTATTTCACGTTAATGAGATCGCCAGATAAGGCAACATTCGTCTCGCTAATAATGTAGAAATGCAATTACTAAAAACGGCCAATGAATTTTCACTTCGTTTTGCAAGACCACCCACTCACAGCTTTTATGACTAGCTGATATTTTCTCACAAAATAGAACTTAGTGCTAACATACATTAATTTTTAACAGATAAAATAATATAAGGTTTTTCATACTGTTCATGAGTTTCTTAACTGTGACGCCATTGGAAACAAAGATTTGCATTATTTTATCTATTCCCTGTGCTCTTATGTCATTTTTCTAAATAAGGTATAATATTTTTATATTTTCATTAAATAAGGTATACTATTTCTATAATTTTCATACCTATTATTTTTTTAGTAAGATGTTTTCTACAATCTTTGATGCTATTGAATTGGGGTAATTGAAATATCTAGTTTACATCCGCTTGAAATTCACCCTCTCTAACACAACCAATAGATAGCAGGACGTTAGGGACTAAATTTGCATATTAATGTGCTAAAGGTTTGATTGTAAAAATGCCTCAGATATGGAATATGAAAGAGGCGACGAGCAGATTGGCTTATTAACTTCATTATACAGTACAATGATCTTGCTATAAGATTAGCAGAGTCCACTAACCTTTCTCAAGATTTATACAAGAATCCAGCTATCTTACTGAATCAATTTTAACTAAAATAATAACTTAACTAACTAATTCTATGGCCTATGGAACCCTCAGGTTCAATACCGCGTTCACAAAAGCTCTCTACTAACTTTTATCCTTAGTCAACTGAATACAGATTCTACTTTGTATTCCTATTTCTGGGATATCCATCTTAATATTGTCTTCCTATCTTTTCCTAAATCTTCCTAATGGTCATTTTCCAATTGGGCTTCTAGTTAAAATTTTGAAAGCGTTTCTACTTAATTCGATTCTGGCTACACTTCCTGCCCACTTATGACCCTAATAATGTTTTGTAAATGGTATAAATAATGCAGTTTCAAGTTATGAAGTTTCCGCCATTCCCCATCCCCGTTCCTATTAGATCCAAATATTCATCTTAGGATCTTGATCTCAAACATTTCCAGTCTACGTTCTTCCCTGAGAGTAAGCGACTATGTTAAAGAATAAGACTAAAATAATGTTGGCAATTTTTTGAATAATCTGGAGATTACGTTGAACCATATGGAACTAAGGCCTGGATATATGTATCTGGAATACAAACGATATAAAATATACACAGTTCAGAAATTTGATCAAGTACTTGCTAGTAAAGGACGGATAGAGGAAAACAAATGACTTTTGATGCACTAGCGCCCCTGGTTACATGCTTCTTCTTTACTTTCTTTTCCTTCGTATTGTGTTATTCGTATTGTGTTATCAATCGCCAGGTTGGAAATGCTCATCTGGATAGATGAAAAAGAATTTCATATAATTCATGAAACGTTTCGTACGGAAAATGAAGTGTAATAGACCATGGACTTTTATTTTAATTATTATGAAAAATTTGTTGGTCAAACATGAATCACATCCCTCAACAGAAGTTTTAAATTACTCTAAGAATAACGACGTAATTGTGCTGTACTTTTCATCACATTGTTTTGACAGGACAATCTCTGGTTTTATATGTTTTTGTCCGTTTTAAAAGGCACATCAATTAAGCTTCTGATGTGTGGGTTGTGAGGAAAGCTGCTAGAACAATGACAATTTAAAATATCCCTAGTCGGCTGCGTACCACACTATTCAAGCTAGGTTTTGAGCAAGAAGGATAGCTCCATTTAATTCTGTTTATTCCTACAAGCAGAATAATGCATAACGGAAGGGATAAATGAAGGAAATATTGAAAACGATTCAGAAAATAACAACATCTATGACGCTGGCATCGAAGACCCATCAGAAGAGGTTCGAAGATGAAACCTCTTATCTAAAACTGGATCAAGAAATGTTCAATAATAAAAAGTGCTCTTCTATTCATACCTATGAAATTTTCTTGGTCAAAAATAGACGGTAGATAAAAAGACCAAGAAGAAGACTGAAGTGATGATTATGCTTTGTGTCTCGTTTTCTGTCCCAACTTTACTGGCAGTAAACAAGAAGAGAAATGTACCTAATGTTCCAGCTGTAAGAATTGTGCTCATGCCGCCTGCTTTTATGACTGAGAGTTCTATACATGTTAGAATTGTGACTCTCCAGACGACATATTAGACTACTGCTTTTCCACAACCTTATATAATTTCAGAAAACAAATTTGTTTTAAGGATTGAAGAATTTAGCACAGGAGTATTTTTCTGAAGTGCTAGAATAGGTATTTATTGAAATTAAACAAATTAAAGATATAAAATCTATCATTTAATTGAAAAGTAAATAGTTGGATACTATTCCATTCTTTACTCAACTATCGCCATGGTGGAGTAGCGAGACACTTTACACGTCATTATTTTTAAGGTAATTAATAATTAATACAAAATGTACTCAAGTTTTGTTAAGCATATATTGGGGAAGATTCTACTAGTCGATTCGATTGGCATTTGTTTGTTTGTTCGCCGTCTGATCAAGATGACTCTAGAAAAAAAAAAAACATTGGATTTTGATGAAACTTTGTATGTACTTTCCTTCTACTTGCAGAAATAACCTTACTCTTTTGGGTTAAAATCCATGAAGTACCAATGAATTAAACTCAACCTTATGTTGCAAGTTTACACATATGTTAGACAATTCCCCATTATTAACCACGTAAAAAAATCGATTATGACAAAACTTAATGTATATTTTCGTCAGAATTTAGAGTTAAATCTTCCAAGAATTAAAGTTGAAATTCACCGTTCTTAATTACAGAAATATGTTCCACGATAATTTTCGTTTAAAATGTTCGTACATTTGAGGTGCCTAGTATCAAAATCCGCCGCATCCATTTCGCTTAATTTCGAGTAAACTCACAAAACGTGCAGTGAATCTCCATATACACACGTACAAAGTCCCATATTTGAACTAGTTTTTTAATACGAAATATTAAACTTTTAAACAAAATACTGTTTCCATGGAATTCCTTTACATCAAACATAAATAAGATACATATAACTTAATTTCGGTAAAAAAAATGGATTTTTGCGCCTTTTGATATTAGGCACCTCATTTGACATAATATGTCGTACATTTTCTTTGAGGCTTCATAATCATTCACTCGGCATGAAGCAAAATCACTAAAAAAAAATAAAAATAAAGTAGTGGAACCTCCCCTCCGATTTCTTAGAGCTTAACGATAGCTCAATACAAAACTCATTCCGTTTTAATATAATCTTATGTATATTTTGTTTGACTCTCTTAACCCCGAGTTAAGAATGAAAATAAACAAGAATGAGCGTCCATAGAAACATCGTAACTCTATCGCACAGGGAAGAGAAAAATATACATGACTGTTTCGAAATGTTTCGTGACTTGTTTTGACTGTTATCTAACCCCCAATCTTCACCTTTTCTTGTTGTATACGATATAAATCAATATCTGGAAAGCAGTAATAATAAACAAGGTTTTTGTTTCCGTGTTGCTTATTACGTTATTTGTTCAAGAACTGTCAAATACGAATCCACTTGTGTGCTTATTATACCATATAGGTTAAAAAGGCACCAAACAGATCGAAGGAAAATTCAATATTACCGGTTATGATATCAGTCCTTGCCTTCTTTATTTCAAAAAGAACGAACAGTTATGAAACAGCTACGGTCAATACACAGAACGAAAAAGTTTAGAATCTAACACACAAGTGTCAATTAGTTTTCAATGGATTTAGATATTTGTTTAAGAAACCATACATATTTTATATATTTTAAATAATGGCTGATACATTCTATTATTTTAGGATAGTTACTGTGACTTTTTACATGTGAGTATGATATATTGTTTAACAAATTATGTATATATTTTTAGAATTTTGTGTTTCTAAATTCGTGGTTAATCTCTGAGATAATTGGACAGATCGTTGCTTAAACCTGTCTGGTTATGAAAGAAAGCTTTCAGTATAATAACAGGCAATTATCCAGATTCACACTGAAAAATAAATATGCCAGAATTTCGATAGAGTACGGCGCATAAAAAGGCATATAAATATACGATTATGTGTATGATTCACTTCTCGGATTAACCCGAATTATTACGCTTACAGATAATGTGTGAAAATGGATCAACTCCAATTATTTCGATTATTGTTTTCTTTTATTACGTTATGATTTGAATTAACCATTGTCTTGTATTTCGAAAAAGCTTACACCAATGATACTATGCCGCAAAATTTGATCTTAATAAAACTTTATACAAGCAGTAATATTCCAATGGAAATTCACTCACAGTAATCCACTACTAGGCACGTAGTTGGTTTGGCAAGCGTCTACAAACACCTCAAAAACTTCTCTGATTGGTGATGATTTATCGGCAACTATACACTGGTCTCCCATAATGCTGTCGTTAATATTAAGTAATAGAGTAGAAACAAAATACGCTTCTGACTCATGTCTACAATACACACCTTTTTACCTACCAAGAAAGAAAGCACCCCAAAACAGCTTTCAGTTCCTACTTGTTGGTGTCGTGGGTGAATTTAATCTAATCATCACCTACTTCTGAATTTTTGGTTGCTTGAATTCACAATCACGGACACTATTGTGAAAGACACAATTAAGTCAAATGCAAAAAATGTACTTTTATCTAATTTACTGCGCTTGAAATTATCATAATACTTATTATAATGAACATGTCACGCTGTTTATAGTATACATTTTGCATTCTATTATTTTGACGTCTTTAAGTAATTAATTGCAGGCGCTTACTCTCTTAAGTGAGAAAACACATCTAACAGTGTAAGAGAAGATTGACTGCCACTCCTGATATAATGCAGCAAAATTCACGATTAACTCTAACCGATGGTTATAGAAATCAATTGAAATTTGATATTTTACAATCGTCAGTTTGTTGGTTGGTGTGAATAGGGCATTATAGTTTGTGTTTTGTACTGTAGAATCTAAAAATTTAGACATTCAGCTCACCGTCACATAAAGCCATGATTTTAAAATTTTACCACACTACTGTTTCTCTTCCCTCTCTGTTCGCAGAAGACTTTAGGAATCGTGAGAAAGTATTCTAAAGCTATGATCATTCATTTTCTAGTGGTTTTATTTATATTGTTGAGCTTCCTTTTTTAAGTTTCTTTTTTTAAATTGTACTGACATTCATTGTTTTTGATAATACGTATTTATTAGTTTCAGGTGTGTTACATTTGATTTTGCAGTATTCTCATTTGAGTTTTCACTGGAAGAAAATTATGATAAAAATACCCAACCGCGTCCTAAAAATGGTAAGCGTACTTTCTACATACGATTGATTTAAATAATACTGATTGATTTTAAATACGATTGATATTTGTTTAGATAATTGTCATGTACTCAAAATAAATCTTTAATTTGCGTGTATAGTATAGAGAAAACTTAAGATACAAGTTGAGTTGTTTATCTTTTATGTTTTAAAAGCAATTCAAAAAAGATAAATATACAATGCACACTTTTATTAGCTTCAGTGTACTTGAAACTATTCATCTGAATCAGAAATACAGAACTTTATTTAATGTTTGAGCAAACAAAAACCAATATCATTGTGTATTTATCTGTGGTATGGGAAAGACGAATGACATTGAGAATCAAATGGACTTGGATGTGTATACTGCCACACATACGACTGGTAAGACAGTAATTACACTGCATAAAATTCGTGTGAGGTCGATTATAAGCTCTAGTACTCTGTACAATCCATCTCCAAAGTACGTGATGTAGCATGGACCATTGATGCCGCTAACTTAGATGTAAAAGCAATAAAATTACACTAAAAACAAACAAACAATACATTTTAAGCTTTCCCATTGGTCTTGTGGCTTTGCTTTGGCAGATATTCCTTTGGCATACGTGATCCCGTGTTTGATTCCCGGTAGAACACAAATTATTTAATTTGAAAGTAATTCACTTTCATTGATCAGCAATCTTCTTTAGTTTAAAGAACAGAACTTGAAAATGATTAACTGAAATTCCATTTTGTTTCACTACAATACGACAATGAAAGATACCTGCTTGAATTATAGAATAGTTGGATCACTATATGCAAAGAAACACGTAAATGATGAGAACTTATATCCAACATATGTAAAAGGCGAAAGCAGTAATTAATAGGACCACATTTGTCCATTAGCTACATGTTGATATCAACACACACATTGGTCACATTTCAATATCGATCATGCGATCCCACTAGTGACATTCATTTAGTGTATCCAGTTTTTTTGTGAGTCCCCATGCACAATTTCAACTTGGCCTCAGTTGTTGCATCCTTATTGGTATGCAACCGTGTACATCATATTGTATCGGATTGATGGAATATTATTGGTGAATCGGCAATGGCTTTCATGTTCTTGATGCTATTCCTTACATTTCCGAAGCTTTGAACTCACGTTTACTTAGTATGAGTGCATTTCTGGACATTTTGCGCTACGTGTTTCCACATATGTGAATCACCCTGCTTCATCTGTTGTTCTCTACCGACACTCTAGATGTCTTTCTAGAGCATTTGAGTACAAATTCGCTACACTTAATACGCAGTACGCCACTGTTGGCCTGCATCCATTCCTGGCGATTATGCAACCACACACAAAGGGCATGAAGGTGTCCGCCATTTTGTATTTGTTCCAGATATCGACTTAATACAAACGAATTATTGTTACCTGGTATAAACCCTATTAATTCATATCCATTTAGACCAATTTTCATTTGGAAGATTATGCGGGATTCCCTAAGTTCCTTTTCGGAATCCCTTGCGCGTGTATGGTAGGATTGTGAAACATGCAAAATTCAATACAGCAGGTATGACTTGTTCAGTGAATTTTTTACCCGCCCTCTTTACGTTGGATAGGTTCTGAACTATTGGCGTCCGAAAGTCATTTCCCCACGCTTTCGACAGCATGTAGATCCGAAACTATGTCCGATAGCCGAAAATTTCAGAGAATTTTTTTTCTTGTCTCAGTGGCAGGACTCACCTCACCACAGTTGTAACACTTATTTTGCAACACCCGATATATATGTAGAGTGTTTCAAAACAACACCGACAACGTTTGGGAGGTGATTCCTGACACCACGATAAGTCAAAAAGTATAGACCATCCTGGGTGCAAAAATGCTTCCCTTCGGAGTTATAGGCTGCCGAAAACATGAAAAACCGAACTTTAAAGGGCAATACCTCCAAAACTATGTGACCTAGCGTAGTCGGGTCAAGGCTTCACTTAAGAACAAATATGTGCCCTACCTAAATATCCATGTTTCAGAATCTTGGGGTGCTCCGGCAACAATATTTATAAAGGGAGTTCGGCTACGGGCATTTAATTTGAAGTACTCGTCAACTACAGCTATAGAAATTTTTGTGGATTTACAGAAGGAGTCTGAAACTTAGATATTTGAATAGAGCACATACTAGTTCCAAGTGAAGTCTTGGCCTGACTACGGTAGGTCTCACAGTTTTGGACATATGAGCCTTTGTAGTTAATTTTTTTCATGTTTTAGGCATCCTATAACTCCGAAAGGAAGCATTTTTGCACCAGGTTGGTCTATACTAATTGTTTTGTCTTGGTGTCAGGAATCACCTTCCAAACGTTGTCGGTGTTGTTTTGAAACAGCCTGAAGTATATATATATATATATATATATTCATACCGCTTATGTAAAAATATACTGTCAAGTAACAGATTATATCTATTGCTGTTAATCTTCTTAGATGTTGACACCATACACATTACAGTGACACTCATACTCCTAACAATGATACACGATACTACTTGAAAAAAAAATTCATACATAATATTAATCTGATGTAAATTTGTTCTGAAATACAGCCTGAAGACAAGCACTGAAAGTTTTTATTAAATGATTACAAAGAAGAATGTAATAATCAAAAACACTTGATGTTTCTAGGTCCTTTTAAGGTGACTTTCAGCTTAGCCATAGAGAAAGTTCTTGACATTGACATGGAAAATAACGTAAGTTTTTTTTTCGTATTATTTACAGCCTTATTACTACATGCTATATTTAAAAAAAAAAAACAACTCACAGTATCACTATTCGTCTATAACTTGAGAGATACATGTTCCGAAAAATTAAAAGAATTTTGTTTTAGTTTGAGTAGTAGATCTCTAAAGATACAATGATTTATTGAAGATTTGAGGGAGATTAAAATACCTTCTTTCATATGTACGTACTCAGTATTCCATACTCGCAATTCATAAATTCCTTATCAACAGTTAAAGATGTGAACTTAATATTGATTCTGGTTGAATTTAGGGAGTTTTTGTGTCCATTACCTCTAAAAGAGCATGATTTTTACCTCTAAAATCAACGAGAAGGACATTTTTATATCGTGCGAGTTCAATCGAACTTATCCAATGTATATTAATCATCGTATGAAGGTAGATCTTGCCTACTATATAAGCTTGTGAGACATTATTGTGTGCAGAACTTTGCTTCTTAAACGATACATAAATTATAAATGAAATAAAGGGCAATTTTGTTTTATTACTATGCATTAGTTTTACTAGTCGCTCTTGAGGCCAACATGAAGTAGAAATCTACAGTAGAATATATAATACATTACTAATCTCTATAACCAAAAACTGAACCGGTCTTGCGTGATATTTGTAACTTGTATTCTAATCGAGTGACGACTGGTTTGAAAGTATAACATACTCTGGCAATGTAACCATGTCATTTTTGCTAATAATATATATATATATATATATATATATATATATATATATATATATATATATATATATAAACACGAATTTCCCCCAAGTACATGTATTAGACAAACTTCGATGACTATCTGTAACCCGTCCCGTTGTTTTGGTATGCTTCAGTATTCTTTGTTTTAGTTGCTATTTTTTCCAGGCAAGTCACTTTTAATATGAATAAAATAAGTAGCTAATGAATATTTCGATATTGCTCACGAAATGGAGTGTAATATGTTTTAAGCTTAATGGAAAGTAAGATGAATTAGCCATATGAATTTAACTAATTTGCGAATCTGTATTGTGTTTTACGATAAAAGTAAATTTAACATCACGTCAGGAACTGTTAATTTGCTGCTAACTTCAGGAAGCATAGCTGAGTTTAGGATTTTATGTTTTGTTGTCCTATGAAAATTTTTTCGATAAATCCGTGGAATTCATTAGTATATTTCCAATGGTTGTCACTTTCCTAGTCGTATGAGAAACTAGTTTCTATAAAGCTGCTTCTTTTTTCCTGCTAGGTATGGCAAAACCGAATAATTTTCATTTCATTTCTGATGTGAAATGAAATAAAATAAAACCGAACAATTAGAAAGTATATTTATTCGAAGTGTTTAAAAGAATAAAATATAGTAGTAACATAGAAGTAAGTACTAGAACTAATGTCTTCTCCATTATCACTGTTTGCCATTCTTTCAGGGGATTGTAGTTGATGATAATGTGTATCAGCGCCTTACATTTACTTTAACCGAAATTCTAATTTTTCTTTAAAGCTGAAAATAGCCCTTCAAATCCGAAGAAGAAAGCATATTAAACATCAAACAACATATAGTTTGTTCATCTTGCACCTGTTCTGACTCCTTAAGTGTTATTAAGTCATTAAATGGGAATAACATACGACGTTTAGCTCATCTGATCCACTTCGCATTCAGGATTTCTTTACACAATAAATGTGATTGGTGTGCAAAGAAATCATGTGGAAATGGTCTAAGCACTAATAGAAAACTTCCATACTACAATTTTCATCCATATATGCTTATCCAGTTATACTATATGTCTTATGTTTATAACGTAGGGAACTATCGAAGATGTTCCAGTGAACATTGTTGATCAATAAGTCAACTAACATAACTGAAAATTACCTTTTCCTTTGCAATCTGAAAGACATCAGATGCAGTTAATTAATCTGTGCTATACTAAATACGATTCTTACTCGAGCAAACTCTTTATAATGAAGAGTTCCGACTATCCTTTATGCCAATGTAAAAAAGAGGAAGGCGTCTTAAATCATTTATTATTTCAATTTCATTTATATATCATCTTTAGAGATAAAAGACTGAAATTTTGTATTCTTAGTTTCATTACTGCTCTTTGAATTCAAATTTCCTGATAGCTACTAACTTATCTAGGAGATAATAATGTACAACTATGAAGGAGAAAGAGGATGTTTACATATCTAACTATGAAGTCAAAACGTATCTAGCCTTATTGTAAGAAAGATATAACTTACTGCATATTTGTATATGTTATATAGCAATATGTATACATCATCATCATCATCATAGGTATTCTGCCTTTATTGGCAGGTCACTTGCCACAGCTGAGAAGCTTCCATGCTCCACGGTCCTCCGCTAACCTTTTCGTCTTCGCGTATGATTTTTCTGTTTTAATATCATCCATTAATTGTAGTCTCTTTCGCCCCCTCCCTCTCTTTCCCGCCACCATACCTTCTAGGACGTCCCTCATGATACAATCTCTTCTTAGGCAATGTCCCAACCAGTTTCTCTTCCTCTTCCTAATAATATCTAAAAGTGTTCTTTTCTCACCCACCATTTCTAACACTCTCTCTTTCGTTTTCCGCTCGATCCAACTAATTCTTTCCATTCTTCTCCACGCCCACATTTCGAAGGCTTCCAGTCGATTTTCGCCACCTTTACGTAAGGTCCACCTTTCCGCCCCATACAGTACAACACTCCACACGAAGCATTTTATGAGTCTTTTTCTCAACTCTTTGTTCAAGGTCCCACAAAACAGACTTTTCTTTCTTTTAAAGGCTTCTTTCGCCATTTATATATATTTATACATATAAATACTTAAAAATACTTTCGGAAAAAGTTTTTTTTTGAAAATATTACGTAGTGACAAAATATTACGATAGTTTACAAAATAAAATCTATATTAGTCTGTAACCAAAGACGATGTACAGTTACAGTAACAATCCCCTTGCAGGTCTAACTAAACGAGTTTATTAAACTATCAAATATTACTTATTTTGTAGCTCTTCTCGATGGATATTTGGATGTATATGGAGTGGTGTGAAAATAGACTAATTATAAACGACACCTCTGATAATTCAACTCTTGTTCAACTAAATCCTATGAAAGGTAGAAAATTTTGGAGGCCAAATATTATTGGCTGGAGAATGAGAAACATTTTTCAGCGAAGTGCCCTTAATCCTTTGGAAAGAGTTGCTATAAGTAAAGATAAAAACATTATGTATGTTGTTGGGTAAGTGTTTTTCTACAAATTCAGGTTTTCTAATGAAACTGTGAAACAGGAAATTATACGTTGAAAGGGTTTTCCATTTCTTGTTCAACAAGATTTACTGTACATCTAAAACAATGACATGTGTTTGTCTTTCAAACTTCATAGGAAAGTAGTATTTAAATTGTTAAGTATTGAGTAAATACTATCTTTATCTTTACGACATCAGGGTAAATACAGTTTGAGAAATAAATAAGATTGAAGTTTTCTCTTGAGTATTTCTACAACATTATGCACAGGTCCGTAACTAGAGGATTGTCAGAAGCACAGCCTCGATTTAACTTCCAGTTGTTAGTCTAGATAAACACAGGGTGTTCAGAAACAAGACGAAACATTTTTGGGAAATTAATCCTTAAACGAAAACATGAAATAATACATATACACCAACATAGCCAAACTAATGCGCCATTTAGATACTATAACCCGCCGAAAATAGCTTAGAAGTATGAAAAATGGATCCTTATGCCTTTTTGGTTAAGAAAGATGGATGAATAAGGCAAGTGAATGATGATGGTTAAATCGGTGGAATGAGACTGTGGAAGAAAATGGGAGTACCCTGAGAAAACCCACGTACAAGATGTTGTCCTCCACAAACTTAGTTGGCCATTGATCGAACAAAGAGCTCCACGAACCAGAAGTAATAGCTCTACCACTAATCCACCGCAGTTTAAGTAGCACCATATGTGGATAACGAAAAAACATTGGAATTAATTAACGCAACAATCTTTTACTGTGTATAAGTACCAAAAATTGATCTCTTACAATCACGGACAGCTAAAGTAAAAAAATGTCACTTAAATTCCTTAAATTTCTTGTATACATATTGCTTTTATTAATGATAGTAAAATAATGTAATGTGTATTACCTCCCACAGGTCTTGTCTTGACACTACGATCATGAACTCCATATCTTTCCAATATATAGTTTAATTATCTTATTTATTTTAGCTATATGTAAACCAAGATTTTTAAGATATTAGCACAATTTCTGTAATTGTTCTTAATTTCAGAGCTACCATCGTTCTTCCTTGCAAATTTGAAGCTGACTTATATCCATTCGATCATCAGAAATGCCTTGTAGGTCTATTACCATGTAAGTATTGTCAAATCAATTCAAACTGTCCGAACCAGTGTATAGCAAAGTTTTGCAACTTAAAATATATTTTATACCATGTAGGAAAGAATGTAAGTCTTGACTTTATACGACATGCTTTACTTTTACTATGAAGATTTGTAATAAAAACAACTTTATGTCATTATCGTTTTGGGAGAAGTTACTAACTCTAAACAAATAAAGATGAAGTTAGGTATCTTTTCTAGTACGAGAACTATATCCAAAGTGATATACATGCCGTTCTGAGATTGTCAGATTAAATGTAGCAGGTTAAAATGTTATTTTAATCCTAGCTATCATGGTTACGCAGTATCACCTGCCATATATCAACTTCCAGAAAGGCTTTACCAATAAACGTCTGCAAAAATTGTAATTATACTCAAGTGTACCTCAATATATGTTTGTTGCGATGTAGCCAGCGTTCAGCTTATATGTGCCATCGGTCAAAATAGGTTGAGAAGCACTAAATCAATAGATACAATTTCCCTAATAAAATTTGGACTTAAATTTTATAACAATTGTTTTCTATACGATTTTATTCACAAACTTTTTCAAACCAGAAACGTTTACTTACGTAGAAACAATAGCTCTTCTCTAACATAATGTCAAGCATCAAACATCAAGGAATTCTGGCCTTTAATCAACAAACTGTTGTTTGATTAAAAATTGTTATCAACCATAGTGTTTAATCCATAATGTTTCTTTGGTATTCGATATTATTATTATTATTATTATTATTATTATTATTATTATTATTATTATTATTATTATTATTATTATTATTATTATTATTATTATATCTTTTGGACAGTGTCTCAAATTTCAGGATATGTGGATCGCAACAGGTAAAGCCTAACGTCATTTGACAGCTGGTAGTTAAAGCTAGCAGATGTACAAAAATGTTGGCGTATAATTAGATATAAGGTATTCGATGGGTGAACTTTCCTCAAAACTACACTACATTTTACAGTTCCAATTCTATAAAGGTCCAAATGCTGTTTTCATCACAGCTTTTCAAAACCCTATCTTCTTTCTCGAAATCTCCTCTTATATACAACATAAAGCCTAATAAGATGCAAACTTTATGCAGACTATTTATCCAAACTTTCAAGTTAAAGTAGTTTCAGAGAATTTGTGCACGAGAAAAAGAAAAGTTTCCTGCGATGCAAAAACAATATTAGAACAAACATTTCGAGGTTCAACGCATAAAACTTAGGAGAACTGTAATTAGAGAATCAATGTGTTGTGTATATATATATATATATATATATATATATATATATATATATATATATATATATATATATAGGTGTACAAAATCATTTTAGGCCTTCAGAAAACAGTAACTCTTTATATTTGTTCTATTATAATTAGATATTTCAAGGCTGTTCTGATGTGATATTCTCTGACAACTAATCTCTTTAAATTTAAATTTTATTTCAAGTTATTAGGTAATCTGTCTACGAGATTTGTGCTCACATTAGTGGATTAACGAAACACTTGAAGTTATTCAGTTTATATACAAGATAATTCAAAATTATTGGCGCAATTTTGTACTCACTTATTAGTATTTCCTGAACTATGCACTGTATGTAAATGATCTACACAACATTTGATCGAGAAAATAGCAAAATTTTCAAATACCACCGCTAGAGCAATCATCTAGTCCCCCGTCGTACAGCTATGTCAATTAAATCCAATTCTAAGACTTGCAAATTACGCTATGCAAAAAGTGTCGGTAGACTCATAGAAAGGCTATGTACTCTGTCTGTCCATCTGTCGATAAGTATGAGAGAAAAAAAATGTAAGAGATATCAAGAAGAGGTTCCTAGTCGATTCCGCGTAACAAGAATAAATTCAATCTCGTCAATTAAGCTTTTATTCGAACGGAAGTGATTGAAATTATCCATTTTCGGCGTCAACGTCCTTCACAGTAGTGGAACGAAAACGGAAATAGATAACGACAAATAGCCTTTTGCAATCGATTCAGCGTCTCAAGAGAACATAGAAATACTATCACCACCTGCAACATCGGTCAATCCATCTGAAGTGGTCCAAAGATGGCAAAAATGGTTGCTCCACCATCTCCAAAAATTATAGAAATTGGAGTGTGATGAACCTTGTGCATGAGAAGGTCAATAACATCATTCACATTTTTGCGAGTGTTTCTGAATGGCGGCCATCTTTGTTGTCGGCGAAGTGCCAATTTTTGCATTTGCAAGCGTTTATGAAAACTACACCTGTTCAGGACGTTCAAACCTGACGAACTCCAAACAAAAACGAATGTTTAGAGGAGAGACTAAAGTACACGCAGAACATATACACCTTTGATACTACTGGCACCATAGATTTATGGGAGTCCGAAAGTTGAAGTTTGTGATTTTGATACTATGTTTGGGGCGTAATATCTCAGGAGAGCAAAGTGCTAAAAAAAAAAAAAAAAAAAAAAAAATGCTGCTTAGATCACAAAGTAATTCTGTAAGTGAATAAACTATTTCAAAACAATCATGACTGATATTATATGGAGAAAGAAGTAGGGGCATGGTAAAAACGTGAAGAAAGAAGGTTCCGTGACGATTGTCATAGCCCGAAAAATTTAAATGTTTTGATATGTTTCATGCTAGATCTCAATAACTAGGCATGGTTTAGCCATTAGGTCCGCTTTTGTTTGTGTTCAGTTGTGCAAAAGCTTGCGAGTGGTTTTTGTTCCGTCTTTCCACCTCAATGATCATTGCCACGTCTATATGGTAAGGGGGTTAGCTTCCCCTTGCACTCTCGAACTGGCCCACGATATTAAGGCACTTAATGTATCAGCAAAGTATCATTGAAATCCAATCCCAGTTATGGAAATTAATGTGTTCACAAGGTTGCTTTACACCTATCTATCCTATCCTCCTGAAAATGGTGTATTTGTGGAAAATATTTAAAATGGTTCTTGTTTCCCTTCTCTTCTACAGCATTACAGCAATAGCTTTCAGCAGCTGTAATTATAAGTTCTCGCAATTACACGATTTAAGCAGTGTTTCAAGCTTCAGCGATGTTTATCATATCTTCGGTACAGTTTGAGATATCGAAGTGCTGTAAACGGTAAAATAATTTACACATCCATTGCAAACCATACAAGTAACTAGATATGATACTTACCTAAGCATTTTATCGAAATAAAGGTTTTCAAAAAAATTAAAATTTTCAAGCCTTTGTAACTTCGTTCCTATTTGTTCGAAACAAGTCATATCATAACAATGGTATCCAATACAAAAGTACTTTCGATGTGCATTAGCTGTATTTGAGTTAGGGGCTTCCGAACTTTGGATATTTGCTATAACTTCCTTAGTTTGCAACACTGAATAATTAAAGTGATATTTTAAATTTACGTTTGACACGTTGATTTGAAATATGTAATAATCTGACATAGTGCCACTTGAAAAAATATAATTCTTTGGATGGTTGGCAACACTGTTTCTTGGGCTTTTCTGTTTAATACCTACATAGATGTCCCCTTCCCTATAGGTACTTGTTTCGTGCAAAGTTTCGCTTTTCTTGCTCTTTTGCTTTGTCCGTTATAGTGGATGGTCAACATAAATTGTCCACCCTATAGACGTGGCAATGATCATGGAGGTAGAAAGATGGAACAAATGCCACTCGCAAGCTTTTGCATAACTGAACACAAACAAAAGCGACCCTAATTGCTGAACCATGCGTAGTTATTGAGATCTAGCATGAAACATATCAAAACATTAAAAATTTTCCGAGTTACGACCTTCATCACAAGCGTGCTTTTTTAGCATTTTTACCATGCCGTCACTTTTCTCCATGTAAAACCACTCGTGACTTTTTTGCAATAGTTTATTCACATACAGAATTATTTTCTGGCCTATGTGCAATTTTCTGCATTTTTCTAATGATTTGTATATTTATTTAGAAGCAAGATTATATGTTCTACGTGTACCTCAGTCTCTCCTCTAAACATTCGTTTTTGTGCGGTGTTCGTGTGATTCGTACGTCCTGAGCAAGTGTAGTTTTCGTAAACGCTTGCAAATGCAAAAAATGCACTCCACCGACAACAAAGATGGTTGCTCTTCAGGAACACTTGTACATGCAACAACGTGAATGATGTTATTGACCTTCTTATACACAAGGTTCGTCACACTCAATTTTTTTATATTTTTCGCAGATGGTTGAGCAACCACCTCTGGACCACTTCGTATGGATTGACCCACATTCTACCAGAACCACAAGTAGTTGAAGTTTACTACTACTTTCGGTATCGATAAATTATTTCCAATGCGCAAAAATGGTAGAAGATATCTTGAAACGCTTTTCGCAATTGATTCATCATCCAAAGAATATATTTTACATCTTGGGATAACCCTTTATTTCCGGGTTCAATGTGCATACAACGTCAAAAACGGTAATAAGGGTAACAAGCAATTGTTACAATCGGTTCAGCGTCTCAAGAGAACAAACATATTGTCACCACCTTTAACATTCTATCAAAACGAAGTACTTGAAATTTGCTAGGATTTCCAGTTTGTTTCCAGTTTCAAATATTACTTTCTATAGAGCAAAAACCGTAACATATACTGAAAAGATATTTTTGCAAACAATTCAGCATCTCAAGAATAGATTTCAAATCTTCCTTTAGCTCTCTTTTCAAATTAGGAGTGGCAGAAATGAACCGTTTCCGGTTTTAGCGTTGATCACAATAGGGAAAGCGGCAATACAGACTGAAAAGAAGGTTTCAGCAATCGATTCAACGTTTCAAGAGAATGTATTGTCACCGTCCGCAACACTATGCCAAAACTGGAAGTGACAGGAATTATACTTCTGGTTTCAGTACTTATTTGCATAGAGTAAAAATGTTAAGGAATATTTTAAAGAAATGGTTACTCACAGAGATTAATTGCCCCAACAATGAGTTCTGTCTTAATTTCTATCTATCTGTTGAAACTGGAATTGGTGAAAATCTACGTTTATCCGATTACAACTTTTGTTACCAAGAGTTGTTTCACTTGTGATTTTATTCTTTCCATTTCTATAGGAAGTGATATACATTAATTAACACTTCCGGTTTCAATGTTAAGTTCCATAGACCCGAAAAGTATGATATAGCGATTAATGGCTTCTTGATATGGATATTGCATTCGAGAAACAGGTTCTATCTGTACCGGTAGTTGCATATGTACTACTTCAAGTTTTAGAGTTCAATTTATTATAGTTTTGGAGTCTACCGTATATTTACATTGTAAAATGAAACTCACGTGTTTTAGAAAATCAATGGTTATGCAAAGAAGTATAGGGAGACGGCGATGGTGAAACGGATGATGCTGATAGGATAAAGAAAGCAGGAAGAAACGGGAGAATGCTAAAAACTCACGCACACGGTATTTATACATCACAAAGACAACTTGGCGCTGGCTCGAATTGAACCAGGAAGAACAAACACCAGAGGGGAGCAGTCAACTACCAAGTCACTGCTGCCCCACAGTCGAATCAAGATGAGTTCTGTGGGCTTTATAAGCCACAAAGTAAAATTTATAGACTTTTTTGACGGAAACATGGTTATTGTGATACCGTATCTTGTGATGCAGCAAAAGGACTTCATTCTGAATTGCAGCAAGGAGAAGCAGTCCATAAGCCATTCTTTGCAATAAAGCACGAAAGTAAGTTTGCTTTGCATTCAATTAACATTGCTACATGTTGTGCATTTAGGCAAGCATAATAGCGGTAGGATTTAAAACATTTTGACTTGCTCTTGTAAATGTTGGGTAGATCATTCACATGTGTTGTAAAATCCAGGAAGCATTCACAAACGAAATTAAACATATACTTGTAAATCTCTTTGTACATTGAAGGTATATTCGTCTGTTTTCTCCTTTTCTTCTGCTTTTGAACGAAGTGCGCCAAGCAACCAGTTTTATTTTGGAATAATGCTTTGGGACTTTATTTCTACTTTAGATCCAGAATCATCTGACCAAGTTGAGCTCGTATGGAAAGAAGGAAATTTTGGATCTCTTTGTTTTGGATTTGTGATGGAGTGTACCAAGGAAATGAGGACTCCAACATATTTGATGAAGCTATGGAAAGTTGAAAACCTTAAGCAAAAGGGATCAGTCAGTGGTATTTATTTCTACTTTCTATTATTATTTGTGTTACACACAGATTTTTGTAAGTGTGAAAGGTTTTGTGAATTTTGAAACAATTCCGTTTATTATTTTTTTCTGAACTAATTGTGCAATTCTAATCTAATAGCGATGGAAGGTACATTTCTATATGGTAAGTTTTTATTATTCAGTTCTTCTTATTTATGTTAAGATAAAATGTTTTCTTCTTCTATCTTTTGGGTAAAAGACGCAGAAGCGAGTAGACAGCAAAGTAACAACTTTCCTCCATATGGAATCCGCCAGGTACTTTTTCATACAGTTTCCTGCAGTTCGTCTTACGTTTGGCAATGTGACTCGGTAGCAGGTGGGGTACATTTGCAAATTGTTTTGTTCAGAGTTAACGGTTCGAGGTCAAATCTGTGGCCTATATCACATTGCATTGGGATATTTTCTTCTCACTCCAATCGACGGATCCTCTGTATCACTACAGGTGGCACTTTTCTTGCAGCCTTTCTCCTGGTGGTTTTCGTGGGTGAATGTTTCGCAAGGGGAGCCTTTTGTGTTTAACGGACCACAATAGCTTTCGTAGTAGTCACACCGACTGTTAACCCATTCTCCCGACATTGTTTGACAATATTTACATATGAAAACTTAACATGGAAAATACCGATTGATTTTTGGTGCCATTTGATAAAACTCATTACCAACACTCACGCACCTACAAGGCCACACACAATACTACTTCCGTCAGAAAACCCATAGTTCCAGCATAATACGCCAGGTGGCAGAACTGAGTCTAAAATGGTCGGATATACAGCGAAATAACCTTTTGTAAAATATGTCTATATGAGAAGTGATGAACCATGTTGTTTTCATTTACGGTAACTGAGATTACAGTTTACAGAAGTCAAAAAAGAAAAAAATCTAATTTTTCATGATGAAATGTACGTTGCTTACTTTTAAGTATGTCGGAAGAAGGGTTCATGGTGTATCAGTGGTAGAGCGCTTACCTCTGGTGCGTCGGTCCCTGGTTGCATCCCGGCGAAGTAAGTTTGTGATGAAGAACATCGTATCCGTAAGTTTTTTCAGGGTACTCCTGTTTCCTCCCCCATTTCATTCTACCCATTCTTCCATCATCATTCACTTCCCTTAATCATTCATCTTTCGTAACTTTAAGGGCATAATCATGAGACATTTTGTTATTTCAAGGAGACAGGTCATGTTCGGACCTCACTGCAAATTATAGGTATGTGTCTCATATAGTAATTGACATGTGTGTATTTTGTGGACTAAATAGATAAACGCTAATCATCGGAATATGATGGTCTGTAAGCTTTTAAACTTACAATTTAACTCAATTAAATTGTATGCATAATAGTTTGAAATATTATGCATACATGTTATTCTTCCCATGCGAGGCATCGAGGCATGAAGTATTGCTGCTTACTAAGTTTAACTATATTTGATAGAATAAAAGATTCTTTATTATTTCTGTTTTAGTAACATTCTCGGTTCTGGAGTTCTGCGTGGAGATGGAGCGTGAGATTATGTTAGAGATTCTGAAGACTTACATTCCCAGTGGATTATTTGTCATCGTGTCATGGGGAAGTTTTCTAATAGATCCACAAACTGTCCCAGGAAGAATGGTTGTATTAGTGACAACTTTACTTTCTCTGATTACAATGTTTGAATCAACACGGTATGTACTTCTACTGGTGATTTCATTCAATTCTTTATTAACATATATTTGTAATTACATACACATAATAGGTAGACGTACACAGTAAAAGAAACGGCTATGCCAATTTTATACGATGGCTATCTATTTATTCATGTTCTTTTAATTTTGAGATACATATGCCTGACGCTACTTCAACTCCATCAGTTTTTGGAGAAAAATGTTAAAATGGGAAAGGCTAAATCAACTATCTGTCATGGCAACTTGTTGTATGAGGTTAATTTAGTAACACGCCATTTTTGTGTTTTTTGTACAGTTGAGAATCAGTTTCTTTAAAATTAAAACAAAATAACTTGGTCCATACATAAGTGATAACAGTCTATATGGAATACATTATTTATAAATGGTTACGAAGAACGAAAAATAATAAGCGAGGAAAATAAACAACATTGACTTTAACGTAACGATTCGGCAACCATGCTTGCTGAGTGAAAACAAAGGAATGGGAAATGCGTATCAAATAATTCAAACGATAAGTTCTTAAATTAGCGTCATTTTGAGGTGTAGGGATACACATATTTAAATAATAGTATGTGCTACCTAATAAAATATTTTTTTCAGGAAACTCATACGCTCAGAAAATTATTGCCTGAAACACTACAGAAAAATAATACATTTTCATTACTTAGTATAACTGTTAACACGTTCGCTGCGGCAGTGTAAAACTGAGTTTGGACCTCAGTGCTATACGAGTCAGCGTGTGTCTCGTAGAAGGTTTGTCCGTCGGTGTAACTAATATTTTAAGAATCTGTACAAACGAAAATACCTCAAACGTACAGAGGTAATTCAATACATAAAACGACACCGCACTGAAATGAAACATCGCACGCGCCACCGGTGACACCTAACGCAGTTAATGTGTTAAGTATATCATGTAAAGTTTTGTTCATAGAGCACAATCTAAAGCAATACAAACTCTGAATGTCAGTTAGTTATATACTTAGAAAATCTCTACAAGGCATTGTACACTATGTTTATTCTCTATGGCTCAAGCAGCCACTGGGTATTTTTAATGGGTGCTCAGCACACATTGGATTTTTGAGATGATGATAATTTCGAAATTGTATTTCAATGCCATGAACAAATTAGATTATACCTAAGTATAATGTGAACTAACATTAAATGACATTAATAATAATAATAATAATAATAATAATAATAATAATAATAATAATAATAATAATAATAATAATAATAATAATAATAATAATAATGCCTACTAACAACAATGTGATTTTGTATAATTAATTCTTGAAAGAATTGGAGTGTAATGCCATTATTTTTTAATGATAAAAGCGTATATATAAGTTTCATTGATATGAGTTTATAGAATTAGAAGACAGTTGATGCAATTTCAATTTTCAGCCAAATTATTCTCAAATATTTTAGAGGATTGATTGTAACTATTCATACTTTAATATTCTCCTCTCTCCTCTTTGTTGTCAATATTTTTATTTATTTATTTTGGAAAACAAAATCTCAAAGTTAATTTTAAGTTTTTTTTTTCAATACAAAAATTTAGTAATCGTTTTTATACAAAACAAAAGAAAGAATGCGTATATACAGTTTAAAATGATTACACAATTTATTTTATTTCAGTAATATGGGTCCGCTCATGATCTTTTACGCGTTTCGGAGGGGGACCATTTTCCCAGTTTGAGAACCACTGGTATGTTGGTTCTGTTAAAGATCGTAGAATAGGTGACTTTGTGCCTAACATCTGTCTGATACATAGGATTTTTGGATCTGATACCATTCTTTTGCTAGATCATCAACAAATTAAAGGTTTGGCCTAATGAATTACGAACAATACAATTTACAACTCCAGCGATAACACTACTAAACCTGCAAGTGAAAAAAATTTACGACTACTTCCGGTTTCAATATTGATCTCCGCAGAACAAGTACGGTAGAAGATATCTAGAAATGTTTTTCTAGAATCGATTCAGCGCTGCAAGAATATATTTCATCTCATTCGTTGACCGTGTACTGAAACAGAAATTGGCAGAAGTCAACCCTTTCCCGTTTTAATGTTGATGGCCATGGAATGAAAACGAAGGTTAGGGGCCGCGGTGGCTCAGTGGTAGAGCGTTCACCTCTGGTGCTAGGGGTCTCGGGTTCAAACCCTGCTCTCGCCAAGTGAACTTTGTGGTGGGCAAACACCGTGTGCGTGGGTTTTCTCGGGGTTCTCCCGTTTCCTCCCACTTTCTTCATTCCACCATTTCATTCATTACTCATTATCACCGTCTCCTTTAGCCTCACCGGCATAACCGTGGGACGTAAAACTCAAAATTTCATTTCATTTCAAAACGAAGGTTGTAAAATACGAGGGTAAGCCAAAAAAAATATCTGCAATCTAGATATAACTTTCCTTATATTCCTCATATTGACCTCTGTCCTCGTTTATATTATTGTTATGCTGTTGTGGTTATGCTATGAAAGTTTGATCGTAATTCCTCCATTTGTGTCCCTTTTATTGTAGATAGATCATGGCCGCTCCGTTGGAAGTTTGCACCAAAAAGGAATAACGAGCAGGTGTAAACTTCTAATGGGGCGGCCATGACCTAACAATAATATAAGTGAGGACAGAGGTCAGTATCTATGATATAAGTAAATTATTAGCAATATTGCGAACAATTTTTGACTTACCCTCGTAATAAAAAAAAAGTATTTATGCGGGCGATATTTTAAAATAAATTTTGGATAACTAAATAGTGAATAGGTGGTATTTAAATAACTCTAATCTGGGATATTGAGGCGATAATATTTAAATTGCGACACATGGGTAAATTGTGCAACGTATAAGTGAAGAAGAATAAATTAATAGTAATTGAATTGCATTGAGCACTAATAATATTAGTAGTTGAATTGCATTGAGCACTATTATTTTTTTATTATTTGCTATTTCATCCGGCAGTATATGATGGACACGTACGATTAATTTACAAGATATTAGATTTGCATGTTTATTGCTTTCTGAAATGATTTCTTTAAGATAGTGTAAGTTAAAATGGGTTTGATTTAAAATGGTGCAAATTAAATTTGATTTGATTGCTTGAAATTTGAGTTAAAATGAGTTTGATTTAAAATGGTGTAAATTAAAATGGATTTGATTGCTAGAAATTTGAAAGGTTTTTCTATCTTAAATTAAATTTATAAAGTGTCGCCTATTCTAATACGGCATTGTGTTAAAGTAACGGTAAAACAGAGTAATTAAAGTTTTCAAAGTTATCCCACAAAGTAAACTTTTTAAATTTCAAGTAGGGCTTTTAAAGTGCACAATTAATCAGCTCATATAACTAATTACCAATTAACTGCCTGTTCATTGAATAATTTAAGGATTGAAAAGTGTAACGGAAATGATCTTTTATTAAAAGGTTAATTCTAATGTAAAACAATACTTAAAAAAGAGGAGAAAAAGAAGAAAAGTCATTGTGGAAATTATTGGCTCGGTTTTAGTTGATTGCATTTTAATTAATGGTTTCTCATTTGAGTAAACTACACATCAGCACATAGATAGCAGAAAGATAAGTCAGCTGGATCTGTTGAGGGAAGGAGCGAACTGCGGTATTTCTTGAAGAAAATTTGTGATTACTGAAACTGAGTGTGAGTTGCAGTTTCATAGTGATGTAGTGCTTATACTACTCATTGAATTTGAGGTAGTTGATGAGCACTTACAGACTATTTAACATGCGATATACTGAAAAAATGAAAATAAAAGAAAAATAACTAATGTTTTAATCTAAGCTACACACACACACACACACACACACATATATATATATATATATATATATATATATATATATATATATATATATATATATATATATATGCCCACACTGAGAAAAATCCTTTATCCGGACAGCGGTATAGTGTACAAATATGGGAATCCATATGTTTACTACGGAAATCTGTACAGAACATACATTATCCGTATTCTACATACGTACTGACTTTTCCTGCTTAAATGTTATATTATGCAGCTGTAAGATGTCTGACATTTAACAGTCTTCCGTATATTACACACGTATACGTATGTTACATACATCAGCTATATGTTATATACATCCATCTGTATATGAGATCTTTAGCGTTTATATATAGTCATACGGAAAGTACGTATAGATGGATTACTTATGCGGACAGTACTATAAAACATACGATTTTAGTTATACGTTTTCTGCAGGATGTTATATATAAAGTAGTATTTTAAATCCAACATCTGCAGGATTTACGCATATAACCTACGTTTTTATGTACTCCAATTTTTTTTCTCTGTGCAATTGTTTATTCTAATAGCCTTAAGAGTTCATCAATTGAGAATCGAATTAGTTGAGTTATCTCAAAATTAAGTACGTGTTGCGATTTTAATAATTGAATTCCTTAGGAAATTGCTTGCCTCAACTTTGAAACTTATATTTAAAAAATGATTTTTTCTTATTAGCTTGAACTATAAAGGACATTACTTTCCTAACAATTTTTCTATATAACAGTGTCGAAACTCTTACCTATGTGTAAAGATTTCTACGTTAGGCTCTATATCAAATAAATTCTCGAAATTATATGAATTCTGGGAACGATAATATTGGTAATTTCGACCTATATTTTATATTCCTAGTAAGATATCAGGTTGTTTTCTAGAAGTGTAGTAACAACATTACACAATAATTTACTACATGCCTTTCCAAATGATGTGTCGTGCTGTGCTATTGGGTGTGTCGCGTTATAAGTGTAGACTTTATACGACTCATTTTATTTTTCTTATGAAGTTTCTATTGTTAAGTAAAACTAGATTTTGAGACCAAGCGTACTTGTCAGCACCTTTAATAGCAGCAATGCTAAACCTGACATAATCTAAGTGGTTTGGGATGTCATGGACATTCAGATAAATATGCCGCCAACAGTATTTAGCGGGAAAAAGTAATTACTGGAACGGCTATAATGCACATGTATCACATGCCATACTGAACCACAGAATATCTACGACAAATATTTACCGGACCAGAGTTCCAGTCCAACTAAACCACTCATCGTCAGTCAAACAAGGTGAGTTTACAGTGACTGACTTGCATGTAAGCGGCGCAATTTCATTTGTTACCAAAATGTACGTGGGTAAAAATGTCTCGATCTAGTCGTTGCGAGATTGTATTACCTGAAACACAATCCTGAGTAATGATTCGAATTTCTCTTAAAATAACATAATTCGTTTTATAATATCCTTGGTGATGGAAAGGAACCATCAAAGAAATGAGTTAAGTTGTTATTATAATTATTATAAATTAGTAAATTTTGTTTTATTAGTTGATATGATAACACTTCTTGCGTCAAATATCAGAAATTATATTTTTCAATATCATCTATATTTGCTTTAAGGACTCTTTCGCCTCCCAGTTTAAATGTTCAAGCTATTGACATCTGGTTGTTATCATGTATCCTATTTGTATTTATGGCCTTAATGGAGTATGCGTCTATTTTGAACAAATTCCAACGAAACCGCCTTTTACAAAACCAAAGGGAAATGTCTACACAAACAGGGAAAGCGATGTTTAATGAGACAGATGAGTGTACTTTGCAGAAAAAGGAAAAGAAATCTAAACTGGTAAGACATGGTTTGTTTTATATAATTCGTGTACGTAGTTTTAGTGGACTTATCACCCTATTAGTAAAACTGTCGGTTTTCCATGTATCATATGCTTAATTTAATTTGTGTTACTTCTCAAAGTTGCTTAGCTTAAGATTAGTGCTATTTAATTTTCAAAATTTAAAATTAATATTTCTTGTGGGATGTAGGGGTTTTATAGTTGTAAAAAAATCGAATAGTAAACCAACAAATCAAGTCTACAAATACGTCCTCGTTACTGATAACAAATTCCAATCAATTTTCTAGTTTTGCACTTGCGAGAAAACGACAAATACCTGTCTTGATAAATATTGACAGTTCTGATAAGCATCTTTCTATTAAAATGCTACAATAGCAAAAAAGGCGTTTATTTTTATTTATTTATCACAGTGCTAGCATATAGGCTAACCCTCTAAAGGGTTACGCCCCTTATATGGGAAGTGGTGTAACAGGACTATGTGACAATTGGTATAGGCGGTTGATCTATGAGTATTTATCTTTATTATTATTATTATTATTATTATTATTATTATTATTATTATTCATATTGAACAGAAAAATATACATATATAATAGATAAAGAACAACATGTTTATATGTATATATAGAGCAGATATTATAGCATTGTGCTATAATCATAAGGTTGGGTAGAGATAATAAAATACAAATTTATTTACAGTAATTAATTATTGTGATTAACAAAAGACATTATAGCATTTACGCTATAATCATACATGAGGGGAAAATGGAATGAAGGTGAGGTGCACTGGACATCACAACACTTAGGATATGTTAGAAGGACAAATGAGCATATCTTCCGGTCCTGGGGTAGACGAGGACCATGATGTAGACAGTGGGTTCCCTGTCAAAACACATGGACTACCGTGCAACATAAGATGGAAATATGAACGATGAAGAGAAGTCTGATTTGTAAGCAGCAACAGCATGAATGTTGGGATGATCCGGGGGTAAAGTGTAATGATATAAGGAGAATAGAAGAGAGAGTGGTGTGTGACGAAGGGGAAAAGAAAGGGTGTAGTTTCTGTCGAAGTTCCTCGTGGTAGAAAGGGTGTAGTTTCTGTCATGATATCTAAAAGAAGGGCTTGGCGTTCCTCGAACCGTTTACTGATATACTTGCTCCTGAGTGCTTCGAGATGATATAGGATATGTGGAAGAGGCAGAAAGCCATAAAGTTCGGGGGTAGGGCTGGGTAATTTGATACGAAATGCGATTCGTAATGCGTGGCGTTCAAGGATTTTTTAGCTTTTCGTAGTAAAAGGGAGATGCATTGATCGAAGCCACAAACCCGTAAGTTAATACTGGCCGCAGAAAAAAAATTATAGGTATTTAGAACGATCGATGATTTGAGTCCCCAAGTTGTGCCAGTTAGTTGCCGTAAATGATTCAATCTATTATAGGCTTTAGTAGCAACTGTCTTTAAATGAGGGCGCCAGGTGAGGTGTTTGTCTATGGTAAGGCCAAGATATTTTACAGAATTGGATGGTTTTAGGCGTATTTCATGAACTGTTAAGTTGAGGTGATCTGGATTTTTCTTAACTTTACTGCGTTTCTTGGGCGGAAGAATGAACAATCTTTGTGTTTTGTTAGGATTGATCTTTAACCGCCATTTATTACACTAGCTATCGAAGGAATTTATGGTAGATTGCAGAGAGCGATTAATTTGCTGAACTTTTGTTCCAAATGCAAAGAAAGCCGTATCGTCGGCGTATTGAAAAAGGTGTACGCTATCTGGTAGTGGCGGTAAGTCTGAAGCATATAGTAGATAAAGTAGGGGAGAGAGATCTGAACCTTGGGGCACACCAGAATGTAGGAAGATAGGGTGGGAAAGCGAGTTATTGATAAAGATGTAGGCCAATGTGCAGGAGAGTAAGTTAAAAATAAAGCGTACACAGGCAAGAGGAAGTTTGAAGTTTAACACTTTTGCAATAAGCACTTGATGCCATACTTTATTGAAGGCCTTTTCAAGGTCGAACAGTACTAAACAGGATGGTTTGAAAGTATTGTAATGATCTGTTATGACAGTGAGCAATCTTAAGAGTTGGTCATTAATACAATAGTTAGGACCAAAAACTTGCTTGATGATGCGGAAAGAGATTTTTAGCTGAGAAATGGAGATGTAGTCTCTGAACAAGAACCCTTTCAATAATTTTACTATAAATAGATGTAAGTTGAATTGGCCGATAAAAAGTAGTACTATTGGCAGGTTTGTCTGGTTTGAGAAACATTAATACTTTAGATGTTTTCCAATATGCTGGAATAAATCCTCTTCTGAGTACAAAGGTATATATGAGAGATAATAGGTAGAGAACAATGTAAGGTCCTTCTTTAATGTGACGATACGTAATCGCATCTATACCTGGTGCAGTATTTCTTTTCCGGACTATGACTTTCATGATTTCGTAGGTGGTGATAGAAGCTGTAAGTGGGTGGTTGTCTGGAAGGGAATAAGAGATATTTGGTTGAAGCTGACGGGATTGAAAATTAACTTTCTCTACTGGATGATCTTTGTGCGGTGTCATTGCCGTTATAGGAGTAAAAATAGTTTGTAAATAGTCGGCAAAAGTGTCAGCCTTTTCTTTATCAGTGTGAAGAGCTTTGTTCTCGTTTATTAATGGATATGGCGTATGTGACTTTTACCTCTGAGGATATTAAGCGTTACCAATATTTCGTGGGGTTAGTAGTATCAGAAAGCGTATTGCAGGTGTCTACCAAGCGGCGTTGCTTATACTCTGGTATGTAGTTACGTACAGCCCGTTGAAATTGCCTGTGAAGCCTCAGAGATTCAACATTCCCAGTGCGTTGGTAATCTCGATAAAATTCTCTGGAGTGCCCAATAAGTGGAAGGTAATGTGGGGGAAGCTGAGGGTGTGGTAGGTGAATAGTTGACTTAGGAATATGGAGATCAACGGATTCGTGGATGGATGTGGTGATAATATCGAGTGCATATTATAGTTCGTCTTTGGTAGTAGGTGGTTCCAGGTTTTCAAGTTTATGTGCGAGAGAAAAGCGATATGATTCCCACTCTGCTTTATCAAAACGTATGACTTGACATGGTGATATAGCATGAGGAGGGTTTAAGGTTCGGCCAGTGATAGTGAGCTTAATTGGGAGGTGATCACTGCCCATAGAATCAAGAACGTGTACTCTACATCGATTAAGGAGATTGTGAGAGACTATGACGATATCGGGAGTAGTGTTTGAGAGATGGCGAGTTGGTTTGGGTAGTTGCAGAATAGTACCTGTAGTATGTGTGATAATGAAATCTTAGAAGTGGGGTTTTTGACGATCAGAGCGGATGTGAAAGTTGATGTCAGCCATGATAACAAACATACGAAAATTGTTGGAAATATATTGAATAAATCCATAAGGAAGCTCATGAACTGGTCGTATGTGGATTGTTGCAACAGTTACATAAAGATTAGCAAAGTAGAGCGTAGTAATCAGGGTTTCAGGTAGGTGTTGGATTGGCGAGGGAAAGGTGCGGTAAGGTACACTTTGTGGGAAACCAATAGCTACCCCGCCGTTTGCACAGTGAGCTCTTATAGTACTGTCGCGGCGAAGTACATGATAGAAACTTTACTAGAGCGTTTAGCGGTAAGGTGAGTTTCATTGAGTAAGAAAGCATGGATAGTTTCCTCAAATAGAAGTTGTTCGAACAAAGTACGATGTTCTTGTAAGGAACTGGTATTTAGAAACAATAGATTAATATAATCCATATATGAAAACTCAAGGACTGTTAGCTGTAAGATTAGTGTTAATAATAGAAGAGTGATAGTATACATTTTTATCAGAATAATTTGCTTGGAAGTTGATATTAAGGATTCGTTTGGCTGCCAGTTGAGTCTGTTGGAATACGTGTGGGCTTTGAAAAGGAAAAATGTTTTGGAGTGTCGTATTGAGAAAAGAGAGAAACTGGTTGATTTGAATAGGCTGAAAAACGGAGCTTGGTGTATCCGTAGTATTCTCAGTATTTTCTGTAACCCGTAAGGGAACAACTAGCTCTGGTTTGTTGGGTTCAGGACGTCGACGTGCTTTGCACTTGTAACTGAATGTCGGATGAGCATCCCCACAGATGCTACAAGTCAGTGGATTGTTGAGGTTTGGACAGATTTTTGTACTATAAAGTTGAGAACAGTATCCGCATTTCGCAGAGTTATGACAATCCGCTGTGGTATGCGAGTTATAGATCTGACACTTTTCACAACTCAATGGAAGTGGAAGTGGAGTATGTGATGGCTCCACTCGATGGTGTTGTTTGTATATAAAATCTCCATTGCAGAGTAAATCGTCGATGATTTCCAGGGAGTTAGTCAAAACGCGGACCATGTAAGTTGCCCCATGCGCGTTTTTTATGCGTAATCACTTCAGCATTTCACAGTGTCCTTCAGCTTTAAGTTCCTCGGTGACTTCTTCATCACTGATGCTTGGTTCGACTCCACATATGATTACGGATAAATCTGGTTGTTTTCGTGGAGGAGGTGGCTGTTTAATATGTTTGTCAGTTAGTTTTTGCAGATTAGCGTTTTTGCTAAAGATTTCAAAACAGTATTTATTGCGAATAATGATGGCGAAGTTGGGATCCAGAGACTTAATGGTGATTCCCTTTTCGAGATTTAGTAATCTGACTGACTTGCGATCGAGTGAAGTATTTGGTAAGTTGAAGGAAGATTTGCTTTTCGTTCTGGTACTTCGGATCATAATTAGTGAGTAAATAAGTATGTAAAGCTGGTTTCGAAATGTCCCCTAGTGAGGGAAACTGCTGCTCGTCGGCGGGAGACGGTTCATCCATCTCGATAGACTTAGATGGAGTAGGTTGTGATGAGTGGTGCTTTTTTGGCGGTGGCGACTTCTGCTGACTGCGAGTGCTACGCGTTGGAGCTGGGGATCTCGAGCGAGATCGAACACTTGCCCGGGATCCCTTGCTGTTTTTGCGTTTATCAACCTTTCCAACAGCGCCATTTGAAGTAGGAGTTGACGGTGCTGATTGTCCAGTATCAATATCCATTCGTAATCAAAATGGTAGCGATCAATAAAGAAGAAGATGAAAATAAAAGATAATGCAATGCCAAAAATATTTGGCCTCTCTCGGGTGAATCTCTCTATCTCGCCGCACCACTACGCCCATAGCAATAATTGCGTCCAAAACTCAGGATCGATCACAGCCTAGACTCGATACCTATACAAGGTACCTCGGTCGGAAAGTTGAGAGCCAATCGAAGGTATGAAAAAAAAGCTCAGCTCAGCTCAGCTTGAAAGTGAGGTTTTGTGTCGAGTATCGGACAAAAGTCCCTCACTCGATGATAGCTATAAAAAAGAAGATGATTAGACCTTTTTTGGGGGGGGAGGGGGGAGTTAGAATATGAGGTACGCCGACGTTATGTGGCCTTCACTGCAACTGTCGCAGTGAGGGGGTAGAGTGTGGGTAAAGAGTTAATGCTACAACCTTGGCGTCCTGTAAGTTCGTCGATGTGTATACGCTGTGACAATGGCTGCGATAGCGGGGTTGACGTGGCGGGGGAGGTTGGCCCAAAAATGAGTATGGTGTTGATGTAACACGTCCCACATAGGATATATGTTTAAGTCCTCTAAAAGTTGACGATTACGCGTATATCGGTCACGGCCTGTTATGATACGAGCTGCCCTGGTTTGCACACTCTCGACCGTGCGCAAGTGACTGAGTGCCGCATGTTGCCATGCTGGACATGCGTAGGTGATTGTGGACAAAATTATCATTTTAAAGACGTGGAGTCTTGTTTCATGACTTAAGGCACTGCAACGCAGAATAGTATAGAGGGCAGACAATTTTCGAAGGGCACGGTGTTTAATGTCCCTGATATGTAGACCAAAAGTAAGGCCTTGATCTAACATAACTCCCAAGTATTTTGCATGCAGACGGTGTGGAAGTTCAATGTTGTCATAGTATAAACGATGGATGGCTCTGCTGCGTCTTTTGCTATAACAGAAAAAAAAGCGCCTCAGCTACAACCTATAACTTTGAATTTCAACCATTGGATTTACGGTTATTTCTGATTTCACGTTTAACGAAGACAAATGTTTTATAGTATGTATACTTTAAATACATTACTTAAATAGACCTTTTTCATAAAGTTTATTGTTTAAATTATTGTTCAAAGCCTTTATATTTTAATAGGCCTTTTCAAAAATCAATAAAAATTAATTGTGCTGCCACCTTTGGAGTTCTTTTAAACTATACGCTTGTGGACGTTTATATGTTTGTGGCCAATCTTTTCGACAACAAGATCTCGAAAACCATAAGTGCTAGAAAAGTGCCGATTCGCTGGTCGATTTCAAATTTTGTGTAGATTGTCCAGTTCTAATTGAATATTTAAAAAAATAAACATGGGCGTTATTTCTTTATTACAAGTTTTAGGTATACCCTAGAAGTGTTGAAGTTTAAAAAAGTAAAGCATCATATCCAAGAGTTATAGATTCCTATACTACACAGTTGTACATGGAGTAGTATATCTTTCAGGCGTGTGTTTCATGGCCAAATGATAATGAAAAACGAAGGATAACCATTTCTTCAGTCTAAGATGAATCTTTATTGTTTGGAGTGTTTTGCCCAATGAACACAATATATCACTGACATTATAATTAATTGTGTGTGTAATGTATTTGCTTATTACATACTGCATGCCAACAGTAGGAAAGTTACGTATGGCGAGTTGGCGGACGTTACAGGTGCTTTGCTTATATACGAATTGCAAAACCTATTGCATGCTGTTAGCTTCAGAGGCCTCAAGAGACACAGTGAGGAGTAATCAGACGAATATGGATTTATTAGAAAAAATATTTCCACTTGATATCATGTTACTTCTACAAATTTGCTACAAACTCACTGCAACATCTGTACATAGCAAGTTACTTTTTTTTTGAGTCTCCTATCCTTTACGTGTGTGTATATGGAGACATGCACAGTGGGAAGGAAATTACATGGTCATAACAAAACGATGCGCTGAGTAGACAGCGGAGATTCAGCTAGTGAGTTATTCAAATTGATCATGAGCTTTAAAATAAAATGATTTAGCGATTTTAAACTTATATTATGCCTACAAAGTTCATGTATAATTCAGTGTTTCTGGGTCTTGATTAATACTGAGATTTCAGAGATCTTTGGCTGGACTTGTTCGCCTCTTACATAGTTCCAAATTGTCAGCACAGTTCCAATTTTACTTAATTCTTTCTTTTCAATGATGTTAATATTTGTTTAGTCGAACCAAAGGGGAAAACTGGTTTTCAATATGCTTATCATAGAATAATATCAGGTACAGCAAAGTTCTGCTTTGCCTGTGTTTAGAATATGAATCACATAAAACAAGGCATGTATATTGACAAAATTTACATTCACCGTTGAGTGTTACTAGTAGAGCATAATCTGTTTCTAGTATAAACTTGTAACATGAGAGGTACAACGATAACATATTATCGTGATGCTAATACGGTAATGAGTGTTTAGGGAAAAGATAGAAAATGAGATTCCAACTACTACTCAAGTCTATATTCGAGCCAAGTACCTCAATCAAGGATATAACCGTACGAATTTAACTCAATATTAACAAAAAATCAGTATTTTAACAGTAACTAGCTGAACCTGCGCTGTCTTCTCAGCGCATCGTTTTGTTATGACCATGTAATCTCCTTCCAACTGTGCGTGTCTCCTTCCTTACACAAAGGATAGGAGACTCACAATGGAAGTAATTGCTATGTATAGATGTTGCAGTGAGTTTGTAGCAAATTTGTAGAAGTTACACGATATCAAGTGGAAACTTTTTTAAAAAAATAAATCCATATGTGTCCGATTACGTCTCATTGTGTCTCTTGAGGTCTTTGAAACTGCCAGCATGCTATAGGTTTTACCATTCAGATTTAAGCAAAGAGCTTCCAATGTCCGTGAACTCGCCATACGTAACTTCTCTACTGGTTGCCTAACACCGTAGTTTCTGCCTGTAACTTTGTTAATCTTATGGGCTCAAAACGGCCCCTAAGATGTTGAGTAGAACAATAAAGACGCGGGTTTTGAAAATTTGAATGAGAGCTAGACAATCTACACAAACTTTGGAATCGACCAGTGAAAATGGTTCTTTTCTAGCTCTTGTGGTTTTTGAGATCTCATTGTAGAAAGGATTACGAACAAACATATAAACCGAGCATTTTAAATTATAGATACCGAATTTCTGTGTAAAGATTTAAAAATAGTATTAAGTACGGTATATTATACAAACATCAACAATAAAAGAAACAATAATATAATTAAATTAAATTTAAGGCCTTTCACCAGGGAAATGCATTGTATTATTTATTCGTTGCAGATTAAGAAGTTTGATTCATTGTGTGCAAAAACTGAAGAATACCTTCGGAACCTTCCTATGTGTTCGAAGCTGTGTTCATACTTGGAAACTGTTAATTGGACTCAATTGGACAGAATATCAGTTGTGATATTTCCATGTGCTTTCGTTATTTATATTGTGGGATATTGGTCATTCTATCTCGAGAAATTTTACGAAAGAAATGATACGGAATGCTGAAAAACAAGGCAGAAGAAATTGGAATAAATTGTGAAAGTAGCAAGAAAAGTCAGGGACGTCATATCAGACTTCGCTTGAGGGGAGCAAGAGCATCACAGACATAACAAGACTTTCACATTTTGTACTAGTATGTTAGTAGTTAATAAATTAAAATATATGTATTACGCAAACTCTTGGGGGGCAATTGCCCCCTCCTGCCCTCCCTAAATGACGCACCTGAGAAAAGCCCTCGGAATCACGTGCAAAAAATTGATTTATGTCTTAAAAATTGTGCTCATTATGAAGTTAGTTAAGATTTACCACAACTCACGCATCCACACGCAAACACACACACAGACACACCTACACACACACACCCACAAACACCACTTACTCATATCCTTTGTCCATGGTCCGATCTAACGATACAATATCTCAGAAGAAAGCAAGTACATAAGGTTTCAAGGATGATTGGCAATAATAGCGAGAAGATGTTCTATGCAATTAATTAAGCATGCCAGGAATACACTGACTTTAAATATCGTTTCATAACTATATATAAAACTACATGAGCTGACATAAATTATTGAGCACTTCCAGTAGGGTCACAATGATTACATTTGCCATGATTCTAGCTTTCCGGAACTAACCGACAGGAAAATTACCAAAAGTAAATATTTTTAATTTTTAGTGGGTTTAAAGAGATGAAGAATTTCCTCATGTTATTTAAGCGAACCTTTTTTTGGAATATAATCTCATGTTTTAGGTACTTAGAATTCGAATAAAAACTTAAAATCCGGTATGCTTGTACGTTTTCGTTAGCACTACCTAAGAAAATCAGTAAAAGTAAAAAAAAGAAATCCAACTTTAGAGTGGTTTTATAGGGAACTGAAAAATATTTCCAATGTTATTTATAAGGGACACATTTTACACCTCCAAATTATTGAGCACTTCCGGTAGGGCTAAAATGATTAAATTTGACATGATTATAGGTTTTTGAGACAAACCCACAGTAAAATTGCCAAAAGTGAATATTTTTAATTGTTACGGACTCTAAAGAGGGCATGAATAATTCCTACATGTTATTTAAATGGACCTTTTTGGGTCTATAATCCTATGTTTTAGGTACTTAGAATTGGAATAAAAACTTGAAATTCGATATGCTTGTACGTTCTCGTTAGCCTTACCTAAATGAATCATCAGAAATAAAAAATTCCAATCATAGAGTGGTTTTATGGGGAACTGAAAAATCTTTCAGATGTTATTTATATGGGACGTCTTCTACACCCCAAAATGTTTAGGTATTTCCAGCAGGATTAGGATGATGAAATTTGGCATGATTCTAGCCTTCCAGGACTAACCGACAGGAAAATTGCCAAAAGTGAATATTTTTAATTTTTTATGGGTCTAAAGGGGGGATGAAGAAATCCCCATGCTATTTAAATGGGCATTTCCTTGCGATACAAAATTTTATCTTTTAGATAGTTGAAATAGGAAAAGAAACGATAGAATCGTGGGTTGAAAAGGTACGATGCCGTAGGACGAGCAAAGATAGTGTGTGGGGGCGAAGCCCTCGGATGGGCAAATTCGGGAAATATGAAGAGCAAGTTCACGAAATTCACTGTTGATGCAAATGCCGATAGATAACAAATGCGAGACCGTACGCCAAACGAACTCGGAGGTTAGAGGCATAGCCCCCAGCTAGCCAAAGGCTACTCTTTACTAAAACCAGAAGTAGTAAAAATCTTTTACCGCTTACGATTTCAATATTAATTGGGAAATATCACGCTATAAAAACCAAACTCCTTCATGTGATGTACACGTGTTATAGCTACTTGTCTTTGTATCTGACAAAGTTACCCTTCGCATTAAGGTAATTGGGTGCGCTGTGACTTAAGGACTTTTTGCCAATGCGTAAACAAGATTTCTCCAGGTGTGCAAAATGCTCTTTCCCTGATATTTTAAGCTCTTATAGAAAATGTAGTTATTAAGGACTTTTTAAGCTTGAAAAGAGTTAAAGCTAGTACAGAGAAATCTAGTGGATCAGGCAGATGTAGTAACGAATCATGGTAATGTGAACATTGTTTTGCAAATAGCGATCTCTACATCGTAGTACTCTATGTGCGTCGATCGGAAAGGATTTGAAACCAACGTTTTGGTGCAACCGCTTACACGAAATCAAGTGTGACATCCTACATTTTATTGGTGAAAGTACTTCTTCCGACCAGTTTGTTTTTCTTATTGGAAAAGCGCCAGAATAATAGATTATGAGTTTGGGGTTGTATCCTATAATGGATGCTCTTAATGTTTTGTGTACATTTTTTGACATTTGAGTTTCTACTTGACTTACCTGTAGCCTGGCTTTATTTTAGAAGATATAAATTGCTAACACTATAACTCTTTTCTTTTCTTGGGATTTGCTTCTTGAGAGTGCAATCGCAAAACTATACCACAGAAATATCGAAGGTTAAAGAATTTTGTAGCACAATCTTACAGGAATGTTTGAACTTGAAGAACTTCACTATAGTTTCAGGAATTATGAACTGATGTTTTAACTTGCTTGAGTGAATTCTGAATCAGAACATTTACAAGATTAATCATGAATGACTATTCTTTTGGAACTTTCTATCCTCTTTATTCTTTGATAAATTCACCTCCGCTTCCTAATTCCATATAGAGAAGCCAAAAATGTGAGCGATACCACAATTTTGGATAATATCGTACTACATAAAACTTCAACTGAACTGGCAATTTCATACCAGAAGCTTCCGAACTAGTCTAAATGTAGTAGTTGAATATAAAATGCCCTTCGGATATATCAGCAGTGTTTCTAGTACAGTTCGCGGGCATATAATTGTTAGTTATAATAGCTTTAAAATTAGTTAAAGGTGTGTTGAGAATTACTATTAATGGGCCAGCGATGTGAGTGGAGAAAGTTAATCGAATTTCGTGTTGAAATGTCGCAAATAATGATATATAAACACATATATATTCAAATAAGTAAAAAAAAATGTTCCTATAAACACGGATCCGATTCCGCTTCGTTTCCGAGATACAGGGTGTTCAAATATCGAGTCCCTCTAATGGCTCACTGTGGGAAAGTGAATGGAAATGTTCAATATTACCGGAATAATACAATCAAGTGGAACTATGCCTGTGCAAATACATTTACACTAACATAGAGATTAAAACTGATCTTTATTTGAGGTTATTGGGTTGTCAGTGCTGCCAACCTGGTACAAAGTGTTATGTTTTCAAATAACACTAGACGTCCACATGTTCACAAATGATTGCTGACAACAAAACGTTCCTAAACTTGGGACAGATTTTGTTTCGTTTTTGGAGGACAAAGCTTCAACTGTGAATTCAATTAACGCCTAACAATAGTAAACAACAGTTCATAGACCATATCTGTTGCATGTTTCCAAAGATAAGTAATTGAGAAAGATATTCGATGGAGGCTACAGCGTTCGTTTATACCACACACAAACTTCGGAAGATAGTGCCCCATATTTAGGAACATTTTGATGTCAGCAATCATTTGCGAACATGTGGACGTCTAGTGTTATTTGAAAACTTAACACTTTGTACCAGGTTAGCAACACTGACAATGGGATAACCTTAAATATTGATTAATTTCATTATCTATGTTAGTGTAAATGTACTTGCACAGGCATAATTCCACTTGATTGTATTATTCTGGTAGTATTCAACATTTCCATTTACTTTCCCATAGTGAGCCATTGGAGGAACTTGATATTTGAACACTCTGTATCTCAGAAACAACGCGGCATCGGGCCCATGTTTATAGGAACATTTTTACTTATATTTATGTCCGCAATCACCTCGTCACTTTTGGCCATGCATTTATGTTACACACTGTATATGTCATTTAAATTAAAAACATTTCGGGCGTAAAATATTACATCATTCAGATATCTCGGAAGGATGTCTTGCGTAAGTCTATTGAACGATAGAAAATTAATGTGAGAAAGGGAAAAAATATATCTAAGTGGAAAAGTAGTAGAGTAAAAACATCTAACGCACTTACCTTGGTATAAGAAGGAAAACTACGACATGTTAAGCAAGAAAAACAAATAATCCAGACTTGGAAAGTATTCCTGAAGTTATAACGGTTGTAGTTTGCATAATATTTATAGCTGTGTGTGTGCACATAAAACCTCCATCATATGAAATTCTGTGCACTTCGCTAAAGAAGTACCTAAATATTTAGTATGTTCATACAACACATGAAAACGGATGCGTAATACTAATTATGAAATTAAATTCGAGTAAAGAAAGTGGACCCAACCTAATATATAAACTCAAATTAAAAGTACGATCACAATATTGATTTTTCAATATTTTCCGATTGAAAGACACTGTGTCCATACGAAACCCTGTTTATTGGTATCATTTTTAAAAATAAGCAATGTTGTTCATATAAGGATACGAAAATACATGATCCTGTTTAAATTGATACACATTCAATGAGGAAAACCTTTTTGCAGTAAACAAATAAACAGGAAACAGCCAATCAACGTCATACTTTGTGCGGTGATGCTACATTTGCTGGTGTTTGTACGAATCCTTATCACTAGTTGTCAGTTTATTACCACAAAGAGTTGGTGTGTGTTATTCAATCGTGTCGTATACGGGTAAAATTGGGTGCGAATATGTGCCACGCGATCATATTGTTTCCACTCGCTTGGATTAGTAAATTAGTATGAAGGAGCTGAAAGTATTATAAAATGCGGAAGAAAAACTCTGAATTAATTCACTATCAAGTGGTTATTTTTAGAGAAGAAGGTATTATCTACGAAAATCGTTCAGTGATTGCAGATATCAATCGGAGCGATACATCTCACTCCTGAAAGACAATCTCAAATTAATGTTAATATTGCAAGGAAACTGGTTGTTCAGAAATTACAATGTTTCGGACGAACAAGTTGATCAGAACAGGAAACAAACGAAAAAGATGTTCCACCGTTCAAGAAGTAGCAACAGAACTATGGAAGAGCTGTACCTAATCAATATCAGAAGGTGCGGTGGTTCGAAACCTACAGATTTATGATCTTGGGAGATGCGATTGCAGTAGCGAAATCACTTCTCTGAGCAGGAAACATTCCAAGAAAAAGTCCTCATGGGCAAAAACATAAAGATTTAACTGATGAACAAGGTAAGACGGACCGAAGGAATCTAAATTGAAACTTTTCGGTTCCAATGTTTGTGCGTCGCCTTTGCAAAAAGCGCTTTCATCCCGACTGTATAATAACTACAGTATACAATCATTATAAATCAAACATTTCTGAAGTTTTACACATATTTTGATGTTAAAGATCTACAATGACAAACTTAATAACTTTTATACAGTGTGTACCTAATGTAAATAATAATAGAAATTCAGCAGATGTAATTTATACAGATTTTTCTACAGCATTTGATATATTTGTTCACTCTATCTTTATTTAAAAATATAGATAAATAATAATTTTCTGATTGTTGGTTGTAAATAATAGTATTATATTTATCAAGTCGAAAACAGGGTATTCCCTATTGTTATATAAAGTCAATATTTTACGACAGTTTTATTAGATGTTCTACAAGGTTCAAGTTTGTGACTATCATATTCTGTGTTTTTTTGCAAATATTTTGCGCACATTATTAAGTCATCACAATGTTTTTTGTATGTAGATGTCTTAAAACAAGTAAAGAAGTTAGTAAAATTAGTGATCCTTTAGAATTGCATATTGGCTTTATATAATTGTCATAAGTGGAGCTTGGATAAAAAACTTTTTAATGTAAGTAAAAGCCATGCGATTACATTCTCTAAAGAGTTAACTACATATAAATATGAGTACGAAATAAAGGACAAAATACTACGAGGAAAAGATAAAGCAAAATATTTAAATAAGTTGCCGTCTTACGTATGAAACTCATATTGGATCGGTATTTCTAAAGTTGGAATTTGTAGTAAAAACTATGCATTGATTTGAGAAATATAAATGTAATATCTAGTCTGCGCAATACATTTTTGTAACAGGTAAATTAGAATATGCATGTATAGTTTGGGCTTGCTGCTATCAATATTACATGAAAAGGATTAAATGGATTCAATATACTTTTAAGTGATTTCTTTCATAAATAAAGTATAAAATATAACCATATCAAAAAAACAGGTGTTATTAAACTTCACTAATAGAATTCCATAATGACAGTTTACATGATAAAAAGAAATTAATCGATGACATGTTCCTCTACAAAATAGTTAATGTTTTGGCTTAATATTATGTAGCACAATGTACAAGTGCGATTACATTTTTGTTGTAAATCTGAAAATGTTTTACATCAATACTTGACACTAATAAGGATTACTGGAAAGCATAACGTATTGTATTAGTGAAAAAGTGTTATAATGCTGATTTTGCGATATAAATTGGACATTACACAACTATGTGTCGAAACCAGGCTATTTTATTTATTTATTTTTGTAGATAATGTAAAGCACTTTGATTTGCAATGTAGAGTGTGCACATTAGATATGTGTAATTTATAAAAAAATAATGTAAATATGAATGTTATATAGACATAGTACCATTTTGTACTTTATACATATATTTTACAGTTACAATGAGAATATGTACTTTTTATTCTATACTGTACATTGTGTTGAATGTATATATGATTTTGTTTAATTTATCTGTATAGTTGGTTTTCTCGTTTTTATCTATTCTTATTACCTTTGCAGTGTAGTATTGCCAGAATAATGTTAAAATTTCATTGTAATACACATTACAAGGAAATTAATATATCTCTAATAGGTAATAAATATTTATATAAATATTACGGATTCTTCATTAAAATACAAAATATTAGTTTAATCATTCAAATGAATTTTTTCGACTCTAAAATATGTTCCGTTTCATGCGATAAACTTAGGCTAAGCTAGCTGTCAGAACACCTCATATTGACACTTTTTGGCACGTCTTCTGTGAATTTTATTTATGCTTTCAATGGTTTCCGGAAATTCCAAATTAAATAGTAGTTCAAGTTTGGGAACAAAAAGTTACTCGGAACCATATTGCTGCTTGGGCGGAAATTTGAGTAGAACGATTGCTGTGACGTAAAGTCCAAGAAATTTTCTTAACAAATCTTTCCTTTTTCTGTGAACATTCTCAAATGTTCCATTGTTTCTAGATAAAGTTGCCACAGGTTACGTTTTTCTTGCACGTTTTACGTTATACGATTCGTTTCCCCTGTAAAACGATTTTTTATGTTTTTTCTTAAGGACAAAATATTCCAGTCCTGGATGTTTTAAATATTATTAAGATTTTTTCCATTTTCGTAAAGTAGAAAAATGACAGTTCTACGGTCCAAAAATGAAAACAGCCCTATATGTCATATGCACATTGACTAATTCAGTTTCGTTTGTTACTCCCCTCAAATTAGCTTCGATTGAGATGACCGGTTTTCGAACTCAGTGATTCAATTGAAAGGGAATAAAGAGTTTCGTGATGTACTTCAATGGTTGGATTTGAATTTAGCGTCCCTTTTAGCACCGAGGGTATATAACTCGATGAACTACACCTTAACGTGGGATCCTAACCACGTGAGATCTCATCCAGAAGTTATTTTTTTATGTGTTTTATATGTTTCTATTATTTTATCTCACCATGGTCACTTATTTATTATTGATGGATTTTGTGAAGATCGTCCATTGACGCTTGTTGTTGCCAGTAGTGTTGAAGCTGTGCGCAAAATGATTGAAATAGATCTGATACAACATACCATGAAAGTCAGATATTCTTGCATTTTGACTTGAGTGCAATTTATATGATTCTATGCGATCATCTAAACGTATAGACACTTTCTAGCTGTTGTACCCCACACAACTTGTCAGGATAAGAAAAACAAGCTTGGTCGATTGTAAATAATTGGTAAACATTTAAATTTGTCTAACCTCTCTTTAACAGACACCACTCATTGCGAACAAGCTATTATTCTCAGCATTATAGAGAAGTTTCAGTATTACAATAATAACAATATTTGTTAATTTTCTGAAAACAACTGGAAGAGAAAATACAGCATTTAGTTTTACAATTCAATGTTGTTACTGTAGTACTATACACAGATCAAAATATAAGCTCTGAAAATGTCAGCGTCAGTTTCTAAAATATATTATGAAATAAAATCAAATATGATGCTAATATATATACAGTTATTCTAGTTAGTAAACAGCGTTGAAATTGAAACAGGTTTCCTGTCATTTTGTTGCACCAATATTCTAGTTCTTTTATCATATATTGAGAGTTCATCATTTTTCTGAATACTACTACTACTACTACTAATAATAATAATAATAATAATAATAATAATAATAATCCACATTAATAAGCCTATGTACTTTTGCAGAATCATGTCTATAAAATGATTGGAGTTTGATATCGTTAGATTTTTTAAAATATTGAAAGCTTTTATGTAGGTTACATTGATATGATATTACATATGTATAAATTAGAAGATACTTGAGTCATTTTCAATTTTCACTCAAATTATTCTAAAATGTTTTATATGCTTGATCATAATTTGTGTTATTTTAATAATTTTCTCTGTTCTTCTTTTAGAAAATATTGTTATACATGTTTGAAATCAAGAAACAAAATCTCAATCTTAAGTTTGAGTTTTGATCAATACAAAGTTTAGGTAATCGTGGTGAAACAAGCAAAACCTTTAGCAGCTTAAAAATAACTTCACAGTTCACTTTATTTCATTAGCTTGTGCCCTCTTCATGGTCTTTCACACCTCTCAGGGTTATCCCACATCTTAGATTACGATACTTCATTATTTTCATATTTTTAAGTGCTGTCTTGAAAAAAAATTCAGCCTGTGTCTGGTGCACAAGATTGTCTAGCAGCTCTTTTATTTTTGCATAAATCAGCAAATAAAATGTTTGACTGACTAATCACTGTCGGGTAACACAGTTATGAATGTAGTACCCCAATGTCTTCTGTTCACTATGTAATCTGGGTGCTACTATCCAGTCAGAATACATATTAAAAGAACACATTAGCATTATTCCTATTTTCTCATACCTCCTTCACCTATTCTTTAACATCACTGAGTATTATTTATACACCGCAAAATTAACGCTGTCATCTAGTTAAACACCAGTCAACACTGGCTTTGTTAAACACCACTCAATACTTCAACAAATGTTAACTGCTTCCCGGTAGTTATTTAAGGTCCTAATACTTTTGATATTTCAAAACAAAACAGCTTTTTACTGTGTTGACGCAGCAGTGTAAAGTAGTTGAGTGGTGAACTGAAGGTAGTGCAAAAGCTCTGAGGGTCAAAAATCTTAACAATAGATGTAAAATAAGCCTACCCTACTATCTACTTGAACAAACTTTGTTCGATAAGCTATAATAGTTCAGGCGCTGAAGATAACATTATTTAATATCAATCCAGTATCTCAAACCAATAAACGTATGTTAGGAGATGAGTTTTCATGATCGCTGAAATGAATCATGGAACTCGTATCATATTTAAGTTCAAGTTGACCACTACATGCATGTGGGATGAGAAGAGAAAAGGGCATAGGAAGGGGCTGATATTACGGATTTTGTTTGGTTACAGCTCGATTAAAGTTCATGTCCTAGGTATCATAGGTATCTTGCCATTATTGGCAGGTCACTTTCCGCAACTGGAAAGCTTCCAAGCTCCAAGAATCTTCTTATCTTTACGCACGATTTCTCTATGTTGATATCACCCATCACCCTCCTTCTCCCTCTCCTTGTGATATCGGTAAGTGTAAAACCTCATGCGTAATTTTTGAGAAAATCAGAAAAACGAATTTGCAAAACTAAAAGTTGATGTGTAGTACGAGTTTCAGGTACCTATCAAGGTAAAACTGATATGAAGAGTACCATCATCAATCTCTTCAATATGACACTAGCAAAACGACAGTACGTAGGACAGATAATGAGACAGAGCCTAAGTACGATTAACACTTAAACTTTAATTTATGTTTGACTAAAAATAATGTCCAAGATCGATACATTCATCAATCGATAGACGACATCGAGATATAATTCCCAAACATATAGTTTTCGAGAAAATCGAGAAAAACTCATTTCTTATGGCACGTTGCCAATATTGATTGGAAATGTTTCTTCTGCTGGAAGATATTGTTTGTTCATTTATGTACTGATAATGTACAATAATATTGTTTTAACTATCATATTTTATCCATTGTTGTTTGTGTTCTTCTAAGGGTGACACATTCCTAACGACGACTCAGATATTCTTAACATTTCCGCGGTGCTACTTGTAATCTTCTTACCATCGGAAAGAAACGAAAAAAAAAACAAAAAACAAATTGAATTATTTAATATTATTCATAAAATAAGTAGATTTTCTACCATTAATTCATAAGGTTTCTCCTTACATCATATATAAGAAATTACTACGTATTTTCCTTACATTTATATTTAAAGGTAACCAAGAAAGTTCGTCGCTTTTTCACCCATCACATTCCAACATCGATATGTCACCGAAGACATTCTCATTGTGCCCTAAGGTGACTGTCTAAGGAATGGAATAGGTCATATCGGGCGGTGCAATGTCCGGGGAGTATGACGGGCTGTATCTATTTTCTTAAGTACCCAAAAGTGGGTATTTTGTGTGAAAACTACACGGAACGAAATTTTAAAATCTAAATTCTATCTTCTATGTGTGGACTGGAAACTGCAGAAGTAACGGCAGACGCCTGTATTTTACAATAAAGTAAGTAATAGAGAAATTTACCGTTCGCAGAGGGATATGACATTTTTCAGATAGAAAAGGAAGGAAACATAGAATTGCTTCAATGAGTGCTTTTTTGTTTGAATCTGGTTTTATGAATACGTGGTTTGGTGGTTGCTACTTATTTGGATATATCATGATAAAGTTCTAAAGTCCCTGTTTCCTTATGGGCCGCGTTCACATTCAAATACCATGTGGCCTTTGCATATTCAAAAGCGGGGGGTTAAAATACCCGTTCCGATTGTCACAATAGAAAGGGTTACGTGCCTTGTGTGCGAATGTAAACTAGTAAAGATAATTCTTTATTGAGTGATTGAGTTTTGTCCGATCACAAGGGAGTACTGGTCTTTTCTTGCATGAAAGCTTTAATTCTTTTTCGGCATATATTTGGCTAATCTAAACAATTAGCATTCAATAATCTCAGAATTTTGGACTATAGGTTATGATACGTAGGAAGACGCATAGGTACATTACGAGTTTCAAGCGTTCTCTTGTGAAGAGAATGGCAGTGTGAGCTGCGATTAATAACTAGTCTCAGAAACTTCGAACCTGTGTGAAGGATAGATCTGATCATTTTGAGCAGTGGTTGATGCTTTGTGTTATCAAGACCTGTATTTTTGTAACATTATTCAAATATTAATATATCACTTGATAACTATGTCTCTAGTTTTTCGTAACTTTGTAACTGAATTTATTATGGAAAATTAGAAATTTATTTGTACTTCTATCTCTACACACAGAGAATAATTCAGGGAGTTTATGATGAAGGCTCGCCGAATATTAGTCCATTATTACAAACCCTGGCAGATATTCCCAGAATCACACTTGAGTTGCCATTGGTTTCTGCGTAAGATTAAGGCTTGATACAATAACACATTGTGATCATCATGTTATATATAGATAGCCAAGAATGTTCTGTGGAGGTCTGTGTTCTATTGGCCCTCACACCGTGAGTTGAAGGCCGGAAGGCCAATACATGTACAAAATGAAGATCTTCAGGCAGCAATTGAGGCGAACAGTGACTACACATGTGAGGAACTGGGACTACAATTGAGTGTGAGTGGATAAACCATTCAGCAGCACCTCAATCAACTGGAGAAACATACAAGTTGGGTCGAGGAGTCCCACATGATTTGACTCCGGGCCGGAAGACAACGCGAGCAGCCACCTATATTTCTTTGTTGTCTCATCTGAGGAAGGAGCAATTTCTAGACAGAATGTTCACATGTGATTAGAAGTTGGTCCTGTAAGAAGCACCACGGCTCCGCCATCATTGGTTAGTAGACTGGGCCGATTTTTTGAATTTTGATTTGGAATGGTCATTAAAGGTTTCCTTTCGGTCAGATAAGAAACATATTTATTTTATTTTTTTTTTTCAAACAAATTCATCTTCCACCCTCTACTAGAGGTAGAAACTTTCAAAAAATTTGAAAGATTAAAGTTTGGAGTATTCAATTGGAATGGGGTGAAGGGGTTTTCTTTTGGCAAAACAAAGAAATTATTTATTTTCAAGTCTTTCATAGAGTTTCATCTTCCACCCTCTACTTGGGTTGAAATTCTCAAAAATTCCAAAAAAATAAATTTTGAAACTTTCACCTGGAATAGGGGGGAAAAGCTTCCCTCTAGTGAGACAAGGAAAACATTCATTCTGAAGCCCTTTACAGAATACCAGCTGAAAACTTCGAAATCCCTGAAAAATCCTAATCATAGAATCCCGATATGGAATAGGGTGAAATGTGTGAAATGTTTTCCTTTAGTGACAAAAATATTTATTTTCAATTTTTTAGAGAATTCCATCTTTCAGCCTCCACCGGGGGTTATGAATTTCAAAATTTATGAAATATTTAAATTCTTAAATAGAAGCCATCTCTTCCATTCAAGCCAAATACAGACACAGAAGCTTCCGTCACTAATTTGACACACCTCTCTACTGTTTGAGTGTGACAAGGATATGATTCAAATTCAAGAATTTTTTGTGGATAGTTCATTATGACACTTTGATATCTTCAACGTTGAAGTGCTGTAGAATTGGGGTAGAAGTAATGTCGTTTTCTTTCCAGTTGATCAAATCGATGTATACATCAGCGTGAAAGTTAAGTTTTGGTACTTTGAATATGTTTGTTTGCGATTTTTAGTTTTAACATTCAGAACCTGTCTAAGATCAAGTTCTTTAACAAAAAGACGATTATCGCGTAACATGCACAACAGAATATTCTCTTGGTGTGCAAAAAATGACTTGCGTTGGATCACAAGATCTACGATATTTTTTAACTCTTCATTTAAGTACCTACTCAGCTAGGTGGTTTGAAGAACATACGCGGCTTAATTTTTAACTAACGGCATGAATTTTATTTGGAACCACATTGAGGCATAAAATTTTAAAATAAATGTTGCCAGCTCCTTTAAATTTGCATCGGGATTATCTGTGGCGACATAAAGACATAACATCCTGTTTCCCAAAGTGAACCATCTAGAATGGATAATTTTCACGGTGATCGGTATTCCCAGTGATGCTAAAACTAAAGATCACAAACATGTTTGACTATTTAAAGTACCAAAACTTTGACGCTACATCGATTTGATCAACTACCAAGAAAACGACATTACTTCTACCCCAATACTACAGCACTTGAGCACTGAAGATATGAAAAGTGTCATAATGAACTGTCCAGAGAAAATTCTTCAATTTGAATCACATCCTTGTCACACTCAAGGAGTAGAGAGGTGTGTCAGACTATTGAAGGAAGCTTCTGTACCTCTGTTTGGCTCGAATAGAAGAGATGGCTTTATTAAACCAATAGTAGATTCACAACAATCAATGGCACAGTTTGAAATAGACGATCAAAATGACTTAAGTTGGTAAAATAATTGGTGCATACTACTCTGAGCACCAATGAATTGTGATTTTTTAAAACATTGATGTAAACCTGTAAATATTGAGTTATGAAATATAGTTATTAATTAAGTAATCTTAGATTTCGCTTCCTTATTGCATCTCCTACCTACTTCAAAAAACTTTTTAAAATTCAGATTTTGCTAAATCTTTTAATGTGTATTAAAAAGAGGAGAAGGTGTTTGTTATCGAGCACTGTTTCCACTCATACGGTGTAGGGCAGCATCTTACTGCAGAAGATGAGCACGCATGTCTACTGTATTGCTCTGAAGCTATATCATATGAAGATGAATATTTCATCAGCAACATATGGTTCAGTGTTGAAAGCCATGTGTACTGTGATCGCTACATCAATCGGCAGTTGATTATTGATCCATTCTTTGATGATTTGCGTGAGTTTTGCCGCACCAAAAATCTATCGTTACAATAACAATGGATGCAGCATGACGGAATGGATGTGAAATGAGTCATTTATCCACGAGAGTTTGGACATCGCTTGAATTCCCATGAAATGGATGTTTCACATGCTTCACAGCCCCCTGCACTCACGGCTCCCCTACAACTATACCGAAGTTAAAAGAGAAAATTCCATCATTTATTTTGTCGTCCCAGCAACCAGTGATCATTAACATGTTCATCGATCTACAGGACCGCTACGAAGAATGTACGCGACGCAATACTCAACAGCTTGAACACTTGATGTGCAGGCGCGATTAATTACGTATTATTATAATTTATGCAAAATATACTGTTAACTAACAGATTTTATCTATTGCTGTTGGTTTCTTCTGATGTCAACATCGTACACAGCACATTGACGCAAATATTCTTTATTCTGAAATACAACCTAAAGACAAGCACTGAATTCTTTTAATGATTACAAAGATCAAAGTAATAATCATAAACACTATCTTTCTAGGCTCTTTGAAAGTGACGATCAGCTTAAGCATAGAGAAAGTTTTCGACATTGACGTGGAAAATAACGTATGTTTTTCTTTCGAATTATTTACAAGGGATTCTTATTATATATGCTTTCTTTAAGAAAAATATCACAATTTGATTGTGGTAAAGTTCGTCTATATCTTTACGAGATACATATTTTGAAACACAGTTCTGACCAGAGCAGAATGAAATATATTAGAAACTAAACTTACAGAATTGTGTTTTATTTGTTACTCTACTTATCCAGAGCCATGGAGTTTGTTCAATATTTTGAAAATTAAGATAAATTTGTTTGAGTAATATCTAGGTAGACCTGTGATGATCAGTGATTCATTGAACATTTGAGGGATGTTGTAATTAATTATTTTACTTGTATTTACTCATTATTTCATTATCACAATTCATAATTTATTTATTAACAATTCAAAGTGTGAAATTGGTTCTGAGTCTGCTTGAATTTAGGAAACATTAGCGTCCATAACATGATTTTTTTTTTACCTGTAAAATGAACAAGTATCTTACAAGTTCAATTGAACTTACCATATTTAGGTCAAACATGCTATGCAGTTACACCTTGACTACTACATGAACTTGTGAGATATGGTGTGGAGAGGTTCGGTTCTTAAGCGATACATAAATTATAAATCAAACGAAGGGCGATTTTTTTTATTACCATGCATCAATTTTACTAGTCGCTATTGAGGGCGCTTGAGGTATAAATCTAGAATATATATACGTATATATACTAAAACAAAAAATCTCTATAACGAAAACCTGAGCCTGTATCATTTCGCTCAGCCTGTGTATCAACTTGCATGACACTCGTAACCTGTATTATAATCGAGTGATAACTGTTTTCAACACATAATTGGGCATTCAAGAGTAACCATGTTATAATGTTTGCAAATGTATCTTAATAATAAAATGTTGCTTCGAATATTGAACAGAAGGTTGTATAGGAAAATAGATGAAAAAGTTGAGTAAGAAATGTTAGGGTTCCGAAGAGGTAAAGGCACAAGAAATTCAATTGTATTATTAAAGATAATAAGAGAAAAATTTATAGTAAAAGGGAAAGACATGTATGTTGTACTTATTGATCCAGAGAAAGGCTTTTGACCGCGTGAATTGGGAATTGCTGTTCGGAGTTTTAAAGAAGGTTGGGTTGAAATCAAATAATCAAAGACTCAAAAGAAACTTATATATGAAACAACAATTAAGTGTTGGAAAAGGAGAGAAAATGACAGAGGAGATTGCATTTGGAAAGAGGGTTCGAAAGATATGCTTTCTCTGGCATGCATTACTTAATACCTTTTAAGAAGAGATAGTCAGAAAGACCCTACATATAAAGACAGCATTTCGGTAAGAGTTAGAACCATTAGATGTATACAGTTTGCAGATGCTATGGTGCTTGCTGCGGAATCAGAAAAGAAAATCAACAAGAAGTTAGAAATCTTGTAGAAGGGCTGCAAACAATATGGCATGAAAATAAATATTAGTTAGACAAATGGTGATTGGAATGAAGCGATAGGTGTAAAATATAGAAATATAGAAATAGGAAGATTTAAAATAGAACAGTTGACTAGTAAAATAGAACAGTTGACCTGGTGTAATCTACCCAAATTTCATAATAAAAATGAGAGGGAGAAAGAAAATGTAAATTGAAAATTGTAATATGAAACTTCAGTACACCGTTAATCTAGTCAAAAATGTATAGTGATGGAGGCACTGCTCCAAATACCTTTGAACACCTGATCTCCCACATGCTCGGTGGCGTTCGGTATGACGTCACAGGATTAGCTACTTGCCTCCCTCGAGCTGTCCGCCCTTCGCAGTTTTATACGATCAGGTACGTGAGTATGACATAGTTTAATTACGTAATGAAAACTGAGAAAAATTATGTTTCGTAACAAAATTTCTTGAATCCTTTACATTGGCTTTTAATCTTCTAAATTGAGGTTTTGTTATTGGAACTTTGGGATATATATCAGACTTTATTCGCTTAACGTAAGTTTACATATTTGTGGAATAGAAGTCGAAATATTTAATACAAAAAAGAAGAAAAAAACAGAACTTGACTAGAATTCATGTTTAGAAACTCAAGCTTTCGCAAGGCAAATCACAAGTTGAAACTTGTAGAAGTAACTGTTTTGCTGTAATATTGGTAAGTATATGATATTTTTGCGTTCAGTTTGACACGTTAAATTTCCATGGAGTTGACACTTGTTTAAAAGAAAGTAAGCCTAGATTCTTTCCTAAGGTATTAAGAAAAGGAATATTTAATCCATTTTTGAATATTGAAGTACTTACAGTAATTACCATTACAGCAATTACCCGACGAATGACCGGGCGACGTTCAGGAAAGCAGCGAGCTTGGAATCGGCGTGTCCTGCAGCCATGGAGACGATGACTGCACGCCTCTTCATTTCCTGGGGTAGCGTAAGGTTTGCTATGTTTACCAACAAAAAGGGATGCGTTACAATGTCATACAGGATACTGTGTCACTTATAGTATGTGTTCTCAAAGAGCTGCCACACCCTGTACTTTTGGCAAAGTAAGTAAATTTAATTATTTTCATTTCTCTTGTATATTAGTCTTGATAATTTGTTGTTTGATTGTAAGGATTTCACACTCGAAGGACATACACGTTAAACATAGATTTTCAGATTCTTCTAGTTAAAGTGCGGATGATTTTCTTGGTTATTCTTACGAATTTAGTTTGGGTGCCGGGGGTCATCAGCCCATGGGCAAAACCAACCCCATGAAATTTCCCAAGGCCGCTTTTTATTTCAACCTGAGGATTAATTTCATAATATGGATTCACAAATGGGAGCTTTCTCACCAAACTTAGGAGCAGGATTGAGTGTGTAGTACTGTAAAACAGGTAATCTCTTTAGGTTTCAATTTCAGTACAATTCATTGACTCATATATGTGTGCAATATTATACTCATATCACTGTCTAAACGAAAGACTCGAAATTAATCTTTAGTCTATTTACATAGGGCAATTCAAAACAATGTACCAAATTGTAATATGCATGGTATGTAAATGATCTACCGAAAATTTGATTGAGAAGGTCCCAAATTTTTTTTCCTTTACATAACAGTCCGTCAAGCTACCAGGTAATATTGAAAGCATACTTTGGAATTTTTTTTCCTACTTTAGATCCAGAATCATCTGAATAAATTGAGCTCGTGTGGAAAGAAGAAAGTTACGGATCTCTTTCTTTTAGACTTACGATAGACTGTAAAGGAAATGAGAACTCCAACATATTTCATGAACCTATGGAAAGTTAAAAATTTCAACCTAAAGGGATCAGTCAGATGTATTTCTTTGCGCTTACTATTATTTTCTTATTATCCGTGTAACGTGGGTTCCTGTCACCACAGTATGGCGCGCCCTCAGGTTGAGGATCGAGGAGAAGGCTTCTACATATAGAGGTTAGCTGCGAATATACTGAAAAAGCAGTCGCGGAAAGACGACTAGGAGTGGTCCTTCAGCTTGGGGGTTTGGGTAAGACGAACAACCTCATCCTCTAAAAAAAGGCACTTGTACAGAAACATTCACAAGAGCCGCGGACAAGTACTGATAACTTGGCACGACCTCAGCAAAAGAAAATGGACATGAGATTTAGAACATGCAATATTTGAAGTCTTTATAGGGCAGGCGCGTTAAAATCCGTAACGAGTGACTTAGAGAAATACAGGATGGACCTAGTAGGAGTTCAGGAAGTTAGATGGGAAGGAAATGGATCTGTGAATTTCGGAAATTTTACGTTCTTTTACGGAGAAGGAAATAAAAATCACCAGTTAGGAACAGGGTTTTTCGTTCACAAACAAATATTACCAGCAATTAAACGGGTTGAATTAGTTACTGACAGATTTTCTTTTATTACTCTTAAGGGACGGTGGTGTGATAGTATGGTTTTAAATGTACATGTCCAAACTGAAGATAAGGATGACGATATAAAAGACAGATTTACGAAGAAGTGGAACGGATATTTGACAAACTTCCACGATACCATATGAAAATTCTGAGGACGAGAGGATATTTTCAAACCAATTATAGGGAACGAAAGTCTGCATAAGGAAAGTAATGACAACGGTGTTAGACTCGTGAACTTTGCAACATCCAAAAACCTAATCGTGAAAAATACAAAATTCCCACATCGCGACCTTCATAAATACACTTGGACATTACCAGACGAAAAAACATAATCAAATTGATCACGTTTTAGAAGATAGAAGAAGGCAATCTAGCATAATAGATGTCTGGTCGTTTTGAGAGGCTGATGGTGACACTGATCACTATCTGGTAGCAGCGATAATACGAGAGAGATTATCGTTGAATAAAGGTAATATTCACTGTCCGAAAACGGAGAGATTTAATTTAAAGAGGTTAGAAGAAAAGAATACCAGATTGAAGTTTCGAATAGATTCTTGGCTTTAAAAAATTCGGAGTGCACTGGTGTTGAGGATACTTGGATTGAAATTAGAGATAGGATTAACCTATAAACTACGGATATTTTTCGAAATACGCTGTTCCTTGCCTTAACTACGGATATTTCGATTTCAAAATAGTACTACAATAACTTTTGTAACAATCCTGTTTTAGCCCTGCGTCAGAGATCTCTGAATGCTGCTAAGACGACGTAGGACGACTGAAGAAACAAATCAACCAGAAATACTTCACCATTGTTAGCCCAAACAAGCTCCCCCCTTATTTTTGTGCTTTCTTTGCCATCCGTCTGAAGTTTTGTTTGGCAGAAGTCATAAATTATTTCTGTTGTCACATGGAAAATGCCTGTGTTAGACTTGTTAACTCCTGGTTACATTACGGAAAGGCCTTTCTCATGTTACTGGTGGGACAAAGGACCATGTGTGTGTGTGGAAATTTTTACCTGAGATCAGGGTCTTTTGTGGTAATCTGGGGCATTGTGGGAATTCTTGATAACATTTCTCCCGCCTTTACTTTTCAAGATAGAAGCTTGAAATTTGGCACACCCATTTAGTCTACCGAGTAGTATTTAACAGATGTTTTTGAGATATATACGTTCACAGGGACGTTCCAGAGGGGCCCAAAGTGGGAAACAAGTTTTTCCCCGAAATTTTCCGTTTGACCTCACTTTTTCCCTCTCTTGGTATATGGTATGGGCATGTAAGTGGTACCATTTGAAAGTCTATACATTCGTAAGCACAAAACTTTTTTGTTTCATGTGTCTTCGCTAAATAGTAGTGAAGAAATGAACATCTTTGTAAACCCTTACGAAAACGCTTTAAATGGCGCCGTAAAAGTGAGGCTGCGACATTTCAATCCGTCAGTGGTTTAAAGGTTAAAGGTTCAGCAAAAGAAAAAATTGAGACACGCGGAAATACGTAGGCACAAACCATGGTTTGACCAGGAATGCATTAAACTAGTAGAGAAGAGAAAACAGGCAAAATTACACTGACTACAAAATCCGAATGAAATAACTACGCAAAATGGGGCGGGAAACTTCCAAAACGTTCAGAACAAAAAAACACGATTTTTTGAGAGCTAAAATTAAGGAACTTGAAGATAATAGTAAAAATAAAAATATTTGGGACATGTATAAGGAGATCAGCGAATTTAAGAAAGGCTATATCAACCTCGTGCTTATATATTAAAGAAAGCTGACGGAACAGTTCTCACTGATACGGAAAGCATCTTAAATAGATGGAAAGATTTCGTTGACAATTTGCTTAACAGGCAACCAAAAACTAGTGTGCGTGGAGAAAAGGAGATACATACCGCAGAACCGTATATTCCAGAACCCAACCGAATAAGAGTAGAAACCGCTATAAAGAAATTAAAGAAACACAAATCTTCGGGTGTAGATGAGATTCCGGCTGCGTTAGGTTTAGCTGGAGGCGAAAAATTGTGGAACAAGATACACAAACTCATTCTCCTTATCTGGTACAAGGAAGAATTGCCACAAGAGTGGTAAGAATCAATCATTGTTCCAATTCACAAGAAAGGCGACAAAACTGACTGTAATGATTATCGAGGCATTTCTCTTCTGTCAACATCCTATAAAATCCTTTCAAATATTCTATTCGCAAGATTGACCCCATACGCAGATGAAATTATTGGAGGTTATCAGTGCGGATTTAGACGAAATCGATCAACTATCGACCAAATATTTACCATTTGCGAAATGCTCGAAACAAGTGGGAATACAATACCCCGGTACATTAACCATTTCTTGATTTTAGAAAGGCGTACGACTCGGTTAGGAGAGAAACATTATACAACGTTCTACAGAACTTGGAATACCGAGGAAGGTAATTAGACTAATTAAGATATGTTAGATGATTCCCAAAGTAAAGTCTGGGTAGGAAAATTTTTGTCCACGAGCTTTCACGTCGAAAATGGTCTGAAACAAGGAGATGCGTTGTCGCCATTATTATTTAACTTTGTGCTGGAATACGCTATAAGGAAAATCAAAGATAGTAACCAGGGCCTAGACTTAAACGGTATTCACCATGTTATGGCATGTGCTGATGATGTAAATTTAATAGGAGATGATGCAGAGATCTTATTAAACGCTTGCAGGGACGTGGGTTTATAAGTAAATACAGAGAAAACTAAATACATGGAAGTGCGTCGGGACCGTAATATGACAAATTATGGATGCGTTAAAATATTAAATAATACTTTTGATAAAGTGGATACTTTCAAATATTTAGGATCAGTATTAACAGACGAAAATCATATTTACGAAGAAATTAAATGTCGACTAAAAGCAGGGAATTTGTGTTACTATTCGATGAATTCTGTCGAGGAATTTGAAACTTAAAATATATAAAACGATAATCATGCCTGTTTTCTGTATGGTTGCGAAACATGGTCGCTTACTCTGAGGGAAGAACATAGACTGGAAGTATTTGAGAACAAGATCCTGAGACGAATATTCAGACCCAAGAGGAACGGGAATGGGGAATGGCGGAAACTTCATACCGAGGAATTACATGATTTATACGGTTTATCCAACATTGTTAGGGTCGTCAAGTCTAGGAGCCTTAGGTGGACAGGTTATGTAGCTAGAATGGAAGAAAGTAGGAACGCTTTCAAAGTCTTGACTGGAAGACCAATCGGAAAACGACCATTTGGAAGACCTAGACGCAGATGGGAGAACCATATTAAGATGGATCTCGCAGAGATAGTATTACAAAGTAGAAACTGGATCCAATTGACTAAGGATAGAAGTCAGTGAAGAGCTTTTGTGAACGCGGCCTTGTACCTCCGGGTTCCATAGGCCATAGAGGTAGTTAGTTATTATTTTCTTATTATAGACAGCTTCTTAAATTTTGAAACATTTATTGAATTTGAAAAATGCTTCAGTTATTATTTTTCTGAATAAATTTCGATATGATTAATTTTGACCTACTTTATTATTCAAATCTGCTAACTTTCGTTAAAATAAAGAATATTTATTTTTCTTCTTTCTTTCATTTTGGTAGAAGACTCAGAACTCACTAAATCTAATGATAATATGCACACTACAGCGTGTAAATGTGAAAGAATGTGTATCAATTATTTACTTGTCACTTGTATACTTATTCAATTTTATTGCGAAATATGCGTATTACATTCAGTGATTTAGTGAGAGCATGTGTGGAATTCCTTATACTGATCATGTATGAATCTAGCTTTCGGAAATATTCCGTGTATACTGTACACTCTACATCTTAAATCTAAACTTCTGTGGAAACTTAAACATTATACGAGACGTGTAAACAAGTACTAGACACTCAAATCTATTTAATAAAGACATATCGCTCATGCGAGTGGTAAAAACCTGACGTCGATTTCTAATTAGCACTTTTTATGCTAATGCCGAATGCCGACTTTAATCAAATTATTTTAAAATAAATTCATTCATTAGATCACGAGTAATGAGTTATCTCCAGGTTGCAATACAAATAAATCTTAAGTGTGTCAACTTTGAGATTAATTTTCTCCCGATTCCATAAGGGGATGTATTTAATGGTAGTTTCATTGGATTTAAAGTCCGTAAATTTTTATTTTAAAAAATCGTGCAAAGATGTTTATGCAAAAGAGGTACGTTTACTATTGGCACAGGCGGAAGTGTTTCAGCTAATAACAGATAATTACAACATTGAGGAATGAAGGAGAGTAATTATAATTAAGTTGCTCAATTCACGCCTGTTGTGACATCATCGTGTCGCTGAAAAGGTGTGAGTTTATGTGTTAGAAGAAATTTACTACTCAATGGAGGAAGTTGTATGTTTATGGTGGAAGCAAAGGAAGTTTGATGCTACATCTAGTTGTTTATGTGCATTCTAATGGTATTAGACATGTCTATTTGTCAATTGATAAACCAGTATGTTTTCTTTTGCCGTAACTGACATTACGATTCAGAGAAACAAACAAACAAAATAATCGATTTTTTAAAGGATAGATTAAATATGGTATACGGAAATCTAATAAAGAGTATAAAATAAAATCTACAGCAAAACTATCGAGCAATTGGTTTAAATACCGCAAAACTATTGAGCAATTAAATAAAACTCTGAATATTTCAAAACGTGAGGAAAATAAGCACTAGTGTCCAACACTAACTGAAACTCTCGTTGTGTGTACCAGAAATCTTGTACCAGAGGAGTAGCTCATTTTTATAATTCGTGATACTACAAATATTTACTCCATAGTAATTAATGAAACTAAGTTTCTCGCCCTACAAAGCTGTTTAAATGCAATTGATTAGTACTTACTTGATAATTTACGAACATAACTTTTACTGAACATTAGTGATTTTCTTTTACCTTTTTGTTAGAAATAAAGATATACTGATATCTTTTGAGTTATGTTTGAATTGTGGAAGGACAACCACACATCGTATTTAATTCAATTACATTTGCAAACATTGTAGTTTATAGTTTGTTTGCCTTTTGAGAGAAAGGGATCCGTGGAAAACTTGTTCCACCACAAAGTTGAGAATTTCTCAGACGTGAGGGTACGGATTTCGAGGAAGGAATACGTGATAAGAATTCTCAGATAGACTAGACACGGCCGTGTATAGTGGCATGAAATGAGGATTAGAAACATAATTTCTATACCAGAGAAAGACTAAATTATAGGGGTAGATGAAGAAAATTGTCGGAGAATAAGTTCACGTTGGCCATCTTACTGCAATCTTTGATTCTTGATGTCGAAACGCCATCAACCAACGTTGCCAGCTACTAATATTCTGTTAACTTCGAATAACCACAAGAACCTCGGCATTCAGAAATATCGGATATCTCCTAACTACACCAGCACAAAATTAGGCTATTGTCATTAACAGTACCGAGATATGTTGCCCTAAGTGGGAGAAATTGGGGATTATAAAGGAAATTTTAGTTTGCAAAAGTTGTCAAATCCTATATTGACAGGATGATTGGATACCAGTGTGCATGGGAGAGTATATAACAGTTTATATAACAATTCTTCATAATGATAATAGCAATTATGAAAGATACGCATGGTTACGGAATATAAAGAAAAAAGGAAAAAATACATGGTTCAGCTGTTTTATGTTTCAATTGTCTGCTAGTCCGTTCATAATGCAAGTTATCTCTCGGCTTTGAGATTACCTCGATGTATGCACACTCCATGTCCATGAAAAGCACAAAAACAATACCTTTTACCCAGAAGTTCTAATCATCGATAGTTTATAGGGAAGAACCAATGATTGGTCAATGTGTTTATTATTACTTCCATCATTGGTTTTCAGTTGTCAGATCAATACCTCCATATATTGATTTCTTTACAGTAGGAGGGCTGGAGACTAATACGTTTCTCTCTCTCGCTAATTAATATTCCACTCACTGCTTGTATTCTGTATTGTTTACTCGCAGTAATCTGAGCAGAAAATGGAATATATCCAGTTCTTGCTTCTATGAAAGTAAACAACTTTACAACATTTACAGACGTAAATATAGAGCTAATTAGTATAAGAAAATTATAATCGATATTTAGACAAAGTATATTTACTAGATTTTCCATAATTCACTCCGGGATATTGGAGGTTTGTAACTAGTTTAGAAACTCATCCATATGAGGAAAAGGAATGCTATCTGAAAAGTGTAAGTAACCAACATGCTATCGTAATTTTATACTCCCTATTTTATATTAATTCTTTTAGCAACTACTGTTAACGTCAGTCCTACTGTTTAGCTCTTGACATCCTTGCGCTGATAAGCATGCTTGCGATGATTGGAACATAGTGCTGAAATGGAACTTTACCCTAAATTCTTTGTCGCAGCTCTACTAAATTTCTTGGTAACGGAGTCACATTAATAACATACGAGGAGTGTACTTCCATAACATGCTAAATCCGTTTGGTAGAATTCTTCAAAAAGAGCGAAAAAATATATCTTTTTACATGAAAACACTATCGCAAGTGATATCTCAAAAGTAATTTACCACAAAAACTAATGTTTTGACTAGAAGTAATTACAAAATTTAACGTAAGAGATTTCATTGTATGCTCTTACATATTCAATTCAAAATTAGACATTTTTGGATTTAGTATGTTTTGGACATACTTTCCTTATATTTCAAGTAGTCATTTCTTCTGGACATTATGATAATCATGAAAACAGAGTTTCCTAAATTTTGTAGACTTTTTGTTACAAATGCATATCTTTCGTACGAAGCTAAGGGATTTTGTTAGTAAAAGTTCTCTCTCTGTAGCAAAATATTCTAGCTCTTATCAAATACTAAATTATCAAACTGCTGTAAATTGTACTAGGAGGAATGCAGCCATTATTAAGTATATAATCATGAGTGAAATTCAATTTCTAGTGTTACGTTCCCACAGTTACGTCCTGTATGCTAGAGAGACGTATGATTTATTAACTGAATGCATTTTATAGAAATTGGTAGAATTGTAATGTAAATAAGACAACCTACGGAGACGATATTGTCTACTAAAACTTCCGTGGCCGAATATCAAAACAGGAACATTACACATCAAAGGTGAAATCTCTATTTTCTTAAAATATTTTACCAACTTACATTTTCCCTTTTCTATACTGATAATGACTAATAGACCCAACAGGGATAAGAACACAGAAAAACTCGGGGAAAGTTAGAAACACCCATCCTATGTTCAGAAGGACTCCAACCCCTGACAGGTTTTGTCTCACGACCGTCAGCCTCAAGTCTACCCGACTACAGTAGACTAACTCCCATTGAGCCGCCGTGAAATTCCTAATAATGAGTTTGTTTATATCAATATCAAACACTTTTCTCCTGTTAATACTTTATTGTAACTTGAGCGTAATGTCATAACAGCATACCTCCTACTAATTTGGAGTCCTTTCACTTACATTCTTCATGTTTAATAAGTATATAAAATGTATATATGTTGCAGTATAACTCTGGAACGCCTGGAGCATTTTCGACCAAATTTGATACACACATAAACTGAAATATTAAAAAAAACCCTATGGATGCGTTAATATATCAAACAATACTTTCGGTAAAGTGGATGCTTTGAAATACCTATGACCAATATTAACAGCAAAAAACCATATTCACAAAAAACATATTCACAAATGATGACTAAATATAGGAAATTCGTGTTATTATTCAGTTAAAAACCTTTTGTCATCCCGAATTTTGTCAAGGAATTTGAAGCTTAAAATATATAATACGATAATCAAGCCTGTTGTGCAGTATGGCTGCGAAACTTACTCTGAGGGAAGAACGCAGACTGAAAGTATTTGAGAACTAGATCCTAAGAGGAATATTCGGAACCAAGAGAAACCGGAATGGTGAATTGTGGAAACTTCATAGGGTCGTTAAATCTAGGAGACTTAGGTGCGCAGGACATGTAGCCAGAATGGAAGAAAGTAGAAATGTTTCGAAGTTTCAAACTGGAAATCCAATTGGAAAACGACCATTAAGAAGATCTAGGCTCATATGAGAGAACAATATTAAGATGGATCTCACAGAAATAGGAATACAAAATAGAAACTTGATCAAGTTGGTTAAGGATAGAAGTTAATTAAGAGCTTTTGTGAACGCGGCCTTGAACCTTCGGGTTTCGTAGCCATAGAATTAGTTTGTTTTGTAGTGCATGATACAACTAAGACCCTTTAAAACTAAAGGTAGGAGTGGGAAGAGAATTACTTTAAACGATAGTCCCTAACAGATTAAGAAACACTTCGTAGCTGAAAACAATCTTTGTTCTTTACACAAAATGAATAACCCTTTCTCTAAAGGTACGCCCTATTTAAATGTATGTCCTAAGGTCTCAAATGCTTTTCTTAAACTTCATCTCCTTGTGCAAAGAACAAGCATTTCTGAATATGGTAATCTTTATTTATTCAACATAGTTCTTCATTTTGAAATATTTTGCACAAGGAGCATTCTTTCCATGTGAAGAACTGCAGTATGTAATTTAATAAGTAAGCTAGTAACAGCTAGTAATCTAATAATTATGGTATCGCTGCTTACTAGGTCTAATTCTATTTTAAAAGTAAATGTTTTTTTTATTATTTTTGTTTCAGTAAAATTCTCGATTCTGGAGTTTTGTGTGGAGATGAAACGTCAGATTATGTTAGAGATTCTGAAGACTTACGTTCCCAGTGGATTATTACATCACCTTGTCATGGGGATGTTTTCTAATAGATGCACAAACTGTCCCAGGAAGAATGGTTGTATTAGTGACAACCTTGCTTTCTCTCATTACAATGTTTGAAGCAATACGGTATGTGCTTCTAATGGTGATTTCATTCAATTGTTTATTAACATATATTTTAAATTACATACACATAAAAGGTAGGCGTAGACAGTAAAAGAAACGGCTGTGCCAATTCTACACGATGGCTATCTATTTTATTCATGTTCTTTTAATTTTGACATATACCTGACGCTACTTCAACTCCATCAGTTTTTGGAGAAAAATGTTAAAATGGGAACGGCTAAGTCAACTATCTGTCATGGCAACTTGTAGTATGAGGTTGATTTAGTAACACACCATTTTTGTGTCTTTGTACAGTTGAGAATCAGTGTCTTTATAATTAAAACTAAATTACTAATATAGGTAATAATAACTTATATGACATAAATTATTTATAAGTGGTTACGAGGAATGAAATTTGGTAGGCCAGAAAAAGAAACATTGTAGGCTATAATGTATCGATTTGGCAAGCATAATTGTTGAATGAAAGACAGGCATTGAGAAATGACCACCAAATTCATCAAACGCTTTGTCAAATGTTCTTCGCTTAGCGGCATTTCGAGTAGTATTGGCTGAAATATAGAAAGAACAAGTGTAATATCATTGAAAATAGATAGTAGCACTTATGCTAATTAAACATTTACAGAAAAGTCATACGCTTATTAAATTATTCTCGTGAAAGACCACAGGAAATATAATGCCTTTTTCAGTGATAAGTATATCATGTAAAGTATTGCTCACAGAGCAAAATACAAAGTATTAAAAACTTTGAATGCCAGTTATTTAGATATTTAGAACATCTTTGCGAGGCACTACGCATGGTAAACTTTACAGTGCAATTATATCTGTTTCTTAGGCGCCAACTATATGTATTCTCCGGGATAAAGTATCCATTGAAAATTTTTATGGGTGTTCAGCACAATTTGATTTTTCTGATGAAAATAACTTCATAAGAACACTTGCATGTCATCAAAAACTTACGTCATACAATATGAGCTAATATAAAATGACATTAATATTAATAATGCATAGAATACATATTAGGAGGTTATTCTTCAAGAGTATAATTTTGTAGAATTATATACTTAAGCAATCGGAATTTGATGCCATTATTTAATATTTTAAGAAAATATAAAAGTGATTTTTTTCAAGGACACGTTATAATCGTCTGTATTTTATCATTTAAAGTATTTTTTATCTATAAATTGGAACATATTTGACATTTTTTACAAACTGATAAACAGGAAATTCTGAACAGTTAGTTATAAAAGAAAAACTTCTTCTAATAATTTTCCAGGAGGTAATGTACCTGAAATAAAAGCCACATTTCCTCGCTGAACTGCTATGCTGATACGTTGTATCAGAAAAGTAGTAGCCCGCTTGTCACCAGTAAGGTGTGCAATACGTTGACCTACTTCTTTGATGAAATTGAGCCCTTTGAGGCCCCAAATGGCGCTCGATTCAATGGCTACGGGCACGAACATGTATCTATTGAGCAGATCTTAATATTTTCTTCTTATCTCGCATTCTCTGCGGGCTGCAATAGCTCCTTCTCGAGATGAAGAAAGAGTGAGATTAGATGACGCGAAAGTGTCAGTGCAGGTGAAATCTTAGAGTAGAATCCTTCCCCTCTTCCATGGTACCAGCGTCATGCCATCTAGTCTTTTGCCATCAGATCTGTTACACCCCACATGTTCACGAACAGATGGAACTTCCGCCGATGTGAGTGCTCTCCAGATAATGTCATTCACGTTCGAATGCCTCACATGTCTTCCGGAGCTACTTATACAAGACAGACCGTGTAGACCATTCTGATTGACTGATGCACCACATTTAGAGCAGTTGTGTGATTCACAGATGTCTACTCCTAGGCCAAGTGCAACTGCAATTCGAAAACTTTCGTTTGGAAGGTGCAGTCCTAGGGTGTGTGAAGGTAATGCCTGTAGCCAAGCACCTGAAATTGCTGATGAGGAGGCGATAAGTCTAGCCTTATCCTCTTGACTGTCTGCTTCTTTTAATAACACTGATTGATGTAATTTGATGATTGGCTTGTCCCAAATTGATTGCGAACTTCTGCCCGTTATTTCAGGAGGGCTTAAACCAACTAGGTTAGACCAGTCAGATATGCAGTCTTGGACGTCAGATTCTATGTGAGGCTCATTCAGTTGGTTGAGGAGTATCTCAATGGTATGCCGGGAGCCATAGAACGACGCTAAAAATGAAGGATACGTCAGATCGAGAGCCCGACGAATATCAAGACCTCCAGAATCAACTGGAAGGGAGGCCTGTATCCATGCGTTGCTATTTAGGTTACAGTTGAGTAACGATTCCAGTCCACAAAAGTGATTATATAAGCTGCATTGTTATATGTTTATATAATTCGAAGACAATTATGATTTAAAATTTTCACTCAAATAATTTTCAAATGTTTTAGAGAATTGACTGTATATTGCTGTTTTAATATTTTTTCTCCTGCCTGTTGTCAGTCTTATTTTTTTCTTTCTTTTGAAATAGAAAACCAAAATCCCCATGGTTAGTTTGAGTTCGTTCCAACACAAAATTTAGGAATCGTGCTTCAAAAGAAAAACAAAAGAAAAAAGTGTTTGCGATTTAAAGTGATTTCACAATTCATTTTATTTCGGTAGCTTGTGCCCGTTTAATGATCTTTCAAGCATTTCGGAGGGATCCCCTTCCCTCAGTTTGTGAATTATTGGTATGTTGGAGCTGTTAAAGATCTTACGAATAGAAGACATTATGATTTATAAGTATGATTTATAAGTTTCGAAACGTGAGAAAGCATTGAAGAAGTTACAAGTCTGTGCCTAAGTTCTGGCTGATGCAAAAGATTTGTAGTTGCTAAAATTCTTTTGCTAAATCAGCAGCAAATAAAATATTTAAGTAACAAATGATGAATAATACAATTAACAATTCTACTAGAAACACTGAACTGAAACCGAAAGTGGAAAAATTTACTCCTACTTCCGGTTTCAATATTGACTTCCGTAGAGAAAACAATGTAAAATATAACGAGAAGCACTTTTCTATACTAGATTCTGTCTCCCAAGACGATATTCTATCTCTTTCGTCAATCTTCAACTTAAATAGAAATTGGTAGAAATGAATCATTTTCGGGTTAAAAATCGATCACTATAGAACAAAAACGAAAGTTGTTGAATAAGAATGAAAGTATTTGTGCTAGGGATATTTTAAAGTTAAATTGTTGACAATTAAATAGTGAAGAATTAGTATTTAAATAGTTATAATCTCTGATATTGTGGTGCTAATATTTAAATTGTGATATGAAGACTAATAATACGTGAATTGAGCATTAATAATAATAATAATAATAATAATAATAATAATAATAATAATAATAATAATAATAATAATAATAATAATAATAATAATAAAGCACTTACTCCTTGGCGTTATTTATTAGATAAATACTATTAAATTTCAAGCTATTAAGTTTGCGTGTGTATTGTTTCTTCAACTAATTTCTTAGAAGTAGGGTAAATTAAAAGAGGTTTGATTATTTGGAATTGGAAAGGGAGTATTATCTTAAATTAAATTTACAAAGTGTAGTTAATAGGATATTGTGTTAAATTAACGAATAAATATAGTAGTTGAATTTTTTAAAGACTTCTCATTTAATAATATTTTTTGGTGTTATTTCAAATACTGTATGTAAAGTGCAAAGTTAGAGGTTAATATAATCAATTTATCAAATAACCTTTTTGTTCTTTTGATTAATTTAGGGATTGTAACGTTTAATAATAATGAAATTTGTTGTAAAAGAGAATTCTAATTAGAAGCAATATTTATAAAAAGGATAGAAGAAGCAAAGTCACTGTGGAAATTAGTGGTTCGAGTTTTAGGTAATTGCTTTAAAATTATCGGATTGTTAATTGAATAAACTACACATAAACAATTAGCTTGTAAGAAAGTGAGTCAGCTGGATCAGTTGTAGGAAGGAGCAAACTGCAATAACACTTTTTTTTGTTCCTCTATTGCAGCCAAAAGTTATAGATCTGTTTCAATGCCGAATTCGCATAGTTTGGAGGTCTACCGCAGTTTCAGTACTGTGAAGGGAAACTCATTAATTTTCTACTGGAATTTAGTTTGAAAAAGTACTATTAATAAAATATATTAAAGGCTTTTGAAACATCTAGTACTTTGAACACTGCCTTGCCTATATCACTTCGCCGAACAACGTTGCGAAAATATACACTATTTGATCGAAAAATGATTAAAATACCACACTTAACAATTTTTTCTGAATAACAATGTCAAAATTTCGCTTATTTTAAAAGATCTGTATGGTACATCAAATGCATTCTCAAAACTATATTGACCCTCGGGACGCCAATATCGGTAATTTTGACTCATGTATTTTACTTTTAGTAATAAATCACGTTATTTTCAACAGATGACGGAACATTACACGTTTATGTCATTACATAATAATTTATGTCAGGTCTTTCCAACTGCCATGTCACGGAGCTCTAGTGGGTGTGTCGCAATATTAAAGAATTTAAAAATATATTTTAGGTTACCCAGATGGTATATAAACGTAGACTTCATACCACACACTTTATTTCTGTTATCAATCTTTTAATAAAATGTTAAACTCGATTTTGAGACCGTCCGTACCCGTCAACGCTTTTAAGAAAATCAATCCTAAACCTGCCCTAACCCAAGTGTTTAGTGATATCATCGGCGTTTAGAAAAATAGGTCGTCAGCAGTGATTTCACGAGAAAAATATTTACTGGAAAGGCTATAATGCTCACGGTTTACGAGCCAATTTGTTACTGAACTACGGAATATCTAAGGTAAATATTTTTCGGAGCAGCGTTGCAGTCCGTTGTGTCCAATTAAACCAGTGGCTGTTAGTCAAGCAAGGTGAGTTTACATTGACTGACTTGCATGTCAGCGGCGTAACTTCATTAGTTATGAAAAATATAAAGCAAGAATTAAACAAATATACTAAGTTAAATTATTATTATTACAAATTAGTAGATTTTATGATTTTAATTATGAAGATTTCTTGCATAAAATAAAGTATATATGTTTCTTACATTTTTACTGGCATATATTTTTATTTTAAGGACGCTTTCGCCTCCCAGTTGAAATGTCCAAGCTATCGACATTTGGTTGCTATCATGCGTCCTGTTTGTATTTATGGCCTCAATGGAGTATGCGTGTATTTTGAGCAAATTCCAAAGGAATCGCCTGCTACAGAAACAAAGGGATATGTTTACACAAATAAGGAAAATAATGTGCAATCAAACAGAGGAGAGTACTCTGAAGATACAAGAAAAGAAATCTAAAGTGGTATAGCAATATGTTCTTTGTTTTATATATTCGATGTACCAATATGTAGTTTTACTGGATATATTGCATCATTAGTAAGAGTTTCGGTTTTCCATGTATGGTTTGCTTAATTAAATTTATATTATTTCGCAAAGTTGCTTTGCTCAAAATTGGTTTTATTTTAGTTTCAAATTTTATATCAATTTTTCTTGCGGGATATGAGGGTTTTCTATTCCTTTAAACAATTCGAATAACAAGCCAATAAAAACATAAAAGTCTACAAATTCTTCCTCGTTACCGATAACGAATTACAATCAATTTTCTAGCATTGTACTTCCAGTAGGAAAAGATAAATATCTGCCTGAATGAATATTGACGTTGTTGTAAGCATGCCTTATTGAAATTACTCATGAGTTTTGAAATAAAATCACTTAGCAACTTTAAACTTAGACTTTACCGATGTTGTTGATGTATACCCCAGGGTTTCTGGGTTTTGGATATAGTGGTTTCAGGATTTCAAAGACTTTTTGGCTGATCGAGGGACTCATTTGTCCATTAATATAGCTGGAAATTGTCAGCACATTTACTTTTACTTAAATGTTTCTTTCTAATGATGTTCATATTTGTTTAGTGAAACATAAGGCAAAAACTGAATATAGAATATTTTGCTAGTTTTCAATATACTTATCATAGTTCTTCTGTACCTGTGTTTTTAGAATATAAGCAAGGTAAAGCAAAATAGGTATATTGACAAAGTTTACATTAATTGTTGTGTTTTACTATTAGAGCATTATTTATTTCAAACAATAACTTGTAACATGAGAGGTATGACGATAACAGGTCATTATGATACTAATGATTGTCTGGGAAAATGTAGGAAATAGGATTCAAACTACTACTCGAGTCTATATTTGGGCCATCTACCTTCGTCAGGAATTAAACCTTGACGATTTAACTCAATATTAACAAAAGTATCAGTATTTTAACAATGATGATGAATTTCTAAGTAAAGATTTAAAACACTATTAGCTACTGTAGACTTACATTAAACAAATATTAACAACACAAAGAAACAATAATACAATTAAATTAAACTATATTCAATGAAAAAGCTTTCACTAGAGAAATACATTGTATTGCTTATTTATTTGCAGGTTTAGAAGTTAGATTCGTGGTTTGTGAAAACTGAAGAATATCTTCGGAAACATCCTGTGTGTTTGAAGCTTAATTCATGCTTCAGAATTCTTATTTGGACTCAATTAGACAAGGTATCACTGACGATGTTTCCATATACTATCGTTGTTTATATTGTGGGATATTGGGCATTCTACATCAATAAATTTTACGAAAGAAATGACACGGAATGCTAAAGAAGTCGGAATAAGTTCAAGAGTCGTCCATGTGTCCTCTTGACAGACACAATATCTCAAAAACTGCTTGTTGGATCATCATTAATTTTAGCCAGGAAATATTTGGATGAAAAGTTGGGAATCGATGTACTTTCACTGAAAAAAGATGATTCATTTAACGGAAGGGGTAGAAATAAAGTATTTTTGATTTTAACGCTGATCACTATAGAGCATAACCGGTAATAAATACTGAGAAGTAGTTTTCGGCAATTGATTAAGTGTTCACCTCCAACCTTAACTCTCTCCTGAAATTTGAAATCTTAGAAATCCACAACTTCCGGTTTCAATATTGAGCTACATAGTGCAAAGACGATAGTAGATGGCGAGTAGCCATTTCTTGAAATGGATTTAGAGTTCTAATAATAGGCTTCATATTCTCTCATAATCCTCTATTAAATCTGGAAGTACATCCCCTTTATCCTAAAGGATAGAAACATGGGACGCTAACCTAAAGAAATATATTTTTTCAGGAGCGGTAGAAATCAACCATATCCGATTTTAAAGTTGATCGTATAGAATAAAAGCAATAATATATAGCGAAAAGCAGTTTTATGCAATAAACTAAGCGTCCTAAGAATATGTTTCATCTCCTCTCTAAATGTCTCGATTAAAATTCATTGAGAAATATGAGGTCTGGCTAAAAACAAGGGTACTGACAACCCTGTCAGTAGTATATGTGTGGAGCAGTGGGAAGTGCACGCGCAGAGCAACCTTGAACCTTCGAGAAGAAAATAATACATATGAATTGTCACTCTTAGTCGAGTTTAGTCTGTGGGCAGGGATTGAAGGGAGAGGTGTGCATTCGTTTGACGTCTAATGAAAAATGTGGAAATTGAGCAGCGTATTATCTTGAAATTGCTTGTGAAATTAAAGAAATGAATGTGTGAAACTGTTACAGGATATGTATGGTGATAATACAATGTTACGTACGCGAGTGATTGAGTGGCATAAACGCTCCCGCAAGCGACACAGAACGTTCCTGATGATGAAAGACTGGGTCGTTCAGTCACAGGAACAACAGAGGAGAATGTGACAAAACTTATTGTCATTATCCGGAAAGATCGCAGCCTTAGCGTTCAAATGATATGAAATAAGGTGGGCATTGATAAAGAGACTATCCGCGCAGTTCTATATAAACATTTGAGCATACACAAAGTTTGGAATACAGTGGTACCAGTAGTATGATCCTGAACAAGAGAGGCATTTCATGCACTGGAATACTTCATCACCATTGCTAATGAAAAAGGCACGTAAGAGAAAATAGAAAGTGAAGGTATTGCTCATTGTGTTCTGTGATATTAATAGTCTGCTCCTGATTGAATGGATAACATCACGTCAAACTGTAAATACCAGTATTATCAGAAAGTTTTGGTGAAGCTGTACATCACGGTAAAGTTCCTCCGCATACTGTTTTGACCGTTAAGCAGTTTCTGGCAGCTAAGAAGACTCCAATATTGGCAAATACACCTTATTCACCGGACATGGCACCATGCATTTTTCTTTTTCTTGAAATGAAATCCGGCTTCAAGGGAACTCATTTTCAGACTGTGGGAGAGGTAAAACCGCAAACGGCAGTGGTACTGAAGACGGTGACATCTGAAGAGTTCCACTTCTGCTTCCAGCAATGAAAGCTTCGTATGAAAACGTGTATAGAAGAGAAAGGGGAGTATGTTGAAAGGGTTTACCATTAATTTGTAAGTTTGTGACAATAAACCATACTTTTTGCACTAATCCCGTTATTTTTTATCCAGACCAGGGGCGTCAATTTCAGATTTCACTTGGGGTGAGCAAGAACACCACCGACATAAGACTTTCACGTTTTGTACTAGATATTAATAGACAATCGATTAAAGTATATGTATTCCTCAAACGCTTGGGGGGCAATTTCCCCCTCCTGCCCCTCTTAAATGACGCCCCTGATCCAGACCTTGCATCACGCCATACAAACCAAACTCCTGAACACGATATACATCCTCCTGATAGGGCTACTTGTTTTTGTATCCTGGATAATTACCCTTCAAAGAAAGGCAACTTGTAACACCGTGTCCTAAGGACTTTGTTATCACGTAAACACGATTTCTCCAGACATTCAAAATCCACCTTTCCTAATGTTTTAATCTCTATTTCTGAAAAAATATTGATATTAATCGAGGATTTTTTTAGCTTCGAATGGGCCAAAGCTAACACAGCAAAAACGGGTAGATCACTCAGATGTGGCAACTTATGTATCACTGTGTGATACATAAGATCCACTGTCACAAACTTATACACAGTTTGTATTTAATAACAGTTAATAGACATAATAGTTAATAAACTTAATAACTTTTGCAGAGTTTGTATATAATGCAAATAATAATGGGAATTCTGTAGATGTAATTCATACAGATTTTTCAAAAGCATTTGATGATAAACATAATCACTCTATCAAAAAATTATGTATGGATTTTCTGATAGTTAGTTGTAAATAATCGTATTCTATGTATCAAGTTGAAATCAGGATATTTCCTATTGTTAGACAAATTGAATGCTTCACAGAGTTTTATCAGATGATGTACAAAGTTATATTTTGTGTTGTTTTTAATGGTTTGCCGCACGTGATTAATTCAGTACAATGTTGTTTGTCTGTAGATGTCTTAAAATAAGTAAAGTAGTAAATAGAAATAATGATGCTTCAGAATTGCAGGTTGGCTTTATATAATTGTCATAAGTAGAGTTTGAATAATAAACTCTTTTTTAATGTAAGGAAATGCCATATGGTTACATTCTCTAAGTATAAACATTTGTATTAAATGAAGGATGCAATACTACTTAGAGAAGATAAAGCAAAAGCCTTAAGTTTGACAAAAAGTTGCAATCTTACGCACAAAACTCATATTGAATCAGCATATTTAACGTTGGAATTTGTAACAAAGGTAAGTTTGATTTGAGAAATATAGACGTAACATCTAGTCTATATAATACAGTTTTTCAACAGGTAAATTAGAACATGAATGTATAGTTTGGGCTCGCTGTTATCAAAATTATATGGAAAGGATTAAATTGGAATTTTTAGTACGATATATCTTATATAAAAACATTAAGTATTACAATATCAAGAAAACATAGTTTATAAAACAATATTAATGGAATTCCATAATTACAGTTTTCATGATAGGACGGAATTAATTTATATGTTGCTCTACGAAATAATTAATGCGTTGGTTAATAGCGAGGAATTATTGATTTATTAAATTTTTAATATTAGGTAGCACAGTTTACAAGTACGAGTTGTAAATCTAAAATATTTTACATTAAAACTCGACATTAATAGTAATTACTAGAAAGCATAATATATTAGTGGAAAACTTTTCTGATGCCGAATTTGCTGTGAAAATTGAACAATATATTTACAATGTAAGAATATATATTCAGCTATGTGAGAATACATATTGTAAATGATGTAAAGCTATGATTAAGAATGAAGAAATATGTAGTTTGTAAAAATAATAAAGGGAAATCCAATAAAATCTTCCACATTTTGATGGGTTATAGGGCTGTCAGAGGAGGGGCTAGAGGATTAGGAAAAGTTGTTTCCAGTCTCCTGCAGTTTCCAGCTGCCAATATGGTTTGGTCAGAAGCTCATCGCTAGTTGAAATGTTTTTCAAAAATAATAGTTCTGTGATTACAATGCAAAGAGCTTATCGCTTAAAGTTTGCTATTCCACATAATGAAAATATCGGTGATGGGAAGACCATCTTGCAGTGAGTCCAGAATTTCAGAGCCAAAGATGCCCATTCTGGACTAGTCTCACTCAAACTCAAGCTCATGACATCAATCCGACCTTACGCTCAATCGACCTCACACTCGCAACATCTTTTCGACATCACGATCACTCGACCTCATACTTACATCATAATTTGGAACTCAACCCTCAACTCAACTTCGTGGGAGTGGGATCGAGTGAGCGTAAGTTCCAAACTCATGAGCGCCGGCGTCATGAATTCAGGCACCTTCTGTTCTGAACAGTAGGTTCAGCGTCGAAAAGAAAAATTATCTAGCCTCAATAAGATTGCTTGCACGCCTGAGAGTAATGAGACTGTGAGACAGTCTGTTTTGCAGTTCCCAAAATGTTCTTCAAGGAAGCGTGCTGCAGATGTTGTGCTTCCAAGGGAGAGTGTGAGAAGAATTTTACAAGAAAAACGGCATTTTCCACCTTATAAAATTATTCTTGTTCAAGAACTTAAACAAGTAGATTTTTAGGACATGAACAGTTATGTGAGAACATCATGCAAAATGTCCAAGATTTTTTTCTTTGTGTGTGTGTGTGTGTAGTGGAAAGGCACATTTCCAATTAAGTGGTTATGTAAACAAACAAACTTTCCACAGTTGGCCTGACTATAACCCAATCACAAAGTGTTTTCAATATCATTTCATATTTTTGAATAAACAAATTTCAATGTGTAATACTTTTTGTTTTATTAGTCTTTAAAATGGGAGATGTTTATTTGGGTGACCCTGTACAAAGCAAGTATGAGGTGTTACATAGACATGGCTACAGTTTGTGCTTTATACATATATTATACAATTGTAACGATAAATATGCACTTATTCTACATTGTACAATGTCTTGAATTTATATACAATTTTGTTTCATTTTTCTGTATAGTTTGTTTTTTATCTGTTTTTACTAATTTTACTGTATAGTATTACCAAAATATTGTTAAAATTTTCAGTATTACCTCTTTACGAGGGAAGTAATAGCTCTGTAATAGATAATAAATATAAATATATATTACATATTCCAGTGGTGCCCACTCCCCTCATGTCCATGACGTACCCCCCTTAATTGTCTATCCGTAGGTGTTCTTCCATGAAAAAAAATCTTTTCGATTAATTTTTACACCCTCCTCAAACATATTTATATAGATTTTTAACCCCCCCAAATGTTTCAATGACGCAGTTTGCGTCATAGCCCCCCTTTGTGGGCACCCCTGCATATTCTTCAATAAAACATAAAGCACTAAATTAATCATTCAAATTGATTTTTTCAACTCCAAAAGGCCTCGTTTTATATGCGAAAAATTTAGTATGCGATAATCTAGTTGTCTCATTGATATTTTCCAACGCGATACTTTCCTTCTGTAGATTTTGTTCAATGGTTGCAGTGGATTCCAAAATTTTTCGAAGAAGTGTAAGATTGGTTTACAAAAAATATTACTCGGAGCCATATTTTGCAAATATGCTATTTACTACGCGGAAATTTAAGTACAAGGATTGTTTTGATTCAAAATAAAAGATTTTTCCTTTACAATTCCTCCCTTTCCGGTCAGTGTTCTCAAACGTTTCATTGTATCCATATAACGTTGCTACACAAAATATTTCCCCATGGGTTTTACATTTTACGCTTTTATTTTGCAAGTAAAAATTTTACGTTTTCTCTTATATGCAAGAAATTATAGATCTAGGTATTTTAAATATGTTTTTATAGGTGACTTTGATTGTCTTAAGTTAAAGGAAGATATTTCATACATACATTTCTAACTAAGCAGTCCAACGATAAAACATAGTATAGAAAGAGAAAATGCATCGGTTATGATTTTATTTCCTATCTAACTGGTATACCAACCCTACCTTGAATGATAGTTTGATTTTAGTATCTTTGCCTTATTCTGTCAACACTGTCTTGATTATATCGCAATTTTAATCTATCATGATGTACTGGCGATAGGAACAGAAGCTACTGCAAACTTATGAAAACAAACCTCCAAGTGGTTGTGAATTTTAGAATGTACTGCAAGGAGTTTCTGAACGTATAAAAATAATACGGATCTGCTGAGAGACTCAAGTTTTCATCAAAATATAACTAAAAGGGAACAAAGACTTGCGTAATGCACTGGATGGTTGAATTTGAATTTAGCGTCACTTTTAGCACCGAGGGTATATAACTCCAGGATCTACAGTTTAACGTTCGTTCCGAACCACATGAGCTCTCACAAAAACTGTATTTTTGTATGTTTATGTTCCAATTATTTTTTTAAAGAACTTACTACATCTTCGAATAAAAATTCTTCTATTTTACTACATAGAAAGTTATATATAGGTTTCTAATATGTAAATTCAGAATCTTTTCTTTCCTTCCCTAAAAATGTTTAAATTTCCTATATGATCTTCCTTCTTCTCCGAAAAATCTTGTAACCAACTAGAGGTCTGGGTCCATGTTCGGGCTGTCATTTATTTATAACCGCCTGTAATTCTGTTCGCTGTCCTTGGCTCGTGGTATTACCAATAAGTATGCTCCTGATACTTTAACTTACCTGGACAGGACGACGAAGACCTCTCCAAGAAAGGTTACAAACTATTTCCCAAAAAGCTCGTCGGTCTCAATAATGAGATGAGCATTAGGCGCCGAGAGGTTCGGGTGTCTCGTCTCGAAAACCTCACGGACGATCAGACGGTCATCCAGACCATAACGCACACAAACATCACTCATACAAACAACGAAAACACACTGAATTAAATGACACTATAGTTATTTATTAGAACACTATTTTGAAAAAGAAATAGCGAAGAGGAATGGATACAACACTGAACACTGAGGATATATATCAATTTTAGTCGCTGAAATCACGCTTTGCCCTTTTCGGGTAATATAGCCCTTTATACAAGGTCTGTATGATAAGTAATGAGACTCGCCGCGCCGCGGCGCGCGTGTCGCTGGTGCGGGTTTGTCGGTGATGGAGGATGTAGGGGGGGGGGTCCGAGCAAAGCAACGCACCGCGCGTCAGTTGGCTCCGAGCCTTAGTGGAGCGCGGACAAGCCTTGGACAAAGCCCTTGTGAACATTCTTGTCACGGCGGAAAATCAACAAACATGGAGGGTTCCATCGAACAGCGTTATGCGATCAAATTTTGCGTTCGCCTGGGGAAAACGGCTACTCAGACGCTTTCTCTCATCACGGAGGCCTACAAAGAGGAAGCCCTATCCAAAGCCCAGGTGTTTCGTTGGCACAGTGCGTTCCGGAACGGCCGGGAAAGCGTTGAGGATCTGGAGAGGGCTGGACGCCCGACAACAGTGACTACGGACGAAACTGTGGCAAAAGTGAGGGATCTCCTGAACTCAGACCGTCGATTATCGTTGAGATTGATTGCTGATGAACTCGATATGAACCACACAACAGTGCACAAGATTGTGACGGAACAATTGGGAATGAGAAAAATCTGTGCGAAACTGGTGCCGCGAGTGTTGACTGACGAACAAAAGCAACGACGTGTTGATTGTTGTCAGGAACTGTTGAACCTCATGAACAGTGACCCTAACTTTGAAGATGACGTCATAACAGGTGACGAGTCGTGGGTGTTCCAGTACGACCCTGAAACGAAACGTCAAAGCGCGGAGTGGCACACTCCTGCGTCCCCGCGCCCCAAGAAGGCCAGAATGTCGAAGTCAAAGGTGAAAACAATGTTGATTGTTTTTTTTGACAATGTGGGGGTGGTCCACAAGGAGTTTGTACCCCAAGGACAAGCCGTCAACGCCGCCTTCTACAAACAAGTCCTTGAGAGACTGCACAGGAGCGTCAAGCGGAAAAGACCGGCGATCGCTAGCCGGTGGAAGTTGCATCACGACAATGCCCCTGCCCACACCGCCTTCTTAGTGACCTCCTTTTTGACCCGGATTGGGGTGGAAGTCCTTCCACAACCACCCTACAGCCCAGATGTGAGCCCGGCCGACTTCTTCCTCTTCCCGAAGCTGAAGCCACGCTTGAAAGGAACCCGTTTTGCAGACGTCACAGCCATCCAAGCAGCCGTGACCACATTTCTAAAGGACATGCCGGCTGCTGACTTCCAGGGGGCGTTTGCAGCGTGGAAACATCGATTGCAGAAGTGCATCGACGCAAGAGGAGAGTACTTCGAAAGCTTTTAAGTCCCTGTACAGATCAGATCAATAAAACAATGTTTCCAGACCTGGTCTCATTACTTATCATACAAACCCTGTATATATATATGATTACAATTGAGATATCACTACAAATTCTTCTCTCACACCCTTGACACACTTGGGGGGTAGCACCGGGGAAAAGTTGTCTGGATCGTCCCACGATGAATCCAGTTGTTACGCTGAACAGTCCTGCAGCGTAAAGGTGAATCTTCAGTAAAGTAACGAAAAGAAGATCTCCACAGTGGAATACTGATATTGGAGGGCGCGTATATAACTTTTTAAACGCACAAGGTCAGCGGACCTGGGATTTCACTAGTTGGGGCTAGCCGTAAGAAATCGTCCTTCACCGGCTAAATAGCTTGGGCCCCTTCACAAAACTTAACCAACGCAACGGGCGTGGTGGTTGCGTACAACACCGGAGTCGAACTCCCTGAGCATCCAAGCTCAAGCTACGGGTTGCAATGATCAACGGAAAAGTGTTGGCAGTTCATTTCAAAAATCACTCAGTTACTCACCTGTATGCACATACAAACAGAATATAGAAAACAATTTATGTTAATTTTAGCCAACTGCCTATAATGCACTAGACACGGCGATAACATTGGCGTGAGAAAGTACAGATAACGAACTACGAAAATTGTGAGGCTGGTGCCACTTTGGCTACTGGGACATCTGATCAGCCCGTATTTCTCTAATCTATTATAATGTTTCCATAAGCGATTAACGAAAGCACTTAATTCAGTTCCAAATAACTGCAGAATATATACTGTGCATATAATAAGTCAGGGAGAAACACTGAAATGGTTAGTCACTAACTGAAATGTTCTCAGCAAAATCAATGTTTTAAATATATATATGAAAAAATGATGAAAGACTTCTTTGTCCAATTGTGTGGGAAAGAAGCAATTCCCACCAAAGAAAGAACTTATATGCGTTGCAGAATAAAGTATAAATCGAAAATAATAATCACTGTCTCCACGAAATATACAGAGTGTCCACAAAAAATCCTTCTATAACCTGGTAGCGGTTATAATCTAACAATATTGCTTCCAGGTAACATTACTGACTCTTTGCTACTTTGGAAGGAATTCTGAAAGTGAGTGGAAAATTACCACGATAGTTAACGAAAACAGTCAATATTTCTGACTTTCCAACATCTTTGATATCATGGTTGACTCGTCACCAAAGGGCCATTTTAAAACTTGTTGACTAGTTTGCAGATCAAACTCGAAATCGACGTCTCGTCACCGCTATGAGGCATTCAAAAAAAAAAAAAAAAAGGTTCCGAATTGACTCGTACAAGCATGTGTCCAGCAACCTATTTGCGCTGAGATTGATATGAAGCACCCTACTTAAATTCCGTATTAAAGAAAGTGGCCACATGTCTCCATATGTTCCAAAATTCTATTTCTAAAGGACATTATTGACAATTTGTAAAATAATTTAAATTCTCATTTTGTGTTCATAGAATGACCGCAGTGTGGAAACGTTTGAAACATTTAAGATGAGTTTTTAGTAATTTACACTTTGGCCGATCTTGATTTCTATCATTTCTCTTTGACTGAAAACTGTATCCTAAGGGGGTAAGGAAATGTTATTTATTACAACAGCTGTATCATATGAAATGCATTTTGAACATACATAGTTAGCACCTTGGTCGGTTTCGTAGTGTTTAGTCCCAATGCAAATTCATGGCAGTTTGTCTCGAGCTATTTTTATTGATTAGTGAACAGGCTAATGAGTAGAGTTTCGTCTCAGCGACACACAGGCGATGACTCATATGTCGATCAACCGGTAGTTCGTGAAACTTAAACTAGGTAGCAGCACAGAAGGATAGGGCTACTAGGAACTAATACTAACCGTTTACTTTTTTGCATATATTTTTTAAAATAGAATAAATCATTATTGTTTACTAAATATTACTTACAAACGGGTACTATATTTTTTCTATGTACTTTTTTTTAAATGTATGTTTCGATTGACAACAGAATCACTCACTCACTGGAAAGGTCACGAGATGTGGGAAGTTTTTGAGAAATGTCTTTTACATGGATTAAAGAGAAAAGAAAGCCGTTAGAACTGACATATGAAAATATTGGTCGAAGTTATTGATAGTTAGGAATATTTGAATATCATTTAGTAAGTGGCAGAGCGCTGGCTGCAATTTTATTTTTGGGACTAGGCCTTAAGTTTTAAGGTAGAGTGTGGTAATTTCGTGGATTTTTAGTTTATAAAAATTTACCAAAATAATCCATGAATTAACCGCGCGGGTCCATGATGTCTGTGGGTTACTTACTAGCACCTTTCGTATATGCTAAGTATGAAGCTTATACGACAGGCCCACTCTGTTAGATGGCACGCAGTCCTAGCTGGTGCTAACAATGGACCGAATCGCACTGTAAACATAATCAATGTGTGTTTGTGTGTGACTACTGGACTAAACGCTACTCGATCAGGTGACGGGCCAAAACCTAAACTTCGTGTTTGTGGAATTGGAACGAAACGATACGACACTTGGTGAAATTCGGACGAAACGCTACTTGGAACGAAACGACACGACACACCTTTGATCGAGCTAAGTTTTCATTATTATTATTTTCACTTTCATTGATAAACATATCGTAACGGAGGAAGGGCTTCAAATACCCATTTAAAATATTTTCCATAAAGATATTCTTCACGTACAATGGACATTTCAGCTATATCTATCTATCTATCTATCTATCTATAGCTTCAACCGGTCGCTTCGTCCCCGAGTAGTAGATAAAAAAGAAATATATTTTCGTCAACTTTTCTCATGTCCTAGCTTAACAAATTGTTTTCCTTGATGTCAAAGAAAATGTTTCAGTAACATGTATGGAAAACCGTGAGTTTGTTCGCGAAATGTACCTTAATCTTCCATTGACCTTTTTTCCGCAAAATACTAATTAATTAGTTAATTAATTTGAATGTTTTGTTGCGGAAACTTCATTTTAGGGTGTTATTATTGTACTAAGAATTATCTACTATACTATCGATTCACAAATAAAAAAGTTGACTTTTTTTCAGAAGTGAAGTCTATGTTGGTTTGTATATCTTACATGGGCTTCTCGCACTAAGTCAAAAATGATAAAAATCAACTTTAAAAATTTACTGCGGGCAAACTATTTGTTATTTTTTAACCGGATTTGAAGAATATGCTAGGGTTTTACACAAAAAATCTTAGAAAAAAATTGCGCTCCATTCCGTTAATAATAACGTAAGATAATTTAAAAAATATATATACTTTTCAAAAAATCAAGGTCGCTGAATCCCCTAAAATCAGAAAAAAGCTTATATTTTTAAAACTGTTGTCTTTAGTGCATCTAGGTTTGAATATGTTGGCTATCTGAACTTGCTTTTAATATCACTAAAGTTTGTTTTATTATCTACATCGAAAATTAATTTATTAAAAATGATATTTTCTTATTTTTGAAACCGGTCGCCTCTCGACTTTGAAGTGTTTCCAATTGCTGGATATTACCCCACATGTTCTCAACCAATCAAATAATTCTATTTGGTTGTGCGACGAAAGAGCGTTTAACAACTTCTAAATTTCTATGTGGCAATTTTGAAATTGTGTTTAAAAATAGTAACTACTCTCAGAGCTACCAACATTTTAAGAATATATTCTTGTGACACTAGCGAATGAAAATCCTTGGCGGGATACTAATTTTTGCATAAGAAGAGACGATACAGTTCAAGGTCATAGAAGTAGAAGGCGCAATTGTGCAAAGACAATAAAGAAGCGAAGCGGGAATCGAATCTTACGGTAGCTCCATGCAGGGGAGGGGTTGTCTAGCATACATAATGTTCGCGTGCGAGAGAGAGAGAGAGAGAGAGGAAGGGAGTGAGTGAGTGTGTGTGTGTGAGAGAGAGAAAGAGAACCATGTTGTCAGTGAAATGAATCAATTCAACCCTTCGCGCTTCATTGAGTACAAAATAGTTTTCTTTGTAAACACCTTTCTTGGAAGTTGTTTCAATGTGTTGATTATTTTTCATTGAAAGACCTATGTTGTCACTCAGCACGAAATACTCTATCAGCGTGCTAAGTTTGGTTGAGATCGGCCAAACGGTCTAGGAGGAGTTCGCGGACAACCAAACGGCTAACCCGAGTATAAGAGCTTCGCTTCGCTCAGCTCAATAATAATAATAATAATAGTAATAATAATAATAATAAGTGAGAGCTACCATTTAGAAGAAGCTCAACAGACTTATCTAATCGTAAGTGCAACACTGCCCATATGCTGTATATAAGGCAGGCCGCGGTGGCTCAGCTGCAAAGCGCTCACCTCTGGTGCGAAGGGTCTATGGTTCGACCTAAGTTCAACCAAATAGAATTTGGGGTGGATAAACGCTTTGTGCGTGGGTTCTCCCGTTTTCTTCTACGTTCTTCATTCCACTTCGTTTATGATCATTGTCACCGCCGTAATAGCCTTGAAGCAAATCATGAAACTCTAAAGCAGCGTTTCCCAACCGGTGTGCCGCGAGGAAATCGAAACAAATTATTAATTTTATAGCAATCTAATCGCAAGACAAAAGAAAAATGTATAATTGTATTTCACACTACTATGAACCTCTACTATGAATCTACAACTTTAAGTTTCATACCGTGTTCCTTTTCTGTACATTTTTAATGTTGAAAAAGTATTTGTTATTATTGTTATGACTATTATTGCTTCTTTATTGCTGCAGACTATTTCGTAACTTGAAATTTTAAAATATCATTCAATCCTTTCGACAAAGCAAACATGCATACAAATTATCTACATTTGTGTTTTAAAACTAAAAGAGATTTGTTTGTTCATTCATTATTAAGTGATCTTCCTTCTTAGTGAAAGGTTGGATACAGTTTTCGGAAAAGGAAGCATAGTTTTAAAAACCGGAGTTCAATTTTTCATTGCAATTTTCTATTTTTAAATTAGAATGAAAAATAAGCATAGTGATTTACCATGATAGAAAACCAGTGATCGAGCTTTCTTCTCAGTGAGAAGGAGATCAGTAATCACAGAAAAATACCACGGTATTTTATATTTACAAATAATAATATCTATAAGTGTGCCGCGAGAATCCAAGTTAGACCCCTAGTGTACCGCAAGTTGGAAAATGTTGGGAAACGCTGCTCTAAAGTATAGAAAAGGGAAAAAATGCTATTGGACTGCCTGTGATCTCAGCTGGTTGTGAAAGGAGCTCTTTTTTGTTATGACACTCACAAAACACGAATAAGAACTATGTTAAATGATACATTTTCGAAATTGATTCTGTTTAACACTTAGTCACATTGTTAAGCACAATTGAGACCCCAATGGGTATTTGCAGAAAGGGGAGGGACTAGTGGAAACGTCGCCTCGGGCGCTGATTGCAAGAGGCGTCTAACGAGCAAGAAGGAAAAAGTGTTGGAAATGAGTAAACATTCCCAAAACAGTATTAGCGGTCTGTTAAAGCCATACTGTTGTCAGTTTGCAAAGAAATAGATTTTTTAAAAGTTTTCTTCTAAGCTCCGCTCGCAATCCAAACTTCTTGATAGGGGTCAGAACAGGTTTTCACTTATTATTTGTCAGTAATAGTTAAGAAAGTCATTATATACCTAAGCAGGGCCGTACCGTAGGGGAAGAGAGCGGGGCGACGGCCCCGGGCGCCGAAGTAAGAGGGCGAAAAATTCGGGAGAAAAAAGGAAAAAAGATACGAAAAATTGTTTGGAATATATGTATGGGAGCGCCATCGTATACTCTCGCCCCGGGCGCTGATTTTCCACGGCACGGCCCTGTACCTAAGTATGATTCCTTAAAGATTATGTGATATACAAGCTGCCGAGTAATGATTTATAGTGTACGCAGGAGCGTTTTCAAAATTGGAAACGGTGAAAGTTTCAAATACGTCTTAGGCGTTTTAATGATGATGAGTTTGGTTCGTTAATCACACTTTTCTACCCAATCGGATTAATCACGGCAGTCAGAATGAAAGTATAAAAAATAAGGCGGGTGAAGAAACACATACAACCTGCTATTTACGAGGGAATGTTAAAAGTGAAGGTAAAGAAGGGAAATAATAACATTTTTTAACCTGAAGCAGTTGTAGAATAGAGGCTTAAGGGGTCAGAACTTAACCCAACGAATTTCGTCTTTTTCAAAGACCGATCACTACCAGTGATCGGTTTTGATCCATTAACATATGAAATGCTTCCAATTTGAAGGACTTCGTGTACCGCCAGGTAATATATATCTACACAATTTTGTCTATAGGGGATAGACAAAAAATCTAAAAACACTTCATACAGGACACGTAAGTTTGGCCCTCCACTGTACAACACGAATTGATCATTTTTTGTTTTCAATGTGTTATGTGGACCTTCCTCTTCCATCAGCAGTAACCAGTTCACCTGTGACTGTCGTGGTGTGAAAGTGGTGCGGCACAATGGGCGACCTGACAGACTTCCAATGAGGCATGATCCTTGGTGCCCGTCTGGTTGGAGCTTTAGAGGCAACAGTGGCGAACATTGTGGGGTTATCGAAAGGCACTGTGTCCAATGTCACGAGGGCATACACAATTAATTGGCAAACGACGTCTGCAAAGCACAACAGTGGTCGAAAAACAGTCCTGTCAGATAGGGACCAGAGGGCATTAAAACGGATTGTAGCAGCTAAAAAGAATACCACTGCAATGAAAATTACGTCTGAACTCAATTCTGGCCTACAAAACCCGGTTTCATCGAAAACAGTGCGACGGGACTTCATAAAATGAAAATTCATGGCAACGCCCCTGGTCACAGCAGTAAATGCGAAGAGGCGTATCCAGTGGTGCAAGGACCACAATCGTGATCAGTGGACTCGTGATCAGTGGAAACACGTAATATGGCCCTATGAATCGACCTTCACCTTGTTTCCAACAACCGGTCATGTTTACTTATGGAGAACACCGTCACAGGCCTATGATACAGACTGACTGCTCACAACTGTAAAGCATGGGGGTGGTTCTGTTGCAGTATGGGCAGTGATATCGTGGTTTTCTGCAGGTCCCATCATAGCCTTGCATGGAATGATGAATGCTAAGGTGTATGAGGCCATTTGGGAGGACCAGGTTCTCCCATGGCTCAAATTTTGTTCTCTGATGGTGATAGCATCTACCAAGATGATTTGGCACCCTGTCACACTGCAAAAACGGTGAAATCATGGTTTGAGGAGCATGACCAGAAGCTATCACACCTCCCCTGGGTCCCGCAATCACCAGATCTGATATCATTGTGGTCTGAGTTACAAAGCTGTGTTCGGTCTCATTACCCTCCACCAGCATCCCTTAAAGAACTGGAGCGTGTTTTGGAGGAACAATGGTACAAAATTCTACACATTACATTTCAGGAGCTGTATACGTATATTCCACGTCGGATCCAAGCTGTCTTGGACACAAAAAGAGGTCCCACACGATACTAGATATGATTTTCACACTTTTGCAAAATTTTAGATTTTTTGTCAAACTCCTATATATATATATATATATATATATATATATATATATATATATATATATATATATATATATATATATATATATATATATATATATATTGTGTTAGTGTATTTTTAATATGTTAATTAATAATAAGTAACCTTAAATCCAGAACTTTCACTTATTAAGATATGCAGTAGCCAAACTATATTATGGATTTTAAATATAGTATTCAGCTCCAATTATCAATTTTGAGAAATTCACAAAGAAGACTCCTGAATTCCCATTATGTTTCAACACACACACACACACACACACACACACACACACACACACACACACACACACACACACACACACACACACACACACACACACACATATATATATATATATATATATATATATATATATATATATATATATATATATATATATAGTCATAAAATAATTTAAATTTAAAATGCTATTTGTGTGGTCATATACAAAATAAAATTACAATTTGTAAATTTCTATTACTGTTCTCCAAATGGATTTAAAGAAGTTTTGTCAAATTTAACAACTCTTAGTTATGAAAGAATACATAATGATCGCTTTGGCAGTTGCAATGATCTGTCCAAGCAGCTTGTGAGGACCGCGCTGGCTCAGTGGCAGAGCGCTCACCTCTGGTGCACGGGGACCCGGGTTCAATCCCACTCCCGCCAAGTGAATCTTGTGGTGGGCGAACACCGTGTGCGTGGATTTTCTCGTTTTTTTTTCGTTTCCTTCCTCTTCCTTCATTCCGTAGATTATGCACTTTTTCGTTTTAGCCATTATATCCTATTCCAATCCTTATATATAGTATAATTTGTATATATATCGAAAATATCATCATACTCTCTTGTTAGAGGTAACTAAACCCGTGAATCTAAGTAAAAAAGAAAAAAAAGTAAAGAGAAAGTTATTGGAGGAAACTGAAGAGCATAAACACGAAGCACAGTGAGGTTTTGTAAGAGTAAGAACATAGCATACGACTAGAATAAAAGAAAGTAATATTTGTAATAATTAATATTTCCAAACCGATTTTAACAATGGCATATATCATTTTAAACATATTTGTGATAGGATCGATTTTGATTGATCAGTTATACAAGAGTATAGAGTTCAAAATTATAGAAACTGTTTGCTCATAGTTGCTCATTTTTAAAAATGGGTCCAGTCAGTAGCTTGGTAAAAGATCTTGGGCCTTATGCAGAGTCGTTGTGACGCGTGATCAGTGCCATACTAAGGATTTCGACTAATATGTTTCCTGCAGTACTCAGGCCTTTAGTATGACGCTAATCATACGTCAAAACGACACCCTTGTGAACCTGGCCCCCCCACCTCTCGGTACAAACGATTTCCGCATATCAATAAAAAGTACTTCGTTTGTACCGGTTTGTACCGCAAATATTTTTGTTTGTACTGTACTGCAGTATGAGAAATTAAGAAAACAAAGTGGGGGGGCCAACTTCACGCAGCCCCCCCACATTGTCCTAGGATCGATTTAATTGGCTCATTTGAAAGATTTTCGTTTGTACCGGATTGTACCGTAGTTTGTTTCGTTTGTACCGTTCTGAATTATGAAAAATTAACGAAACAAAATGGGGGCCCAGAACAAACAGGGCCCAAATCACGACTTAATACACCTGGTACACATGATTTTTGTATGTCATATGAAAGTACTTGGTTAGTACCGGATTGTACCACAAAGAGTTTTATTTTAGCCGTAATAGATTATGAAAAATTAACAAAACAAAATTGGGGGGGCTGTGTGAACCTGGCCCCCCCACCACGTTGTATAAACGATTTAGTTGGCTCATTTGAAAGATTTTCGTTTGTACCAGATTGTACCGTAGTTTGTTTCGTTTGTACCGTTCTGGATTATGAAAAATTAACGAAACAAAATGGGGGCCCAGATCAAACAGGCCCCCAAATCACGACTTAATACACCGGGTACCCATGATTTTTGTATGTCATATGAAAGTACTTGGCTAGTACAGGATTGTACCACAAAGAGTTTTATTTTAGCCGTAATAGATTATGAAAAATTAAGAAAACAAAATTGGGGGGGCTGTGTGAACCTGGCCCCCCCACCACGTAGTACAAACGATTTAGTTGGCTCATTTGAAAGATTTTCGTTTGTACCGGATTGTACCGTAGTTTGTTTCGTTTGTACCGTTCTGGATTATGAAAAATTAACGAAACAAAATGGGGGCCCAGATCAAACAGGCCCCCAAATCACGACTTAATATACCAGGTACCCATGATTTTTGTATGTCATATGAAAGTACTTGGTAAGTACAGGATTGTACCACAAAGAGTTTTATTTTAGCCGTAATAGATTATGAAAAATTAACAAAACAAAATTGGGGGGGCTGTGTGAACCTGGCCCCCCCACCACATAGTACAAACGATTTAGTTGGCTCATTTGAAAGATTTTCGTTTGTACCGGATTGTACCGTAGTTTCTTTCGTTTGTACCGTTCTGGATTATGAAAAATTAACGAAACAAAATGGGGCCCAGATCAAACAGGCCCCGAAATCACGACTTAATACACCGGGTACCCATGATTTTTGTATGTCATATGAAAGTACTTGGTTAGTACAGGATTGTACCACAAAGAGTTTTATTTTAGCCATAATAGATTATGAAAAATTAAGAAAACAATATTGGGGGGGGCTGTATGAACCTGGCCCCCCCACCACGTAGTACAAACGATTTAGTTGGCTCATTTGAAAGATTTTCGTTTGTACCGGATTGTACCGTAGTTTGTTTCGTTTGTACCGTTCTGGATTATGAAAAATTAACGATACAAAATGGAGGCTCAGATGAAACAGGCCCTCAAATCACGACTTAATACACCGGGTACACATGAGTTTTGTATGTCATATGAAGGTACTTTTTTAGTAGCGGATTATAACACAATGAGTTTTAGTTTGATTTAGATTTAGGTTTGTGGGTTAAACTGGCCCGCACAACTTATTTTTCATTAAAATTCAAATCAAAACGGTATCAAATATTTTTACCCGATATGTTCAAATTTGTAACGCCAAAATTAAAGTTTGTACCCTCATCAATTTCGAAAAAGGTTGGATTTTTGATAACGGGTGGAGCAGAGCCTCACAACTATTTTTCTTTCCAATTCGAATCAAATTGACACCATAAATTGGTACCCCATACTTACCAATTTGTACCACCAAATTAGAACTTGTACTTCCACCAATTTCGAGAAATTTTAGTTTTGATGGCGGGTCAAACTGGATTGCACAACTTATTTTTCTTTCAAATTCGAATCATAACGGTATCGAAAAATTTGAATCATAACGGTACCCATTATGCGCCCACTTGTACCATGAAAATTAGAATTTGTACACACTACTTATTTCGACAAAATTGGGATGTAATGGAGGATCAGTGGATCAGCATGACCACAACTGGCCTACACAACACATTTTTTTTTTTTTTTAATTTGAATGAAAACTGTATTAAAACTTTGTAAACAATATATGCCAATTTGTACCTCCAAAACTATGATTTGCACCCTCACCAATTTCGCGAGAATTGAATTTTTAATGGCGAGTCAAGTAGGCTTGCACACTTTTTCTTCCCAATTCAAATCAAAACGGTACCAGAATTCTGTACCTAATGTGTACCAATTTGTAACACCAAAATTAGAATTTATATCCCAAGAAATTTCGTGGAGCGTGGCAAGTCACGTCTGACAGAATTTTGTTGGCAGGTCAAACTTGCTCACACAACTTATTTTTCTTTCCAATTTTAATCAAAATTTTTCAAAAATTTGTACCCTATATGCTCAACTTTTTCAACAAAACTTAGAATTTCTAGCCCCATCAATTTCGAGGAACTTGAGGAACTTTCGAGGGACTTGAACTGGCGAGCACAAAACTTTTTGCTTCCTAATTCGAATCAAAACTGTACCAAAAACTTGTAGCCAATATGTAACAACTTGGCTCGCGCAACACATTTGGTTTATGAATTCGGATTAAAATGTTACCAAAAGTTTGTGGCAAGTATGTACCAGTTTGTACTCTCAAATTTAGAATTTCCAACCTTACCAATTTCTAGAAATTTAAATTTTCATTGCAATCTTCCTGGGCATGGCAATCCTTTTTTTTTTTTTTTTTTGTATTCAATCAAAATAGTATTCGATTCGAACGAGAACGTGGAAACAAATTTCCCCGCAATTCATAAAAACGGAACGGAAATTTGCTTATGATTTGCATGAGCAAAATCATGTACGAATAAAGATTAGAAATTGATATTCAACGAAGGGCCAATTTATCACCAAGTCAACTCTTCCAGGCCAAAGGCTTATTCAGAATTCATATGAGTTTGTCCAAATTTTTTAGACAATTTGTAACAAAAAAATATTACATTGTACCTGCACCAATTCAATAAATCTGAAATGCTTACTCAAATGTGTGTATCTATTTGATCTCAAGGTAAACCAGAGAAACGCATTTTTTTAAATTCGACATCACTACTTCGCAAATGAATTTGTTACTATTTCCATTAAACATTTTAACTCTGGAGTGTATTATTGATGGTAACTGAATTTGTAAAAATTTGTATAAGCAAAATTAGAACTTAGACTCTGTTTTCGAAACGGAGATATGAGTGGATAGAGACGATTTCACAGAACTGATCCTCTGAATGAGTTCTATAATAAAAATTAATATTATCCGTGATCACAAATGGTTGGAGAAAAAAATCACCCACTCATAAATATTTTGGAGTCCCCAACATATGTAGATGTTTGACTCTCTCTCCCCCAACCAAGTTGTTTTGTGATAATGCTTTCCTTTATTCTTTCTAACATTTGGTACACCGTAGAAAAATATTAAAATAATTTTGTCTTCGGTGTTTATAAATGGTGCAAACTAATATCTATTTGGCACAATTTTTTGGTAACATTTTGATTCGAATTAATAAAAGAAATGTGTTGGCCGAGCCAGGTTTCGACGTCAAGTTGGATCGAGCATTGAGAATTCAAATTTCTCAAAATTGGTAGTTGCACAAATTCTAATTTTTGTGGTACAAATTGGTACATATTAGGTACATATTTTCGATACCATTTCGATCCGAATTGAAAAGAAAATAAGTTGTGGGGACCAGCTTGACGTTGCCACCAAAAATTCAAATTTCTCGAAATAACTGGGGATACAAATTTAATTTTGGTGGTACAAATTGGTACATATTGAGTACAAATTTTTGATACTGTACTGATTCGAATTGGAAAGATAAGCAAGTTATGCAGGCAGCTTGAACCGCCAACATAAATTCAAATTTCTCGATATTGGTGGAGGTACAAATTCTAATTTTGGTAGTATAAATTGGTACATATTGGGTACAAATATTTGGTCCACCATCAAGAATTCTAATTTCTCGAAATTAGTGGGGGTAGAAATTCTAATTTTGTTGATACAAATTTCTACATATAGGGTACAAATTTTTGGTACCGTTTCGATTCGAACTAGAATGAAAAAAAGCAGTGGAGGAGAAATTTTTCCTCCACAAAAATTCAAATTTCTCGAAATTAGTTGGAGTATAACTCTAATTGTCGTCGTACAAATTGGTACATATTAGGTACCAACATTTAGTGCCATTTTGATTCGAATTGGAAGGGAAAAGAGTTGTTCGGCTCTGCTTCACCCGTTATATATGAAAATTTCATTTTTGTCGAAATTAGTGAGGGTACAGATTATAATTTTGACGGTACAAATCGTTACATATAGGGTACAGGTGTTTGGTACAGTTTTGATTCAAATTTTAAAGAAAAATAAGTTGTGCGGATCAGTCTAACCCGCATATCTAAATTCGTATTTCTCGAAATTGGTGGGGATATAAATTCTAATTTTGATAGTGCAAATTCGTAAATATTGGCTACAATTTTTTGATACCGTGTTGATTCGAATTTGAAAGAAAAATAAGTTGCCCAAGCCAGCATGATCCTCCATCAAAAATTCAAACTTCTAGATATTGATGCGGGTGCTAATTCTAATTTTAGTGGTATGAATTGGTACAGATCTGGTACAAATTTTTGGTCCCGTTTTGATTCGAATTGTAAAGAAAAATAAGTTATGAGGGTAACTTCGATCCGCCGTCTAAAATTCACAATTCTCGAAATTGGTGGGAGTACAAATCTAAATTTTGTGGTACAAATTGCGTACAAATTTTTGGTAACGCCTTGCTTGGAATCGGAAAGAAAAACAAGTTGTGCAGGCCAGCGTGACACATCAAAAATTTAAATTTGTATAAATTGGTGGGAGTAAAAATTCTTACAAATTTTTTGATATTTTCATTCGAATTGAACAGAAAAATTTGTTGAGTGGGCCTGTTTGACTCACCATCAAAAATTAATATTTCTCGAAACTCATTGGGGATCAAATTGTAATTTTCGTAATAAAAAAATAGTACATATTGGTTACAAATTTTTGGTGCCGTTTCGATTCAAATTCGAAGGAAAAAGAGTTGTGCGGGCCAGTTTGATCCGCCAATAAAAATTCATGTTTTCGAAATTGGTGGTAGTACAGATTATAATTTTGGTGCTACAAATTGGTATATATTGGGTACAAATTTTGGTAACGGTTTAGTTGGAATTGAGAAGAAAAATGACTTGTGCTGTCCAGATTGACTTCCCAACAAAAGTTCAATTTTCTCAAAAAATATTCGGGGTACAATTTTCAATTTTTGTGGTACAGATTGGTGTATATTGGGTACAAGTTTTGGTAGTTTTTTGCTTCGAATTGAAAAGGAAAATAAGTTCTCCAGCCCAGCCTGACGCGCCATTAAAAATTCAAATTCCTCGAAATTGATGGCGGTACAAATTCTAACTTTGATGCAATAAATTGATACATATTGGGTACAAATTTTTGGTGACGTTTTGATTCGAATTGGAAAGAAAACAAACATGTGCGGGCCAGGTTGACCTGCCATGACAAATTCAAATTTCTCGAAAGTCATATGTATCCTGTGTTTTAAAACTTGATTAGAATGTTTGCTTGAATTGGGACCCCAGTTTGTCTCGTTAATTTAACATAATCTACGGCGAGAAAAACGAAACAAACTACGGTACAATCCGGTACAAACGAAAATCTTTCAAATGATTCAACTAAATCGTTTGTTCAACATGGTGGTGGGCCAGGTTAACACAGACCCCCAATTTTGTTTCCTTAATTTATCATAACCTGTTACGGTTAAAGTAAAACTCTTTGCCGTAGAATCCGGTACTATCCAAGGGCTTTAATATGACATACAGAGGTCATGTGCATCTGGTGTATTAAGTCGTGATTTGAGGGCCTGCTTGGCTGGGCCCTCATTTTGTTTCGTTAATTTTTCATAATCCAGAACGGTACAAACGAAACAAATTACGGTACAATCCGGTACAAACGAAAATCTTTCAAATGAGCCAACTAAATCGTTTGTACTACGTGGTAGGGGGGGCAGGTTCACACAGCGCCCCAATTTTGTTTTGTTAATTTTTCATAATCTATTACGGCTAAAATAAAACTCTTTGTGGTACAATCCTGTACTAATCAAGTACTATCATATGACATACAAAAATCATGGGTACCCGGTGTATTAAGTCGTGATTTGGGGGCCTGTTTGATCTGGGCCCCAATTTTGTTTCGTTAATTTTTCATAATCCAGAACGGTACAAACGAAACAAACTACGGTACAATCCGGTACAAACGAAAATCTTTCAAATGAGCCAACTAAATCGTTTGTACTATGTTGTGGGGGGGCCAGGTTCACACAGCCCCCCCAATTTTGTTTTGTTAATTTTTCATAATCTATTACGGCTAAAATAAAACTCTTTGTGGTACAATCCTGTACTAACCAAGTACTTTCATATGACATACAAAAATCATGGGTACCCGGTGTATTAAGTCGTGATTTGGGGGCCTGTTTGATCTGGGCCCCCATTTTGTTTCGTTAATTTTTCATAATCCAGGACGGTACAAACGAAACAAACTACGGTACAATCCGGTACAAACGAAAATCTTTCAAATGAGCCAACTAAATCGTTTGTACTACGTGGTGGGGGGGCCAGGTTTACACAGCCCCCCAATTTTGTTTTCTTAATTTTTCATAATCTATTACGGCTAAAATAAAACTCTTTGTGGTACAATCCTGTACTAATCAAGTACTTTCATATGACATACAAAACTCATGGGTACCCGGTGTATTAAGTCGTGATTTGGGGCCTGTTTGATCTGGGCCCCCATTTTGTTTCGTTAATTTTTCATAATCCAGGACGGTACAAACGAAACAAACTACGGTACAATCCGGTACAAACGAAAATCTTTCAAATTAGCCAACTAAATCGTTTGTACTATGTGGTGGGGGGGCCAGGTTCACACAGCCCCCCAATTTTGTTTTCTTAATTTTTCATAATCTATTACGGCTAAAATAAAACTCTTTGTGGTACAATCCTGTACTAATCAAGTACTTTCATATGACATACAAAACTCATGGGTACCCGGTGTATTAAGTCGTGATTTGGGGGCCTGTTTGATCTGGACCCCCATTTTGTTTCGTTAATTTTTCATAATCCAGAACGGTACAAACGAAACAAACTACGGTACAATCCGGTACAAACGAAAATCTTTCAAATGAGCCAACTAAATCGTTTGTACTATGTGGTGGGGGGGCCAGGTTCACACAGACCCCCCAATTTTGTTTTCTTAATTTTTCATAATCTATTACGGCTAAAATAAAACTCTTTGTGGTATAATCCTGTACTAACCAAGTACTTTCGTATGACATACAAAAATCATGGGTACCCGGTGTATTAAGTCGTGATTTGGGGGCCTGTTTGATCTGGGCCCCCATTTTGTTTCGTTAATTTTTCATAATCCAGAACGGTACAAACGAAACAAACTACGGTACAATCCGGTACAAACGAAAATCTTTCAAATGAGACAAATAAATCGATCCTAGGACAATGTGGGGGGGCTGTGTGAACTTGGCCCCCCCACTTTGTTTTCTTAATTTCTCATACTGCAGTACAGTACAAACAAAAATATTTGCGGTACAAACCGGTACAAACGAAGTACTTTTTATTGATATGCGGAAATCGTTTGTACCGAGAGGTGGGGGGGCCAGGTTCACAAGGGTCAAAACGACTCTTCATAGTGCCCCTTATGTTCATACCATACGCGAGTGTCGTCAAACTATATGTGAATAAGAGAAAATACAGTGCCACCACGCAGAAAGGTACGTGAAGCATTAATTGATATGGTAATGACGTTTTTTTTTTTTTTTTTTTTTTTTTTTTTTTTTTTTTTTTTACAGTTGGAAACAAATGAACATGAAAGAAGGAATATAGAGCTACTATGAGCAGACAAAGATCTTGATTAACGCTTGAACATCTGAACTGAGCCTCAATTCATCCTTTTCCTGCGTGATACAACTCTAACATTGTAGTGGTATCTTAAAAATATTTGAAATAGCTTACTTATTTATTATTATTACCACTTCGGATTTTTAAGCCAAATGTCATAGTCCAGTTTTAACAGGATTTCTGTTTATATATATGTGAATATAACTTCTTGTAAGGGGCCCAAGCAAAGAGCAACAAATTTTGTTTGGTAGCACTGGATTCTTTTTGCATGCTTTAAAATATATGTAGTGAAATGGTGGTTAAATGTCTGAGGTGGGGGGGGGGGGAGACGCGTGGCCATCAGGAAAGTGTTCGACCCCTTTGACGTCGTGACTGTGATGGGTATAGGCGGAAGAAATCGACTTTTTGCAATAATTAAAATGAAATTTGGAAACTCACAACGATAAAAAAAGAAAAGTTGTTACTCATGATTTTTAGTTTGCTTTAGAAAAGTTTTTTCAGGATACAGTGGTTAAACACAAAGTTATGGATAGGGTATAAGGCTCAATCTTGTGCATTTATTTTGTGTGGTACGTACGGATTTAAAGATCAATTAAATTTCAGCCGAAGTCAGCAGATTGGATGCATGATGGGAATCGTCCTCCCAAAATCTTCTGGAAGCAACATTATACACTGACTTTGATAGGCCTATTGGGCTTTTTGTTTGCTACTACTATTTTTTCCTAGATTCCAGTACGTAATACGAATATAGTTGTTAGTCAGTATGTCTGAGTTATCTATCTCAAGCAGGGTCATCGTTTGAGGAAGACAGGAGAGCAATTGTTCCTCTGAGTTTGAGAAATACATATTAATCAATTGTATAATAATAACTAATAAAAAAATAAATTATTATGTGAGTGAATAATCTTGCCCCCATTTAGCAAAATTTGCTGGTGTCGAAGGCAGAGTTTAGGCAACTTATTATTCTAAACTAGTTAGGTAGTAGTAGGGTAGTCAATTTCATTCCCCTGTGGTTCCAAATGGGAAATTACAAACTGGCATTTATATGCTGGAGTAGAGAAACTGGTTGAGAATTAGGATTAAAATTGAATTCGATTCTTAGTTTAGCGCCCCTTTCAGCAGCGAGGCTATATGAAACGTGGTTCTACAACTTAATGTGGAATCCGAACCACATAAGTTCCCGCCGGCAGTCGAAGCCGTGTCTTCCACGCCACAGGCGTCCTGTGACAGTCCTAATGGCACTCAAATCCAAGTTTAGGCAAGAACGAACACGCCAGCTGGTCGGCGTTGCTCTTCGGCATTTCTATATTGCACTTATATTATGCTTATATATTGCTTTATTTATTTATTTCATTGATTTCTTTACCTTTAAATATGATATATTCTATAAATCTTATCTTCTCCATGCAAAGAACGGGTATTTCAGTTAGTATAAAATAATTCATCAAGTAGATACCTTGCTTCAGGAAATTGTACTGAAATTGAACTAAGCATTCTTAAGTTTAAAAAAGAAAAATGTGGTACGTGAAGGTATTTTTTCCCCCTGGTAAAGTTGACTTTCATATATTCTCATTCCGTCCCTCTGAGGAAGTTTGAAGGCCTCGAGTAGTGTATTTTTCTCTATTTTCCGCCGGAGGCTACGTGATTCATTTCTAACCATGGTCACACTCACCAAAGAACAATATTAGCTATTATTATTGTACGAATTTATAACTTCTTAATTATTTGGTCTAGGAATTAATTCGTGCGGGTGGACAAGAGATGGCGCAACGAACGGAGCGTCCCACAGTTCCGTGTATCCACACATGTGTTGCAAACCCCTGTTATCGCGTATCGTAGTAGTATAGGGCAGTGGATTAAAGCGTCAACAACACCAGTTTGTAGTTAAGTGAACATGGCGCAATTTGTGCCTGATAAAGTGTTTTTGCGGGGTGTCCTACTGCATTACTTTAACATGCAGAAAAGTGCGACTGAAAGTCATCGTATTTTGGTGGAAGTGTATGGTGACCATGCTCTAGCTGAGCGAACGTGTCAGAAGTGGTTTGCACGGTTTAGAAGTGGTGATTTCGGCTTGGCAGACCAAGAGCGAGCTGGACAGCCAAAAAAAATTTCAAGACGAAGAATTGACAGCATTGCTCGAGCAGGATTCGTGTCAAACGCGGGAACAACTTGCAGCAGCATTAGGCGTTGATCAAACAACAGTCTCCAAACGCTTGAAAGCCATGGGAATGATTCAAAAGATGTCACATTGGGTTCCACATGAATTGAAAGACAGAGACGTTGAAAGACGAAAAACCATTTGCGAATTGCTGCTTCAACGACAGAGCAGAAAGGGGTTTCTGCATCGAATTATTACGGGTGATAAGAAGTGGATCCATTACGAGAACCCTAAACGAAAAAAGGCCTGGGTGAAACCACGTGAACCAGGTCCATCACAACCAAAACGAGATATTCACTGTGCAAAGGTTATGCTGTGCATATGGTGGGATATGAAAGGTGTGGTGTACTATGAGCTGCTGCAACCGGGTGAAACTATGAATGGAGAACGTTATCGACGACAATTAATGCGTTTGAAGCAAGCTCTGGCCAGAACACGACCAGAATGGGAGAACAGACATGATAAACTTATTGTTCAACATGATAACGCTCGCCCACATGTCGTAAAACCGGTCAAAACCTATTTAGAAAATGTCGGATGGGATGTTTTACCCCACCCGCCGTATTCACCAGACGTTGCTCCTTCGGACTACTACTTGTTCGATTGCATGAACAACGATTTGATTGGACAGCGGTTTACTTCTTCAGAAGATATCGAAACATGGGTCTCTGACTGGAACGCTTCCAAGGATGAGGACTTCTTTCGCCACGGAATCCGTACATTGCCTGACAGATGGGCGAAAGTGGTGGCTAGCGATGGACAATATTTTTCTTAAGGTATTTATGTATTTTGTGTTTGTACTACAGCTTCAATGTGTGCGTACCAACCGCACGAATTAATTCCTAGACCAAATACTATATAACTCATATATGATGTATAATTCAGAACAGTAGGGGAATTGTTCATAATAATAGCTACGTATTTATTGAATTGTAAGTAGCTTCCTATATATTTGATTTATTACAGGCCTATATAGGTACTAATCACAATACGCGTTTCTGGTATTTTGTTTAAACAAATCCATCGACTGTGTTCTATGTGCATAATGATTTAAGTAAGTTTAAACTTAGGAATTTCTACCTAACAGAGGAATAAAATTTAAAATTAATTTATTTAAATAAAAACTGAATTTGTCGTAGAAGATTGTTCAGAAGATTATTATAGTCAATAGTTACGGGTTACCATCGAGGCCGAAACTTAGAATCCAGTCACAATAGCTATCGCCTATATTGACGGCATGATACTTTGTCTTATTTCTGAAAATATAATTCAAATTTTCGTGATAACACACCAAATGTTCATTATCCCAGTGAATAATGAAATACGAATGTTCTTCTCCACACTATACGTGATAGATTTTATACTAAAGTAAAATAAAATACAATGATTTTCCATATCCTGTGTTTTTCCATTTTGTCATTTTCATTTAATAATTGACACTTCCCCTTTGGGAAAAAAGATACTAGTTTCTTTTCCATTCTTTTCAGGAAGTGTATAATGTAGACAGACCCTTAAACACACCTTTTAATGCACTGAAACATCAGCAGAGTTGATAATTCAGAATGTTAATTTATGAGAACCACGTTTTCCTTAATAACCCCTTACAGAGACCTCATCCGATACGGTGTATATGAAAAATTCTTTTTTCTGCTCCATGGTTTCCAAGCTACTCCAACTAAACAAACTGAAAATTAATGACAGAACATCCATACGTATGAATTATTTGTCAATTTACATGTTTTGCAAAAAAAAAAAAAAAAAAAAAAAAAAAAAACTTTATTTACATCTAGCGGCACTGCGTGGTTCCTAGTGTACTTCAATCGTTACTTCCTAATTTAAAAATATATGCATGAACAAGGCTTCTTTATGGTATAAGCATTATTTGTGTATCGCTTCAGATTCAAAAATTCTACTATCCCAAACTCCAGGTTGCATTGTATATTGGACACCCTCTATTTATATTATGCGAGTAAGGTAGAGCTAGGAAAAAGTGCAAAGCTGAGTTGATCAGTTAGAGGGTTTTTTTCCCTCTTAAATCTTAAGCTTTACGCAACACGAAAGCCACATTTAACATATGATGCGAACAAATATATACGTTCCGATTCAAAATGGGGTAAAGGAAAAAAAAACTTTTTTTCTTTCTAGTTTAACGACCCATGATTATGCATCGAGGCTATGGGAGATGGTGATGATAAGACGAACGGGTCTAGGAAAATTCGGTGTAGGAAATTTCGGTGTAAGAAAACTCGGTGTAGAAAAATTCGGTGTACAGGAAATTCGGTGTACGGAAAACTCGATGTGGGGAAATTTAGGTGTAAGGTAGATTCGGTGTAAAACATATTGAATATTACCACTTACGGTAACTTACGGCACTTCATATTGTGAAAACGAAAACCATAAAATGTAACGAATAAAATGTTACCTATTTCAAGAAAAGCATTTTTTTCCCCTTGAGTTCAATACCTCTTGCATGTCTTTTGCTGGGTGTTACTATAAATTACTTTTCATCACACAATAAAGCTGACATTTTTTGTCACAATTAAAGCAATTACAGCTATAAGTTCAGAGAATAGTTATAGAAACAACTAAAGACACCTTTCATATAGTACATCATACGGGGTGATTTTTTTTAAAACTCACGAATTTCATTTGGGTCTAGAATTTCTAACTGAAGTCCGATTTTCATGCGGTTTTTGGCAAATGATCAAGGAAGGATGGGAGATTTATGGAATTGTGTTTACTGGTTTAAATTAATTTGGGATAATATCGGCCACGCCTCTAGAAAAACAACAAATAGTCGCCAGTGTACCTTACAATTGGAATTAGGTGAGGTGCGATACCATATGAAGATTCTGTTAGGGGATTTCAATGCGAAGGTAGGACGAGAGGATATTTTCAAACCGATTATAGGGAACGAAAGTTTCCATAAGGAAAGTAATGACAACGGTGTTAGACTCGTGAACTTTGCAACATCCAAAAACCTAATCGTGAAGAGTACAAAATTCCCACATCGCGACGTTCATAAATACACTTGGACATCACCAGACGGAAAAACACATAATAAAATTGATCACGTTTTAGTAGATAGAAGAAGACAATCTAGCATAATTGACGTCCGGTCGTTTAGAGGGGCTGATTGTGACACTGATCACTACCTGGTAGTAGCGATAATACGGGAGAGATTATCGTTGAATAAAGGTAATATTCAATGTCCAAAAACGGAGAGATTTAATTTAAAGAACTTAGAAGAGAGCCAGGTAAGAGAGGAATACCAGATTGAAGTTTCGAATAGATTCGCGGTTTTAGAAGACTCGGAGTGCACTAGTGTTGAGGATACTTGGATTGAAATTAGAGATAGCATCAAAAGTTCAGCAATAGAAAAATTGGGACACGCGGAAATACGTAGGAACAAACCATGGTTCGACCAAGAATGCATTAAATTAGCAGAGAAGAGTAAACAGGCAAAATTACGGTGGCTACAAAATCCGAATGAAACAACTACACAAAATTTCGCAGATATCAGGCGGGAAACTTCCAAAACTTTTAGAACAAAGAAACGGGATTTTTTGAAAGGTAAAATCAAGGAACTTGAAGATAATAGTAAAGATAAAAATATTCGGGACATGTATAAGGGGATCAGCGATTTTAAGAAAGGCTATCAACCTCGTGCTTATATATTAAAGAAATCTGACGGAACAGTTCTCACCGATACGGATAGCCTCTTAAATAGATGGAAAGATTTCTTTGACGATTTGCTGAACACGCAGCCAAAAACCAATGTGCGTGGAGAAAAGGAGATACACACCGCAGAACCGTATATTCCAGAACCCAATCGAATAGAAGTGGAAGCCGCTATAAAGAAATTGAAGAAACACAAATCTCCGGGTGTAGATGAAATTCCGGCTGAGTTAATTTTAGCTGGAGGCGAAAAATTGTGGAACAAGATACACAAACTCATTCTCCTTATCTGGAACAAGGAAGAATTGCCACAAGAGTGGAAAGAATCAATCATTGTTCCAATTCACAAGAAAGGCGACAAAACTGACTGTAATAATTATCGAGGCATTTCTCTTCTGTCAACATCCTATAAAATCCTTTCAAATATTCTGTTAGCAAGATTGACCCCATACGCAGATGAAATTATTGGAGATTATCAGTGCGGATTTAGACGAAATCGATCAACTACCGGCCAAATATTTACCATTCGCCAAATACTCGAAAAGAAGTGGGAATACAATACCCCGGTACATCAACTATTTATTGATTTTAGAAAGGCTTACGACTCGGTTAGGAGAGAAACATTATACAACGTTCTTACAGAACTTGGAATACCGAGAAAGCTAATTAGATTAATTAAGATATGTTTAAGTGAATCCCAAAGTAAAGTCCGGGTAGGAAAATTTTTGTCCACGAGCTTCCACGTCGAAAATGGCCTGAAACAAGGAGATGCGTTGTCGCCATTATTATTTAACTTTGTGCTGGAATACGCCATAAGGAAAATCAAAGATAGCAACCAGGGCCTAGAGTTGAACGGAATTCACCAGGTTATGGCATATGCTGATGATGTAAATTTAATAGGGGATGATAGGAGAACAGTAGAAATAAATGCAGAGATCTTATTAAACGCTTGCAGGGACATGGGTTTAGAAGTAAATGCAGAGAAAACTAAATACATGGAAGTGCGTCGGGACCGTAATACGGCAAATTGTGGAGGAGTTAAAATATTAAATAATGCTTTTGATAAAGTGGATACTTTCAAATATTTAGGATCAATATTAACAGACGAAAATCATATTCACGAAGAAATTAAATGTCGACTAAAAGCAGGGAATTCGTGTTACTATTCGGTTCAAAATCTCTTGTCGTCGCGAATTCTGTCGAGGAATTTGAAGCTTAAAATATATAAAACGATAATCATGCCTGTTGTACTGTATGGTTGTGAAACATGGTCGCTTACTCTGAGAGAAGAACATAGACTGAAAGTATTTGAGAACAGGATCCTGAGAAGAATATTCGGACCCAAGAGGAACGAGAATGGGGAATGGCGGAAGCTTCATAACGAGGAACTACATAGTTTATACGGTTTACCCAACATTGTTAGGGTCGTCAAGTCTAGGAGGCTTAGGTGGGCAGGTCATGTAGCTAGAATGGAAGAAAGTAGAAACGCTTTCAAAGTCTTGACTGGTAGACCCATAGGAAAACGACCATTAGGAAGACCTAGGCGCAGATGGGAGGACAATATTAAGATGGATCTCGCAGAGATAGGAATAGAAAGTAGAAACTGGATGCAATTAGCTAAGGATATAAGTCAGTGGAGAGCTTTTGTGAACGCGGCACTGAACCTCCGGGTTCCATAGGCCATAGAGTTAGTTAGTTAGTTAGCGGTGTGGAGATTTGAGTTTCTTCGTTAGATGGCAACCTCGCGACGATGAATAAGAAACAGGAAACTGGCCGTTGTATTGAGAATTATGCTGTGCTGCTGTATCAATGTGATCAAGACACAGTTACAATAATGTACTCTTTGGAGCAACGTGATTTTATCGTTAAGAAGTTTTTGGAGAACGGAATCTGTTGTTGCTATGCAAAGGGCATTTACAAGCACTTTTGCTTCACGTTCTGCCCCAGACAGAAACATAATATGGTCGTTAGTGAATAAATTGCAAGAAACAGGACTGCTTCTGAGTGAGACAGGGAAGCATCGGATCCCGCTAGCGGGTGTTGTGGAAGATGTCAGTTACCGACTCTTTAAGTCGCTCAAGAAATCTCTCTGTCGTTTGTAGTGAGAAACCGGCTATAGCTATTCAACATGTGATTTATGTGTATTACCACTAACACTTAATTTGTATTCTAGCACTTAATTTGTATTCTAACAATTTGTATTCTTCAATTTCCCTTCAAATATTCAATATCTCATTCGAACTATAAGGTACACTGGCGAATACTTGCTGTTTTTCTTGCGTGCTGCTCGATATTACCCCGGATGAATTTAAACCAGTAAACATAGTCCCATAAATCTCCCATCCTTTCTTGATCATTTGTAACAAACCGAATGAAAATAGGACTTCAGTTAGAAATTCTAGAGCCAAATGGAATCCGTGAGTATTAAAAGAATCACTCTGTATATGTACATATGTAAGATGCAAAAATATATTGATCAAAAAGTCTTAGTGGAACGGGAAATACAAAGCAGGATGGGTTTATCAGATAATAGTTGTACAAATAGTTGACTTCTCCTCCAATCAGATACTTCAGTTTGTTTGCCTTAAGTTAAGGCAAACAAGTACTGCAACCCAATTTACTCCTTATTGACTTCTCCTCCAATCAGGCGTAGATACTTTAGTTGAGGCATTTATTTTTACACATTTCAGTAACACAAATAAACTATGTCGTTTTTGAAAACTTTAGATTTAAATATTTATTTATAAAATAGACATAAAATCATTAGAACATTTTTGGAAAAACTGCAATTTTCAACTTTACCCGTCTAGTAACCTACATTTATTTATTTATTTAACAATTACCAGATACAGCTCTGAGGCCATTTTATACTGGATATCTAACAATAACAATAAAACAACAATGGAAAAGATTTGGGAATGTATCGGCCAGGGCCTGTTTTAGTAGGTACCATCCCGGCATTTGCCTGGTAGGATTGAGGCTTCGCTTCCCTACTTTTATTTTTGGAAGTAGAAAATTCTAGAATACACCCTCTAAAACAGCATAAAAACTTAAGTTTTAAATTAAATGTCGTTTGGTAGTGATGGTCGCTTCGCTAAATCACACGAACGGACAATAAAAAACAAATTTATCGTCATGTAAGGGCCATGAAATGTTCAAATCCGTCGAAATGTAGAATTCAAATTATTTCAGGAACACAATTTTTTAAATTCCTTATAGTAGACAGTAAAAGTACGTTCTACCCAAAGTTTCAAATTAAAACTAATACGCTCGTTTATCTTCAAACTTAAGTTTCTAATGGATTCTACGGTCTACTACAACAAATCTTTTTTTACACCTAGCATTCCCCACACCGAATTTTCCGTACACCATATTTTCCGTGCACCGAATTTTCTTACACCAAGTTTTCCTACACCAAATTTTGCTACACCGAATTTTCCTGCTCCCTAGACGAACGATATTGGTGCAGTCTTGAAAGTAGGAGGAAACGGGAGAAGAAGACCCACGCAGACGGTATTTGTCCACCACAAAACCCACTTGGTGACCCTTGTGAACCTGGCCCCCCCACCTCTCAGTACAAACGATTTCCGCATATCAATAAAAAGTACTTCGTTTGTACCGGTTTGTACCGCAAATATTTTTGTTTGTACTGTACTGCAGTATGAGAAAATAAGAAAACAAAGTGGGGGGGGCCAACTTCACGCAGCCCCCCCACATTGTCCTAGGATCGATTTAATTGGCTCATTTGAAAGATTTTCGTTTGTACCGGATTGTACCGTAGTTTGTTTCGTTTGTACCGTTCTGAATTATGAAAAATTAACGAAACAAAATGGGGGCCCAGAACAAACAGGCCCCAAATCACGACTTAATACACCTGGTACACATGATTTTTGTATGTCATATGAAACTACTTGGTTAGTACAGGATTGTACCACAAAGAGTTTTATTTTAGCCGTAATAGATTATGAAAAATTAAGAAAACAAAATTGGGGGGGCTGTGTGAACCTGGCCACCCCACCACGTAGTACAAACGATTTAGTTGGCTCATTTGAAAGATTTTCGTTTGTACCGGATTGTACCGTAGTTTGTTTCGTTTGTACCGTTCTGGATTATGAAAAATTAACGAAACAAAATGGGGGCCCAGATCAAACAGGCCCCAAATCACGACTTAATACACCTGGTACACATGATTTTTGTATGTCATATGAAAGTACTTGGTTAGTACAGGATTGTACCACAAAGAGTTTTATTTTAGCCGTAATAGATTATGAAAAATTAAGAAAACAAAATTGGGGGGGCTGTGTGAACCTGGCCCCCCCACCACGTAGTACAAACGATTTAGTTGGCTCATTTGAAAGATTTTCGTTTGTACCGGATTGTACCGTAGTTTGTTTCGTTTGTACCGTTCTGGATTATGAAAAATTAACGAAACAAAATGGGGCCCAGATCAAACAGGCCCCCAAATCACGACTTAATACACCGGGTACCCATGATTTTTGTATGTCATACGAAAGTACTTGGTTAGTACAAGATTGTACCACAAAGAGTTTTATTTTAGCCATAGTAGATTATGAAAAATTAAGAAAACAAAATTGGGGGGCTGTGTGAACCTGGCCCCCCCACCACGTAGTACAAACGATTTAGTTGGCTCATTTGAAAGATTTTCGTTTGTACCGGATTGTACCGTAGTTTGTTTCGTTTGTACCGTTCTGGATTATGAAAAATTAACGAAACAAAATGGGGGCGCAGATCAAACAGGCCCCCAAATCACGACTTAATACACCGGGTACACATGATTTTTGTACGTCACATAAAAGTACCTGGTTTGTACAGGATTGTATCACAAAGAGCTTTATTTTAGCCAAGATGGATTATGAAAAATTAAGAAAACAAAATTGGGGGCCTGTGTGAACCTGGCCCCCCCACCACGTTGTACAAACGATTTAGTTGGCTCATTTGAAAGATTTTCGTTTGTATCGGATTGTACCGTAGTTTGTTTCGTTTGTACCGTTCTGGATTATGAAAAATTAACGAAACAAAATGGGGGCCCAGATCAAACAGGCCCCCAAATCACGACTTAATACACCGGGTACACATGATTTTTGTACGTCACATAAAAGTACCTGGTTTGTACAGGATTGTATCACAAAGAGCTTTATTTTAGCCAAGATGGATTATGAAAAATTAAGAAAACAAAATTGGGGGCCTGTGTGAACCTGCCCCCCCACCACGTTGTACAAACGATTTAGTTGGCTTATTTGAAAGATTTTCGTTTGTACCGGATTGTACCGTAGTTTGTTTCGTTTGTACCGTTCTGGATTATGAAAAATTAACGAAACAAAATGGGGGCCCAGATCAAACAGGCCCCCAAATCACGACTTAATACACCGGGTACCCATGATTTTTGTATGTCATATGAAAGTACTTGGTTAGTACAGGATTGTACCACAAAGAGTTTTATTTTAGCCGTAATAGATTATGAAAAATTAAGAAAACAAAATTGGGGGCCTGTGTGAACCTGGCCCCCCCACCACGTAGTACAAACGATTTAGTTGGCTCATTTGAAAGATTTTCGTTTGTACCGGATTGTACCGTAGTTTGTTTCGTTTGTACCGTCCTGGATTATGAAAAATTAACGAAACAAAATGGGGGCCCAGATCAAACAGGCCCCCAAATCACGACTTAATACACCGGGTACACATGATTTTTGTATGTCATATGAAAGTACTTGGTTAGTACAGGATTGTACCACAAAGAGTTTTATTTTAGCCGTAATAGATTATGAAAAATTAAGAAAACAAAATTGGGGGGCTGTGTGAACCTGGCCCCCCCACCAAGTAGTACAAACGATTTAGTTGGCTCATTTGAAAGATTTTCGTTTGTACCGGATTGTACCGTAGTTTGTTTCGTTTGTACCGTTCTGGATTATGAAAAATTAACGAAACAAAATGGGGGCCCAGATCAAACAGGCCCCGAAATCACGACTTAATACACCGGGTACCCATGATTTTTGTATGTCATATGAAAGTACTTGGTTAGTACAGGATTGTACCACGAAGAGTTTTATTTTAGCCATAATAGATTATGAAAAATTAAGAAAACAATATTGGGGGGGCTGTATGAACCTGGCCCCCCCACCACGTAGTACAAACGATTTAGTTGGCTCATTTGAAAGATTTTCGTTTGTACCGGATTGTACCGTAGTTTGTTTCGTTTGTACCGTCCTGGATTATGAAAAATTAACGATACAAAATGGAGGCTCAGATGAAACAGGCCCTCAAATCACGACTTAATACACCGGGTACACATGAGTTTTGTATGTCTTATGAAGGTACTTTTTTAGTAGCGGATTGTAACACAATGAGTTTTAGTTTGATTTAGATTTAGGTTTATGGGTTAAACTGGCCCGCACAACTTATTTTTCATTAAAATTCAAATCAAAACGGTATCAAATATTTTTACCCGATATGTTCAAATTTGTAACGCCAAAATTAAAGTTTGTACCCTCATCAATTTCGAAAAAGGTTGGATTTTTGATAACGGGTGGAGCAGAGCCTCACAACTATTTTTCTTTCCAATTCGAATCAAAATGACACCATAAATTGGTACCCCATACTTACCAATTTGTACCACCAAATTAGAACTTGTACTTCCACCAATTTCGAGAAATTTTAGTTTTGATGGCGGGTCAAACTGGATTGCACAACTTATTTTTCTTTCAAATTCGAATCATAACGGTATCGAAAAATTTGAATCATAACGGTACCCATTATGCGCCCACTTGTACCATGAAAATTAGAATTTGTACACACTACTTATTTCGACAAAATTGGGATGTAATGAAGGATCAGTGGATCAGCATGACCACAACTGGCCTACACAACACATTTTTTTTAAATTTGAATGAAAACTGTATTAAAACTTTGTAAACAATATATACCAATTTGTACCTTCAAAACTATGATTTGCACCCTCACCAATTTCGCGAGAATTGAATTTTTAATGGCGAGTCAAGTAGGCTTGCACACTTTTTCTTCCCAATTCAAATCAAAACGGTACCAGAATTCTGTACCCAATGTGTACCAATTTGTAACACCAAAATTAGAATTTATATCCCAAGAAATTTCGTGGAGCGTGGCAAGCCACGTCAGACAGAATTTTGTTGGCAGGTCAAACTTGCTCGCACAACTTATTTTTCTTCCCAATTTTAATCAAAATTTTTCAAAAATTTGTACCCTATATGTTCAACTTTTTCAACAAAACTTAGAATTTCTAGCCCCATCAATTTCGAGGAACTTGAGGAACTTTCGAAGGACTTGAACTGGCGAGCACAAAACTTTTTGCTTCCTAATTCGAATCAAAACTGTACCAAAAACTTGTAGCCAATATGTAACAACTTGTATCACCAAAACTAGAATTTGTACAGCAACCAATTTCAAGAAATATGAATTAAATTGCAGGTCAAACTGGCCGGCCAACTTATTTTTGTTTCAAATTCGAATCAAAACCTCACCAAAAATTTGAACAAAATATGTACCAATTTGTACCGCCACAATTAGAATTTGTACCCCCACTAATTTCGAGAAATTATAATTTCTGGTGGCGGGTGAAACTGGCCCGTATAACTTATTTTTCTTTGCAATTCGAATGAAAACGGTACCAATAATGTGTACTCGATATGTATCAATTTCTACCTATAAAATTAGAATTTGTACCCTCACCGATTTGGAGAAATTTGAATTTTCAATGCTGGAGCCAACTTAACGTCGAAACTTGGCTCGCGCAACACATTTGGTTTATGAATTCGGATTAAAATGTTACCAAAAGTTTGTGGCAAGTATGTACCAGTTTGTACTCTCAAATTTAGAATTTCCAACCTTACCAATTTCTAGAAATTTAAATTTTCATTGCAATCTTCCTGGGCATGGCAATCCTTTTTTTGTATTCAATCAAAATAGTATTCGATTCGAACGAGAACGTGCAAACAAATTTCCCCGCAATTCATAAAAACGGAACGGAAATTTGCTTATGATTTGCATGAGCAAAATCATGTACGAATAAAGATTAGAAATTGTTATTCAACGAAGGGCCAATTTATCACCAAGTCAACTCTTCCAGGCCAAAGGCTTATTCAGAATTCATATGAATTTGTCCAAATTTTTTAGACAATTTGTAACAAAAAAATATTACATTGTACCTGCACCAATTCAATAAATCTGAAATGCTTACTCAAATGTGTGTATCTATTTGATCTCAAGGTAAACCAGAGAAACGCATTTTTTTAAATTCGACATCACTACTTCGCAAATGAATTTGTTACTATTTCCATTAAACATTTTAACTCTGGAGTGTATTATTGATGGTAACTGAATTTGTAAAAATTTGTATAAGCAAAATTAGAACTTAGACTCTGTTTTCGAAACGGAGATATGAGTGGATAGAGACGATTTCACAGAACTGATCCTCTGAATGAGTTCTATAATAAAAATTAATATTATCCATGATCACAAATGGTTGGAGAAAAAAATCACCCACTCATAAATATTTTGGAGTCCCCAACTTATGTAGATGTTTGACTCTCTCTTCCCCAACCAAGTTGTTTTGTGATAATGCTTTCCTTTATTCTTTCTAACATTTGGTACACCGTAGAAAAATATTAAAATAATTTTGTCTTTGGTGTTTATAAATGGCGCAAACTAATATCTATTTGGCACAAATTTTTGGTAACATTTTGATTCGAATTAATAAAAGAAATGTGTTGGCCGAGCCAGGTTTCGACGTCAAGTTGGATCGAGCATTGAGAACTCAAATTTCTCAAAATTGGTAGTTGCACAAATTCTAATTTTTGTGGTACAAATTGGTACATATTAGGTACATATTTTCGATACCATTTCGATCCGAATTGAAAAGAAAATAAGTTGTGGGGACCAGCTTGACGTTGCCACCAAAAATTCAAATTTCTCGAAATAACTGGGGATACAAATTTAATTTTGGTGGTACAAATTGGTACATATTGAGTACAAATTTTTGATACTGTACTGATTCGAATTGGAAAGATAAGCAAGTTATGCAGGCAGCTTGAACCGCCAACATAAATTCAAATTTCTCGATATTGGTGGAGGTACAAATTCTAATTTTGGTGGTATAAATTGGTACATATTGGGTACAAATATTTGGTCCACCATCAAGAATTCTAATTTCTTGAAATTAGTGGGGGTAGAAATTCTAATTTTGTTGATACAAATTTCTACATATAGGGTACAAATTTTTGGTACCGTTTCGATTCGAACTAGAATGAACAAAAGCAGTGGAGGAGAAATTTTTCCTCCACAAAAATTCAAATTTCACGAAATTAGTTGAAGTATAACTCTAATTGTCGTCGTACAAATTGGTACATATTAGGTACCAACATTTAGTGCCATTTTGATTCGAATTGGAAGGGAAAAGAGTTGTTCGGCTCTGCTTCACCCGTTATATATGAAAATTTCATTTTTGTCGAAATTAGTGAGGGTACAGATTATAATTTTGACGGTACAAATCGTTACATATAGGGTACAGGTGTTTGGTACAGTTTTGCTTCAAATTTTAAAGAAAAATAAGTTGTGCGGATCAGTCTAACCCGCATATCTAAATTCGTATTTCTCGAAATTGGTGGGGATATAAATTCTAATTTTGATACTGCAAATTCGTAAATATTGGCTACAATTTTTTGATACCGTGTTGATTCGAATTTGAAAGAAAAATAAGTTGCCCAAGCCAGCATGATCCTCCATCAAAAATTCAAACTTCTAGATATTGATGCGGGTGCTAATTCTAATTTTAGTGGTATGAATTGGTAATGATCTGGTACAAATTTTTGGTCCCGTTTTGATTCGAATTGTAAAGAATAATAAGTTATGAGGGTAACTTCGATCCGCCGTCTAAAATTCACAATTCTCGAAATTGGTGGGAGTACAAATCTAAATTTTGTGGTACAAATTGCGTACAAATTTTTGGTAACGCCTTGCTTGGAATCGGAAAGAAAAACAAGTTGTGCAGGCCAGCGTGACACATCAAAAATTTAAATTTGTAGAAATTGGTGGGAGTAAAAATTCTTACAAATTTTTTTATATTTTCATTCGAATTGAACAGAAAAATTTGTTGAGTGGGCCTGTTTGACTCACCATCAAAAATTAATATTTCTCGAAACTCATGCGGGATCAAATTGTAATTTTCGTAATAAAAAAATAGTGCATATTGGTTACAAATTTTTGGTGCCGTTTCGATTCAAATTCGAAGGAAAAAGAGTTGTGCGGGCCAGATTGATCCGCCAATAAAAATTCATGTTTGTCGAAATTGGTGGTAGTACAGATTATAATTTTGGTGCTACAAATTGGTATATATTGGGTACAAATTTTGGTAACGGTTTAGTTGGAATTGAGAAGAAAAATGACTTGTGCTGTCCAGATTGACTTCCCAACAAAAGTTCAATTTTCTCAAAAAATATTCGGGGTACAATTTTCAATTTTTGTGGTACAGATTGGTGCATATTGGGTACAAGTTTTGGTAGTTTTTTGCTTCGAATTGAAAAGGAAAATAAGTTCTCCAGCCCAGCCTGACGCGCCATTAAAAATTCAAATTCCTCGAAATTGATGGCGGTACAAATTCTAACTTTGATGCAATAAATTGATACATATTGGGTACAAATTTTTGGTGACGTTTTGATTCGAATTGGAAAGAAAACAAACATGTGCGGGCCAGGTTGACTTGCCATGACAAATTCAAATTTCTTGAAAGTCATATGTATCCTGTGTTTTAAAACTTGATTAGAATGCTTGCTTGAATTGGGACCCCAGTTTGTTTCGTTAATTTAACATAATCTACGGCGGGAAAAACGAAACAAACTACGGTACAATCCGGTACAAACGAAAATCTTTCAAATGATTCAACTAAATCGTTTGTTCAACATAGTGGTGGGCCAGGTTAACACAGACCCCCAATTTTGTTTCCTTAATTTATCATAACCTGTTACGGTTAAAGTAAAACTCTTTGCCGTAGAATCCGGTACTATCCAAGGGCTTTAATATGACATACAGAGGTCATGTGTATCTGGTGTATTAAGTCGTGATTTGGGGGCCTGTTTGATCTGGGCCCCATTTTGTTTCGTTAATTTTTCATAATCCAGAACGGTACAAACGAAACAAACTACGGTACAATCCGGTACAAACGAAAATCTTTCAAATGAGCCAACTAAATCGTTTGTACTACGTGGTGGGGGGGCCAGGTTCACACAGCCCCCCAATTTTGTTTTCTTAATTTTTCATAATCTATTACGGCTAAAATAAAACTCTTTGTGGTAAAATCCTGTACTAACCAAGTACTTTCATATGACATACAAAACTCATGGGTACCCGGTGTATTAAGTCGTGATTTGGGGGCCTGTTTGATCTGGGCCCCCATTTTGTTTCGTTATTTTTTCATAATCCACGACGGTACAAACGAAACAAACTACGGTACAATCCGGTACAAACGAAAATCTTTCAAATGAGCCAACTAAATCGTTTGTACTATGTGGTGGGGGGCCAGGTTCACACAGCCCCCCAATTTTGTTTTCTAAATTTTTCATAATCTATTACGGCTAAAATAAGACTCTTTGTGGTACAATCCTGTACTAATCAAGTACTTTCATATGACATACAAAACTCATGGGTACCCGGTGTATTAAGTCGTGATTTGGGGGCCTGTTTGATCTGGGCCCCCATTTTGTTTTGTTAATTTTTCATAATCCAGGACGGTACAAACGAAACAAACTACGGTACAATCCGGTACAAACGAAAATCTTTCAAATGAGCCAACTAAATCGTTTGTACTATGTGGTGGGGGGGCCAGGTTCACACAGCCCCCCAATTTTGTTTTCTTAATTTTTCATAATCTATTACGGCTAAAATAAAACTCTTTGTGGTACAATTCTGTACTAACCAAGTACTTTCATATGACATACAAAAATCATGGGTACCTGGTATATTAAGACGTGATTTGGGGGCCTGTTTGATCTGGGCCCCCATTTTGTTTCGTTAATTTTTCATAATCCAGGACGGTACAAACGAAACAAACTACGGTACAATCCGGTACAAACGAAAATCTTTCAAATGAGCCAACTAAATCGTTTGTACTATGTGGTGGGGGGGCCAGGTTCACACAGCCCCCCAATTTTGTTTTCTTAATTTTTCATAATCTATTACGGCTAAAATAAAACTCTTTGTGGTACAATCCTGTACTAATCAAGTACTTTCATATGACATACAAAACTCATGGGTACCCGGTGTATTAAGTCGTGATTTGGGGGCCTGTTTGATCTGGGCCCCCATTTTGTTTCGTTAATTTTTCATAATCCAGGACGGTACAAACGAAACAAACTACGGTACAATCCGGTACAAACGAAAATCTTTCAATTGAGCCAACTAAATCGTTTGTACAACGTGGTGGGGGGGCCAGGTTCACACAGCCCCCCAATTTTGTTTTCTTAATTTTTCATAATCTATTACGGCTAAAATAAAACTCTTTGTGGTACAATCCTGTACTAACCAAGTACTTTCATATGACATACAAAAATCATGGGTACCTGGTATATTAAGACGTGATTTGGGGGCCTGTTTGATCTGGGCCCCCATTTTGTTTCGTTAATTTTTCATAATCCAGGACGGTACAAACGAAACAAACTACGGTACAATCCGGTACAAACGAAAATCTTTCAAATGAGCCAACTAAATCGTTTGTACTACGTGGTGGGGGGGCCAGGTTCACACAGCCCCCCCAATTTTGTTTTCTTAATTTTTCATAATCTATTACGGCTAAAATAAAACTCTTTGTGGTACAATCCTGTACTAACCAAGTAGTTTCATATGACATACAAAAATCATGTGTACCAGGTGTATTAAGTCGTGATTTGGGGCCTGTTTGTTCTGGGCCCCCATTTTGTTTCGTTAATTTTTCATAATTCAGAACGGTACAAACGAAACAAACTACGGTACAATCCGGTACAAACGAAAACCTTTCAAATGAGCCAATTAAATCGATCCTAGGACAATGTGGGGGGGCTGCGTGAAGTTGGCCCCCCCACTTTGTTTTCTTAATTTCTCATACTGCAGTACAGTACAAACAAAAATATTTGCGGTACAAACCGGTACAAACGAAGTACTTTTTATTGATATGCGGAAATCGTTTGTACCGAGAGGTGGGGGGGCCAGGTTCACAAGGGTCACTTGGTGGGAACTCTAATGGAAAGCGGTATCTCACTGTTCAGAGGCGAGCGATTTGCCACTGAGCTACCGTGACCCCGAATGCCATTTCTTTTGGGATTCTCCTGAACATAGGCAGAACCATAGTCTGTCATATTCTCATATATGAGCTCCCTCATGGCTGTATGGTTAACATACGCGTCTTTGGCACGGGATAGCCGGGTTCGATTAATGGTGGGATTTCGTCTTGTTCGGATGCATGTTAATCTGTAGACCCACGTCTCATATAACCTTGCTGCTGAACACAACGCTAAAACCCAATTCAACTCAACTAATATTCTCATTTATAAATGTGAGACTCGCAGTTATTTATTTTTAAAAAAAGTACACTATATTCTCTAAGAAGAAATGACGCATAAGATAAAAAAACAATTAAATAATATGTACTAACTAGGATGTTATTGTGGTTGACTGATAAAAATTTTGCTCTGTTGTGAGATCTCACAAAATTTAGATTTCATCTCAATATGTAGAATTATGTATCATATGGTTTCCTATGAGTTTTAGGCTAGACGCTGACATCCAACTATCTGTTGCGCAAAAGCTTATAGCATCATGGGTACCACTACTTTATATTATATTGCAATAATGTGTAAATACTGTATTAATTTGTTTAAATTTGAGAGTCGCGATTTTAAACAAATTGAAAATTCCGCTACTGTGAGCAAACGGTTTGTTTAGTTTCTTTGCTAAATTCAAACTGTCTTTCTTAGGTTTATTATTTGTATATGCAACAATCTTGCAAGTGTGTGCAGCTCCCAAGTTTGTGTGGTGTTCGTCTCTGTTAAGGAAACATAATACGATAGAGTCGTTCTTCAAAATTCTACAATATTGTTAGTTTTCAATGAGAAAAAAAGCTTCTCCAACGATGAGATACCAAATGATAAATCTAAATGAGATGGACAAAATGGTATGCTGGAGTGTAAAAGCTCACATGTAATTTTCGAGAAAATAAAAGAAAAAAAAATAAGAATTAATATCGTATAGAAATCATGCTACTTATTAAGATGAAAGTAATACTGAAATATGTCCTTTCAATCTCTTCATTATGACACAAGCAAGATGACAGTACGGAGTATGATACAGAGATGGTGTGGATCAATGAAAACTTGACCCACGACCCACTGACTCACAACCCATCGTGATCCATGAACCACTGACCCACCGTGACCCACTCTGAACCACTACCCACCATGACTACTCCGAGCCACCACCCACCATGAACCACTGGGATTCACTCCGACCCACCAAAACCCATCATCATCTACTCTGCCCAGTGATTCACGCCTTCTTCTCTACTGACTAAAGAGTTTACACTTGTAATAAAACAAGGTTGTGAAATTATCAGTAATCGACGTTTGAACTCCTGCGGTGAATCGCGCAAGTACCGCTCTGTTACAAAAACGGTGGATCTGACGTTTTCGATATAAAATGGTAAAGTGTTTGTCATGGGCCAAATTACGATAAACTTCAATTTAATCATCATATATAATGGTATTTTCTTGCTGAATTACAGATACTTTTCAGTGGAAAATTGAATGAAATTTGAGTCTCCAATCAAGGTATAGTAGACCAACGTAAAGGAGTAAAAATGGTGTAGTTTTCCATATAATTAAGCATACCGTACAAACTTAAATTTCCATTAACTAAGCTTACAATATCAATTTTATCTATTTTATTCTCACAATTTTATGGCTTAATTGCCTTGTGCTCTGAACGCTCCATATAATAAACATACGATTCAGCAATTATAGTAGAAACCAGTGGATATATAATGCGAAGCACTGTATTTCTTGTTTCTCAATTAAAAATTATTTCTCAATTTGTTTTTCAACTAATATCGATCATTTCCGCTTACTTTTAAAATCAACCCACGACCAGTTTCCCATATATAGAAAGAGATTTAAAAAAATGCTAGAACACGTTCTGTTTATTTTTAATAAAAACTTAATATCCTGACTTTCAGCTCCGTCAGTTGAACAACTTGTGAGATACACAATTTTTTGCAAAAGTTCGGACCCCCACTTCCCCCATTGTATATGTATTATAATGAAATTGATAAAACACTTCAGTTGAGACTGGGGCCTAACTATATTCATTTCGTTTGGTTTTGCCATTTGGTCGTGATCATCACGTGCAGATAGTTACAGTCATTTTTATGTAATAATTCATATAGTACAGCTGATTCAAAAATATATTTTTCCAATAGTTAACACCTCTAAAAACTCACAGGCTGTATCTGGAAAGCCAGGTTGTAAGTCCTGTTGCTATTATTACAATTATTACCTGTTCTTGAAGTTTTTTTTTTTTTCACTTAAATATACATGTATACACTCCTCTTAGATAAGTAAACAGAAACAAATGGAAAAGGAAGGAAAATGAAGACCTTGAAAGTAAAACATACGTAGAAATTCACCAGTGTTCACTGCTGTCTTAGGGATGCGCACGAGTCGAGACAAGTCTCGAGTCTCAACTCGACTCGACTCGAATTAGAGTCGAGATTCGACTTGAGACACACTCTGTAAAATTCGAGACGAATCAAGACAGACGTATTTCTCGAGTCGAGACACGAGTCGAGTCGAGATTGTTCGTAAAAATCTCGACCCGACTCGAATGTCTCGAAAATCTTTCTATAATTTTTAATATTATTTTAAAGAAAGTACTTACTCAGAAAGAGTCTTGAAACTAATTCAAGTGAGCACCCATGCACAGGCGTAACTTAGGGCCAAGGGGCAACTGCCCCCCACATTTCTGAAGTTTATTAGGATAGTCATCCAGTGTTATCTATGAACTGAGCTGAAGCGAATACAACACAATTTTGCTTAATTTTATATTTTTGTTACACAATATTAAGGTCTTTAGGCGAATAACGAGGCAAAGAGAAAGGAGGGGCAAGGAAGTGAAAAAACAGCGACCCTGGCATGACAAAAGGTACCAAATAAAACCTCAGTCACTCAGTCAGGATGGCCGGTGGGAACAGAGTTCGTGGCCATGCTCCACCTTTAAAATGCTGCTCGTTAGGCATACACACTGCCCAGGGCTTAAAGTGGTTTCAGTGAATAGCCACCTCACCAGAATGCTTATCCACAGTTATTTGCGAGAACGCAGTCAACAATGAAAGTAAATAATCCCTGATCCATGTTCCAGATCTGGTTTGATAGATCATATTACTAGTCGTTTCATAGACAGAACCAAAAAATTAGTTAAAAATTAATGCACAATGTTTGTAAAGTGACTGTTGTTGCACATGAACTAAATTCTGACAACAGGCTGATTTGCCAGAACTTTGTGCCGAGGAACTTTGTTCCGGCTCACTTTAAGCCTTGACACTGCCTCTCTACTACTAGCTTGGTAATTGTCACTCACTTTTGATGCATGTGTTCTGAATTGATTCAAACCTCACTTTATTGCTTTTTTCGTTTTTAGACATTACATGTTCCTTTACGACAGTAATAATAATTTATAAACTGTACTGTCATGATTTCTTTATTTTTCTGTTATATCATAAATGCTTGTAATTTGAATAAATATAGGACTTATTCAGAACATTTGAGGGGAGGGGGGGGGAGGATCACAGAGGCAGTGTAAAATTGTGATTGAATATATATTTAAAAGACATTTCTCATGTTCAGAGATGTTCATATACCTTCTCTCTTACTGATTCTGGCTGTTTCCTAGGCAAGGGACAGTTATTAAAAATTTTGTCTTACGGTATCTATGCTTGATATTATTATAAAATATTCGACTCTAAACTTCTTTAAGTCTGAAAATTGTTCTAGAATAACAACGGGAATGGAACTCTGATTTTAATCATATCTGGTAATGTCTTGCAATAAATGTTTTGCCACATCCATCTTAATAAAGGTTAGTGAACTTTGAGTGTGCTGGAGAAAGGGAATGCGGTGTACGTTGATGCTCAAACGAAGAACAGGTCGGTCTGTTGTCTGGGATACAGGGTGAGTTTTATAAGGATAAGCAGATACATACAGAACTCGGCTCTTTGTCGGAAATCTTGTGGTCCTAAATACAAAAGATATTTTAATCCTTTCCCTGTGTCACAAAAATAGCAACATCTATTGTTGTAAAGTGGAAAGGGAGAATTGTAAGGTTAAAACAACGAGTTATTTTTACTAATAGCCACCCTGGCACCCAAACCAAAAATAATACACTTGATTTATTCTGAAGTTTGTGTTTGCAGTGAGCAAGGGCGCCGATTCTAGGGGGCCGGGCCCCCCAAAGCTCATATGGGCCCCCATGTATTTTTTGAATATGTATATTTATATGCATTTTGTATTGTTATATGTATTTTTTATGAATATACAAACCCACGTCTGAATGCCTCCCCCCGAGTTACAGAGAAATCGGCGCCCTTGGCAGTGAGCAGTTAGTTTGAAGGGTTTTCTTTTCTGTATAGCCATCACGTGTATCGGTGTATAGTGCTTTCATTTTTTATATTTTATCTAGGGTATTTGAAGATTTCTCAAGTTTCAAAGGAAGTTGTTGTGACTAATATGCAATGCTCCCCCCCCCCAAAAAAAAAGAAAGAAACTTTGTTGGAATATTTTAGTAAGAAGCCGAAACTTAGCAATATTGACAGTGCCAGCGGAGATAATGAAATAGTGACTAAACAATCTACTTCTTGCGTTTCAGAAGATAAGAATTCACGATCTCGCTTCATGAGGATACCTTATAACAACTACAATGTTGAAATTTGACTAAATATTTATTTGAATATTTCACTTAAAGTTTGACATTTTCAATAATAATAATAATAACAATAATAATAATAATAATAATAATAATAATAATAATAATAATAATAATAATAATAATAATAATAATAATAATAATAATAATAATATGGTATTTTGATCTAAAAGGTGCAAAGTGTTTCAACTTTATACCTTCCATATAGAAATGCGTGTAACTCTGAAATGGTTAATTGAAATGTGTTTAAAATTTAAAAGGTAATAGTAATTTTAGGACATTTAGGTTGTTATATCTTATTAAGGAGAGGGTGGAATGTCCTCATGCTAGTGTAGTAATGAAAGGCTGAATAGTGTATACTTTGGAAAAAAGTTTTGTTCACAATAATCATTACATTGTTCACAATAACCATAGGTTAGAGATGAAAATTGATCACTGTTGTTCTTCTGTTTTATGAAGAAATGACGCAGGCAAAACACTCCCTTGCACCATGAACATTTTATATGTGCAATTGTGTTGCATCCGTCAAGGGAACAGTTCGCAGAACCAAAGCAAAAAACAAATTCGACAAGTGATTCAAAAGTTATAGGCCTATAATTTGTTCGTAAACTGCCTTGCAGAACGCAAACTGAAACAATCTAATGTATCGCGGTGATCGGAAGTGATTCGTATGGACACGAACTTTATTTGATTGTTTCGTTGGTACATTATAACGTCCAAATGAAGAAGATTCATACTATGTACAAATCTCCTGCCATAATATTTGATTGATCGGAATCAAAACACATCAAATGATTGCACAAATCGTGTGCAATTCTTTGGTATCTTCTCAACCATTAGTTTGCCATCCGTCGTGCAACTTGTAATGGACAATTTGTCTGCGAATGGACCCCAGTGATCAAGCAGTAGCAAGTTCAAACCATCAGGCTTCGCCATGGGTGAGAGTACTTAACGCATTGAAACGTGCATCCACTCATTTTCTCATATAAATTTCCAAGTTGAATATTTCGAACAGTTCTCAACGTACAGGAGTTTTATTACCTATTGTAATCAACATGAATTGGTCCTTCAAATGACGTGCTTATTTCTCTGTAGGCGAGTGCTTCTCCCAAACTTTCCTTGTCAGCTGGGTTCAGACCATTATATCCATTAAATAATACAATAAAACAATTAATATAAACAATGAAATGTGCAAATTGTACCTTATAACAGAAAAGACAATCCCTTTATAAACATCCAAGTGTATGTCGTTCCACTTAGTGAGCAACTTTGTAACTTATAGGATGCCATATAGATTTGCTGCGATTACTACTAAATTAATACCTACTAAATTAATTAATAATCATAAATTTAGTATGAGGGATTAATTCCTCTCTTTCCAAATATAGTTTCTCCCAGGCACGTGGCAGTCAGCACGCCGTCGTGTCAGTCAGCACCTTCATATTTGCAATCAGCGACAGTCGTGGCAGTCAGCACCAATAATTGGCTATGGCAGTCAGCACCCGTGGCAATCAGCACCTATCCGTTCCAGCGTAACTACCACGATGCGGTGTTAGTTCAACACATACCCCGCGGTGTTGGCGTTTAACACAGGGGGTGTGTTACGTCGTTAACGCACAACCGGTGTTGAGCCGTGCCGTAAGCGTTAATGAACCACAAAATTACTCCCCCAAAATATGTTAAGTCGCCTATATGCGTAATATGTTTACATTATGCTGAGTCTAAAAAAAACACTTTAAACAAGTAAAAGAATGTACTCCAGTGGTGGGGAGGGCACGAATCACCAACCTTTCAATTACTAGCCGCATGCTCTTCCGACTTGGCCACGGAGGCGATGAAGAAAACGTCGCTTGTAGAGGCATAAAACATTGAGGTCTTTTGAATTTGGCTAATCAGAGTGCTCCTTTAAGCCACGTATATTCGACGATAACCGTTCGGGATAAGATAAAATCTGCTCGCCTTGTAGACCTAATTTTATAACAAATGACGACTGTCTATTTACTTTATTTTATAGTTCTTTCATATACACTTTCAAATAATCGGGGCCAGTTCCATCTAATAAAGTTGATGCGTTTGTTGCTTCTAGTATGCAATCGCTTAGAAAAAGAAGCAATAAATGCATCAAATATGGGAGATGAAATTTTTCGTATACCTGGATTTGTTTAAGTATTTCTTTCTTTCTACTCAGTTTGTCTGTAGCTTCAATTCGTAAGCCTTTATAATTAGATGCCCAACATATTTGACAATCACGCAGAAAACAACACCGAAAATTCTACACTTGTGCTGATTTAACACACAGGCTGTGTGTCATTTCAACTACCGGCATTTGACACACAACTCCAAATGGAGAGGGAGTTGTTCTAACCACTTGTTTGTGTTATATTTTAACACAATCGTATTAACACATAGGCATGCTGTTGAAATAACACAACGATTTTTTACAGTGTAGCAGTGAAAGTAGCAACATTTTCTGAAAACTTCTGCTGTCATGTTTCCATTTGGATTTAAAAGAAAGTGAAGTTTTCAAAAATCAATAGTTTAAGTCAATTTTTTGAAGGTTGAATGAAAAGGATTCACCGAGAGCAGACTCTTAGAACTTCCAGGGCAATTCTTAATTCACACCACAGGTGCCTAAAGACATTTTAAAAAATCAAATTTAATTCAAATGTACTGGTAGTTATTAATGCACCCCCATCAGAAAATCCTGGATCGGCCCTGCTTGGAATTGGAATGTGTACAAAACTTTACAAATGTACTTACGAATTATTTATGTTAAATATAATTTGTCAGTAGACCCTATGTAAAATAAATAAATAAATAAATAAAATAAAATAAAGAAGTTCAATATGTTGTGACACGTAGTTGATACACAAAAGCTTTTACTTCATTACTATTAAAGATGAACGGGGACGTAATATGGAAGTTAACCTCTGTAAAGGTCAAAGATAACCACAACTTTATTTTCAAGGACTATCCGAACCTTTGAAAGTAACGTTTTTTCTACTGCGTTAATTTAGAACAAGAGAGATTTTGTAGGGTCATTAAATGGGTATAGTGAACTAAATTTCTTTCATATTTGTTTCCTTCTGCTCTGCATGGTAACATTAATTTTCTTATTCCCTATAAACATTATTTCATGTTACAGTGTTTTCTTTTAATAGTTTATTATATTTTCATACTTTCGTGTTAATGCTCTCTAATGAAATTTCATATCGACGTGTCGTTACAGCCTACAAAAATATTATTGTTTATTTCATCCAAATCCATATTGTTTGTCGAGAGACAATTCGAAATTGTTCATCTTGCGAACTCGCAGTAGGTCTGCAAGGAGGATGGGAAGGTGGGATCTTTTTTAATTGCAAGGCATTCGAATATGTATATATATTTTTTCTTTTTGTATATACATATATCAAGGAAATCACGGGTTGCCCGGTGCAGCAGCCTTTTACAAGAATACTCTATATTGCATATACATTTAAGTACCAACCCGTTGCCGGCTATGATATCTTCTCCCCTTCGAAATGAGAGTAAAGTTGCATTTCTTACATTCTCATCGGTATCTTCGTGCTCTACCTAATGACTCTCCAGCACTTTGTGCCACATTTTGAATCTTATTTTATCTTTAACCCTCGCACTACGAAGGTATTTTTTGTAACGCGGACTACCAAGGGGGGGTATTTTGTGCCCACCTTTTAAGATTAAGTTTATCTCACTACAGACTTCAAAAACATCTTTATTTTTGGACTTATATTCGTAATACACAATTACTAAACATATAGTACATAAATACTTCATAACTGTGAAAAAAACAAGCAAGAAATATGTGGCATAATAAACATTCTAAAGTAGTATATACTTATTGTATAGCTGTTTTTCGACTGCGAGTTTTCCTCACGGTTCTACACATCACTGTCTTCAGATTGCGTGTTTTGTTCACAGTTGTTACAGATCACTGTTTTCTTACTGTGCTTTCCACAAGTGTGTCTTTTATACAGACTACAAATAATTGTTGTTTTGTTGACTTTGTTGTACTTCATCTTCTTCGTAGGTGCTTCTCGAGCGCACATTTGGCATCTTCCCCTAACACCACACACTTCCTTGCTTTGAGCAACTTGTGCCACCTTCCGATCTACGATTTCCTCCATGGCAACAATTACCCTTTTCTGAAGACCTGTAGCATTATTTGATCTCTGTTCAATGGATGGCATTGTGAGTTCCTTCGCAAGCTCTTGAAGGTACAGACGTCTCTTGTTGGATTTCTTCTCATTCCAAGATGGAAAATTGAGACGAAATATCGTGAAACCATTCACTCCTGCTATATCGACCAACGTGTAGAATATGGACATAGGCCATCTTCTAGTTAAACGTTTTACTGAATATTTCCTTACCATTTGGTCAATTACATCCACACCTCCCTTCGTTTCATTGTAATAAAGATTGATCACGGATTTCTTCTTGGGATCACTAACAGAGGCAATTGTTGCATCTGAATGTTGGGTAGACAGAAAAGAAGCACCTTTTTTTGGTTTCTCGCGTGGAATGTACGACTGTAATGTTACTGGAGGATTTCCAGTAGATGGATCCGTGAAAGCAAACTTACTGGAATAAAGCTCCCTAGAGGTTACTGACTTCAATTCTTGAGGAATGTGTTTTCTATTAGACTGAAGCGTTCCCACGAGGGTTAGGCCGTGGTTGTTCCACAATTCTTCGGCCAAGTCTGCTGATGTGTAGTAGCGGACTGTTGTAACGTTCCGCCCCGAGTTGTTTCTTGGAGCAACTAAACGTTTTAGAAAATCTGCCGAAGAATTTGATTGTTCGCAGTTCTTTCCAGCATAGGGCTCCATATTTAGAATATACCTTGTCTCTGAATCAGTAAGCATACGAATAAGGATGCCGTATTTCCCTGGTTTCTCTATCATAAATACTTTGAAAGAACAAAGTATTTTTGAAAGAAAGACAGATATAACATTTCATCAATAACCAAGATAACATTTCATCAATAACTGTGTGCATACCAGGAGAGAAATAATGCTGAAACGTTTCGTTCATAGCGTCGAACACTTCGCGAATAGCAGCAAATTTGTCCTTTGCTCTTCCAACCTCTCTATTCCTGCCGTCAAATCGAATAATTCTACATAGCTGCTGAAATCTGTCTCTACTCAGAGTAGCTATATAAAGAAATCTCCCAGAGGCACTAGACCACAAATCAGCTACATCAAATCGGGTATCACCATTTGCTCCCATGTGAATGAGAAGACCTATGTATGCCATTATCTCTTTTTCATTCGTTTCAGAAATGTGCGGTCTTCTTGCTTCCTCGTTTGTATGCTTGCTGTAAGAATGCGCTTTGTAAAAAAACATTGGAATGATTCACGAACTGTTTGCACTTTACCGTCAGTTCTTAGACCCTGACGTTCTCTCACAATATTTTGACCCACATGTCTCGTTTGCGTGGAAGCTCAGACATGTATGTCCGGCCAGATTTAGCAATGAGTATGTCACCATGTAAACGGCCTTTTCTATACTCGTCACACAATGTGTCATCTAAGTCCCTGAAGCACTCAATGTCGGAACTTTCTCCACCGGTATCTTCACGATCTAGGACGAAATCTTCATCTTCACTCAGTGCTGAACCATTATCATCATACTCTGGTGCAGAATCAGATGATAGCTTCCTCAATTATTCTTCTATTTCATGTCTCTGTAACTTTTTAGAAGCCATTTTGCCAAAAGAATCTTAGAAGCTAAATAATTAGTTCTAACAACGTACAGAAACTCTCACAACAACCAACAGCGACTAAGAGAACAGTATACGCGATAAGACTGACCGCCAAATTCAGAAAAGGCAGAAAACGGCTAGTTATTATACTGCCATCTGTACATGACAGTTCTAAATATGAGTCACGCCTACTACCAACGGGGGGGTACTTTGTGCCCACCAACATTAAACAACAAATTTATGAGACAAACTAACGCTCAATTTTCACCAACGCAAGCTATATACTTTAGCTGAACATGCTCGACAATAACTTATTTTTCCACAATTTTAAAGTAATAATCAAAATAGTAATTACAAGAAACATAATGTGGTGGGCACAAAATACCCCCCCGTTTGTAGTGCGAGGGTTAACCAGAACAGAATTCCTGTTCTGCCTAACCTTCACAAAATGTATATTTCGACCCCGGAAAAATGTAATAGTAATTATTTTCTCTACAATTGCAGTTGCTTTCAGGGCCCCTTAATTTTCATCTACTATCTCAGCATC